>NC_136686.1:54907559-56153392 GCF_903797595.1 Erithacus rubecula
CATCTTGTCTCTTCCTGCCTAGCACCCTCACTGAACTCTCCTATTTTTCACTTGGAATGCCTCAAACACAAAAAAGGAAGTGTGCAATTTTATATTGTCCCTTTAAAAAACTCTTCTCTAATGTCTAAATAATTTCATCTGAACACTTAGGCATTGTAAATCACACTAAACTGACTCCCCCCTGTCTGTGAACAATAGTGCACCTACGTGTCTCCTGTTTCTTCCTGCTGACATGGCACAGGTCAGTGAAGGTTCTTAAGTGTTCTGGAAATATCAGCCAAGTCAGTGCCTTAGGTCACCCATAACTACAACCATTTCAGAAATGAAGAAATGAAATGCTTTGCCCATAAATGCAGCACAAATCTCTCTGGAAGTGCAAACACAATCCTGGCTTTCAGAGCCCAAATTCCTTGCCCACCTTCTTGCTATGGCTTTTGCAGACAGTAACACAAAGAGCAGTGCAGCAGAAATACATACAGCTGCCAGCAAAAACTAGCAATAGCTTCAGGATAGCAGCATTTCATTTTCTTGCACAACTTCTTTTATAATTCCTTTAATCTCCATTTTCTGAAGGAAAATGCAAGCTCAGATCCACAGCCCTCTGTATCCTTCATCCTTGTGAATCCTTGCATTTTCATGAAAGACTGAGCATTCAGCTGCCATGGAGAGATAAGCTTAAAAGTTCCTTTTTCAGATCTACATTCCAATGCACCTTATCAGAAGGGCTGAAGGACAGAAGAAAGGCTAGCACAGCAGACCACAGCCAGACTGTCCACCTGTTTCTGGGCATGGAAGCCTCTTTCACAGCTTTTGGAAAGAGAGCCCAGTGCTGTGCAGAATGAATATACAAAGAACAACCCAGAGCTGAGCAAAGAACAAAGAGACCCTGGATTGCATGAGCCCCAACTCAGCATGACACTGCAGGGATTTGTGTCTCTGGATTTCAGAGGCACTGGAAAAGCTGGCAGAGCTCTCCAGAGTTCCTGCTGGTACCAGTAACAAAACCAAATCCAGGGCTAAAGTGATCAGATGAAATAATCTCAGAGAGAGGAAATGGGTTTGTCCGTCTGTTTATATGTGGCCTAGCACAAAGGCTCCCTGGACAACACCCAAAGATATGACAAATGCTCAAAATAATGAGGAACAATTATAATCTGGGGTGCTGAGAAACCATAAACAGGTTGAACTTGCTCAGTAATGTCATCAGCCCCAAGAGGACAGGCCCAGTCATGCGTGGAGGCAGCTCCATGGCCCCGTGGCTCCTCTGGTGCCACAGGCTGCTGGCAGCCCAGGGCTGCATCTCCCCTGACACTTGCCAAATATGCACAGATTTGCAGTATATGCACTGCATATCTCCATGCTTTTAGCCCCCATTTCTGGACATGCCTTTTCACCACCTATGCTGAATACAACTTTAATTGTATGAAATTATGGTTCTGGTAGAGCTAACAAATTTGCAGATATTGATGAGGGTCTCTTACAGATAATAAAAAGGTAAGTGACAAAACAGCATTTGTCTAATATCCAGGGGGTGAGAAAAACATGAGTGTGGGCCTCTGTGGAAGGGAGCTCTGCCCCCAGCAGCAAGGGGTCTACTGCCAACAGCCACTGCACTGTGTTCTTCAAGGGCTTGGACTCAGGAACATCCAAACAGTGGTGCTGGGGAGGGGGATTGTTGTTTTGGTGGATTTGATGTATTCTGTTGATACCAACTGAAAAATGTTTCATGAGGGTAACAAGAAAGCTAAATGCCAAATTGGGCTATTTATTTTAGTTACTTCTAACTGGGTCAAACTTTAATGCTAGCAAAAGAGAGGAATTTCTGTCTTTGGCAGCAGCAGAAACAACATCAGACGTAATACTTGGAATGTGGTGATCCTTGTACTGTTGCAATGGGGAAGTAATTCAGCTAAAAACAATAACGTCATGCCAGAACAAATAATTTGAGTCAAAGTTGTGCACCTCTCACTTCATCATTTTTCATAAATGCCCACAAGGAGCAGAACACAAAACTGCAAAGCATCAGAATATACACATTACATTCATGATCAATTAAAGCACAAGAAGTTTATATGAGATTTTTCATTATTTCAGAAAGAAAAAAGTTCAATTTTTAATAAAACTATTTAAAGCAAAATAATAAAATAAAAATGGGAATTAAAAAGTATTAATCTATGTATAAACATAAAATGTCAACTGTATACTTTCAGCAAGTATTTGTCTGTCTTGCTCGTGCAAAAAACCTTAGAACATGAGTCTTTGTCAGAGCAGCTTTAAAAATATCTAAGCATATGAAATCCATGTAATGTGTCAAATCATATGTCACAGATTTCCTCTCTGCTCCTACCTTGGTACTTGTCTCCTGTAAATGCCCAAGAAGAAAAGGGAACAAGTAAGTATATTATGGTCCTAAGAACTTCCTGGTATGTGGTAAATCTCTCTCCCTGCTTTCCGGCTTTGCCCACTTCTGTCGCTTTAGATCACAAAGCACCTAAAGACACATTTTTTCCCAACATTTGTTTGTGCAACTTTTGCACAGTGTGTCCTTATCCTGAGATTCAATAAAGCACCAGTGAACATTAACAGTGTCCTCCAGACTTTGTAACAGACTGTGTTTGTTGTGCATGTGCAATCAGACAGGCAGAAGAGCAAGAACAGGGTCAGCAATAAATACTTTCTTTGGCACAGAAAGCAGCATGATCCAAACCTGGGGTTTCAGTGACTGTAGCCAAGGCATCTTGGACAAGGGGCACAGTGACTGCCCCATCAGCAGTTCCATGCTCCAGCTGCAGGGTCAGAAACCACAACCATGTGCATTCAGAGACTGCTGGGGGGGTGGCTTTGGGCACCAAGGATCATGTACTGTGCAGTCCAACCACAAGTATCAGCACAAAGTGAATGCCCACACTCCACAGTGACTTCTTGCCACTGAAAATTTAACTGTTCCTCCTTTTCCAGCTGCCCATTCCAGCATTCCTGCTTGCTCTTCTGCAATCTGGGCACCTCACTTACTGAAGTGAGTGACTCAGGAATACCAACAGGAATAGTTGTAATGTCAGTGTAGGAAGGAGAGGTCTTCTCTGCAATTGTTCTGGTCGCTGAACCTAGCTCAGCCTACTTTTTCTTGTGGTATAGGATCAGATTTGAATAATAACATGAATCAGAATGATGGTAGATTCTTATTTTCTATTTCAACAGTCATTATTACTTTTTTAACAAAGAAGCATTAACCCATGGTGGAGAAGAATCTTTAGGTGCACAATTGCTGTTTTAAATGATTACTACTTTCCACTCTAAAATGTGCAGAAAAGAATCTGAAGTATCCACACACACTTAAAAAAAAAAAAAAAGACAGGCCCTGCCTCTTTAACAGAACAACAGGCTGCCATCCAGGAATGGGAATTTAGACATTGTCTTGGAATTCCCAGTGGCTGAAGCACTACTCTGTGTTGTCAGAACAATCCTGTGACTTACCAAGGACACACAAGGCAAAGTACCTGATCAAAACCAGCACTGACAGCTGGCAAAGAAAGGCAGGGTACATTCAGCACACCCCTTAAAAGGGTCTGAAGATCCTTTTGCTTCTCTCTAGATGTTATCAACTCTGTCCTATGTCTGTTTTAAAAGCATAATAATGGGGAGGAAATTGAAACTAGAGATTGGTGTCTGATAGGAACAAAAGGATTAAAATTATTGTTGTGCTTGGGGGGAAAAAGCCATTAAATGCTCCAGTTCCTTAGATACAAAAGAAGCCTTTTGCATCTTCACATTTATGGTGTCAATATATACATACACAGTGTCCCCAGCTCTTGAGAAGAAACAACACTTCAAACACATGGCAACTTAAACAGCAAGCAGTAGATGGCAACATTCTACTGCCAGCCAGTGTTGCTTGGTTCTTTTTAACTTGCTTATTCCAAGTGGGTGGTCTCAGACATTCCTTCTCATGGCACACAGTCCTGCTGATCCCACAAATTAGGGAGGTGAAAGCAGGTCTGACTCTTCATTCACATACTTTCAAGTTGATGTAGTCAGTGACATTACAGTTTTTTAAGACAGGTTACAGTTTTTATGAAAATCAAGGACAGTAAACATTCCCATAATACCAGGAAAAGACTGGCCATCACAAGGTAGTGAGGATGTTCAGCTTGGGCATGGATTTACTGGGGAGGGAAGGAGCACTCAGCTCTTCTCCCTCTGTCAGCATCAGAAGCAAGAATCACGTGTCTGTGCAGCTCCCACAGCCATAAAGGGCTGAATCCAATTCTGCCAGTTTGGTTAGTAAAGTTCAGTCACACTAAGACACACATGCAAGGAATGGATTTTGTCAAGTTTTAAACAAAAATATGCAATTTACCTCCTTCTCTTTGAACTATGTGGTATAGATGAACCATATGCAGAATAGATTCCAGATCTTGATCTTGGTAGCCTTTCTCATGCATGTCTTCCACTGAGTCTGGATAGATAACTTGATCTCGTAGTGTTCCAATGGACATGTAGGGCCTGAGAAACAATACAGGGGAACTGGTAATCTGAAGATGGCTTCAAGTGAGCACATCTTGCTCATGCTCTATGAACAGAGTATAAGGCTTTAAACACAATGTTGCTAAAACTGTATTTATTTATCCAGTGGGTGCATTGTGGGTCGATATTTTTATAAACTTACCTTATCTAATTGTTTCCATAACAGTTGATTACATGGTAACAACAAGGGTAGTGCTAGCACGGAAATACAATGACAGGCAGAATAAATATCCACTTCACAGCCCATTTTGAATGCTTTCACTTGGAATCAGCAGAGCAGAGCTGTGTTCAAGGTTTGCTACTCAAGAGGTTTAGAAACTGATTTAAACACACACATTAAAAACATTGTAACTCAAACTGGTAAAGAATTCTATGGTGCAGCAGGAGATACACTAGTCAGACAAGAGAGCACCAAAAACCTTCTTTGCACTGAAAACCTTCTTTCTCTACTATTCTGGAGTGCACAATTCAGACTGTGCATAACTTGGCTGACTCTGGAAGCCAGTGCACCACCTCTGAATTGCAAAGTAGCACACATTAAAGGGGCTGGTCACCTTCAGCTTCCCAGCACCAGCCTCCCTTTGCCAAATACAAGGCTGTGCTGTATGTGAAGCAGCTTCTTAGTCACCATTCCTGACCAGTTAATACCATATGTCTTACTAAAACAAGCTGTCTCAAATATGAAGCCAGAGTTCCCAGTCATGGTTGGGGAATGGCTATGGCAAATTGCCACAATGTCATGAGCTGTGCCCAGCCTCTGGTACAGCCCAGGACCCCAAAATCCTCCTAGTCTCAAAACAAAGAAAACTGAAAGAATAGTTTCACAGCTCTTTAAAAGTTATCAGACCAATCAGGTTAAGATAGCAAAGGCAGCCTAAAACACATCTACTTGACCATTTCCTTTGCTGGTCTAAGGATTTCTTGTGAAGGACAAGTATTCATCCTGTCTCACACTGCTGATAGCTCTAAGAAACTGGAAACACCACAGTCTGTGGGATTTTGAGTTTGGAAGGAAAGTCACAGCCAAACAACAGTCAGGCTCCAGACTCTGTCCCGCTTTCTGTGCCAAGTGTTCCACAACTCCCTCTGGGTTCATCTGCTAAAACAATACTAGTCTTATTAAAGCTGTAGTGCCAGGGGATGATGATAGAGAGGAGCAGTCAAAACTGGGCCAGCAACGAGGAGGCTTCCAGGCAGCTTGCTCTTGCCACCAAGAACTGTTTCCAACAACTTCACAGTGTATTAAAAAGCTATCAGTTTTCTTCCCTAAAAAGCTCTGGACCTGCATGGTGGGAAGGTCTCAGCCTTGCAGAGGCTTTGCCTGGCAGAGATGTGTTAATACCTCAGCAGAGGTATCTGGAGATACCTTGGAGGTATCTGCAGAAGGGTGGACCTATCCATTGTTACTTTAAGTCCCTAAAATACACCACAGAGTAATGTGAAGGAACTCACAGTGCAACAAATGAAGAATTACAGAACTAAAGCTGCCATATAAACTAAAATTTACATGCAAACTGGCATCATCTGCATTGGTTTTAGTGCTGCAAACATCCACGGTGAATTGTCTGTGCCTGTCCGTGGTTAAACTACTTTCACCACCAGCTGGGTGAGGATGGGAAGGGCAGGGGATGCGAACTCTTTGCAAATATTTTGCCATCTCTGTGTTGTGCCAAGCACCCAGATGGAGCAAAACCAGAACCACAAGTCAAATACAAGCACTGCTTGCTCCTCATTGCTTATTGTGGCAATAGTACTGCTCTGGGCTGCAGCATCACCAAGTGCAGTGAACCACTTGCATTAATTGTGATATTGCAAAATCTCAACTCTAAACATTAAGTAACTTCATGAAGTAATGAGCTATTACATATCCACAATGCTCTCCATCTAAAGCCCCAAAGGGCTTGACTTCTTCCATGTGTAGAAATCACTTCACTTGCTCCAGACTGCTGCCACCTCTGGGACAGAAGAGCAACTCCACCAGGGCTCAGAAAGGTTTAAATCAGCGGGTCAGACTGTGTAATTTAGGTGAAGCTGCAGGTAAGGGCAAGGAGGACAGAGTTACCTATCATATAATTTGTCTGGAGTTTAATACCTTACTCTTGTGAAGTATGATCCTGTAATGACTAGCAGCTCTGAGATTTAACCAATGGCAAAACAGGGAAAGCAATGCTCAAACGCCCTGTGCCAGGACACTTGGTGCCATGCTGTTTCCTGAGTCACCAGCACTGTTTCCTGACACAGCTGGATTTTTCCTCTGGTCTCCCAGCTAAACACACCAGCACTACCAAGCATGCCTTTCCCCACCTAGTTAGTAAAAATTTCAGAAAAGCCCAGCTGGCAGTGGAGTAACAAACCCCATCAATTACTAACTAGCAGAAAATAAGAATCAAATAAGAAAATAAGCTTACAAGGAAACTACTGTTAAGAGGCAGAAACTATGTGTCCAAAGAGAGTTACTGGAAAGAGCATAATTATATACTATACCAGACAGAGTCCTCAACTGGAAGGAGGGAGACTTTAGTACCAGTCTTTTTTTCCCTAGTGCTCTCTAAGATAAAAGCCAGTAACTATCCTAACTCTTCAGTAGGATTGTACAAACATTTAAAAGGGGTTCTGATCTTATTTAGGTGGCTGTCCTCAGGAGAGATAAATGGGTTTAACATTTAGCTCTCAGTTTGGCACCTAAGCTGCAGTAAGTGGCAGAAGATAAGACATACATTTATACATAGAGATTCCTATAGGTTAACTCTAGGTGGCTCCCTTTACCTACTACATAGATAAAAAACTCGAAATCTCTGCCTGATCATGTAGGGGATCCCCCCATATTTGAATTTTGTATCACCTTGCTTGCCAAGATCATAATTTTATGAGCTGCTATACTTTGTCTGGAATCACCTCAGCAAAACTCCAGCTATTGCAATGCTCCTGATTTAAATCAATAGTAAAAACTACAGTTTTCACCAACAGCAAATCTTGATCATCAGTGATCAACAAGAAAAAACAGCCTTCACTAATTAAAGTAACTGAATTTTTAATAATTCTTTTATAATAATTCTGTCTATTATTAACATTAATAAAATAAACAGGAAAAAACAAAGATGGCACCACTACTACAAATTTGAGAAAATAAATGTCTTGAATGAATGTGAATTAAGCTCTTTTCCAGTAGTGTTGTATGCACTGCTCTCAAACAGAAGGTGCTATCATCAATAGTTAAACAATAAATAATATTTATCAAAATTTAAAAAAACATAACAGACTGTTTCTTTATCACACTGTGTCCAGTTCAAGGGATTTTAGGGCCAGCTAAAGTTTCAGTAACTGTTCTAAATAAATAAATAATTGATCTGTCTTTAAACTATCCTACACTGAACTTTGCTCTCCACTCATACAGAACTGCCCACAAACGTCTTCTAAATATTTCAGATAGATCAGTTACCTAGTGGAAAATCCTACCAGAGCACTAAAGACCATAATGCCAAGGAATATAGTTAACAGGAAATTAAATGCACAGTATGAAAGGCTGAATTCTCAAAGCATATAATCAGAATCTTGTATCAAAGGCTGAAAAAAATCACATTAATCACTCTGTGGTTGTTTTGTTTTGTTTTGTTTTTTTGCAAAAAAGCTGTGCACATTTCTACAAGAAAATAATCTAGGAGCAAATAATAACCTGAAAGGTAAAAGAAGCCTTTAAAGTGCTATTCATACTCAGGTTTCATCTCAGCTCATGATTTTTCACTATTACCAAGATCATAGACAGAATATTACTAGAACTGGTCAGATGGCAAAAAAATGTTTTAGGTGAGCAATTCACACAATTATGCAGTTCAGTCTGTTTGTATCTTGTGATAGGCAGAGAAAACACAGAAAAATGCACATTTAATTAAAATCAAAGCCCAAACAATTTCTACAGAACTTCAGCAGCTAATGCATTCTGAAATAACTATACTACCTGCAACGAATCAATCAAATAAAATACTCTCCTTTTCTTAAACTACCTCTGGCAGTACTGCTGACAAAAGGATGGATGATCATAAAGATCAAGGAGGTGAAGAAAGAACAATGAGCTGTTCTGGACAAGATTCTAGCCTGTCAGTCTCACCAGGCATACTCCAGCCTAAGAGATGGTTCTGAGTTTTATCACAGAAGTGTAACACAATGAGCCAGGTAGTTTCCCTCTTCTAGAATGATCCCAAATTACTCACAGTTTTGTAGATGAGAAGTGACACCTTATTTCACAGAGAAGAGGAAGTACAAACAGCAAAGTCTTTAGAACAAAGGCTGATTTTGCTCTGGATTTCTACAGTACTTAGCTGTCCCTGGCTTAACCTTTTCCATGCACTGTGATATGAATACACAAGTATTTATAGAGCAGTAGTGTGTCTGCAGTGAAACACCTGCCAACAAGTGAGAAGCCACACACTGCACTGACTTCCTTCTCTTATCTGGTGTGTAACACTGCATTACACTGGACAGAACATGACAGACAGAATAGAGACACACCATATATATGGATACATGGAACATTATTATAGATATTTTATAAGCATTATTGGTATGTGACATGGCTCTTCAAGGGAGCTGCAGTAATAAGCAGAAACTGGGATTGAGAGGGTATAATTAATACAAGATGTTAGGCAAATAACCAAGCCTGGAAGTCTTCCCTCTTGGGAAAGCCACACTCCCATCAAAGCTAGGTAGGTGCACACATGACGAATTGAAGAAAAAATCCCACCTGCCACAATCTCCCATGTGATTATGACATAATTTATTTCTAAAGAACAATGAAGTGTAAACCCAGTGTTGTGGGAACTACTCTGCATTGTCAGCAGAAGAGACTCAGCTCACCTAGAAGTTACATAAGTCTGAGCTGATTACCCCTGGCCCTCTTTGTAGTCAATGGTGTCCTCTAGTGAACTGGTCCTAGGACACAGGCAAAGCAGCTGCAGTGACCCCAGCTGCAAGACTGCTGTGCTTTATGGAGTTGGTGATCTGTGAACAGCTGCCTTGAGTGACCACAGGCCTGTGCTACACTTTGCTGCACTGTGTTGGGCTGTGCTGCACATACAGTTTGGCCTTCAGACCTGTGCTGCACTGCACTTATCTCCTGGGTGCAGGATAAACTTTGTCAGCTAATCTTCACAGAGGAGCCTGCAAGCAGCTCCCACTTGGCACCAGCAATTGCAGTGCCAGCCTGTCCTTGTCTTTATCTTGAAGTGAAGCAGCATGTTCTCATGGTAACATCCTTTGGTCTGACAGTAAAGTGACAAATGGCATTGTTTACTCCTAAGAAAATCCTACCAGAGTGCTCAAGACCATAGTGCCAAGGAACCTTAGCACAGATGGGTCCAAGCATAGCATATGCTGTGCTGTGACTAGAGGTCTGTCTGATGCTGCACAGTGCTGGGCTCCTGGCATGGGATTCAATACCACAGAACTGGTAAAGGGACTGGAGCAGCTCTCCTATGAGGAAAGAGACCTGGGAGTGTTTAGCCTGGAAAAGTCTCAAGGGAACCTTATCAACATATATAAATACCTGAAGGGAGGGTGCAAAGAGGACAGAGCTGGGCTCTTCTTGCTGGTGTCAAGTGACAGGATCATAGCTAATGGGCACAAACTGAAACAAGAGATGCCATATGAGCATCTGGAAACAATTTTTTACTGTGAGGGTGATCAAGCACTGAAGCAAGTTTCCCAGAGAGGCTAGGGAATCTCCATCCTTGGAGTTATTCAAAAGCCAACAGAACATGGTCTTGGGCAACAGGTTTAGCCTGCAGGCAGTCAAATACAGAACTAGAACCTAAGAAATGTGTGAGAGTGAGCAGACCATGGAGAAGTTGGGAGAAGGCTGAATGACCTTGGAAATGGGACACAGTTCTGGAATTTTGGAGTCCAGGACACTGGCTTAGGCAAATGGCAAAGCCTAAAGGGCATGGAAATAACTACTATCTTCCCCTCAAGGAGGTGTTGGCTATGTCTATCACCTGGATTTTAAAAAGCTAAGACACTGTAATGGAGTTTCTGATTAAAAACTATAGTAGGAAGGAGGAGAAAGGACTTATTCCCAGGGAAGTTGATACCAGTTGTTATTAGAGTTTTCAGCTGTCCTTCCCTTACAAAAGCCAGCGTCCTTTTAGTCATTTCATAGCAAGCTTTTTATGTCAGGCTGATTATGTAGTTGATGCTTCCCAGTGCTTCCCATTGTTATGTAACCAAATTGGTTTTCATTACTTGATACACATAAGGCATTTGAAGCGTGTTTTATGATGCTCCTAGGTAAAATATTAGTGAAATAGCAAACAGTTGCCATTCTGTTCATCTGTCAAAGATCCTTTGTTGCACAGTTGCAGGGCAGGTGCATTAAGCTGGACGTAACTGCTCAAGCTGGACGGAGTAATGGGAGCTTAGTGCAGAAACTAGGTCATGTAAACGCAAGCACCAGATTACTCCCTAACATGCAACTTTGTACACTGCTAGGCTACACAGAGTTCTCAGTTAACCTCTAGGTGAATTTGTTCCCCTGGTACTGCTATCAAAACTAAATTTTAAAGGCAAAAGAAGTTGTGGATACCCTATTCCTCTAAATATTCAAGGCCAGGCTGGACAGGTCTTTGTGCAATCCAGTCTGGAAGGTGTCTCTGCTCATGGCAGGGAGTTGGATCTGGATGGTCTTAAAGCCCCCTTTTAACCCAAGGCATGCTATAATGCTCTGAGCTGCTTGCATAAGCAAAATGAACCTAACACAGATTAAATAGATTGTCGTTGTTTTGCAGGACAGATCCTGTAAGCACCAGCCATGTATTCAGTTCTTACAATCTATTAATGGCTTTGTAATTATAAAATGTTTGTCAAGCTTAACCTGACTATGTACTTTATAAAAGTTCAAAGCTTATTTTTCCTAGCTTTAAATGAAGTTTCATAAACAGTCATGCACATATATAGATGACTGGAGTAAAAATTGAGTATGTATCAACACCTCTCAATTCCTCACCCACATTTGGTCCTCTTGGTATCTCCCATAGCCATAGCTTGCTCCAGACACGCACCACTCTGAAGCACTAGGGATCCAAACCCCAGATATTGCTGAAGTCCTTCACAAACAGTTTAGCAGTAGACCTTAAATGTTGGATTTATGCAAATGCTTCTTAAATTGAAGGTAAACCCCAATGCACAAAGTTGACTATATACTTCAATCTGGAATTTATGCAACATTTTCCTTAATAACAGCAAATACCTGCAAACTGTGCTTTAATCAGCTGAGTCCTGTGAGAAGACACCTGCCATGGTTTGAGGGGGAGTAGGAGCTAATCCACAAACCATTTCCCACCTCTGACTATCAGTGTTGGTGAATTTTGTACACAGCATCCTACCAAGAAGTACTGCCATTAACTGTGAACAGTCAGCACATGGATCTAATAATAAACATTGAAACTTTACAGCTCTGAGTGAGCTTCCAGTGGAAATGGAAAGGTTTCACAGAGCTCCTGGCAGGCAAAGCTAGCCTACAGGGCAGCAAGGCAAGAACTTTTCTGTTCTAGATGAGGCAAGATGGAACTTTCATCAATCGGGAAGGATAAGTGCAAGCATTTCTACAGGAATGCCAAGAAGATGAAATGAAGAAGCTGTGCCCTGGCCAAGGGGAGAGCCTGACAGCCCTCTCAGACACCAGGCCACAGCTTCTAACAAACAGGAGAACTGATGTTAGCTGTCTGGAACTGATTAATCTCAAAAGAGGAAAAATAAGATACAAATAGCAGGTAATCTTCAAGGCATATCTATATCAAAATAATATGCAAACTATTGCACACAGTATAAAGTGTGTTGTGCTATGCTTTTTGTTAATGCTTATCTACCAAAGACCTTTTTCTCATCTGCCACATAAGTGGTGAACTTTGGAAATAAACATATTGAATAGGAGCATGGTGAACTTGATAACAGCAAATCCAACAGACAGATCCAGTGTGCCAGGGAGCAGGTACAGCATGACATGAACTGATGGCAAAGTATTGAAGGAACAAGTCAGTGTGGTGATGCACTCTCAGCAAAATGCAGTGCCAATCACTGGTGCAGTGTTGGCATGGGCAGAGTACAGCTTAACTCCAACTGACTCAACTAAAAAGATCATTGTTAAAGACAGAGCAATATTAGCTGACAACCAATTAGGATGTGCAAAATACAACACAGGACAGAGACATCTGAGCCAGTCTAAATGAGATGAAGCAACAGAACTCATACTGGGGTATTTGCACAGCACTTCATCCAGGATACTTCTCCAGCAGACCACACACTAACAAGAAAGTAGTCTGATACAGAAGAGTCATACAGATACATTCTCCATTTGAACAAATTTCCATATGTCATATAGGGTATCTGAGAGTGAAACACAGCAATTTTGCAAGATTAAATTGTTTACTAATTAAGAACTGTTTCAGGATGAGAGTGGTCACTACTAACTATTTCATGCTTAAAACAACATTTGAGTTGCACTATAATCTTTCATGTGCTTATAATGTAAAATTTATTTTATCACTTTATTATTTATATCACTTAGAACTGAAACATTCTTGCTTCATTCATCCACATGATGAACATCCTTGGAGTACCAGAGGCAAATCACATCAGACCTTTGGATTACTCAGTAGAGCCAAAGAGAGGAAAAATATTTCTGTGGCTGATGTAATTTTGTTTTGTATCCAAAGATATTTTTAGAACACAGACAGGAAAAGACTTGTAAATGAACCCCAAATGAAATACCAGAAATAGAGCAGATATATGAAAAAAAAAAGAGCTTTGGAGGGCCAGATAAACCTTTAAACTGTTCTATTCCATACTGTCCTAGCCTTTGTAAGAAGGCAGCAAGATATAGGTATATAAATTTTAAATGACAAAAAACAAACAACATTTGATACTAGTTTATCTTTGGTTACGTCCCTTTTAGCATTTGATAAGCCTGGTGTGGAAAGAAAAAAATGTTAGAGATCTAATTGAATAAGCAATAGCAAGAGAGAGAATACAGAACTGGGCCATTGCTGTGACTGCTGAGAAAGTGGGTAGGTCTTCTGCTAGAATAGAACACAGAATAAGAAACTATGCATGCTACTGGAGAAACACCTCTCACAAAAATACCCAAATTACAGTAAAAGCAAGGTGGAGAGAAAGAACAGTGACAATGGATAAGGAGAAAAAAGTAGAATGTATTACTCCAGGCTCTATGGAAACCAGGCCTCAAGAAAGAGAAAATGCTGATGGACATTTTAGATATGTGCTGTGCTAGGAAGACTTGAGAGTCACGACCAAAGGTTATGGAACTAACAGAGACTGCAAGACATTCCTCCATGCAAATAAGACAATATGACACAGCAGGCAGAAAATTATTAACAATTTATATCAATAACCCAGTGGTAATTAGAGCTTTACTGCAACTTACAGTGCAGAGATATTGAGGAATACTCCTGTGCTGTTGTCAAGGTAACCTGCACATATGTAGGTGTGCAATTCTGCTGGCATTTATATCAAACTAATGAAATGAGAGCCAACATGTGCAGAATCTGTTTCCTTACATCTTAAAAAACTAAGACTTTTAGATGGAGAGCAAGAAAAGCTGGACTAAATGCAATTGCATGCCAGAGCTCTCTTATTCCATGGAGTCGCCTCCAAAGACCAACAGAGTAGAAACAGGGCACAGTCTGGAGAAATAGGCTACTTTCAGATAGGCTGTGAAAGGCTAATTCCTGAAGTGCTTCATGAACATCTGGTGTCACTCTCTACAACTCCCTGAAAGGTGGCTGTAGTCAGGGGGGGTTGGTCTCCTTCTCCAAGCAACAGCTGACAGAATGAGAGGACACAGTCCCAAGTTGTGCCAAGGGAAATATAGGTCGGATATTATGAAAAAGCTCTTTACAGAAAGAGTGATAAAGTACTGGAATTACCTGGGAGCTGGTGGAGTCATCCACCATCCCTAGATGTGTTTAAAAAACAGACTGGATGTGGCACTGGTTTAGTTGAGGGGTTATGGCATGGGTTGGACTTGATGATCTTGAAGGTCTCTTCCAACCTAGCGATTCTGTGATTTTGTGTGTGGTATATCTTCAGCACCAATACTCATGTTACTCACCACACACTTTTGTTAATTATTTACTACTTAAAATGATATTTCTGGATTTTGATTTGAACCATGATTCCTTACCAACTGGAGTGCCACAAGTGTTTATTTTTTCATTCATATTACATTCTTGACCAGTTGATTCAAAGAAGAATGCAAAGAGGTGGTTAAGAAAAGTGAATTTTACTTTGCAAAAGAGAGACAGAGAGAAGTAGAAGAAGGGGTAAGAACATACACTCAGCCAGTTACTGAGTCTCCAATGAGATCTGACAACTTTGTTGGTTGCCCTCACAATGATTCACAGCTAAGGACTAAAAAATAAAAATTATGCTAAGAAATCTAAAAACACGGGAATTCTTAAGGCTCTATTTTAAAGCCTACAAACCACTAAGTAATGCTACCTACAAAATGCCTGCAATGTGGATGAAATTTGGAGTATGTAATTTGGAGCTAATTCATATTTTAATAAATCATAGTTTTGTATGTAGCTTTTGAACTTGAAAAAGATACGATTTCCCACACAATTCTGGAATACTATGCTGGAACATTAAAAAACAGAAATTAAAAATAAATCTTTTCAGTGAGCTCCTTTTTACTGTGGAGCATTCTGTTACTCAGTAGTCACTGTATTCTCCACCATTCATATGTGCAGATGAGGTTTCCCACACTTGACTCAAAATGGGCTGATGCAGAATTAAACTCAGCCACAGGAATGCAGATGCTTCAATGGTAACTGTGTCCACTAATAGAAAGCCATCTGCTGTGTTTTAGACCAGAGATGTAATGTATAAATACAGGGATGCCATCCTAACTTGCTGCTCTGACAGACATCCACCAATTCAAGAGCTTTCTGCTGTACCCAGTTTCACAGTGAGGTAGGCTGATGACAGGTTGATCTATCCTACCACCTCCCAGATCCTGTCAGTCTGAAATATCTCCCAGAACACTTTCCAGATTGACAGGAACAATTTTCCCTAAAGTTATGATGAAATACAAACATGATGAAATATAGGCAGGGCATTCTGTTCTTCAATCTAGAATTCATAGAATTATACCAAACAAAAATAAACAAACAGAAGGTAATCTTGATAAAGCAGCAATTTTCAAGGGTTAATAAGCAAAATGGTTGCACCAGCAGGACCTTACAAAACAAACTTTTTTAATTTGGTGATTTCTGGACAGTTTAAAAATCAGTACAAAAATTCGAAATTTATACTAGAGCCAGGGACATACAAAAAACCCAAATGAATTTGTGATTTATTTGGGCCACAAATAAAAGACCTGTTAAAATACTCACTAATAGATTACAGAAAAAAAAAAAAAAAAAAAAAAGAAAAGCCTGGACCATATAAGGCAATTCACACAAAAGCCCTAAAACTCCAGCAAGTCTGTTGCAAATCTTGTCCTGAATGTACAAACTTCAATGTAAAACTGGATACTCTTCAAGTAATTCTTAGTATCTCAAATATTCATCAGACTCTGTATGCCCAAAGAATACATTGGCAAAAAAGCAATTTGTGATCCTGAAGGACAGCCAAACAAACTTGTCATTTTAGCAACCCCTTCAGTCACATTCACCCAGAAATCCCTACTCAGTCCTCATCCAACTAGGAGACATTTATGAGTGACAGGCCACATTTCTGAGTGTACAAAACACACTCTGACACAGCCGAATTGTCCTCCAGAGCAGACCTCAGAATCTTCAGCCACAGTCAAGGTGTAGCACCTTTACAGAAGAGCCCTCTCTGTCACTCACTGTTGCCCCATTTACCCAGGCACTGCTCTGTCCCTTGGGAGGTGAAGCACAGGGCTCAGGAAGAGCCACAGAGCTGAGCAAAGGCAGTGTCCCTTGGATGCTGCAAGGACATTGCAGGACACTTCCTGTTGGGGATCCTACTAGAATGGACTGTATATGCCAATCCCTACATGGCTTTGGTCACAGAGGGCTCCAAAGACATTGGGTGAATTCTGACTAAAATATTTCAAAATGTTTCATAGAAGAGGTTTGCTGGACAAACTCTTCAGCCCTGCAAAGTTAGGGGAAGCAGTTAACAAAGAACCATATTTATGGAAATGAAAACTCAGTAGATGTGATGCAATCTCCTCAACCAGCACCTTGGCAAATCTGCCTGAATGCAAGGTCAGTCTGTTTGCTTTTACAGAATAAAGGGAATGTAAGTAAAGGGAAAGGGCTGCAAGCAAGCCAGCCACAAATGTTGATCTGAGTACGGGCTAGGATCAGACAGAGGAAGGAAGTGGCTGAAACTCAAGATTTTCTCCAAGGAAAAAATTCAGATTAGCTTTTATTCTGAGTAAACCAGTTTTAAGAATGTTCCACACAATGGGTATTCTGAAATGTTTTGAAAAACATTTAATAAAGCATTTTGCTCCAAACTCCTGAATAAAAGTCTTGAGTGAATCAGAAAAATGACAATGGCTAGCAATAAATTATACATGTATTTTAAAAAATCATAGAGCAGTGTTCTTTGCTACCTTCACCTGCAGCACGGAAAATCTGCTGATCAGTTCAGTAGATTCCATTCATCTTAATATCTGGTACTTTTTAAACAAGGCTACAAACTGTTATCATGAATAGTTCTCTTGCCCATGGGAAGAAATGAACTAACAGGAAGCAAAGATTCAGTGTTTGACTTTGCTTTTGCAAAACAACATAGTTAGAGGTCTCTAAGGAGATACTCTGGAACCAATTGCATAAGTGCATGTACTGAGAGTCCAACGGTATGTCAGAACACAAAGAAAGCACAACACACCAAGCTTCCATTAGTGAAATGAGCACAAATTATTACAAAGTTAATCTGCAGTTACTGTTGGATTGGATTGTGGTCTTGCAGTGTGAAAGTGTGAAAGTTTTGGTTACTTTGACACTTAAGAATCAAACACTCTCACTTGTTTCAATCCTTAGTTTTAAAAGAAATCAGATTTGAGATGTACCAGGTCTATTTCAAATTTCTTTCAGACTCCCCATTCCCATGATCCCAATTATCCAGGACTTCAGCCATCTGAGGAACACAGGCTCTCACACAAGTGTATGTGAGTCCTATCCAATGACTAATGATGTCACATCACTAATGAGAAACGATCTTTTTTTATAAACACACTTCACACACCTGAGGTTGTGCTTAGCACCTTTCACCTTGGATGTACACATCACAGATTAGAAATATGAGAAGAAGGGTCAAAATTCATTTAACCAGATAAGAGGCATCACCTTCAGCAAGACACATACCTTTGTGGTATATAAAACATGTGTTGTGGAGGGGGTTTGTAGAGAACTCCTCCATACACAGGCCACAAACCACTTAAAATCCTGAAGAGTGAACTCTTTCCACAGCCATTGGGTCCAGTGATTAAAAGATTCATGCCCTCTTCGACCTGCAAAGGGGATGAAAATGCAAAGATGTTAATACACAGTGTTTGTGGCACAAGAGAATCTAAGACCCCTAAAAGGGGTTACATAAGCATTTATATTAAATTATCAACCAATTTCAGTGATAAGCTGCATGCATTCATGCAACTATTCTGGAAACAGTGACATTATTATATATGAGCATCTATATAATCAGTTTTACAGTAGTAAATAGTAGTAATATTTACAGTAATATAGTCAGGTAATGCAATATGTAATATGATAATATTACAGTGTCAATACATGACAGTCAGAATCAATTGTTCTAATGCAGATTAGGTCCAAGGGTGTTAACAGTGTTTAAAGCAGTATTGTGCCTATCTGTGATAACTGCAGGCATGGGAGGCCAATCAAGAGATTTGGAAAATTTATTTCACATTGCCATTTCCCATTTAATTACCTATGTTAACTCGGCTGTGATACCAAGGGATTTTTTTAACTCATTTGGCTATTATCCTGTGTATATATGAGTGCATATTTATGTTTAATCACAATGTCATTATCTATGTTTTACAGAAATATACTGACTTCTATATTTTCTTTGTTTCTGTCTCTTGAGATAAATGAATAAATACAATTATCTGCTTCATCATAAGATTGTAATTTCACAATTCTGAAATTCCTACACTGAAGTTGTTGCAAGTTTTGCCATAGCTAAGACCCTTTCCTCCTAGATGCTAATTCAGAGGAAAAGGATCATCCTGCTTCAGCTAAATTAAAAGATCTGCCAGCATTGTCAAATTTATTTCTGATAACTTCAACTCTTTTTAAAAAGAACAAGATCCGAACTGGAACATCAGATCAGGATACATATGGGAGTAAATTAGTAAAGGTCACTCATTAAAATTGTGAGCAGGTACCAAGAGGTGTCTGGAATAGGTTTTCAAAAATAATACAAGGTTATACTGAGTAAATGCTCCCCAACTGGAGTTGTGAACTATACCATCACAGCTATTAGTCAGCACTGCTCTTTGTGGTGATTGAGAAAAACTATGGGCTTGATTTTTTCACTGTTGCTGTGGCCTCAGACATTTAAAAGAGCCTTTGTGAGTAAAGCATCCCAATTTGATTGAAATTAACTAAAGATGGATGCATGCTCCCATAGACACCTTTGAAAATCTCAGGTCAGTTTTTCACCTGGCAACAGCAACAGAAATCCTCCTTTTTCCTTCTCTGAGCAGGACAAACTACATATGTCTGCCTCTATTGAGCTACTATGCCTACCTTTCTGGACTTCCCCTTTTATCCATATGCTCCTCCAAGTACTTAACATAAGGTATATGAATTCTGTGCTGTTTATGTTAATGTGATGGCAACAATCAGAAGATTCTTGCATATCATCTTACTTTGAAGTTTAGTCTGGAAACCACCACATCGCCATTCGGAGTAATTATAGGAACATTTTCACAAATAATTCCTTGATCAACATCAATTACTTTCCCTAGAAAGAAAAAAAAAACCAAAAAATTAGAGTTTGTGAAGCCCTCCATGAAGCAATCACTTGTGACAGCCTTAGGCACAAATGAGTATATTTTCAAGTAAGGACTGGTGTTTGAAACAGCTCTTGTATGTGCTCCAGGTTCCCCTAGTGGAAAATCTGGATAATAAATCTTAGCTAGTCCAAAGGACATTGCCAACAGTAGCCAAGAATGTGCAAGGAAACCTAAATTTGATCCTAAACACAATGCACAGTATACATCATAAATATAAATATAAATATAAAGATGTGTTCATTCAAATTCTATTTGTATTTTCTGTATCCTGTTTTAAACAGCTGTTTAATATCAAGCAGTAAAAAAGCTCATGGACAGCCTTAGCCACAGGCAAATCAGTTAAACTTTTTCTCAGGATTTAATTAGGAATCACTACCAGCTCTGAACATATGAGCACCTTTCAGTCTCCTCCAGCAACGAAAGCAAAGCAGAAAAAATTTAATGGCTTGCTTCCATCTCTTTTTGATGCCACAGACACTGTAAACATGTCTTGTAAGTATTTGCAGAAACTCATATAACATTTCAGTCAGGTAGATACACTTGGCATTTGGATTTCTGGCAAATTAAATATACAATCTCTATTGGATGTCTGGATACTCTGTAATACAAGGACTTTGATATTAACTGTCCTGGAAACAGAAAAGGATGAAACTAACTTCTCAGTCACCTGTTAATGGTCTTGTCTATCAGAACCTAACCAGCCTGAAAAATTATAAAAAATTAACTTTATAGACAAGATGAAAGGGAAAGACATTTCTCTTTGTATTAGAAAGCTGTTTATTTATAACTTACACTAATAAACAAAGAAAAATGTAACAAAGATCACGTTAGTTAGTTAATTTTAAAAGGCTCTGGTGCCATTTCCTTCACTAAGTTTAGTTTAACATTTTTCATTTAGAGGCTCTTTGTTCAATTGCATTCAACTTTGCCAAACTATAACAACCTGGGCAGAAATTTTTATGCCATGAATCAATTCAAGTGTTCTTCAGTCATAAAGTAAATTTTACTTAAAACAGCATGAGATTATGGGGGGAAAAAGTGGTTTTCTGTAAAAAAGAAATTATTTTGCTACACTGGAGACATTGTAGTTAAAATAAGTCTATGATAAAACATAGTCAACTAGTAAGAATTAAGTAAACCTAATTCTCATTTCCTAATCCTGACTTTGCAGCATTTAATTGCAACTTTAGCATGCTTCTAAAGAATATTTATGTGTAATCAGGCATACAATTTGACAGTATTTGTACAAGATGTATAAAATTCTGTTTAATTTTAAAAATCCTAAATTATTAAATATGCTATAAGGCAGCATTATAATCTGCAAAATATTATTATCATTTTCATATTTTCACACTCATGCAAGGCACAAAACTGACATTGCTTAGTTACAAAGACTTATGCTGGATGATTCAAAAGGAAATAATTATTATGTGTTCAAAGAGCCATTGGGGAAGCTGAATATCAAGATTTTTTCTTCTCTAACAATGCAAACACATACAGGCATGTGAGCACGTGTACTTTTACCCACACACAATCCACTCTTCAGGGATTTCTAAGTATCATGACCAAAAGCAAGGAGCAAAACCAGTATTACAATAGCACTTGTCATAAAAAATGTGGAGCCTGTGGCCTAGATTCATCTGGCCTAAATTCTTCTTAAATCCCTGTGCACAATGCTTGGTCTTGGCTAGCTGCCTCTGAGAGTTACAACTGCACAAGAGCAAATGCTAGTCACCATGGCTTAGGAGGAATTCAGACTGGACAGAAAGTGACTGTAGTGGAATGAAATCTTGGGAAAAGGTTGCAGAGAAAAGAGGAGTAGGGTTTAGATATAGTAGACCTAAAGGGACCATGAAGAGAACACTTGCACATCTGAACTGTATTTGGTTTTGTTTTAAACACAGTTATCTAAAAAAAAACCAACCCAAATTACTTCATTGGTCCAGGAACTACTAACCTTTTCTCATGTACATGACAAAATGCAACAGTTATAAAATGCCATTTCTTTTAACATCAGCCAAGTATTACCAAGATCTACAAGATTAAGACATCAGCTATTTCCATACCTATCCATCACCCTTTATTATGATGAACCTTGTCAGGGGATCTTTGAGAAATATGAGCTGAAGGGCAGCACTGTTGAAATCTCTGCAACAGTTATTTCACAAAGAGCCCTCTGGGGCCTATAACTCTACTGAGGCTTAACTTTTCAAAAGCTAAAGGAAGAGAATGAGGCTTTTCAACACCACAGAATGCAGCAGCAGAAATGGTATGATGGGAAAATGAGGAAAAAAACATTGCAAAAGCTGCCTTTGAGTACCTCAGAGAGAAGCTGAATGCAACAGGCAGAAAGAGGTGGCACATAACAGAGCAGAGTAAGAAAGGGATACACACAGAAAGAGCTCCAGTGAGGGTGGAGACAGAAAGACAGTGACACCAGAAAGACACAGGATGGGATCAGGAGGGAAAAAGTGTATATTGATCAGATTATTTGGGAGGTGAAGGTTAAAGATGACATTTTCAATTTACGATTCCCACGAAATTATGAAAAAATGAGCACAGGTTAATCTTAAATCATGGGAAACACAGTATTTTGGGGAAAAACTATGAACCAAACTTTTTTCCTCCTACCTCAAACAAAATAATGTGATGGTTGAAGTTGAAAATGTTAGTCTTCACTTTCTGATGAAAATGAATGGTCTGAGCAAAACAGGCACTGTAAGAATACTAACATCACCATCACATATAATAGTATAGTTAAAATGCCTTTTCACTGAAAGTTTTAACAGAAAACATTTGAGCCATGTGTATCAGAAAAGCACACCATAAGGACAGTCATAAGGTAGCAGGGGGTTAAAATGAAAGGCAACATGGTCTCTGGGGCATTAAGGCTGAGAGGCTGATTACTTACAGAAAAAAAAAACCTTTCTGTTCACCTCCTGTCCCACAGCTCCATGCCTCCCCCAGCACCCCTGGGAAATTCATACAAATATGAATTAATTACCTTTGATTTCTAAGGGCCCATCACTGTGTAACTCTGCTTTATCTTCACTTCTGTTGTTTGCAGACCCTTGAATAACAGCAGTTCTTTTGTAGATGCCCCTCTTCACCTCGTCAAAGACTGAAAACATGTTGTAGACACGGGCAGTGTAGCCTGCTAGCTCAGTGACCTGAGAAACAACAAACACCTCATTTCAGTTGTACTTACAAAGTTTACAAATTAAATGTTTGGCCAAAGATCAACATGAGCAACAATGTTGATCAACACCTATTGATTTTCATTCCTTGAAATTCCAACCATATGAGTGCTAACCCATACGCCACCTGTAGCTCCTACCAATCAGCAGAAAGGACAGTTTGAGTTAAACCCAGGTAAACTATGGTAACTCCAATAAATGAAGTAATTTCTGTAGTCTTCAATGAACAGAGAACAGCTGCTAACATATCTGAAAACATGTACACAAGAAGAAAACAACATGTCTGCATTTTCCAGAAAAACAGAAGTTCACAGAAGTGAGAAAAAATGGCATCTGCAATTACTTATATTTACTTATATTTGCATTACTTATATTTATGAAACCTGCTGTGGGAGAAGTGTGTTTTTCTGTGTAGAAGAGGCAGCACCAGGGCATCCTAACCTAAAATACAGTACAAACCAAAAATTAGTCTTCTATCAACTGCATGCTAAATCTGACACCTTAGAATAAGACTGGGCATTTTTAAGATGGTGAGGTGTCTTTAAAGGCTTTCTCCATTTTTTCTTTTTGGTTCATTTGCCATAATTTTCACCTGGTGAACACAGAAACAGCAGATCTCTGGACCTTGTAACTTCATATTCATGGGCTATTTAAGAGCTCCCAAAGAACTGCCTCCATCTACTGGTAGTAAAGAATTAAGCCAAGGCCTTTTATTTTAAATGTACTATCAAATGGTTTTAAAAGGATACATTTTTGCACAAAATGTAGAGAAGAAAAGAATAGCAACAAAATTAGATTAAGTTTACACAATCCTTGGCTTGCTGCGTTAAATATGGACACCCCATGACTGAGTTCACCCAGCACAGTGTACATAATTCCAAGATTATTTGAAATAACTGGAAATAATTCCATAATTCTTCTGTAAACTTCACTATTTGTGCCAGACTCAGAAGTGAGCACTAATTCTGGCCACGTGGCCATCACTTCACTGGAGGACAATGGAAATAATTCTGCATGTGATAAATGAAACTTGTACCATTGTCCCAGGAGAACCATAGGCTGTAGTGAGCTTCTACACCATGACTGTAGAAACTCACTTTGTTCCAACACTAAATAATTGAATACTAGCACCTAAACTATTGACTACAAAGAAGTTGAGCCCACCTCATCTGGAAAGTGAATTACACTGACTTGAAGGAGGCTGTGTTGGTGGAGGAGATGGGCAAGAACTGGAACTGCACTACCACTTGATGTGTGCTGAAGTACACTGTCCTTTGAAACTGCCTGAATCATGAAATGGGAATGACAATGTGGTTGAAGTACTGCAGTGCCTCTTGAAAAGAAGCATAAATGTAAAATTAAGATAAAAATTCATAGAACTACTCCTTGGTCTCATGCTGTCTGGATTTGTATCTTACCATTGTCTGTAGACAAAGTGAGTTTGTACAGCTCTTCCTCTACTGTTTTGTGGGTACATTCTTTTTACCAAAAAAACCCCACATTTTTTGTAAGTCCTCATGCACATTATATAAATGACTTAAATGCTGAAAACAAAACAGATATTACACCAGTGTATAACAGGTTACCTGGCAGTATCTTGAGAGCAGAGATCAAGCAGGGGAACAGCTCTAAGAGAACAGGTCAAAAACCACAGCCCACTAGAAGGACTCTGGCTGTGTCAAAGTCTATATTTGAATCTGCCAAACTACTCCTCCTCTGACAATTTACAAAGCTGTAGCTGTTATGGCTGGGTTCCAAATAACAGAATCCATAGTCTTTGATTAGCTGCCCTAGCTAATGTGTCCATCCTCACACTGCACTGGGAAAAGGGGCTCCCACCAAAGGGAGAAGCAAACATCTATTAAAATATGAAGAACAAACATTCAGAAGGAAATGTTGAGATTAACAGCACTGCCTCATGTTTATTTGGCTTAACAGCTGGCATTTAAAGAAATCCACAAGAGAGACAACAGATCTAAGCCCAGCTCTACTGGAATTTGTGTTAAGGACCAATAAGAAACAACATCTCTGATCTTCTAGATGAATATTCTGTACTTCTAGACAACTTGTACTCCCAAGGTGAACTTTCTCCCACTAAAATTTCTCTATTTTGAAAAATTAATTCCAATTTAACAGGTTCACAAGATACTGAAAACAGCCTTACAGTTTAAGTGGTCCAGAAATAAGTATTCAAATTCTCCTTGTTTTTCATACAGAAACAGGTTGCCCTATCTCTGGAAACATTCAAGGTCAGGATGGGACTCCAAGCAATCCAATAATAGTTGAAGATGTTCCTGCTCATGGCGGGGGGTTGGACTAGAAGACGTTTAAAGACTCTCACAATTAAACTATTACATGCTCTTATGACACTTCAAACAGAAGAATCCCAGTACACTGAAGGCAGACAGCCTGAATTCAGGTCTGTGCTCCAAACAGAAGAGGAATCTGAACCTTTATCACTGACATTCCAGGAACTTCTGTTGCTCTCTCATGACACCTGAACACAAGTATTAAAAATGACATCTGCATGTTGCATCATGCAGGCAACTGTGCACTTTAGACTCTGTCCACTTAACCCTAAAGGTCAAAGCAGTTCAAAGATCTCCATGGATTTCATTGCAATAGAACTTGGCTTTAAGAACTACATTTTAAAATATTTTCTATTAAATTCAAATTGTTTTTTCCTTTTCTGTTTCATGCATTCAGGATGTGCAGTACCTCTTTGTATGAAGACATAATCCTTTCAATAGCATCTGCTCCAGAGATCAGCAAGTTTCGTGATGTAGTAAAAGCTTCTGTTCTTTCACTAACCATTGCCTGTTTCTGGCCATCTTCCAACTCTAAATTAAAAAAAAAAAAAAAGTTTTGTTAAAATATTCTGCTGAAAATTATCTCTCCAAAATAAATTATTATTGCCATGTGAGATATTATAGAGAAGACCTTTTATTTTTTTTATGAAAAATTAACTCTGTGAAGACAACCTTTCAAAAAGAACTGGCGAATGTAACTACCATAGCTTGGCCAAAAAGAGTAAGTGGGAGCATATGGAATTCCTCTTGTTAGGCAAAATATCCTATTATTTTCTCTATTTATCTACATGGATCAATTTCCTTTTAATATATCATCATATAAGTCAATTTTTCAAAATATTAAAAATGTGAAACCTAAGCAATGATCTGAAACAGATTTTTAACATAATTTTTAACATTTTTACGATTATTAATTTTCAGCCTTACTTATTTACTGACTTCATGTAGAAGGAACCCTTCAAGTTGTGTAAATCTAGCAACACAATTATATTTCTGCAAGAAAACAATAAACTCTTTTGGTATCAAAGGCATGGTTTCAGTAGGATAACTCTCCTTCACAATGAAGTTTCTCTCTTCATTTGACCTCAGAACAAAATTGTGAGGCTTTATTTATGACACTACATCCTGTTAACAAGAATACTCTAGCTCCAAAGAAAGGACTTGTCTAATAAGAATGTCAGCAGCATTAGGCAAGGAGAAAACAGCAGCAGAATTTATAGAATTTATAGAAGATATCTACATATACCATCTTGCTACCATGGGTCCCATAGATTCAACTTGCAAGGTTTGTTTCCTGAAGGAAACAAGATTTAAAAAGAAGTGGCTGACTATTTTGAGGCTAAATGTTGTTCCAGTGTTTATAACTGCAACTACAAATCACTGGTGTAGCAAACCAGTGGTGTAGTAAACCACTCCTAAAGATTTTCCACATAAGAAATTTACAATGAAAGATCTAAAGGGTTTTTTGCATCACATAAATTTATATGTATCTCCATACAGTGCTTAAATCTTTTCCAGAATGGAATCTGGATATTATTTTTCCCCCTCAAATTTGTAAAGGTTTTTAAGGTTTTTTTAGGCTAAGTTGATGCTAGAAATCATGCTAGGCAGGCTAATAGGTGGATCCACTGTGACAACTCCTGTACTAGCAATTGTAACTAACATCTGGGTTTCCACAGTGCTCATGATCAAGAAAATCTAGGAGGAATTCCCTGCAGGTGTGATGCAACCATAAATTTCATGGGCTAAGTCAAGCAATACTAGAGTAGAGCAAACAGCATTTTCTTACTCTGACTTCCCTGACAGATCAGATTCTAGAAATCTGGTGTCTGAGAATGCACAGGCAGTACCAAAGCCAGATATATCTTTCTGTCTTTATTAGTTAAATCTACATGCTAGTCTGTTTTCATTTACACATCCATAAAGCTATTCCTACATAACTGGATTACTAAATACACTGTATTACAGTGAAATACACTGGAACAGTAATTTTATATATAATTATATGTTAATTAATATATTAATTATCTATTATTTTATTATTATTATTACAGCAACATACACAGAAATAATTATTTAATATCATATTAATTACACTGAATTAATTATTTCACTGTATTTCACTGAAACTTTTAAAAATTGCTGCATCATAACTTTTCATATATATGTGTGTATATGTATATGTATATAGACATAGAAAATCTATGTTACTTTTCCTGGTTTTAATTATGATTTTTTTTTTCCTTCAGTTCTATATCAGCACACTGTCAACTAGTTGTATGCAATCTTGCCAAGACACAGTGAGACACATGCTTTTAAAAAAATACAGATAAGCTCTTGCAAAGGAGAGATTACAAAATTCTTACTGATGTGGCTCTCACTTTAAAAAGTTATTTCCACTCCAAGAAAAATAAATCTAGTAAATAGGGAGAATTCAGTTAATTCATTAGTAAAAGAGGATTTGAAATTTGTTTACTTCTGACACAATCAATTTTTGCTGATTTTGTTGATATTATAGCACATACAGCCTATGCTTTTTAGAACCACCACAATTAAATAATCCAGGAATCAGGTATGTTTTAACCACACTAATGCAGAATTCCTCACTAATATAAATGCAGTATTTACTGATGGTTTCTTCCAGCACCCAGGCCAGCTCTTCTAGCAAGAGTTTAAGGATCACTACAAGCCACTGCATCAGTCAATTCAGGAGTATGTAAAAAATTGAAATTATATAGAATTTCTGAGCATTTCACAGCCCAAAAAGACAAACTCTTCTATTATATAATCCACAGACATAATTTTTCTTGAACATTTTGTCCAAAACATTTTTCTTATGGCTGGCGTCCTGTGTTTGAAATTGTCATATTTTAACAGACTCTCTGTTTCATACAGAAACTAACTTCTCTTTTTTCCTCTTCACCTATTTAATTTATAGTCACACTTATTTTATAAACAAAAATAAATGTTCATTGTGTCTAGAGAAATAAAAGTCTTGCTTCAAAAAATAGTTACCCTCCATAAACCAAGACAGAACATTTGGAATATGAATGGTTGAATACAAAAAGAATGAGAAATGTTATCAAACAGAAATCCTGTCTTCATCACCTAAATTCTTCATTGAAATATATAACAAAATCTTAACATTTCAGTCAGAAATGTCATTGTCAAAGAACATTATTTTTCTCTTATTACTGAAGAATTATTTTTTTACTTTTTCTTTCTCCTTCCAGAAGAAGTGTACAAAATCCACAGCTTTATACCTGTAGTCTCAAGTCTGGGCATGATACCAGTTTTGTACAATTCCCTGACTCTTTTGATTCATCCTAAAATAATAAATCAATGCCTCTTCCTTCAGGTATAAGGAAACAAACAGATATAAGTGAACAAACTTGTATCTGATCTGCTGAGGCAAAAAGCACTGTTTTCCCAAGCAGGTCAATGGTAATTTCAGGTGTGCTTGATTCTCTGAATACCAGTAATAACTGAAACTGGTCTTGACAGTGCTGCCAGTATTATTTTTGTGAATAACCATCATGGTAAGCCCCAGGACTCAATAATAAACCTCATGTTTTAATAGTTTAGGTTGCTGGTAGCAAACATAATTCTGCTTTACAATGTGAGCCACTGTTGCATCTTTGTTTTCTCTCACAATTTGAAATGTATTTAACAAAAGAACAAACATGAGTAACAGGAATGTTATTTAATTTAGCAGGAATATGAGTCCTTTTTTATTCATGCTCTAATACCAAGGAGATATTTACAACGTGGTTAAATGCTTTTTTTCTTGACTGTACGCATTCCCATCCTAGCAGAAAGACTCTTATCACTCTTTCTGTTGTGGTGATAACCTTCACTGTGAGGTGAAATGCTTTTGTACAGCCTCTTCAGTTTGGAACAAGACATCCTGATATTTTTGAAGCTGTTCCCAGGATGCCAGCCAGGGTGCTGATGTAGTGCCTCCTAAGCCATGTGATGGGCAGCAGCTCAGGGAGCTGAGCACCCAAACATGCACCAGCACAACTTTTTAGTGAGACAGCTCAACCACGTGGGCACTGCACAAAGCCATCCTACAGCTCACACCAAGCTTGTCCACTTGGACAGTCCTGATTTGGAATATAACTTCCAAGAAAGAAACAGAACTACTGGACAGAAAATAATTCACTCATTCCCAACTCAAAAGTACACAATTTAGAACTGATCCTTCTGAAGACTTTTGTAGGATTCATGTTATAGGAATACTACAAAATTTGTAATATATTAAGTTCTAATTATGCATGAGAAAGACTGTTAAGCCAAATTAATCATTAGCCCTCCTTAATACCTTTCTTTTTGCTATCTCTTGTTTTGCTTTGTTTTGTATGTAATAGCATCTGCAATAACAACATTGTTTGAGTCTCATTTCACTTCCAGGAAAGCTGTGATAGGATATTATACCATCCTAACCTAAAATCTGAATTTTACCTTCTCTCAGGGAGTTGGGAAAATCAGCGGTTTCCAACAGGTCAACAATAAGAGAAAAATTACCCATAATTACCAGTAATTACACTGTGGTTTACAGAAGGATAAGATAAGCACTCTAGGAAAGTTCATAGTATCATTTTGCAAAAGGAGATACTGTAAAAATTAGCCTGCCATTCCAAGAGTGACTAGTGGAAAAGGAGACTGCAGTGATAATTACAATCTCGTGTGATACAAGGATCCTCTGAGTCCTGACTTCATATTATTTATCACACACTCCAAACTGGATCTTTGCTCAGCTGACTTGCTATGCTTGCAAGCTATACAGAAAACAAAGATGTTGTAAGAAAGTCTGTGAAAAATAAACCAGTGTGAACAGCACTCAAGGGAACTAGAGTCTTTTGAGGACATAACTTTAAAGAAGCATTTAGCAATGAGGTAAAAGATGGTATTACCGCCATCTGCAAATCCCGTTGCAGTGATGATGGGCACGGCAACCATGATCATACCACAGCTACTCCAGACATACTTCATCAGGAACTGCTCTATCATGATGTACCATAAACGTTTGGACAAAATGAGATTCATTTGATCTGTCAAATCCTTGTAGCTTTTTTGCAGTTGTTTCAATTCTACCTAGAGTTAAAATAAAAAAATCATGTATACAATGAAATAAAGATGCACATGTTGTACAACACATGCTCACATGTGTACACGAAATAATCAGGCACCCCAAGTAGTCACTTCTGAATCACATCTGCCATGTGGTACTATATGCTCACTGTGCTGCAGACTCACAGCAAAAGTGCACAGCTTTATGGAAGTGAGTGGACCTGGCTCTTATTTACACCATTGTCCCTCAACAGAACACTGGCAGGTTTTCAATTCTTCTGAGGTCTCCAATATATACAAGAACAACATAGCAGTAACAAGAGTTGATTCTAACAATCAAAATAAGATTGATTTCACATCCTTTTAATAAAGCTGCAGCTGTAGAGTTTCACAGCAACAGAAAATTATATTGGAAAGCATTTGGGGATCAATTATCTTCAGTGACTTAAAGCTGCAGAGTTGATTCCTGAAATGCTGCTTATTTTTGCAAGCAGACTGGGGAAAGAGAGAATTATCCCAGGAGGTTTAACAAGTCAAAGACAGTTACAAGTCAATACAGTATGTATTCAGTTCAAGCCTACATATGTGGGAACAGAGAAAACGTTTAGTTTAGTTGCACTTAAAACATTATTATAGGCAGCTTTTGAGAATGATTGTGTCTACAAAAATAAATCATTAATGTTATATAATCATTGCTTGAACTGAAAGAGTAATACTTCAGGCTAGTTTCTAGCTTTCATTTTCACCTCGCATGAAACAACTTTTTTCCCCAAATGTGTTCGAAAGGTATTACAGCCAAAATTCACTTCTAATAAAAATATGAAGAGTCCCTTAATAAGGTGGCTTTAAAACAAGCTTCTAGTTTATGTAACTGTGATTGCAGAAGTACTGTACTTATGCTATTTTAAGACTAGTGACTACATCTTTGCTTGGCTATTTGAAAGAGTGTCAAAGGTTCTAGTGTGCTCTGAGCCATCACAGAGTTTTCCCCCAGACTTTCTGGTGTGCCATGGTTGCTATTTCTGTGGAATTAATTATGGTGGTTCATACACATAGTTGGAAAACCGAAGTCTGGAAAAGTTATTCAGAACAGACTGGGTGGGGGGAAAACAGTGATGTAGATTAGTTTTCTAGATAAGCATAAGATTCATCTGCAAAACCAGAACATTGCCAGAGTTCAAGGGAACTATGATCTGCTTCCCCCAGACACTGCTTGTGAGACGGCATTTCCTAAGAAATGGGAAGTGCCAAGCTGTAAACAAGTTTAAATGTCAGAGGGACCCAAGTGCTCAAGAAGGGCATCGGGGGAAGAAGTGCAGGAGCGACCCCAGTGCTTCCAATTTCTCTCCTCTTACCTTGTGCCCTCGGTAAAAGGCAATCTCTTCCACGTTGGCAATGATGCGTGAATGTATGAAGCGCAGATAGCCCTTCTTGTGAGCCTCCTCAGCCACCAGTTTGCCAAACTTGGGCGAGCAGGCTTTGAGCACGCGGGCCGTGGCATAGACGACGAGGCCAGCCAGGACCGTGGGCCCGATGGGGTTGGCCCCCCGCGACCGTGCCGTGCGGATGAGGGTGTAGGAGGTGAGCACGACATCCAGGATGGGCTTGGTGAGGTTGGAGTAGAGATGCGCCACGGACTGCGAGAACATCATGATGTCCTCGGTGAGGGACTGGTCCGGGTTGGCCAGCCGCCCGTCCATGCTGATCACTTTGTAGTAAGTTTGGTTGGCAAAGTAGGTCTCATAGGCGTGATCCACCAGGCGAGTGCGGAAGGCGAGGGCCAGCTTGCATTCCAGGTACCGTATGGTGCTGTTGACAAATGTGGCTGGGATTGCAATCATCAGCCACTTGATTAACTTGAAGATAAAGCTCCTGGGCTTTTTCTCCACAATGCTCTTCACAATTTTTCCATCTAGGGCGGCCACATAGATGGAGAGGAAGGTCCTGGATACCAGAGCAAAAGAGTGGAGGCAGAGCAAGCCCAGCTCGGCACTCACCAGCTTCGGGAAGAACAGTTTGCGGAGTTCCAGCAGCTGCTTGAAGAATTCCGCGTCCACGGCCGGGGAGGCTCTGCCGCGGCCGCCGGCGCCGTGCGGGACCGCCCGGCCCCCCTCATCCTGCGCGCCGCCTCTGCCGCCCGCCCGCTTCGCCCGCCCGCGGATGATGGGGTAGAGGATTTTGAGCCCGTACGCCGCGGCCAGCAGGCACGCAGCCCTCTTCGCGGCGCCCGCCCTGCTCCACTGCACCCGCCGGGCTGCCGCATGCAGCATGTGGGCCATCCTGCCCGCCGGGGCACCGCTACGAGCCGCTCCTAGCGCGGGTGGCTCATGCCCGCTGGGAAGGCCGGTCCCGCCGGCTCTTCATCGGGGCGCTGGGCCCGGCCCGCCGCCGGCCGCCCTGCCGTGACAGATGCCGAGTGAGCGCTGCCTCCCAGGGGTGATGGTGCCTTCAAAGCGCGGCGCGTTGCACAACGCAGCCCCGCGCGGCGCAGCCCGCCCCGCCGACCACCATTGGCTGCGCCGCGCGGGGCGGCACCGGCACCGGCAGCGGCCCGGCCGCTCAGAGCCGCCGCCCCGGCCACGACCGCTATAGCTCGGGGCGCGGCCGCGGCGGCGGCAGCAGCAGCACCGCTCTCCCGGCGTTCGGCTCCGGGCTCACGGCGGATCCCCCGGCGCTCGGCTCCGGCCGCACAGCTGATCCCCCGGCGCTCGGTGGGTCCGCGGCGCCCGGCCCTGCAGCGCGCCGGCTCGCCCCAGGCTGCGGCCGGCCCTTTCCTTCCGCCTGCCCTGCGGAGCAGGCTCCGCCTCCGGCCCCGGCTCGCCGGCGGCGCGGGGGGAGCGGGACGGGGGCGGCAGTGCTGGAGGGAGCTCGGCAGCGCCGGCAGGATGGGCAGCGCTTCACCCCCCGCACCCCCGAGGCTCCCCGGGGCTTGGGCTGTAGCCCGGCACTGGGGGGCTGTAGCCCGGCACTGGGGGGCTGTAGCCCGGCGCAGGGGGGCTGTAGCCCGGCACTGGGGGGCTGTAGCCCGGCACTGGGGGGCTGTAGCCCGGCGCAGGGGGGCTGTAGCCCGGCACAGGGGGGCTGTAGCCCGGCACTGGGGGGCTGTAGCCCGGCGCAGGGGGGCTGTAGCCCGGCACTGGGGGGCTGTAGCCCGGCACAGGGGGGCTGTAGCCCGGCACTGGGGGGCTGTAGCCCGGCGCAGGGGGGCTGTAGCCCGGCGCAGGGGGGCTGTAGCCCGGCGCAGGGGGGCTGTAGCCCGGCACTGGGGGGCTGTAGCCCGGCACAGGGGGGCAGTAGCCCGGCGCAGGGGGGCAGTAGCCCGGCACAGGGGGGCTGTAGCCCGGCACAGGGGGGCTGTAGCCCGGCCGGTGGCCTCGGGTAGCCCCGGCTCGGAAATGGGCCGGGCGGCCGCGGGAGGGAGCCGGGCAGCTCGGCGTCTCCCGGGCAGCGCCTGCACACTGCTCGTAATTTATTTCCTGTCCTCTCGGCGAAAGGAAACCGGTATTGTGTACTGGCAGCGTTACTGGCCCAAAATAACCCCGACCGAGTCGCACGGCCCCTGCAATAAAACCCGGCTAATTTCGCAAAAGGAATCTACAGTAAAGGCAGCAGTCTTGCTGCTTTATTTTTCTGTTTTTTAGTTACTTTTTCTGCTGCTTCACCTGTTTGGAAAAGGTACTGAAATTGCAGGGAGAGAATCAGAGTACTCACATACTCTGATCCTTTTACACTTTGAAAATATAGTACTAAGGTAACTGTAAGACAGTATGTGATAAAGCATATACTTTAGAATGTGTATATAAAAGTATTTTTTTAAAATGTGATACTAGGCGTTTATAGCAGTGGTGAGGAGCCCATCTTTTCCCTAGAAATGGAGAGTGAAGCCACCTGCCTCAAAGTAACTCAACAAATGCTGTGTTAAATAAGTCACATTACTGTAACAACCCCCCAATTGAACAGAATGCAATGATGTTTAGATAGCAACACAAGCTTCGGGATGAAGGAATGATATAATTGATTTGAGAACAAGTGAGGTTTGCTTTTAAAAGTCAGACCCCACTTCCCAAAATATCAGATGCCTTCTAAAAAGTAAGCCAAGACCAGCAGGACAAGAAGGAAGTAAGGAAGATCTATTTCTCATTTCTTCCTAGGAGGTTACAAAAATTCAGCCCACAGTCGTCTGGATTGTTAGGTAGAGAGGATAAGGGGTAGTCTTTAAGTGTATTATATTTGTGCCAGTGAGTACAGGCCAGAGATCAGGACAGAGGTCCTTTTTTTTTTTTTTTTTCCTAAATGCATAACTCAAAGCTTGGAAAATGTCAAAATCTGACCTAGTGCAGTACAGAAGACATTAAGTTAGTAGGTTAGCCTGATTTCACTGCAGATTATTTTGTCAGTAAAATAGATTTTTCAGTGCACAAAGATACAAGATACACTAACTAAGAATTGCTTTGCTTATGACTTGTTATTTTTTTAATCATGCTCTCCGCTGGATACTTCCCCTTACTGGCTTATGTGTAGCATAGCATACTCTTAGGTTTTGCCAAACCACAGCTATTTGCAATATTCCATTACTCTAGCATTTTCTTACCAAGGGGAAAGTTCACAGATCTCTTTTGGTTCTGTGTATCTGCTGACCCTTCACTTCACAGGATCCTGGATGACTGAAACTTCTGGTGATTTGGTGGTTAGTGCAGATGTACACCCCACAGTCAGATCTGTGGGAACATTTAAGTGAAGCAAATCTAACCACACGGTGTTTCAGTCGATAAAAGGAATGTATTTCCTTCTTTTGAAAGGATGAAGAAAAGACTGAACTGTTGTTTTAAATACCCCCTTTCTTCTGTTCTTGCTGTCTCAAGAGTTTTGCTCTGCCACAATCCTGCTCAGTAATCCATGCACAAACTCCTCTTTGTGGAGCATGGCCTTAGGTGTTAGATTTTTTTTTTTTTTACTGCTGAAGGCAAGAATTTTACTACACTTACTCATAGTAACACTTCTCAATATTACTGGAAAAATAAGAGCCAAAACTGCAGTAACATTGATTTAGTGCTCTGTTGCCTTCACATTTTGCTACTGACTTTATAATAATATTCTGGAGGTATGTGTAATCAAATAAGTTTGAGTAGCTGAAACTTGTTTTTTAGTGTCAAGTGATTGGTTTTTAGTCATATGGTTAGTTTTCATCAAATGCATTAAAATAATTTGTATGCATTTTTAAAATATAGTAACCTATAGCTGAGTAGGAAGAATAATATATGGCAGCAATGCACATCAGGGTGACTAAAGTCCATGAATGTTTGTATATGCAGGAACTAGAGTGTAATCATGACAGCTGATGCCTCTTCTTTGTCTTCTGCTTTTTGCCCACTGTCTCCCACACCAGCACTTCATCCTTGCACAACTTTGTGGTTATGAAGAAGGTAGTGGGATTGGAACATGCAGGCTATTATACAAGAGATAATCTTAATCAATCATTACTCAATGATCATTTTTTTCTGCTATTTGATTTAGTGTTTGAAAAAAATAATGTGCAATTTTTTAAGCAAAAGACCATTTATCTGATGTCTTATATGATCCTAACAGAGAGTACAATAGCTGTAACATCAGTCTGCAATAAACTGAAATTTGTTTGCTGCTTATGGAATTATCCACTGTGCCATAAGGACAACAAAATAAAAAATAAAAGTACCGAAAAATAGATATAAATTCTGTGTTTTGGATAATTGCTATTTAGGACCTTTAAGATTTCAATGTGTTTAGGCCATGGATGTAGTACATAGTGGTTTCCATGTGGATGAATGTATGTGAAACATGTAACATCAATCAGTGCTTGTTTTCAGTTACTAATACTGAATTGTAAATAATGTCCAAAATATGATGTACCTGTAATATGGTAAGCTAGGTACCTCTATTTTTTTCTTTAATTTTGAGCTGTATGTTTGCATAATGGTGTGGGAATAGAAGGATTTCCTTTGAGTCAGATTCAACAGACTATGAACATAGAAGTCATTATTCAGTAAATACCTTTCTCTGAAGTACTTCCAAACTTTCTATTGACTTTAATGTCATCACTTACATAAGTAAAAAAACACACCCACAGAATTAGTTTGCAACATCAAGGCACACCAATGGCAAATTTGATGTTTTTATCAGAAAAGGGTGATAAGATATCCTGACCTTTGATTTCAAATTTGTGTCAGCAGAAATTATCTGTTTATTTAGAGAAGCTATTGGCCATATTCATAGACCTCAGCAGAATATTCCAACACTGTGAATCCTTTAGGATCTGGAGATCTAAGATAAGCAGGAGCTTCAGTTTGGATGTCATGGATGTGGAAGCTTGTTGAAGTGTCAGTGTGAGACTGGCCTGATTCTACCAAGCAGTGGATTCCAACTCTTTTGGTTCTAATGAGACTGTAGGGGTAGCCAGACTAGGCAGAGCTATGTTACCACAAGAGAAAAGAGGGGAAGCAGGAAGATCCTGTTCTATTGCTTGGCTCCTGAGTGTAAACATCACAGGGATGGTGTAAATGGGGCGCATTCCTGCACCAGAAGTATTTTTTTTAACTTTGTCTTTAGGAGGATACACACTTGCTGCTGTAAATTTGAAGCCTGCATGACTTTCAGGTTCTAATAATTTATAAGGGATTTGAGTAATCTCTCTTGACAGAACAGTTAATAGCAGACTGAGCATTAACAGTTCTGACTTCTGAAAACAGTAGTATTCTAGAGAGAATACAGCTCTAGCATAATGTATAAACAAGTTGTTTTCCTTTTACAAAGTGAGAGGGAAATAGGCAAGGGTAGAGGTCAATGTCAGCTACTCCAGCATGGTAAACTGTCAAGTGATGTTCTCAGATAAGGAATTTCACTTGTATATTTAGGTTTTAATACCTAAACCTTTAATATCTAGATTTCTCCTTCTTGTTTAACTTATTCCATACAGATAATTCAGCTGATCCAGGATGTGTCTCTTTTATTCCTTTAGTAGTCTCAAATATATTATGTATATTTTTCAGGTTTTGCTTTAAATGTGTAAAGGTTTCTATTCTCAGATCATCTGAAGAAAATTCTAATGCTACCTTATTGAACCTTTTCTCAAGTGCATAGTAAACTCTAAACAAGCTGCATGCAAAGTACAAGAGTCCAGGTATAAGTGGTGAAATCATGTAGCTGGTGTCAGTTAACAATGGTGATACTGGCACTGCCCACAGCAGAGTCAGTGTTCTACTCTGTAAAAGTGAAGGCAGGAATAAATAAAAAATATCTCTTACTCCTGCACCCCAACATGGGATTTGTTGCCATCCTTTTGATATGCCTCAAGAATTTATTTGAGGGTTTGCAGCTGGTATGACAACAAAAATCATCTACTGCAGTTTACTTATTAACTCTTACTTGGGAAACTTCTAAATATTAAAAAGCAAATAGGCCAGTGCTTTACCAAGTACAATGTTCTGTCTCTAACAGTAGCTCTAAGCAGACACTCAAGTGAGAAAAAAAATTGCGATTTAATGTGATGCTGCAGCTTTATACTCTCCCAACCTATGGCCATTTTAAGCTGTGAGAATTTTGTGAGACTGGAAGGTTTTTCTTTAAAACATTCTTTACAATTACTCTTACAGTTACTTGTTCAGTCTCTCTTGAAATCCTGTAAACTCTTACATAAATAGAAACATCTGACAAGCTATTTCTCATTTCTTATGTGAAGAAGCACTCCTTTCTGCTTAATTTGACCCTGGCTCCCACAAGCTCCATTTTATGTCCATCTATGCGTGTTCTGGAGGAGACATTTGACAGGAGAGCTCACTTTTTCTCACTTCCCCTCTTCCCCCAACTTTCCCATGAGATTTAGGAGTTTGTCAGCCTCTATTCTATATCAGTCCCCAGTGCTTGAGTGCATGAAACAAGAACTAAATAGTCTCTTCCCTCCCTTTTTCATTTTATTCAGTGACAGGACCTCCCCTACTACTTCACAACTTCTTTATTTTCTTAAAACCTTCTGTAATAGATATTTTCAACATCCTTAATTAAATCCATCAAGACAGCACCAATCACTCTTTTCCACATGTGTTCTACAGCAACTTCCATCTATAGAAGCTCCACTGGCTTTTTACATGCTGGCCTACTATATAATTCCTGCTATTATTTTGTGCAGAAGTGAGCTTTCTGGATTGTCACAAAATTCTTACTTTTTAAATTGTGTCACATTTGCTACCCTCTAGTCTCCAAGATTACTCCAAATTCAGGTGGTCCTTTCCACAGTGCTGCATTATAGAACTCTTCGTTGAATACCATTTAGTCCTGGTGTTTTGCTAGTCTTCATTCTGCCTTGATATGATCATTTTGACCTCATCTGCTGTTATTTTCTCTTTGGACAGATCCTCACTGAGTTCCTCAGGAAGGATTCCTGCATGAAGGTCTCCCCAGTTTCCTCATCAATGAATACTGATACAAAAAGCCTATCTTTTCATTTCCATAATATCCGTGTTTCTTCTGAGCGCCTGTGTTGTTCCTTGGCCATCAACTGTCCCTTTGGATTTTCTAGCAAGCTTTTGCTCCTAGTTGATGTGAAGAAAAATTATTTAGTACTTTGGTTATTTTGCCTAGTTGTTTCCCATTTTTTTTCTGGCCTGTTGTGATTGTTAATTGTATTTTTCTCTAAGTTTCTGTTCCCCTCTGTTATCTTGTTTTTGCTATGATTCAGACTGTCTCTTCACTTCAAGTCTGGTATCCTTCAGCTTTTTCCTAACCCCTTGTAAGGATTTAATTCTCTTAGCACCCTCTCCTGATTTGATTTTGACTCTGTTCTTATCTGGAGTTTGGCACATCTACAGAGGATTTTTTTGTCTTTCTTAATCTTTGTAGAAATACTGTTTTTATAAAGTGAGGTTTTCAGTGCGGGGCTGTAACAGATCTCGTGCACTGTTCTCCATCAAGCACTTTGTCTTGCAGGTTCATTCTATAAAAAAAATATTCCATCTAAATACTACCTTCTAAGAATGGCATCTGCTTCATATAGCAATATCAAACTGCTGTTGTCAGTGGTTTGTCATGTGGATCCAATCCCCTGTTCTTCCCAGCTGGGCATTGAATTTTGACCCAGGTAGATTAGGTATTTCTCTCTGAGCTGGCCAGTTTGCTGTGTTTGGAAACTATTTAGCCTCTCTACAATCTTCTATCTCTCCATTCTTTAAAGGTGAACAGGACTTTTCATCCAATTAATTGAAAGAGATCTGTCTTTCAAGAGGAACTATTTTTAAAAGGGGAAACTTTGTTTTTAAATCAAGCTTTGTCTTCCGTTTTGAACTTCCTCAGACTCTGTCAAGATTTTGCAATATCACAGCCATCTTTTGAAAAGTACTCTATAGGGCAAACCATCAACCAGATTACTATAAAACACCACAAGGTCAGTGTTGCTTTATTTCTCTATAAGCTGATCTCTCAAGAAAGGGATTGGCATTGTGTATTGGCTGGAAGAAGGCCGAGCAACTCTGTAAACAAAGTTTAAACACTGCATTTGCCAAAGAAGAGCTTCCACTTGGAACAGAGTCAAGCATTTTTTAGTCATGCATTCCTAGCCTTAGATAATTAGGTCAATATTTAGGGATCTAAATAAGTGTATCCTGGTATTTAAAAGTGCCAGAAATTCTCACCCTGGATAGAGATGGGAAAGCATTTTAGTTTCCCTGCATCTTTTATGCAGTTTTCTACAGATGGATTTAGTTACCTAATGCTAGATATCAGGATCAAACAAAAAAATAAAGTATGTTAAATTAACATTTTAAAAGTCAGTAATGTTGTAAAATATTTAAATCTAACTGTAAGATTCACCAGTTTGGGGGTTTTTTGGGTTTTTAACTTAATATTCATCTCTTTAGTAATTCCTTCTTTCATAATGAGCACTAGAGTAGGACACTTACTGGAAAGGGGAAGATTAATTAAGAAATATGAGAACTATTTGCTGTTAGTTCTAAGAAATTTCTTGGAAACACATCTTCTCTCTGTTTCCCTCTCACTGACTCTGGTGAGTGTGATTTTACATAAGCAGTGTCTGTTCACTCAAGGGAACATGTTTAGGGAAAGAAGCATCTTCAAACCTTCAGGGTACAATAATGCTGCAGACAGAGTTGGCACACACTTTGAATTCACAATTTCATTGTCTAAATTTGCTGCTTCCTCTCTGGGTGTGTTGGAACATAGAGTAGGGACTTAACTTAAGTGCTCGAGTCACCCATCAGAAGACCTCCCTCTCTTATTTGATTATACAGGAGTTACAAATAATGGCTAACTACCAGATAAAATAAATCAAAGAGAAAGAAAAATCCCACTTTTTCCCTTTAAATCTAGACATTGCAGTAAAAATGTAAGAGTAAGGGTGATATAGAAAATATCATACATTAAAAAAAATCAAATGTAAAAGGGATTTGATTATGTTATACATGAAACTACGTCTTAGACATAGTACTAGCAAGTTCAACATGAGATAGATTTGAAAATAAAAATTAATATTTGAAATTATGAAATTAAATAAATTTTCAGTCTGTCATCTGTCATATTAGCTGTAGACACATAAACTTAAAATACAGATATAATTTATCATGAAGATTTTAATCTAGTGTTGTTACAGAAAGCAATTATGCATACTTATCAGATTCTATAAACACCCTAGCCAAATTAGAAATATTAGAAAGAAAAACATCTTGACTAATTTTTAATTTTAGACTCCTAATATATACTCTGAACACTCTTCACATGGTTATACTGATGCTAATCAGACTTTAGTACACTGAAAACCATTAGGCTAAAGATAACTTGGGAAAAGAAACACCGTGGGAAAAGATTCATATAGAATTTGGATGATTGTTTTGTAAATGGGTGCCTTCACTTGCTGAGATGATGGAAGTGAGTTATAGGGAAGGGAGCGAGTGCAGCTGTGCTGCTGCCAAGATTCCCCGAGTGGCTCCGCATCCCTCCTCGAGCGTTTGCCACACAAACAGCTCATCAGGCAGGGCCAAGGGCAACAACATCGCTCCCCCTCTTGCCCCTAAAATACCTGAGGGAGAGCAGGATGGGGAGGAAAGTGCTCTCTTGTCCTAAAAATCACAGACAAGCTGGACCTGAAAGACAAATTAATTCACTTGGGACAACAAGACACTCATGCCTCCCTTGGGAAAGGGCAGTGGCTTTGGCAGCAGCCTATATGGAAACACTGGGGGTGGAAGAAGGCAGCAGCAAGCAGAGCATTGCCTCTTCCCCATCAGCTGCCTCGCTTGGCTTCCCCTGTGTCTGTCAGTCCCTGTGCCACCATTTCCTTCTCTGGGGCACGGAGGGCAGCTGCCCTGCTGCTCGCGGGGAGGAGAGGCCCCGCCGAAGGGCCCTGTGGTGCTGCTGGGGCAGCCATTGCCTCTGCCCCCTCTGCCAGCAGCGCACGGGCAGCCCTGCCCTCCCTGCCGGCCTCCGCAGCACAACATGAACTGGGTCGGTGGCAGTCGGTGAGTGAAGCTCTTCAAAGCCAACAGAAGCAGCTCCATGCTGTGTCAGTGTCCCTCACAGAATGGGCACTGCCATGGTGTGTTTAACCACCCTGAGGCCCCCTCACAACCAGGCACTGCCGCATATACCAGGCACTAGGGTATCCTCTCACAAACTGACACACACAGCCATGGTGTGTGTTCCAGACCTCATTTCCCTTCACAAACTGGCACAGCGTGCTGTTTGTGAACCAACGAGTGTGTCTGCCCAGAGCAGCAGTGGCACAGTGTGTGTGCTCCAGGCCTGCTGTGCCCTCACGGAGCAGCAGGCCGTGCTGTGGGACAGCCCCGAGTCCCTCCTGAGACTGTCACCTCTGTGTGACAAGGTGCAGGCGCCTCCCATCCCAGCAGGGAATCGTGTTTGGGATCAGTCTCTCCACAGACAGGGCTGCCTGAGGCCTTCCTCACGCCCTCACAAAAAGCAGGGCTTACCATTTGGGGAGAATGATGTACAGGTATTGAGATTCACTGAAACAGTAAAACATCACAAACTGCATTATAATGATAAAGTAAAAAAAAAAAAAAAAGTATATATATATATATATATATATATATATATATATATAATATTCTGCTTCTTTGAGTGCTGTGCCCCCTGTCAATATACTAGAAATGTAAAGCCCACGGATTTTGTCAGCCATTGGGAAGCAGCATTGCTGAACCCAGCTTTGTAATCATCCAGACTCTGTGCAGAATCAAACTGAAAGAACATCCAACCCATCTGTAAGTCTTCCCAGCAAATTGGGTTTTCTGAATGTCGCCTCTGTGAAGCAGGAGGAAGGAGAGTTTCAATTGGGAAAAAACTCCAAAACACCAACCCAAACTTTGTCCTAAATGCCTGTCTGCCATACCCTCTGTAAGAAAACTCAGTGTGTAGGAGTACTGCACACATTTAGTAAGTACAAATCAACCTGCTGCTTGCTGATGCTGGTAGTATCTGCCACGGTTCCTTGAGTGAATCTGGGGTTTACATTTGAGCTGTCAAAAAAGCTACACATCACTGGAGTTCTTCCCCACTGCAAGGATGAATGTTATACACATATTTTTTGAAAGTTTGTTCAAACTTTAAGTAAAAGGTAATTCCAAGGGAATACTCCATATTTTCAACCCTCATAAGAAGTCCTAATCTTACTGACCTAACGACTGCAGCCATGCTCACTGCATATGGAACAGTGGCCCTGACTTCCAATTTTATGCACCAAGTCCTACAGACATTTCACATAAGGCTGTTTGACAGGTGAGATGAGTAGTTGGAGGCATAACTGTGTCTTATATTGCACAAACAGCAGCAACTTGTACTGTCAAGCTATTTTGCTTTCCTTTTTTACCAAATGTCCCCAGTATTCTGGAAAGTCCCAAAGGGTAAAAGCTTATAAAGTGCTCCTTCGGTTTGTTTGCTAATATAGTTTTGCAGCTATGTTGCAGCATGACAAAGAAAATTAGGACAAAATAATATATTGACAAAGATTTCTTAAGTTTTAAGAAATGACAAATTGATGAAATGTGCATTACAAGTCAAATGACTGAAAGCTTTTTCTGTTTTCTTTTTTCATGTTAAATGTGTTTGGTAGCTAATGTCAAATGTGGTCCTGTCCTTACTGGAGTAAACTGGGTTTTTTGTCAAAATTACTTCAACAGAGATATGTTGACTTTATTAACTTTGATCCATTATAACATATAACATATATGAGATATGACATATAACATATAACATAACGTAACACATTAATGAGTTTGTGTCCTAAAACCTTGGAACCATTGGTGAGAAATTCAAGCCATGACTCGAGAATATACTTTTGCTATTAAAATCATACTTATTTGCATTTTTCAGAAGCAGGATCATATTAAAGCAAGAAAGGAGAAAACAAAAGGTAAACAGTTCCAGCCATATTGTATTTTATATTTTTATATAAAAGCTTTGGTGGGGTCGTTTAGGTAAAACTTCCAAGGCATTTGGATTGAGATTCAGAACAGTAGCTAAACAGTTATAATGTTTCCCTGACTTTTAGGGGAAAAGTCTTATTCTAGATTTACTCAACTGAATTGCAACAAGAGGAGGAGGGAGACAGAGAAGGTATGAATGAATGAAGAATGAAAGAATAAATGAATGAATGAATGAATGAATGCCTGTGCCCAGTTTTGGTTTTCCTGAATTACTTCTGTTACCATGCTGTTCTGGTATGTGGGGACACAAGGGATTGCTTGAAGTGTCCTATGATAATCAGCTGGCCTAACAAACACATACACAGCCCTTCTTCTGGGCCAGGTAAAAGGATGTTAGGCTCATTAAAGTCCTTTTACTGGCATTTGCAAAAGGAGGATGGTTTATTTGTATTTTGAATCTGGAAGTGAAATAAGGGAATCAAACCTATCCCTGGCATAGCAGAAGACATTTTTAAACAGGAAAGAGAAATAAAACAGCAACAGAAAATGACCATAACCATAATAAATGGAGGCAGTTTCCTCCTTAGCAGCAGGAAAGAAAGAGGCAGCATAGGGAAAGTCCACCACTGAAGCTGATACCCCCAATACCCAGAGCAGGTTCACAGGCATATAGAGATAGTGGAAAAACAGGCTGACTGTATAGAGACAATTACTCAAATTAAAACATTTACATATGGGAATGTGGGACCAATCAGCAGCTTGTCCTCATCACTTTCCCAGTCTCCTTGAGGCCCTTGAGCTCTCTGTTTTCTCATGGATTGCTGGTCTAAGCCACATAATTTATATTACAACTATGTAACTTACTTCAGTAGAGAGGGAAAACAGGAAAAGACAGATTGTTTTTAGACATGCAGTATTGAATTAACACAGTGGTATTATTGGTGTTGTTTTATATATATATAGTGTTATGGTGTTTTGTTATATTATACAATTATTAGTAATTTAATAATTTAGAAGTGATGGGGAAAAAAGTATCTCAGATGCTGATAGGAAATGTTTACATTTTGGGAGTGTGGACCCTAAAGTAACATGAATTTTGAAGTGTTGATTTGTACACAGAATGGTTTTACCTTACTGAAGATATTCTTTTTAACTGAACTAAAGATATTCTCCATAAATAATATCATCCTGGAAAGCTAAAGATAATAATAAATTATACTAAAAATTAGTTGCCAATGAACATGTTAGATTTATTAGTTACATGTAACCTGCAGTCATGAGAAGAATTACATTTTAGAAGAAGAGTCAATGCTTTGTTTTGTTTTGTTTTGGCATAGCTTTCAGTTTTCAATATTCTTCTATTGTTTAGAAAAAAAATCTTACTGGGTTTACTTATTCATCTGCTGTACTTAGTGATTTTAGGATGGTTGTGAATAATCTCTGCAAAATGGAGGGGTTTGTTTTCTATATTATTGTCCTGATATATTCAAAGTATCAGTCGTCATATTTATTTATCCCTTGTAACAAAAATTCTTTTTTAATTCCTGATCTTAGAGATTTTATTTTTACTTTTTCCTCTGTCTTTTTTTGTTTTGTTTTGTCAGAAGACCATTTTCTTTGTCAAGAGAGATGAATTTGGAGAACAATAAACTCTTTCTGTCATTGTAGATGGCACATCTGGTGTATCTAATCTTGCTGAAATCTTGCCTCCTGAAAAGCCCCTTTAAATTTTTTTTAGGACTTTATCCTTGCCACATTTGGTATCTTTTCTTTTAAGAAATACTTTTAGGGGTTGTACACAAAGTTGGGAAATGAGCATTTAAGGACTAAATTTTTGGCATCAAGGTAACAATTATTTACTTTGAATATGACCAAATTACATTTGCATTCTTTTTAAAGGCAATGAAAATAAATTAAGAGCAAATGGGGCATGAGAATTCAGAGATACTTAACTATGTTCTTTTATATTAGGAACAGTTTGCTAAGTCTTGGTTGCTAATTTCAGAAGAATTACCTGTACTGGTAATGTGTTGTTGAAGCTTCTGCCAGAAACTTATTCTGTCCTTTAAAAAATTAAGGAATACTTTGAAAGAAAGAAACTTAAGTCAAAAATGAAGCTCCTGGAAGCATCATCTCCTAAAAGTTCAGCAGTCAGTTTGGATCTTCTTAATTTATATGTGGTTAACCAGATATCAACCATAAAAGACAACACTGGTGAGTTTTGGGTACTCTGACTTCTCAGAATTAGTTATTCTTAACTATTACTGCTGTTACTTTAGTTCTTTTTCTTCCATTTACAACTTAACCCTCAAGTACGTGTTGCTTTATTTTTAAAATAAAACTGTAAATACAAAATCATGACTGAATAAAAAGTCAGGGCATAAAAGGAATCAAAAAACCTTGGCTCCTGCCTGCTTCACCTTTAAAGCCTTGTGCAGTGTCCTGGTTCAGGCCAGGCCAGGGTTAATTTTTGCAGTAGCCAGGACAGGCATGGCCAGGACCCTGAGGGGATTCTACACCTCCTTCACAAGGTGCTCAGGGGGCAGCAGGGGCAGGAGCTCCATCCCGTGGGGTAGCAGGAGACGAGTGGCCAGGGAACACTGTGCTTCCTGTGCTGAGCACCTGCCTGTCAATCATCACTGTTAATAATATCATTTCTTATTTCATTGCTGTCTCCAGTAAATTGTCCTTATCTCAACCCATGATCTTTACCTTTTGTGCCTTCAGTTCTCCTCTCCACCCTTCGTCAGTGTGGCAGGGAGTATGAGAGGGAGATGGAAAGGGGGGAGAAGGGAGAGAGCAGCACATGGTTTGGTGTTTCAGTGGGAGCACTAAATTGGACAATACCATTTCTAAACTCCTACCACTTATTACCTTCCCCATTCTATTCATTAATTTTATGCCACATCCATCTCTTTTCCTCTTTGCTGTCGAATCAAGTCCATTTTTCATCCACTTCCTCTTTCATAACTTTGCAGGCACTTGGAATAGTCTTGTCAGTTCTACCCAGATACTTTTTCTTAAAATCCATTATTAAACTTCCTGAGAAACATCATAAAAACTTGAGTCCTAGCTCTTTAAATGTAGATGTGGTACTTAAGGATATGGTTTAATGGTAGACTTGGCAGTGCTGGTTGAATTCAATGATCTTAAAAGTCTTCTTCAACCTAAATGATTCTATGATTCTATGATTCTTGTCAACTGTGACATATTCATAAACCAGATTATGGAACATTTTTTGTCCTAGACTCAGAAGAGTAGAAGGTGACTGAGGGAGGCAACAGAAGCCATACACACACAGTGGCTGTGTCATTTAGTATAGAATTTTTATATTGTTAGTAGCAAAGAAAGAAACAAATACGACTTTAAATGGATTAAGAAATCTAAAACAATAGGTTTTGTACTCTAATGAAAATTACCTCAAAACTTTCTCCAAGCCCAGTACTGACATAACATACATTCATTACAGAGAACATGAGGAAGCCAGTCCACATTAATATCCCTGAAGATGAAAAGAAACCTATCAGAAGACATAACTTAGAGCTTCCCAAGTCCCCCCTACGTACACAACATAAATCAAACTTAGATGATCTCCAGAGCAGGTACTTGATAAAATAGGCAATAGTTACACCATAGTGAGGTTCTGGGAGAAGTATTTAATGACAGTCTTAACATTTGGGATGTTAAGAACACATAAACATACCATTGCAAACAGGGAAGTTTCACAACCAATCCTGTCAGGCCAGTGATACTCATACTGTAAGAGAATAATTAATAAATTCTGAAAAACACCTGCACATGACGCTGAGAGATTTTTAAAAAAAGATAATGTGTCTTTTAAAAAGATAATGTATGTGCCTCATGTCAGGTACATATACTAAGTTCATCTCAAGGAGCAGGTTATTCAAACAGCATTACCCACTTACACAGTTTTTCCATCCAGCTTTGGACACCCTAAAGTGACTAACTCACAGACAGGCTGTTCATAACTGCCTAAGAATCAGGCTGTTTTAAGATGTGTGGAAAAATATCCCTAAGTTATTTTGAAATTAATACTCAGAATACTTTAATTGTTTGGATCTTGCATTTCTTAGGCTGTTTTTATTCACTTTACAAGGTTACAAAAGCAAGTTTTGGAGAGCAGAAAACTGCATCTCTCAGAAAAAGTAAAATACCAGCATAATGTAAGTTTATTGTTCTTATGATAAAACACTAAAAATGTGCAGTAATTACTGTATTTGTAAGTGATTTTTCAGAGTGGCCAAATCTCATGGATACTGAAACACATGAAGTTTCTTTCTCTTTAAGACTATATTGATAAATTATTTTCCTGCTACTGCCTACATATTTCTTGAAAAAAAAGCTAAAAATGTGGTTGTATCCATCTCTCCTTAGGATAGCATTTGTGTGCAGGTTTCAGATTAAGTATGTACTTGCATGTTTCCCTGAAATAAGTCCTTATTGCCTTAAGTTTTTCATGAAAAGTCATATCAGAATATAGAAAATTTTCTCTTCTTTGTGGTTTATGTGCAGAGATGTAGAAGATATGGAACGGCTTGATTACTTTGAAACTTATGCTTAAAACAGTTTTAGATAAATATAATATCTCTTTGTTATATTTTGTCTAGCTGTCACAAGTAATGGAATTAGGCTATGTTGATTCTAGTATGGAAAATGAAGACAACACGGCAAGAGTTTTTAGTGCTTGTCCGTTGTCCTCTGGTGTTCAGTTCTCTAACCATACACAGCTTTCAGAAGAAAATTTCAGCACAAACCTAATGGGCAACATTTGGGAACAGCCCTATGAAAAGAAACTGCAAAACCAGGTTTGGCTAATATTTTACTTCCATGGAATTACTTGAAACTAACTTTCATTTATTTGGTGTGTAAAACTAGTGTAATGATGATGGTAATTATGACTGAGCAACATTTTTGTAGTCTGGTGACAATTAATATTCTGTATATACAAATATTTTATTATTCTGAAATAAGGTCAACTTGAGCTTTTGTTCACTGAGCTCTCTCAGTATTGCTGATGTCTGCAGAGAGACAATTAGTCACATACTGGTGGCTTTCTTGTTTCTGGCTTTTAAATTTGGTTGAAATCTGAAATACATTGTAGTTTGAAATACAGCTTTCACAAACATACAGTTAGTATAACTAGTGGGTGTTGCATGATCCCAGGTGATCCCTAATTTTTTATCTTTTAATGTCTCAGTGAGTAACATAGTTCTTACAGTATTCTCAGTGCTCTGCTGTTTAACTCTTTACTTTTAAGAAACAATTGAAAGTTATTTGTTCTGATGCATATTACTATTTTTTCTTTTTGTTAACTTTGTGATTCTTAAAAGAATCATCCTTAGAAAAGTTATAGCAAAGATAATATGCTTTATTTTTAGCAAATTTATTATTCATTGGAAATAATAAAACAAATTCTATGTGTTTCACCAATGATATTCTGAAATCTTGAGGTAAGTGAGGAAGAAATGCTCCAGGAGTTTCAGAAGGGGAGATGATGGGTTATTCAGGGAATAAGTAAGCCAAAACCCATAGGAAGCTGAACCAAAGAAAAAAGAAGCCCAAGAAATATGTTTTCAAAACACAGGGATAATCCATCTCTGTGTGCAAGAGAATGATTAGATTCTGGAGGCCAGTTTGGCTGAATCAGGGAACTCCTGACTAAGGACAAATATAAAGAGGAAGTGTGCAAGGAGGGATGGGCAACCTAGGAAGAAGACATGAACATCCCCTCAGCTTGGAAGGGTGGCATTAAGATGGTGGAGGTGAAAATCACAATGGGTGAGAAGGACAGCAAGGAGGACTGCTGTAGGTGTGTCATCAAAGGAAGGAAACCAAGGAAAATGCTGTCCACTGCTAAACAGAGTTGAGACCTACTGACAAAGGACATGGAAAAGCCTGAGGTACTAAAAACTGCTTTTCTTCAAGTGTTTCAGATAAGATCTGCTCTCTGGCTCATCTTAAAATGCAGTCAGGAGTTGGGGGGGAGTTGTATAAAACAGTAGGGAAGAAACAAGTTAGAGAATCCACTGTAACCTGGTCATATAGAAATATATGAGACTGGACAGAGTCCAGCCAAGTATATTCAGGGTGTTGGATAACACCACTGCAAGGCAGGTATTTATCCCCCTTGCAAGGATGTGGTGATCAGAGAAGCTTCCCAGTGAGAAGAAATACACAAGTGCAAAAATGTAAGTATGATCTGGGGAAGCATCATCTCACCTCTGTCCCTGGAAGGATTAAGGACCTAAGTGCCCAGAGGCAATTCCAAGGTACATGAGGAACAAGGTGTCTGCAAACAGCCATCAGATTTTCCAAGGTCATATTCTGTCTAGTGGACCCAATTGCTTTTTGTGATAGAATTAGTAGCTCTAGGAATTAGAGAGAACAGCAGACATTATTCACCTTGACTTTAGGAAGGCTTTTGACAAAGTTTCCCATGGGATTCTAGTAGCCAAAATGGGCAGCTATGAACCAGATGAATGGACAAAAAAATGGAGAAAAAAACTGTCTGCACTGTCATGCTCAAAGTAGTTACCTGTTTGCTAAAGTTTGTTTGGCAACAGTTGGGCCATAAGGAGATTTGTGCTTCTGCTGTAAAGATACAGAGAAATAAAAGTACTGAGAAAATATGTATATTGTTTGCAAACCCAAGTTGAAAATTTTAAAGACCATAGCAATTATGTATATTTGCAGTCTAACAGCCTCTACTGTTTTCTTAGCCAGGAAAGAGCTTTAATCAAGGCCCTTGGAATACAAAACACTCAAGCCAGTATGTTTTCAGGAAGTCTGATACAATGGCTCAGGAACTGTTCATGCCATTTGATAGGTAGGCATGATTTTACATTAACGAGGAAAGTAAACAGTCAAGTTTAATTAAGAAAAATACTAAAATAATCTGAACCTTACTGCTACTTATTTTTTTCACTGACTGTTTTTCAAATAGAAATTGAAATCACATGGAAATACTAAATATAGAAAGCTATTTAAATGTGCTGAAAGACAGCAAAATCTGAGCAATGGTCTATTTTTTGCAATGTCACAGACATGATTGTGTTGCTGAATTCAATTTGAATGATAGCACAGATATACTAAGAGGCCACGAGAAGGGGGAAGCTGCCCCAGGTGCTATTAGTTCTGGGCACTGTTGCAAGTGCTTTTCTGACAATCTTGATGCAATAGCCATTGAACATCTGCACCTACATTATTTATACTAGGGATTTCAGGAACAAAGCATTTTCTTTCCTTCTCTTTCACATGTGATCCTACCACAGCTTTCTTTTTTCCCCATAATTGATTCAATAACACTTCTATGAGAACATACATTGTTTTTAAAAGAATAGATAGAAATCAAGAACATATTTATTTTTGTATGTGCTGATTAAAAATCTTTCAAATCACGGATGGTTTACGGCCAGACTAATTTGTACTGAATATTTTATTTCATTTTCTTTCCAGAAGCTCTCCCTTGGACCTAAAGGTCTTGCATAGCTAATGTTACTTTACTCCTTCTATTCCATAACTCTGCCATTTGGTTGAAAGTTCCTGTCCATCTCTAACTTAGGCTGGATTGAGACATAAAAAAGTCATACAGTATTTTGCTGTTCCTGAAGTGCTTGCAGCCTGTTTGCTTGGGGAGTCAAGCGATCCATAAACTCACTGGGCAAATAATAAACACATCAGCAGCCTTAACTTCCATGCTTCTTCTAGCTTCTCCTGGCTTTCTCCAGCAAAACCTAAAATAAGCATAACATTCACCTTGCTGTATATCTGAGTGAATTCCCAATTAATATATTTACACTGAGCCCTATATAACCTTATCTCACCTACATCTCTCATTTCTCCACCAGCTATCAGGCCTGTACTCACCTGCTTATGTCTCATCCTCTCATTTTCTACCCATCACTAACAACATCTTTCCAACTGCTCTTCAAATCCATTTCTTTGTATTGTCCTCATTTTGTTTTCTTCCATTGTAGCCATAAATTCTTATACCTCAAGAGATCACAATAATTCTTCTGTGAAGGAAGTTTCCTTCACTGTGCATGAATACTAGAGTGCAAATTTATAAATTGTTTAATGTAACATTCTGATGATGTAATCAATGTGCATAATTCTGAGAGTTGTGGCACCTCAAGGTTTTTAAATATTAATTAAAAATTTTCATGTCATATTTCCTCATCTACTCTTTTACGTTGTATTACAAACTACTCAGCTGGAGTTGAGAAAAACCCTCTGAATTGCTTCACAAAATGGTTTTACCTTTGTCATGTAGATCTATCCAAGTAACTTCAGGAATAAACTTTAGTGTGTTCAGCCTTCTGAAACTGTCCTGATGAGGTTTCTATAACTAGAGGATACTAGTTTCTCATGTAAGTTCCATAGAATCTTTATCCAGTTCCAAGTATTTGCTGATCAAAACACCACAGACGTTTTCTCCAGTAGGAGTTTCCTGTAGTACATTTCAGTTTTCAAGTTCTATTGTAGCCTTGCTCACAACGTTTTAAAGAAAGTTTTTTTTTTAAATGGTAAGTTATTTTTTAAAATGGCCTTTTTTGCCAAATCTCTGTCCTTCAGAAAAACCTCAACTTTTTGCTCAGAGTTTCTGAAAGATCAGTCAGCAGATTCAGCCTGGAAACAAAACAGTTAAAATGTTAGATTAAGAGCCAAATAAGTAAAAGCATGATAGCTTTCATGTCCATGATGTTCACATGATAAAATCTTCAAAACCACTACTCTCAGAAGTGGGATAGGGAACTAGGGGCATAACAAAATGTCTGACTGGCCTCCTGACTCTGGAACAGAAAAATTCTATGCTGAATCAGGATTACTGATTTCAAATACAAATTAAAGTCATTTGCCGTGGGCTTTCAATATGAAAGAGAAATACACTCTTAAGCAAACTACTTTTATGAATGGAAGAAGCTATCTTCCTCTTTATTTATTTCCCCTCCTTTCCTTTTTCTCCCCAGTGCAGCAGCCTTTGGTCAGCTGGTGGAGCAGCAGTGACATACAGTGGCTGATTTTATAAACCACAGTTCCCTCTCCAGGAGGATGTGCTCCATAGCTTTGTATATTTGGAGACATTGAGAAATAGAACCCCTTTTAAATCAATACTACTATTAAGTAGATATAAAACATAATAAAATATACACTTTTTCAGTTGAAATAAAACATAATAAAATATACACTTTTCCAGTTGAAATACTGTATCTTTAGGACAATATCAATTGTAATGAGCAGTGAAATTTTTTGAAATTTTTATCATCAAATTATCATAAAATGTTGTGTTAGCTGTCAGTATTTTGCTTATTTGTGTACTCAGTGAAATGTGTTTTTTTTTTTTTTCTTTTCTATCCCTGTTACACTTCATTGCCTTCTCCCAGGCCAGACCACATGAATTCTGCCAGAAAAAATCCAGTGATAATAGCCAGTAATGAATCAGAAAACTGTGGAGCAATAAAAGAACCAATATTTGATGTTGTGAAAGAAACTGCAGAACTGAAAGGTCCCCAAGATGGAAGGGATTGTTCCTTTCTTGCACTTTTTGAAGATGAGAGTCAACCAACCCATAATAATCCTTCCACAGAGCATTTCAATCCTTTTTCTAACCAAAGCAATACTGACATTTTTGACACTGTTGCTGATGCTAAAAATGAAATTACCAAAAGAAATTATTCTTATGACACTGGAAAGGTTTATCCTGCAACCAATACAAAAGAAAATTCCATAGAAAGATGTCTTGAAGGTATTTTGACAGCTCCCGAACAGGTTTTCCTTAAAAGTAACAATGTATTAAGTACAAGCTACAAGGAAACCAGTGGACTTCATAAAACCCACCTACAGAACTGTTGTGAGGGACAGCAACACTTCATACCGTGTGAAAAGAAAGAAAAAAGAGCAAACCTTGAAAAAATTGGTGCGCTTCATATTTTAAGGACATATATTTGGGGTTTTATTCTCCTTTTAAAGCCATATGTTCTTATAACCAGAAATGTATCTGCCCTAACTGACAATGTCATGAATCTTCAGAATGCAGTCATGTAATTTTAAATCCAACTATATAAATGATTTAAAAAACTTAACAGAATTTTTATATTTAAATTGTGTTTATTCTATTGCATTTCAAAATCAAATTTCAAAGGTTTACTTTTTTTTTTTAAATTTTTAGGGATATTTGCTTATCGCTATGATCAGCAGAATAGCTTAAAGGAGAATGTGCAGAATTATTCAAGAAAAAAAAGGTGAGTGTCATGGAAATTACCAGTCTATTAACCAGTGATAACTGCAGAGGCCTTGCTGAATTGGAGAAATCCTACTTAAAAGCACAGGAAGGCAACATTTTAAACAGTATTACCAAGTACCCAAGTTTTCTCAGTGAAGATAGTACATGTAATGTGAGAAATTTATGCACGGGTAAGCCCATTATGCCTTTGTGTATCTGCCCATAATAAGTACACAGAAAAACTTCTCCATGGGACAGTTTGTTGTTCCTGAAGTTAAGCTGTTGGTCTGGCTTGTTCTCTAAAATACTCTGTCTCATTCCACTGGCTACAAAGCACGTAAATGTTTTCCCTGGGCTATGTGAGTGCTCTGTGTTTTGCTAAAGACTTGTTTTTCAAAGACTGATACATAGCACCTTCCATTTTACGAAACAGAACTATCTTCTGTCATTGCTTCTATTCCATTTTGCATTTCAACAGACATGAAGTTTATAAAAAACAGACATGAAGTTCTTGGTGTTAAATCTCAGGTTCAGAGATAAGTTCAGTGATCTCAGTAGTGGGAAGCATTTAATGGTTACTGAAGACAAAATAAAAATTGAAAAGTCAACACTAAGGACTTTAACTCAGAAAGAAAATAAAAATACTGGGGAAAAATCACTTACCAGAGAACTTTGTGTTTTGGATTCCTCAGTGATGACAAGTCTGTGAAAGAAACAGCCTGGAATCAGAACCATCTCTTTGTATTTGAAGAGGTAACTTTTAAAAAGATGTATTTTTTGTCAATCCCCCTGTTTGCATGATTTGTTTGAGCTGAAGAAGGATTGTCCACAACAGTTAGAAACTGAATATAGCTTCAATGAATTAATTACTGTGGAAGCTTCTTTTCCATCATGGTTTATATAAGGAATTCAGAAAGAACTGCTGCTAGTGACATGGTTCAGATAAACAGCCCTTTGAGGTCCACAGTTCACATGGTTTCATTCACACTTTAGGTTCTTAATTTTTGGTACAGTGCAGTGACTCTTTTATCTAATATAGAAACTGAATGTTCCTCTCTTAACCTGAGATTCTGATTCAACTCAACCCTTACTATTAATATCTTATTATTTTTAACAGTTCACAACAGCATTTGAGAAAGGGTATAAGTTTGGATTGAGTTCATATCTTCAAGAGATGGAGATGGGTTAGTACTATTTATACACCACCACTTAAAATTTTTTTCTCTAGTTGTGAAACTGAAACTGTTACTTTTAAAGCCAGGGAGAATGATCTTTTTAGGATGTTAACTTTGTTGAGGGCTTGTATTTCTGATTCACACAGTACCTTAAAAAGACAACTAGCATTACCAGATAACTAAGAATTAGCTGTGTTTGCTTTTCCTTGAAGAGATATTATCTTCCACTAGACTATATGCTGTCACTCCACATGTGGACAGAGGGAGTGAGCTAGGCAATCCTGCATCCTTCCTCAGTAGCTGTAGGGTCAGCTGTGCTGGCTGCATTTCAGGGCAGAAGATCACTCAGGGGCCTCCAAGAGAGAAACATGTAACTTGCATGGCAGCCAGTGTGCACGTGGATTCTGCTGTGTCCTCTCCCACGCTGTGCTCTCCAGAGGGAGCCCCTCTTCCTTTTGGGTAGCACAGTTCTGCTGCTGATTAACAGCACAGCTGAGGCTTTGGGGGACCCATAACACAAATTCTGTTGTATTGACCTGAGAAGAAAATTGGCAATTGCTAAGAACTAGATTGACCTTGCTAACATTTTGTTCTTTAAACAGTATCTTAAAACTGCATCAGAAATAGTAATGTTTAATTCTACATGCTGTACTTGAGAGTTGGATCTTTGGAGAGTGTTTGGTGAGTAATCTTTCTTTCTTTTTCATCTAATTTTTCAAGATGTGGAGTCACCACTCAGCAGTCATTCTCACAGTTACTCTCCTAAGCAGACTGAGAGCTATTTGAGCTCTAGTCCTGACACAGTGAGTAAACCCCTGTGGGCTGGCAGGGTTTTATTTGAATCGTATCTCTATGCCTGAGTGCACCTAAGGGTGGATGTAGCTGGAATCTCATTTCATTTTGTACAAGATAAATGCATACTTCATGTATGATGAGGACAGGAAATTATTAGCTGTAAATTTTCCTAAATAGTTTTACAGACATGTGGTCAGCTCTCTTGATAATGACTAGCCTTGTGGAATTACAGTAGCATGACTGTGGGAAGATGCTAAGCAATATTCTTTGCTCTTCCTGTACGTATAGCTGCCTTACATCACATGCAGAATGAAAACACAAAACACTGTGTTTTCTGCAAAATGCCATGGTGTGAGAGCATAAATTTGAGAGCGAAGGTCTGCCTTGGCCACCTTCTCTTCACCAAGAGTCAGAAGTACATCCTTGGAGAAGGAAACAAAAAAACCTGCAAACAACCAAAAGGACTCAGTTCTGGCCTTTCTGTTTATTTCACTTAATTATTAGCAAGTCATTACTTTAGTCCTTAGCTACTGAACTATTTGAACAGTTACAATTGCACAATTCTATTTAAACAGCCTGAAGAAGACACAGCCAAAACGAAGGAATATCTGAATGAACAGTTCTTGAAGGCACATGGTGCCAACCTATTCTCAGCCTCAGCAAGCAGAGAGGCCCCCAAGAGCTCTCACACTCGAAGTGTGGGTATGCAGCCCAGCAGTTTTTTGGCTAGAGAAGAAGCAAACAATCTTCAGGAGAAAGACTTTAATTTTTGTGCCGCAGAGGAGGGAAATAAAGCCCAGAGAGCCTTGTCTCAGGGCCCATCACACCGCGCCCCTCAGAGGGAGCAGCTCACTCGCAGCGCCAGGCGCGATGTTTGGTCGCAGACCGAGGGCTCGGTGACAAAAGTAGAGAAGGTGGATGTGGGTACCCAGTGCGGCACCTTGAGGGTGTGCAGCTGTGGGGGATCCCTCCCCGCTGCCCGCAGCCCAGGGGAGCAGGGCATGTGCCCCGCTGCCCCGCCCGCTGCTGCTCCTCCCAGCCCCGTGCAGGAGCCGCAGCCCGCGGGCACCGGCACAGACCCCTTCTCTGCTGAGACCGAGTACCTGTGTTTGGCTGGCAGCAGGACCCTAGAGGTGCTGAGCTATATTGATAAAATGAAGGAGAGAGCTCTGCAAGCAGAGTAATGGCATGTAACAAACACAATAGTTTTGTCCTGTTCTTAGTGTATTTCATTCAGTTGGCATATTCTGACTTTTATGGCTTGGTTACTGTTTGTTTGCTTTAACTAACAATTATGGATTTCTGTCTACCTACTGCTATCTCAAAGTATGGGTTTCTATAGTTATTCAACTATTAACAAAGGATTTTACAGTAGCATAGTAAATACAAACACTAGGAATTATATTGTTTTCCTCACCATATATATCCATAGGATTCTGTAGTTTGGAATTGACTGACTATGTTTCCTTTAAGGTAATGGGAAGTTGTTGTTCTACTTCAAAACATATTTATTGTGGCTCAGAGTTCAGAGCCCTTGTCTGATTCTTACCCATTTTAACAGAAAAATTTGCCTTTGTGTTCATATTAAACACAAAAATGGGAAACAACAGAAAATGTACGTCTGCACACATAGAATAGAGTGTAATTTAAAAAGAGCTAATTTATTAATTTAAATGCTCAATTTTTCTTCCACAGCAGATTCATCCATTAATTTTCTGGTTGTTAATCTAAAAAAATCTTCCACATGTTTCTGTGTTCTGTCTGCAAGTTGAAAATCTGAAAATACTTTCCTCTTCATTTCAGTATTTGTGTGAAGCTACAAATCACAACGAATAAAAGTTTCTGATAATATTGTTTCTAGGCTATATTCTTGCCTTCTAAAAAGTTCCTGGTAAGGGTGTCAGGGAGACTTAGTGTTATTAACATCTACTTACAGATCCATGGAGATTTGCCTCTATAAGGTTAATATGTTGTGCTTTCCCCTTGGAGTCTGCTGTTAAAAGATTCACTGCCCTTATTCCCACCAGGTCAGGGCTTTTTCCTACATTTTGTAGAAGGGGTGAGTGTCACCCAGCCCGGATGAGACCTGTCCCGTTCTTTGTCTCTGTTCTCATCATCAAACTAATGGCTCTTTTGGCTGCTGCATTTAATTTTTGAAGCTAAGAGCCTTTTTTAAAAGGTCTACATTGCTCAACAGTTTGCAGGTTTATGGCTGTGCTATTTTTAAAATAGCAGTTCAGAAATTTCAGTGGGCTTTTCTGTACTTGGAAGAAAATAGTATTGTCTTTCATATGTAAAAATTGCATACATAAGAAGTGGTTTGCAGAGCCAGACTTCTGAACTGTAACTATCACTTAGCCAATTCACTGCCCACTTCCTAAGTCTTGACATAAGCAGATTTTCTTTTTTGGGTTGCCTCAATTTATTGCCAAAGCAAACTTCCTAGTAATTTTTTTAAGCTGCAATATTCATCTTCTTCACAGGAGATATAATTTATTTGAATAACAGCTATAATTTTCTGGAAGCTCAGCTGTTACCAGCTGTTTCTAAAGCATAGTTTTTCACTCAGTATGACAAAATCAATTCAGATTGTGCCACTGCAGCAGTGGCCCATGCAGGCTTGAATGCTGCTTTCTCAACAGTGCCTCACACCTGGTACACATCAGTACCAGTACCAGTACCAGTACCAGTACCAGTACCAGTACCAGTACCAGTACCAGTACCAGTACTGGTACCTGCCAGTCCTTGCAGTGGTGTGTGTCCAGCTGCCAGCCTCCCCCAGGGCTGGTGTGTCCCCAGGGCACTTGGCCTGCCAGCCTGCACTACACTGTGGCAGAGGCCAGAGAGTGGCACATTATAGCCAAAAGCTCCAGCACTCTATGCTTTAGACTGGAGGGGTCTTATTACCCCAGCAGATGTCAAATTGCCTCATGGCCAAAGAGTTCTTTGGTGTCTGGGTTAGAAAGGTGCTGGTGACCCAAATAAAGATGAACTTGTAGTGGAAGTTCTGCTCCTAATTTCTCTGCTGTTTACATTGTTGCTGGGACTTTTAAACCATGGTTAGTTTTATACTGTAAAAGCAAGCTACCCACATTCAGGTAGATACTCCAAATCTGCAGAGCTGGCCTCTGAGCAGACATATTCCCAGTCTGTGCCAATGAACCTGGGACAAAGAATGCACCTTGGAACACAGGTGGGAAAAGAGGGACAGTTGCACCATGTGGATATATGTGGGGGGGAGGGGTGGGTTCAAATGCTCTTTATTAAGTTATTGCTCATATTTATCATTGTTTAAAGCCTCTCAGTGGGTATCACTTACTTTCACTTCAGCCACTGATATAGAAGCTCTCACAATCTGTCCAATTCCAGCCAGGTTTCAGCCTGATCTGCACTGAAATTCCACTGCTCTGTGCCAGAAACTCACTGTCTGACTGGCTGTACATAAGAGCTGTGTACATGTCTTTAATGTAATAATTCACCCCTTGGGATATCATTCACTGTAGATTATCATGTTTAAAAGCCTTAGAATGAGAGTATATAAATTCAAATTAGATTCCCATTTTTATCTATAATTGGAAAGCAATCAGAAAAAAGAAAGCTATCTTTGTAGTGGTTTGTGTGCTGGCAATGATGATAAATATGGCTGTGTGCTCTTTTTAGTGACTAGAGAAGTATTTTAAAGTATTTACATTACTATAGCATTAAAAGAGACTCATGATTTCTCCTTAGCTCAGCCTGCCCCTCTGCTCAGGTGCTTTCTTTACCCTGATGTTTTTTGTGACTTCAGGGAAGAGCTGAGTTTGGTTTAGTAGGAAGTAGTAGCCTCAAACTGTGCTTTCTTCAGCTGGTAATTCAGCAGCTGATGCTATTAATCCATCAATATTTGTAGCCTATAGTAATGATTGTCATCTCACTAACTGCATTCAGGCACCACCAGCTTTCTCTGAGCTTAGCTTAGGCAGAGGCACTCCTTTCTCATCCATGCCATTCTTCCTGGCAGCATGCTGAGCCTCAGGTAGGCCATGGAAATACACATTTTCAAGTGTTTGGTAAGCATCAATTATAAGTAGGGTTTTTTTGAGAAAAAGGACAGAAGACTACCTGTAATTAACAAAAAAAACAGGAGCATTTATCAGTGGCAGTCAAATCAGTGGCTTCTAAACGCAGATTGAAAGACTCTCACTGAAAATACTACTGTAAACTTCAGTCAAAATCAGTTTTAATATGCAGCTTGTAACTTTATTTCCCTCTAAAATCAGCTCTAATTACAATCCTGCAAGGTAAGGTTTTCTGGGCAAGCACCCAAAGAGGTTTGGTCATTAAAGGGCATTTTATTGCTGCATGTTCTGCCAAGAACCTCCACAAAATTAGTAGAAATTCTTATTTTATTTTATTGAAGGATTATCATTATAGGAAATGAGAGTCTTAAGTCTTCATACAAGTAATTATTTATCTGGTAGAAACTGTGAGTTGGCTTTCTAAGTGTTTTAGCAGGTAGCAGATTGAGGGAGGAGAAGGTTTCCTGGAAAAAATATTTAACTCTCTGCATCCAGTGTCCTCAAGAAAGACAATAACCTTTCTGCAATGCTTCTTCAGCCTCTTCTCCCTGACAGCCTCTGTCAGAGGTGACCATCCCAGTCACCCAAATCAGAGCTTGATTCTCCAGGGCTGCTGATGTGGAACTCCAGCCACATCTCCTGACTCTCTGAGCTGGATTCTGAACGTTTGCCCCATCTCCAGCCATGCTGCAGTGACTCCACACCCTGATGGTGCTTCTCCAGGGGCCCTCTGGATGTGCAAAGCAAGAGGAGCTCATGGTGAGCTCTCACACAGCACACGGTGCTGATACACCAGCTCTGTGAGAGGTGATGGGGAACCTGGGCCAAGCACAGCGGGGTGGAGAGTGTGAGTCCAGATAAGACAGGAGGATGAAAGAGGCCTGTTGAGTTATTTAACAGAGCTGAGAGGAAACATGTCCAAATCAACCATTTGTGCCTGTTTGCAGAGAGAGTGCTGTGATTTACTGCCCGTGTGTCACACTCAGCACATGGGTGCTGGCCTGGCCCAAGGACCCAGAGCTGTGACTGATTACAGGACAAACCAATATCTCTTATTGCAAAAGATTTACTTAATTTCCTGGGCTGGAGTCATGACTGAGAAACAGGAGGTCTGTAAGGAGCTTTGCTCTCCAGAGAAGCTACACTCCATGCAAACGAGTGAATTTTTGAACCCCAAATCAGCTGAAGTTGGCAGGGATCTCCAGGCTTGCCCAGTGCAAGCCCCTCTCATAGCAGGGCCAGCTGGAGCAGAGTGCTTTGGGCCATAGCTGCTACCACCAGACTCCTGGCCTGGGGCTGGGGGAATAAGCCCTGCCAGGCAGGGGAGCACAGGGCAGCTCTGCCAGCTCACAGCAGCTGCTGCCTGAGCTTCCTCCCTGTGCTGAGAGCAAGGCAGGGGCCTGGGCTGGAGGAAGGGGCACTGTGGGTGTATGGGAGGGAGGCTGCTGCTGCTGCTGCCCTGCCCTGCTTCTCCTCCTCAGAGCACAACTCCTGCCTCTCTTCTCTCTCCTCACTCACATTTCTGTGCAGTAATGAAGAGCAGCACTGTTTCACCCCAACACCAGCTCGTTCCTGAGTGCACAGACAGAGCCTCCTCCAGGAGCCCTGCAGCCCTGGGCTGCACTAACTACAGGCACCCATCACTCTCCCACCAGGGACTGTGGGGGTCCCAATGCCCCCAAGTGTATCCCTGTGAATTCCACCAGCCACAAGGAAACTTGAGATATAGAGAGAATACAAAAGCTGTCTCATCTGCTACCAGGCTAGTGGGGGTGGCAGGTAGATTTCACCCAGCTTACAAAAACTTAGGCTGCTCTTGACTTTTTTCCCTCCATTTCTAGCAGTGGGGACACCAGGCCCAGCTTAGCTCCAGAGCTACATGGGACACCTGCCTGTCCCTCAGCCTCCTCAGCCAACCTGCAGGTTATGGGTACCTCAAACACCAGGGAGAGCACAGGAGAAGCTACATGAGACTGACTGACTGACTGCAGCCACATCTTGTGACAAACCAGTGACAGGGCTCACAGACTGATCAGACATCCTGGACAGTGAAGGAGTCACTGGGAGCAGTCAGACAGTTTTGATGCCATCTCACCATAAATATATTAAACCAGTGCCAATTTCATGGCAATGCTTATTCCAAGGCACCACTTCCAGTGGGGACGTGGCCATCTGCTGCAGGCCACAAGCGCCACTTTAGGGATGGAGAAGTCATCTGGCACTCACAGGACAGCTCCTTATGGGACTGCCAGCAGCCTCCCCTTTGCAACTACAGCGATGCTGAGTGACCCTGAGCAAAGGCTTCAGGCAGAAAATCTGTGTGTGGGATTTGGTGACAGCTGATGGGGATGCGGGGTCTCACCAGCCTCAGCTGTGGAAATGGTTTTGAGAAGGAATGCTGCGGGGCTGGGAAGGCTGAAAATGCCACATGTTAAGGAGAAGGGCAGGATGTGCCAGCAGAGCAGGGCTTGGCTCACCCTGTTCCTGTGCCTCACCATGCACAAACTGCTGGATGCAGCTGGGAACAGAGAGCTGGCCATGGAAATTGACACTAATTATCTCTATATATGCAGTTTTGATAGATTAGGCAATTAACAAAGTGCACTGCAGCACTCAAGAAGTGTTAAAAAAATAATTAAAAACTGAAGACTAAGCCTATGAATCTGAGTCCTGGGGAAAAAAAAAAAAAACCCTCTATTTTTCAGAGAGAGATTTAGATTTTGAATCAGCTGCATCCTCCGCTCAGTGCTGCCTTCTGCCTTTGCCCCTCTCTACCCAGGACAACTTGTCACTGTCCCCTGACATCATGCAGTGTGTGCCAGAGATTCTATACCCACACTCACTCTTCACTAACCATCCTCCATTCTTTGTGCCCTATTTCCTTCCCCAGCCTCTGCTCAGGATTTGCTTTGTGTTTCTTCTGCTCATGTTGCCGTGGCAACCCGATCCAGTCTCAGTTCCACACATCACTTTGATTATGGAGTTTAGCTCATCCAGCCCCCTCTGCCCTCAAGCTGCTCACCTATCTCAAACTGCCTCCCTGATGGACCCCAAACTCACACTGTTCCTTCAGGCATGCACCTTCCCCACCTCTCCAGCCCCCTTTCTCCACCTTTAATGGTAGGTAACCCTTTCCAATGGGGATGGACAAGTGATTCACTGCTTTTGTGAAGGTGGGGAGCCTTTGTTTTCCCTTGTCACACCTGAGTCCCCTCAAGGGATGTGCTCCCTTGGCACCACTGCACTGTAGCTTCTATTCTCTTTACACTGTGCACAACTTCTGCATCTTTGTAAGGCTCTTCTGATCTTCTGAAGCGTGATCCACAGAACAGGGCTGATTTGGAAGCCTTTAATTTCTCTGCCCCTTTCTATCTGCAATAAAAAGCACCAAAATCCCCCCCCATGTGGTGCTGGTGTTATTGTGTTACAAGACTGTGGGTAGGTCATTCTGGATGTGTGCTCCTCTTTCTTCCTTCACACAATATATCTTACTGCTCCGTGTATGACCCCCTGCTTCTCTGTTTGGCATTAAGGATTCTATCTGAGATAGATTTAATGGGTATCACAGCACCCAAAATCACAGTGTGCTAGCTAAGGCAAAGGTTTCACAAATCAGAAAAACATATGGATCTTTGTATCCTCCTGAAACCCAGATCCCAATATCTCCTATAAAAATATCCAACCAAATTAAACTCACATAACTCTCCAGATTTTTCTGTCAAAATCAAGATGCAGAAAATATTCCTGACAGTTCTGCAGTTAATTCTCAAAAGGCAAAAGCTTTCCAAACTTCAGGTCTACACAGAGCTTCTAAATCACACACACACATGCAGGTACTGGGTAGGTAACACACACTAAACAAGAAAGTGAAAACCTGCCCTGGAGACCAGCTAACAAACAGCCCCAGGGTGAGACTGTGGAACTGCTGATGGCAAATGTGTGTGACTGGTTCCCAGAGTTCAGCTGGTTGCTTGGTGGGCTGAATGTGTTAGACTGTCCATCAGGAGAGGAGCTGAGATGCCATTCATTTTGGGTCAAGTGGAAGGGAAACTGCAGCAGTTGAAGTGCCTGAATATGTTTGTGCAGGGAGCTCTGTGTGAGTGAGGGGAACCTGGAGGGACACCAGCTCAGGGGACAATTGGCAGCAGGTCTCTTCTACCAGCCCAGAGCAACTCAGCAGATGACACTAAGATTAGAGAAAAAGGACTTTTTTTAAGCTTACCTTTAAGTTTCCCACTTACTTCCCACAAACTGTAGGAGTCTTGAAAGAAGCACTTTGCACCTTGCACAAATCAAAAGCCACACAGCACTGCATGGGTGACTTTAGTTCAGATGGAGCAACACCCAGCCCTGATCCTGAGAATGCTCACAAAGATTTTGAGCAACTACTGTAACTGCCTGCAGTTCAGTTCTGCAGAAGGGAGAATGCATTTGGCAAAAATCAATCCATCAGTAGTTGCTTTGTAATAGTATCTGAAACAGAGAGAAATGGCAGAAGGCAAAAAAATGTAGTGTTTTAACAGCAGAGCCACAAGATTTTCATTATCCCACAAAGAGGCCATGTAGTTTTGGTGACAAGTAATATGAACTGCAGTCACTCATCACCTTTATAAACACCATCATCCAGAAACCTAGAAACAGGAGCTGCCAGTGTACAATGATGAGCTGCCTGGCTCCTCTCTTGGAGATATGCATGGCCACAGATACAGGATTGCCAACATCTCCCACTGTCAGCTTCTCCCCACTGGCTGTGACCTCTCTGCACCCTGGACCAAAAGGCTACAGCTCTGGATCTCACCAGGATTCAACTGTGGTACCTGTGGTGGGTGGATGTAACAGAACAATTTCCATTTGTTCTCGTGGGTGCAATTCCTCTGTTGCACTGGGGAGCACAGCTGGGGCACCCCAGCACAGCACAGTCATGGTCATGCTGCTTTTTTAGCCACTGAAGTGATTCCATTTTCTTAATAAAACACACAGAATTAGGAGAGTTCCCCATTAGAAAACAGAACCTTCTGCCTTTTTCCCAGTCCATAATCAAGTGGGATGGTGTAAATTGCTGTAAGGAAACCAGTCTGTTTGGGCAGAGGACATTGCAAACCCATGGTGGGACATTGGGACAGCTCTCCATAGCTGCATTCAGCTCTTCAAACAAATCCTCCAGAAAGGAAGGGACACTTACCTGGTGTCACAGAACCATTCTCTGATTTGAAAAACATTATATAAAGATAATATTCAAAGCATCCTTACCCTTCCCTTATTTTGCTCATTTTGCTGAGCAATGCGAAGCTCCCACTCTAAAAAGTGACCCAAACAAATGAAACCTTGAGAAAAATTCTGTAATTAAGTATCTCACCTTTTATTTTGTTCATTTACACTTCTGGCACTGACAATTCTTTGAAGATATTTATTTTTATGTAAAGAACAAACTTCATTAAAGCAATCATAAGTCAATTAAATAATTTTACATCACTTAAGTTTCAGAAAATGTACAACACTTTCATACATTATAGGCTTGACCGGTTGGAAATGGAAATGGCACATGTTTGACATGGTTAAGAAATGACTTGGACAGCCCAGCAAACAGTTTTGCTAAAACCTGTTTTGTACTGAATACCATAACCTGTGCCCAGGGATTACAGTGTGCCTGATGGCACCACGTGCACATTATTCAGCATGGAATTATTACTATCACCTTGGTCCCCAAAAACATCTCAAATATTCTACATGGCATTTGTCACACAGAGACCCAGTTAACATTTTTAAAGAGGAGTGAGATTGGAGAGCAATGGAGAGCAGAGATGTGGCTCGTGCCACCTCCCAGCGGCGTCCCGGACCAGCAGGACGTGAGCGCACGGGGAATGTCGAGCCATGAACGATACTGGCAGCTGCAGGGGACTGCTGGAGCACAGGGACCAAACACACAGCACTGGGCAGGGCCAGCACTGGGAAACCAGCTCTTCACACCTGCTGGGCATCCAGGAAGTTTCTCCTGCAGAAGTCACCATGATGGTCATACATTCAGTCCTCTCCAAAGTCTGTGTCATGTTTAAGGCAGCAAGAGAAATTTGCCTTTATTTTAACACTTCAGAAACAGATGGTTCCTTTAGAAATAGGTGGACAATATTCATAATTCATCAGTATGCTCCTTATTTATATAAATGTGATGAAAGGCCAAAGCAAATTATGACAAAATTTTTCTCAACAAAATCAAGGAGTGTAACTGAACTGGAGTTGAAGCTTTAAAATTACATGTGCCAGATCATTCACATGTAACATACTGTATAGGGACAATGTGAAAAAGCAGGGATTTAGATGAAGTCTGTATTCTTGAGGCCTGACTCTTGTCAAACTTCCCCTGGCATGAGTGAGCTCTACTGAAGCCAATGAGTGAGCATCTCTGATGAGAGGTGTAAGGTTAAAAACATGCCTCTGGTTCACACTATAACAGGTCATTGTGGCTAAAGTATATTCTCATATACAGAACTCTGCAACACTATTAACACCCATTTACAAAACACTACAGTGATGGTTATTGGCACATAAAAAACTCCTTCTCTATATGAAAACATACACAAAATAGATAAGAACTGCCTTTTTTTTTTTTCCAGACTTTTAAAATCTATATATAGTTGCCTTTGAGGAATTTTAACCCCCAGTATCACAAACAACAATATTTCTTTAACAATGTTCACCTAGAATTTTACTGTGCTGACATTTGTAACACTGCCACAATCTAGACCACTTGTGGATTATGCTTAACTGTACTGTACACAAGGTGATGAAGATTGATAGAAAACCACTAAGATTTTTGCACGAAAGTATGACTTGTTAAAATCCAGAGAACAATTGAGTCACTTTATAGGCAGCAGCTACATGTAAGCTGTAAATGTTACCCGCAATAAAAACACATTTTGCCATAAAGCACATATTGTGGCATTATCTGCTTCTGGCCTGGTACACAAAGCTTGATTTTCTTCCCAATGCAGAGGAATGGGTTTGGTTAGCTTGATTCTCTCAGAAAAAAAGTGCACACATATCTTAGTCTTTAAAGTGCTTTGCAGAATCATCTCTTCTACCTTGACCTCTACCCCAAGATCATTCTCTGCTGTAAAGATTCTGCCTCTTCTGCAGCAGTGATGTTCAGCCAACAAAGCCCCTTGCACAAATAAAATTTCAAGATGACCAGGTTAGAAGAACATCAACAAGAAGTAGAAGGCTGGGTAAAAAGTGGAGAAGTACAGGGTCTGTCTTTTCCTTGCCCACTGGATGCCTTGGGACTGCACCAATACTCCCACAGCCTAAGATAAGACCCTTTCCATGGCAGCCCCTGAAGGTCAAAACTTTTCCCCACTGCTCAGCCCAAGTGACTGCAAAAGGTAAAAGAGATTTCACCAAGGAAAAACGTTCTAGCTTTGCTGCCATGTCCTCACCTTCACACAGGCGCAGGAGAGCTATACAAGAGTGCTTCTTCCCCTACAGCCCCTCCATTCCTACCCACAGGACCAAGCAAGTCCCTCACCCCATCACCCTCATCCACAAGGGAGACCAGCCAGAGACTGCTCCTGCTGGCTACAACACCCATCTCTACTGAAACTTGACTTTGTGCTGCTTTTAATGCATCATTTCCTTCTTCTCCCTTCCCAACCCTAACTCCTACACGAGTGAAATGCAGCATTATCAATCCATGCAAAAATAAGTTATTATTGGAATCTTGGTCCTTTGTGATTGATCCTTTCTTGCCCCACAATTTCTGCCAGCATTGTCACTGCACCTCCCAAGGAAACATCTGCAAGAGTGGCCAATCCAAGGTTCCCACACAGCAATGCACCTCCAGCCCTGCAAATGACTCCCGGGCCTTGCTTGGACTCTATTTTCAAAACAGGTTTGGTTCTCTTGTTAAAAGATTATTTTGATCAACAAAGTGGTAAGAGGAAGAAAAAAGTTTCAAATTATCTCAAATTACTCAGCATGAAAAAACTACTACATGCAAATTAACATGAATTAAATTTAAAAATATTAAAAATGCATAATTGTTTCTTTTACAGTTGGTGTTAACTCACGACACCAAGACTCGGTAGATAATTTAGAATTAAAATATTTCAAATTGTTTGGTATAATCAACATGCCCAGCTCTATCAGCACTATTACTCTAGCACTGCTGATGCACAGAATACCTGAATTAAGTGTGCAATCCTTGTGAAGAAAAAATTTCACATATTCTGCAAAAAGCTTTCAATAAAAGAATATTGTGCTTAGACACATTATTTATGCTACTTCATAAATTAAAATCTTGTAATAAGAAATTATTGTTACACTGTATTTTTATTCTTCTATCTGGAATGTTATTAAGTCTACCTTTAGCAAAAATCTCTTAAAACTTAAAATACTCATAAATATAAAAAATATTTCCAAAATAGAAACATTTTTCATTTTCTTCATAAACTCTAAATGTTCACAGATTCTAAAAATAAAACCCTAACAGCCTAAGATTAATTTGAAGTATCTGATCTCATTTTTAATACACATGATGCTTGGTACTATGTTCAGTGTTTGTAAGGTATGGAATGCTGTCCTGGTGTGAAGAAACCCTAAAAGGAAGACTCAAAGCCCGCTCTCCATGGGCACAGAACAGGGTAGGACAACAAAGAAGCCAATGTGTTTTGTACCCTCATGGCCAGTAGCAGCGAGGAATAAAATGCATGTTTCAATTGCTGTGCCTTGTGAGAAAGGACAGGGGATACAAACCTTGAGAAAACCATTTTCAGTAAGACTGAACCTGTGGGAAAGGAGCCCAGTGCTGTAGGCGACCGAGCGCCCCTTTGGGAAGGTCCGTGAAACAAGGCTGGCAGAGGGACACGTCTTCTGCTGCTAAAATGCCCCAGCACTGCCTGCAAAACAAAGAGGCTGCTGACCCCAGGACAGTGACCTTTCCAGAGGCTTCACTTCAGTTACCCAACACCTGCAGCATTCCTCTCCCTGTGGACACGAGCGTGAGGTCAGTGCTGACACGGGGCTGGCGCCGGGTCCTGCCTCGCCCCTGCTCAGCAAAACACACCAAGGCGATGCCCACAGGTGTGAAGGTGAGTGTGGGCTCCTGCTTTTGGGGCCCTCAGAACCCCAAATCCCCATCCCCAGAAGCTAGTAAATACCCACTTAAACCTATCAACTGCCCAAGCACAGGTTGGCTGTTACACACCTATTCACACACTGCTCTAGGTAACAAAAATGCTCCCAATACGGGTCTTCAAACACAATTTTTGGTTTCAGAAAAAAGTTAATTTCTCCTTGAAACTATTTTGTTCTTCTCTGTGCCAAGTATCTCTTTTGCTTGTTTTAGGTACTGAACCTTCAGTGAAGACTTCAAAGAGGTGACAGCAGAATGCAAACATCCTGCAGAGGGGGCATTCATAGGGAGGTCTGAGGACCTCAGCATTTTCAACAGATAGATCTGGAGATCTCAGCATTTTCTACAGCTGGTACTTTCAAGCATTGAAATATTGTGCGCTTAAAAGGGAGGCAAGATGGAAGGCATGAGAATCCAGCCCTCTCACTGCACAGAAGATGTGCAAGGTCGAGCTGCTCTTTGCAAAGACTCATTTGAAATTCCCTTTGTCTACTAAGTTTTTCCCTTTTAGCCCCAGTCAAGTCACAGAAGGATTCCGTAAAATGTTTTCTTTCCAAAAATATTTCTCTGATTAACAAAAAAGAAAAAAAGAAAAGAAACCGAAATACATCCAATCCCTGAAGGTCAATAACTGGAGAATAAGAACTCCCCCCATAGAAGATAACATATTGTCAGACTTCTTTACAACAACAAAACTCCATGTTATCCAATAAAAATAATTTAGTAACAAATGTCCAGGCTTGGTTTTGATAGCAATCCAACATTAAAAGTATTTTTCAACCCAAGAAAAACCCACAAACCAAATCTATAAAAGCTAATGAACCTAATTACTTCTTTAATGGTTACAAAATGAGAAATAAATGCATTTTTTACCAAATAAAGGGGTGTCAGCCCACAGGCAGAGGAATTTTACCACATTCTTTCATGAAGCAAACATTTCAAAGATAAGAATTTGAATTGTTGATGCTTTCAAACTCGTATCTTTGAAGACTTAAAGCAGTAAGGACAGGAAACAGAAAAAAAAAATGTAATATTTTTATGTAGCTGCATAAAATTCAATTTGCGAAGGCAAGCAATCATGGCAGGTGAGTAAAATACCATTCATATTTTCATTACCATGTTAAAGGCAGCCAAGCTAGTTTTGTGCCTGACATTTTCTTGACAAGTTTGCAATGCTTCAGTAAGGCAATTAATGAGATGCAGGCTTCTTCCCATGGATAATATTTCTCTTTAGATCCAGCAAGACACCAATTGACTAAGGAAATTCGAAGAAAAATGTGCTGGGAGTCATTTGCTCTGCACATATGGAGATAAACTGAAGGCAATAATTATTCACAAGCAAAAGGCGCAGGAGGGATGACCACTGTGCATTTAGCAGCTCAAACCCTCTCCCCTCCTTCTCTTTCTTTCAGCTAATGGTACTTTTGTGTTCAAAAGTAGGCACAAACCAGTATGTTCAAATGCTAGAAAGGAAAACAAATAGAATTTTTTTTTAACTGAAGCCTCTATGTTGTACCTACAATATACACCAGTACATTTGTACGTGCAGCCATGTACTGAGCTCTGTTTTCCTGCTGTCAGTAATTAATTCTGCCAGCTTTTCTCACAAACATAAACTCCCAACTGCAGCATGTGCTCAGGAGCAGCAGTGGGTGGATAACCTGGTGTAGCACAGGCACACATCACCCTAGTGAACTCCCATCCAGGTGAGTATGGCTCTCTGCTTGCTATCTGAAATAAATAATGGAAATTCTCTTCGGGTAAATTTGGGGGATATCCCTCTGATAGATACAGCAGGTATTTTCCTGATCAGTTAAACCTTTTCAATGGTTACTGTTACAGCAGCTTATGCATTCATCCTTTGTTATACTGCACAGCAGAGCTTCTTCCTTGGCTCCTATGGGATGGGGATCTGGCAGCTGTCAGCTGCTTTCTCATCAGCCACTCGATTATTTTAGGTTTTTTCAGTATTGGAGATAAGGACAGCCCCTGACCATCTAGGATAGCCTTCTGTATTCATCTGGTACAGTGCACCCTACTAAATATCTGGGGATGGAGCAGTGACACACACACTTGCTAAAGTCACATAACTGTGGAATTCAATCTCTTTTGGAAGCCATTGCTTTTAGTTATCAAGAAAACGTTAGCATATTGAATTTCCTCCCAAATGGAGCATTTTTGAACGTGAAGGCATTTTTAAATACATAGTAGAAAGGAGAACCAGACCAGAAGCAGGGCAGTGAGGTCATCAGAGAGCTGCTTTTCCCCCAGAAGGCTTTTAAATGATTAAATACATCAGCAGCTGAAAATTATTCCACATCAGAAGCATCATTGTCAGAAAGATGGTAATTACTTCCCTTCACCCGAATATACTCGATGTACCTCCCTTCATCAGAATCTGACATACCACATGTACATAGCCTGTTTTCAAACAAAGATTCAATTTCCTCCAGTTTTTTCCCTTTAGTCTCAGGAAGGCAGCCGTAGATGAAAACCAGTCCCAAGGCAGCAAACCCTGCGTAGAGGAAGAAGGCTCCTGCAATGTAAAACCAGGTCACAGTCAGTCACAGAGGCTCCCATCCCTCCTCTGTGCAGGGCAGAGGGAGTGACAGAAGCAGCAGGCTGTGGCTTCAAAGCAGAGTGTAAAAGCAAAGACTGGAGTGGCAGGGTTACAACACTGAGCTGTGGGGCTGTGGGTGTAGGAGGACTCTTTATTGCCCCATTGCTCAGCAAAGTAAATTGACAAAGCCAATTCCAATTCACGTGAAAGACAACACACATGCTTTCTGGGTAAGTCACTCTGCTCTTAAAATAAACAGCAATTAGACAATCACATGCCCAAATTAAAAAAAGGAAAGGCAGATGTGAAAGGAAAGAGCTTTCCTGGTTTGCCTTGACAGTGAAGGACACGTTAAGACAAGTCCTCAAAATTAAAATCTCCAGCAAAAGAAATGAGTCAGGATTAAAATAATGTTTGTGACTTTTACATCTAATTATTATTTAAAAGTGGTGACAATTAATACTGAAAAAGAGCCTGTTCCTGCCCACAATCCACCATACCTAGAGGGGCAGAGCAGGTATCAAAGGACAACAAACATTTACCTAGTGTTGCTACACTGATGGCTCAAAGGAATAACAAGTAGAGCTGAAAGGCTCTGCACTAGTAAGGATGTGAAGGTCACATCAACTCCCTGGCAGATTAATGTGATTTAAATGACTTGTACTGGAGTGGCTGAGCAGTAACCTGATAAACACTCCACAGGCTCCCACAGACAGCACTTTATCAACAGCTGTATTTCTGCAAGTACCATCTGATACTGGCCCTGGATGTCACCTCAAACTGGAAAACTGCAGATGCTGTCACCTGAAGTGGGAATCATAATTATTTCACTAAAACAAAAATGTTTTTTCCAGCTCCTCTGTTTTAATCAAATGTCTAGGTTCTCAGTTAAGGGCAAAAATAAATGTTTCTTATGAAATCCAGACCAAACTCTATGATCCAAGCAGGTTGTATCAGATCTCTAGCCTTACAAAATCACAGTGGGTTGAGAACACTGTTCTGACACTTCATAGCAAAACCAGTGGAGGGACCCAGAATCCAGAGAAAATCTCTGTGCCAGTGGCAGTACTGCACATAGAGACAGGTACTGTTACTCACCATAGTATGTCAGGTATTCAGCTGTATGCAGAAATGTCAGTGACACGAGCACATTGAAAACCCAGTTGACTCCAGAAGAACATGCATTTCCTGTACTTCTAGCCCAAAGTGGATAAATTTCAGAATTGACAGTCCAGGGCATAGGACCCATCCCTAAGAATTAGGAATGAAAGGATCAATCTCACTTTAATGGCTGGACTCAAAAGTAAATTTAACATGTAGTTTCACTATTCGACATTTTAAACTTATATATGAGAACAAGTATTTCTTACCAGGTGCAAAGAAAACCAAATACAAAATAAGGCCCAGAAGTGCTGTCCAAGAGTATGGAGTGGGGCAGAAATTGTACGCCCAAAATAAATCTTCCTTTTTGAATACGGTTTCATTTGAACACCTGAAAATCAACAAAACTCCTTTTTATTAACGAATTTTCAAGGCAACAGTTGACATTGCAATATAAACATGGCAAGTAATGTCTTAATAAAGGCTGGCCAATGTACAAGTAAGATAAAAAAAATTAATCCCTGTAAATTTATCAAGTTATTTGAGCAAAGTTCTACATTCAGAAATGTGTTTTTTTCTCAAGCCTGGTCTTAGGAAGAATAATCAGCAGAACATTCCTGAATTTAAGTACTTGCCTTGTATTTACAGACCTTTTCCAAGCAACCTGTCTTTACTACACAAGTGGTGATACCAAAGCCAACAAGACCAATTCACAGGAATATCACACAGTGCAAAACCAGCTGCAGCAGCAGGACTTTGAGCTAAAGATGATGTACACAAGGATTTAAAGTCAGATGGAGGTTAGTCCTTACACCACTGCTGAACCAACTACATGCAGCACACTTCAGGTGTAATCAGCAATGTCTACTGAGTGTGCCAATGAGAAGTGATGTTATGAACAAAAGAGGTGTTTATTTTCTTTCCTACACAGTGAAATAGTTTAGGAGAAGGTAGCACTTGTAATTAGCTACTGAAAGAAAATATGTCCCTATTCCAAGGACCAGGTGGGAATTCCATATTTCAAGGAACAGGTATATCTGACTGCCAACAATGTTATATTTTTTTAAGGCATTGAGGCAACTTTATTTTTTGTTGTAATTTTTTCTATATTAACATTTTTTAAAAGGAACAAGTCATATATGTAACTACTGAAACTTTTCAGCTGCCACCACATCCATTGCTAGAGATGAAAAACCCTATACTTTCAGGAGAAAAGACTTAAGCAGACACTATTCTTTCATATGCAAACAATGTTATTTACTTGCAAAGAAGAAATTCCAGAGAGCTGAACATCTGCCTGGGTTATGATTTTCAGATCATAAGATTATGTGAAGGATACAATCTTCTTGACAGTAGGGAAATCAGAATGAAGATGCCTGCAATGGGCAATAGGTGGGTAACAATTTGTGGATGGTGGAGTAACAGCCACCCTACAATGCTTCAGAGTTGAACAGCAATGTGCTTAGTTAGCACTGATGACCAAACCACCAGCACTCCTGGGGCAGAAATCTTCCCTATGTCATCACTGATGAAAGGACAACATTTGAATTGGCATATCATGGTGAAGTCCCAGACTCAATTTCAGGACAGCTGGAAATCCAAAGCTTCAAAATACTTATGAGATGTTAACCCTACAAATACTGGAAAAATGCACATCTGAAACCTTGGTAAAACCCTAATGCTTCCTTAATGGCAGTAACCTGTAAGATTTGCAGCTCCCCTTTGCACTTGAGCAGCACCTGATCCAGTGGAGAAATGCTGAGCCCTTAATTTGGGGTTGGCAATGCAGCCAGTGCCAGTGTACACCTTTCCACCCTTCCACACTCTGCCTTGCTGAGCTCCCCTGGAATGGCCATCTCTTCCAGGGCATTGATTAATCATCACTCTTGAGATGGAAAACACATAGAAAACACATCAGCTGAACATCCCTCTCAAAGACACATCCTTTGTGCCTGGATACAGACTGGCCCACTGCAAGAACACAGGAGTGCTCAGTTTCACACTGCTTTAACATCATCACTTTTGCTTCTTTTGCTGTTAAAGCAAATTTCATTTGCAGGTGTTTGTAATGAATACAAGCTGATGAGCACTTTAAAGCATCTTGCTGCTGAGATTAATTCCTCCATTCTGCCCAGCCAGATTGGCAGTTCTGCAGAGAGGGCCTCATGCTTTTTCTCAAACAAAACTGCAAAGACATGCTTGGTCTATTATCCTGCATCCATCTCCATGAGCACAAACCAACATGCTGATTCATGCAGACACAACTGCAGGCAGGTCAGCGTGTTTCCTTCCCCTAACATCTTTCCCCAGTTGTGTCCCACTTTTGACAGAGTGGAACACAAATGATACAAGGGAAAACCAGATGTCTCCAAAGTCTCCTGTGACTGAGGCCACTCATTTATTCTCCGCTGTCTGCTCCTAACAGAGAGAAAATTTTGTCACAAAAAAAGCAGATTCAGTGCAATGAAATGGGAAAAACAGCACTTGAAACTAGATTAAATATAAATTTGGCAATAATAAACTGTGCTTTGCTTATCCTTCAGTTGTAAACCAGCATGGTACACACAGTAAAAGCAAAGACATCTGCATTTGCTCGTATCTTGCAGTGCTGGGAATGTTAAAAAATAAAACTCCTTCAAGGCTGGAGATTGTTCAAGTTCCATTACTGTGCTAATACTACTACTATATCACTGTTCCTATAAGACCTATTATTTTACTGAAGAAACATATTTATAATTAGCATACAGTTTATTACCAGACAAAATTCTGAATTTTGTCCTGCATGAAGGGAGCATATATGATGGAAGCATCCCTTCATAAGCTGAAACACAGGAGAAAATAAAAGAATCATAGAATGATGTAATCTGAAAGGGACCTTAAGGATCATCAAGTTCCATCCCCACCTTCCATGGGCAGGGACTCCTTTCACTAGACCAGGTTACTCAGAGCCCTATCTAAACTGTCCCTGAACACCTCTAGGGATGGGGTATCCACAGTTTCTCTGGGCAGCCTGTTCCACAGCCTGTTAACACCCCTGCTGATGACCTGTATGTGGGAATGGAGTGCACCCTCAATAAATTTGCAGACACCACCAAGTTGGGTGGGAGTGCTGATCTGCTGGATTGCTCTGCAGAGGGACCTGGACAGACTTGAACAATGGGCTGAGGACAAAACTGCAGAAGTTTCAGTAAGGCCAAATGCTGGGTCCTTCACTTGTGTCCCAGCAACCCCATGCAGTGCTACAGGCTGGGGCAGGAGAGGCTCAAGAGCTGCTTAGCAGAAAGGGACTTGGATGTGCTGGCCAACAGTGGGCTCAGTATGAGCCAGCAAGTGCCCAGGTGGCCAAGAAGGCCAATGGCATCTGGGCCTGTATCAAGAATATTGTGGCCAGCAGGAGCAGGGCAGTGATCATCCCACTGAACTCAGCCCTGTACTGCACCTTGAATCCTGTTTCAGTCCTGGGATTGTCACTGTAAAGGGGACATCGAGGTGCTGAGCATGTCCAGCCAAGGCCAACAAGGCTCATGAATGGCTTAGGAAACAGATCTTATGAGTAATGACTGAGGAACTGGTTTGCTCAGTCTCAAGGAGAGGCAGGGGGCACCTCATCACTGTCTGCAACTAGCCAAAAAGAGATTGCAGTCAGAAAAGGGCTGGTCTCTTCAGCAGTGACTGAAGTGAGAGGACCAAAGGAAACAGCCTTAAGCCAGAATCCATCCTCTATCAGATATGGCCTGAAGCTCAAAAGAACTAAAGCTTTGTTTCCCAGCTCTCTAAATTACCTTCATGTGGCACATAAAAGAAGGTAAGAAACGAGCAGGTGTGGGAGCCTAAAATATTATAAAAAATAACAGGAGGATGAAACAGGATAAAACCATTTCCATGACATCAATGTAAATTTTCCTAATACTCGAGCCATTTTGGCTGTACAATAATTCTGAAGCACAACACTGAAAACCCCAGTGTGAGAAATGGCTGGGCAAGACATAGCAGAGGCACAAAACAGAGACAAATTTGATTTTCTTCTCAAATATACATTAATTTTTGCTTTGCTGTACAGTGACTGTCTAGCCCTAAAGATAGAGCTTTTGTGTGAATTATTTCATATTCACGTATATTTCATATATTTTTAATATGAAAGCTGCTGACTTCTCATTGTCTTTTAAGCCCTTCAGAAGCATCTTAAATGGATTTAGATCAAAAATCTTAAAAGGTCAAATTCAAATCAATTCAGGCAAAGGAAATTACTTCTGAATAAAAACACTAATGTGATCATCCATCTCTGTAAAATGCTTGTTAGAACAAGCATATTTAAAAACTACACATTCCACTCTGAGATAAACTTTGACAAATCAGGTGCTGAAGGAACTGAAAAATTTTATAGTTAATTCATAGTTTCACTAATCCCCCATTTCTTTATTCTAACACAAGTAAAACTACTTAAGGACTGCTGTTATGCCAGCCTTTTGTGCCTGGGTTATCAGGATGATGATAATAATCTACAATTTGCCAATTTAATTCTCGAGTGTAAATCTATTTGATTTACTAAAAATCACCTTCAAGGAGATTTTTAAAGTCTCCTGTGTAGAGTGCTGACTTTTAAATCATGGCAATGCACTGAACAATATAAATTTATGCCAAATTTATTGACTCATGTTTTTATTTGATGTCTGTCATGGAAATGACTGAAGAAAGAAGAGACAGAATTTAGAGTAGCTGCTGTTTGGATGGAGGACGGTTTTTGTGGATGATGCTTGGGAACAACTAAGATTATTTATTCACAAGCAATTACTAATCCTCTAGAAGAATCTAAATTTCAACATTTTGATTAGCTCTCATAAGTTCAAGCCCCTCTTCTTCTGCTAAAGATATTTAATTGTCTGAACAAACCCCCAACTACCTTAGAGGGCAGAATGTAGCAAGGTACTAATTTACTGTATAATGATTTAGTGGTATTCAGACGTGTAACTAAGGAGAACTTTGGAAACTGTTCTACCCTGTCCATCAAGTGGCCTCTCAAATACACCCATGCACAGCCAAAATAGTCACAACTAGCACAACCCATAGAAACCAATTAAATCATGAGATGTAGTTTCACTACAAATCAGCATATTCTGTTTTAAAGAAAAATCCTTGCTCCTTTTTTATACATGCAGTAAGATGCTGTCTGAAGCATCAAGAGAACTGTGACTCGACCTGAAGGCAAACAGATTTCTTTAAACCTGAATAATGTCTGAATCAAGAATTTCTAAGCTTTCTCACAGTTCCCTAGCTACTGTCTTCCACGCCTCAGAAGCTCCACACCTCTCTGGAGAAGTTTGCATTTATCACTTTGACTTTATAGTTTACACAGAGAAATAATTCATCCATTAAACCAGATGGTACCTAAAAATATGCAGATGAAGCTTCTTACATGAGATAACAGCAACTGAAAAACCAAAAAAAAAACCCAAACAAACAAACAAAAAACCCAAAAAAACCCACAAAAAACCAAAACCAACCAACCAAACGAAAAACCCCCAAAACCCTGACAATCAGAAAAGAAAAAAAGATGTAGCCTTGAAAGGCTGCATTCCATAAACCTTCATGGGATTCAGCTACACATTGCTTAACCTTCATTGCATAAAATACAAAGTTTTGGGACACTTATTGAAGCCTTTTGCTGTAACTGGCAAACAGTTTCTAAAATACTAGCATCTGTTTCAAAAACCTGAAAAAATAATTCACAGCAAAGGAAGCAAATTGCACTTCAGCAGATGACTGGTGCATCTGCATATGATGGAAAAAGTCTTTATCACATTACAGCATCTATCCATTATAAATACAGACTTGATGATCTCAAGAGCCTTTTCCAATCTAAATGATTCCATGATTCTCAGTCTTGTCAGAACACATACCTGCAAGAGACTTAGCACACTGTTCTGATTTACCTCTGTCCTGGCTACCTGATCAGAGATGAACATAATTTTTAAATATTATTATTTATTTACCTAAGAAACATTAGGTTTGAATTCAAACACTTCCACAAGCTGAGAAATTTCAGCTGTGAAGTGCTGTCCAAGCTGTCAGCTACAATTTTTCACTCTGCTGTCACACCCCATGGGTTTCAAGCTTCATTTTTCATATCTACCAGGAGGGGAGAGAGACAAATCTCTGCTACTGCCTGAACCCTGTCCAACAGAGTTCTCCATCATCTTTTTTGCACTCCTTACCTCAAGAAAGAGATTTAACCAGGAAAATGCAGAATAATGTTTACCCAATTAAAGCCCAACCATTTCAGACCTCACAGTAGCTGACAGTGCAGTCAAAAGCTGTGAGCAGAAATAAATATATATCAGTTTTTTGTTACAGGAGACACAATTACCTTGATTCCACTACACAGAGATTGACTTATTTTTCTTTCCAAGTTTTTTCCTATTCTTCCAAAGTATCAGATGGCCACAAAAAGTGTCAGGAAACATCTGATGTCTCTGTGCTCTACAGTGTCCTATCCTATTCCTAGTTCTCATCCTGACTGGACGCACTTGGTTTACCCCAGTACAAATTAGAATTGACTACTAATAATTAAATTGTATGATTTCATAATCATAAATAATTCAAATATTATATTTATAGCACAGGAACTTGTGAGAGGTCATAGAACTATGAAGCATAATCAACTGTTCACTTAACAAATACCTAGTAGTCATAAGTACAGAATTTTAATAGGCAGAACTCAAATTAAAAGCTGATCAAAATGCAAAAAGTTAATTAGTTTTGAGCATAAGCATCTTAGCTGACTGTCACTGTCCTTCATGCATTTCTGCCATTTCTGATTGGTTCAAGTACTTCAATCACTAGATAACAGGTCACAGTTTCAAAATATGGTATTTTGTGTTATTTTTCAATGTTGGACACCTTCAGGTACAAAATTAGCTGTTCAGCTGAGAGAAAACAAAAGAAGGAATATGCCTTCTTTCTTTCATTTTTTGGTGGAATGCTTCAAAAATGCTCCAACTTTCAATAAAGACATGAAGCAGATAACAAAAGAAAAAAAGAGGAATAGAAAGATCATAAATATTTTACAAAAATTAATTTTACAAAAAAATATCGTTATATCGTTTCTGGAAATGGATTTAAAAATACTTTGATATAGATATAGATATAGATATAGATATAGATATAGATATAGATATAGATATAGATATAGATATAGATATACATATAGATATAAACAAAGTTAGCATCTAATAAAATAACTTAAATAAAATCCTCAAATGCCTAAATATATTAATGCACAGCCTGAGTGCACAGGAGTAACACAGTTTAGGGCCTGAAGATGCAAAAATTAGCTATTCTCCAGTTAAGGAGGCATGGGAAAAGTGGGTTTGTTATGTATAGCCAGAAGACTACTTCAAGGATTATAACTGAAAAATTCCGTGATACCAACAGCAGTGATAATGACAAGATGGAGAATAAAATAACTGTGTATCCAACAAATAAACAAGAGCACAATCCAGTAATTATTTCTGGAGAGATTCTTCATAAAGCTGAGCAAATAGTTTAAGGATACCTTTTTTTTTTTTTTTTGGGGGGGGGGGTGTGGATAAATACAGTGATTTTAAAATACATATATATTCTGAGGAATTTTTTTCTCAAATTAAAGTATGACTCAGTAGCTTGATATGCTGATATTTAGTGGCAGAAAATATTTCTCAAAAACATCAGAGAAAGGTTAACTAGGATTTGACATCATACAAGGTTAAAGTTATAGCAAGGTAAAGCTAAAGGTGAAGCAAAGCTCACAGCTGTGAAGTGGTTTCAGGAGAAGACACAAGAATATATTTTTGCAACTTGAAACATAATTCTGTGTACTTACAAGCTAAAGAAGTCTATGAAAAAGCAATAATAAAAGAGTGAACCATTTCAGGTAAGGCTCAGAAGGCAACAGCAGGCAATCTAAGATTTCTGCCCTTTTTCCCCTGTCAAGGACATACTCCAATGGTTTGCAAAAAACTTACATCTGTGTACTTTAAAGATTGAGACCTTCAGTACATTTTCCTGCTTTTTCATATGTAGAGTAAGTTAATTCAAAAAATTAAAAATGACCACAGCATGTTTCACAATCACTAAACTGTCTGACAATTCTTACTGACATCAGATGGAGTGGAAAAAACTCCACGATGTGGTAGAGGGAAAGACCTGCAATTTGGGTGCTACAACACTTGTATACTCATGTATTCATGTAAGGTCAGGATGGAGATGTGATGTGTGTGGAGGGGCTGTGGCTCAGTGATGTGACTTGCACACAGAGTGGCCAGTGGGACACATGAGAATTCCTGCTCCCAGCACCTTGGTGGCTGCTACAAAAGCTCCACTTAATCGTGCTCACTGCAATCAAGCACAAACTGAAAAGAAACATCTCATGCCACAGTAAGAGCACAGGCACATGGCAAACCCTTGAGAAAAACGACATCTGGGAATATTTAACTGCTTGTGAAGTAGATGCCATTCTGCAAATTTAAAATACAAGCACAAAGCTGTCTCTGCATGACAAGCAGCAAAAAGATATCACAGAGACATTCTGGAAACAGAATGAGCTATTATTTCCCTCCTGACAGCCATCATGGTTGAGAAAGGCTTGTGGACTCCCTGTGACCCCAGAATGTGCTTTAAAGATTGTTTAGTGGCTTTTCTGTGGTTATACAGAAATAGTTCCCTTTTGGAACAATCAGTTCATCAGTGAGCATGCACATCCAGTCTGGCTTCATCCAGTCATTGCCAGCTTCCCCTACTTCTCTGAAAGGAGGGAGAGTGCTCATTAATGATTTGGCCATTTCTTCTGAAAGACAAACCTTCAGGGAATTTCAGAGATGAGCACTAACTGGAAAGTGTCTATCAGTACCCTTGGGGGCTGCTGGAGCTAACTAGTGCTGCCCGAGGCTTTCTAGCAGAAAACTGAGATTCAGTCACTCCATATTCCTGCCTACAGGCAGGCAGGCTTCATTCTGTTAGAGCTCCTTCAGGACAAAAACACTTATAAATGTAGGAGATTCAAGTATTTTTTGTTAAAGACAGGCTGGCATTGAACATCCATGATGGGCTAGCTCAGTAAGCTCTCACTTGTGTGCAGACCCCTCACTGTACCTCAGTGCTCCTGGTCTTCCCCTGAACTGCAGCTGTTCTGCTGCTCCTGGGGTTTTTGGTGGAAGTTCTGGATCATGCCTGCTCTGACATGATTGATGGACCACCAGACTGCAATCAAACTACTGACAGAACAGGAGAACTTCCAGCTTTGCTTTCCAGATTTAAAAGTATTTAGTCTCTCTGATTGCAGCATTGACACTCAATAATAAAATTACTGAAACAAATTGGTCTGAAGATTATGATGACAAATGCAGTACCTGGGACTTTCATGCAGATTTACCATAAAATAAATACACACCTGATGCTTAACCTCATTTGTTTTTTCACCTGAATTTACATTTCATTTTCCTAAAAATTATAATTCCAAAGTTCTTTTGATTATAACAGAAATATCCACCAGCTGTCTAATCACTGCAGAAATATCAGTTCTCCCAGGAGATGCCTCTTTTGTATGCTATATAAAGACAGATTGCTCCAATGAATAGTGGTGGGAAGGACTGAGTGTAGGGCTCAATAATAATAAGTATAAATATTTTAATATTAGCTGAAGAAATATTAACAGAACAGCATGCAAGAACTGTTGGCATGGCATATGAAAGTCTATTCTCTAAAACACAGGCAAAGAACAGCTGCAAAGTAACAAAAAGGAACATTTTCTATTCCATTAGTCAAGGAATGAAAAGACAGCTCAAGGTCACAATTTCAGACATCTGAAGTTGATTTAAACAAATTCCATCCAGACTTCCTATTCTTACTTTATTGATGCTTGTACTGGTCACCATGTGCCAGTGGTAGTGTCAAAGGAATGTTACCATGTCAAAAGCATCCCTTGAGTTACAACTGTCAAAAGCATTTTCAAGACTGTGGTAATTAAAGACTAAAGAAATCAAGGAGGTTGTTGTAATTCTGTATCAAGGTAACTCAGTAAAATTATTCACTGGAAGATAATTCTCCAAATGAAATAGGTTCTATATAACAGCCTTTTTTTTCTGAATGCTTCCAAACAGTTTAGAAAACAACCAAGAAAAAAAAATGTATTGCTTTTAACTACCCCAAAGTTTTAGACATACAGAGGTACCTTAAAAACTGTACTTTAATGTTGAAACCTGGTATGTGAAGCTACTGAGGAATGGCAGGATTTGATAGTTTAATTTAGAAAAACAAAGCAAATCCCACCTAAACCCCAAACTCAAACCACAAGTGGGATGTGGTGACACAATTCCATCACAACCTGGGCTCTGGGGCTGCAGGCACACTGCTGAGGCTTTACAGATAGTTTATTGCTTATTCCAGGCAGCAGACCCTGTGTTGCCAGCCAAACCAGCACTGTGCAGAAACAATTTTCCATAGCACTGTTAATACCTTAAAACCTCAGCTAACCACATATTTCAAAGGAATTGAAGAGAGAATAAAGTATCAATCCTTTGGAAATTTTTACTGAAACAAAAGGAGGGGGGAACTTTCTAGATTTGCTAATCTTGTTGAATCTGAGACAAAAAAAAACACATAAGGATAAGGAGTTTAAAATAGAGATCAATATTACATGCATTAGCATGCTTTTTAGCACTTCCCTGCTCTATTTAATTTCCAGTTATTGACATATTTCAATAGTTCTAACAGTAACATTTTGACCACCATAACCTTCCATCTAAGTACTGAACTGTGACATTTGCTTTCTGTAACAGCAATTTAGACACAAATACTACATTTTAAGTACTGACAGCAACTGTTTGCCATCACAATTGAAATCTAACCAGACAATACTTCAGATCTTGCATTTGTTGTTTTAAACAGATGATGGAACAGCATTTTTTAAACAGAGCTTTTTCCTGATTCCAGTAGGTGGCAATAGCTCTGCCCTAAAAAGCTCAGAGAAACCTGTTTCAGAAGGGGAATGAAGCATTGCATCCCCACCCATCCCTGCTGTACCGGGGAGGCTCTGAATTTAATCACCCAGCAGAGCTCTCCAAAGAAGATTCCTCTGCTGTCAGCCCTAAAATTCACTGAGAATCATTAATGTTGTAACTGAAAATGAAGCCCTAAGGCTCTAAGAACACTTAAAACAAGATAATTATTTCATGCCTGATTTGTGAGAGCAAGCACTTAACACAGAGTGTTGCTCTGCTTTGATTTGTGCATGCAGGTGCAATACCCATGCCTAATCTAACGAATTTTATAAAATACATAAATGGAAAGTGATTACATTGTCTCTAGTTTATGAAATTTATGAAATTTGGGTTCCAAAGTCTTCATTATTATATGCAACTCAACAGTCTGGGATGTGACAGTCGAAGAACTCAGCAGAAATCAAAGTAACCATCTATCTTTGATGGCCTCTGGCATCTAAGAAGAGTTTTACATAAACAAGTGTTTTTTAAAAATAGCTATTTAAAAAAAAAAAAAAAAAAGAAAAAGAAAAAGGTAAATGGGAGCACACCCCATCTGAATCACAGGTCTGAAGCAGAACCTCAAACCTGTCCCTTACCATTATCTAAGCAAAACTAATGTGATAGCTGTGGAAATGTACAGGACAAAAGGAAGTTTATGCATCCTGCAAGGAGGAAAAATGCCCAACGTGCTGCTGTTGAGAAGTATGACCTGCCACGTCCCAGACTGTCCCCTTCCTAGCCTGTACTAACCAACAAGCTGAGTTAAAGTAAGGTCATGATTTTAAATCAAAAAGGATCAATAATTCCAGTTCCTCTTGTGCCAGTGAGGGATTGATGTTACTGCCTCCCTTCTCAAGGAAATGAACCACATGTGCAAACAGCATGTACAGTAATTTCTATGACTTAAACTTATCAAACATATTGAGTTATTCAACAGTCCTACTGCAGATATGTGCTGTTTTCTCTCAAAAGTAAAAAATACTCTAAAACTTCATTCTTTTAAGAAGTGAAAATATTAAAATTTTACTGTATACAATATTGTGATTATCAAAGAATTATTAGTATGGAATAAAGGTATGTAAGATGTGGATTAGGGATGCTGTTAAAGGTACAAGCTTCTGTATAGAGGTCTGTGTTCAGCCCTGTTGCAAGGTCTTTATCAGTAAAAACCTTCTACCACATGGGTCTTTCCAAAATATTTTCCACACTCCAAACAGAGAATTTCATTTTAGCAAATCCATTTCACAGTATAAAAGCCTAAAGGAATCTGCTGAGACAGTCATCAAAAATTATTTTTATTTCAATTCAATTTTCACAGTCAATAACCAAATAAATGTGAAAAAAAATATTGGAAATTCTCCTCTTCAGAAAAAAAAAAAAATCCACATGCTCCTGAATATGAGTCAGCTCCCTTTCCTGGGCTCCAAGGCAGGAGGGGAAACCCCATGTCTGTCCCAGTAGCAGCAGCTCCTACTCTGCTGTGCCCCTCTCAGACCCCTGTGCTGAACACAGCCCCAGGAGCCAGGCACCAACATCTCCCAATCTGTCCCCAAGAAGATGAGCAGCTGGAGGAGCTAATTAGCAGCAGGCTCCTATGGGCAATAAAGGCTCTCTAATGTACATTTCATAAGGGAGAGAGAAAAGCTGCAGGAATTATCCTCTAAGCACACTGATGAGTGACTGACAATTCTCTCGTACACACTGGCATTTTTTTCTCCTTTGCTTTCCTATCTCCTTTGCCAGCTAGGAGCAAACATGCTTTTTAAACAGGGAACAAGAGTATCTTCCTTTTAGTTCCCCTTCAGCTGACCAGAGAATGACTGTAAAAAGCTGAAAGCTTGCTTCTTCAGCAGATGTATATGTAAATTTTGAACACCATACCCTCTTTTTCTTTGGATCATTTTTAGAATGAAGAGCACTGACTCAAATATTTTTTCCATTTAAATAATACAATTTTTCCAGACACCAGCATTCAATTGATAATGTTTCAGCTCAAGGGCCACTTTTGTTTTTATATTCCAATTACCTCAATGCTACAAGCATCTGAAGTAGTTGTACCAAGTAACCCAAACAGCAGTTGGCATTCCCAACCAGAATGCCTTTTAACCAGTAACCTGGAATAAGATCCACAAGCAAAATGCAATAAAAAGGAATGGATAGAGACCAAGTATACAATGTTTCAAACTAACTAGTCCTCCTTTAAAATGTTATTTTGTGCTGGGTGTCTCCAACAAATTCTGTCTTCAGCATAAAAACTAAACGTTTCCTAGTCAGAACACACTCACTTCATAACAAGTCTTTTCAAACATCCAGGATTTGCCACTGGTTGAGTAGAAATACTGTGTTAGAGCTATTAATAGTAATTCCTAGGTAATTATCTGAAAGGAATGTAAATAGTTTCAGTTTAGATTATCATGTTGCTCTGCTTGCTATTTTAGACCTAAAATGCAGCTATAATATGCAAAGTACCTTATTTGTACAGGCATTAAATTAAAATATAATCATGTTTTAACAGTAACTAAAAAAAGTCTTCCCTCTTTAGCAAGTTAAACAGTTAAAAAAAAAAGACAAGACTATCTTATATGAAAGTTACAATAAAATTCCATCCTCAATTATTTAATTACACCCTTGCAATATTTCAGCACATATATAGATTTCACCATCTTTATACATGGTTAAAACAAGCTTATTATGGTTCTCAGCTCTGCCATGAAATAATTTCCTTTTAAAACAATTTTAAAGTGTGATATCTTAAAGATTTGAGCAGGAAGAGTGGCTGAAGGGATCTGAACATGAAAATTCCACTTATTTTAGTACCTACTCCTGCATCACCAATAAGGCAGGCTCATTAAGGATTAAGGACACAGTATTCTATATTACTTTATCCTTCTATTCTTCCTCTTTGCTCTTACCAGTTAGCAGAAATGGCTTTAAAATACGCTTACAAGATTTCTTAAGTTCCTCCTCTACATCCCTTTTACAAATCACACTGATATATGCAACCATTAGACTGTGATTACATGTGTGATAACCCTCCCAGGAAAGACCTTGTGCTTTAGAGCTTTGGCTAACAAAGACTATAATCAGTTTCAGATCTTCTTTTAATTTCTGTTTTCACATACCTCACTAATAGATATTGTGCTGAAGTACATACTTCTAATCAAACAGGACAAATATGATTGTGCCCTACCACCCAGCTGCTCCAGGTTTTCATACTTACTAGCACTGGGGAAGGTAATCAGAATATAATTCTGCATATATCTTGATTTTCTTTTCTAAACAATTTTGAGGCAGAGAGGGGGCGTTTTATGTTCTGGTTCCTACTGAAGTGATGAATATTTCAATTTAGCTAACATTTACCATATTGTTCATCAAGAGATTTCTCTAAGACTACTGGTTATAATCACAACTCTTCTGAGTGCTGCCAACATACATGCAGATGTGAATATTCTCTTAATCCTGCTACTTTCCTGAATCATTTACTCCCTCTACCTCTTCATCTATCTATTTATCTGATGACTTGTTAAGAGAAATACTAGTTTCTCTTCTAATTACTGTTGAGTTAAGAATAAATTTTCAATGCAGATCTTTGTAGAAAGGTTTCAAATAATAATTTCAGAAATAAAATCTTCTACCAATACTTTCTGCATGACAAAACAAGCCACATCTACCCATGGACAGCAGAGTGCTTAATTCCTGAAAGATTGCTCTGGGGCTAATCTTTCCTTGGTAACAGCAAAGGTCCATAATGCTGTTTCTCATGATGTACTGAAAACAGATTCTCAGCCTTCAAATGTGAAAATACACACACACATTCTTTCTTACATTAGTAAAGCAGTCACTTTTAAAGCAGGAACTTTTACAAATATATCTGTCATGGTGCAAAACAAGCGTAATGAACTTACATGTCTGTCTTTATCTATAAGGGAAAAAAGTAACATGGTATTTTTAGAAAAATCTAATGTTCTTTCAAAGAAAAAGTATTCCAATAGTTTTGAGTCTCATTTGCTATGCATTAGACAAGAGGCAGCACTGCATGAACGTAAAGCTCTCCAGAACACACTCGAGGCTGTGACAGACACTGGTATGTCCCCTGTTGGAAATAAACCAATCTGTTGTCTGAGAACCCAGCTAATGAACTCACATGAATTTATTTTTTTAAACCAGTGGAATCTAGTTAGCATCCAGGCTCTAATGCCAAGGTCATTAGCCACACTCCTGAAGCTGGGAAAGAGGGTTTGCCTGCCTAACCTGCTTCCTCTCTGCACAGGCAATTCAAAGCCACTTTTCCCCCCAAACAGGTTTCCAAGACACATTTAAACACCTCAGCAAATTAGCAGATATGAGCAACAGGCACACAGTGAAACCTAGCAGCATTACTGAGAATCTGTAAACATGCCATTCATTTTACATGGAAGGAAGATGCTCAGGAGAGCACAGATAGAGGAAAACAGAGCTTCCCAAAGACAGAGCTCTTCAGCACTGACTGTCCTTAGAGAGGGGAGTGCTTCTTTATATTGAGAAAAGCAGAATTCTCCATGAAGCATTAAACTCCCCAGGCAGGGAGATGTTCCTCTAACAAAGTTAACAAAAATGGCTGAAAAAAACAAATCACTCAGCTTCTCTGTCTTTACAGATTTCTGCTCCCAGTCATTCTCCTTCAGGGACCTGCCAGTTAATTGCATGGACAGGATGGTTTCTAGGCTTGTCTCTGATCTGATGATGATGTTATTATTTCTTCATAATTGTTTACTGTATAAAATCAACATCATTCTCTCCAGAGGAAGACTGCTCGGAGTTGCTCATGAGAGCGTTTTAGCTCAGTTGCAGGTCTGCTGTCGTCTTGACAACATACTCATGTCAAGGTTAATGTCATATCAAGGCACTGTAAGTAGCTCCTTCCCTTGCTGTCATTCTTTCAACTGTAAGGGTAGTAATGCAATTTAAAGTTTCTTCATTCTTGGCTGACCTTTAGGAGTATTGCAATTACACACAGAGAAGTTTCAAGAGAGAAATTTCTCAGAGTACTGTGGGAGTAATTGTAATTGTGGGGAAAACCCAGAAAGCACAGCACTGAAAGCAATCACCTCTACATTTTGTCCTGGCTGCGAGAGGGATGACCTCTGTTGTGCCACCTGAGCTTCATATTGGAACCTTCCCATTGCATCTCCATCAAGTGACATAATGTTTTTTATTAAGTTTATGGGGATTTCGTAATTCAATGTTCATGAAGTAGAGAATTAAAAGGCTTTCTGTGCTACTGCTAAGTGCAAAACTTTCCTAAATCTTGGAAAACAGAGTGCCAGTGCAGAACCGTGAGACTACACTGAAAGAAAAGATACAGCTCTTCTTCTTTTACTACAAAGTAAATAATTTAAGAGTATTCTTGCTCACTGTCTTGGAATCATCCTTTATGTATCCCTGGGCAGAGCTGGAGGCATCAAGACTTTCATGTCAACAGCTATTTTGTTAACTGGTTCAGAAGTACCCAGAGCAGCAAAGCACCTGCCTGTGCTAAGTCACTCCTCTCTGGGTTATTCTAATACCAGTTGTGTTTATGTAACTGATTAAATAATGAACAATCTCTATTGCTTGTGGTCCATGCATGATCTTACAGGCACATCCATTGCACATCACCCATGCTGCTTAAGCTCTGACTTGGACTCAGATTTATTCTTGTGCAGTCTCTCTCTCCCCCAGGACCACTGCCAGCCACGGAGTTTCCAGCATTCAACAGAACCCAAACGCTATATTCTTCTTGAAAAATATGTGGATGCTTTAATTGTCTCCCTGGGTTTCTATGACAACCACAGCAACATAAACAGCCTTGCTGGCAGCCACAGGAGACTGAAATCTCTGCTCTCTTCCCTCCCTTCCCCAGAACTTCTCAATGTAGAACATACCGTAACCAAATAAATGCAATTAACATTGGAGGTGGTATCTAGTACACCTGGCTGGCACTGGGGAAATTTCTTGGAAATAAAATGCATTATAGTATTTTATGGTAACAGACAAAGCATTTCCTGCTACATCAGTGTTATCGAAGTACCTTGGGACCAGCAGTGAAAAACAGTGCAAAGCTATAAATACATAAACAGAAGTTTTCTATGCCAGCCTGTATGGCTGCTGAGAGCTTTAAAAAATATATGACCAGGCCTTCTCTGTTAGTGCTTCTGAGCACCTCTCACCTTGGTGGTAGCTTATACACCAGGAATAGGTAAGGCCCTGAGTAAATGTCAGGGCAGTTGGGCTTCAGATGGCTGCACCTCCCAGCTTCCCAGCAGGAAAATCACAAACCAGGTGTGACCACAGCAGCAGTAAAACGCTCTGCATGGCACTGGCAGCCTGAGCCCAGGAGGAGCTCTAACACCTGCATCAGCACCCTGACAGCTGCTGCTTCTGCTAAAGCTCAGACATCTGATGTCCAACAAGTCCCAAACAAATAACACTGGTCTTTCTTCTCTCTTGAGCAAAATTCATGGCAAAATAGATTTTCCATGAGCCAAGGGTAACCCTGGAGGTTTTAAGCCATTTAAACTCGTTTGTCTAATACCAGATGGCTTGAAGCCATCAGGATACACAAGAGTTACAAAAGAGGCTGTGATAATTGGGGCTATCAGCTGTCCATACTCACAAAATAGCCTTTCAAATTATTATACTGCTTTCTGACCACCATAATGATCTAGTTTGTGACAAAGTAACTCTGTGAAAGAAAGGGCTGCAATTTCCTTCACAGTGCTGTCAGTTTGTCTCAGGCACTTGTTCTCCCTATGCTGCCAGGGAGATACAGATGCCTTGGGCTGCTCTGAGACACAACTGATTTTGCTGTAAAGCAGACTCAGGATTTGAGCAAACCTGTGAGCCCTTGGAAACAAAAATCTATGGGAATTCCCCATGGCCAGTAAGCAGCAATGCATGTATCTGTGAGGAGGAGGAGCAGAATGCAAAGGAGGAGGTAAAATGCTTCCCTCTTCCACAGGGCTTGGAAGGCACAGAAGGTGCCACCTGACATTTCACAGCTTGAAGGACCAGCTTTTTGAAAACTGCCTCATTACACAGACCAGGTGGAGGCAAGCGAGAAATTAATGAAAAAAACACTAGAAATGGTGATGAATATTTAGAAAAAGAAATGTGGATATTTTTTGGTTTTCCATCTTAGGGCAGAACTTTCACAATGGTGATTACCAATATAACATATATAAAATTTTTTGTTTCCTCTTGAAGGATTTTAAGCAGGGTCCTTGTGCTATGGAATTCTTGCACGTGGAAAGACTGCATTTTGCAATATGAAAAGGAAATATTTTTTCTTCCCTATCTAATTTGCTCTAATAGGCTGTATAGCAAAGAGTCTATGTGAGACTGAATCATGAATATGAAAAAATTGCTTATGCTTACATTTACTGAGCTAAACAATAGCACTGGCTATTGAAATAAAGTTTAATTTTATCTATCAACTGTTAATAACAAGTTTTTGTTTGCATGTATGTCTTCTATTAGCATTCTAGTGTGATTCTGCTAATTACAGACAAGTTACTTAAAACTACAGCATATAGAAAATGAATTTTGACTTGGAATTTAAAGAGATATCTGTTACCTTACAAAATGAGAGTCCACATGGTGCAGATCACATAAGGCTACCAGGCAACATGCAAGGGATGTTCCATAATGTGACATTGAAGTTAGTCACAGAACAAGCAGGTCAGATGAGATTTTTTAGCTTTCACAGCAATTTATTAACTGTAATAGCCCCAAAATGATCACAGTGCTTTTAAATTAGGATTTAAAAATATAAGCTTCTCTTTTCTGCACCTGGAATTAATTACTAGGCCTAATGGTATGGAAATCAAAATGAATTCAATTTTACAGTAGTTTTATAATAATGATTCTACAATTAGTAGATATTTTCATACTTTTCAACCTCTGTCCAATATGACTCAGTGCCATTAAGACAGTTGGGTTTAAATTTTGAGAAGTATGTATGAAAGTTAAGAAGAAAAAGAGGCCCAAACCACCACACAAACCTTTGCCTATTCCCTAGGTATGTTCATGGTGTGTGGGTGGCTGAGAAGAATTATATCGAGGTGGTTTTATCAGAAGAAGTAATTACATAATTCCCTTGTGGCTCTGAACCATTCTAAACCCTAATCCAAGCCTAATCATTACTGAAGTATTCATAAAGCCTCCACAAGATAACGTTGCAGCTCACAAAGCTATTCCTTAGGAACAATCAGTACTTCAGAGAACTCAAAGGTTCCTACAACTTCACAGGAAATTTTTGTGTTTAAGAAAGAGGTGTGATATATTTTGCAGTTGTACCTAGGAATGTACATGTTTTTACACTCAAGTGCAACATATGGCATGACACCCCTTTCAGGCACAGAACCACAGAAATCAGTAAATGAGCAGCCCCGTGCCTTTGACAATTTGAACTTTTCTGATTTTGCTAATTTTAGTGTATTCAGCTATGCTAATTGTTTCTTTGGTAGGCCAATATTAAAAGTGTAATTTAATGAATGCATTTAAAATGAAAATTAATTCAGAGAGCTTTAAGTAGGGAATATGCCACTTCAAATGAATGAAAAACATAAAGGAAAGGTAATTTTCCTCATTTCTAGTGTACTTTTGCTACACTTCCTAAGTGTCAGACTACCCCAAGAGGGCTGCACACATCAGGGTCAAGCCTTTAATTTATTGTTAGGAAATAATCACCCATTTTTGACAATGCCAAGTTATCTTCTTCTTCCTGAACATCTTAAGAACTTAACACTTTTTGTAAATCAAAATTGTTCTCAATAGCATAAAACACACTCTCTGTAGAGCACAAGGCTAAAAACATCTTGACAAGTGACATACCTGCCCCAAGCTGCTTTCATTGTCGAATCTTTATCAACAGGAATGCATGAGGACTCAACAACACTTGATTTATTCAATTTGTAGCAAAGACCACAGTCTGGATCTAACATACATCCATTGCAATAACTGAAAGAGAAAAAAAAATAAATACTTATGCAACACTTCATTCATTTGTGGATGTCAAAACCAACAGCACCTCCTAAAAAGTTTTGGACTGCACATAGTTGTCAGTGTTGGAGACAAGAAAAATAAGTTCTCCAAAAAGTATCACATATTGCTTTCACCCTCTTTGGTAACACATTTGGGTAGTCCATCTGCATCTATCTTGTTATACTTGATCAAATTGCAGGAGAATTCATTCACAGAATAAATTTTAATTGAAAAAAGACAGTTGACTTGGTTGCATTTTGTTATATTGATATATGTATATTGATACTACATCAATGTACATCAATGGGCAGCAACCAAAATAGTTTAGAGGTACAGAAGACTGCAAGTGAATGAAAACATTTTTATAAATCATAAATGTATTTAAGTATGCAATAATAATACAAAAATGTATAAAATTATAATATTTTCTTATACTGAAAAGAATCTCATGCCATCAAACAGGATTGTGACATATGATTTTCAAACTATAGAACATTTGCCACTGAAATGATGACACCAAAGTGCCTGTAAGCAACATGAATTTCTAAAAAGACACAGCAATTAGTGTCATCTTTGTGGTGCTGCCAGCAGAGGACAGGACAGGGACTGGACACTCCTGGTTTCCCTCAGTTCCTCACAAGAATCAATGCAGAGATAAACAGCAGAGCTGGATTTGACTGTCTGTTCCATCACGCTGAGAAACTACACAAAACCTCATGTGGTGCTGGGTATCAGTAACCAGTCAAGTGGGAAGAACAAGATATCTTATTTATTCCTCCCTCCCATCCACAAAAAAAAAAAATTGAGAGATTTGAGTATTGATTCCAGTGTCTGTCTACAGGGCTGCTAGTTCAGCTGATCCTCTGGCTTTATTGGATGCTGTAGAATAATTCAGGTTGGAAAGGACCTTTAACACCATCAAATCCAACTGGTCTTCTGATGGCATTCAACATAATAAAGGCTGGATTTCATGTCTTGCCAAATGTACAGAGTTACTCATAACAATATAAATAATTTAAAAGTTGTTATTTTCCATGTTTTTTCTGAAGTTTGTCTTTCAGATCAAACAGTTAAATAACAGCTCTTTACATTTGGGCTAGGATTTCCTGTCATTACCTATATAGTGAGTTCATACACTCAAACTCTGGCTTCAGATTTTAGAGACAAGACTAATTTATGCCAGAGGAAACACAGAAATCCAACACACAGGACCTAAAGCCATTTCAGATGTAACTCCCAGCAGACTAAGAGTAGGCAATTGCTATTCAGAACATTTAGCATTCTTTTGTACCCTGTTTTATCACTGATATAAAATTTTATGTTGTCTTTGATAAGGTACATGGTCATTGCTTTTTCCAAGATGAAGACCAGTGTTTTTGCCTCCAAAACCCCAGCACATACACATTAAAATTGCTTCATAACACAATAAAGAAGCCTCTATCAGTTACCAAGTCTAATGATAACAGAAGATGCAGCATAAAATAAGCAAGGAAGATTTTTTTTTCAAAAAAGCAGTTAAAAAACAACTAAAGACACCATGTGCTGAGGCTGCTCACTCTAGAAGTAAAATATATAGTAGTTTCAGGTTTATGCTCTTCTTCCCTCTAGCCCCTTATTATTTGCTAAACTATTTAAACAATTTGAAATTGAGCACATATTCTGACATACATGCTCATAGTGATATAAATAATATAGGATATAGAATATACTAAACCAGGTAAAGAAGGAACAATTTAAAACTTACTGAAATTAAACTACCTCCTACCTCCTACATATCAATCTATATACATAGAAAAACATGGAGGATGAATATTTAAAAATACTGGTAATTATTCAAATCCACACCACAAATCAGTTATGGCCTTGAAAGCTCTATGTAAGAGCACTCCTGGAGTCTAAGCAGGAAAGGAAATTTGCATTCCATTATAAACAGGAGATATGCTTCCTCTAGTTATCATGAGATATTTATATTTGAGCTAAGTTTATGACCTAGTGTCTTGAAAACAAGTTAATCAGTGAAAAGCTGGTTCAAAATTCCCAGGTAGGATGGTTGTCTGTAAGACTGACAATTGAAGATTGAAATACCTGAGAGAGATTATTTGATTTTGATGAAACCAGGCAGCATTAGAGCAGAAAGGTTTCACAATGAGCCTGCTTGCCAGCTGGGCTCCTAGGCAACCCAACGAGAAGGCAAGTGTCAGGACTTGAGATGCTTCAGCCTGTGAGGCAGAATAACAACAACCAGGACTCTCAGAAATCCAAAAATGCCCAGCTTCTTTGCAGATCAATGCATGAGCTCAGCAGAACAAAGTAGCCTGGCCTGTCAGATTATGGGGAACTGCCATGGAATGGGATTTCTGGGCTCCTGCTTAAACACCACAACATGTTTACTGTTTAGCACAGTAGATAACCCCCAACCCTGTGATTCACACTCAACATCTCTCCCCTTCCTCCAACCACACAGGAATAACTGATCTCTAGAAAGACTGACAGCACCAATTTTGAGGTGCTTTGATAGCAATTTCTTGCCAGGCTGAGCAGCAGCAACTTCCAGAACACTGTGCTCTGGATCAGCCTGCCTGATTAACTGCTCCTGAGGTCAGAGGCTGATCACAAAGGCCACAATGCCATCCTCTCTCACAGAGATCTTACACTAAATGGATTAATTACTAATTGACAGTTTACTAGGCTCTAATGCAGACTCTAAATGTAAAATACTGAATAAAATCCCTGACCTGCCAAAGTGACTCTCTAGGTGCTGGTGGCTCATAAGTGCTTTTCCCCCCTGCTTAGAATACCCAATACTTATATTTGTTTCAGCATTTTATTTTACACTTTAAATTTGCAAAATAACCTTGTAAGTAATGACTCTCCTACAAGTCTCTGTAGTCTTGTAATCTGAGCTAAAATTTTACCTTGCTACTTTTTGATGAGTGATTTAATACTAAAAGACCCTTGCCTAGTGCCTTTGCTCTGTAAGTACCATTTCTCTTTTTCTCACACTATTTTGACTTTTTCAAGCTGAACCTCAATTCAAAACATTCCATCAATTATCATTTTTGCCACATTTTAAAAACTTTCAACTTTGCTTTCCATATTCTGTTATCCAATTACAAAATGCAATGGTATGTTCAGATTATCCAGCTACAGAAATGCAAACTCAACCTGAAAATTTATTCTGGACTGTGTAGCTGCAGAGAATATAGCACCTGATTTCATAATATTCTACTGCATGAGCAGCAGAACAGCCACTCAAGAGTATCAAAACACCCCCAAATACAGACTTTTTTGTGGACAGATTCTTCCCACTACTTTCAGATCCATCACTCTCACTAAGTACATGCTGCAGAATCAGCCTGAGTATGTGAAGAGGGCTTTTTCTGGGAAAAACTGATAGACCTGCTACATTCAAGTTGGACCTGATGATCCTTATGGGTCCCTTCCAACCTGAGATATTATATGCAAGACATTTCGCTCATGCCCTGTCTTGTCCACAGAGTAAATTCCACTGTTGTGAGCTTTTTTAACCCACTTCTCCTGCTCTGTATGATGCAAATATTCATATTCCTGAAGCTGGTTTTCCTCACAGAACTGCAGGAACAACAAAAACTGTCTCAGGCAGGAAAGGCTCACTGTAGGGACAGAAGGGTCTTGCACTACCTGCTGAAGATTAGCACATCCCAACCAAAGAGAATATAAGCTGCAAATCACTGCAGGCTGGAAGGAATGGCACTTTGACTGCACTGCTTTCTCCTATTTTCAGCTTGCTGTTCACCACTGGAAACATGAGCCTAAGACAGGTGGCTTTTCATCCTGCTCTCAGGTTACTCTTTGCTCTCAAGGTTGGCTCTGTACACAGTCTCTGCCTGCCTTAGCATGCAGTGTAGTTCCATTCTGTCTCCTTACATAACAACAAGCTGGGATCAAACTTTCCTTCCTTCTGTTCATGTATTCTATCTACAAGACAAGGTCTCTTCCTCCAGCCTTGACCTAAAGAAAATGACCACATCAGCTGAGCTCAGTATCACTGGTCAGGCCAGGCCTACTCAACTGGACTCACCAAGGGACCAGGCAACTGATGAATCCCAACAGCCAAGGTGTTGAGCTTAACAACAACAAAAATCAAACCAAGGACTTATGGACAAATACTGCAGTAGAATTATTAGCTCTGTTGACATATTAGGATATTAATACTTTCAGCCAGATATACAACTATGGATCTTAGGGCTTTTTTGACAAATAGCTTACTTCATTTTATACACAAACTCATGTCAGTTAGTTATGAGGACAATGTTAAAAACTGCCTGATGCTTGTGCCTGAGGGCTTGTGCTGTTTGCACAGGCTTCAGAGCACCTCAGGCTTGAAGTCAAGGCTTGCTTTCTACTTCTGATGGTGCCTGTGTTGCTTCCAGAAGTGAAGCACTAAATTCAGGTTACATACAACTGGACAAGAATAAAGGGGATGCTTTAAGCAGTTAAAATCTGTGCTAACTTCAGATACCACTTCCAGCTGTTATATCTGGGACATAGGAAATACAATAATTAACAAAGAATGAGAAAAAGTCACTTGGACTTCAAGAACACTTTTCTGCTATTTTAAGAGACTAAGTGTCAGAAATTTATTTGCTAAGTTCTACCTGTTAGGTAACACATGTATCTATTTAGTGGTGTCCATAAGGAAAAGCTATAATTTATAATCACAGTACTTGGATGCTAATTGCAGTTCTGCAATTTACCACACAGATACTCCAACAGATCTAAATCACAGTTATGTTCAAGAATGATCAATCCTTTCTCATCTTCAAATCAGGCTCCTGCTCCATCTGTTCCACTGAGATGATTCTTTGGTGTCCTCCCAAAAGTTCCAGACCAGCCCTGAATCTTTACCCTCCTTGATATGCCAACACATATAAATATATTAGCTTTCTTCAATCATTCCTTAAATCTTCTTCACAAAGGCTCTCATTCCTCAACTATAAGACATAATTTACACAACCCCACAGAAATTCTTCTCAGCTTCTTGAGGTTTGCTACTCCTGCTTTAGATGTGGTGAAGATATGAAGGTTCATCTATTCTTCTCACCTATCACAGTCCTATGAGGATAATGACTCTACAAACCTTGCCTAGTCCTTAGATCATCTATCACAGCTATCCCACTGCTGCCACAAGCACCTAGGCAGCAGACTGTGCTGAAATGCTGACATCACATGGGAAGTGTCCTGAACTACTTGTTTATAGGTATCCATTGCTTCTTGTCTTTGAAGTTTTTTTCTCTGAATTTATAGAGCCTCCAACTACAGTTTCTTGATTTATTTCTGGAACTAAGCAACATAGACAATAAAGAGCAGAAACAATTGACTTAAACAAGTCTTTATCTTGGACAGAATGGATGTCTCTGTAGCACAATTTGTTTTCAAAACTACTTTTCCAAAGAGACCCTACACATAGATACTATATTCCCAGCTTCAGGCAGATCAGATAGAAGCCCTGATCAAACTTGATTAAAATCATTCTTGTGTGACTAAAGCCCGCAGACCATGTAAAGTATAACACCATTACTTTGGAAGATTTTTAAAAACCATTCCCTAAACATTGTTTTGGTTTTCTTAAACAGCAAAGTCAAAAAGTGCTAGCACAGATGTGAAATGTTAATAGGTTACTATGTGAATAACAGCTTGTTTCCTCACTAATGCAGAGTTTGAGCCAAAGCATGTGGAGAACTTAACAATGGTTACAGGAATTGCACTGTACTCAGACATTATAGTTACTTTTCAGATCTTTGTGTTTAAATTGATGAGGAGTTTTTTCTCATTCACTTTAAAGATGCTTACTACATGGACTGACATATTCCTTCCTATCCTTTATAATTTAAAATTAAATTACAAGTTTTGAGCAATAGGACCAACATGCCAGCACAGGGAAAATCATTACCAAGCAATATATCACTATATTATTTACTTAATAAATTTCAAGACTATGTTGAGGTCATTTCACAGTTCTGCAACATAAACTATTAGAATTTTAAGTACACTTCATAAGAGCTGGCAAAAGCATTCTTAGACATGTTTATCTCTTTATATATTCACAATTTTCTGACCTCAATGGCCAAAGCACATTATTACTGCAATTCTCAGTTGTCAGAAAGACCAGTAGCTCAGGCACTTTGACATTAGAAAGAGAAAATGAGAATCATATTTTAGCAAATACTGGTTCCATGCTATAGTGACATTATGAAAAACAGCAATGCCTAGTTTGCTGATAAATCAGATTGTCAATGAGTTCTCAATAAAATGAAGTACAATACCTAATACACCTATTATATGCATCCTAAGGCTATTAAATACAATAAAACCAGCTCAGTTTCTAGGTTAGCTGAGTTTTTCAGAAGTGACCACAATTATATACTTCTGCTATATTCATAAAGAAAAGAGATACCTCTGTCTATTAGCTACCTTACTAAATGGCTATGTGGGAATTCTAAATATTGCTGCCTTCATCTTGGTGGTGTGTATTTGTACAGTGAGCTAAGGATCATGAACCACGTGAGGCTGACTAATTCAAAACTGAACAACAGAGTCCTTGTGTGCCCAGCACAGCTGGCACTGCCTGTATTATTTTAATCAGTCTGAAGACAATCTGTTCAGGAAGGATTCCGAGAAACTTTGTGTGCACAGGTAATTTCCCTAAGATATGAGGGCTGACCTAAGCTTAACACAATATTTACCATTTTCATATAGTAACTGACATGAAAAATATTGCTTAAGCAGAACAGGTTTGCATCATGTCTTCTAGAGCAGACCAAGTTTCAAAAAGTGCAGAGAGACACATGAATGGAGACAAAAGAAGCAAAAATACAGGACAGCAGGACCACAGTCATTTTACAGAAATGGCTGAATGTCCCAGTCACATCATTGATTCTTTAAAGATTGGGAAAAGGTGGGAGGGTAGCTAATACACATGCCCTAACCTAAACCTCCTTCCAGAATCAGGCAAGTTCCCTGGTATAGAGTTTTGGTAGTCAGAATAATAATAGGAATGGATAGATCATCTTTTCACCTCTAAGGTGACAAATTTTGGAATGGTATGGCTTTGTATTCTTAAATTTATCTTTGAGATTTCTGTGGCCTTGATGATAAGTATGATCACAGCTGCTGAGGCAATTAAGACAAATAAAACAGGCAGTCACACTACAAATATCCACACAACCTTATACAGCTGAGTGTGAAAGTGAAATGTGATTAATGGACGTGCAGAGAGGAGCATTCACCCTGCCTCTCCTCAGTGAGATACACACCCACCTCCAGCTGTAAGGAGGCAAAACAAATTACAGTGTTTAGAGTGCCCTGCTGAATTTGTGGTATTTACATGATTCAATTTTCTTTCCCCAGATTAATGAATTATTTTTTGGCTGTTCAAGTATAATATTGTACGTCTCTACACCAAATGAAAATACTTTATTTGATTTATTTTATGCACAGTATATCTTACTGGTTTGTTTTCTGCAACTATGTACAGGTACCTTGTAACTCCATTTGCATGGCACAGCTCTTTGAGAACACAGTACTCGAGCCCTACATGCTTTTTTGAATTAGGACAATGACTGTTCCCTTTTTTTGGTAGTCTTTCTATCTTCATTGCTATTCTAGCAGTAGGAATTAGTCTGTGCAGAGGAATATGGATCTGAAGGACAACAAGCAAACAGATTCTTTGTAGTAGCTCTAAGGGTTCCTTAATAGACACCCACACTTACTTTATTTAACCCAATGGATTTACTAACATAAAAGGCATTTTTACTCTTCATAGTATCAGTGAAACTTCTGTCAGCAAAATAAATTCTACTGACATTTTCATAACTTATACACTTTGACACAGACAAACACAAATTATATTTAGGAAACACCCCCACACTCTGAAATGCCCAAGCTGCAAACAGGTTTTGACTTTAAGCATACCTCACCTCAGAAAAGCACCATGTCCCCATAAGAGGAAGAGAACTACGAGCTGCATTTGTGCAGCCACATATTTAAAAAGCAGTTACAGGGACATGGCATCATGTGTTCATCTTCTGAAGTTCTGCTGCCTTTTGCTTTTCCCAAACCCTCTGAGACCTCTTGAAGACTTGCAACATACAATGTTAAGCAATCTGAGACCAGCAGTTTTACTGGAACAAGCTAAAATATGGGTTAAAGAGCAAGGGATCACTGCCATTAATTTACTTCCCTTAACTTTGATTGGATATTCTGTTTGCAACTGTCTCCACAGCAACACTTGCTGCCCTACACCGTGGGTATCTGTACAGTAAAGCCATTATTCTTAGAGTGGCAAAGAAATATGCAAGAATGATGTTATACAGAGTAGACTTTTACTTCCAAATCCTTAGGTTTGGGAATCTTTTTGATTCAACTGTATAATTGCCATGGGGAATACCTCCAAAGCCAAAAAGCAGAGAAAGGTCACAATGTAAAAGGTCACAATGTAAAACTCAGCCTTTAGGTTTTCTCTGGTTTGCAATCCCCATCTCCTCTACCTTCCAAGACCATGCATGTTATCCTGAAGTTCTTCTAACCCAAGTGGAATGCCAAAAACATCTATTTCCTCTTGACAAAACTAGTATTCTGTATTTCATTCAGCTTATTGGCAATGTGCATAGAAATCAGGGATACTTGGATCTTAAACAGCCACTTTTCCAAGGCTTGTATGCCTTCAGAAATAATTAGTACTAACATTCATTATGCTGAAGGAATTCTTCCTTTGGCTTCTTCTGGATCACAGTTTGGTGATGCTTTGAGGCATAAAAACTTATACAATTTTAAGTATACAAGAGTGAAAGTTATTATTATGCATATCAATTCCTACTTTTCTGTACAAACCTTTTAAATACTGGGTGCTGTAGCCTAATTCTGTGCTTTGTGGGCAAAAGCATCCATTTATAATTTTCAGCTCTCCTGGCTTTTGTGTCCCTTGACTAAAGTATAACAAAAGATTAAAATAGAAGCCCCTAAAGCTTTCTCATATATGGCTCATCATTTCCCCCTCCATTCACTTCCATCTTTAAACAAAGAGAGCTCCTTCTATTTCAAAGTACTCTCAAATTAAAATATTTAAATTATTTTATTGCTCTTTTTCCAGAACCTTTGAATTTTTGTCTTATCTGCTTTTGCCCACTTCACATCAGAAACAGAAATCACAACAGATTACAAGTATTCCAGTAACTCATGAAACAACATGCCTTTACAAGAATTATCTGCTTTAATTTTTCATGCTGTTGCCCAGAAGTGCACATCATGAAAGCCATGAAAATTTTTATCCTGACTGGCTGTGGTTAACTCAAATATGAAAATTCTGTGGAATATTTTTCATTGTTTTTTAAGTTGGACAAGTCATATTTCTCATACATAAATTTTATACAGTTTCAGGTTACATTAACCATCTAGCTTTATTAAATAACAAATTATGAGTTCTGCAAAGGGTGCATCTGCTCTCTCCAGACATCCTCTCCAAATAGTTAACTGAAGTACTAGGCAAATCCTTCTTTTCTTTTAATGTAATCTGCAATCCTTTTCTTTTAATTGTAATCTGATTCCATAAGGACAGCATCTTTCCCCTTTACCTCTTTCAACCAGACTACTTCCCATTTTGTAGACAGGTCATCTCAAAAATTGCAAATTATACCTGACTCTGCAGTAGACAACAAGTGAAAATACACATTTTCAATATAGAAATCATTATATCTAATAGTATCCTGGGTTGCAGATATTTGTAACTATTTACACTCAATGAAGACCTTCCATCCCCACCCCAGTTCCCTATAAATCTTCAGATCCTCAGAATCTTTCACCTAAGACATTGCTCTGGCATAAAAAAAACCACAAATCACATTTCTAGCCAATATCGCTACAAAACTAGAAGTGTAGCTCTCATTTCTTGATTTTTTACTTCTACTACACAAAGACAGATTTAAGAATTTAGAATTTCTTCAGCCATTGAGCTAGTCTTCTCTGGATAGGGAATTTTCTAGTCTGTGAGCTAAATGAAGATAAAAGCAAACAAATGTGAATAAACCCCACAAAATATAGAAAATTCTTAAACCCCCAGAAGTAGTGTTATTTGAAACTATGACTGCATATGGAAAATAGGTCAAAACCTGCACATTTATTGTAATTGTTTATTGGTATGCAAGTATCTGAACATTACTTTTTCCCACTCACAAAAACAGCAGGCAAGGAACACACCTTCTTGAAGAGTTTACAGCTGCTATACATGACAGATGAATAACAGAAAGCATTTTTATAAATTCTTTCTAAAATATTCCTGACTGTGTACACTTTAACTTGCAGCAGGTGTGATCTATTAGAGGAGGCATATGTGGAATTTGCCACTTAACCACCTTATTTAGTCCAAGAAATTCAAAAGGAATACTCAGAGAATTTAATCAAAAAGTCTAATTTTCTCAACAGGGGGAAGTTAGGATTTTAAATTTAGTTGTCTATTTTAGTTCCTTGTACAAAGCTTTATGAATAATTGTCTATTACTCACACTAGTTTATAAAACTCAATTAATTGGAAACCATCTTCAAGAAGATTGGATTAATGACCATGAAATCTCACCTGTATTTTGTGCAGGTAGAGTTTTGATGTGAAGGATCTGGTGGATTAAGTGTGATTCTTGGCGAGACCTGAGCTGATAGCAAAAATCCCGAAGCTAGGATAATGAGTGCTACAGCAGTACCTAAAAATACAGATAAAGAACAATGTGACACTTTTCTCCAGAGCACATGAAATAGTTCTCTATTGAACTGAACTCTGCTTGGAAAAAGAAGGTACCCCATCACTATGTATACAGCATTCCCTAAGGAGATGTGATGAGAACCTAAGAAAAATACCCTTTGCTACATCAGCATCCTAAATTAGGTTGGATATTAAAGTCAAATGAATCAGTTTTCATGTCCAGATACCAAATTAGTATGCTGAGACTCTTTTAATCTGTGGAATTGACAACTGCTTGAATAAAACACGTGTCATTATTTTTGGTGCTGAAAATAATGTTGCAAAGTTAAAATTTATTAGTGGCTTTGAAATCACCTTACTTCACTCCCACACCCAGACTTGCAGGCTTTTCTGTAAAACAGAAAGTAGCATCAGCTTTTTCATTGACTCCACTTCCCTTTGTGAAACTAGAGAAATTTGACTTTTCATAAGCACACCATCAAAAAATACAACGTATCTTGTTTTAAACAGTACACATCTGCTGGGGAAAAGTCCCCTTCCATCTTTTTGCTTCTGTTTCACCCAGTAAATTCCTTGTGCACAAGCTGGACAAAATGACGAGAGGAAGATGATAAAAAAGGTTCACATTTTGTACATCAGGCCATCACTGGAACACAACTCATAGTTTTTCTGCCTTATTTGCCATGCACACAATATACACACAATGATACTTAAAGTATCATTTTAATGAAAATTGACAAACCTCACTACTCATGCTACTCTGCAACTGCCTCAAACTCAAAAACTTCACATCTTACTACTTGATGATGCATTGAGATCTGTGTTGTATAAAAGTTTCCCACCTGGCAAACACACCAACTGTGTGAAAACCTTTCTCAGAGATAAAAGAAATATCTAAAGCATCAAGATTTATGCAATAATGTTGTCTGTGACTATGCCTGTGCAGCAGCCATGGCCAATAGGCAGGAATGGCTGTACCACACACTGACCTGAACCGAGGCAACTAAGACCTTAAACTCAGTCACAAACTGGATGTGCAGAAAGGACCTTCCCACCATAAAACATTCCATACTTGGCTCTCTTCTAGCTATGGCTGGAAGGTACACTAATAATCACAGTTTTCAGGGCAGGCTGGACATTGGACTAGATGTCCTGTACTTTCAAAATGCCATAAATCAGACAGCAAATATATTTAGACAGGGTCTGTAATCTTACTTATATTCATTCTAAATATGCTCTGTCTTTTAAGTTAATCAAATACACTCACTCCCAGTATCACTGTAAATATCTTGTTTCTTTGGAAAAGTACTGAATATATAAACTTGGCAAATGAAATCTAATAAATTTTTATTCTGTGGATGTTTTGCTATGATGAACAAAACCAAACAATCACAGATTATCATTAGCTCAGGTGGGAAAAAGAAAAAGGAAATATCCTGACAATGTTTTAGAGCCTCTCTGTTACAAAAAGAAATACAAATTGTACAATGCTCAAGTACCTTTCAAATTGACAATTGCTGAAGGGAAAGAAGAAAATACAAATAAAATTAATAATATATTTGTCACTCTTCCTGCATGTTTTCCAACTAACAGCTTTGAAGAAAGAAATTAACTGAAGAAAAAGAGTAGAAGAAAGATAAAGAAAAATATAAAACTGAGAATAAGACAAAACTGCAATTATAGTAAAGAGAATGAAAATAGTGGGACATTTTTTTTCAGAAATTTACTCTAATTTTTCATAATGCTATCTGGAAAGTCCTATATTTTTAAAGTTTCTAATATTTTGAGAATGATAAAGACATAACGAAATCTAAAACATCTCTGCCAAACGTTTTCAGAAAGCAGAAAAAGTTGTACAAGATTACAAAATTAAATTACAATAATCAAATCAAAATACAGCTTTTAATCAAAATATTAATGTTATTCTCTACTGATTATTCTTGTAGGTTTTTATCCAATAAACATCTAATCAATTAGCCTTTATTAAAAAAGCCAAAGCCTCACATCCTTGCAGCAGCAGACAAAAGCAGTAGTTTTATCTTCATTTTATGTAGTGGGACACTGGGGTATACCTGGCTTCCCCAAAGACCAGAGAAGCTGCCAGTAATAATTCAGTGTAAATTGCAAGGTCCTTAGAAATGCAAACCAAAGTAGAGCAGTAAGGTATGTTTACCCTGTGAGAAAACTCAACATGGAAAACAAATCTATCAGTAGATTTAGTAATTACTATTCTATTACACAGCCCTCTTGCTAAGGAGAGCACATCATATCCACCACTACCTAAATCAAATGTTGCACGACAAAATTCTAACTAGTACAGAGGGATGATGTATGATTTCATGACTGGCAGTGTTGGTATTATCTTTAAGGAAGGACTGTAACCACAGCAAGCAGTAAAGCTTGGCTCAAGTGACACTGCAGACACACAACCAGCAACCAGCCACAAAAAATAGGACTATTTTTACTAAACAATTACTTTGTGTCCAAACATCATTAACAAATACCCCTTTAATGCATTATGTTCCATTGTTAATTGTGCCTTATTGCTATGTCCTCCTCTGATCCATGACTAACGTGGTTTGTAAGAGACATTTATATCTACATTGCAGATGTACTACCTTTGAATATGTTAAACAGAGCCAAAAAGCAAAAAGCTCTGACAACATGAAAAGTCCATGTTGGTTATCACAGTTATACATTCAAAAACTCAAGTGTAGATTAACTCATCTGAAAGCTGGGAATTGCACATCCAGTGACATGGCAGCTGGTGTCCCTCTCTGCTGTGTTGCACTAACTAGAAATCTGGATCCTTGACAGCAACAGCAGAACAAAATATGAAGACATTAAACCTTTACAGCTAAATACATGTGAACACTATTTCAAGAGGAGCAAGAACAGCTTCTCTTTACAAAAACCTGTTCTTGTAAACATCTGAACCTTCCAGACATTCAGCCAGAGGCAAGTTTTGGTCACAGATCACTTCAGTAAAAACAAGCACATAAGGCAGGAACAAGCAGGGAATTATCATCCTAATAACAGGACACACTGAGCATAGGAAAGCTGCTTGCTCTGCCTTTCCCTGCTTTCAAGAAAAGACTTATGTGATGAGTTTTGGTGTTTGAATATTTGGACAAAAAGTACAAAACCAGAATTCTGTCTTCGCCTAGCTCATACAGGAGGTGAATTAAAATCACATTAATGTATGTAAGACATTTACTGTAGTCTGAAGTAACTATGCAGAGAACTGCATTACTTTTTACAGAGTATTGCAATGGCTGTGCAATATGCTTTCTCTGGTGCACCTTCATCAGATGGTTCCAAATTCCAATTAATAAGCCGAAAAATTACATATGAGATTTAAAAACTAACCACCTGTGAAATTCCAGGCATTTGATTCCTTAAACTGGAAAAAAAAAGCTAAATGAAAATACAGTCAAACATGGCTTCAAGGAGAAAGTCACCTGAAAAAATAACAGGCTGTCACTTTTAAAACAGTCTCTAGATGTGGTATTTTACTAATAGTCTTGAAAACCTGTATGATTTCAGAGAAAAGATGTCATCAACACTGTAATTTTAAAGAGGACTACCTTGAAAACAATTGGACTTGAAAGTTTATTTTCCTTTCATTAATAATTATGAGGAAAATATAATACACTAATGAAACACTCACCTGTTAAGCTACCAAGTGTAAGTTTCCGACGACCCATTCTTTCAACAAGCCAGACTCCCACAAGAGTAAAAATAAAGTTTATAAATGCTGTCAGTGCAGCCAGCCAGATTGCAAGCCTGTCATCTTCCACTCCTGACATCTGCAAAATGGTAGCACTGTAGTACCTGTGAAGGGAGAGACAAATAAGAACACCGTTTATTTCAATTTGGCTCGTGTTGTAACTTCTGATTTAATTTGAAAATGATCATAACAAATATCAAGCGTGACCTCCGGCATAATGCAATTGAAGGCTGACACACAATCACCCTGGGAAATCAGGCATAACTTGCACCCAACTAAAGTTTTGACTGGAGGACATCAAAAGATGAACTGCCATTCTCTTGGCTGTTTATATTTCCAACAGTGAATTATATTCTGCTAGAAATGGGGTTTGCATTTTTTATTTAAATTAATCTGCCTTTCATATCCATCCATTGCTTTATGCTCTTTTCGGGATTTTCGCAGTCTGTGTATTGTCTAGGGAAAGACAGCTCAAAATCAAATAGATTTTCAGTCCTTTTAAAGGTCATACAGAACTAATCTATGGCATTCAACATGCTGCAAGTGACACTTGCATCCTTTTGGTTTTAGGTTTTGCAGTCTTATTTCAGTGCCACTGAAGTGCACAAAAACCGTCTCTATGGCATTACTTTTGTCTTAACCAGAAAATGATTGCTTTGAAATGCCTTAGCACCACACTGTGTGTGAATCTGCACCCAACAGGAGCATTTGACAGAATGTTCTACCTCTTTCTAAACTGAATCAATCGTTCCACACAAACAATAACTCATAAAAAATTGAACTGAGCAAAATGAAAAGGGAGGGGAAAGGAAGGCTTCTACCATTTTTCACAGCAATCAAAGGAACAGACTTTGTGCCCATGTTCTCAGGGAAAGCTAAATAAATGCCCAAGGAAACAAGAGTACTTTTGTTGATGCTGTACAAGCACTTTTCAGCTTCTATTAATTTATGCTGACTGAAATACTGAATATTCAAGCCCTTGAACACCTTGCAGTTGATGGGCTATCACACAGGAATAATCATCAAGAATGTCAAAGCTTGTTGTTTTTTGTCCCTGGTCAATAATGCAGCTTGCTTTAATGTCCCCTTGTTGTCTTAATGCCCAGATGTGCTAGCCTCAGGAATGTCAGTGGCCCCCATTCCCCTTTAACAAGCACATTCCACTTTCTACTTCAAATCAATAATCTGTGATGGGCAATATGCTGAATGTCATTTAAGACACTACTATGACTCTGCTGGATGTTACCCCTCACCCACCAGGCATTTAGATTCTCTCAGGGCCCTTCCTCAGCTCCTCTTCCCCAGTGCAGCCATCTGAGGCAATGGTGGTGCAGCAGGACAGAGTCTCCAGAGTGAACCTGCTGGGACTGAGGATCAGCACCTACAGCCAGCTCTGTCTCTGCCCACCCCTTAGTGACTGCAGTGACTCACCCAGGCTCAGCCCCTGTAAGAGCTGCACTCTGAGATCCCAGCAAGGCTGTGCTTCCTAGAGAGGGAACATTCATGAAGGGTAGACATCAAAATGCCAACATTAATGTGTCCTCGCTTCTTAAGGCATTCTAAATTAAATTGATAACTGTCTGTCAAAACTTACACAGTACTGCACTGTTTCAGCTACCAAAATGATTCAAACTCAGATTTCCCAATACATGTTTATTTTTCTGCATAAGGGTAGGAAAATAACAAATGTCAAGTGTTGGCCTGCTGACACCTGCTATGAAACTCCTATTTACTTCCATCAGACAAGGTTTCAGGAAGCCACATTTAACTCTGCACATCTAAATCCTAAAATCCAATTCTACTAGGAATCAGAAATTACCAGTTGTCAGCAGCAATGTATAATGTACTATACAGTCAAAAAAAGCAAAGAATAAGGAATCACATCAAAGCATGCAGATGTCTACTGCCTACTCCATACAAACAGGCACCTTTTGCCCCCATCATTCCTTCTGGCTGCTTATTGCACTAACAGATTATATATTTTCAAACAGAAATTTACTGTTTATCCATAAATAAACAACATCCTTCATTTCTGTGGAAAACAAACCAGGGAACTTTAGAATCTGCAAATCTAAATGCCAAGCTACCAAAGCCCGGGTGTTGAGCTATGTGATGCTCATAGTTATTACAGCATAGCAACCTAATTTCAAAAATTTAAAAGGGCAAAGACTATGACAACTACTAAATATATTTGCTTATGTTCACCTGCTTCACTATGCCCATTTTTTATACTAGTCTGTGCAGCTCTGCCTGTATATTAATGTAACAAAACATCAGTCTTTTTGAGTTCTTCCTGACAAGGGAAAAAACCTGTGTTTGTAGGAAAAGGTTAAATTGTGATATTATACAAACAGAGCTAATACTGCAAGTCCTGCAGGGAATACAGCTTCAAGGACAAAATTGTGCAATCCTAGCTTATTTTCTAAAATGTAAAGAAAATTTAAAACACATGAGTATCCTTGGAATTTTTAAGCAAATACTGTATATTAGAAAGCAAATAAACACATGTAATTATAAAACCTCACAAAGTAACTGAGTTGGATATATGCAGAAAGATTTTAATATTAATTTCTGAAGATGTCAAAATTATCAAGAAATTCAACATTATGAATAGTTCTATCAAAAGTTGCTGTACATTGAAGAATAATAAACCCAGAAACATTTCCATATTCAAGCCTCCCCAACTAATTCTTTGACTATATATTGAATATGCACAGCTTTGAAGGAACTCAAGCTTCCAAAAACACTTTCCCTCCCTTTTTTCTTTTAACGAGTCAGGGTTTTTTTAAAAGCAACAATGTCAAATGTTTAAAGAAAAGGATAATTTCCTCCCTTCAAGCAGATCTTACAGACAGTTCTGGATGCATCAGGGTTCCCAGTTTAGCATCTTCAGCATCAGAGAAGCTGCCCACCAGGCCAGGCTTTGTAGCTTTCAGGGAAAATAAATGTTTGTTGATAAGGTACCATCACTGCTTTGAGTATCCCAAACTTTCACAAGATGCTGCCCCAGCCACCTGTCACACTAAGTTCACTCCAACAAAGTTTCTGCTTAAGGATTTCAGCCTTTTTGGACATAATTTATAATTCTTGTAAAAGTAATTAATAAAAAAGTTATTAATAAATCTAAGGCTCTCTTTACAGAAACCTGAGAAGCTCTTCTAGGAAAAGGCTGTCATATCATCTCTATGACTGTAATGGATTTTTCAAAATCAGTACCTGGGAGGCAACCTGGGGAGCTGCCACTATACACTATACATTATATTTAACCTTCAAATTCTCTGTTTGGCAGTAATGGTGTATTGTGTTATACACACTTGCAGCACAGACTGAAATGACATAGTGAGTGCCACTCATTACAATCAATATATTATGGCACTAAAAACAGAATGCAGTACTGCTTGACAGATAACTATTTACATCCAAAAGTTTCTCTCATTCAGCATGTGTTATTCATGTACAAGCTATGTGAAAAGGATCTAAAAATTACCATATAATTATGGTAATTAAGAAAACACTGGATTTTTTTTAGTGTTCAAACAGACTAAACTCTATAGCTATTAAGTGAAGTAACTGTACCGGTTTTTGACAGGTTTTAAAAATATCTTTAGAGGATTAAGATCACTAAGATATACAAAGAAATTAATTTCTTTAAGTTACCTCACCTACTGGGTCACATGAAAATACTGTTGCAGTATCTGCTGTGAGATTGAAAAAAAAAAATTTTTAACTTATTTTTTCTGCACCAGATACCTCTTTGCCAAGTCAGTGTGCTTTTCACATTCAGTTATTTCAGCTACCTAATGTGGGTCCTTCCCAGGTCTCACCTGAAACTATAAGGGACAGAAATTGTTTTGTTCTTCACAATAGAAAAATGGTAAAATATGAAGAAGAGATGGATCTATTTATGAAAATAAAAAATATTAGGAAGAAAATAATACCAAACTACATATCAGTCTGCAAAAGAAAAAAAAATAAAATGAAAGCACTGAAAGGAACAAAGCCTTTATCATCCTCCTTCTCTTACCAAAACAGAGATCCATTTCCAGCACAGAAAAAATAGATTGGAATCCATAACACCTGTATGCTTACACTGCAACAAAATGCAAAGCAACAGCAACTTTTGCACCTTGTCCCTAGTGCCTTTACTCAGTAGATGAGTGCCTAACTCTTCATCAGAACCTTTATGAAAGAAAATCACCACTGCCATCCCTATTTTATAAATGGAGACCACTGGAGCTGCTGGGAAAGAGGAGGAAGAAGAAGGACTATTTGCACTATATCCATCAGTACTAACTGCAGCAGAATAATGACACTCCAGAGCCTCAATGCAGGTAAGTGCTGTCTGCAAATTAGTGAGTATAAAAGGAGGGAAAGAAAATCCCCCAGGTGTTTCACAAAACATACCGTGTTCAATTATTCATTTATTCTGACAATTTCAGTTAAATTTAAATTAGGTTTAATATTCCAGGGTATTCTAATCCCTGCTGTAAATTCTCTGGGATCCCAAAAAATGAAATCAGTCCTCATTTAAATCAATAGACCTGCAGGATGTACATAGCACTAAAAAAAATTTAAAATCAAGCTAGTCCCTGTGTTTAAAGCCAAGGCCAGCAGCAAACAATGGGACTGTAGACACAGTAGTCTCACAAGAGCCAGAAGCCAGCATGCTTAGAGTAACAGGAACTTGAAAGGCAGGTTTAGATTAGATATTAGGATCAAATTCCTTCCTGTGAGGGTGGTGTGGCACCAGAACAGTGCCCAGAGCAGCTGTGGACACTCCACCTCTGAAAGTGTTCAAGGGCAGGTTGGGTGGGGCTTTGGGCAGCCTGGTCTAGTAGCAGGTGTCATTGCCCATGGCAGAGGGTTGGAACTGGATGGTCTTTATGGTCCCACCCAACCCACATCATTCTATGATTCTATGCTTTTCAATTTTAATTAGAAGATGTTGCTTTTTTTTTTTTTCTTGCACACTTAACAGGCCAGAGAATGGGCTGCCCTTCTGGAAAGGCACGAGGATGCAAAACAGACAAAACTAATTTAACCACAAATAAAGCTACTGAGATGACAAACTGTGAGAAGAGAAGAGAAGAGAAGAGAAGAGAAGAGAAGAGAAGAGAAGAGAAGAGAAGAGAAGAGAAGAGAAGAGAAGAGAAGAGAAGAGAAGAGAAGAGAAGAGAAGAGAAGAGAAGAGAAGAGAAGAGAAGAGAAGAGAAGAGAAGAGAAGAGAAGAGAAGAGAAGAGAAGAGAAGAGAAGAGAAGAGAAAATATAACCAATATCAGACTCTATAGCTGGGGACACAGGGTTGGACAAAGGGCAGGAGAATTGAGAAAGCCAACAGTTAAAGAGTCAGTGAGAAAAAGCTCTTTTTAAGGTGAGGCTGGGAAAGGCCTTTGCACATGGGGCAGGATAGAAGTGCCCAAACAGAGCAATGCAGCCACAGCAGCCTCTGGCACTGCTCCACTGTTGGGAGGAGCACTTAAACCAGCCCTAAGATGACCCCAACACTTACATCCAATGTTGGAATAAAAGGTGGAAGCCTTCTTTAACAAGGTTGCATTAAATACACACTTTCTTTTCATCCTTAATTAGCCTGTTACAGTGCCAGCAACACACACACACACACAAACCCCTTAAAAACCTATTGGCACCAATCCCACATTCATTCAGGGAAAACTCCACGATGAGCAATGAGGAATAGCAGCATGCATATGTGCACATGAGTACACTGTAGCTGCAGTCACTACTGGGCACAATGCCCTTACTAATAACAATTTTAAGCATATGTCCTATGTCTCAAAAAAAAAAAAAAAAGGTGTCTGGGAAATAACTGGCATAAAAGTCTTCCCTGGACTTAAATGCAGATGCACCCATATTACCAAAAGTCATTTCAGGACTGTTTACAAAATAAACCCAAAAGGGTAATGCTAGAGTGACTCCATCTGAGCTTGTATTTGTGGTGGCAGATAAGATCCTTTCCAGGAGTACAGGTTTTGGCAAAAAAATATCCTAATTTGACAGCCTCAACTGACCATTCTAGATCTGCATTCAGGAATTCATATTTCTAGAATTTTTTTTCTGGAATCAAATTCTAAGAAATGGCAGGTGTTCAGTGTCTTTCAAATCCATGCCACTCACTTGCAGCACTTTAATTGAAATTTCTAAATCCAATCTCAGATTTTAAAATTCATATAATCAAAAATTACCCTTGTGATATATTTCAGACATACACTGTACATAGTCTAGATCTTAACAGACTTCTATATTTTCCTTGCTTAGAAAACAAAAGTAATTGCACAGCAAATGAGCATGTGCAGCATGAATATTAATTCAGCAATGTCTGCTTGTATTACACTCCTTTTTCTGTTGCCCTTTCTCCCATCTGTTCTAGCAGAGAAAGGAAAAAGTAATGGCAGACCCAAAAAATTTCTTATGGTGGAACCACCAATGTAGACAGATGTTTTCATTTCATGTTCAGGATGGGTAAAACCACAGGATTTATGTTAGCATATAAATGACAAGCAAAAAACCCAAAGGATTTAATTTCTGATGTCTGAATGATTAATCCACCTGAATGCAGCACTCTTTGATAATGCTTTTGAAATTTCCTCTTCAGTTTCAACAGTAAAAATTGTCTGAATATCCTCACCCCTTCCCTCTCATTTACTGAAAATGAATCTGCAAGCATCCCAATTATGCATTTCTGCTTTTCTGCCAATAAACAAAGCATCAGTCTGAATTTTTGATGTTGTAACCTGAGAATTCCATTAGACCTCTTCCTACCCATGCTGCTTCACTCTGTGCCCTGACTATGCTTTGTAGAGATGCTCTGTTTACATCAGAGGTAAGAACTGGACTATAATTCCCAGTGCAAAAACTTTAATAGAAAAATATATCAGCTGTAAAGACTCAGAAGAAGCTTTTAGTACTGCTAGAGAACCACTTGCAGAAGCTGAACTTCTTTCAGCAATTTTACCTGAGGAAACTGAATTTACTCATTCCTCCAAGGATTTAGCTTTTAGCTTGCACTTTCTTACTTGTTATGTGAGTGCAAAAATGTTTTGCCATTGCTGTGAGGTTGGTGACTTCTGCACCACTTGATCATTTCTGTGACCATTTGTGCATAAATGATAAGAATAATTATTGTTAAAGCAGCTACGAAACAAACCTCTAGCAGAAGGTACATTTCTCATGTACTGTGAGAATCATGTTCCAACACAGCCAACACAATGGAGGCAAAGTGATTTGCTGTGAATGTGCTACCTGTTGAAAGGACAAACACACTGCTCTTCTCTTCAATACAAACCACAGCGATTAAGCACCACACCCAAACTGTTACAGCTACATAAAGCACTGCAAAGACTAATGTAATACAGAGCTAAAGGCTAATGTAATAGTTAGATTCCCTACAGTGCAGAATAGTAACCTTTTAATCTATGAATCATATGCTGGACAACAGATTTGTTTGAAAATCCCTGGAGTATATTACCCTCTAGATACTTCTATTCAACAGGGAAATTCCACTCTAAATTTACACAGACCATCTTACAGTGTTGTTTAAAAGTTATATATGACTTAACCACATAGCAGAGAGCTTGCTGCCTCCATTTACTGCTATGTCTTATGTACTTACACATACTTTATATTTGAAATTCAGGGAAGCTGCTAGAAAATAATACAAAACAAAATTTAAGATAAAGTTGAATGAAAATTTCAACACTAAGTCAATGACAGCTAAAAAGATTCTATACTAGATATTTTTAAGAATCCCTTCTGAAAATATATTTTAATTCCCCTCTGAAATAAATCACTGTTACTTGGAAACACCTAATAAAGGATAGATACAGAACAGTCTTTGTGTTTAACTGCTTCAAGCAAATACTTTCCACATCCACAGTTTTGCTTTGTTACCTCCAGGTAAAGATCACTTTCAAGTTTATCATTTTCTTGTTGCAACTAATTAAGCTGCCAAGTTTTAAATCCCTGACAGCTTATCCAATTCAGACCAATTATTCTATGTGCAAGGACAAGTTGACTACATTAAATTTATGTTCTCTGTCCTTCAGAATTCATCATGGGAGCTCAGTGCCAAGATTAAAAAAAAAAAAAAAAAAAATTAATCTCAGTTCTATGAATTTGTAACCTTGGAGATGTAATTTAATTTCTTCATATTTGTTTCTTCTCTGCAAAGTTTAAAATACTTTTCCATGCTTCTCATGAGAAGATTCATATGTGGATAATACTTGAAAACAGCCAGAAAAGAAAAGGCAAAGTAGGTGTTGATCAGTTCTTCTTAAGCTCACCACAAATATACTGTGGAGGTCTTTGTTACAGTTTAGAAATATGTTGGACAGGGGAAAATGTCCAAAAGGGGGAGATGAGAAGTCAGATTATTCTTCAGGGCAATGAAAATGAAATCCAGATCTTTCTTTTTAAGTGATAAGAAGCTGAAATTGTCTTTAGCTTCCTTTCAGACTCTTGATTAAGAAAGTGCTGTCACGGTCATCTTCCTCTCCATATGAGGAGCCTCTTCTGGAAAGAATAACTTGACAGACTGGCTCTGCTTTGAACATAACCTGCCACAATTCTCAACACAACTTCAGCATTGATATGTTCAAGTGACAAGCACTTGAAAAATGCTTCAAAAGGCTAGAGCAACAGCATCAGCACTAAAACCTGCACTTGGCAAACAGTTATCACAAGAGCAAAGTGAAGAAAATTGAAGGTATTTTCTTAATTAAAGAAATTGAGACAAAGAATAAGGAAGAATAACTACATTTCTTTAGCTGTGTATTAATGCTACAACATAGTGAAAAATTAATCTAATCACAATCACACTATATAATGTGTTTTATACCCATTGATGTATATATTTCCTTACTGGAAATCAATTTAATGTACCCAGGGTGCTACAATTCTCAGTCAAGTACAGATGAAAAGGAGCTCACTGGGAGTAAAGCAGAATATGCTGCTGAAATAAAGATTTATTGCACACACCTCAGTATGATGAGAAGGCTCTGTGATTTCCTGTGTTTATACTTCAATACATCAATGTATATATTCAATATATACATTCACAAAAAACTCAAGATTTAATAATACTGAAAATAAAAACTTTGATATGCAGGTAGCCTGCTGCACATTATTTAGGAAGTTTCTCTCTCTGAGCTCAAGCATCATTTTAAAACGTGAAAGTTCTGATTTCAGATAGTATCAAACTTGGTGAGAATTGAACAGGACCACAGTGTGAGGAATAAAGTTAATTAGTCTTTCCAGTAGGTTTTTCTCACAACCTTCCGTAACAACATTTTTGCTTATACCTTTGCTGATCTTACATTACTCATCTTATTACTCATTGAGCAATGCCACCTATCTTGAACTAAAGCTGAATTAAAAAATCAGAACTTTCCAAATAAAAAATTTTCAACACTTTCTTGTTCTATCAAAACCACTTACTTGTTCAAAGAATATCTGGTTGTTCTACAGCTTGATTTTGCTTTATAAAATCAATGCACTGCATCCTATTTGTCCCATTTTACTTTCTCTAATTATTCTTCACACTTTAATTAATTTCTCTTTTTGCTTGCACTCCTGCATTCAATAATTTTTATTATTCTTGAACCAAGAGCTGTTGTGCTCTACATTTCTACATCACTTAGTGCAGCACTATCTGGCTTCCCAAATAAGCCTTTAAAATGCAATAATTTCACAAATACATTTTATTAGCCTTGAGGACAGCTACCACAAAAATGTTCATTTAATTAAACAGCTTTATGTTTTCCTGTATTCATATGCCAATAGTAATGATTGCTGTCAATGGAAATAATGGTCTCCCTTTCTGAAACTTCCTATGATTCAGCTGTTCCTGGATTGGGGAAGACAAAAAAGCACACTTTCAAAACATCTCTAACACACTAGTTATTGTATTTTTTTCTTTTTTCTTTTTTTAACATTAGCAAGTATATAAAATACAACATAATGTATACAGAAAGCCAGAGAAGTCAAACATTCAAATTGATGGAATCAGAAAAAAGGAAAAAAGTCCCATCACTACACTGACTGTGCCATTACCTTATCTGTGAAATGAATTGTGTTTTACACAGTAATTGTTTTTATACATATTTTTCAACACTCAACCACTCTCAGCAGGTAAGAACAAATGGCAACCTATGCAAGGTTTGTTTAGAACAATCTTATGGGTTTTATGTTAATAATGTAGTAAGTAGCAAACACCATAATGTTGCCTGGGGCAAATGTAATTCAGCCCAAGTGCATTCAAGAGTAATTACTGTACCTGGTTTTGAGCATAATTTTTTTTAAAACCCAGCTAAAAGGTATTACTAAAAATGCATAGAATAACTTTGATTTTTTCTTCTGGACTTCATTTCTTTCTTTAATGATGATAGTGATGAGGTGTGCAGTGCTTGTAGACTGCAATGCTTGTTAATTCCTTTCTGTTTATATTCACAATTCACCCAGAAGGTTCCACTGAAATGCTTATCTGATAAATGCCTTTCACTTCTGATTAGACAGGTTACTTAGAAATCAGAATGACATTTTTATTGAGATAAAAGTATAGAACTGTATAGAAACTCAAATGAGAATATGGATGCATTGGTTAAGGTCTCTAGAGAAAGCCAGTCATCTTGGCAGCTTTAACTCAAATCCCACCACTGAGATTTTGCTCTGAAATGTCACACTGAACAAAAATTTACTTTACAGTTGAGAGTTTCCATGTCAGGTATCTAGAGAACTCAGGGGCATACAAGAATTGTCACTGAAATATTTTAATGAAGTAGCAATTACAGGGCAGCAGGCATCAGCTTTCAGACAGGCAAGTCTTCCCAGAGGTCCTTTTAGAAATAGAAACCTTAGCTAAAAACAGCATCCTGACCTGACAGCTCGGTGACAGAAGACAACTGCCATCATGGCATGCAAGACAGATGATATACTGTTCCACAAAGAATTCTGCATCAGCCACTTGAGCACTGTGACTGTGTATCCTCACTGCACTGGCTCTGTTGGTCTCCTAAGGAGGGAGGACTCCAGAAATAACATTGGAATAAAAACCCTTTTCCTCTCAAAGTGGCCAAGATAAATTAATACCAGAAGGGCAGGAACAATAAAACTGCTCCTTTTCTCCCAGAGAAGAAAACTCATCACATAAATGAAGTTTCTACCAGTTTCATTGGCACAAAGGAAAAATCTTCTTGACTGAGGAAATTACAATTAGCAATCCCGAGCAAGATTTCATTTACAAGAGAAGAACCAAAAGGCAAATGGAAGATCTACAAAAATATGAAGCAGCAGCAGTTGACTGAGCAGACACATTTGACTGATGAGGAAAGGGAAGAGTAAAAAAGCTTCTCAAGCATAGCTGTCCATGAGTAGACTTTTCCCTTTTTTGAGGGAAAAGTCCTGACTAAAGGTAATTCACCTAAATGCTGGGAGAATGTTTCCATATTTTGCACTATTATTTCTGGCCCTATTAACTTCCTCAGATATGGCCTAAAATGTTTGGAGCAAATGACATACAAAACTATTTATTTTTTATAGATAGACAGACAGACAGATATAAAAGCACATATTTAATTTATTTAATTAATTAACTTATTTAAGAGCTAACAGATCTATTTCATAGACTAGGACCTAGTAATCTAGCTTCTCATCTAGTTTTATTCCTTTCTCTTTTTTATAAGGTCATAGCTAAATTTGTTAGCAGGTGACTGTGAATGAGAAGTAGGATGACACTGCCTTTGTTCTGCTCATTCCCACTCAGAGTAAAGCACCTCTGCACACAAGAAATCTGGGTCTTTCAGTTATCTCTGTATTCCCAGCCATTAAATCTGAATGCTGTTGTTTTGCCATAACCCACCTTTTGTGATTTGGAAGGGTGCACAAGATTTTAAAATGTACACTCAGATGGATGGCATTGGATTAGTCACACACAAGGTCAGCCAAATAGTGACTGGCTCACAATAAAAAAACAACAGTTTAAAAATGTAGCATACAAAATAATCTCACAAAAATTCAATGGTGTATTACTATGTGATACAAAGAAACACCTAATAAAATACAATTTTATTTGTTAAATATTGTCTAGGCCAAGATAAGAGGAGTTAACAGACACATCAACACACTAAGACACAAAAATTAAAACTATTCATCCAACTTCTTGCTTGTGTTTCTGTCGGGTTTTCCCTCCTGACTGCTGCCTTTGTCTTCACTCTTCTAGGCTTTTTACTGGGGCTTAATTCCTTCCCAGGATCTACTTAGTGCATCAAGAACAACATACAGAATCAACCCAAGCAAGCTGTGTCTAAGAGGAAAACACTGACTTTCTCAAAATTGCAGCTTGTTTGGAGATACTTTCAAGAGAAGAACAATATGTGCATGTGCAGTAGCAAGACTCTCCACACATGCAGATTCACTGTTCCTCCTAATTATTTCTAAGAACATCACATACCTGCAACAGTATAACTTCTTTCCATATTTTAATGTGCTGAGAAGTTAACAAAGTTCTTGAAACAAAAGTTCTGTAAAAGTAATCTCTTAAAGCTAAGTCACTGTTTTATTTTCTAGTTATACAACACACATACTAAATGTGCATTCTTTCCCTTGAGATTTTACCTTTTCCTCTCAGTCTGACCTCAAGCCTCAGGCTTGGACTCTCCACACCTCTCTAGAGCATGCAAAACTCTGTGACCACTGGGACTTCAGCAGGCCCATGGCTCCTGTCCAGGGGAAAGCCTGGCACTCTTTGCAGAAGATAAATATTCCACTGTAAAATACAGCATGCTGCAATATAAAATACAAATATTCTGGGGTTAGAAAGTAAAGTTCTAACAAGTATAGTGCCCTCAAACACCAACACTGACATTGCAAATGACAGACTTTACTTGAACTGGCAAAAAAATGGTAACATCTAGCCATTTCTCACAAAGAATTTAAAATCTCAGCTTCATTTATTAAAAATGCTGTCATATATCATCAGCAAAACTCCTTTCTCTCATTGCAATAAATACAAAGGATTATCTATGTGGGCTTTTTTTTTTCTCCTTTATATGGAAAGACTACCTCTGTTAGAGAAATGAGACTTATGGCCTGTGCAGAAGCTGTTGTCTGTGACATTTGGCAGTGAAAGACTACGACCTTCCTTCTGGAAGAAAAGCCTGGATAAGGACAGAGCAAACTTTTCATTGGTAGGCATTATGGGGAAAGAGGAGGGGAGAAATCAGATCATTATATTCTACTCTGGGATAAAAACAATTACTTAGAAGAGAACTGTCTGCAAAATCACACTGTTGAAAGAAAAACATCTCATAGCTTCCCTCCTAAAGGTTGACTGCATTACTGAAATATCTGTCTCCAGCACTGGGAAGGACTCAGTGTGCTAAGTGCTGTTCAGAAACAGAACAATTAAATCACCTCTCCCAAAAAGCCTGCAATATAAACACAAGGCAAAAATGGATGCTGACAGATGGGGAGAGATGAGATAATGAGGAAGCACCACTAATTCCTGACTTGAGACCATGTCAGCACATTGACACCATGAACCTCTACTGCTCACAAAGGTTTTGCTTTGAGAAGGGTGCCATTTTTTTAAGGATTGCATCCAGGAAGAAAACTTGCATTGCAAGGAAAAAGGAAATTAAAGGTTGAGAGCTTACAGCAGATAACACAAGTGAAAGGCCTGGACTGGGAAAATACCAATTGGTACTGGGAAGATTGCTACTAGAGAGAAAGGAAACATCAGTTTCCCTGAGCGGTCAATTATACAACTGCACAACATATCTACCTGTCAGCTCTGTTCTTTACTGAGAACAAGCAAAGTACAAAAACCCCTAAAGCTGTTAAGCTCTTCACACCTAGCCCAGTGGCTACAGTAAGCTGTGCTGCCCACAGGGACACCTCTGGCTGGCAGAAACCTGCATGTTGAAAAAGCCCAAACTCAACTTACTGATCTTAATCAAAATACACTGGAGCAGCCTAGTTCAGGGATCATCATGGCATCTTCATGTTGAAAAGAAGCAAGCACCATCTCTCCCATTCTCACAGCAATTTTTATTAGGAATACTGAGAGAAGCCAAAAGGATATGTGCTTTGTCCTTGAATGCTGGAGATTCAGGCACCCCTTGAAGGTTAAGACTGCTCTTACTTTGGATGCTGCTGCTGCCTTACCAGACACAGTAACATTTTCTTCAGACACAAACCTTATGCCAGCTGCCTTTTCATTCAAGTCCTTATCTCAGACTGGCACTCAGGAATCTGAGTGACGTAACAGTCTGCATTTGATGGAAATAACTGTTGAGCTGGGAGTTGTCAGCATTTATTACAGGCATAAAGAGTGCCACATAACAGGAGACAAGAGAAAAACAGAACTTACACAGTTTTGAGAAGAGGCAAAAGTGTATGCTACAAAGGTAGTTTCTAAAGAAGGAATAATGACAACATAACTTTTGCTAGTCATGGTCTCACATGGGGAGGCATGGAAAAAAACAAAGACAACATATATGAAAAATACATTGAAAAAAATCTTATAATACTTATCTGGCAGACCTGTCTATGTGAATTGCAAAATTCAAAAATTTCACATGTAAAATGTATCAAGTAATAGTATGCACACAGCAAATAACTCTGCCTTGTAGCCCTTCTTCACTGTTCTTCAGAGATACCTGAAGATATGTCATGGAAGAAATCTTCCTCAATAGCTGCATCACAAGAACATCAAATTAATTACTGCATAATTCATAAAAAAAATTAGCTGACTTTTTTTGGCAAGTAGCCTTTATAACAGCAATTGACACGTTGCCCTTTGGATTAGAGACCAGAAGAAGCCTTTCTTAACACAGCTGGGGAAATCTGATCCACAGGTAAGGTGGCATCTCCTGAAGCAATGGTCACATTCTCCCAGTCAAGTCAGACTTCAAGCATGATGGACAGAAAACATGGGTTTAAAGAACTGCAGAGTCAAAACCTGATGGACAGATAAGTATTTGCTCTGTGTCTTCTCACCACTGGGTCACATGCTGCTCAATCCTCTCCAAAAGCTAGTAAATCTATGCCCTTGAGTCATCACTATGATCACCCTGATTCCTTAATTAATACAGTGCCATAATACCATCAATGGGCTCCTTCTGACCCACATATACAGTGCCCTCTAAGTGCATCATGATGTCCAACCTGAACCTCTTCAGAGCCCTCTGAACCTCCAGCAGGTAATATCCCCATCCAACTTGATGCTGTCTGTGAATTTACTGAGGGTAGATTAATAATACATATAAACAATAATTAATTATGCACATAATATAATTAGGTACTTTCATCCTGAAAAGAATTACAAAGCACTTTTTCTTAAAAATCTGGAAAAACACTATAGGTACCCAAGTAGAGGTGGGTAATCTGTTCCGAGGGAAAACCACAGGGCTACAATGAAGCAGCAGCAGATTCTGTGCTATGTGTTATTCTGCTTTAATGAGGAAAGCAACTAAATTTCATCATTACATTTCCCTCTCACTCCCCTGCTTTTGTTCCTCTCTCCTCATAATACCTCTAATTTCACATAGGTGAAGATGTCCCTTACAGAGAGGCTTCTGCCCATCCATTTCCTTCTACAAATACAGGTTTTGCTGGTTTTGGAGATCTCTGTGCAGCTCAAACAAGATTATACAGACAGCAATGCACTTTTTCTGAATTTAGTGCCAACAGGAAAAAGCTGCTTATTTAACATCTTGCACAAAACCAAATATTCAGAAAATAGCTGATACTTTGAATTTTTGAATAAAGCTGATTGACATGACAAAACAGCCAAGCCATGTCACACTGCTGTACTTAATCATTAATTAGTCTAATGAACACTGAAACCCTACCAGATAGAATGAAGTTGGGACTCAAAGCAGCAGATGTGATTCTGGTCTGAAACCTCTGGGGAGTATCTGTGACAGTGACTGCTGCAGTCAGCCTGAAGAGCAGTGCCACAGAGGAAGAAATTTCTGCCATGGAGGAAGAGATTAGTCCTTGAATGGCAGTTAATTTGTTCCAGACAGAGAATTTTGCTGTGAGGAAAGGAAAATGTCTTTCATGAAACCAGAATAAATCCCCAAATGGGTTCTCTACAGAAAACATCTAGTTTAGCGAGGTGTCATAAACACTAGTTGCTTATAAGCTCTTCATAACTTTATTTAGAGAACAAGAAGCATGAAGCCAATACACAGAACCTAAGACACACTTCAAAAAATATAAATTTTAGGTGGTGTATGGAAAATATACTTCAATGCTCCTGTACATTATGGTTTACAGCACCGCAAGCATGGAATCACTGCAAGACTATGTTGTTAGCAAAACCCAAAATTTGATTTATTGAAAAGATCAGCTTTGATAATGGAAGAAAAGATGAAAGACAGACCATGGAGCTGCCCAGGCCAATGACAGTCCTATAGCTTAGCCACTCTGCATGACCCTGCACTTGGAACATAAGAGATTCAGGGACATCAAGAGCTGCACAGGAGCTGAGCTACAATTTTTGTTTTCCATGGTAATACTCCAGATGAGTCTCTTGTCTGAGTTAGAAAAACCTAAAAGTATGGAATTGTATCTCTGTGTGAATACTTTTGTAATATACACACTACAGGAAGTTAAAATGAGTCACTTAAGGGCAGTAAATTGCAAGTCTGAATTAGAATGTGTGCTTAAAGTTTCTTGCAAGCATATAGTGCAGTTTTAGAGTCATTGTAAGAAGGACTGGAAGCAAGATATCATGTTCTTTGCAGGAATCTACTGGTTTCATTTGTCCCTTGACTGAGTAAGTTTCAGGAATACCATTCCCTCAGAAAAACAAAAAAACCCTAATTTTTTAAAATAGAACAAGCACAGCTTTTAGTGCAACCCGCAAGAGAAAATCAAGTTATACAGTATCATCTTTTTTTTCATACAACTATTTGCTTCAGCATATCTTAACAAGACACAGTAGAAATGAGTGCTCAAGGGTTGTCACAGATGGCCAAGAGCAACTTGTTCAGTTTTCAAAAGGCAAAAACCTAGACAGGGCTCTTAGATTCTACTGAGAAGATGGGCAATTGAGCCAACCTCCTAACGATGGAATTAATTTCTTTTTCCAATAGTGCATTTACAGGACATTTTAAAGCACTGTCCATCCCAACTGATGTGTTTTTCTTCTTCTTCCTTCTATACTTCTTTTCTTAATCTCCCTCCCTAGCATAGCCTAGTCTTCCTCCAACACCAGTCTACAGTAGCATATTACACTATTAAGGGAATTGAGATTCCCAAAACTGGACAGAAGTCCATAACCTCAAACTGCCTACCCATATTTACTGCCTGGTTAATGTGCATTTCTGCACTGAGGAGTTTGCAGAGATGGTGGCATCTCTAACATCAATGTAAGGACAAGTCACTGGAGCTGCTCAAGCATAACTGAAGACATGGCAGAGCAGCAGAATCCTCTTCAGAGATACTTAAAGAGAAGGTGACAAGACCAGAGTTTGAAGGGGAGAAGGAATTTGGAAGTATGGGCATGAGTTCAAATGATTTTCTAGCTGTTTTAAGTTAAAAAATATGATAAATCAATAGTGGAGATCTGGCCAGTATCTTGCAGAGTCTGTGTTCCAGGTCTCAGTGCAGTCAGTTGTGATATCCATGTCTATATATGAAAAAATACATAAATATAAGTACATGGAGGTACTTGGTTCATTTTTTTTTTCCTTTTACTATGATACATCCCAATTTTGTCTCTGTTAAGAATTATGGCAGTGTTTGTGTTTGTTTACCACAATGTGACAAGAATAATAAAAACCAGGGGTTTGCATAAGATAAAAGCATTTAAAACCGGACTATATGCCCTGAAAAATACAATGAGCTAAGCCTCACTAATTTTACTTATTCAAAAGTCTAATAAAGCATATAAGATAGAGAGGACTACTGTAATAAATTTGATAATATTCAAACTATAAATGTGTTAACACACATAATTTCTCTACTATTATATGAAATACAAAAGAAAGAAAGATTACTTGGAATGAGTACATTTTTCCATTGAGAGCTGTTCTATTTCACTAATAAGTCATTCTCCATTCCTGCATGAACCAGAAAAAAATATGAGCTGGATCCTGTCTTTTATTTCCACTGCAAATTAGTGACATTACAGGCATGTGTCACAATCTGAAACAAAATTTAAACTTGGTTCTCAAATATTAAGATGGTTGAAAAATCTAAAATTCTTGGAATGTGCCATCACTAACAAGCATAATTTACACTTCTCATTCTGATAAGCTTCCCTTTCTTCCTTCATCCCTGTGCAAATGGGACAGAGCTGCTGGCTCTGTAGTGCTAGGATTTCTTTTAGTTTGTACCTCATCTATACCAAATTCATCTGTCATCTGTATTAAATTGTGGTTATTCAGTTACAGTTCTCACATTTCGTTAAGGGCTCAAATGTAGGACAGAGGAGATTTCAAAAGGTAACATTCAAAACTTTGTTTAAAAATAGCCAAATTGGTCCAAAGTTTTTAACCATTTTGATGATTGCTCAAAGTAACTGATTCTTTACATGCCAACATGCCCCTTACAGCACCAACATGTCCTTCAGTACTTTTCTCAGTATTTTCACTGCTCCCCTCTCTCACCAGCATGCAGGGGTAAAATAAGATTTCCTTTAGTAACAGAAGGCTTTAGCTTTTCTCAACTCTTGTTTTCAAGAATCAATTTCAGTACTTTCATTTAAATCTATTACTTAAAGACCTGAAGTTGATAACATTAAAGTTTAACTGTTCCTTTTTTCCTTCCCCAGTCTATAAACATACAATAGAAATTACATAACTGAGGAAGTAAGAAGAGGGAGTAGGTTAACTGTTTGTTTTTTGTTGTGCTTTTTCTCCCCTGGCTTCTAACAGGGGTCTTCCTGTTTCTTCTAAAAAAAGGAGGGGGGAAAAAAAAAGCCTCTTCCATTCATAACTGACCAAAAAGATTCAAGTTTACGTGAGAAAGGGGCCTCCAGCAAGCAGAAGTTTTAACCAGCAGTCCAATATATCCCTGTTCCAGTTTTCCCTTGTGAAACATATGAAATTTTGTTAATAATATTCTAGTCTCACATTATTTTTCTGTTTTAAAGATTGTAAAACATGCTTTGGGCGAGTGCAATATACAAGTGACTATTAAAAAGACATAAAATATCACAAAAGGTTTTTATTCTTTCATGAAAATGTTTCAAAATCATTCTCTGAATCATTCTTCTACAAACCTGTTAGAACTCTGGAGAAAAATTCCCCAAACATTTTAAGCAGTGATAGGTGAGACCCCTCTCACCTGCAGAGGTTTAGACTCAACTTGCAGCTCCAGCTCTGGCACCACCAGTTTTCTGGAAACTCTCCAGGAAAGAACCAGCCTCTCCAAAAGATGAGAACACAAGTGGAGGTGTTGTTTAGTTCCCCATTCCTCATATCCCCCTCCCTCCCTGGACTCTCCACCTCTCTGGCCTTGCAGACATTATCCTTTCTCACCACACTGAGGAACTAAGAGTCTCCTCAGTGATTTCTTATTTTCTTTTGATTTGGTGACTGTGCTCCATATCACACCTCCTGTATGGCCCATTTTCACCACAGCTATCTCTTTGTTTTGCAGACTGCTCCCAATAACAAGGTCTGGATTAACTTTTAGATGCCACCATGTTTTATTTACGGTTCATTTCTGGACTACTTTCATTTACAGCAAATCTTTGCAATGCACATAACCTTCAACCTTTTTTTTTGTGTGTGTGTCTCCAATCTGTGGCACAAGGCATATTGAGTAGCCTGTGGCAGCTTAACTCTTATTGACAGACTCCAAAGAATCCAATTTACAGAACTGGCTCCCATGCCCTTAAAGCAAAGGTGAATAAACAGATCTAAAGGGCACCATATCTCTTACTCTATGTTTGAATGGCATCAGTAAAATATTTCACTGAGGTTGTTCATGTTGCTGTATCAGGCAGCACCTAACCAGGTGACCTTTTACACTTTAATTTTATGTCTTTTCAAGACTGATTACATTGTGAGCTTTGAATTGTTTCACATTTCTATATTCCCTTTCACCCAAGAAGATACTTCCTTATTACTATGAAGTCCAATATCTGAATAATATGTGCCCTCTAGGTTTTGTCAAGGGAGCAAACCTACAACACAAACCAATCCCTACCCTTACTATTCTATCGTGCTTTATAGAAAAAAAAAGAATAAATTGGTGATGGATGGGTATCTGATTTCCTGATAGGTCTCAAAATAAATGCTAGAAACAACAAAAATGTACAGTTTAACAGAATGATGCGTATTAAACATTAACAGTTGCATTAAAAAAAGGAATTTTTACAAGATGATTAGAAATGTTTAACAGAAAAAAAAAATGTTGAGACCATACTGTGCTGAAGGAGCTGTTTAGGCAAATAATATATTAAAACAAAGAAAGCAGTAGTGCTATTTAGGGAACTTCCTCCAGCAATCATTCATGAATGATTTAAAAACAGCAACACTGCTCTGACTTCATTTCATTACTTGGCTTTACATATGAACAAACTGAATGAGATGCATTTATCTCACATAACAGCTACACTGTGTATGCACTACATGTAAGGCAAAGACATTTTCACACAATTTCTCCTGAAGGGCCCTGCAGTGAAATTAATACTGGACTGGTGACCTGAAAGCCATTACTAAGGCAACAGATAGAAATCAAACAGTGTTATGACTTCACTACAGGCAAAAGGGAGAGTAGAAATCAAAACCAGAAAAACATGGAAAAAATTCTAATAAATACACAAATCCTTCAATAACATCAAAGGAAATGTTAGAAAATATGGGTTTGAATATATTTCTTCTTTAAATAAATACTTTGTTTTTAAGTTACCTTCAAAGTAACTTAGTCTTTCTTTAAATATGCTTTCACAGCCTGAACAACTATAGGAACAGATATTATCACTTACAATTAAGAAAATTACAGTAAGGTAAAACAAAATAAAACAAAGAGTACAATCAGCAGGACTGTGAGGTGATTTTCAATTTGTTTTAAAACAAATGTCCAACCTTCTGACTGGCTTTCCAGAGATTTCATTCATGAAAAACTGAGGGGAAAATTGTCCACTTGTGCACATAGTCCCTGCTGATCAGGCTACATTAGAAATAAAACATGTGCCAAAAAAGAAGATAGATAGCAGGATGTTATAAAAATAAGCATTGATTTCCAAATGAAGATATTACAAGCCCTTGTATTAGTAACAGTCAACATAAAATTCACAAGGAATTTACGTCTGTGAAAGCATTACACTGAAAAATGTCAGTTTATTAAAGGCATTTAACTTAGGATTTTGTTGAAGATTTAATTATTTTTTGAATTGAAGTGCCAGTTAATACTCAGATCCTTTTAAATATTCCTGCAACATTTTAAAAGCAATTAACCAAATCATCAATAGATGGATCCAGGCTGTGACAAATCATTTGCACCGTGAGGTTTACTTTTATTCATGCTATTCCATTCTTTAGTATATATTCTTCTAACCAGTAACTCAGGATAGAATTGAAAAAAGACAGTAAAGAAGAAAAATATTTCATGTGGTCATTCCTCAACCCAATTGTTTAAAGGTCCAGATTTAAGAAGACAAACCCAAACAACACAAAACTCCCACCACAAAGCAGATTTTCACCACCAGACAAATAAGGAAAAACACTAATACTTACAAGATTTATGAAATGAAAAAAAATCCAGTGCTTCAAAACAGAATGAGAGCCTATAGTTAAAAGCCCCTTACAATGCCTCACATCAGCACCCTGAATCTGCCTCCTGTGCAATTTCAGAAGGTTTATTTTTTAACCTGATGAAAATTATAATGCAAATAAATCCACCTCAATATCATTTAATGTTTTCAGCAGCCTAGGATTAAAGTTTGCCTAGGTTTTAGGTGGGGGCTGTGCTTGGTTTTCTACTTCTTTAACAATAAATAGATTATGAGAATTATCAGAAGATGTGAGATATGAAAAGTTTAATTTGGAGGACATTAGCCTTTACTTATAAACTTACATTGATCTACTATTGTATGTTTACTAATTTCAACACCAAACCCTCCCAAGTATGTTATTTCTAACACTCTATTGTAACAGTTTAAGCAATTAGAAACTGATTGCTTCCTACGCCTCTCAAGACACTCAATATAGTATTTCTAAGCACTGAACCATGTTCCAATAATCATTCTAGATTTTACTTTATTTCATCCCATTACATAGCATCTTGAAATACTTCCTTGATCTTCCAGTACTCAAGCCTTCAAAACTTTTATATCTGAATTACCTATCCTTTGATCTCCAAGGGTTAGAAGGAGGATGTACCTGTAAAAACCATCTTCCAAAAACTCTGGTTAGCTTAATCTACAAGGCAAGCAGCTTAAATAGGATATGTATTTTACAGCTTTAATCTAGTTAGCTACTCCATCGTGATTCACTGCTTTGCATCTTTCCTTTTTTCTTTTAAGTGGCATTAAGCTGTGCTTTTCCTTTTCTATTTCAAAAGGATAAGAACACAAAATGCACAGAGAAATGGCATTAGCAGTGAGAAGCTTCAGCCTGACAGGAATCTTGAACACTGACATATGGCATTGGCCAAATAACCCAAATTTCAAGTTTTAACTTCTTTGTTTTATGACAAATTACAAATCTATGCTTTCAAACTGACTCAGATAAATTAACTTTTAAACTACCAGGGCAGCACTACAGGAGAAAACAGCCTTGCTTTCTTTTTTTATTTGTAGTGGAAATTTGTCATAGTGTGAATTTACTGCTTAGCAACACAGACAAACAGGTGACTTGTTTTTAATACAGATATAGTTTCTTACTTGTATCCTAACTACCCTCTCACAATTATTTCAACTGATAAAGTACAGCCTTTGGAGTCAAATCATTAAACCTCTAAGTTTCTGAATACCAAGTCACTGCTACCTGCACTGCAACCTGCCTGTGGAACAAAGAGCTATTTGTTTTTTCTGCTGCAGTGTTCCTCAACCAGCTGATCCTGTGTTAGCTTGTTTGGTTTTGATTCATGGATAAAGCTATTGGCATCCTGTCATCAACAGATTTATGTTTCAGTCACTTCCCAGCAGATTTACTAAGGCACACTCTCCTTACTAGGAGATATTCCCTTCCCACATCAGCATTTACTATTGACTGAGGGGAAGGAAGAACATCAGAACAAGGTCCAGAGAAACTGTGTTTGGGCTCCTCCCTGACCTGCACTGCCAAGGAGGTGAAGGCAAAGAAGGAATGGAAAGGATTGGCTCTGCCAAATCACAGCTGCTGTAAATGCTGCCCAGGGTTCTTGCTGAGAGCATGTAATGAAAGGGAATTTCACATTTCTTGTTAGCCACACAGCCAGCATCTCCACTGCTGACAAGAACTGCTTCTGCTCAGCCAAAGGCTCTGTACTCAAAGCCATTTTCACCTTCAAATCTGAGTTTCTCCTTGGCCACAGTTCCAAAGTCACTGCTTCTCCCTATAGGTTGTGTGATAATTTTTCAAACTTAATGGACAGACAAAAAAACTAATTGCTCAGTTCAGATCTACCATTTTACTGGGGGAAAAAAATATTAAAATTTAATAATAATGATAATAATAATCATCATCACCTATGTTACAGGGCTTGGAAAAAATACTGTTTAAGCCTATTTGTACACACTAAACACACTAAACCTGTGTCCAATATGTACAACTTGGTGACCATCAGATGCTTGAAGTTTGTTTTTTTTTTTTAATATCTTTTATTTTCAATACACTCTACTTTAAAAGAAACAAGCTTAGCTGTGATAATAGTATAGTGCTTATGGAAAAGCAACAAATCCACACTATGCCAAATTTCCACTAAAAATAAAAACAGAAAACAAGGCTGTTTTCTCATCTCTGTAGTGCTGCCCTGGTAGTTTAAAAGTTAATTTATCTGAGTCAGTTTAAAAGTATAGATTTGTAATTTGTCATAAAACAAAGAAGTTAAAACTTGAAATTTGGGTTATTTGGCCAATGCCATGTCAGTGTTCAAGATTCCTTCTCAGTGCTGAACACACAAAACTTTCAAAAAGCTTGAGTCAGAGTTTCATTTTCCTTTTCAAGTACTATGAAACTGATATAGGCAGTTTCCATAAACTCTCATTTAGAATGTTTTCCAGTGAGTAATATGAAATTATTTTGCTTATTAACTACAATTTGTTCCTCTCAAGAGCTGTTATAAGTTAATCACATTATTTCTGTATAGCATATGCATCAGAGACAGTGTAGTAGAAGATTCACCTCACCTAGCATGCTTGACTAGACTAGACTTCTGTTTAGTTGTTCTTCCAAAAATTTCTGCAGTCTATATAAAAAGCATCTATGTGCCACTGAAGTATTTTGTATGATGAGTTTGCACATGGTACTATCTAAAACATCTTGCAATATGATGAAAGGCTAAAATGGTAAAATGGAGGGTCACTTCTCAAAAAAAAGTTATTGGAAGAATTAATAAAAACCTATTAAAAATCGGTAATGGATTATTATTTGAAAAACAAATGGATGTGCAACACAGAGTTTCTTTTTTGTTTATTAAACATCTCCTAAAGCCTAAGAGGAAAAAGCAAAATTTAGAAGATATAAACAGGACAGTTAATCCACAAGAAAATACTGAAGGATGAAAACCTAACCAGGAAGCAGCCTTAATGTCATGGGGTCATCACAGAAAATTAGACTTGTCAATTACCAAATCCTCTCAATTATTCTAACAATACTAAAAAGTTTGTATCTGGAAAGAACATTAATGGAATAGTCCCTCCTTTAGTCAGACTTAAAGCCCAGTTGGGTCTAAGAGTACTCAAGAAAATCTGAGGTGACAAGTTACTGGCCATCCAAAAATAAATGCCACATTGCAGGATGCTTGGGAGTTACTGTGCCCAATTTGAATTTAAGTCTAGGGCACAGTAAAGGTACTCTCCTTCAGTAACTGCTGTGCAATTTGGATGACATTTAGCATTGTGTCAGCTTGGGGTTTTGTTTTGTTCGTTGTTGCTGTTTTTTAAAATGCAGTATGTTACTTTTTGGATTTTATTTTAAAATGAACAGCCAGAGAACACAATAGAAACCTATACAACATTAAAAGTCATGCCTGAATACAAATCACAAGAAAAATGTGCATCACCATTAATTCTTTCCAGTAGAAACTCAGTTCACAGATTTCAGCAACTATTTTCCAATATTCAAAACAACAACCAATGCTCTAGGAAAACCTCATTTCAACAACCAGCTTATTCATTATAAATCTGCCATAACCTGTAAATACATTCACTCATTAATTATAAATCTCTGTATGGCTGCTGATGCTGGAAGAGTGGAGAGGGTTGTTATTACCTGTGTGGTAATTCACGAAAGAAGGTATTTATTCAATGATCCTAAAAAAATGAAAAGTTTATCTGCAATCAGGTATGTCAGATCCTGTCCTATCTTCCCACTTCAGTATTTCATTTCAAAGAAGCAAAAAAACTAGAATTTAAAGACAAGTTTCTGAGTCTTGACTTTTACCACCACTTTGGGGATGCAGCTGCACACATCAAGCAGAAACACCAAGTTGGTTCTGAGGCTACAGCGAGGTGCTGGCAGGGTCCAGCTCTGAAACTGCACAACAGACCTGGTGATTAAACCTGCCAGGAAATGTGTTTCCATTAAACACCCTCTGGTCTCTATTAAAATCCAGAAATATCCTGACTTCTTTCCCAGTCCCACCCTTATTTTCTTTCATTCTCTCATTCACATTCAGTGCAATATTTTTTCACATTATGTATTAATTGTTCTAATATTCTTATCTTGAAATCCTAAACTTCCACTTGTTATATAACCTCTTCTTGTCCTCTTTTGTATTTTTCCTCTTTTATCCAGCTTCTTTCTCCTCTCTCATTATTCTGAGCATTTTTTCCTTCTCCATATAGTGTTTTATTCCCCTCCCTATTTCTTGACAGCTGAAAAAAGATGACTCTTTTTATAATCCTTTTTTCTGGGTCTTTTGTTTGCTTGCATAAATTAAAAAAGCAACACAGTTAGAGCTCAAAAGCATCTGAAGACCAAAGCCAAACATCAATCCATTTTCTATGTAGATTCACTTAACTTTTAGGAGATGCAAAGATATCTCAGAAATAAAAAGAACATTTTATTAAATACGAATAGCAGATCATATACACCTGCAAATATCTTAGCTTATGCTGAAGGCCATATGCTCTCCCTGTTGACACATTATGCGACTTTCCTGTTGCAGAAAGCTTTCTAACACAATGTGGAAAGATAATGGCAAATTACAAAATTAGCACCACATCAAACTTACTGTTTCAACTGCAGAACAAAGTTTTGTCTGCCTTTCAAGTCCACTGAAAGTATTGTGAGAGTAAGAATAATCAAGATGATACAGCTGTCTCTTCAATCTTATCTCAGATTTATAGTCTTGAGGGCACAGGCAGTCTTTGGGAACAGACAACAAAGCTCTCAAAGAGCAGCAGAATCTCCAGCGCAGGTCACAGCACCTGCAAGCAATTCTGACAAGACAATACTGAACTCCCTCCAATTATGGCTAAATTACTGCCTAGTATTCAAGATAACTTGGGATTTTTTCCAAAAATCTTTCTTCCCCATGGTTTGGAGGTTTTTTTACTGCCACAAGGCTGCACATTACCAGAATTTTCAGAAGTCCTAGTTCTGCAGGAACATGAGCAGAGATAAAACACCCATTGATGGCTTTCACTACCCAGTGTGAAACAGTTCAAATCCTTCAAGTCTCCTCTTACTCCCACCCCCTAAAAATGGAACAACTTCTTTTTTTTAACTTTTTTTTTTTTTAATAAGAAACTGATATAAATTAATTTCAAGTGTACCTTTTCCCCCAAGTTTTAACTATGGGCAACTTCGGGCTTGAAAACATCTTAACATCAAATTCTAGGTTGTATTACTATTAAAAAGCTTATTTGTAGTAACTACTACCCTGAAATATAACTTCCCTCACAAGGCCTTTTTCAGTCTCCTGCCAACCAGATTTGGGCTCCAGGCTTGAAACAATGAGCTTCTGTTTTTGAGATGAGAAAACACTAGAATGATAAGAAACGGAGAAGTTAAACCAGAGATGCTTGTCTAGAATTGTATGACTTTAACAGGTCAGTTAAGCTGGCAAAAGCCAGGACAAAAAGGAAACATTTGTTCTGCGTCAGGCACTCCATTAGATAGCAGTGATACCCTTGTTCTTAGGGGAAAAAAAGGAATCAAAGCAGTAGGTCACTGAGCTTTCTTCTTTTGCTGACTAAATTTAACATGCTAGAATTTGTTCCTGTGACAGTCACAATCTCCTTAGCCTATTTTTACATTTTGCTCCTCTTTTAGATCCACCTCCTCAATGCAGAGGTTGCTCCACATACTGTTCTCACCAATTCAATAACATCCTGTTCATGATGAGTTTCTGGTTCCTCATGGCTGGATGTTATACACAAGCATGTGTATAACAAATGTGATTCAAATATGATATGAAACTATTTCTGTGCAGAAACCAGATCAGTTTATTGTACAATGAAAAGGGCTGAGCACAGCCTTCAGTAATTCTTACAGCAATTCTTCAGGTTTTCCTCTCCCCATCCTCAAGGGAACTCCAACTACACATGGACTTCATTGCTCTCACTGGCTTCACTACTGACATCCACCTTTTAAGCAGAAAATTTATACCAGATTACTAAATTATTAAGCATGGAAGCTCTAGAATGTTATTGTTATCTCCATGTGTTTCTTGTAGATAATTTTTGCTTTTCAGCATCTCTTCTTCTACTGGGTACATCAGTGACTATTTTTAGACCTCTGCAAAATTCCTCTAACATTCATAATCTTTGATTCAAGCTTTCTTTTCTAAAATTGATGAGTTACTCAGTAAAGCATATACAAATTGGGCAAGTATTAAATCATTCTACAATAGTGTTATTTTTTTAATATTTCCATGTCCGTTTGTGATTTGATTATGGGGGTTTAAATGAGCTTTTCAGACACATACAAATTCACTCTGATGGTCTAACTTTTCTTACAGTAAAATACAAGGTTAAATAAATATTATTTCATAGCAGAAAGAGCAGAAAATCTCAAGCCAGAAGATTAGCACAAGTTGGGGCCCATCATGCGTGCTGCCATGTTAACTGGTCAGAGGACAAGCAGAAGCTAAATTCTCTGCCATGGCAACTGCAAGGTGGGATCATCACTTCTTCTATGGCCTAAAAAGGGCCAATAAACAAGGATTTACAGTAGCACCAAAGGTACAGTGAACATCCACAGGCAAAATACTTTTCACATCTGTTTCTGAGAAACCACTGAAGCAATGTCCACACAATACCAGACCCTCCAAATGTAACCAATGCCTGCTTTCATGCTGCAAGAGAACAGCAATCCCAGAATGACACAACCAAACATTATGAAGAGAAAACTAGTGCTTAGACAGTTAATACAACTTGACAGTTCTAATTACAGCATTAAAAGGCAATCACCAATTTCTATGTAAGCAAACCATCAACAAACAGTTTCTTCTTGTATTTGAAAAATGTCCTTTCACATGAGAATGTTTGTCTTGCACACCTAACAACTAAAAATTTAGTTATACTGGAATATTAAAAGAGACTTGATATTGCAAATGGTAGACAAATCAGTCCTTTAACAACAGTGCCTTCATGTGTTTATTATAGGCATTTTATTATAATAAAGCTAAGATTCAACCACATTTTATAGTTGTAATTCTGCCCTCCTACACATCCAAGTAAATTAGGTCAATTCCAAACTATTTGTAAAACCTCCTACGTAGAAAGGAGTTTGAGATTTTAAAACATAGTAAGTTCAAAATAAACAAAGTCAATCTACCAGTGTAATTAGCCTTGTGAACTGTCAATTTTTTGTTCTAGCCTAATCAGGCATCCTAAAGTAGTAAGAACCAAATTGTGAGAATGACTGTCCTTGGCCAGAGAAGGCATGCATATGACATTTCATAACATTTTAATAATGTTTATTATGTAAGTTTCCCTAATTAGCTTCTAAACTTATTTCTACATTTGGCATCTGTAACATCCTGTGGCAATGAGTTCCAATGTGTAATTATGTGTTGCATGAAAAATTGCTTATTTTAAACCTACTGCTGGGTAAGAGCTAGGAGTCATCAAAAACACGTTAGAAGAAATGATGAATAATCATGCTCTCCCCATCCTCCCCATAACATTTGTAGCTTTATATACCTCTTATATTTCTTCTGACCTCATTTCTTGCTAAGCTGCAGAGTTCTGATCATTCTGTTCAAACACAGGTATCTCTTCCCCCACACATAACTTAGCTTGTTTTTATTAAAAGAAAGAACATCTGCAAATGTTTGTACTATTCCAGATTGGCCATGGATGTCATTATGATGTTTGTATAGAATGATAATGCAATTGCAAGCCCTCTTTCTGGAGTAACAATTTAGACTGCCATGCATGTTAGTTACCCAGGTCCCTCCTGCAGGCATTGTTGAATAACATTGTATAGTTAATGCACTTGCCATTCCACTAATTTGTTATCTTGCATTATCTTCCCACAACTGTTCATGTTCACAGATTTGGGGGATCTTTATATTGTGAATACTGCATTAATACAAGCTGTTATTTTCTTGTTTAGCCCCTTTCACAGATTTATTAAACAGCAAAGATCTTCATATAGATCACTGCAGGAGTCTGTTCTTGATTTGTGATAACTAATCTTCTATTCTCATCCTTTTTTTGCCTATCTTACATAGTTATTTACCTGACAGGAATTCTCACTTACTTTTCTGACTATATGATTTCTTCAAGAAACTTTGCCTGCAGCTGTCATTGCTGCTTGGGATGGTTAATTCATGTGGGATTTACAACTCCAACACAACCATGGACTCACATCCATGCAAGCTATAATCTGCTTACAACAATCATGTTGGCTCTTCTTTGTTCTTTTATATTGTACATGTACATTTTCATTTTTCCTATTTATAAACACACATCTCATTTGATTCTAAGAGATTTTAATTAATTTTTATAAAGACAGAAATAAAACTTTCTGGGGTGTAGCTTCATGTAAATTATGCTACATTTCCAAATTCAGTGATAATGGATGCAAATTACTCCAGACCCGTTGAGTGCACCCTGATTAATTTGGTATTTTTTTAATCAGCTTGCTCTAGAAGTTTTCTCCTAATATTTGACTATCAAGCAGACTACCTGAGACATCTTAAATGGGCTCTAGTGCAAAAAGCTTCATTTACCCTCTATAATTAATGTAAAAAAAATCTCTTTGTGAGATTTGGTGCTAAATATCTTCTGCTAATGTACTCCCAACGTCTTGATCCTTACTGGGCCTGGAGACTGTCTAAAAAATTTATCAAAGCTTCTTCTGTGCCTGTCTTCTGGCTTTCACACATAACTTAGCAGTTTTATGTCCAAGTGTTTCCCACATTGGTTTACAATTCCTACTTAATAAAGTCTTTCTTTACCTGTTACATATTTCCTACCTTTGCAGTTTAATAATACTGAGTCTGGGGCATTTTTTCTTCCAGTGTGACAGATGGCAGTGTTTACCCTAACATTTAATATGGTAGCTCTTGATACCACTAAAAGCCCTATCCTTTTAGCTGTTCCTTTTAACAATTTCCTAAGATGCATGCTCCCTTAGGCACAGTTTTCTCTATAAAATGTTATGGCAACATATTTTATACTTGCTCTTAAAAGAATATAGCAACCATATTCATTATGATTAGTCCTGTAGGGCAGCCCAACAATAATTTCATCTTAAACAAGTCTTGCACATTGCACATTTGTCAAGAGCTACTCCTGTTACGAGCTGACAGCTTGTCGGAAAACCCAATACATCATTCTTCACTTCCAAATTTACTGAGTCTCCACACACAAAACAAAACCATGAAAAGCAGGAAATGTTTCTTCCCTCAGCATTCTTTAGCACTTCACAGCAATGTTCTACCTCATTAACATGGTTAGTCAACCCCCACCTTATTGTGATCTATATTTGCACACAATTCCAAACCATAAATGTGCTTTCTTGTCCAGACATACATAGCCTTGACCATAAACCCAACACAATAAAGCATCTCTCAGAATACAGTTTGTATTCTCATGACTATAAAAAGGTTTCCCCCATACTAACATCCTCTTCTATCAATTTACTGTGATGCCAAATATGTCAACATCTGGATTTCAAACCAGCATTCCAGCTCTCACACTCAATTTTTCACCTTTCAGACTTTGTCCAGAAGACCATCTATAACTGCTAATGGTCTAATTGATTTTTTTCTAATACTTTATAAAAAGAAGCAATTGGGAAATACATACATGACGGTGTTAATCCCTGACAGTTGTTGAAACATCTGCAGACCACAACCCACAATTAAGGCTCTTCGAGTTGGAGGGTATGTTAGCATTCTGCAGATCACAGGTCCAGCTTTAAAAAAAAACAAGACAACAACAAAAGAATACATAATAGTTCTTAAGTGATTGCTATCAAGACAGTGTTGCCAGGCATAGCAGACTTTGCACCTTAGTTTCAAGCAAACTTATTATTTCAATTATTTTTGAACAATTTGGTCATTTCAGTTCTGCTTTTCTGCACTGTACTACAAAGAGGATTATCAGGAAGCCAAAGCAAAGAAATGAAACCCATTTGTACAGTGTCTAGTACTGGTGTGAAATGTGCAGCTTTCCTTATATCACACTAACAGATTACACATCAGCTACAACTGAATGTACTCAAAAGTTAACACAAAATATCACTGTTGTTTCCTTTCTAAAAGCTTCCATTGTTATTGAGAGGTTATTTCAAGAATGCAATTAGCCACTGCACTGGTCTGGATATTGGAGATAAAATGCTCTGCTTAGTCCCCAAAAGACCCAATTTCCACAAATCAGCTGCAGGTGTGGCTACTTAAAGGTACTGGATACATCTATTCTCTACAGCTCAAAGGCAGCAGAGGGAGTAGAAATTAATTACATTTATGCTATACCTTCGGTAGCAATAGCATGAGGCTGAATTTAAGATTCTGTCAATGAAGAAAAAAAAAACACAAAAAATTCTGGCTGACAGAGAAAGCTCTAAGACTTTAAAAATATCCTGTTAAAAATACAGAAAGCTAAAAGTTATAGGCAAAAATTTAAAATCCCTGACTGCAGTATTTAATTGAACTTCTCTCTGCTCAAAAAAGCACTTTTAGTGCTTTTTTACTAGTCCAGTCTTGTGAAAAATTCTGTTTTATAATCTTGTCACACTGCTCAGAACATCTAATCACAATAGGAATAAGTCAAAATAGTTGCCATGAAAGAAAAATAAAAAAGAGAAAGGTGAAGAGGATCTACATCTTTGTATTTTCAGTGTTTTGTGAACATGCAGAAAATATTAGAAGTATTGATTCAGTAAAAAACCCTATACGAGTTCATTAGTGAAGAGCAATTTACATGCAGAATTTCAGCTTCAGAAAGCTGGCAAATGATGAAGAATTTCAAGTGCTGGACTCAAGAAGAGGGTTTAGATAACATTTTCTTCATTCAAAGATAATCAGACCTACCCAAGAAAATCTCATCTTCATTTCAAATTATGATATTTCTAATTCATATCTCAATTGTACCATCATTTAATTAAGTTTGTTTCTTTAATAGCAGCATACAGTCTGAAAAATTTTCTAGCTGATTTCAAGGAAACTAACATTCAGACAGCACACAGTCCCACGTCCTGCATTTAGCCACATCATTGCCTCAAAAAGTCTCCAAGTAAATCGAGTGACAGATGCAGTAAATCCAGAGATCTCATAAGATATTCTCAGGCAAGACACATGACAAAGGTTCCATACTCAAAGTGGCACTTCCTCAATGGAAAACCAGCAAAGCCAGCACTTGCTGCTAGCTAGGAGTAATCCAGAGCTCAAATTACACAAAGGAAAAATATTTACTAATACAGGTATCCACAAAGTTTAACTCAAACAGCAGCCCTAAGGTTCTCATACCCTGAGTCACAATTGAGAGTCTTTGGACTTAAAAACCTTATCTGGCAACTGATTCTGCAGCATCTGTTGTAAACCCAGGCTGCTGAATGCCTATGAGAGATTTTCATTCTTCATAAACTTTGCATAAAATCCTTAACAGAGTTCAAACCCTATCTTTATTTTCAAGGGACATTTTAGACAACCTACATCAAGTTCACCATCAGTGACCCTGCTCATTGAATGAGCTGGAACTCTACAGCAGGGACTGTTAGGAAAGGAGGCAGAAATGTCCTAAAAACTGATGCAAGATTTTTAATAATCCCTGAACCACTCAGCTATTTGATAGAAGTTTATAAAACTTTATTCACAATACAGCATTGTACAAAACAATTGGGAAGAAGGCACTAAAATGAATAGTGTGAAATGGAAGCAGCTGTTTTCAGACAATGGTTTCCAACTCAGAGGGAATAGTGAACTCTCAACAAAGCTCCATCACACAAATCAGTCTGTGCATCTGAAATGCAGCCCTGCTGAAATGTTAAGACAATGCAGTGAAGTTTAGACCTTCATGTCAGAATGTTACACTTTAGAACATCCAGCCAAGCTAAATTCAGTAGGTATTTGGAATTTTTCAGACTTCTGATTAATTGTATCAGAAAAATGATGCTAAAAATTATCATACTCAACTCAGTGTTTAAAACATTTCGCTCCAAATATCTACCATGGCAACCACCACATATCAATAGGCATACACAAAATTGAAGGATTTTCTTTCATAAAATTCACAGCCTTCAGGTCTACAAACTAATAAATGGAATGAAAGAAATTAAAAAACTGCTAATCTTTGTATTAAAAGAGATTTACAAATTCAAATAAAAAGCCCAGAGGACTTTGAGTGCGAGGTAACTGGTTTTAAAACAGCAAATGAGTGTGAAACTTTTTATTAAACATACCTAGCTCTGAAACTAACTATACTATATTTGCACTTTCTTATCAGCAAGCCTTCCATCCATATTGTTGAGTTCATATGTTACTGTGTTCTTAAAAATAAACAACTCTAGGCACAATATGGATTTTAAGAATAGAAGATGGGCTTAAACTAAAAAATGAAAACCAAAACCGAAAGTTTTCAGAATTAAATACATTTTTCTTCTGAAAATAAGTCTTCTGAAAACTTAAATGGTGCTTCAGTAGTTTCTGATAATCCTTAATTATGCTGTTAATTATGATAACCAATTAAAATAGCAATAAACAAAAAAACATTACACCTTTAAAAAATAGAACTATTAACTGCCCATAGAACTACAGGGAAACAGATGATTTAAAAATATGCCAAAGAAAAAAAAAATTGGCAACTTTTACAAAGAATAAAATAGGTATTTGTCTCCAATAAGTCAATACTTTTGTTAGTTATACTTCTTAATTGTTATAGATATCTTTTCATTTAAGAGATTTAGACATATTCCTGAGTCAGAATCACTTCATTTGAACTTGAGAAAACACCAAGATGTTTGTTTTCCTTCTTCTAATCTATGAATAAAAATGAAGTCAGAACAACAAGACCTACTAACACCTTGATGAATTTAATGGGAATAGATTTGGTTGGATTTTTTGTGCTGCTGGTTCTGACAATTACTTTAACTGAAGTAAACTACTTGAACACATAATATTTACAAGGGTTCAAAACATGCCACAGTAAAGGGCAGCTGGAGCTTCCTCTATGCAAAACAACAACATGAGATAAAGAGCAATGGAAAAACAAGGATACTGCTGAAGGTGACATTACTTGAAGTGCTGAGACATGAAGTGGATTGCTGTGATCCAAGTACATATTTCATAGCGTAATCTAAACTGTCTACCAAAATAGACATTCATTCTTATAAGCAAAAAGCAAAAATAGAATTTGGAAGTTTAGCTTCACATCCAAAAAATACTTATTAGCTTACACTGAGCTTAACAGGGAAGGAGAAACTGTTCTTGTCAGAACATTACTTCTGAAAGTGAGTGATGCTCTGCAAACTTTATTTTATGACTGGTTATCTTTTAATGGCAGCTTCATATAATTTAGCAGTTATCCTTGTTACTGGGCATAACCCAGAAGTTAGGTTTGGAAATCAAGAATCACCTGGTAAGGCATTTTGAATTTCAGCTGTAGGAGCAAAATGGATGGTATGGCAATCATAGAAGCTTGAGTATGATGATCCACAGCCAACTGAAAGATGAGATGATTTTCAAAGGCAACATAACAAAAACCCTAGTTCTAAAAGGAGCTTATATAATGAAAGCTAAAAAGTAGAAAAATGACTATTAATGAAGTCTTAATATCTCTTTCTGAAAATGAACTGCATTCACTTCCAGAAAAGAAATTATAGCATAGACATAAAGCCAACCTAAAAATCCCACAGCAAAGGCAAGCAGACATCTGGTGCCTGGAAACCTTGTGATTCCCCATCCCTCAAATTATTAGTAGAATAACTGGACAGATTTCACAGCCAGGAATCTATGGTTAGAGAGTGGGCCCTGCCAAAGTCATTTGCAGGTTCAAATATTCTTCTGCCAGCTCATCTAGGTAACAGCTTGTAGCAACAGCTTAAAACCTTACAGTGCTCCTGCCAGCATTTTGTACTCTTCACATTTCCAAAAAGGCAGGTTTAGGCAAGCAACAACAGTCACTCATCAGTTTAGCATCAATTAAGCTAAAGATTCAGATTAGTTTTCTAGATCTTTCTTGTTCAAATGTCCTCTCGTCCACTCTGATAAATCTTCAAGGAACTGGTTTACAGCAGGGACCAAAAAAAGAAAGTTTGGGATGGTGATCTCAATAACAGAGGACAAAAATGGGAATAATTTCTGATTTTCCCTTCCTTAGAAAATGACAGCTTCCAGCCCAGCCTTCTCTGCATCATCTGCAGAACCTTCCTGCATAATCTCCCTTCACCCATGACTCCTACTCTAAAACACTTAACAGCTCATTATTATTTCCTGTGTATGAATAATATACTAAAACAAGCACCCTTCTCCCATTGCCTATTACATTATTATTTCCTAAAAGTACCAACTTTTTTGAATTTTTCCTTTCTGTAAAATTTAACAAATCAGAAGAAAATTGAATTAGCTTCAAAAAAAACTGCATTAATTATCCTGTGAAGATACAAAAACAATTTTACTTCAGTACCATGATCTTCCTCATTATCTTATAATAATGGAACAGTAACTTTGGAAGAACCACTCCCAGCACTAGAAGAAACTTCCTACCTCATATTGTTTGTTAACCCTTCGAGAAACCTTGGGATTTTTTTCCTTTTTCTTCTTACAGCACAGATCTGCATCAGCCAAGAAGAAAAAAAAAAAGACTGTAAGCTTGCCTAACAGCTGAGTCTCTGCATTTTTCAGCTTTCCACCAAAACCATCCAATGGTGTGCATACAGACTGGAAGAAGCACTCATTGAGAACAGCCCTGCCAAGAAGAACTTTGGGATTGTCCTGGATGAGACCTGGCAGTATGTGCCAAAGGTGTCCTGGGCTGCATCCAGAGCAGCATGGGCAGCAGGGTGAGGGAGGGGACTCTGCCCTCCTACTCTACCCTCAGCAGACCCCCCTGAAGTGCTGTGCCCAGCTCTGGGGTCCCCAGCACAAGACAAACACAGAAGCACAGCAGGTCCAAAGGAGCAGGAGGAGGAGGGCACAGGGATGACCAGAGACCTGGAGCACCTCTCCTACAAAGAGAGATGGGGCTGTTCAGCCTAGAGAAGAGACAGCTCTGGGCAGATGTTATTGCAACCTTTTAGGACCTAAAAGCTTATAAAAAATGGAGAGAAGGATTTTTTGCATGTGCAGATAGTGACAGGACTAAGAGGAAGGGTTTTAAACTAAAAGGGGAGAGATTTAGATGAGATATTAGGAAGAAATATTTTACTGTTAGGGTGGTGAGACACTGGAATGGGGTTGCCCAGAGAAGCTGTGGATGCCCCATTCCTGGAATTGTGCAAGGCCAGGTTGGATGGGGGCAGGGAACATGCCAGATGATGTTTAAAATTATGTTTAAAGTCCCTTCCAAATGAAACCACTCTGTGATTCTATTCTAAAAGGCAGCCTGGTCAAAAAGCAAATAAAGGCTAATTAGACATAAACACTTAGATTGTAGAGAATTAAGTTGTGCAAGGAGGTTTTCCATGCCTAGATGAACTGGAAGGGGTTTTTTTTGTTTGCTCAGGAAACCTGGATTTCAAATAAATGCCTCTCCAAACGATCTTTTTAATCCACACACTGTGAAAAGAAACCCTAATATAGATTTTTTTGTTTTGACAGCAAGTTGAGTTGGTCTTTGGGAGTTCTGAAAATAAAGACATTTTCTTTTATCTTTAAAAGGAAAAAATCTTTCTTTGATACCACATTCTTTGATATAAAGCTTTGGTGATGGAAAATCTATATGACTGAGCACTAGCACAAAGGCAACAGCAATTAATAACACCTCTGAATAGAACAAAAAGCTGTGGCAAGTAGGGAAGCAAACAAAAAAAAGGACTGTATTTTGACTCTATATGACTTGTTCTCTACAGAAAACAGAATCTGATGTAATGAAATCCTTTAAGACTAGAGAAACCACCACAAAAGAGTGGTCATTTTCATGATGCCAGAGAGAGCTGAGAGAAGTGGCCACAATAACCAACAAGGATCTGCACAGGGAAAAGGGACCCCACTGTGATACTGTCAGACCTGTGGAGTGGGGGAATGAGAAAGGGAGAGGTTTTCCTGTTTCACTGCTATAAAAACAGGGCTGGGAACAGAGAAAAGCAAGGATCACACTGTGATTTCTTTTTAGCTGTGGAAAGTACCTCAGAAGCAAGGCAACAGATACTAAAGGCAGACTTGTGCATACCTGCAGCCTGCAAATCAGCATTTATTTTCAGGGTCTGCTCCAGAACTGATGCTTGCATAGGAAACAGTTGTGTGACCCTGACTTAAAGCTGGAGAAAGCAGAGGAGGAAAGACAAGATGATGCAGGAGCATTACGCAGGCACCAACCAAAATAAGCCAAGTGTTGTAACAGCCAGAAGAGCTTCCCACCCCACTCTCATCAAATAGTGAAGTGCAGGGCAGAGCATTTAGCAATCTGGAATTAGAAGGCTTTTTTCTTTCATTTTAAATTGAGGTAAGAGATTGCACAGAAAGCTGCAGTAAGGCAGTTTCAGGAGTGCTATTTTTAGGGGTGTGTGTTGCTGTTGCTGTTCTTTTTCAATTAGAAGAGCACAAAAAAAGCTGATGACTCAAGAGTTCCCTCCTAGTCTCCTCTCAAGCTGATCCTCCCAGCTGTTACTGTATTAACACCCATATAGATATTGTATTTTATTTTCTGGAAAACACACTTCAAGCCTTACATCATTCGCAATTTGTTTCTGTCAAAAATCTTGGTTTAGTGATATTATTTTGCCCCCTCTGTCCCTTGTTCCTAAATGAAATATCTTTATTTCTGCCTGAAGCCAGTAGTTTAACAGTAAAAACATATTTCTACTTCTTCCCTTTAAAAGAATGAGACACAGGAACCGATTCCCAGGAGGGAACAGGGAAAAAGGAAAGTATAATAGAACTTAAAAAGGAGCCTGGAGGTCAATGAAAGTCTCCATGGAAATTTATTAATATAATCAGTTGTCCACTCTTATTTTTTTGCTTTATTAATAGCATATTTAGCTTAGACATCTTAAAAATGTTTAAAATCCCAATTTATCTAGGGGCCTAAAAAATCCCTCTCCCTTTTTAAAAAGCAGATGCTGTTAGCATAAGGGCTTCATTAAAAATAAAAAGAAAAAAGTTAAAATAGTGATGAGATCCACATTTAAATAGATTATAAAAACCTACTTTGAAACCAATATAATTTTAGCACAGCTCAGCTAAATTCCAAAACCTAGAGAGAAGAAAAATCAAAAAGTCACTGTAGGTTAAAGTGCTCTAACTTTGGCTTCCTAGGAACAGGACAGCAGCATCAATGGATATAGAGCTGGCAGATTGCACAGCAAAACAGTGTGTAGCTGAAAGTAATGTCTTAAGAAACTGCTTCAACTTTTTTATTTTAAGGAAAGCATTTGAACTTGAGCACAAAGTTAAATTTCACTGAATACAGAATGACAGATACACATCTAAATACTTCACCAAAATGCAGCCTAAGATCACACCTTTTCTCCACGTACTAGCTAACATTTCAATATTAACCATCTCCTGTCAGAAACACCAAGGGCTCTAAGGCAGCCATTACCACTCAACAACACCACATTTTTCATCACAGAGGGCACATCACATCCTGGGAGGAGGAGTAGGAGTATTGGTCAAGGAAACATTTCTTACTCTCTACTCTGCAGCTGCAAGCCCTGCAGCAGAAGCAGCACATCACAGTCCTGCCTGAGCCTGGACCAGAACCACTAAGGTGAATGGGCTGGAGCACATGACATACAAGCAGATGCTGAATCAGTTGAGATTGTTCCACTTTGAAAGAGAAGATAAAAGGAAAAGGTTCTGCTGTCTACAGATACCTAGCAGAGGGGAAGAAGAAAACAGAGCCAGGCTCCTCAGAGGTGTGCAAGGTTAAGACAAAAGGCAACAATTAATAAACTCCTGCACAACCTGCTCTAATTTATTCTGTTTTGGTTAGGGATTGGATTAGAGAACCTTCAGAGGCCATCCACAAAATTCTTACATGAAATGTACAGCATTCCTAAGATCTGTGATGATACTAGTTAATACAACCAGTACTAAAGAAAAAGTAAGTTTGGCACTTTTCATGGTTATTTTAAACAACAGTGACTGAAAAGCATCCTTACATACAAATCCTGTAAAACTCAATCATCTCCATACTGCCAACAATTGATGTTTTGCAATTTCAGTACAAGGCTTCATTAATCAAGAACCTGTCAGTCACACTTGACTGGCAGCTTTTACTCTGAATTTATAACCTCTGCAAAAGATACAGATCAATAATGAAAACAGCAAGTGCAGAATACTAAACTGATGACTTCCATAACTGGCATGAAATATGACAAAGAAATAAAGGAGAGCTTATTTCATCTTTTCAATATATAAAATGGGCTTATGAGATAATGGGGAGAAACACTGTACCAGGGCTTGCAGTGAAAGGACACGAGGTGATGGTTTTGAACTAAAAGAGGGAAAATTCCATATTGGATACAAGAAATAAATTGTTTACTATTAAAGTGGTGAGGCAGTAGAACAGGTTGTCCAGAAAAGCTGAGGATAACCCATCCCTGGAAGTGTTCAAGGACAGATTGGATGTGGAGTTCAAACAACCTGGTCTAGTGGAAGGTGTCCTTACCTATGGCAGGGGTTTGGAACTCAACCATCTTTAAAGGTCACTTCCAACCCAAACCATTCTATGATTGCTAAGTGCTGTACCGAGGGAGTTCTGGTCCCCTTTGCATCCTCACCCTCATCTCAAAATGGGGAATATGGTAGGAATAGAGAAAGCATTAATAAATACTCATAATGGACAGTTCAATGTGTCTCACACACTATGGAATAAATCTGCAAGAAATCTTTATGTAAGGCAAATAGTCTTACATGAAGCAGAAAACTTTTTTACCATTTTCAGCATAATGAAGACAGAATGGCACTGCATAAATGCCATCTTTATTAGCAGTTTCTTTACAAGTTTAAAATGTTTTAAAAGGCAATTTTTTAAAAACCTGCTGGAAGTCCAGCAGAGTGTAAGATAATAATCTATTTCCCCAGTTCAGTAAGCACTACAAGGTAGACACATGCAGGGCAAAGGCCTTTTCATGGCTTCTCTGCAGTCTCACTGATCTAGCAGACAGAAAGGAAGATCAGAAAGGTTGCATTAAATTATTTAGAGACCTGAAACCCATTTTTCAAGAAAATACAAGAATTCTGAGATACTTCCTTGTAATTTCAGTGAAGCAGATTTTTGTGCTGCTTTAAAACCCTTTCCAAGTTCACCATTATCTAAAAGAAATTACACGACCTGAAGTCAAATATGGTACAGACAAACTTCAAAAAAACACTCTTCAACATCCAAGTGAAAGTATGTGGTCAGCACACCTCGTGGTTACCAAACAGCATTTCAGTGTCCCAAGAAGCACATGGTTTTTCCAAATTTGAAGGAAAAAATACCACTAGCATAGCTGAATTTTAAGGTAATCTTTTTGGTTTCAGGGCAAATTGTAGATTTCCCACCCATGATCAGCAGTAAAGAATACCTGTGGCACAGAGAAGGGACAGAATTTTACCCAGATATGAATACCATCTGCAATGCACAGGAGCTACTTTTCCAGGATGTTTAACTACTTTCTAAAGGCAAAACAACTTGTTATGAAAAAGAGATATTTGAAGGATAAGCATGAAAATAAACAGGGAAAAAAAATTTAATCAAGTCCTAGGTCCTGTCTAACTAAAAAAAAGGGAGGGAACAATTACCTCACTTAGATTTTGTCAGGCTGCAAAGACTGATGAACGTAAAGGCAAAACTGCTTCATATCACCAGTGAGTTACAACAGTCTGGTTGGCATTGGATTAGGTCAGGAAACAATGAAAGATAATTTTCAGTGTCAAATATAGGAAGCAACTGCATCTTTCTATGGATACAGAAAATATTTTCATGTTTCTCAGCAAAAACATCATTGCCTAACTGTGCCTTCTGCCAGCTGCCATCAACCTTTTGAGCAGGCTGAAAGGAAAAATTCTTGTAACTTGTAAACAAAAACATAAGCAAAGCTGGAAAAAAGCAGTGGAATTCAGGCCACCTATGTTTCAGAGTGGATTTCCAAACATTCAGTGACCTTGTATTTGTTGGCTTTCTCCGAGTCTCTTAGTCACCAAGAGAAATCACCACTGGTTATCATGCAGGTTAATGATAAATCACTGAAAAAAAAGCTGAAAAACGAACTCACTTCCATCCTCCACCTATGTACACCTTCAAGGACTTTGTACCTGCACAGACAGGTTGAAGACACCAGCAGACAAGCATTGAAGAAAGAACAAGCAAAATATGCCTGTAGTCATAAATGGATTTCTGCAAGTGTTTAGGCAGAGATAACTACCAGTCAACAAATGCGTGCAGTAATCACTGTTCAAGAACCTTAACAATCATCTAAAGGGAATGGTGGATATTTAAAATCAAATATAGTACAACTTGCAGAGTAATACAAAGACATAATTTGATCTCTGCATCTGACACACCGAACTTCAAGCAAGCTACAAGAAAATGTATGGTAACTTGGAGATGAATTCCGCCACAAAGGAAAGTAAATCCTTTAAGGACAGAAAATGCTATTGAATCCTCCCATCCTTGGAGAAGTGCTAAATTGGACTGGGCTAAGAGGAGGATACACATAACCCCTGCACTCAATTATCTTTCAGATAACAACCTGCCTGTACACTAAACAACACAATGCATTTTAACACAGAAGATCACTCATTTGTAAAGGGAATTGACAGTGAACAGCATGACCATGTGCACGTCGGCAAGTGCAGTAGCAAGGATCACCAGATCAGAGATGTTTGATGCTGATGTCCAGAGACATCCATGACATGCCATTTTTAGGTTTTATGCCTAATTAGATCTAGGTCAGTGCCCTAAATAGAACATTGCCACAGATGGACTGTTAGAAGCTGCCCTGAGACTCTATCATTGATTTAAACCTTTACATCTCCAGAAGAGTCCAAGCACATTGAATGAATCCCTGGAGCAGACCTGTGGTTTAATGTCCCCTAGAAGTTACTCCATGGGAACTGACACCACTTTTTGATCTGATCAAAAAAGATGTGGGGATGACAATGGGAGATGCAAAGAGACTCACTGCAGAACTACTCTGCTGCTCAAAACCAAAATGCTAATGCAAATGCAGTCAATGCATCTTCTACTGATGGCAGCTGGAATGATGCTGTACAAACCACACTAGGAAAAAAGCAATTATAAACAGCTCATATGAACTATTACATTTTAATTAAAATTAATTTAGAAGAAATATAGGACAAAATTAATTCCGTATTTTGTAACATTAGCATGATGTATTCAATCGTGCAGCAGCTCTCTGGAGGTCTGAGTTTTGGGGGGTTTTTTCCCTGTCTTTTTTTGTTTCCTTCTCATTACTAGTTTTGCATGATCAGGGTAATACCTGAGAGCCATGTCATGTCCTTTATCGTTACTGTTGATAGCTTTTGACAAGAAACAGAATACATTCTTCAGAACAATTTTTCCTTTTTTTTTTTTCTTTTTTTGCAAAATAATCATAAGGTCCTATTCCCCTTACTAGGGCTGTACATCTTTTTAAACAAGCCTAGTAAATGGTGATAGAAAACAGAGGACGGAGGAGCAACAGCAGAAAAATAAAGACAAGTTCTGAGAGCTGGCTATGCTTTATTCCCTCTTCCCTCTTCTTTCATCCTTGATTTTCAGGGAGAACCAACATCCAACTAGGCAAAAAAAACTATAATTTTAGTATTATGAGATAGTAGAATAGAAATATAAGAGAATAGTAGAATAGGTTAGTAGATTCCTCAGAAGATGGCTAGTAAGGTTGAATAAATTGGCTTTTACATTTTAGATTCAGTTTAAAGAAGTGTTTTCCATGTTGCTACTGAAAGCTTTTAGAAACCAAAAGTCTGCTTTCGATTGAAATAAATTTTTTTTTCAATGGAAACACATTTAGGTACATATTATTGTTGCAAAGCCAACAGCAATGAGAACTGAAGAGATTAGAATATCAATGTTACTGCAATGTCTTGATAGGCCCAGCTCCAGGGAAGACCACTGTTTTAGTACATTTTAAATGTAATAGCTTCAGATTCAAGCCTTCACATCAAATACAAAATATTTTTTCTCCTTCTCAATGACAACCAGATTTTCTTCTGTCAGACCTGCATGTACCTTCTGACTATTTAAATGCAAGTCTCGAGGCAGGCAACCCACCCTTGCTCCATCCCAGGCTCACTTCAGCTCACCTCCACCTTCCCAGCTGCACCCTGCAGACCCCTGGCCATTCCAGAGCAGGTCATGAGGCCCCAGTTCCTGAGTGCCTCATGCTTCACTCACCAGTCAGTGCTCAGAAACACCACAGGAAAGGAGACTTTCTATTGGCTTCAGATAGTGATGATTTCAATTAACAACAACTGACTGAAGATAACACACTTTTAAGCTTTTCCATATTGCAAACCATCCTTTGCAGTATTAAGAAAATCCCACAAAACTTCTAAAGAAGCTGAGCGAGAGCCAGCACTGAACTGGGAAAAAACAAAGCAGGAATTTGTGCTTTCAAGTGGTACCTTTGAAGAAAATATTTGCTATCAGGTGAGAGGGATTACGAGTGTTTACTTGTGCCACAAAAATACAACTGATTCTCCCACACTGACTCAAAGCATATCAGGGCATTTACAGCTGCTGCTTCCAGGTGCACTGCAGACCTTTGAGGATGACATGCTGGCTCTTTCACTTCTAGACCAGATGGGGCAGCATCCAGCAGCAGCTTGGGTCACTGTGCATTGGGGCAGCAGCTGGCAGACAAGGTGATGCAGGTGACAGCAAAACCCATGTGACTGAATGGAGCATTTTGCAGAAACACAACACACTACATTATGCAGGTTTAAATAACATGTGAAAATGGAAGTGGTCCAATCACTTATGATCAAAAAAAAGCACACAAGTTTCCTGTAAAAAGTACTGAGGCTAGGCTGTAAGTCATAACCCACAATAGACACTGGAAAGATGTGGGATCCAGTAACATTTCTACCAGCAAAAAACAACTAAAATCCATAAAAACAACAAATCCTCTTAAAAAAAAAAACAAAAACACCACCCCAGATTCTCTACAAAAGGATCTGGAGAGGCAGCAGCTTGTGGGAGAGGAATAATCCCACATATACACCAACAAAGGCTATCAATACATGTTGCCCTTACTGGAAAAGGACACAGAAGGCTTGGGCACCTGGAAGCTTTGCAGCTGACTCAGGCAACTGCTCTTTCCTCTCTGCTCTCTACAGATGGCTGCAGTGACAGTGCCATCCTATGCCACTGTCAAGCCAAGTGTTTATGTCAAAGCCACCCAACAACCCTCTGCCTCACTCATGTGTGCTCAAATCTTCCACTGGTGTCCAGCACATATAACACAATATTTTATAGATTAAGTGCAAGCCTCCAAAGATCAGACACATGATGCTAGTCATTATAGGAAGAGAGTCTGAGTATTTTTTTACACTGATTCTTCCAGACAATTCACTCTCTAAACTAGCCTGTGAGCACAGCCAGAAGAAATTGAAGTAATGTCATCCCCCTGTGCTGCAGTAAAAGAATTCACATTTTAAACATGTGACCTTCCTCAGTGAAGGACAGCAACTCGATTCTGTGATTGAAAGAGCAGTATTTCACTTCATCATTCACATCTGATAGATGGTATTACAATGACATTGATGGGAGGCCTTTCTCAGTGGACAATCATGACAAATGTCACCTACATGACACACTTCTTCCCAGGCCTCAGGTAGAGAGAAGCTCTCAAAAGCAGCCAATATGACACAACAATAGCAAAAACATATAGTTCTGTCTAGAAAAGAGACACCAACACTTGAGTAACCATTTCAGCCTGCCAGCATGCCCTTGCATTTGTACAAGGTGACACTGAACCATCCTGACTCTTCAGCCAAGGAAGCTCTCCTAACACACAGTGCTGTAGGAGATCAATCCTGACTCAGTATTTGGTACCCAATTTCAACATGTAAATCAGGTGTCTTATAACCCTTCCTAACACTACACTCTACTTATACTCAACTCCTCCCCAAAAGTCCAGGTATTTGCCTTATAATCTCAAAGTTCATCAATGATACTAACTCTCTGTAACATGAAACTACAAGGACCAACTGCAAAGATTGTATAGATTACAAATTTTCTACAAATGCACTGCACAACTTTAAACAAGAAAAACAAAGTTATTCCAAGTCTCAAACACTATGATACAGATCTAACATCTGCATCTCCAACATCTTCCCTTATTTTAAAAGGATGGAAAGAATATTTAAGAACGTAATAAACACATTAATCTGTCACTGAAACTGTAAATTTTGACTGCTCACATTTGGAATATGCTGGAAGGTAAGTCTAGACATGCAGATATTAAAGGGTTGAAAACCAAAACAAATTACATCATGATAATAACTTTTCAGTTAATAAGAGGAACACAAATGTTTATTTTCTTTGCTTGCTCTTGCTTTCTCAAAGAGCACCACTTTGATACCAGTGGTTTGGCATCAAAGGAAAAAGTAAACTGAATAAATGCAAGACATTTCAGAATGAGCTACACAAATAATCCAGTTACTTATTGAAGTGCACTTCACATTTTATATATAAAAGAAGAAAAAAAATCCATATACTGTATTTTAAAAGTATTCTGCTTGCATTCAGTCCACATATTAAATTTCAAGAATTGAAGAAAAGTAAATTTTACCTCTAAATATATACAAATATACTCAGAATGAGTATTTCAGACAACCCTCCAAGGTATACCAAAGAAGAACATCTGATGGTCTTGCTTGCCCCAGAAGTAATAAATCTTTCTGGACGTAGATAGCCCAAAAAAGGTGTGAACAGCAAGTCATTAAATAACTTAAGCTTGTGAGGGAAAAAGAACAGTGCCATTAAAACTACACCTTTAACACATGAGAAAACACTTCCCTTCTCCCTGTTCAGAGTCTGGTTGTTAGTACTTGATGACTACCAAGACTCTCAGAGTTATTGGGGAAATTTCAGCTGTGGCTTCCAGGAGCCCAAGTGTTTTATTCCATGATGGCAACACTGTCATAGCATGAGTGAAGTGCCCAGACTGATCCTTTGGGAAGGATGTTAACTCAGTATATCGTTGAGAGGCACCACCACATCACTCATGCACAAATGGTGTGCTCCACTAAATGGAAACTGTTTCACCAAAAATGTTACCTGATGGCACAATGCTATCACAGGAAGCATCAACCAACCAGCCTAAATGCAGAGATGATCACTGCCTCCTGCTAACACGGGGGCAAAGTTTAGGACATTGTTCTCAAAGACTAATGCACAAGACTCTGTACCCTTCTGGATTTTACATCTCTGGTAAACAAACTATAAAAGAAAAGAAAATTCATTTAAGTAAGCTGACATGATAGATACAGACCAGAAGTAAGCGTGGGCAAAATTTGGAGCTCTGATTTCCCTGAGGTACAGCTAAACTTGCAAACCTGCGGTTGCGAGTAGCAAGTCTCAGTTCAATTTTTCCTAATCATGCCTTGCACATAGCAATTCATTAGTTATTGTTACTGAAGCAGTAGAAGAAACAAGCAGTACCTATCCTGACAAAGTATCACAAGAATTAAAGAAATCAAAAGCCAATGGCAAATCTCAAGAAGTAATAAGAACAGGTTAAAGAAATGAAAAAAATATGAACTAAGTAAAAGTGACAGGGCAATAACCATTCCCTAGAGCTCATCATTCAGGAGGTCTATACTTCAAACACACATTGGGGATTAATTTGTGACTCCTGTTTTGACTAGAAAGCCTTTTATACAAATTACATTTCACCTCAGAACCAGTCAAGATGTAATGCAAGTGATTGCCTGCATCTGTCTTTGGGGATCTATTGACCTAGTTAGCTATCTAATGCAATTTTTGGCAATTGCTTAAGTTTTTTTCTTTGTGTTGTTTAGTATCAATTTTTAAAGTGACTGTAAGAATGTTACTGTATCTTTGCAGGGCAGCTCAGTTGACACACAGAGAGCACAGGAACAGGCTCCACTAATGGTGCTGGGTTTCTAAAACACTAGAACAGCATTACAGCATCCTAAGCTTGGAAAGAACACACATCAAAGCACTGGCTTCAAATGCAGTAGTAAAGCCAGCTGAGGCAGATGTCTGAGACAGCCCCTGTCCCACTCCATCTGGCTGCTTCAGACTTGTGTGAGACCTACAGACCACAGAGAAATCCCCCCCCCCCCAGCATCTAGGATTCGACCACAACACGGAGACTATTTGTTGTAGTTCCATCCACACTGAGATTACCCAAACTAGCCTCCAAACAAGGATGTACAAGAGAATGTCACCCTGAATTAGGTGGGACTCTATTCAAGAACCATGGAACAACAGCCTGAACACTGCTTAGTTTAGCAGCACCCACTTGGGTACATTTGACAGAAGTGTCAGCATGAAGCTGGCTTTGTCAACATCCACGCTTGGAGCTTCTGAAGAGTTTCCACCCACGGCTGGCACACACCCACTGCCCTCCCCTCAAAGTGCATGTTCATGCACTTCAGCTTCAAAATATGAGGATGGTCTAGTATTGCCAGGGGAATTTGTGGGAACCCCATCACAAACTACAGGCAACCCTTAGAAACATCCTTTGGTGCCACGCCCTTGTCTGTTTGCTCATTCTCTGCAAAGTGGGATTAGCAGAACTTCACTGCATGAAGGATTTTGAAAATACAGTCATTCAGAAATCAAGAGATGTGTAATTTTAATATAGAGGCATTTCCTAATCATATTGCAAAACAACGAGTACTTTTTCTGAAACAGACTGAAGAAATTTGTTAACAGGAGACAAATCCTACAAAAAAAAAAAATTCAAAAAACCCAAATTAGTTGCTGAAAACTTTTGGAAAAAACTTAATTATTACCCTAAATAAACTTCCAAGCAGACATGCATTCTTAAATGCATAAGAACACCTAAAAAGATGAAAAAAACCTCAGATTAAAAAAATATAATACTTACAGAATTAAACACATTCCATACTGGAGTTAATCTACAGCTAGCATTTAAATACGTGTGATGTACTAAAAGTTTACATGTGACCAGAGAGTTTCATGGATAATAAATCCCAAATCACCAGAAAGTAGGAGATATATACATATATCTGTGATAAATGTATATATATAGGTAAAATACCATATATGATTGTTCTACTCTTCCCTAGATACTCATTGTTGACTCCTGCTGAATCAAGACACAGCTAAAAGGACTACAGAAGCAAACACATGAGCAGAAATACAGAATTTAATGCTTTCCTTTCCATATAAATGTAAACATTTCACTTCTGCATGTCCTTCTAATACTACTGTTAAGTGCTCTTTTGATGCTACCAACACATGCATTTTCTTAATTTAAAAAACCCAAGTATTCAACTATGTGCCTGCAGTCACTTGAGTCCCTTCATCATCTGTAGGAAATGAGATGAAACAAGAACAGTCATCTAGAAACACAATTATTGCCACTAGAAGATGCCATATAACAATAATAGTAAATAGTGGAGGCACATTCCATAGGTGACACCTACAGTATGTGAAATATATTGTACCTCAAAAATATGCTGAAGACTTGATACCTTGATTCTATTCTCAATTCTATCAGAAATTAAATCATACTGCCTCAACTATTTATTCTGTAAAAGAGCAAGCTGATCTTGATCTCTCATGAATGAAGCTGAGTAAGAACCACTACCTATAGGCTATCCAATACCCAGGGGAAGAGTTATAAGAAGAACTGAAGCCTTTATTTCCAGCCTATCTTATACACTCCCTGTCCAAAACACTTCAAATGGAAGAAAATCAGAGTTTGCTTGAGATATTAAGGAATTTGGTCCCTTGCTGTGCTTCCCAACAGTTCATCATCACAGTACAATTTTTAGAGTTCAACAAGAAATGCTTTTTTTAAGAAGAGAAGAAAGGACAAAATCTTGTTTTAAGGCTCACCAGCAGCTCACAATTACAGGCTACTTTACCAAATACAAGAACTTTGCTGATGTATTATCACAGTAGTGATGCAGTTATAGATGTTCTTACACATTCTTACTAAGAAATATAACATAGGAAAATACACAGACCTCTTGTTTGGCTACACCAAACATTCTCTGCTCTCATTACACAGAAAAATGAATCACTGAAAAGAACCCACACAGGCATTCCCTAAATAAAAACAGGAGTCTGTACTTCATGTAATTAAATCTTTTAAGTAAGCCACTAAATTTTTTTCACCCTGTATTTGGATAAATGTATGTGAACAAATACATTTAAAACCTTACTGAATTAATTTAAATGTCAAATCCAAGTTTATTCTACAGGTAAAGCTTAGCTATAATGCATTAGTATAATTCAGGCCTAAAGGCAACTTCTATTATAAGAGGAGTTTCTATGTCATTCAAGGCTTATATTCTCAATGGAACTCAAGCTGCAGATAACACTTTTCCCTTTGCAGCTACTTCAACTATTATAAGCTTCCACCAAAAAAAACCTTTGAAAAAAACTACTGTGCTTATCACCCTGGCAACAAAATATCACATTCTTTCATATGATATCACAGGATTTACAAAACTGATGAGTAGTTATCTATTGTTATATCTTACAATGAGAACTCACAATTTTTTTTAGTGTAACACTAATGTCTCAATATCATTATTGCAAAATATAAGCAAAAATTGATTCTAAGACTGATTGTAGCATAAAACTATATTTAAATTTGAAAAACCATTTAAAACTCAGAGGGAAAGTTTTATCACCAAATAAAATTTGGTGAGAATGAAAAGAAGACTTTGAAATTATCCAAGTAATGATAAAAGAAATCTGCTTTGAAACTGCTGAGCTAAAATTAAACACTTCAGATTTATTAGGTTCCAAAACACATGAAGAAAAAAGCTATATACAAGTTTTGCAGGTTGATTTTTCCGTACTGAAGTTAGGGAAGAAAAGAATGTAAGTTTATCATCAGGGCAGAAGAGTGTAAGCTTATTAAATCTACATTTTAAAAAAATCCTCCGAGTTGAATTTGAAAACCAGTTTCAACTGATAAAAAAAATTATAAAATCAAAGCATATTAGAAGACCTTATTTTAAAACATATTTGTGATGCCACATCTCTTAACTTACCCATTATAAATTTCAGTCTAGCAAGATGCATCTAGATCCATGAAAGACCCATTAAGGTTTTTCAGAATTCTTTTTTTTAATGTATCTGCCTGCATCTTAGCCTTCATCAGCCATATTTGTCAAAGACAGAGCTATGCAAACCAGATGATATTTTGTGTTTTGAGCCAGGCTCTCACAGCACAACAGACCTGGCTGCAGACAGTAGGGAATGTTTCCTGGATCAGAACAGAACACTAAACTGCACGATAACATCTTAAATTTGTAAAATACAAACAATTTACCTTAGAATTTATTATCTTGTTATTCATTTATTTTATCTCCTCTGTAATGCTGCTGGGTTACATTACAGTTGCATTCCAATACAGAACAAATGAAGCTGCATTTAAAAGCATGACTTTCTGTTTATTTCCAGGGTTTACATCTAATACCGCATGTCAACATATTATCATGATGCAGCCTTGGAGTACACACACTATTTCTATGCTTACAAAATCATTCATCCACCATAATTTGGTGCATTTATTCACAGATTTATAGAATATAAAACTGGCTGGTTTTCCTTGAAAAAGCATTCAACACCAAAAGCTTCTATGGCTCCCAGCAACTCAGATATCCTAAGCCCTTTCCTTAGGTCTTGATTGTTCCCAATGGACAGGAACTGGAGCACAAATCCATCATCCAGTACCACAGGCAGCACCAAGTAGCACAAACCCTGTGTCTTCTCAAGATATTTCATCTGTTGCATTCAAGTAGTCAACACCAACTATTTGAATTATCAAGGACAGCCATGTGAGTACCCACTGTGATGAGGGAAATCTGTGTGTACCTCATGGATAATACCAGAATCTCTGCAAATTTAGGTTGATATTTTCACACAAAATATCCTCAGACTATAACTTTAAGAAAATCTTGACTGTTGTTGCAAAAGAAGACTGTATGAAATCTGACATTGTATCAACTGAAAGATCAGATTTCAACCTTGGACTAGCACACGGTCCTACCTTGCTAAATGAATTTGAGCTCCTGCGAAATTCTGTCGGGGTATGGCACAAAAAATCAAAATGTATGAGTAACTATAAAGATATCACTTGTTTTTATGCATGCACACTATGCTTTAATAACAAGACATTTTGGCTGCACAATATGATCTTTAAATATATGAATTAGGCTGCCCATAATATCTTCTTAAAATGACCAAATTCCACAGATATTGAATCTTAAGTCCTCTGTAGTCCAGCCTATGGATTTGGGGAAGATCTGGAGCACAAAAAAAGCAAATAGCTTGAATGATACACATACGACAGATAGGGCAGGATGATTAATTTGAGGCAACTCACTCATGAATAGGTGGTATTTGGGTGTTCTATAGTGGATTGTTCAATAATGTGCTTCAATGGATGTGAAGCTCTGGACAATCTAATCTAGAATGAAATGGACTCCATTGTTATCCAGGATAAACACTTCTCATTATGTTCCACCCTATTTATTTGCAACCTGCTATCTCCTACCAGCCCCACCAATCTCATGTCCTTGGTAAATACTGCCTTAATTTATCTTCTGATAAAAGACTCTCATGCCTCTTGTCCCTTGAGTACTAGTAAAAATAATCATCACTTCACAAGCACTAAAAATTTAAAATCTTGACAAATTATGAAAGATGCAAAGGTAATAAATTAACCATTTAACTCTACTTAATAAAATTTACTTGATAAAAGATTTGCATATATGCAGACTTTATATAAATATATCTTTGTTATACACAGTGGAAAAAAGGAAAAATTGAAGGAGGCAAAAAATACATATATCAGAGCTTACAATTGAAAAATTTTAAAAAATTAAGTATGGGGCAATACAGATGTATTTTTCTTTAATAAAAATCTTGGATTTTTTGGCTATGAAATATACTATTCTGCAACTGCCACCTTTATTTTAGACCAGCAACAGTCAGAACCACCTACATTTTAAATTTGCTTTTATTGCCATAGAAACGTATATTTGCTTTAACTAAAAAGGAAGTCTTCTGGCTCAATCATCTACTTTCTATATCATACACTACAGAGGACATAATTTATTCATTTACAAATCCATACTTGCATACTTTTAACATAAGCTACATCCACCTCAGCTACTATGAAAAATTACATGTGGTTTGTGTTAGATAAGATAGTTATAGAACATTTACATTAAAATGAATTACTTCAACCCACTCTATATAAATGCTAAAGGATAGAAATACTTTAAAATTATTTATGTTCTTAAATCAATCCAATTTCAAGTATACTTGCACTGACTTTTAATTCAATAATAATGTAATGCTCAGAGCAATCATGCACCATTTTATTAAATAATTGTAATTAAATCTTTCTGTGTTCAATAAGAGATAGAAAACAGGTCAAAACACATAGAAGAAAATGGTATTTTTTGTCCTCTTTAAAGCCACTGACACCAAGGAGAATGCATACCAAAAAATTAAAGACATTCAGTGCTAATAAAAACCCTAATAAACCCTAATAAAAATGCAGTTTTGGTATCAAATAAAGATCTAAACTATTTCTGTAAAGTACTAAAGTGCTGCTCTACAAGGCAAAGAAGTTCCTGAAGTCCTCAGGTCACCCAGATTTGGGCACACAGACACCCCAGAACCAGCACTGGGTTCCCACCAGCCCCTCTGCAAAGCCACCAAGAGAACAAGGCTAATGTGAGGTACAGCAAAGATGCTTCTTTTGTAACCCACTACAATAAAATGAATGGGAAAACCAGTCATTTCACCAGAGTAAACATGCAGCATGTTAACCAAACATATTTAAGCTGTTACATGCAATACAGCAATTTGAGTTCTCAGCAATTCTTAGCAATTCTACAACCTTCTTGCAACAAAAGTGGGGGAAAATAATGGCATGTAAGGTTTATCAACGCTAAATTTTGGTCTGAAGTCCACTCTCTAAGAGAGGAATTGAATACTCATTAGGTGTGGCTGGTAGAAGGGAAAAAAAATTTCAAGTTCCCCCAACATTACAACACAGAAAAATTCTAAATAGAATTCACAATATTGGAGAGAAAAAAAAAAAAATCATTCTTAAGTACCACAGCTGTACTGCAGGATAACTTACTTTGACTAGATAGCAACATTTTCCATATGACTTTTGGTAAATATTTGAATATCCATAGATATCAAATTATACTGGCTTAGAAAACATTATTTCTTCTTAAACAGATATACTCAGCAACAAAAATGTTCAAAACTACCATTATCCATAAATGCAATATTTATCTCTGGCTATTCAAACTATTCCAAGGGGAAAAAAAAACATACATAAACTAATCACTACAGGAACAGAGGAGCGATCCTCTCTTCATAGGAAAAGGACATTTAAACAGAATAGTGGTTTCCTGAGGGGAAAAAAAAATGCTAAAGAACAACCAGTGTTTTTTTGGTGAAGGAATTGTTGATGGTAGGAGTGGGATTTTTGTTGCAGAGAAGCTGGTTTGGGTTTTTTTCAGGAAAAAGAAAACCTGAAAACAGGGCTGGAGAGGGACCAGCCATACTGATTCTTCTTAAATTTCCTTTAATTGCTTTCTCAATTGTTAACTGAACTAATCAAAGCTTTGTGCAGGTAATTCTAGAACATGATTGAAATACTGTTAAATATTTGTGAAAGCCATGATTTCCAAGGAAATCATAGTACAAATGGCATAGTAATAATTAATTAGAAAAAATGTTCATTGTGTATTATTCACACAGCATTAGTGATCTTGTGGACACATACACATGCTTCAAACATATAAACCCTTTCAAATCTAGACTGACATTTTCCAGGAGGCTTGTAGTATTTTAGAATAGAAAATAGGGTAAAAAATTCCTAGAAAATACTTCACTTATAGAAATACCCTCCCAAAAAGAGATAAGCCCCCAGACACATTCATTCAGATGATAAAAGGAAGAGGCTGTGCTCATCCTTCCTGTTCTGGAGTGAAATAACACAAAGCAAAAGCTTTTTCCTAGGAATTTGGCTCAATAGCAAAGCTAGCATATTACAGCTGTTGAGCATCTCAATGGCTATGGGGAATACTACTAAAAACCCCAAACAAAAAACACACAACCAAAAAGGAAAGCAGAATTCTAACTTTCTCTTGTCCAAAAAATTAAGAGTAAAACACAATTCTGAACTAGTTTACCATTTGTAAAAACTACAGTCAAATAGAACTAATTTAAAGAAAGAATCTGTTTCTTATCTCCTAGATGAAAGCATTAAGCTTAAACACACATTCTAGTCAAACAGTCAATACAGAAGTACCATGCAATTTTTAATTTTATTTCCAAAGGAAGAATCCCAACAACTTGCTTTCTTAACATAGGGAAATCTCAAAAATATTTGTGTAAAGGAACACAAAGGTAGTTTCCAAAGGTAGTTTGGAAATCACAGCAGCAACATACACAGCAACAAACAATGTTAAAGCTATTGTTTGTTTTTTTCCTAAATCTGTTTTCAGTCAAACAAAACACAATGCACATATGGCAGCATGCCAATTATGGTAGATGTCACATTGGTTGACAAGATTTACTGAAATGTTCAGCACATGAATACTTTAGATTAACTATCAGGCAGTGTGCAAGGACAGCTGCTTGTTCTGAACCAACCTCTTCAGATTCACTAGAAAAACAAAGTATCTGGAAACAGGAGAGAAAAAGAAAGAAAAAAAACCCCAAACACTCAATGCTGTTATTTTAAAAGAAAAGGGAAAATATGAGGATGGACAAAAATCGGGCAGATAATACTTTGGTGAAGGTCTCCAGAAAAAACAAAGCTTTATTATATTGGAGGAGCAGAACATGGCTTTATGTAAAAGAAGTAAGTGCAAACACTGTTTATAACTCTTTTTTTTCTAATTAACAAAATACCTCAATTTAAACAGGCTGTATAAACACTGTGTTCACCTGACTACTGAATCAAAGAAAAACTACTGCTGCTGAAGAATCATTAACATCTGCTAGGTGGACCAAGCCTCACTCTTGTGCAAGGCCTGTCACATAAAAGGCTGCAGAGGAAGAGTCAGCTCTGCACTCATGTGGGTCATCTAACACTGCAAAACAATATTATTTTAAAAAATATACTTTTTAATTTTAAGGATTATACTGAAAAGGCTGAAGTGGGACCATTAGATAAAGCCTACCTGGCTACTTGTCTGCAGCATTTATATATAAATATTGCTATTAAAATCCTTAAATCTATTTTAGATTTTCTTCACAAGGTCTGAGAGCAAAGAAGCAGCAATATTATCTCCAATTTTGCCACAGAATTTGCTCTAAGTGCTGGCTCAAACAACCATAGTGCTAAGCTTAGCAAAGTGTTAAAAATATTCCTCAGCAGTCTATAAAAAATTTGCTCCTATATCCATTAACATTTTCATACAACACTGTATATTTTGTCTGAATCCCTGTTGCATGTTAACAGGAAGCTCAAGCAGGAGCATTCAACTTAGAATTGCATATTCAGTGCAGATGCTGGATTCAGCAGAGAAATGATGAAGAACCAGGCCTTTTTCCCCCCCTTTTTTAATTAACTGAGCTCTTGAATACCATTAGCAGCTCTAGAGGCATTGAAATTTTATTACTCCTTAAGGAAGATATACATAAATAGAAAAAGTAGATCTACAATCTGAGATGAGAAACAAGTACATCAGTGTAACCATGCCAGAAAAAAAACCAGAAGTCCCAAACCACAAATATACTGTGAAGGCAGTGTGTGCCCACCTCTCCCACAAGAGTACGCAGGAAATTCAAAATCACTGTTTCCCATTTCTAACACAACCAAGCTACCACACTGCTGGCACCCCAGCTCACACCCAAACTGCCCTCCAGCACCCTGGCAGACTCTTTTTAAATTTTATGTTTCTTTTACTATTACTCATTTTACACACATCCACTTTTCTTTTCGTTGACCAAGAATATTCCCCCCAAGTCCTTCAAGCTCAATTCTGCAGAAATCTTTTGTCCAGCTTTCCCAAAATCTCATCACATGCCACACTATTTTTGGGGTTTTCCCCTGAAGGCACTACTGTAAATGTAACAAATACTGTTTATAGTTTATACTATTATATAGAAGATTTTTGATAACAGGCCAAGTTATACAACTAAGCACTAATTCTAGACAATCCAAGAAATGTGTCTAGCTTATCACTTCCCAGCACTGAACTGAGCTCTGAGAACACATAGAAACTGGGGTCAGAAGCCATTAGCTTCTAGCAGCTGATCTATGTCAAGTCAGTTGGAATAACTTAAGTCCAAAATCAAGTAGGTTTTGTATTAAAAGAAATAGATACTTTTGTATAAATTTAAATTTCTGTAGCTATCCCTAACACACAATAAACATGAAACAGAGATAATTATAATGCTTGAAAGCCAGCCAAAAATGTCTAATTTTGGCTGTTCATATTAGGAAAGAAAAGTAAACCATTCCATTTTAAATTGTCCAAGGGGCAAGGGAGGAAGCACAGGGATTTGTTTGTTTTTGTAGCACAAGTTACAAATTCCTATTCCCTTGGACTTGACTGAAACACACTATTCTTATTCACAGCCTCTTCTTTAGACAGCTTTTGATTTAGAGGAACCACCTTCTTTGATATAAGGATGTTAATTAAGAGTTTTATTCACCCAACATTTTTTCACTCTGAAACCTAGTTTTCCACAAAACATATACCTGCTCTTAAACAAGTGTGGGGAGCAGCTGAATGTTCAGTGATGCTTTCCAATGCTGTTTCCAGACATGCAGTCCCACAATCAAGCTTAAAAGAGCAGCAGTTCTGAACTATACAAATATTCAATTTATAACAGTACATTGAAAACCAAGGGGAAAGATTAAGGGATTGGTTTTGGTTATAAGCCACTGAAGCAAGTCCAGCTTGAAACACCCTGCCAGGTAAACACACTAACAGCAGGATTCTTAAAGAGATTCTTAAGCAGAGCTCTAAGATACCAGAAACAGCATATTATTTTTAAAATATAGCAGTCACATTTTTGTACAAGGCAAAACCCAATGTTTTTTATAAATTACGTGTCCCAAAGGTCATATTTGCAAAAATAAGTTAGCAGTTTAAAGGACTTTAAGAATGAAAGGGAACCAAAAATCTTATCTCTCTATTAATTGTTTCATACAGTAAGTTAGACTTTCATTATTCTTTGCCAAGTTGTGCAGAAGGCTCTTTTCTTGTTATCTGATTGTACACTATTTACAGTTAGTATATTTCCTCAAGATCAAATGTCTCTATGTTTTATTTGCCTGCATAGTATGAATTTTATTTATCCAGGAGTAAAGGTTTTTTATGGATTCAACTCCAAACAAATGGAAACATATACAGAAAGAATTTTCTTAAGGAAACAAAGTAATACTTCTATATATAAAATGGTTAAAGTACAAGAATGAAAGCAAGACATTCAGTTCAGGTACCTCTTGCATCAGCCAAGTGTCCCACAAAACCTTAAGGCAAAACCCACTTGGAACTGACCCTGGCATTTGGTTTGCCAGAAGCAAGAATTCAGGCTGACATGGCTACCACCCATATTGTATCTGGGGCCTCCTTCAAGAAATCCTTAACCCAAATCCTTTGTTTCCTCTTGCCCCAAAGTCTTCCATCTAATTTCGTGGTTACAGGTAACAAAAGCCACTGATTATCAAAAGAGAAGAAATAACTTCAAATAAGGATTTTAGTGCCTGGAAGGGGAATTATTCAGAGATCTGCATAGTCCTACTAGAGCATCACAGTATTACCACATTTCATTAAATAAGACTCCAGCTGATGTCCAATAATAATAAGCATGACTATCTCTTTTGGAATATCAAGCATGTCGGGCAATGGCCTTGGGATAAAAACGACTCAAAGAATCAAGAGGAGAATGATGAGAAAATGAAAACACTGCAAGCTTCTAAGCATCACCCTAGAAATATCAAATGGTTCCAGCCAAAGCCACAGCCAGGAATACTAACAAGTTAAAATATTACTTAAGAAGAAAAGGTGCAAGGAATAGAAATACTGGAACCAGGAAAGACTGAGGGTCCAGATCCCTTGCCTCAATAATAATTATTTTTATTATTAATAATAAAAATGTCATATTTACAAGCTGAAACTTAACGGCAATTAAGTGGTTTTACCTTTCTGTCATAACACATTTATCTCCAACAGGGAAATACAAAATGTTAAAAAGGAGACTGACTCACTGCTGAAATAGGAAATACAGAAAAGAAGTTAAGTGAGTCAATCCTACAAGAATGAAAGACATGGCATCTTTCTTGGTGGCTTAGCTATTACAAAAGTGCATTAAAATAATGAAAATACATGAAAATGCCTAATCTAGAAGCAATGCCCATTAGGTAACATTCTGGTGCAGACAAAAAATGGAAGGTTAAAAAATATTACATTGTAATGATCAATTTTATAAATTTTATAAATTTCACTGAATTTCACAGAAGCAGCATGGTTCAAACACTGCTGAGCCCCAGTAGTTTTACATGGCAAAATCTGTAAGCGTAACATGCAAAGAAGACATCTGCATGATCAGAAGCTGACACATGTACATAGATAACAACAGATAACAAATGGCAAAAGTTCACATGTAGAGCAGATAAGGTCAAGAATCTCAACCCTAATTCACAGGTTAGAAAAATGTGGGATAAATAAGTCTGGGGGAGATTACACTGCTCTCCTAATTACCATTCACAGTTACAGGTCCTTCATCTACGCAAAAATAAATGTCTAGTCTTAATGCAAATGACATTCATTTCATCAAGATGCTAAATTAGTACCAAACACATCACTTCTGATTTTGTGTGAAATACCATCAATGCATTCTGGCATATCACAGCTGAGTACAGCTACATGCAGGGGTGTGAGGAAAAGCCATGCAGTTTGCAGACACTTTTTATCCAGAAAGACAGCACAAACTGATATTTTCTCCAATTTGTATTGAACGCTGCAGTACTTTTCAGCATATGGAAAATAAACAATCTATTTAAAACATCTCAACTGGATGTTATAATGATTTCCTTCCAGTCAGGAGTGACTACTATACTGGCAGACAGTAAAACTTTTACAAAAGGTCTGCTAGACAGCTTTATTTTTATGCACAAACCACCCCATTAAGTTCCCTCCCAAGTGCTTGCTCTAGAACTAAACATTACAAATCTCACACTAATTTTCTTGGAAGCACAAGCTACTTCCTCTATACCCATGACCTGACAAATTTGGTGGCCTTCTACAATGGGGTTACAACAGTGGAGGATAAGAGAAGGGCAACAAATATCATCCACCTGGACTTGTGTAAAGCATTTGACATTGTCCTGCATGACACCCTTGTCAAAACCTGGAGAGATATGGACCACTCAGTGGGTAAAAACTTGACTGGATGCTCACACTCAAAGACTTGCAGTCAACAGCTCAATGTCCAAGTGGAGAAAACTGACAAGAGATAATCCTCAGGGGTCAATATGGTGACAGCTTTGACAGCAACATGGGCAGTGGGATCAAGTGCACCCTCAGCAAGTTCAAGAAAACACTAAGCTGTGTGTGCAGTTGACATGCTGAAGGAAAGGGATATAATCCAGTGGGATCCTGACAGGCTTGACACGTGGATGTGAGAATCTCAGCAAGCTCAACCAGGCTAAGTGTATGGTGCTGCAGCAGGGTCACAACAATCTCAAGCACAATGACAGGGTGGAGAATGGATTGAAAGAAGCCCTGGGGAGGACTTGAGGGTGCTGGTGGACAGAAAGCAGGATACTAACCAACAGTGTGTATCAGCAGCCCAGAAAGTCAACCACAACTTGGCCTGCATCAAAGAGATGTGACCAGCATGTCAAGAGAGGTGATTCTTCTCCTCTACTCTGCTCTCATGACCCCACCTGGAATACTGCTGCCAGCTCTGGGGCTCCCAGCACAAGTCAGATGTGGATCTGGAATGAATCCAGAGAAGTTGACCATGCAGCTGGTGCATCCCTCCTACAAACACAGACTGAGAGAATTTGGGCTGATCAGCCTGGAGAAGAGAAGGCTCTGGGGAGCTCTTAGAGCAGCCTTCCAGTATGTAGGGGGTGCTCACGAGAAGGCTGGAGAGGGACTTTTGAAAAGGGCATGGAGAGACAGGATGGGGGAAATGGCCTTAGGATGAAGGAGTGTATACTGAGATTAGATATTAAGAGGAAATTCTTTACTGTGGGGGTATTCAGGCACTGGATTAGGCTGCTCAGAGAGGTTTTGGATTTCCTATCCTTGAAGGTATTCAAGAACAGGCTGGATGAGGCTCTGAGCACAAAGTTTCCAGCCCTTGGCAGGGGGGTTGGAATTAGATGATATTTAAAGTCCTTTCCAGTCCTAATCATTTCATGATTCTTTGATTCTGCAATTAAATCCCTGTGCAAGTGCTTACCTGCATTGCTGTGATTTGATTGCCTATTTTAACTAAGGTGCACTACAGAGCCTCTGCCTTAACTGTACTAAAAACTACAATTCAGCAGCAATGTGAGTCACACTTGTTTTGCTAGGAGGAGTTGTGCCAGAATGCTCTCCCAGCAATGTCTTTGATCTTTCTGCAAACCCCTTCTGACCATTCTCTCCTTTTTCTCTCCAGGAGGCTTCAGAACCTAAGCCAAGCACTGGGGAACCTGTGAGCTCCACACACTCTGCACCTATAGACTCCTCTTTGCTCAGCTCTTTGGGAACCCTCTTTTTCTAAAATCTTCCTCTTTTTAATTTTCCTATCAACAACCTGGTTTTGCACTACAGTACCTGTGAGCTGATATTAACAGATGATGACCAAGATTTGACTTGTCTTGCAATGTTACTGCAAAATGCAATGCCCTCCCCTCCACTTCTCAAAATGCAAGGCTACAGCACCAGAAATCACACTGCAAGTACATAACAGAGCACACAAAAGCAGTATCCATGACTGCCAGAAAAAAATGTCATTTGCATAACCAGTCATGAGGAAAGTATTTGTCAAAAAGATACATTATTTTCCCCGATGCCAATCTCAAAATGCTAAAATACAAGCTGCTTAGCAGTATCAGCAGCCCTGATTTGATTGAATGTATTGGAAAGGATACAGAAATGTGAATCATTCACTGAACAGGTATCCCATAACTGTATGAAGACTTCTGAAGCAGAAGTTTGTTGCTGAAGGCATTTTGTGATTTTGAAGACAGAAGCTGCTTGATGACCATGTGAGAAATGTAATTAAGTTCCCTAGTTCTATGGCACACATTTAAACCAAACATTAAAGTAGCTTAAACAATACAGATGAAGTTTCCTTATAATTCACTCCTTGGTGATGAGAACAGTTGATGAAACAGTTACAAAAGGCACTCCAGTTCTTAAGTGTGGGACTGGAGAATGTGTTATGGCTACATGGTACTACTCCCTTGCAGAGGAGTCAAACACAGCCTTAGTTTCACTTAAAAAGTGATGCCCTAAGGAGCTGGCAAAGATGCTCATGTATCAGTCAATGAAAAAGAACATCTGTCCTTTGCCAAGTAAGAAAAATGAAAGGAAAGGGCACTTTTACTTAAAAGTAAGCCAGATGATTCTCAATCTGCAAAGTCATCTTTCCTTGAATGTCATGTACACACATTGTCAGTTCAGGTTTATTAAAGTTTTTTGTGAAACTGGAATGAGGTTCAAAATGTCTGATATGAATTACAGTCATCTGTTACTGCTATTACCTAGCATTTTAAAACACTGTCTGCTACAAATAGGAGAAACTAATAAAGTTTTACATTAATATAGATAACCTCCCCCCTACCCTCCCCCTCAAAGAAAAAAGAAACACAACTAGCAAAATAAAATGCAAAGTCTTTGCAAATGCACACATTTTAGTTGTAAATACCTGAAACCCTGCCAATGAAAGCATGAACAGAAAGTTGCTTTTGCACTACACAAGCAAAACTCAATACTGGGGATCCAGACAACTCCTCAAGAAATGAAATCAATTACAACTTAATACCACCTGTGACCTGTAAGTCACAGAAAGGCAACAAAAGCAATGTATGTCTTAATGCTGACATTCAACATACCTCTTTATAACAATGAAGATCTTGAGTTAAATGAGATCAAGCACAACTATAATCAAAATCAAAAGTGACCATAGCTGTCCAATGCCTGTCTGTAAGCCCTTATAACAAATGGGACAGCATATACTTGTAACTACCCTCATTTTTATAATGCCCTTGGGTGACAACTCTGAATCTGCAGATTACCTGAGAGCAAGAGACTGATTGTCTGTAACCAAGCTTTCTCCTAGGAATGTGATTGATTTAACAGGACTCCAGGAACACATTAAGGTTTTGGTGAAGTGTGTAGGGGAAACCAAGAGACCTGCATATCCCTGACAACAATCTTGTTGATTGTTCAGCAGACTTAAGTGTCCCAGTCCAAGTTACAAATATATAAAGGACTGAGTGAGCAATGATCCTACTGCCCCCACAACACTACATCTGATTCAAAATTTTCAAAAAGCATCATGACCAAAGATTTAAGAGCGACAAGCAGGGTCATACCCTATAGCCCAGTGATGGAAAACAAGGGACTGAGTAGACCAAATGACTGTTCCTTTTATTTCTGCAGTGTTAAACTTTAGTACTGGACATTAAGTGGTTTTCCACACAAGTTAATAGCCCAATCATGAAGAACCTAAGCTCAGAACCCTTAAGACCAAGCTGTTCTATGAAGACCCACTTCATCTTTTTACAAATTTGCTTTAATGCACTTCATATCCCAACCCCAAAGAACTGGGAAAAAAAAGGTATCCAAAGCCTCTAAAACATAATGTGAGAAAAAAAAACACCCAGCCCTGCTTCATGCTAATAAGAAATATTTTGAAAACCCTTCAACTATATGTCAAATAACTTTTTCCAGACACATAATTATTTATTGTAAGGTTTAAAGACAAACTCAATAAGGCAGTGAGAATAGGTATTATCAGATGCTGAATCTCAGTTTATACATATGTCAAGTAACATCCATTTTTCTTTACACCAGTTATGAGAAGTTACAGTGTTTTCCTATCAAGGACAGCTCTTACTTAAGAGCTTTACTTGACATTCACAGGTCAACACTTCCAGCAGAAAGCAAAGAAAAAATATTCATAGTACAGAAAGTCAATCAAACAGTAATCTTGTTTTATAAGTACACACATGAACACAATGTTTTGAGCAAATATGACAAAAGGACTCAAAGGAGTGAAAAAAGGATTTGATTTAGATGCCTTATTCTCTTGAGGACAGATCAAAAGGACTTTCAGAAGTTGCTTTTACAGAAAAAAATCTATGTATTACAGGCCTTATTTTGTAGATCTTTCCAAAGGCTTCTTGTCTAGAATGCAGTTTGCTGGGAAGGGGCCTCTGGATAATTGAGGCATGTATAATGCCTTCTGACCTCTCTTGTGTCTGTTTGGCCTTTTCCACTAATGAAAGAAACCAAACTTTATTTTATTTATTTCCACTCTTGGAGATTAATATTTTTAAACTGATCAATTTTCTGAAATCAAATAAGTGTAGGTGGTATAAACTTTGAATCCTACACAACTTTATTCTTACTTCATTTGAGAAATCAGAACCTAATTTGAAAGTGCACAGCTTCAAAAATGAAGATATTTCTATCAATCAGCTACAGTACTTCAAAGAACAAAACATCAAGTTCCCACAGGCTACAACTTCAACATTTCTTCTGATTTTTATCTCCTCACTGATAGACAGAGTGGCCAACAAGTATTCAGCATACCTGCTCCAACTTCTTTTTCCTCTTCTTCAATGTTGTTTTTGATACTGTCGTACTCCTCATCAATTGCCTGGTTGCCGCGCATTTGCGACAGAATCCTCCGTGCTCTCTGAGTCTGCCCTTTCTGAATGAGCCAGCGGGGACTCTCGGGAAGGAACAGGAATCCAAGAAACTGTATAACTGCTGGTACAGCTGACAGGCCCAGCATGTACCTGGAAACAAAGAAGAAAACAGATAAATATCTAATTGCCTACAAAAACATGCTATGAGAAGATTCAGTTACAGCTACTCAAACTGTATTTTCAAATGAAATCTCCCACTCCTCATATTGTTTCTCATTGTAAGTTAAGGGGGTAGGAATTATATTCTGCAGGTATTTTAGAAAATGTGATCTTTCCTTCATTTCCAAGAAATCTCAGGGACATGTTGACTATTGTGCCACCACTGACTCTAGCACCACTGCTCCTGAGGACACTAAGTTAGACTAAATAAAAAACCTGTAATATTTCACTAGTTTGAAAATGGATAAACCCCTCAGCAACAATAATCAACAGAAAGAGAAAGCAAATGCATGGAGAAAACCAGGTACTGTTGATGACAAAAATGAGACTGAAATCCTGCTAATTGTTTCACCAACATTAAAAACAAATAACAACAACAAAAAGCTGGAGAAAAATGCATAATTTGGTCGGTAGTACATACATACAGATGCATTTGTCAATTATAATTTCTGACTATAAGCAGAAACACTGAAAAATGTTCATTCTACCAGCACAGCAATTTACATCAGATCTTTCAGAAAGTTTGCTTTTAAATCTTCAGTCAGATGCAGTTTTAGGTTTTAAATCAAAACTGCATTTTAGATGCCCAAAGGTTACTATTTACAACATTAAGGCTAGTTGTCTGTTGAAAAAAGCATTATCACTGGTACAAGCAGTTATACTTCCAAGGATCAACACCTGTGGCAACACCCAGACAGGGTTATTTGCTTCACCCAAAGTGGGGGAAAAGGCTGCAGAAGACAAGCACACCACCAATCTTCATGAGTGGCTCTGGTCTATAAAAATCACATTTTTATATTTCTTCAATAAAACAATAAAAGGACAAAAATAATTGCAGAACAATGTATAATTTTGTTCTGCTTTTTAAATCTGACCTTTTCCCATTTACACATCACCCAGATTCTTTTCACTTTAATTCAAGACTTTAAACAGTGCTAGTGTCACCTGTAAATTATTGCAGTTATCACAGGTTTCACATCAGTGGATATAACCATTAAAACACCTCCAGAAACCAGTCCCTCTGAATATTAAGGTAGTCTGTACTCATAAACAAATTCACACCTTGACATCAGTCAGGAGATTAAGGAGATTTGCTAATCTCTCCTCTAGCTCCTCTGCCCATACCCCAGGATGCATGATTTTACAGCTGATTCTGCAGCCTCTCACCTAGATTTTTTTATAAATCATGCATGAGATTTCTAATTGAGTAGGTAGGAGAGAATAACCATTATTGAAAACCTTATATTTGGGCAATAAACCAAATATATTTGTCAAGTCCAAATGCATTTTGAGTAAAAATAGAAAATTACTTTCTTAGAGACATTTGTGGATTTAACAAAGAAAAACACAGGCAGTCTCTCAGAAAACTGGAGAATGGTTAAAAACAGAATACCCAAAAGGCAATGCAAAGTGGATGGCCACCCCAGTCTTCCCATCCCCAGCTGAGCCCTCAAGTTTCTTCACAAAACTAGCCAAAATTTCCACATGTCATAAAAGCAAAACTTGCTCTAGAAAGAGCTCAGTGAGCAGCTCTCCTTCTTTTGCTAACACTTTAAAAATTATATGGCTCACCATTAGTTAAAAAAGAAAACAAATTCAAACCACAGTCTGAGAAAGGCTTATCAGCTGAGTAGTCTTCAGTCAATGTATCTAACAGTGTTGCTAATTCACTAATTCACTCATTCCTCATTCACTAATGCTCTCATTCATTAATGGCCTCATTTATTCCTACGCTCTTCCTTCTCCACAAACATTTTGGTATCTGTATACAAAATACATAGATCATTGAAGCTCACCAAATTGTAGATTCAGTATCTTTATCGGAGTGATATTTAGAAAGCCTTTTCTACTTCAAATGAAGAGTAAAACAAACTCAGAGATTAAAAACAACTGCCATCAAAGTGCACACAGAAGTACATTTTACTGCATCTAAGTAGGCAGATTTAGTCCTTCAGACTCTTATTACTGAAATTTCTGTTCCTCCAAAGCCCTTTAGTCACTTAAATGCAGAACTAAGCAGTTGGGTGCCTGCAATCATCTTAGGAGGCAAAATCAATCAAGGGTTCTGAAAGCTTGATTCATACCAGTTGAACTCTATTGGATTGTTTATCACCGGTAAGGCAAGAAAGAAATACACAGACAGTGCTCCCTCACTGAAGTTACTTTCCAGTCTGCAAAATTCTGGTCAAAGTTGAGTAAAAGGAGCAGGCCAGAAAGAAAATATTTAGTTGAAAGAGAACATCCATTGCAAGTTCTAGAGTTGGTATAGTTTTCAGAGCAAGCCATTTTGATATAATCAATTTAGAGTAAAAGCAGGGAATTTCAGACATTTCATGCAATGAGCCAGCTTTCAGAAACCTAATATAGTTCTTTCCTATACAGATTACAAGACTGTGTTCGAAGCCAGATGTCTAGCAGACCTGAAAAAATCCAGCATGAAATTTAATAAGTCTGCTATAACATTTCTCCTTCTCTGACATACTGCTGCAATACCATTAAGATGGCATTAGGAGGGTTTATAAAGCTAACCTGACATAAGGGTCATGTTAAATATTTGTTTTCTTTGGTTCATTTTAATTTAATATCCAGCACTTCCAAGAACATGCAGAGCCAAGAAAAATTGCAGTTCCTTATTGTTTGTTGCAGCACTCCAGTGCTTAGCCATTTAGTCAGTAAGAGATACAATAACTGCTGCAATGTTTCTTTATATGTAATGACTCAGGAGTAAACATTTGTGATTTGTCTCCAAGCGTTTGCAGGCCACTTCTTTCAGGTGACAGGCCATCTGTATTCTTCCCTACTCAGCCTTAGGCTGCAATGAACTAGCTGAGGGCAGTATACCTTCCTCAATTAACAGCTCCAGCATTGCAGCTGAATTACTGGATACCTCATCACCAAGGTGGTAGCCTGTTTCTTCACAGAAAGTTTGACTTCACTCAATCCAGCAGAGCAGCACTTGGCACGTACATAGAACACAGCACTACTGCAAAAGTCACCCAGCACATGCCAGTAAGCTGAATAAACAATTGCTCTTCACTGCTCAACACACCGTGCTGCACTTGGAGGACTAAAACTACAAATACAAGAGAAAGCCACAAACCAGGGATAATAATGGACCACTAATACAGGATGCACAACTGGAGCATGTAACACAGAAGAGGCTGAGAAAACTGAGTTTGTGCTGCCCAGAAAATTTATTTTTATTATTCCATAACATAAGCTTTTACTATAAATTTATGCTACAATATCCATCAATTCTGCTAGATTACCACTGCTCAAATTAAGAATATTCAAACTCCATGTCTATCTTGCACATACACCATGTTACTTACTGGAAATCTGCCTTTTGAAAAATCAGCATGTAATTATTCTAAATGCAAAAGGTAACCTACGTTCATAAACATAATGAAAATCATTCACATTTGTTATGCATATTTATTACTCTCCCACTTTAAAGTTTATTATAAAGTTTTTAGTAAAGTTTATAATAAAGTTTTTAGTAAAGTTTTTAGTAAAGTTTTTAGTAAAGTTTTTAGTAAAGTTTTTAGTAAAGTTTTTAGTAAAGTTTTTAGTAAAGTTTTTAGTAAAGTTTTTAGTAAAGTTTTTAGTAAAGTTTTTAGTAAAGTTTTTAGTAAAGTTTTTAGTAAAGTTTTTAGTAAAGTTTTTAGTAAAGTTTTTAGTAAAGTTTTTAGTAAAGTTTTTAGTAAGTTTTAGTAAAGTTTTTAGTAAAGTTTTTAGTAAAGTTTTTAGTAAAGTTTTTAGTAAAGTTTTTAGTAAAGTTTTTAGTAAAGTTTTTAGTAAAGTTTTTAGTAAAGTTTTTAGTAAAGTTTTTAGTAAAGTTTTTAGTAAAAAAACCTGTGTGCACTGTGAATATTAAGCTTAAGCAAAAGCAGTATGGATCTATTTCGGCAAGATTTAATTACTGAAGTTCCATTTTTAAATACAGTTTTACCTCTTTCTTTGTAAATTCTGTTTTACCAACAAGAATTATAATAGCTGCCAAGCAAATCACTACTGCAGCAGCTTGCTTTTAGCAAGGAAGGCACACAAACCTCCATCCATCCTTTGCGAGGTAGCTGAAGATTCCATCGACAACACTGGCGAAAAACTGCCCTCCAGTGATGAAGAGAGTGTTAATGGTGACTAGTCTGCCGCGCAGGTGCGGTGGAGCCACTTCTGCGATGTACACTGGCACAGTCATAGATGCTACACCTACAAGAATAAATTCAGTTGCAGTTATAAAATCAAAAGAGATACGACATTGCTTTTTTATCATAAAATACTATTTTGAGTTTGGCTCAGACATGGCTCATTTTCTTCGTAGTAGCTAGTATAGGGCTATGTTTTATATATTTGTACTGGAAACAGTGCTAACTATTCAGGGATGTTTTCCTTATTCCTTATAAAGAGTCAAGGCCTGTTCTGCCTCTCACCCCACCCCACCCCACCAGCAAGGCTGGGGGCACACGAGTAGTTGTGAGGGGACATAGCCAGGACAGCTGATGCCAATGGATATTCCAGACTCCATGGCATCATGCTCAACATAGAGCTAGGGGAAAAGGAGGAAAGGGAGGATATTCAGAGTTCTGGAGTCTGTCTTTCCCAACAGCTGTAACACACGATGGAGATGGAGCCCTGCTGTCCTGCAAATGGCTCAACATCTGCTCGCCTGTGAGAAGTGGAAAATGGATTCCTTGTTTTGCTTTGCTCATGTGTGTGGCTTTTGCTATACCTACTAAATTGTCTTTATTCCAAGCCACGAGTTTTCTCACTTTTACTCTTCCAGTTCTCTCCCTCACCCTACCAGCAGGGAGTGAGTGAGCAGCTACACAGAGATGAGTTGCTGACCAAGGCAGGGCATGACAAGCAGTGACCTGAACTGGGCTGGCTTTGGTGCCCAGTAACTCTACAGAAAACACCATCTCTCCTGCCCTGAGTGACCACCTTAAGAGACAGAGCCCAAAGTCATGGACTAAAGGAACCCAGTGGCCATTTATGGACTCTTTATAGGAGTGGTCCATAGACTGTGGGAATGATATCTGTGTATTATAGCAAATAATGGGAAGGGGGTTCATGGCTAATTGGAATGCATTGCACATAGATGGAATAAGGGGTGGAGAATGTGCTGGTTTCAGTTGGAGTAGAGTTACTTATTCTTCACAGAAGCCAATTCAGACTATATTTTGGATTTAAACTTAGGACTTTGTGTTTACAAAACTAACCATACTCAAGGCAAAATCTCCACACACTTAAATGGAATAAGCTAGACAAATTTGATTTCTGACTTGCAAAGGATGAAAACAGTAAAAATACAACTAACAAACTCTAGAAGCATACCCAAAGCAGGTTGCTAGCAGTTGTATTGGAATTTCAAAGTTTGATATAATAATACAAAGAATAACTCCTCAATCCACACTGCATGTACACTGAAATTAAATAAACTGATAGATATTACTATAGTTTTGAAAGAAAGACATGCTGTGATCCAAGTAAGCCCATATAAGTCAAAGAGACTAAAGACCTCAGGTGTTCATAAAACTCTGTTTAAAAAGAACTTTAACATGGTTTCCACAGTCAAAAACAAAAATAAGACCAAGCATCATTATTATTATCACTACCATTATTATTATTATTACTGTGTCATTTCATCACTGTTATAGAACAATTGTTTCTTGACTTGGTTTAAAAATATTCCATGTGCTATTTCAAGTACAGGTTGGCTGGGCCCTGTGCAACTAGATCTAAAGAGAAGCCTGCCTGCCCATGCAGGGAGATTGGATTGGAAGGGACCTTAAAGATCATCTAGTTCCAAACTATTCTATAATTCAATGCAAAAACTCTATCACCATAAGGAAACAAGGTCTAATGCTAAACCACAGCTGCTTCTTATTCTGTCTTAACACTGGTAATATTTCCCACTAACTATGTGAGGAGTCATTTGTGCAAAAGACAGAAATGTCCACAAGGAACACACACAAACTGTAAAAACAGAGTTCAACAGCACACAAAGAGCACACCTGGGTGCAGCACGTACTTTGGGGGTTCAAATCCCTATCTCCTTACAAGAACCAACACTAAGAAACAACAGTGATTTCTTTTGTAGTTAAAACTGGAAATATGTTGGCTACAGCCACCCAAAAATATATTTTACTGAAGTCAGCTGAGATACAACTTGAGCACAGTGAGCACAGCCAAGCACCATCAGACACAGCACATCTTCCAGCCTGAGGCAGCTCCACCAGCTCAAACAGACAGCCCCACACCAGCACCAGTGCCACAGCCCCAGCAAGAAATGGGGTCACCTAAAAGCAAGCACATGGCTCCTGAAGCACAGCTGTGACTCCTGGCTGTGTCACAGTAGAAGAGCTTCTTCATGGAATGGCAGAGATTTCAGCTAGTGCCCCCCAGCCTGGCTGACTGACCAAACTAAGAGCAAAAAATCATCTTTAGCAACAAGGTTAGCCTGACAGGACTGCTGGGAACCTCCAAAAGCTCGAGCCAGGAATACAGATTGTTTAATAATAAAATGGCATGAGAAGATCCTTTGCTGTGATAGGTAAACACTCACAGCAGCCTCTCAGCATGATAACCCAGTTCCCAGCAGAGCCTCCCAGGACATGCCAATGCCTCCTCCTCTTATCGACTGAGCAGCCAGCACAGAATAAAAAACTCAAATAAAAATGTCAGGGGAAAGAGGAAAAAAAAAAAAAAAAGGCATTAAAAATTTATTCAACCAATTTTCAAAGCCAACCAGAATGCACCATGGAAATAAGTATTCAAATAGTCCTTTGTGTATTTGAGAGAGAAATGAATTTTCAAACCCAGCCCACCATTAGGGTGTTTCTCTCCCATATTTCAAGTCACTATTTGAAATAATGATGATTGAAGTGATGGAGACTGCAAACATATAACAGAAAATGCTTTTTTGAAAAGCACAGGAGTGTGCCCACTTGCTGCAAACAAAAGTCACCCACATGAGGGAGCATCTGCCACTGGGGCAGAGGGGCAGGGCCCTACAGCTGTGGCAACCCTGGCCTAGTAAGGCTGGGCCTTCCTGCTCCCCCAGCCATCCCTCTGCCTTGGGCATGTCACCTCTAATGTCCATGCTTGCTCCCCCACTGTGGTGTGGCTATCTTCCCATAGGCTCCTTGGGACTGTATGTTAAGATGTATCTTTGACATACATAATTGTGTAGTGGAGCTACTTTGAGAAGTAAAGATGGCATCTGTATATGGTTTGTACTAGAAAGTAGTAAGAAAGATGTGCAGAAACAAAACCAAAACATATCTTGTAAAAAAACCCTACCTTTTACCTACCCCTTTTCAACTCTTAATGAAGACTGATTCTACACAGGATCTCCAGAGGAATCTTGCTTAAAGCATGCCAGCCAAAAATGCTTCTCAGGCATCCAAAAGGCAGAGCCACACCATTGTCCTAACCAGCAGCTCTCACTGATGTTCAGAGCATACCATCAGCCCTGAGACTCTGCTGGATTCACTGGTAGCTGCAGCTATGACACTTGCCTCTTACAGGGGACACTAAAACCTGTTGCACAACATAAGGGTGGCATGAAAGTCAGTATGTTTGTAAAAAGTCTTGAATAAGAGGCATCAGGACAACAGATTTATTGTTTCTGCATTCTTCTCACAAGTTGATGACTACAGGAAAAAATAGAGAAAAGGAACCTTGCACACCCCAACAGTCCTGTCAGAGGCTAGCCAGTGATACCAGCTATTCAGCTGGCATTAATACATAGCTGAAATTATTTATTATCAACCCTGCAATAAATAGAACAAGATCTATCAGAGGAAACCTAAGGATTTAGTGTATTAGTTCAAAATCACACAGAACTGCTTAGATTGCCAGAAACATTTGAAGACCATAGTCTAACTACTGTTCAAGCAGGGGCAGCTAGAGCAGGCTGCCCAGAACCATGCCCAGTTCAGTCTTGACCATCTATCTCAACATGTGGATCTCCAATCAAAACAGCTCTGTAATTCTGCAACTCCCATGCCAGCTTTCTTGTCCTGAGAAATGTGTTCACAATGCTGCTGTCTAAAACAGCCTTTCTGGATTTCTACTCAGACCATACTGCCTCTACCACATGTCCGAAAACCTACAGGTTAAAGGATTCAAGCAAAAATCTCAATTCAGAAGACATTTGTTACATATTTTCAATTATCATTTCAATATCAAAATATATGCTTTGCTACTCTTGAGTCTGAAAGAGTGCAGCAGGAGGTTTCAGGGCACAGGAAGAATCAATTAGGAAAGCCTTACCAGTTTATCTGACTGGCATGCAGCAAGCATTCACACACAAAAGCAAAGTTCTTCTTGGTAAAAAACACCAGGAGTAAAAAAATGGCTATTCTGAAACCGATCAAAATAAGAGAAAAAATCGCCATATGAATTTAAAGAAATAATGTTTTAGATTCTCAGGTGTTATTTAAATTATTCATTTGCTTGTAGTTGCCTTAGAATGCATCAATGCCCTCCAGACTTTCCTCCTCTGATTTCCATTTAAGACACACTAGAACACAGGAGAGTAAGTTCTGAAAGGGCATAGTTAGAAGCAATGCATTAAGTATTAGTCAAGTATAAAAATCTCTAAAATACCTAACATTTGTTATGTAATTATTTTAATAGCGAGGCATTAAAGAAATTTGAAAACAAAGAACAGCATTCTTAGCAAAACAAATATAGCTGCAATGGAATCTTCCCTTAATCCTTCATATGAGAATGCTTTCATTTGCACTTAAATGACATTTTCTAATATGCTCTCACTGTTAAACTGCTCACACCAAATAAAAGATTCTTGCTGTAGGCAAGCATATTACTACCTAACTAGTAGAGCTGATAAGTGACAAGACATGAGAAAAAGAAAATGAAAACAATTAACTGGAAATCTGTCAGAGAAGGCTGAAGCTCTACATTGTGCACCACAGCTATGAAATATGAAAAAAGAGAGCAGGAAAGTAGAGTCTTTATCCACTTGAGTAACCAAGGCATGAACTTTCTGTCCTCATTAAAGGATAAAGCTTAGAAAAAGCATAAAAGAAGGTTCCTTAAATTTCAACCAGAAGATGCATCTAATTATTATAGGGGAAGCATCAGACGACACAATGGACTGAAATCATCATACTAAGTATTTTTTCACTCCTACAATCACTTAGGAGACTAATTACTAGGGCTCCTACTATAATCTGCAGATTTACCAGTAGAAACAGACAAGTCTGTACACAGCTCAATTTTAAGACAATCAATAGACCAGAGGTGTGAAAAGACATCTTAGAATTGCTTTATCATCCAGAAAGGTATTTCTAGTATGAACATGTCAGCATCATAAAGAATTCATTAAAAAGTTCAGAAATTAAGTCAACAACCTAATGACAATAGAAACAGAAAGGTCAATGAAGGAGAGCTCCTATAATAATTAAAATTATATTTTAAGAAATGAGATTACAGTAGAAAACACAAGGACTAAGAAAGGAATCCAAGTTATTTTTTGGAAAATGCATTTGAGCATTAATACTAAGGAGATGGAATAATTTTTAAGACTTTTTTTGCAAGATCAGGCAGATATAAAAGTACTTTGCCCAGATCAGGATTTCCACCACAGCTCCTGTCATGTCTCCTGGTGACAGGAGGGAAGGTATGTCATAAAAACAACAAATGAGCAACAAAAGCTGGAGACAGGATATTGAATGAGATGCACTTTTAGTCCTAGCACAATAAAAGAGCTCTAAGGCAGTAGAAATGTAAGTGTCAGTCTTTGCACAGGCATCAGCCAATAACCAGTGTCAGGAGCACCAAAAACACAGGAAAGGAAGGGTTCCTGACAAACTTCTGTTGCTAGTGCAACTCAATTAGTCTTTCATGCTTAGTAATAAAGAGGGCTGATGGTTAACTTGAAGTGCTAAGGAGGCACATCCAGGAACTGATGTCACTTTCTATCATGGTTCTGTCCCTCCTGTCCAGCTTGTGTTGGCCCTTTGCAGGAAAACTAAGCAAACTAGGGAATACAACCAGCTAGAAGGATATCCACCTGCCTCTTAAGGGGCTTGTACCACTTATCTCCTTTAAACAGTTCACAATGACATCAGAACTCTGTATTGGTCCCCAGGCTGGACTAGTTATGACAATGGACTAACCTGAACCACCATGGGACTCCAGACTGTCCAGGTGGAAACTGAAATTAAAATATTAAATAATCAATTAAAAAGTGCAAAGAAATCTTTGATCTTATTTCAGAGTACAGCAACTTAGCAACCAATCTCTATTAACAACAAAGAACATACACAGCTTATTAAAAAAATTTGTGTTGTTAGGAGCTCCAAATGAACAGACAGTGAAGAATGTTTTAAAAGGGAACTTTTTAGTTTCTAACATATAAAGCTGCACTGAGGTACTTAAAGGTAAAATATTTTACATATCTTGCAAGAGCAAACTTTCATTAAAATGTTAAACTTCAATGCTGCCAACTTTAAAATTCACTTAATTAAGAAGCATCCCGTAATGGTTTGTGTTGATGGTAAGGATTCCAAGCAGCAAGTGATTCCACAGTCAGAGGATTAATGGAGGCAACCTGATGAAGAAGCAAGTTTATGGCAAAGATAATCAGGAATTAAATATTAGCAGAGGTTGCTATGCTACAAAAAATAATTTGAATACAAAGTCAAGGTGAGCTTTTTGTGGGAGTGCAAGGGGAATATAAGTAAACACCAAATTCCTAAGGAGACAAGGGGAAACCTTCCAACCTACAGCTGCTAATGTTTTCTCACAGCAACTTTTCAGGAAATCTGGTAAACTTCCTACATCTTGGATACTGGACATGCAATCTGAAATCAGTGCCTTGGAAATATGACTGATGCCAGAAGTATGTCATATTATATAGACAAAGGGACTTTCATCACATATTTTCTTTTAGTTGTGTTCCCACAAAATTATACTTTAAGGTTTTTGCTTTACTCTGACAAAAACAGCTTTCTTGCCAACAGACAATTTTAGAATATTGCTCACATCTGAGTGGCAAAACTCAGGAGGTTAGGGACAACATGCTGGTTAACTTCCTGAAAGAACTGAAGAGTTCTACAATAATGGTATAATCTTTACCATCAAAGAACAATCAATTCAAACAGTTTGTGGAGAAAACAAATCCATCACTGACAAAAGAGATATATTTTAACTGCAAAGGATACTTATTTTAAAAGATCATTAACTTTCACAAACACACATACATGAGCTGTCAACAATCAGCCACCTTTTATTCTACAGCCAGCTCCAAACATATTACAATTACATTGCTCAACCTAATCAAAAATTAAGCCTTTTTATAGTCTCATAGAGTCCTTTTGTGCTGTTACAGTTAACACTTCAGCTTTCAATGATGACAGTCAACCTAAGGGGATAACAGAGTGCCTTATTAAACATGCTAATAGGATATACTTGAGAAAGCAGTGCATTTGAATGCTTTTCTAGTACTCTAACCATTTCTCTAGCAGATAAAGCTAAAATATTCATTGCATAGCTTATATTTGAGTGTGAATATCTGTGAAAGCTCAAGTCCCCTCTAATATCTAGGCTTCCCACCCACTGCACATATCTAGTAAAGGCATTATCAACATTTTATAACTGGTTACTTAAAGTTATTTCAAGGATGATTGGCAACACACTTCCCCATTTAGTATCTCCCCTATGTCAGATTACAAGTCAATTTCTTAGCTGTGGCACAACTGTACTGGCTACAGGAGAGCACTGAAATGCAGAAGGGCAGTGGGACACACCAGCAGCACAAAAGCCACATGAGAACATAGATCATAGTAATGGACAAATTTAGATGGATCTCTTCAAGAATGGGGGTCCCACATCAGCAGCTTTCATTTAAGTCTGGTATTATAACACTAATTTACTGAATTGTAGAGAGCTGGTTCATCATAACTAAAGAACCTGTACTGTTGAACATCTAATAGACTAAGTAATTCCAGACCTTTATGTCCCTAACTAGCCACCAGCCCACATCTGTGTGACCCCCACTGCAACGTAATTATAACCAAAACCCTATGTTACTATGTGACATCATGGTATCCAACTGTGAAGGAGTCAAAGACCCGAGCAATTTGTAAGAAATGCAAATGAAACTCCTCACTAGTTGACATTGCCTCAGATTTATATAACAATCATATCTTAATGAGTGTGAATAAATAATTCTCTCATGACCACAAGAAGACTTTTTCACTGTTGTGCATTATGAGCACAGACCAAAAGCACAAAATCCTTCTTCACATAAGAAAACTGAGCTCAGATTGCACCCAGTAGAAACAACCACCACTGTTCATATAGTAAATGCAATGTCCCAAGAAGATAGCATTAGCCTTCCACAAGAGTAATTTCAAGTTCCAAGCTCTCTCTTGTTCAAAAGATACAGAAGTAAATCCAGCTCATAACAAAATTAACATGCCAACACAGAACACAATTCCTCCATAATTAAAGTGTTAAGGCCTTTCTCTGGCATCTCCAGGACAGTAGCTCAGAAGAACAGTCTAAGGCAATCACATATAGTAAAGAGACATGAATATTAAATAAAGCATAGTCAAGGAGGGACTATTTATCACAGTACTGATTTTCCTACACTGAAATTCTTAGAGTCAAGGAATATTTTTAATCTGGAAGATGGGGATTATGGAATAGAAAAAAGCATTCGAGGAAGATAGACAAGAACCATGTACAGGTTACAGTGTGGAAGTTTATTAAAATAAAGCTTAGTTTGCTCAGTTTATTAAAAGAAAACAGTTTAGGAGTTACAAAAGGAATGGAGTGATCTTTAACAAACAAGCAGTGATTTAAAAAATACTGAGAATATTCTATGATTGTAAATTTTATAAACGCTTCATCTGTGGTGTCCTATTTAATTCAACATTAGCACTCTCTGTGGAGCAGCTCATTCTGGGAAGAAACTATTCTTAAATAACTTTTTCTATTCAACATTATTTAGATATTATTCAAGGTTATAATAATAATCAAGAATTGTTAAGAGGAAATTTATCTGGAGTGACAAAATCAGAAGGAGAGAGTGGGGATTTAATTAACCAGAGACATAACAATAAAGAGAATTATACAGAAAATGTGAAGCAAAGTTCTTTGCAACTGTCCAAGCCTATGATCACACCTAGCACTACAAATGTCAGTTTATATTTCCCAGCAACCTGGAATTAGTTACCTATGTTTAGTCATTCTTTATGGCTACCATCTGTTCCTATTAATCCAGTCTGTGGAACTCCCAGACCCCACCCAACTGCCTGAGCTCCTGAGTATCCCACTGAGAATGCCACACTGGGAATATGTGCCTGCAGTATCAGTAAGATCTCATTTCAGAAAGATACAAGAAATCACAGAGAAACGCATTTTTGAATCATTATAGCAATACCAGAATAACAATCAAGTCTAGAAGAGAGTAAAAGTTAACAAAAGCAACTACGAAAAAGTTCTAATTTGTTCTGTTTCTGAATTACTTTTGATCAAGAACTATTTGCAAAAATCTGCAAATAACTGCAAAAATCTGCAAGTAACTGCACTGTAGGATGTAGACCTTTCATTGTACAAGATTAAAGCAGCCTAGATGTTTATACCACTCAACACTTTTATTTTTACCACATTGCAAAAACTTCTCACTTCAGAAAATAAGAGCTTTTTTTTTTATTTGCACTTGAAAATTATGAATACAACATAGTAGTTTTCTTTATGACAGCCTGTACAAACACCTAAGTCAAGCACTACTTGATCTGCTTCAAGAGTGGTTTTAGTTTAAATAAGTATTAATTGAGATAAGCAGTGCTTTTCTGTAGACATTCTTTAGCACCAGCAGACTGCACTGCACCTAGGAAGAACAGGCAGTCAAAAGTGGGCAGTATCATTTATATTTTATAATGACCCAGAATGATTTGTCAGGGCTCATCTTCATAGCCATTCATATATGCCCAAAAGTCAGCATTATTACCACAATCTTTATATGGTTGAAAAAAAAAACAAAAAAACAAAAAACAAACAATCTCACATCAAAAAATCCAGAGCCATGGTTGAATGCTTCAAGGATTAGAAAATATTTTCTGTGCAGAGAAATTTTATTTTCAGAGGACAAGGTTTTAAAGCTATACAGGAAATTAATGTTCCTTTCTAACTTTACACTTTTGCTTATATATCATTTTTCCCTAATTCTACTACAGTGATGCTTTACCCTACTTACAAGAATTCTAAAGGAAGTGGTATCTATACAAACATGAACAAGCTTTAGAAGCTCAACTATAACTCAGTCAAGAGCATGCCTTCAGGTTATACCTGAAAACTATAGTTGCTCTTCAACTAAGACCTAAATTGTTTTTAACAGTGCCCCTTTTTACAAGTGCAGCTATCAAAACAGTGAAACTGGTCAACTTCTCTGTAAACTGCTTTAGGTTTCACTGGGTTAAAAGTCTAGCAACTGTCTCCAAACATGAAGCTTCAGATGAAGATGAGCAGAACAACACATTTTCTTACCTACAACTTGCTATTAATTAAAACAAAAATTAGAAAGACTAATGTCATTGCAAACTTAGTGTCTTAGAGAAACAAACTAACATTTTAGAGAAAAAGAACATTGAATGATTTCATTTTCTACTCAGGAAAGCCATTCAAAAAATACTGTCTAACATATATTCCCAGTAATTTTGTGCTTGCCATGGGTAAATAGATTGCAAACATCAACACTCAGAATTACATTTTTATAGGAATTGCTACATTTATTCATTTGTGCAGAAAACAGCATGACTGGTAGAAAGACAGGTACCAGTTATATGGTTATATAACTATTACTCTAAAAAATAAACAAAAGCCTTGTAAGCCTTTTACAACCCAAGGCTTGATTTTAAAAACAAAGTTTCAATTATGCTCTTACAATGCAAGTAGCACTCATAACAGTAATGTAAGCATAACTGCAGTTATAATGAAAATCCAGGAATCATAGTAATTTCTCCGTTTCTTTCTACACTAGCAGACTCATATACAACCAAGCTTGTGTTTACAAAAAACACAAGTGATCCATGTAGAGATAGTAAAACATCTTTTTGACCATATGGGAAAATATTTGCAGCATTGAAGGGTGGGGGGTGGTAGAAATCAGTACTTCTCCCCCCAGGTACCTTCTGTAGCCCACACATTTTGCATGCCAGGGAGAGAAGGGCCTTTCCTAGTGCACATGGGTTAAGTCAGTCAGTGCTGCACACCTCTTAAAGCAAAGAGAAGCAGCTCAGCTTAAATATCTAGCTGCCACATGTCCTTCTCATGAGCTGGAGTTTCCCTGCCACCAATTCAGTAACAGCTGCTCAGTGCCAGTGTAATGCAACTGCAATAGAAGAACATCCATAGAAGAACATATGGAGGAATCCCAAGTAAAGATCTCTCAAGAAAAGTGGTAGTTTCAGAGAGGGTTTTAACTTAGGACCAGGATCTCACATTACAGTGACCTTAGCAGAGGGATAAGCCAATTCTGATTTTCTTCATGTCACATAGGTTTACTCACAACTGCAGCACTCATGGTGCAATATTCCACCTATCAAGGGATGCAAGGTTAGTTTAAAATTTTTTTATGTGTATTTACTTCTACCAGAGGCTTGCTTATACTGACAGGAAAAAAAAGAAGCTACAAGTGAAGAATGAGCCTGCTGCACTTGAGGGGAGAAAATGCAAGACAGTAGTGTCAAGTGCTAAAAGGAAAAAAGGAACAGATCAACTACTCCATTACCAACACCTAAGGGACAAAAAACTGAGGAAGCCTCAGCCAACCAGGAGTGGATGAATGCTGCAGGTGGAAAGAAATTACTGCTAAATTTTGTCAGGGAAATGGACTGCCAAAGAGTTTCCTGGGAAATGCTGCTCTCATGACTTTCAATTTTTATCAATTTGCAGTTCTCTAGATGCATTGTGATGGACAGTCATTTTCCAAACAACAAATGTAATTCTGGTAACAGCTGCTTTACTTCAATGTTTGCTTTGCATTTTGTTAGGTCCTTACTCAGCACTGAGCACAGCTCCTGAGATCCCAGTGCACAGCAGCTCTTTCCTGCCCTATTTCATTCTCCAGGCACATTAACAGGGCAGGATTCAGGCAGAGCTCCAGGTCAGCCTACAGAGAAAGCTGGCAAAACACTCCACTGCTCTTGGTAAACTTCATTAAGTGATACAAGACTTTGATAACTCTAGATGACCTAAAGATTAAGGAAATAAAGATGAGTATCTGAAGTGCCATTCTCCAACTCAGGGCACTGCACTGATTCTCCTGTCTGCCAGTCTGCTGTGTTGCCTCTATACAGTGACAGAATAGTGAAAATGAGAAATTTTGAGAAAAATTAGGAGTTGTAACTTTTAAAAGTATATCTGACACTCCCATTGTAATTAACACAGATACAGCAAGTATCTTTAAGATAAAATCTGCTTTTCCTGTGACTTGCAGTACATGAGTTGCAATAAATCAGTGTAAGCTGTCAGATAATAAGCTGGGCAATGAAATACTCCACTGCTTCAGTGTGCTGTGTGCCATCCTCTAAGAGACCCAGCTTCTTTATACTTGAGGCACAGTTACTCCAGAGTAGTAAATCTTAACTCCTTCATACCTGCTCTCACTTACAAGTGGATTCCTTTCATCCTCAAAACGGAAAAGTTTATAGCTAAAAATGAAGCCACATTCTCCTTCAAAGTGACATGACATTCTCATTTAAAGTTCAAGCTTTCAGTGAAAAGATTCATGCACAAGCTACCACTAAAAAAAAAAAAAAAAAAACTGAATCCAGGATCGCTCTGAAAAATAAACTTTGCAAGCCCTGTGATTACTGCATTATTGACTTCCACAGAGAAAAAATTATGAAGAAATTTCTATATTTGAAGATAACTGAAAAGTCTTAGACCAGAGCAGGGAAGGATATCTGAATCCTCACAGGACTCTTCCCAAAGAAACTCTATCAAGTAATTACTATCTCCCATCTTGATTTTCCCTGTATAACATTTCACCTGATTTTTTTAATTAAGCTTTCATAAAGCAAGATTTAATTGAAACATCAATTATGGTAAAACCTAGCTACATATAACTGAATTTTCACTCAAAAGTAAAAATTATTTTATTTATATTTTAAAACATTTTTGGCCTACTTCCTCTTTCTTATTTCCCAAAACAAAAGTCAGGGACTGCTGACAATACTGCAGGAGAGTAATATTAGAAAGCAGAATTAATTATCAACTGGGGAAGAATCATTAAAATGAGCATTAACAAAGTAACTGTGAGTTGGAATGGAACCAGCTGTGATAACTTCTAATGAAGTATTAGGAAGCTACAATGAAGCACAAAACAGCACATAGGTGACTGGATCTCTGAATTAGTTACCAGCCACTCCTACCTGCCCAGTTAGTACTATTTATACTTGCATACGGCAAGAAAATAATAAAATACAGTATTTTCCCCAGAAAATTTTACTAACCACTGCAAAGCACACATGTTGATGACAGGCTTTTGTCAATAAGGTTGGGAAGAAGACACTATTCTAGCAGTCCTGTCACCAAAGACAACCTCCTTAATAACAGAATCCTCCTTCCTAATACTTGCAACCTACTGTAATAATTTAACAGCTCCTCATGGACTATGCTTCCAATGCAGTGTGTGCTTTCAGCACTTTAAATGTCTACTGCTCATCATCCTGAGATCTACCTTTCAAATACTGTCAAGTTCTCATTCTGAGTTTACACTGTTGTCCTTTCTTAGTTTAAATGACTTTTTAACTGCCAATATGCACATACCCTTTGAGCAGTGTTTCAGTATGCCATATTGGAAAACTCCAGCTCAGTAATGATTTACTAAAAGCAATTTGTGGCAGTCCTTTAACCACTCTTGTGCCATTTGCTCATAAGGCACAGAACAGGTTTGTGGGAGAAACTGAAGAATAAGCATGGTCAGTGATAGAGCATGTCAGAGTACATTCTGGAAGTTAAGCTTACCTTACTCCACTGAGACACATTTTAGAAGTGGCCTGATTTTTGGCAATCTTTTTCTTCTCAATGATAAGTATGTGCCAATTTGTATACATTTATCTATGAATGCACAGTTTGCATCTCCAGTTAAGTAGATTTATCTACAGTTACAAAATCAAGTCATAATTAAACAATAAAATTTAAAACTCATTACATAGAAATTAATTGCTACAAATAATTTATCTGCATTTCAGTAGGACTGAATGCCTGGCCATCCTGAGACCAGACTTCTCAGAGAAGTACCACCTACAGTACTGCCTGTCTACAGGCCAAACACACACCAAGGAGGGACAGAGAAGAAATCTGGCCACAGAGGAAACTACCTGAGAAATTGAAAATCACACTATAATGTCCATTAAAAGAAATTGAAGTGTTGAACAGGTTATGACTGCTAAATATTAGTTGTTTATAAATAAGTCCAAGAATACTTTTGAAAATGCAAACATCAGCCCCACCTTACAGAAATAAAAATGGAAGCACAAGGCAACAGAGTCAGTTGATGATCCAAATGCCAGAAAGTAACAAATATAAGAATTACAGGTTGGTCTTAGATTTCCTCAGCAAAAGACTGCATCAGACACTTGGGGATTCATTGTGCAAGTCACATCTTTCAAGAGCACAACAGACATTTTCTTATTCATAGGTTCACAGAATAGTTTGGGTTAGAGAAGACCTTAAAGATTATGTAGTTCCAACTGCCCTGCCACAGGATTGGCAGAGACACCTTTCACTAGTCCCTTTCAGGGAGGATCCACAATTTCTCTGGGCAGTCTATTCCAATGCCTCAGCACCCTCTCTGCAGTATTTCAAGTGAAAAAAACAGTAAAACAACCACATGCATAAATTTAACTTATTTCAACATAAGACTGCAATTCAGGTTTTTGCATTACATAAAAAACTTAATGCTATGACAAGATGAGTTTGAGGCTTTTTGTCTGTAGCTCTTTATATCAGTATGAATTTGGTTTTTTTTGTTGCCAACAGTATTCTAGCTATGATTGCTTCTACAGCACACAAGGAAATGGAATGGGCTCTAGGTTGTAAAACAGGCAACCCCATCTGGCATATGCACTGGCAAAGTTTACTGTGACTTAGAAAACCAATGCCTGCAGGCCATGTGACAAGACAAATTTCCAGAGTACAGAACACACAGAGCAAGGATAAAAGTGAAATGCAGCAGATCAGACACTTCTTGGCATATTACTGCTTCAGGGATGTATATATTTTAGTGGTTGATAATGCTGACAAATAGAAATACAAACCAAAGAACACTCAGAACAACTGTGAAAAGGAGACAGAATAAAGCAAACACTTCTCAACCTATTATTGCTTTAGGGGTACATGTATTTTAGTGCTGATAATGCAGGACAAATAGAAATCCAAAGAAAGAGCCATACATTGCTTCTGGATGATTCAACTACACTGGGAACATATTTGTGTGAGACTGAGAAGCATGCACACAGGCATTTTTATGTTTGACTACAACTAGCTGAATCATTTGCTTCAAGCAAGAAACAGAGCATTGCTGCAAGCAAAACACTACAGAAGATGAACAGCACTTACAAATAAATACGTGTTATCTTCAAGTATCAGTTTAAAAGTCTTAGAAAGTCAGCCAGAAGCATGTTAAGATTCTAGACAAGGAACACAGAAAACATGCACACAGTCCCTTAGAAGTTTCACCACTACAGGGTGAATTACTGAGAATTAGCTCTTGAATAGATTCAGGTGGCTCAGATCTTGCTAAAGATCCAACTTGTATTACAGAGGAGACAGGACTGCTGGTCTTGAGCTATGTAGAAAAACCTTCTCTGCACTCCTGCATAACAAGCTCAGAGTACTGTTTGCTCCTGTGCAAGGAAACACTCCACTTCTAAGAGGATAATGATTAATAGCCCAGATATACATGGGTGTCAGGAAAGCAATTAACTTTGAATCAGGGAGAGGCCTGCAGACTGATACAACAGACAGCTCTTGAATGAAGGGAAGGAGTAGGTGGGGACAGAGCAGGCAGAATCAAAGCCAAAACACAAACAGTATCTCTTCTTATTCTAAAGTCACCATCAGAGACACAACAGAAGGTAAAACAACAAAGCATGACCTAAAAAATGCGCCGTGAAACTCCAGCTTTTTCAGAAGCACACAGGCTGTTGAACACAGTAATATTTTGTGTACCCTAACTAGAAAACCTGGAGACTGGGGTCAGGAGCCCTAAACCTGCATGGATGACAAGATGCACAGAGCAAATCATACAGACCACACAGGTGTGAATAAATATTGTGGCTTACACAATGTTAGATTTAATGATAAATAGTACTTTCTCATCCAACTTGTCCAAAAACTTAGTACATTCCCACTCACTAAAAAGGAAGTTAAATTATTTGTGTAATGCTCTACTCAATGGGTGCCCACATTTCTGCTAAATGCACCAATGATTTTTTCTACAAACACACCAGTCAATTATTACAAGAGGAAGAATCTGTGCTTTATTTCTCCTCCTACCCAAGAACAACACACAGCACAAAACCAGACACAAGAAGTAGCTCAAAATTATTCTCACAGTGATCGATCTTTTGGGCTGAAACATCATTAATGCCTATGTGCAACATTTAGTCTTTTCCACCTCTATATTCAGGATCCTAAAATTGCCCAGGTGGTTTTGGATTTCATCTGTACCAAGCTGTTCCAAGGTGAATTGGACTGGTGAGGTCAGCAGCACCTATGATTAATGCAGGAGCAGGGAGTCTACCAAGCCAAAAACTTAGCTGAACTCCATAGTGAATAAAACCAAACTTACCTTTTCCCCTCAGGCAGATTCCCCATTCCTGTGCTGATATAGCTACTACTGACCTCAACAGTGCAATAATCAACGACCTGTGAACAAACAAAAAAGGTCACTTGTATGCAAACATCTGCTGAAGTGAATGCTTAAAGTACACACAGCTTTAGACTTAACCACTATTTCCTGCATGCTCAGCATGCTCCAGTTCATCCACTACCACACTGCCTTCCTCAGATGTTAGGCTCTCCACATTCTCCATCAGAGCTCCAAACAACAATCCTAAAAAATTAACTGACCAAATCAGAGAGCAAGTACTTAGTGGTGGGTCCCTGTGATTTTTATCTCCTTAACCTCATAAACAAAACTTCCTAGACAGGCAGCTACAAGCAGAAAAGCAAGTTCAAAACAACAGGCAGAGTAGGTCCTCATACAACTAGGAACAGCAAAGAAAGCACACTGACCTGAACCTTAAACATACAATAAATGCTGTAAGAATGAGTATTTCTTTCCTACTATCACCTGTTGAACAAGTAGATTCCAAAGAAAACCAACTCCAACTCAAGTCCCCTGACTTTGGGATTCTGGTGTACCATCCTCCACCAGCTATACAAAAATTTAGGCTCCCAGCTCTCCCTGTTCCCACCTGCACTCCAGTTGGATGTTCAAACAGGCAGTAAAAATATTCCCTGTCTCCAACACCTTATGTAGGCTCTGTGCTTCTGTTATCTTTCTAGATTGCTGAAGTTGCTCCAGCCTTCTTGTCATGGCTTTCATCTTAATGTATTTAGTTATCTACCACTTTTCCTATAAAAATCTCTTGAGTATACTTACTAGCTTCAATTAAGAAGTTTTGCTTCCAAATTTCTTTAGGCACCTTTAAGATAGTAGCTTTTTCCCCTTTCCTAAGTTCTGATAATTTTTACAATTGGAATGCTGACAATTTTAACAGTTGGAATATGAAACCAATACTACAATAGCATGAGAAAAAACTGCAACATGCTCAGAAGTTAGTTGTCTTCAGCATCAGGATCACCTAACGTTTGCTCAGAGAAATTTCTGAGTCCTGACTGCCTATTCATTTCTGTGAGCTAATGACCAAGTCCAATCAACAATTCTATTTTTTTCCAGATTAAGGACTGCAAGTTCCTTCAAGACTTCAGCTGTAAAACCTAATGGGTCATACTGTTTGAATGTTCACAATATTCGTTTAAAATCCACAGAATCACAGACAACTACCAAGTATTGTAGTACCATTACAGGCTTGGAACAAGAATCCATGGTAATTTAAGGGAGGAAATCAGAGGGATGCAAACAGGAGCTGCCCATTTGCACCAGCTGGTCTGGTCTTGTTTCAGAGGCTAAACTGCACCACAAGGCATGAGAACAGGATGGCACCATGTCCACTCCTCTGGGCACAGCAGTGCTGCTCTGGTACTGCACTAGGGAAAAGCAGGAGTACTTCTAGATCTGCTCTTCTCTTGCCCTTGGAAATGAGAAAGATGCAAAAGCAAGATCTGATGAACTGCAGAAGACAGCTCAGACAAGGGCATGAATCAAGGCAATTGTTGTCATTTTCAAATACTAGCAATATTTAACTTTTCTATTAGAATAAATGCAATTGATGGCTTATGAACAATGGCTCTGCTCTGACAGCAATGCATCAGTCCTAACAACATGAAGTTATTTAATGACACCAAGGTCACCTTCATGTTTTTATGACTCTCAAAGGAAAGAAGATAGTCAAACAAGAACAAACAACCCAGTGCAAAAACTTCAACATCCACCCACTTATTAAGAGTATGGTCAGTTTAAAACGCATTTAAAGTTCAAATTATTGGTGCCTTCAAATAGGCCTAAGCTCAAAGTTCTTAGCTGCTGAACCAAGAGTAGGAATGCTAAAACTATGAAAACATACCTAGAGAACCATCCAGTGTTACTAAGAAAGGGAGATTGGTCAAGTCTTTGTAGGGTTCTTGCACAGAACAAGTTTTTAGGAGAAAAAACAGGAGATAATTTCTTATGAGCAAATAGACATTAAAAAGCTTCTTCCACTGGCACATATCAGCAATCAATCTGGATGTTTCTCAGAGCAGCACTCACCAGAACACATTCCCTATTTACAAGGCCACACACTCCACAGCAATGGGCAATACAACCTGTGTAACCCCAGGCTGGCTCTTCTGCTCTTTCCAACTCAGAATTCCCCTGTATTTCCAGAAAAAGGCAGAAAAGTAGAAGAGCTGTGGCTAAACACAAACACATACCTAATACTTCCAGGTGCTGGAAAACTATCTTTTTCCAAAGATGATTATATGCACAGACACATTAAAAATGTAATTATTGGTTTTGCTTCCCTTGCAAGGGAAGCAACACTGGAGAAAACCACATGCATGAGGCTCTGAAACAAACAAAAAGAGAAACAAAAGGGCTGTTACTTCTTGTTTCTGCAGGTTAGCCTGCAGAAACTCCCACTTCTGGGAAAAGGTTTGAAAACTCTTGCCATAGGGCTCCCACAAATGGTACAAGTTTCTAGAACTATTTAATTTTGTCTAGACTGTGAAAACATGGGTGATGTCAAGGTGGCTTCAATTTTAGCTACACATTTTTGTTTACATAGCAGGTTCTCCACCATTTCTGGCATCTCATGGTTTTGTGTGTACCATCTGTTGATTGACAACCATTCCTGCCTCAGAGAGTACAGGACTGAGCATGCAGCTGTATGTGCTTGGCTGGCTGTTCACTGGATTAGAGAGCTCCTCAAAGCCACCACTTCAGATGAGACTTGTGGAACTCAGACCTTCTCAAATACTTTGCATTGAAAAGAGATCAGAAAGTTCTAGAACTGAGGCTTGCAGCAATTGCCTCAGGCCATCAGGAGAAGAAAGAGAATCTTTACTTCTCCCTAAAGACTGGTCAGCTTTGCAGTGTCTGACAGCCTGTGTGCTAAAAGCATCAGGTATTACCAGGGTTCTCCATACTGCCTGGAATTTTTTTTTGCCTGGAAGCTGTCTTGTCACTCAGAAGTAGAATATGCTTGTTGCTGTAGAACACTCACAAAAGATGAGCCCCAAGGTCAGTGCCACATGGTCCTGGAAAATATCAGCTCTAACAAGAAAGAACCAAAAAGTCTTTCAGATTAGTCACAGAGGACAAACCTCCTCCAGAGAGCTGCTCTCTTGCTGAATTACACTGGAAAAATCAAGGAGGGGAGTGAAAGAAAAGTTCAGGCAGAGAAGCTGGGTTGGCAACTCCTGAATACACACAACTAAAAAACCCATCCACAGAGGAGGGGGAAAAAATGCCTGAGTGACAACAAAAGTACAAGCTCAAGGTAAAGGCAAAAAGTTGCATTTATCAATAAACATACATTTATTTTTTTTTAATTACTTACACAACTGCTTCAGTGTCTGAGCTCACTAACACACAGCCACATGAAATGACGGCAGAACTCCAAAGAAAGTCAACCCAGGTGCAATCCCAAGGGCACACATGGGGACTTCAAACAAGAATCTGTGGTTTGAAAGGGAGGGGAAAAAAAAAAAAAAAAAAAAAAAGGAAGTCTGTCCCCAACTGCAGAACAGGGAGACATCCTCACTGTTCAGCTGAATAAGAGACCAAACCTAGGGGGAAGTGGGAACACACTGGCCAACCTCATAGCTGAAAGCATGTTGTCTGGGGTCACAGTGTGGCATTTCATTCATGCCAGCAGCATGTCCAGAAAGGACTTGTGAAGGAAGGAGGAACAGAGTGTCTGAGCTAAGAAACCCAAGTTCAGTGACTGGGCATATAACAGCCAAAATAAGAAACCACCTATGAAAAAATCCCTTTCAGAACCTGCCTTTGCTTTGAATAAAATTCTTTATGAAACCGGTTCTAAATCTAACAACAAATCAGAGGAAGATCAGAAATGGAAAGAACAGGAATGTGTGCTTTTAAACCTTAATTTCTACAACTATCATGTGCAAAATATATTTTACAAGAGTTTGCACCCAAGTTGCATCAAAAGACTTACAGAGAGTTTAGCTAATCAGATGGCTCCAGACTCATCCAGAGCTTTGTTGCACAAGATCTCTACAACAGAATCAACAACTGCTTCTCTTGATACTTGTTCACAGGCATAATCATTGCAAAGAAAAGCCCAAAGGTAGAACTCTGCTCTCCTGATTTGCATCAGCCACTGGTTTCAGGCTTCCAACAGCTCAATGCAGACCCAGGAGCTTCACACCATAAACTCTGATTGTACAGGTCAGATGTGAAAGTCCACCAATGAAAACCCATAAAACAATTTTGCAAACAAAGCTATCCATCAGGCCCATTATACCTCTGGTGCCACAATGCCACACAGCCACAGTTGCTCACTTTGAGTCCAAGCACCTGAAGCAGAAATCACCAGTTTTCGGAACCTATGTAGGACTTGCAACCCAAAAGCTTGCCATACTTGAATGTAACAATCCCTAAGATTCCTAAAATACTACTTTTAAAAGAAATTAATGTATTTCAAAATAGGATATATTCTATAAAACTCCACTTAAGAACATATATCCGCTATAATTAATCTACTGATAATAAGGAAAAATCTAATTTAAAAGACCTTCTCAGCACCTCCTTTCAGTGGTTTGGTTTTTTTCCATTGCTTTTGAGGATACAACTGACAAATTTAAGTGCAAGTTCTGACAGTGCACCGCACAAGACAGCAGCCAGCACCTTGAATCTGCTGCTTGCACTGTCCTCAGATATCCTGCCTTATGCCTCTGCTGACAGGACTGGTGCAAACTTCAGCCAAACGAGTCACTCAGACCCAAGAGCACCAGCTGAATGATTTGCTGTCTCTAACATCACGGTAAGTGGATGCCACTGGTCTCCTGTTCCTGTAGCAAACAAAGCATTTTGAAAATAAGCCCACCTACAGTGCCCACATGAATTTTTCAAGGTAAGAAAATACTTGTGTTTAATACTGCAAGCTTCCTTCAAGTTGCCTTTTTATCAAGAGTAAGACCATAATTTCCATTTATGTCACCCATGAAATGGATGCTCTTTTTTTCCAAAATAAACAAAGACACTCATAATCCAACAGGTACTATGTTTTAATAGAACAGTTTGACCAAGTACAGGAAAAAATATTTTAGAAAAATTTCCACATTTTAAGGACAGAAAACAAATGTCAAGGTTTATGAACTATGGGAATTAATTTCTTTCTTAAGCTAAATAAAAACGATAGCAAAAAGGCCAGAACACCTCCCTTCTGACTTTAAAGTGTCCAGAAGAATCAAAAATCCAAAAATTCTCTTAGATATAACTCTATTAGATATTACTTTATTCTGAAATACTTACTAAATACAAGGTAGCAACACTAATGTGCAAATTGATGATTTTTGTGTTGTACCATCAGATAAAACAACAAGGGAGTCAGTGCTTGTTGACATGACAGTGAACTGAGCATAACACTGTGTATCCTGTCCAAGGCACACAAAATTAGACGACTACAAAAGATAGAGTTTTTCATCTTAAATTAATCCTGCTACCCTGAAAGATTTCAGCTCCAGTCAGAAGCTAATGTATCCTTCCAGATGCTTTTGCACAAGAACAGATTAAACTCTTAAGATGCAGAGATTCAACCCTGAGCACACACAGTAATGTCAGCAGGCTTAGATCCTGGAAGCTTGGGTAACCATCTGTGGGCAGTGACAGCACAGGAGTCAATTGCAACAACCCAGAAATTTGTCTCTCCATCTCCCTCCATCCCTACTGCCAGCTCATACTAACAAACCACAGTCTCCAGAGGTAAAAATAGTCTATGAACCTCTGGACTGAAAATTACAAGCATCTATCAGAAGCAGCACAGCATATCTGGGGGTTGAGGGTGACTCCAAAATGTACCAAGGTGTAAGCTCCTTTAAAAAACACAGGTGGACACTCAGTTATAAAAACAGACTGAAGCTTCAGAGCTTCCCATATTGGGTTGCTGAGGGAAGATGAGAAGATTAATCTGGTTTTCCAAGAAAAAAATACACTGAAAAAGCTCAGTTGTATTAAAAAAAAAAAAATAAAAATAAAAAGGAAAAAAAAAAAGGAAAAACACTCCAGCACACATATCCTCATCTTTCATAGGCTACATATCATACCAGTTATTTTATAGTATTTCTGCAGCACATCTAGAAACCCAGATTATATGGCACATCTTTATTTAATCACTTCAAATATAATACAGAGTTTGTACTACATGATACAAGTCCTTTGGATAAATCTCGTTATTTTTGTCATTTGGTGTTGAACCTTACTGCCAATAGAAGCCAATCCCACCAGGGGAGCCATGACCATATGCCAGAGCTTTTCACTCCTGCCTAATTCTGTGTACAACCTTGTTTCCTCTGCTCAGAAAATGACCTACATATGTAGTCAAAAGATGCTACCAGGAGCACTACATATGTCAGATTCAAATATAGCCTTAAAAAAAAAAATTACCACAGTCATTTTGAGCACAAAGCAAGCACTGAGCAGTAGGCTTACATTGTGAAGATACCTCATGTATGAAAGACAGGAGTCAAGGAGAAGATAAGGCACCTAACCAGGCAGGTCTCCCATTGCACTGCAGACTCAGTAATGTGCACATAATGTCATCCTAAGTAACTCTGTTTTATGAGAGCTTGGGTAATATGTATGTTAAGTAATGCCTAAGCCACACATACAGGAGGAAAACAAAACCCTGAAAAGCTGATCATTAATTGAGCACCATTTATTCTGCATGCCAAACAAGACAGGAGTATCTAATTATCCAGCTAATGTTTGTACATCAAGACAGAAATCAGCTATGGAGAAGCAAGCTTAATGCTGACACTTCCTGAACCCCACTCAAACTGCTTTCCTTGCACAGGTGGTATCAAAGTGTTCTTGAAAAGGCAACCTGAACAACTCACTACATGAAGCACCATGCCAACACCCACCTACACCAGCTGTAAGCTTAAAACCTTCAGCATCCCCAGCTGGCAGAATACACTCCTCCCACTGCACACAGGTGAGGTGTAGGCAAACCACACCCAACGGGTTCAGGCAGATTAGGACACCGGATGATTACAGCCTAAGAAAGAAGTGATTCTGCAAATGTGGCTGTTTATCATTATCCTTTATAGTCTCTGCTCTGTTAAGTCCCAGTGATCCCTCTTCTCATTCTTTGCCTTCTTTCTCAAGACAGCAAGTTTTCAGTAGAAATAACTCTCATCTCCAGTCATACCTGGTTCTTGTTTTTAGTATTTCAGTATTTAGTATTTCAGCTCTTTCCTCAGGCTTTGGGACAGACCAAACATGAGTCAAGTGAAGGACCCAGCTTTCCTGTCAAGCACACAAACTACAGTAGCCAATACAAGACAACAGGAGGAAGCCTTCACCATTATCAGATGCCAAAGGCTCAAACATGCTTTGGACCAATGACTTTTTTACCTAGTTAAGCACATACTAAGTGTTACCAAGTACATGAAATCAAATTTCCTAAATGTTTTAGTTTGGCCCCATTTGCTGTAATGAATATCTGTCCAAGTGCTGCATTCCTGACATCTGGCTCAGACAAATTCCTGGAGAGTCCAGGACATCAGAACTGTTTGAAAATGGGCAGGTGGGAAGGAATAATAGCCATGACATTGCCCTAAAGCCATTTACTGGAACTGTCAAAAACTACGTATGTAGAAATTCAGATCTGAAAATATCTAAGAATATTCTAAGCTCATGCTGAATATGTTTTACCTTTTTATGCATTCTCTATATTTCATATTAATACTGAGGGGAAGAGGGGCAGGAAAGGAACAGAACTGTTTCCACCATAAAAATTTATTCAACATCTACAATAAAAGAGGATTTAGGCTTGTCCTTGAAAGAAGGTCTTTATTTCCAGAAACATCTCATTCTGCAAAGGCTGTAGAAAAAAAAGGAGAGTTTTTCCATTTCAAAACAGCTCTAAAGAAAATGGTAAAAAATGGACAAGACTGACAAATGAGAGATGTTGCTCATTTCAGCATATATCCTGTGGTTTTCATCCTTGAAAGTTAAACTGTACTCCTTTATAAATCACAGTCATAAGAAAAATAGCCATTTTCTCACACAGACAAAATTAATGCTGATCCACCCTGCATCAGCAAGGGCAGAAGGAACAGCACATCTGCTTTTACAGCACCACAGTACTGATCATAACACAGTAATTCATTTAGTAAATGCAAAAAGCCCTACAAGTATCTGGAGTAGGTCACTTGATGAGCAATTTGCATGCAAAGAGCTACAGGAAAGAAACCTAAGAAATGTATAAAATTATACACAGTTAAGAAGTTTTTACTGGTTTTCAGAGAGAAAAGCATTCATAACACTACACCACTGCACTCTCACATTTCAGCAGTTTGTACTGTCACTGAAGTGTCACATTACTGAACAGACTTCTAACCCCAACACTAGGAAGTTCTGGCTCACTTTGGGCAGACATAAAATGATAATCAGAAGTCTCCAAGAGATGAAAGGGAAGAAAAAACTTCCACCACTTTCTAATGCCTTCATGAAATTATCCAGGCTCCCTCTGGTGGGGGATTTAATGTAGTAGAGACTGTCCCAGATTGCTACATGAGAACAGCTTTGAACACTACAGGTTTTCTCTTTTGTAAAACAAACCATGTTAGGATTGGACTTTGCAATTCCTGGATTTTCTTGTATTACTTCAGTCATAGCAATCTAAGGTAAAGCTTTGATTCTGATCCTAAGCTACATCACATAAAGAAATGCAGTCTGTGATCTAAAAAAAAAAAAAAAAAAAAAAAAATTGGAAAAAAAAAAAGAGATAACATCACATTTTAAAAACATCAGTGTCTTTATGCTACAAAATCCTCAGAACATTTCTCATTTCTTAGTTCAGCTCTCCAGAGTCTCAGCAGAACCACCACCTCTGCCCCTGATATGGACAGAGGCCAAAGAGAGATCGCTCTCCCCAGGGCACACAAGAGATCCAGGGCTCCTAGTTTTCATTTCTGTGGTTAACATGTTGATTATATTAAGTCCCAAGTCTCTTATCTCTTCAATAATTTGAGTATCATTTATTTGCACCACTGTAAGACAATTCCAACACGTGCATTATCTCCCTAGAAAACAGACACACACAAGAGTCAAGCAAATCACCCATCCATTCAATTTCTCTACACCCCTGAAATTGTCATTGTAACCAGCTACGGTAAAGGAACATGACAAGCTTTACAACCACAAAATGACATCACATTTGAGATTTTTAGTATCTTCCCCTAAATATATGTACTACATATTGCATGGATAACAGGAATTTTGATGGCAATCTCATAGTGAAATTCAGTTTTGCTTCCTGAACTTCATGACCATTCTTATTAACATTCTGCAGTCTTAAGTCCTGAATAAACAAAAAACACGCAGAGAGGTAGCATTAAAAAAAAAATTTAAAAGAACCATCCAACTTGGGGCAACAAAATAGCAACCCAAAGTTGTTGCAGTACAGGAAAAATCAGCATGAGCCTTCATAGATGGAGTTAATTTTATTTCTGACAGCCCTTATTATGACTCACTAACTTTTCTTCCTTAATAAGGCCACAATTTGCATCAGAGAAAGTGTGTGTATAACAAGCCTGAGGACTCAGAAAATTATTCAATAGCTAAGAAACAACTTTGCTATACACAGGAAAATAATTTTACTTTTCAATTCGTCCTTTTCAATTAGAAAGAGATGCAAGGTTATACCTACTATGGTCTAAAGATTCTGATTAACCTCATACAGCCCATCTTAGATGATGTGTATAATTCAATTACTGTCAGATAGGATGACAGCTGAAGAGCAAGCCAAATTTGAGGGATATTTAGGATAAAGTCCACACAGAAACCAGTCTAACAGGTCAGAGGAAACAGTCCTCATCTTTGGAAGTTCTTCAGCACAACTAAAAAGTTTTACGAGAACCCACTGCTTGCAACCCATATAGGAAGGCAAATAAAGAGCAGCAATTCACGTTCAGGAAATTCAAAGCCCTCCAAAGCAAGCGTTAACTTATTCAGACCAGGGAGATTACTAAGTCATGTTGTCCCAGAGGCATTCCTTTAGTGCCCAAGTGTAGCTATGCGGGGAACCAGCGGAGAGGTATTTACAGTTCAGAAAGGCAGGGGCGATCTCCTCGCCCCTGCCTTCCCAGAACGCCCCCAAATGCCAAGCCTGCGGCGTGCGCTGCTGAAACTGACAGACCACCCTAAAGATGAAACTGCAGAAAGGATGCGAGACCATTCCCCTCGTACAGAAACCAGACAACTCTCCCAGCAACGGGACAGGACTACACCACCTGTAATGAAATCGAGGAGGGTAAACACACACACCGTCCCCTTGCACCCCGCCCCGGACCTCGCTCAGCCAAGCGCAGCCCTCGCCAGGTCCCCAGCCTCGGGCACTCCGTGGCCACTTCGCCTTCTGCTTCACCGCAAGGGGTCTGCAGGGACGGGGGACTCCCGGCTCGGTTAAACCTGCCCCGGGGGAGCGCTGCCCCCGGCGGCAAGAGCCGGGTCCCCGCGGGGCAGGAGCCCGGCGGGGCGGCGCGGCACTCACCGATGCCCAGCCCCACCACCACGCGTCCCGCCAGCAGCGTCTCCTTGTCGCGGGCGGCGGCCAGCACGCCGGAGCCCGCCGTGAAGAGGCCGCTGGCCAGCAGGATGCAGGGCCGCCGGCCGCACAGCCCGTTCAGGACGCCGCCGGCCAGGGCGGACAGGGCGGCGGCGCCCACCGTGCCGGAGACGAGCAGCTCCTGCCAGAGCGCGTCCAGGTTCAGCTCCCTCTTGAGGAGGAGCAGCGCCCCCGACACCACGCCGGTGTCGTAGCCGAAGAGGAAGCCCCCCAGGGCGGAGAACACCGACACCACGTAGACGAAGCCGGGGGTCTCGTCCTGCTGGAACTGGCGCCGCGCCGCCCGCTCCAGCTCTCCGCCCGACGCCGCGCTGTTGAGGCTGGAACAGGACTCGGCGGCGATCAGGCTCCGCTCGCCCGCCGCCGCGCCCGAGCCGGCGGACCCGTCCGCCTGCCGCCGCCTCTTCTCGCCCATCAGGTTGCTCAGGCTCCGCAGCGTATACTCCACATTATCGCTGGCCTTGCGGGACATGGGACGGCCGCGGCGGCTCCCGCCCCGACCGGGGGAGGGCAGGGGGCTGAGGCGGGCGGCTGCCGGGCTGCTCAGGCTAGGGCGGCGGGGCTGCCGCTGCTGCCGACGCTGCCCGTCCTCGGCGCGCCCGCCCCTCTTGGGCCGCGCTCAGCTGGTTCGCATCGTCCCCCCGCCGCCGGGCGGACTTGAGAGGAAGTTGCCGCCGCTCCCAGCGCCCGGGCGGAGCTGGAGGCGGAGGCAGGCGGGGACAGCGGCGAGCGCGGCCCGGCGGGCGCAGGGGGCGGGCTCGGCCGCCCCCCTCACCGTGCGCGGTACGGGGCAGGCGCGGCCCGGAGCGCGTGCGCACGGAGCGCTCGGGCCGCTCACTCGGGGCGGTGGAGCGCGCTGGGGCCGGGGAGGAAACGGGATGGAAGCCAGGAAGGAAGCCCCGGGCGAGTGGGCGCCACGCAAGCCGGGGGCCGGTCCCCGGTCGCGGAGCTGTTCCTGCTGGCAGCCTCGTCTGCATGAGGTGGAAGGGGCCGCCGGCCGGGGCTGCGCGCCCGCACCCCGCGCGGTTTCCGCGCTGCCTGGGGAGCGCTGTCCGGGTGCCGGGGCGTGTAAGGATCGCAATTGACTTGATAGCTGGGTCGTTGGAAGGGAGGCAGCGTTCAGCGGCCGCGTGTGTCAGTTTCGGAAGCGCTGAGTGACACCGGCTGTGCTGCTGAGCAGGCTTTCACTGCGGGGATCGCCCGGCTGTCTTCGTCCAGGTTCAGCTGCGGGGACCATTTCAGATCGTTGTGTCGATTAATCGTCCCACCTCCCCTGCTCTCCCTCTTTTCCGAGTGTCGAGCCCAGGAAGGGCCCAGGGGCTGCAGAGCTCCAAGAAGCCCCTTGGCTCGGCTGCCCTTGCATTCGCTGGCTGTACAGGAGCTCTGAGCGAGCCTGCCCGCCCCGTCTCTGCCCGCGGCACGGGCAGCTGGAGCCAGAGCCCTGGAACGGGCCGCTCGGGAACTGCTCGCTCCCTGGAGACTGCAAACCCAGCTGGGCGTGCTCCTGTGTAACCTGCTCTAGGTAACCCTGGCTTAGCAGGGCCCATGGATGGTCTCCAGAGGTCCCTTCCAATCCTAGCAATTCTGTGATTCTGTTACCAAAAAAGGGAAATTGCCACCAGTTGTTCAGAGAGGGACAGGCTTCTTACCATGTAGGAACAGAGTTTGGAGCTTGGTCTTGTGTTTGAAGTAGAGCATCGTGGTTTGCTAGTTCCACCTTTAGACACTCTTTCTGGGGATTTTTCAGCGGGATGCAGAACCTAGCAGATCCTGTCAGCAGAGAGAGGTGCCGGGCTCTGTGAGCACCCAGGCAAGCTTTGCTACCGGTATGCTTGGAAGGGCTTCCAGAGGCAATGCACACCTTGGGGAAAAAGAATATATCATACTATCATAGTATTATAATTTGTACTTCTTTTATAGCTATGTTCACACATACATATATGGATAAAACAAAATTTTCCTTCAGACTTAACTGTCTTCTGTAGAGATTCATATAATGAGGCCGGCGAGCAGCCAGAGAATTTTGGTAATTAATTGGATCAGTTACCAGCCCACACCTTGTGAGCAGTACTAGTCACAGCCATGTGAATTTAAAAATTAGAAGAGGGAGCAAAGTCCAACATGGCCAGCTGCACACAGTCTCTTTGGTGGCTTGCCTCTGCCTCAGAGCAAGCTGTGACACACTGATACCGGTCTAGATAATATACCAACTAAATAAAATTGTGAGCTGTAGTTACAAAAATTAATTATGATAACAGTATAATAATGTCTATATAGCTAATCCAGTTAAAGACAGATGTGGCAGTAGATTTCTAAATACAATAGGTCAGCTTGCATGTTTGAGCATGGGAGAAGCCTGAACTAGATAGGAATTAAATGCATGTTAATATTCAGTTATTTTTAGTCAAGATTTGGGTAACACAGTATGATTGGCACAGGGCATTCTGTTTTGGTAAAGGCCAATAGGGGCCAATCCAATACTAGAGCAAGGAACAGTTCAAGTTCTAGCATCAGAAATGAAGTTATTACAGAATATGCTGAGTTGGAAGGGACCCACCAGGATCATGAAGCCCAACTCCCAGCCCTGCACCATTCCCAAGAGTCACACCATGCCCAAGAGATTGGCCAGACACTTCTAGAACTCTGCCAGGCTGGTGCTGTGACCACTGCCCTGTGGAGTGCCCTACTACCCTCTGGGGTAAAAAAAACTTTTTTCCAGTATCCAATCTAAACCTCCCCTGACACAACTTCAGGCCCTGCCTTCAGGTCCTGTCACCGTCACCACAGAGCAGAGATCAGTGCCTGCCCCTCCTCTTCCCCCCATGAGGAAGCTCTAACAGTGAGGTCTCTCCTGTCTCCTCCAGGCTGAACAGACCAAGTGACCTCAGCCACTCCTCACACAGCTTCTCAAAGTCCTTCACCATCTTGGGTTGCCCTTCTTTGGACACTCTCTAATAGTTTAATGTTTTCATCTTGTGTGCTCAAAATTGCCCCCCAGCACTCAAGGTGAGGCTGCCCCAGCTCAGAGCAGAGGGGACAATCCCCTCCCTTGCCTGGCTGGTGATGCTGTGCCTGATGCCCCAGGACACAGGTGGCCCTTCTGGCTACCAGGGCACTGCTGGCTCACATTCAACTTTCCATCATCCAGGACCCCCAGGTCCCTTGCTGTGGTGCTGCTTTCCAGCCTCTCATTCTCTGGTCTGTCCATATCATAATTATGTCAAGTCAGATTGGCATCACCACCAGTCCTTTCTTAGAAACTTTTCATGCCTTCTCTCCTCTCAGGCAACTCTGACTCCTTTCCTCATAGGCAGCTTCTCACAGCCCTGACTCCTTCTCTCCTCTCTGCATAACTGACTAAACCCCAACCTGGCCCTTTCCTGGCTGCCTTTCCATGATTGTCCCTTACACAACATCATCTTAGCTTATCTGTCCCTTACCTTCACACAGCCAGCAGCCTCTCAGGCTCAAGCACCAACTCAAACTGCACATGTAGCTAGTGGCCAATTAACCCACTCTCTTATAACACCCAAACTCACTGGGCAGGCACAGATGTTTCCACTCCTCAATAGTCAGTACAGCTGTAATTCATCAGGAGAAATTGCCTTTTGTACTAGCCTTTAACCTATCTTCCCACATGTCCATACATCCAGGTTGTTCATCTGAGGCACAGAATCTGGCACTTTCCCTGGTTGAACTGCTGAATGCTGGACATTTTGTCCAGAAGGATATTATGAGAGACAGTATCAAAAGCTTTTCTGAAATCCAAAATGATTACATAAACTGTCTTCACTTGATCAGAGAGGTTACCAAGAACTGTTCCCTCAGGTCCAGTAGCTCTCCATGGCTTACATTTCTACAGCAGGAAAGAAGTTGTAATCTTCTAGAAGTCTCCAGACTTGCCTGACAAGCACAATACTCACTAGTTTGTTTGGGTTTTTTTTGTAAGCCCCAAATAAAAATGTGGGACACAGTGCATGAAACAGAAAGCATTCACTCTGAATCTCTAGCCAGCTAGAAGGAATGCTTTTAGAGAATATTGTCACAACAGCTGGCTGTCACAAAAACAACCTGTCTTTTTAATGGCCACCTCAGATGCTGGAGGCATTCTCTGTGTTGTTGTTAATAGAGACTCAAGAGAGCTAACAAGATTTTTTTTCCACTGGTGGCCCAATATAAGCACAAACAGACATAATTTCTTATCAGATCATGCTGTCAAGCTTCTCTCTTAAAAGGATTTTCTGAAGAAACAACAAAAAGTTCAGCTGTGAGATGCACTACACTGAAGACTGACTTCATGAGAAAGACAAAGGATTTGTTTGGTTTGTAGATTTTCATTATTGTGATCATCTCTCCATAGTACTGCATTTAATGAAAAAAGCTGACATAAATGATTCCACATTGATTCAAAATGCAGTAGGTATGGTTAGTAATCTAAGACAGGGCATCAGATTCAAAGAAGGATTTGAGTGGATTTTAGGTATGATATTATGCTTTCAAGAGATTGAATATTTAATTAAAATATTCAGGTTTAGAATATTGTGTGTTTAGATTCACAACACTTTCTCATTCTCTCCTTTAAGGTGTGTTTGCACAATTGTTTGCCAGGATGTTGTGAACTAAATCAAAGAACTGGTCCAGCTTTCAAAAACTCTAATTTTTGTGTTTCACAGAGAGCAGGAATAATCACTGAATTTTACTGCTTTTATGTTGTTGATGCATGGCATACGTCAGAAAATGTCTTCCAGAAAATTACTGAAGACTTTGTACATGTGCCCAGAACTCTGCCAGAACATAAAAGAGGAGTAAGCTCTTGTCTTTGCAGACACTTAGAAGTGGGTGGATGAGTGCTGAAATCTCCTAGGGACTTCAGACTAGCCAAGATTCACAGAGAGATGCTGTAAGTCTGTTGTGTTGTCTGATGGTCAGTAGCCCCACCCAGCAAGTGGGAGGCCAGATTCATGGATTGCTTCAACCCAGGACTCAGGACCAAAGAAATCTCTTTCTCACCTCTCAAGAAGATTATAGGTTCAATAGGGAAAAGATGGATTCTTAAAGGATATTCATGTGCAGACAAAAATATAAGAGCTATGGGACTAGATTGACAGTAAGGCAGAAAAGGATGGGATTCTGTGGCAAAAGAAGATCAGCTTTATCAATGATGATTATATTATTTACATAAAACTAGTTTCACTAGAAAAAAAAAAAAAAAAAAAAGGAGGAATACAAGGAGCAAATCCTCAAGCCAAAGGATTCTTCCCATCTCATTCCCATCTCACTTGGTGCCGTGGGGGTTGCCATGAGGTCTTTAGCCTCATGTGAGTTTCAGCAATACACTGTCCAACCCCATTTGTTTTTAGGTTTGCAACCTAATTTCTTGTTTATTACTGTTATGATGCCTTAAACTCTGATACTGCTTTGATAGTCAATTATTTTGCCACGAGAAATACTACCGTGCTGGGCTGAGGGAAATCAACTAGCTGAATGTGCAAAAAATACCAGCAAATGCAGTTTATAATAGTAGCTCATATAATATCTGAAACCTTTGAAAAGCAATGATAGTAATGACAGAACTTTTTTTCTACAAGTTAAGTTTCCTTGCAGTCTCAAGGTTCAGAAACCTTTTCTGTACACAGAATTTTACGTTATCAGTGTGCCATGGTGGGGTACAACTTTTTACCAAATGTATTTCTTTATGCTGAGAAGACACAAACCCTGGCCCGTGATCACACCAGCTTGTTGAGTTTGCAGATGTGCATGAGTAATGTAAAGCTGAGACTGTAAGGAATTCTCTAAAACAGAAAAACAGGATCTGAAAATAGGAGTTTAGAAATTATTTGAAATAAGCAGTGTATTGCCATAAAATTTCCTTTTGTTCCAAAGGTCATCTGCAATCCTAACCTTAATGTTGTTAGGTCTCTTTGGAAAGAAGACACTTTCAGATACATTCTGTAGTTTTCTGGTTCCCATGTAACATTCCTTCTCCAGCCATTTTCTCTGTCTTGACAGAGACATTAATTTATCTGAATGTGCTATCTCTGAGCTCTCAATACAGTTTTAATTGTTTGTAATCCTTCCAGTGTTCGATTTGGGTTCTCATTTATATGTGCAGATCCTGATTAGATCCTTCTCCAATATCTCAACAAAAATCTCCTCTCATATATAGAACCTCTCCTTGTTTGGATGCTGCTTTATAGTATTCTTACACTGGTCTGCAGTGAGACTTTTAGCCTGTTATTTACCTTCTGCTGCAGTTATCTGGAGCTGTAAACTGGGACATCACTATTGACCTCCTCTGTAAAATCCTTTCAAAAAAGAAAGTAGCATTAGAATTTATTAATAAGAAATGCACTGGTGCCATGCATTTAATCCTACTGGTCGAATGTTAAGAAATAAATTGCTTTAGAAATAGGAAGATTTACAGTCTTAGCACTGGAGAAGGGTATGGATGATGGTGATGGCAGAAATAAGCTGACAAACTGTGAGATGAAGCATTCATTGCCTGACAGACTGGCAGCAGTACAGCTAAGGTTGCTAAGGCATCACATCACAGGCTGTTTCAATCTCAGATAACTTTACTAAAGTAACCATCTGAGCTCACTTTTTGCATCATTTCACTCTCTTTCTTTATATAAATATGAATTCCAGCAAACCTACTTCAGTCCTATTGAAAATGCGATTGTAAAGAAACACATTTTTTTAAAGCTATATTTTTCTCTTTATTTTTAAAATCTACAACTTTTTAATGCTTTAGAGCAGGGACTCAGTTTTTGGCAGGAGAACAGTTCCTTTCTGGCTTTCCTTTGGCTGTCAAAAGGAAGATTTAACAAGATTTTACTGAAACAGAGTCCCTGGTAGAGTCAGCAGCAAACGTGAAAATGTGCTGCTAAATCCAGTGTGCCCCAATGGCTGCATCTGCAGCCATGAAATAGAAAGTTGTGCGCTGACCTCTGTGCAGGGATCCAGGGGTGAGGGTCAGCCTGCACATTTAAATGCATTACTCTAAAATTCAGGGCCCAGCACATGCTAAAAGCCAGTGGCAGTGCAAAATGGGGAGCGAGGGTAGAGGGGCTTGGAGACTTTTATTATCACACAATTCGTATTTTTTTATGTTTGTGTACTTGCAAAGATGTACTTGCCAGGTTACAAGCCTTATGAAGTCATTATTACCCTGTGAAAGTTGTAATTACTTAGTTACAACACCTGGCAGCATGAAAATCAAGGACTTGGCACAACATTACCCATGAGATTCCAGGCATACCAGGGATGCTCTTCATACACTGTATCTTGAAACAGATGTGTGCTACACAGAGCTGTTTGTCTGCCAAACAGAAACCTCCTCAAGTGCTGCAGGTAAGCCCAGAATAACAACAGGCCATCTCTGAATCAGTTCAGATTTCTGAAATCAGAGTAATGCTCTAGTCCAGCACACACCTAGCATCTGGTGTACATGGAAGATATATAAAGGAAGAAGAGAACCACATGCAAACCCATTAATTTTGGTCAAAAACATCTTCATTCTATTGTTCACTAAACAAATTTTATTTATGAGAGTTCCATAAAAGGTGGAAAGCACTTGTAACCCAAATCCTTCTACAGATTATATAAGACCAGAACATCAGTTGTCCATCATTTAATGAAAAATAAATCAGAAAGGCTTTCAGGCTTATTTATGACTAAACACTATTCTTCATCCCTGCAAAAATAGCATCTGACCTGGCATGAATTCACTACTTTATAAACTCTCACCTCATTAATGCAAAATATTTCCATCAAATTAAAGTTCCAAGAAGTGGAAGCCATATCCTGTAAGCTGCAGGTTAAAAGCTGGCTTTGCTGTCAGCTGTGACACTGCATTGTCTCAGAGCACAACACTGTACAGAAGTGCTTCTTCTGAGTTTGCAAATGAAACTGGAATCAGACCAGGAAGAATCCAGTTACCACTCATTAAGTTGGTTGATCCTTTGGATCTGGCAGACTATGAATCCATCAAAATTTGTTCAGTGGAATTTTTTCTGAGACGACTGTACCATGAGGGATAGACAACTTTGAGAAGGAAATTGTGCCATGTGAATTCCCTGTATAAAGGCAAAATACACTCAGAGAGTGCCTAAAGTTGAATGACACATGCCAACATACCAGGCATCATACTGGGATGTGGAAGTTGAAAATCAGCACTTTCTATTGCTGAAAAAGAGGATGTAGCTGCAACACACTGTCATTTGTATTTGCTTCCTTGCTTATTTCTTTCTCTATCTGTACTTCAAAAGTCCTATTTCCACCAATGTAGATGGATGGGGTTTTAAAATCTATTTTGTTCTGATGTAAGTATTAAAATCTATTGCATTTTAGAATAGAGCCTCTGTGAAATGTTTGCTGGAATTTCCTCTAGAAATTTTAACAATTCCCTGACAAGCAGCATTGTGGCCAAGGTGGTAATATTAAATATAACATTAAAGATTTTTTTAAATTGCATTAATAGGGATTTTTGACTCCTTCAAAGCATTTGATATGTGGATGTCCTAATCCCCAGGGAAGGTTAAGACTGCCAGTAGGAAGTGTTGAACAGTCACTAATACCCATCACACAGCAATGCCACTGACTTTCAAGAAGCATCTTGAAAGTAAGTTCAGTGAGGACTCTGCTTTCAATATCTCACTAACCAAACATGGCCCTGGATATGTATAGGAGGCATTTCTGATGGTGCTCTGGGTGAAAGGAGTTAAACAGGACCTCTTTCTAACAGCTTTCCAAGGTACCTGACTGTTTTCACTAATGATACAAAACTCTCTACAGGTATAAATTATGTGCCTAAATAAGGCAGATTTGAGCCCATGCCATTTTTGCTTGTATCAAAAGGCAGGCAGTGAGAGGCTTCCCCCAGGTGCCCTCAGTGATGCACAGTGCCTGGCAATCGGGAGGCTGCACTCGGGGACACAGGGACTTTGTGGTGTGCTACACACAGCTGGAATGTGGCCTTGCATGGATACACAGTATTAAGGAAGGTGGAGAAGAGATGGGGCTGTCATGCTTTACATTAAGGAGCTTCTTGACAAATGCAGTGTCACAGTATGAAACTGAAGACAGACCTGCTGAGAGCTTCTGGGTCAAGACCACAGCAAGGAGCAACCTGGGGAGGTTGTAGTAGTTGAGTACCACAGGCTGCAGACTATGAGGAGGCAGGGGCTGGAGCCTCCAGCTTGGAGCCCTTGTCCTCACTGGGCAGTATGCTCGAAGGGCAGCTCAGCACAGGCAGGCAGTCCAGGGCGTTCTTAGAGTGCAATTGTAACATTTTCCTAACACAAGAGTGGGGCAGTCATGACTGACTTGCTCATGCTGGCTTGGCTTTCTACTGGGGAGCAGGGAAGAAGTGGGGGTGAGAGGGGTCACAGAGCTCTGCTCAGGCTGTGGGTGGTTTGTCACAGGTGACAGATGCAGCAGAGCCAGGTAGGAGAGCCACAAGACTCTGGGTGAGCAGATTGATTTATTGAGGAAATAGTCTGTGGAAAGCAGCTGTGAAGGGGAAAAGTCCCCAGAAGAGCTAATTAGTTTTTAGAGAGAGCTTACTGAGAGCTCATGCATGGGCTATACCATTCTGCAGGAGCACAGGAAGCTTCAGCTGACAGTCCATGGGCTAGGCAAGGACCATCCAAGTGAGCTAAAATACAGACAGGGAATATGCAGGAAGCAGAAACAAAAGCACTGCTCAGGCACTGAGGAAAGCTGAAACCCAGCTGGAAGTAAAATTAATGAGGATCATAAAGGGTAGTAAGATAAAAAGATATAGCCTGGGTATATATGGGTCCACAGGTGGATGGGAGAGACAACACAGTGAAGGTTGAAGTAATCAGCAGCATTTTTTTGCACTAGTTGGCACACATGAATCGTGCTGTCTGGCCTTTGCACATATCAGCACAGGGGGAACAGAAGAGCAGTGGGGAAGCAGCAGTCAGGGAGCACTGAGATGTCTCCTGGGCACTCAAACCCAGGGTGAGGTGGTGCTCACTCAAGAGCATCGATATTGCTGGCCAGCAGTCACTGTCTATCACCTGCAGAAAATCATGGCAAGCAGGAGAGGGCCCTGCTGACTGCAAGATGGTAAATGTTACAATTTTTTAAAGGCAAGACGAGATACAGGCAACTGTAGGTCAGCTTGAGTGATTCCTGGACAGGTCATTCTTTGCTACTCCTGGGACATTTCCCTGAGGGAGCACAGGGGTGTGCTGGATAAGAAGACAGCTTTGCCCTCTGTTCTAAAGGTGCTTGTTCATCACCATGGGCACGTGTGGCACGAGTAGTGTTGGGACTACACTGGAAGACTGTGCAAGACAGAAAGCCACAATGGGTGCAGCCATGTTCATACTGCCTGCAGGGAATGGTCCAGGAGCAACATATACCCAGCCACTCCCAGGATTTGTCTCAGGTCCTGTCGGTTGCTCCAAAACAGAGACTGAAGTGATCTACAGTTTTGCACTTGCACATTTTATGGATCAGCACTCCATTTCTCTCATAGTGCTACTATGTTTAGCAGAGCAGAAGAGCCTCTCTGCTGACTACTTAGCAGCTGTAGCTCCTGCCTCAACACTTCTGCTTACAAGCTTAAAGAAGGTGGTGTTAATACCCACCTTGATGTAGGCAACTGGGCATGCTGCCTGTAATAAAGCATTTACTACAGAAAACAGTGTCCCTGAGAGGCACAGTCCCATGTGTAATACAGACATAAATGTGAGCTCTTGAATTACAGAAAGCAACATATGGTATTGTCAGTAGAGACTAAAGCAATATGCATTTTATGTATAATGTGTTAATATGAAATATATGAGGTAAAAAAGGATGCTGTAGCATTCAGTCTCTTCTAAAACATTAACAATTCAGTTTAGGATACATGGAGCTTCTAGCTCTGACACTTACACATGTAGGTGACATTAAGTGAGCAGCTAACACAGAAATGACAGATACCTATTGTTTATCAATAGTAGAGCCAAGCAGCCCATAGGGAGGCATGTAGGTGTACAGGTTTGGGGAGGTAACAGAATACATTAAGGACTGGATCTTGTGTTGTGCAATGACACTGGTAATCTTCACAAGACCATGAGAATGTAAACACATTAAGAAAGTGTGAAAGGTTTGGCTACACTGAAATGTGTGTGCTTACTCTCAACGCTGAAGACTATTAAACATTTTGTTGATCTGTGTATCTGTTAACAAAGATACAGTTCTGTGAATAATGGTGTGGTTATTTCTTAGAACCAATGGCAAGTGAGAAAGAATCATCATTGTATCATTATTTGTCTTACACTCATCTCTTCAAAACTGGAAATGAGAGAAGTTTGCATTGATAGCACTATTGTAGATAACATAAGAGTGAGAGGGGAAAGAAAAGAAACAGAAGAGTTAAAAATGGCAGAGGAATAAAAAAATCTTGAAGTACAGTAGGAAGGAGTCAGAATCTAAAAAACCCAACCAAATAGGCCTAGGGGCTTCTGAAAACTTTAAAGTAGTGAAGATGGAAAAAAAGAAAGAGACAGGAGAAAAAAGACATGGTGAGTAAACAGGTGGAAATCTTAGTTTTAGACACTGATTCCAGCTGAGTTGGGTTAAGTAAAGATTAAATTAATCAAGAAGCAGCAGCTCTTGAGGCAAAAAAACTCTGAATATCAATGGCATTTGAAGAAAAAGGAGTAAATAAGCAATTTTTTCTGGCACAATCCCTCCCCCTACTCCCTCTTGCTCTTGGGATTGACATTGCTTTAAAAGCCCAGCACCATGTGTTTGTAATCTGATGGTGAAGATGTGTATCAGAGTTTCCAGGCTGGTATTGGTTAAGAAAATATTCTGCTAAAGCATAGGACAGGCCTTTTCTCAGTTTCTTTGCAGAGACACACAGTCTAGATGGGTGTTTTTTAGATCTGCCTCCAAGTGTCAACCCCCATCCAGGCCTACAGGGGATTTTCCAGTAGGATCTTTCCCAAGCCTTTATGTGAGTTGGGCCCTTTGCAAGGTGCAATACAGCTGATTTTTGCTCTCTAGAGTTTTGCCCCAGCTCCATCTTCCTATGAGATGGGGACGAAGGAATGGAGCCTTCTACTTGGACCTTCTAAACATCACCAGCCTTCACCAACTCAGATAACAGCTTGCCTCAGGAACGGCATTTCTTAGTACTCTGAGCTTGAGAGTCCAATCCATGCCTGAAGACTGAAATTGCTGGAGGATACAGGCTGGCCCAGCATCCACGTGCCTTCTTTTCTGAGTGAGCACATGGGAGCAGGTCAACTATCCCAGTGGCAATTTGTAGGTGAAGACTTACATGCCCTTGCACCACCTCTTACCATGGGTGCAATGTCCAGAGCCCATTTGAAAGGCACAGCCCACTGGCCTGTGCACATGATGCAAATCTCTCCATCCTGGGTCTCCCCTGCCCTCCCTTGCTGCTGAAAGAGGGTAGGGGACCACCAAACCAGGCTTGGGTTTCTGCAGCCGTTGTCATTGGACACAGAGATGAGGCCAGGGCAGGCTTGTTTGTCATGAATTCAGCTGTGAGCTGGGCTCTGACTCCTCTACAGGGATCAGCCTCCTCATGAGAAATGGCTTTCCTCAGCTGCAGCTTCCTTTCAGCCAGATGCACTTTGGTCCCTGCAGACCAGGCTGTCTGCTGCTCTCCACACAGAAATGACCTCTCTGACAATGCCATTCCTCCTGTTCCTCCAAGCAGCTCATTTTGCACAAACCAGTGTGCTGACAAATTCTGTTTGAACATGAAATATTACTTTAGCATCACAATGATCTTTCCATTTTCTTTAATAAGCTTGCTGTGTGTATTACATTGTGTTTTGGGGCCAGCAAAGCCTCAAAACACTCTTAGGTTTTTTGAGCAAATAGCAATATTAAAAAACAGATTCTGGTCTGAAAGTTTATAATTTAAACAAAAACAGAGAAAGGCAAAATGGAGTTTGCAATTATGTTAGCTAAACTGTCCTCCATGTTCTCCACCAGGGAAATAGAAGGGAAAATAGCTAGGCTGTGAGATGGATTATTTTTCACAGGCATGCTGATTCTTCAAATTCATTCATGAAAAATGATCAGGGAAGAGAGGTACAGAATTGAAGCAATGCAAATTACATTGGAACTTTCTGTAGTACTAATGCATTAGTGCCTGTCATTTGAAAATTCTGCATCAGTTATTTGGTAGTTACATGAATGGACAAAAAGTCATGTTTATTCATCAAATTCTCATAACTGATTTGGGTAATAGGGTTCATCAGAAGACATGAAAGAAAGTATCTGAGACCCAGGATAAGAGAGCTGATGAGAGGATCCCATGGGCGTGGGAAATCCTCAAGGAAAACAATTACTAATGAAAGAAAATAAACCTCTTAAAGTAGATCACTGATTCGTTGTATGGGGGAGGACTTCAAACGAGCAATGTTCTTTCCTCACAGGTATTACACTGTCTGTGGCCATCAAAGCTGCCACTGTCAGCCTCTTCCTGACACAGGAACCACAAGGACCACAATTCATTAGACTCAGAGGAAAGATGCTCAGGACTGGTACCCTGGGATGACTCTATCCCCCATTACATTGGGTGGACAGCTGGAGCTCTTCTAGGGGATGATTCTAGGTGCTGAGTGCCTGTGTGGGTAGGCTGCTCTCTAGGGACTTCTGTACCCCCTCCCTTTCTCATGCAACATTAAGAACCCTGTTCTAGCTTTATTTTCTAATTGATCACCTTGGTGTGTTGGACCATTGATTTAAGGTCTCTTCACTGATGAAAGGGATGAAGTCTCCATTCTAAGGAGACTTTAACCCACCCCTTGAGAAAACAAATTAATTTATGAGAAGCACCAAAGCAGACCTATTGCCAAGGAGCAATACAAATGCCTGCTTGAGGCCACACTTTCTGGACTAGGGCATACTCACACCAAGTTAATCTTCTGAGCAGCTGCGAATCTCTCACCAGTCTCTGTTAAAATCTTTTTTCTCAACCATTTTTCCCTCCTGAAAAATTTTGCCTCATTTTAAAAATCTCAACACAGACAGTTGATTGGCCTGAAGTTGTGTTGGGGAAGGTTTAGATTGAAAATCAGGAGAAGGTTCTTCACCCAGAGGGTGGTGGGGCACTGGAACAGGCTGCCCAGGGAAGTGGTTACAGCACCAAGTCTGACAGAGTTCAAGAAGTGTTTGGACAGAACTCTCAGGCACAGGCTGTGACTCTTGGGGTGTCTTGTGCAGGGCCAGGAGCTGGACTCGATGATCCTTGAGGGTCTCTTCCAACTCAGTTGATTCTATGATTTTTCTATACAGCAATGATCATCTCTCCTGAGTTGAAAACAAAGAGCTTCCATCCTAAGATTTTAGGGATTGTAAAATCCTTAGTAAAATCCTAAGATTTTACTGACATGGCCAAATCAACATATTTTTCTTTCTTCTCTTTGGAAAAATTTACTGACATTTTCAGGAAAAATCCTAAGACTGAGACAAATGACCATCTGATGTCTAATGGTTATAGCCATGTTTTACTTCCAATGGGCAGCACTGAACAGCTTTAACTGTGGCTGGCATCTGAAGAAGTGAGAGTACATGCTGCAGCTTTGAGCACATGTATCTGAACTAGAGCAGAGCACAGAACCCTACTCAGGCTAACTTGTGCTTCAGATAGAGGCTTTGTCAGTGTAGTGCTGAACACCACATTCATGAAGGCAGGTTGAACAGGAATCCCAAGCACCACTGAATCCCTAGATATTTAGTTGCATGTCTGCACTGGTTCTTGTCTTGTGTCCTTCCATGTATGGCACTTCATGTAAGCCACCCCTCACACCCCAACTTTAGATAAGCAACATGAGATATCTTCTATTAATAAACCTTGACTGAAAATACTAACGGTTGGTCCTCAAATTTCCCTGTGCCAAGACAGTAATTTATTAATTCCTTTTTATTCAGTCATAAGGAATGTTGTGGCCTCAAACTGTCTATATTTGATGAACCAGAGTAAAACAATTGCACAGAGGATTACATCTGTTGTAAGCAGTGGTGTTACACCAGTGAACTGCCACACCAGATGTGCTCTGCAACAGGAATTCATGCTGGTGACTGATCCTTTAAAAAAATTCAACCAAGAAGTCACAATTACTTCAAGGGATTCTACTTATGTGTATGACTATTTAGAGGTTCTGATTTGTTCATATCTGCTATCCTGCAGGGAAAAAAGCCATGGGCTTTTCAACAAGGCTTGTAAATGTTCAGAAATATGCTAGGATACAATCATGGGCCAAAGAAGATACTTCATCAAAAGATACTTCATTAAGTTATTTCATAAGGTAGGCATTCACCAAAGAAAACTAGAAGTGAAGCCATTACACTTATGCTGTGAGAAAAGTTCTAACAACAGATCCATGAGGAAGGGGAGACCAGACTGGAGGGAGACAGCAAGGCAAGCACAGCCAGGGACATCGTAGCCAAGGGTGCTGTCCCCCAGTACTTGAGCAAGATGACTAGAGCAGCTTGAGTGACAGTAACCACAGTCAGCCAAGGGTCCAGAGTGTTAATCCCCCAGTTTAAGTAGGACAACCAAGCCAGGGTCAGGATCAGTTCCAGTGAGCCAGTAACAAGACAGCCAAGAGTCTTTGGTATCACAAGTTCATTATAATGTTTCTGATCTAAGGTCATGCCAAGAATTCAAGTGCAGAGTGACAGGGGACATGAACATGGCTGTGGCATAGCTCAGGCACAAACAAGGGCAGGGGTCTGAGCTGAAATGCAGGTCCAGACTGCAGGAGCTGCTGCTCACAGCTTTTTCATACAACTCACCTAAACACAATTAACCTGAACCAAGGTTACACAGAGGCACTGAGCTTGAGCACTGGCAGACAACTCACCAGTGGTGAGGTTGCTCAGGGCCTGACTACAAAAAAAACAAGATGAAAAAAATAACTGGCGTGTTTCATGCCCCACTTGTCATATATTCTCAAATATAGCTAAAAATAAAACTACTCAAACATCCTTCAGATAGGACCCAAAGCACCATGACTGAGAGAGAAGGAAGCAGCAAATGGAGATAGTTTTTTGAAATTCTTTAGATGTGGCATGTGGCAGGATCCTTTTGGCTTTCCCTAACAGAATTCAGCTGATAAAGGTATCAAATAGATTCTCTAGGGTGACCTGAATATATTCTGGTGTTATGGTCTGGTGTCTGAACCTATATGTTGTGCTAAAATCTATTGCTGAAGTTCATTAGACAAGTGGTATTAAAATTACCAGTACTTTTGATTAAAAAGAATGTAAAGTCTTCTTTACAGGCCAAGTTTATATTTGGCCTGTATCATTTTGTTCAGGTAAAGCCAGTCCCAAAAGAGATTGACTTTCATTCTCTTTTGGGACTGGCTTTACCTGAACAAAATTACATAGGCCAAATATAAACTTAACTATTCTCCACCATCCTAGGCTAGTAAAACAAACACAAAAGTGTGCCAGCAGTTTTATTAGCTAAGTTCTAGAAACTGTTTTATAAGAGGTTTTGAATGTATAAACTGCTATAGAGCCTGTATGCTACTGCCCATTACTTTCAAGGGTTGAAAAATAGCAACACCACTTTGAAGAATAGTGGTTAGGAAGTTTTGACTGCAAGAGGTAACATTCTTTCTGACTAATAATGTTGACACATAAGTATACTAATTCTTAACAGCATTTTCCTTCTTAATTCAATATAAGAATATGGTGATACAGCTGCTGTTTTGATATCAACATCTGACATATGGAAATTCTGACTTTAAAAAAAAAAAAACTAACCTAATGTTCCAGAGACCTGGATGAATAAAAAAGCATTACAAGCTGATTTATAATTGCAATATATTAAGAAAAAGTGTCAGGTGATGTAATTAGCTAAAAAAGTGCCCTGAAATTCTGAAATTTCATTTATATAAAATGAATTTGTAATACAAAGCCCCATGACTTTCAAGTCAAGTTCAACTTATGGAAGCCATGTGCAGGTGTGGTGGGTTAAATGAGCATTTTTTGTTACAGAACACATAGTCAAATGCCAGAGGGAGCAATTCTGCTTTCTCAGACTTCCTCGCACTGAGCAGTCAAAGGAATTTTTAAATGGATATAATACAATAATTTTTTAGGAAGTTGTCTTATCTCATTTTAAGTTCCTAGACAGTGCACACATGTCAGAAAATTTACCTCTCATGTGGAGATCTTCATCTACTAGATTACAGCTTCCAGCTGGAAACTTCACCTGCAAGCTCTTGTTCTTTTTTCTAAAACATTGAGAAGTTTGTCATTTCTCATTCCCACATGTAAGCATTTATATGACATTATCAATCACCTTCAAAGCTGAAGAAATCTCTTTTCTTACATTTCATATTGAAAGATTTATTTTAAATTTCTTTCTGGCTTTAATTATTTCTGGCAATGACACTATTTTGAGTCTATACACATGGATGTATTTCTTATGCATAAATATTTTTCCTCTACTTACATTTCTGTCTGAAGCTGACACTTAAAACATGTTGAGAGGCAGCATAGCCAAGAAAATGTGAATAGGTGTGAAACTTTAGCTGCATTTTAAGATAATATTTAGCTGTGAAGTAAAGTAGTAAAACATGCAGCCCTAAATATTATTCTTGAGCATCTATCCAGCAGTTTGAATGTCCTAGTGAAAAAACTTATATGTTCATAACACTGAATATGTCACTGTCATGCCCAGTAAGAGGCACCTGACACCTTTCTCCTGGTGCTTCACTTCACCATTTAAAAGAGTTGTTTTGAATGAAAGGCTAAAAAAGAAACAACCGAGTTCATGGCAACATTTTTGTTACCAGGAATCAGAACTAAGATTTGAAGCCTTGAATGTCTACCTTCAAAACTGACAATCTTCAAAAACAGCTGTGCTGGCTGGTTGTTAACACAGGGACTCAGTATGGAGCCCTGGCTACTCCCAGGGGCTGGAGTGAGACCCAAGGTAGTGCCCAAGGACAGTCAGACAACAGCCTTAGGCCCATCTTCTAAGTTTGGCTTGGTTTTGGGAGTAAGAAGGAGGTGCTACACCAATAATCTATATCCTTTTCCTTAAAGAAGGCTCCTACCACACCATATGATTTTCCTTCACCTCATTCAGTACAGCTGTTGTGGCTGGCAGGCTTGGAACCAGGGATGCCAAGCTTTTGTGTGAAATGTAGCATTCCTATGCAGTTGCTAAAATCATCATAAAGACTAAAAGAAAGATAATGGAAATAGCAATTAACAGCTTACAGTTCCCCAAATGCTTATCAGAATTCTGTGCAATGCAGAAGAGACACTCCTGGAGCCCAGCACATTTCCTCTGCTGGACATCACAGCCCTGTTACAAACTGAAAAATTATGAGAGTTTCTGAAAGAAAAGGCAGCAACAGCCCTTAGAACTTAAATCTATTGCTGGTACTGATCTTCTCCTCTTCTTCCACACTCATAAATGCTTTAAAACACTCAGTGTTTGAACACTGAAAAGCATTACATTTACACTGAAGTTGCTAGGATTATCTTCTTTACAGCCAGAACTGCAGCAAAGGCTCCCTGGAAGCAAGCTTTCAGACACCAGAGAACATTACCTACAGGATACAAACAAAAGCACCTTCATGGTACATAAACCCTCCTCCAAACCTCCTAAAGGAGACTTCACAGTGTGCTCACAAGACAGAGATCTGGCTCTTGCAGAAAAGCTGAGGGATCTATTTCAAACATAAGATGACCTGCTGTTTCCATCTCTTTTATAGCAGGTAATTTCTAACTCACTACTTTGAAGAATGGTTTATCAAACAACTCAAGGAAGGCGATTTCACAGAGGAACACCCTCTGTCTGGTTTGCATTCTCTCCAGCTATTCAGAGCTAGCACTTTGCTGAACGTACAATTTACATGCTTTGTTACCTTGCTCAGCTTCCTTCAGGCAGCTATTAGTGACAATTAGTCCTTGTCAGCCTTAGGCATAAACCCAAAACCGGCCATGCATCCAGATGCTTCCTTGTGCCTTCGCTGGCATTTCTACCTTCTGCATGGCTCTGACAGATGCAAATACTGTTCACACCACATAGCTACAAAAATATCTCAGGAAATAAAATAGACTCTCAAGTAACACGTTTGCAGTTCGTCAGTAGCAAATGACACAAAAATAAAAACCAAGCTTAAAAGAAAAGCCATGTGTCTTCTCCCATTTTCAAGTTAATATTTTTCTTCAAGGGAGAAAAATATTGGTAGGAAAAGTTCATGAACGTTGCTTGCCTGCCAAGATATGGATTGTCTATTTCACCCCAAATTCATACATTACCTTCTAAGTGCCTCATCTTCTGAACATTGGAAGCACAGAGAAATAGAAGCAATAAGGTACAAGTGTCTTATGTCCCAGCCTCCTGGAAACCCAGGAACACTACTGGTGACAAAAGGAGAAGTCCTAAAGGTCTTATAGGAGCCAGTAGCTGATCCCCTACAGGCAAATGCCCTGTGGAGACTTAGCTGGTGACACATGGAGTACATCTGCCAGGTATCTTCATCCCAGGGCTGCAGGACCTAGATCTTCTATATGGTTCTCCTTTGCACTACACCTTCCAAGACCCAATTCTGCTGGGTCTTTTGCCATTTTCTGAATTAATAGGACCCTAGAAGGGACTCTATGAAATCAAAGGCTGGTTTGATGTGGAGTTGGAAATGTCTGTACAAAGAAGTGTATATTCTAGCTTTCCAGTAATATAGCTCTAGGAATAAGATGTTTTTCAGAATGAAATAGCCCTAATTATTTGTGGATAAATGTTAATGACAATCTTGCAGCTGTGACTGAATATCTTTATGTTTCAGTTTCTGGTCATGTAAACTATTTCAGCCTTACTAATTGCTTCTCAAAATCTGTAAGTTTCAAAAGCAATTGATATTAAAGTGAATTTCTAATTTAGAAAACAGCCTATGATGCAAAGGAATTAAACATTTCATGGAAGAAAAATACGGAAATCAAAATAAATAGTGGGATTTGATGTACAGTCAAATACTCATTTCCAGAAATAAGATATTCCCTCCCTACCCAGCAGTGTGAACAACCATTAGGCAAGAGCCGCCACAAGCAGGATTCTGGGGACTCTTTCCTTGCACTCCTGTGGCTGTGCCAACATAATCCATGGGGAATCATTATGGTCACCAGCCCCCTCCTGGGAAAGAGTGGTTAGCCTCTGGTTGGCAGGAATAAATCCTACTTGCCAAAGGAAAAGGGCAGGGACAGAGATTTACACACTGCAGCACTGAACAGCTGATGATGCAGTTGTCTTCTGAACCCAGAAGGGCAGGAGATGAAGACAGAGGGCACCGTTCTGCCTCTGTGCAAAACCTTGCCAAGCTCTCATCTGAAGCCCAGTTTGCAGCCCCACTCTCCACATATCCAGAAGGAAACAGCAGAGAGAGAGAAGTAGTACAGGAAGGCAACTCGAATGATGACAGGGAGAGATCAGCTGCTTTGCAAGGAGAATTCAAAATGCTAAGAAGGCACAAAAGTAAAGCTTGCAAAATCACAAAGCAGAAGAAAAGTTACATGTACAAGTTTTTCACCAAATCCTTCAAGCATCAGAACTACAGATCACTCACTGAAAATAGAAGGGGATCAATTAAAAATGTATAAACTGGTTTTTTCCCCCATGGGTTGTAGTGAACTTGTGGAATCTGCTGCCATAGAAAGCTGTAGAGGCAAAAAGTAGATGTTGTACCAGATGCTGAAGGAACAGACCAAGACTTTCCTCTTCAGCATTCCTCACACAATAAATGTGGACAGTAGAGAAGTGCAAGTGGAACAGATGGCAGAAAGCAGATAGATTTGTGTTTTCTCCCTAAACAGCATTTTCAATTTTCACCATCAGAGATTGGTCTGACACCACAGGAAATTTCTTGAACTCTGGGAAGCCCAATGAAGTTTGCAACAGGCTTCACCTTATTCCTACACTGCACCCAAACCCAGCATTTATTCTGCAAAACATTACTTTTTGGTTTTCTAGTACCTGAGAAAATACTGTATTAGGGAAGATAGCAAGTCCTCAAATAGTTGTTTGTGGCTTTCTTGAACTCTACAGTCTTTACACTTATTACATTAAAAAAGTTCATATGTGAAACAAGAAAACCAGACTCAGATGACATTCAGGGCTGCCTACACTGCTCAAAACTAATCAATGGTGCAAGGTATGTTAATGCCATTGTGAAATACATAGCAACATCACCCCAAGTATACTATCTGGCACTGCTCTCTTCTCATCTCAGTTTGCTGCATCAGTTTCTCTTTCATCTTCTTTGTTTAAGAAAGTAGCTGACATGATCTTTCAACCAAGTCTCCACCTTCGGAGCTCTAAGCAAACACTTGGACACAATGTGAGCCTTATGTTCTAGTCCTATGCCACACAATCATTCTTCTGTGAGCTCTTTCATCATTGGGTAGAGTTTAGTTTGGTTTTAATTTTTGTTATTTTAAAATTCTTTCTCTTACTTTGCTTTTTAGTAATTGTTTTTATTTTTCCAGCCTTGGAAGACACATGTCCCAGGCTTGTCAATCTGAAATAACTAGAGTCTGTACCACTACAGAAACTCCTTCACTTTTCCCTTTCCATTTGATCCTGCCATGATGCTTTTTCACAGCCCTCTCCCAGCTACATGCCTCTCTAGAAGAACCACAGGCTGTGGCCAGAACCCTCTATTAGTATTCCAGGTCTGGTGCTGATTTGCCTCAGCAGTGATTAACTTAGCCTAATGCAACCATATTTGCAAGTTTATAAGGACAGCTCACATGCTGATGCCTCTCCTTTGTGCCCAGAGACCTGCCTGGCTTGTTGACTGAATGAAGAGTCAGTGAAACATGTTAATAAACAATCTAGCATATTAGAAATCTATTTTTTATTGAACTGAATTTATATTTTACTCACTTCCCCTGATGTTTATCTAACACTACCTTTTATAAATATCATAAAACACACATGACATAAAAGGCAATAGAAAGACAGAAAGGAAAATTAATCTTTCAAATAAAATTTAAAAACAGAATGCAGATCCTTAATTCAATCTTATTATTTATTTCAAACTGCCAAGGAAGTCCACCCAACTTGGCTATATTATTAGTCATCACTAAAAAGTTGTTTTCTATTGGTACTATGGTGGCCCCATCTGCAAACAAAGCTTTGGAGTGAACATTAATAATCATCATGAAAGCAAGAGATTTTAGACATTCTCAGAGCTACTTGGAACTGTGGAGATTAAATATGGTATTTACTAAAGAAGTATGTCCTTCTTTCCTTTAAGCTGAGTGTCAGAAGGAAAGTTTAATCCTACACTTGATTTGCCTCATTAGAACATTACTAAAATTTCATAGTACATGAACCAAGAGATGGACACAAGCCCTGAAAGAGCAATGCTTGGTGTTACAAGCAGTCTGGTTCTCAGTATTTGGAGCCCCATGTGCTTTCCACACTACAAAACCAACCTAGTAAGTGATACAACTTTGCAAGAATTTTTTGGCAATAACATTCAATCCAATCATTTCATATTTACACAATGCAATACTATTTGTCAGATATTAGGAACTGGCTATGAGGAAGACTTTATTTTAGGCTTTGTTTTAATCACATAACATTTAAGAATAACAGACATGAACAAGTAATTCAAAACAGGAGAAATTACCATGCAGGAGAGCACATCCTTCATAAAAGGTAGTTGCCTGGTGAGAGGGTGATGAGTTTTTCAGAAGTTAAAGTTAAAATGACAAACTTAAGAAACCCAAAAAACAGAATCTCTCATTACCTACTTTAATGCACAGTCATGGCCTGAGCTAGTTTCAGTGTTCAGGAATTATGCTTCCATTTCATTCCAGATCAATAAATGGGAAAAAAAATTCTAATCAAGACTGCAAGATGATTCAAAATCAGGTTTCTGGTATACCAACTGATGTGGGTAACATTTATCCCAAGATAGCTCTTATATTTTCACTTGCTATTGTTTAATGGTTTTCTTCAGCCACTGACAGATATTTTAGATTACTTTAATTTTAAGTGTTTGAAGTATGCTATTGAGAAATAAGTCTGACAGCAGCAGTAGCAAAGAACAGATATGACAAAGTTATGCTACATGTTAATGGAAGTAGGTCTAAAGTCACACTTTATCTTTGTGCTGTTGTGCTTCTTAATGCCATGGTTTAGGAACACTGAAAGTAGCAAAACTGAAAGGAAAGAAAAGAATAGGGAATGTAAAATTCACATCATGGCAGGATAATCCATCTGGATTTTTTTTTTCACCTTCATAACTACTCCAGCCATTTTTCTGCCAGTTCTCCATCAATTACAGAACAAATGCAGTTCACCAAGAGAAAAGGGGCTGTATGCTGCCTGTTAGGATGGAAGGCTTTAGGAGCCATGCTTGCATGGCTGTGAATCACAGGGCTTTGATAGGAATTGTACAAGTCCTATCAAAACCTATGCTAGAAACCATCTGAATAGGAAAGGAAACAGGAGGAAGAAAGGAAGGAATAAACTAGAACCTAAATTTCAGTGGTCTCAATTGCATTTTTTGTTTAACTATTTCTCCTGTATGTTCAGTGAAACATACTTTGTAATATAAGAAAAGAATTCTAAAAATGGGTAGTTCTCTGCCTACAATAAGTGGGTGATAATACGAATATTGAAGGCAACCTGTACATCAGCAAAAGTAATTTTGTGTGATTATTCTGAGGAATAACAACATCTGTGCTCCATCTTCTAACAATACAATTCATTTAGCAGATTTATGATTTATTGATAACACCTGAACCTAACAGCAACAACCAAAAATCAGTGTGACTATTAATAATTTGAATTTGACCTGGCAAGGTCAAAAGTATAGTATTTACATAGCATGCAGGAGACTATTAGTTAAATCATGCAATCAAAATATTACCTGACAGAAATGGTGTATTTCAGAATATATTGTGCATGGTAAACATCCTGCTGTTCTGTGTCCAACAAGTCCTGTCCTATGCTTAAATATCTGAGGTCTTTTATCATATGCAACTAAAGCTCCATCAGAATACCCCTGAACTAGACCTTAAATTGAGTAAAACACCTCAAATGAAAAAGTGTAGCTTTCCTTTTTTGTACTTAATCCATCATTCTCTGCATGACAAACATGTTGACAAGTACCAGACTCTTTCACAGTAAAAGGTTGATCCTTCACTTTATTTCCATGCACTCAGTCAAAAGTCAGACATGAGAACAGATTCCTCAGAAGCACTTCAAGTGGCAATAGGAGCCAGGAAAAGTCCTGAAAAAATGCAAATAGGGGTGAGCATAGTGAAGCAGATACCCAAATTTAGAAATTTTGTCATTATATCTACTTGGAAGTGGTTGCTTTTATAATGTCAGCAGTTAACTGCAATTGAAAGAGAAAGACTTAAAAAGATATTTAGAGTGTTGACAGCTTCAGATTCAATAGATAAAGGAATTCAATGTCTGCTTGAGATATATGGTTCCATTTTCAGTTGTGGCTGTTGATGCAGATAAGACTAATGCAAGCCACATGACATCTTTAAAATATTATGCCCAAGCAGGTTCAGAAATATCTCAGTTCACTTACCCAAACTGAACAATATCCTCTATGTAAATAATGCAATTAATAATGATGATGCTTTCATCAGCTCATTGCTAAGGCAGCATACTTCTGTGCTCTACACCACATTACAATCTGCCTTTAAACCCAACATTAAGAAGAACCTTTTTCTTAAGTTTTCTTCACTGTCCTGGTGAAGTAATATTAACAAACAAAATCACTTGCCTTTTAGACATCTGACTCTTCTATCCATGATAAATATGTTGTTTCATTACACATTATTTTGGCAAGAGAAGGAATCCTCCTTTGACATATGTGGCCCTAGACACTAACATCAGACAGAAACATCTCAGAGACAAAGGCTCTTAATGTGCCATCACCAAAAAGCAGATGTTCCTTTTCTCACTGAGTTTCCAGGATTGGGTAATTTTGCTCAATTTTGGGCTTCTTTCAAAGGCTAGGAGGGACTCAGTGCCTCACAAAGGTAGAAAAAGAGATATTATTCAAAAGCTAAGGCTTAAATTCCCATTCTTTATCTCCTACAGAAGCAATGTTTTATCATAGCAACCTAGCCCTGCTGCCCTCTAGGTGGGCACAATGCTTCTTCTGCAGCGAGGAGGATCACAGGCTCTGAAAACAGGTTGCCTGCTTTAGCACACAGTCCTTGCACTGCACAAACAGACCTAGTGGTCTGTGAGACCAGTTTAATGCTGAGCTAAAATATGATCAAAGTCAATCTTCATCTCTTGCATACTTGCAGCACCACATGCTGCATCACTTCAAAACTGGTACCCTACTCATTAGTGTGATCTGCTATTGTTCTAATGAGTCCACTGGCTTGTCAAGAGCCCTGGACCCTCTGCTATCTCAAGCATAAAATAATTGTGTGCTTTTTAAAACTGCTCTCTCAAGAGTACAAGAAAGTAGAAAAGCATGGTTCAAGATGATTAATTCATAGTGAAAATGTTTAAGCAGTACATTTAATTACCTAGACATTCTCAATTTAAGACTACAAGGAGATAAAACCATAGTTCAACACTTCCTGGAAGCAAAAACTTCTCCAGGTCTTTGGGGTTTTAATCTCCTTTTAGTGGATTTCAATTGCCAAAATATCCCAGTTTTGCAAAGCTGGATACTTTTGTCACACTGTCCACCAAAGTTCCCAATGCAATGCCAGTTTTTTTAATCAAGCTCAAGAACAGTTCAGCTGATGCATATCAATATTTTCATCAGTTATAAGCCCACAATGTTACTTCACTGAAACAGAATTCTACAGTGATCAAAAGCAATTGCTACTGCCTTTTGGCAACAGTGTAATTTTAACATGAGTAAAGTCAGTAACCACCTGCCCCTAGTTTGACATGGAACATATGGAACTTCTTAAACTAAATTTGTCATTTTGCTTCAACTATGTGATAGAAATTTTTAGCATACTTCATGGAATCAAAGAATGGCTTGGATTGAAAATTCTCTTAAAGATCATCTAGTTCCAACCCCTCTGCTGTGGACAGGGACACTTTTCTGTTGAATCAGGTTGCTTAGAGCTCCATTCAGCCTGGCCTTGAATAGTTCCAGGGATAAGATATCTAAAACTTCTCTGGGCAACATGCTCCAGTGCTTCACTATCTTCACTGCACAGAATTTCTTCCTAGTATCTGATCTAAACATACTCTCAGTTTGAATCATTCTGCCTTGTCACTACATGCCCTTGTAAAAAGCCCCTCTCCATCTTTCATGTATATTCCCTTCAGGTGCTGGAAGGCTGCAATAAGGTCATCCTTAAACATTCTCTTCTCTTTTCCAGGCTGAACAAACCCTTATATTTATATAGATGTTGGTAAATATTAATGCCATTCTATTTTAAAAGTATAAAAAGCAGTACTTAGCATTTACATGCCTTTGCTATAGTAAATTTCCTCTTTACAAAAGAATTCCGAGTTCAGGAAGAATAATATAAAATAAAATAGGCTAGAAGAATTCTCTCCCAGTTTGATTTATTGGGATACAAATCATAGGCTCTAACCACAAAAATATTAACTAGCTAATATTCTTTAGAGTATGCATTTGCTTTGAAAATATAAGATAAACAGACAATAATTATAGGTGCTGATGGGTAATTTCAAACAGTCTCACCATGAAAATGCACAGGTTTATCCAGTTCTCCTAGTTGTCTTGTCTGGCTCTAATAAACCGAATATGTAACTGTTTTCCACAGCAGCAGTACCATGAACAAGTACTCTAAAATCTGTTTATACAAGACGGAGAGATAAAAAGGAAAAGTAAATAGTTCTTAAGGGAAAGCTTTCCAATAATTTTCCAATTAAAATCCTAGCCTTGAAACAGTTCAGAACTTAGATAATGAGAACACGAAAGCAAGCTGTTAATTACTTTTTATTTCTGTGAAAATTGCAAGATATTTTGATATAATTGGTACAGCTCCTGTACAATATTACTCCAAAGGCACTAGGAGGAGCTCTAATTGTTCCCCAAAAGACACTACTTTCCACCTAATAGCTATTAAAGTAGGCCCAGTTTATTGGGTTTGTTAACGCAGATTTTGTGTAACAAGTTCAAAATACATCCATAACAAAGAAATACAACTTTATTACTGGAGGTAAAAAAGACCTCCTTCAGAACAAATATTTCTTGTTACTGTGGTCTTTCTCTGTACATATTTATCTTTATGTCTGTTAACATGATTCATCCTGTACTCTACATCCCTTCTGAAGTTGAATGGTGGTGGCTACAAGTGACTTGGTCTGCCAGGCTAGTAGCTAACACTGCCTGAGTAGATATATAATAATGTACATATATTCTATACAAATTTTTTCTGGCTTGGAAAAACGCTATGATGACCAGACGTGAAAGGAAACTCTCTGTAGAAACCTGGTTTTAAATAGATGTTTAAATAATGCCTTTAGCTCATTAGACATGCATATTTAAGCTGTGTGTGGTTAGGTACCAAGAACTGCATTACAGTTACCTTAGGTTAATCTACATGACCACAAACATCTCCCCAGGCAGCAATTTCCTCTTTGCAGCCCAAAGAGCACCATTCAGACTACATCTGCTCTGTTATGTCCACGCTGCACTTACAGTGCTCAGTATCTATTCTATGCTCTTAGGTGTCCTCACACCTGCACACCTCTTCAACACAGCACATGCACTGTGTGCACCATTTGCCTGCTCTGGGCACAGAAACTGACACCTAAAGCACGGCTCCTACCTTTGTGCAGCACCCTCTAAAAGGACATCTGCTCTCACTCATCTTACTTCTATATCCACTGCTTTCTTCCAGAGGGCCTCTGATGTCTTCTCTTTCCAGTTTTTGGGCCTGGCTTTCTCCAGCACATGGGATCACAAGAATTGCTCCACACATCATAGGTTTTACTCCAGGTCAAGGGCCTGAGCTGCCCATTCAGATATACAGTACTGCTGTGGTAGGTGTGACTAAAGTACATACACAGGATGGATGACAGTGGGACCACAATTTTCTGGATATCAAGGAGCCTAACATTTGCTATTTAGCATTAACATTTTCCATTTCTTAGGACACTATACTGCCTCCAGAGCTATGGTATCACTAATAAAAGAGAGAGTAACCCACGCATGTCCACAATGAACAAGTTTGGTGGGGAAAACAGTAATTTGAATGCTGGTTTTCCAAATATATGTAACATAAGGGTAGTCAGGGGTCCCTCAGATGCATTGGGGCCATCAACAAGAACCAAATCCTATTTGTTATCTCCCACAAGGCTCCTACCAAAAAATAAATTTCAAAGGCTCCATCACCCTTGAAAGACCGCTGAGAAAGATGAATACAGCAGCTGCACTTGAGACACCAAGATCAGAAAGATAAAGCCAAGATTCTTTTCCCAGGCACAGACACACCAGCCTACCCAAGGTTCAAGTACCACCCTAAGGCTTGGCAGACACTGTGTGTCTCCTTGTAATACAAACACACAAGCACTCACTGATGCATTCCCACTAACCTTGACCACCTCAATACCTTGACCAATATGTTCATTTGTCAACTGACTACACAATGGCAAACCTTAAGGGGCTGGATCAGTACCAACAGGCCAAATCACAGGAGTGTCTACTTCCCCAGATAGGCAAAAGTTCTGCAGAAGTCCCTGGGATAGTTTTCTAAAGGAAATTACTATGATTTCAAATTGAAAGTTCAGTGGCATGAAGAGAAGTGCCATTTGCACACAAGTCAAATGCTGAAAGAAGAAGTTGTCATAAGGAGAAAAAAAACAGTTTCAGATGCCCAGCTCCAGATACAATTTGTACCTTCAAGATTAAAAACTCTGCAGCTGGCATTAGTAACAGTCTGGCAGCCATGGAAGCTGTACAGAATCCTGGCAGTCTTGAGAAGATGATATTCTGCCTAGATTCAGAGGCAGAAGATACTGCTATACTGATATCTGGTAAAGAAAACTGAATTTTAAAAAGACAGCCTAGGTAGCCTGAGAGATCAGTGAGGCCAGCATCAGTTTGAACAGGTCATCCTAGACAACAGCTCTATTTCTGAAAAAGTTTCCTCTCCAGTTGTTGTAGCATCCTTTATTGGAATTTACAGCACAGATCCTCTCACCTCCACCTCAAAAGATGGGCTCTAAGCACAAATCCAGTCACCTCTACCTCAAAAGACAGGCTGTAAGACATTTCATCCTGCATTGAAGAGAAGCTTACAGATGCAATGAAATGCCAGCATCAGTGCTCACCATAGCACTATTATTCTCAGTGTATCCATTCAAAAGGCCAAGAAAAAATATTTTCTTTCTTGGGTCCAGCTGGTGATCACTAAATGCTACTCACATAAAAGTGCAGCTTTTCTGCATTCTACCTTCATCTTGGTATCAGGTAACACATGTCTACATTTACCTTCAGTATACTGAAGGAAGCTTCTCATGCATTAATGACTTGGATATTTTGTCCAATTCTATGTTATCACTGTGCTTTTCTAATCTGCCTCTACTTTGGCAAGATAACTCTGCAGAGAGAGCATGGCTTCTGCTTCCACTAGCTTGAGCATTTGTCAAGCTCAGCATACCCAATAAAAAAAGCTGCTAACTTGCCACCTTGTCATGCATCAATGCAGCATTCTCCTCCTCCTTTGTTACACATCCTTAAAGCAGTTAATCTGGTGAATATCTACAAATTCAAGCTTCAGTAGACCCCCTCCCAAGCTACACTCCTCCAAAAATCTCAAAAATATATGCACAGGAGAAGTTAGCCCTTTTAGGCAAGTAAGCCTTTCCTTACATACCTTGGAGTCAGTGGATATACTCCAATTCTTGCAGCCTACTGCTTGTAGATCTGTTTTTGCAGCATCTGGAAGAACATGGCCATTATCAGAAGTCAGGAGTTAGCACAGTCAGTGGGTGATGCAAATTTTCATTTTGTCAGCTGAACTGTCATCTGTGGTAGTACAAAGTAAAGCTGAGAAAGCAGAGAAGCAGAACTTCTCTAAAGAAATATTGCAGATGTGTTGGATGCTTGTGACACTGAATAAAAGCTGGAGGAAGGGGATTAGAATAATTTTGTCGTGTCAGAGCTGTCACACAAAACTGAATTTCAGGTAGGGGAATTTAGGAATGGGAAAGATAAAGTGAGCTGTTTGTGGGCAGATCAGAAAGAATAACACTCAGAATATCAACAGTATTAAACTGTATAAAATGACAGCCTTTGCCTCCATCTGTCCAAACAGATTATTCTGTTGAGTTTGGTTTTGGCAGGGAATAAAGATTAAAGAGCTTAGACAGGGACTCTAGTATGAAAACCTTTTCTCTTAAGTCCAGAACCACACTTGAAGTCTGTTGATGAGCAGAAGAGGGTAGCTGTTCCCTCCAGTGTCATTGTGCTTCAAAGCAAAAACTTGCTGCAGCTGGCAGTAACACAATTCATGCATACAAATCAAGCTAAAAAGACCAGTTGAATGAATTTTCTATATTGGCTACCCATATCTTCAGTAACATCCAGGAATTCTACATGCTGAACTACTGATGGTGTTGATGCTATTTATTAACTTAGTGGTTTTAGCATAAGCATCACACTTACCAATTCCAGCTTAATTGGTTATGCATCAGTTATTTTCAACCACCAGCAATAATTTCCCACTTCTTAGACTTGCTTCAGCATTGCATGTTTGCTGCTTCAATTTACAAGACAGAGCTGCTTCTAGACTTCCCTTTTAGATATTGGATGGCCCAAACATCATGGAATTTTTCCTGGGGATAGATGATGAACCTGAGGGAACTGGCTAATGGCCATGGTAATGCTACTCTGTAATCCTTGATTCACCACAAAAACTGTGGGGAGTGCCTGAAAACTAGAGGAAAGCAAATGTCACCCTATCTTCAAAAAGGAGGACCCAGAGGACTACAGGCCAGTCAGACTCAACTTGATCCCTTGCAAGGTGATGGAATAGTTAATCCTGGAAATAATTTCTAAGTACATGAAAGACAAGAATCATATGGAAGAGTCAGCATGGATTCTCCAAATGCAGGTCATGCTTGACAAATTTGACAACCTTCTATGATGAAATTACTATCCTAGTAGAAAAGGGTGGAGCAGTGGATATTTAGTAAGGCTTTCCAACACTGTCTGCCACAAGATTCCCACAGGGAATATAGGAAATACAGGCTGAATGAGCAGACAGGGAGGTGGAGCAAAAACTGACTGAATGTCCAGGCCCAGAGGGTGGTGGTCAGTGACATGAAGTCAAGCTGGAAGCCAGGAACTGGCAATGTACCCCAATACTAGGTTTAATCCTGTTTATCACCTTCATTAGGTGGTGGTACAGTGTGTATGCTCAGCCAGTTTGCAAATGACACAAAACTGAGAGCAGGGGCCAGAGAGCCATGCTGCCATACCAAGGGAGCTTAACAGGCTGAAGAAACAGGCCCACTGGAACCTCAGGAAGTTGAATAAGAATGCAAAGTCCTGCAGCTGGAGAACAACTCCATGCACCAGGACATCAGAGGACAACCAACTAAGAAAGCAGCAGAAAACGGCCTGAAAATAGTGTGAAAAAGCAACAGAGTCAAACTGTTTCCAGAATGTGCCCATTGACAAGACCAGATGCAAGAGTCACAAACTGAAATACAGGTGACATTGTTTGAACATCAGGAAGCACTTTTGAGCTATGAAGATGACTGAGCACTAGTTCAGGTTGCCTGGAGAGGTGCTGGAATCTTCCTCCTTGGATGCAGGGTCATAATGCTGGGCAACCAGCTCCGAGTAGCCCTGCTTGAACAGGGTGGATAGATCAGAAGACTTCCAGAGGTTGCTCCCAATCTCAACCATTTTGTGATAATTATTGCTTCCCCCTCAACTTCACTGAGCCATTGGGACTTTTTCTCATTGTGATGATACTTTCCATTTCTTCAGCTGCCCTGACATTTCAGGACAGATTTCTCCCCAGTATTTGCATAGTAGAGCCCTGGGTGTCAGGTTACAGAACCACACAAACGAGTCAGAACAGACCTGTCAGATGGTAAGGTTTGATCTGAGCAATCAGCACTGCTTCTAGGAATCATCTTCTCAAGGACTTCCTGAGTCAAAAGTGAATCTTTGTGCTTAAGAGTAATCTAGACATTTTTCTTCTATTAATTAATCAAATAATTTTTGGAACACATGTAAATCTTTAGCTTTCAAAATGTTCTGTGATGACCAGCTCCACTGCTGAATAGCATGTTATGATGAATTATATTTTGCACCCTACCATGGGCTGGGTGGCTTTGACACTAACTCTTGCACAGAATGAGAGTGGAAGAAGTTCCCTATGCAGTTTGTGCCATTCACAGCTTTACACATGTACAACCCAGTTGTCTCTTTGAGACCAAAGAGCCTGGATGAGGATTCAGCAAACTGTCCACCATACAGGAATAATTCAATTCCTTGATCACAAAACCAGCCACATATTAGATAGAATGATTCCAAGTTTACTATATTCTTCTTGAGATAATAGGACAAATTATAAAGTGTTCAAGTACACCATAGATTTATACATTAATATATCCATTTAGTGATGAACAGTTCAAGACAGAAAACAACATGAGCAGAGGATGTTGCTGAGAGAGGATGATGTTAATTGCATCTAAGCTTTGCAATGGAGCATGATGGCTTCAGAGCTGTGAATAAGCCTGGGAAATGCAGCATTTGTACACAAGGCAATGAAAAGGACCCTTAGGACAGAAACAGCAGCTGCAAAGAGAGGAACAAGTAGCATTCACAAAAATTAACTATTCATGAGATAAGTCATAGCCACAGTGTTGATGTTCAAGACCATAGAAACAAGTTACAGCTGAAATATGCAATGACCTTTCGACTGTATGCAGAATAAAGCACAAACGTACAAAGACCAAGTGAATTTTTGGTCCTGTGTAGAAAAAAATATTATTACAGTCTTTTTTCATCAGCAAATACATCAAACAAGAGACCAACTATTTACTTTTACAAACAAGAAGAAAGGTTTCAGATTTTTGTGAAGACATTCATAAAACCTCCCTGATCCTACCACAGCACACAGGTATGTTCCATTCACAAAAATGCTGGCTATTTTGGTCTGTAGCAGCATTAAGTTTGCTTCAAATTTGGCAACTGCTCAAATTTTGCTTACTCTGACTCCAGAAGAACAACTCTTCCTACAAATCTTACAAATTAACACATTTCTTTTTTTTTTTTTTAGAATTACTTTTATGCTTGCACTGTTTGCCAGAGCAATTGAAGCCTGTAAAATATCATGCTAGCATGGAATGGCAGCAGTCACTGGTTTTTCATTGTACATGTATATCCAAAACAAGTTCATATTATTCAAAGATGTCTTCATCAGCAGGAAATGCAGACCTGTCAGCAAATATATGTTGCTTGGAAGCTCTTGCAAATAAACAATTATTTTAATTTGTCAAAGATAATTCAACATATTTATATAGCAATCTCACAAAGCAATACTCTGATTATTTTCAGCAACTCCTGTAAGCAATCTGCACAGTGAGCATTTTTGCCCTAATAAACACTTTCAGGTCTAACACAAGAAGCAGAATAGAAAATTAAGAACTCAGAACCATGCTTAAAATAAAACTTCAGGTTTACCTCTGATGTTTAGAGAGGAAGTGAAAAAACAATGCAAGATTGAACAATAAATACAAGGTTAAATACAGGAATTATTGCAGCAAGTGAAGTGAGGCTGATCAATGAGGGTGAATTGCACAAACGTTTTAACCCTCTCTACACTAAGAGGATAATATGGATGTGCTAACATGGCACATTTAAGTCTCATCTGTGAATTTTTCAATTAGCAAATAAAAAAGAAGGAACGGGAATAATTTTGGCATTAAAAGCAGACTATATATAGTTTTAAAAAAAAATCCTAAAGAAAAGCAATCTGACAGAAACAATGCTAATATCAAATCACTGTCATCATAGATTTTCTTTTAAACATTTCTTGTAGCCCTAACCTTGAAAAATCTTATATTTGAATATTGACTATATTATTTTTTCTGCTTTTTTGTGATAATGACAAGATTTAGAATTTATATGATTGTTATAGAGATTTGGACAATCTGGACTGTTAGTCCATAGCCCACTAGTTGTACATATAACTGGTGCTCTGCTAAGTTTCATCTGCAGCAGAGATCTGTTGTATATTGATTTAATCCTAGCAAGTTAGAGCATATTTTTTTTCTGTGATTTCTGACTTCATCAATGGACCAATGGATTAATGGACAAGGGAAAAGCAACTTATGAATCTACCTTGACTTCTGAAAGGCCTTCAACACAGGAAATTGATCAGTATTTACAGTTGTCATGATCCAGATTTGGATATTTATGTAGTCTATGTTCCACAACAAATATTTTGTCCTATATACTTTATTTTCCAAAAATTCCACCTACAGTGGAACAATGAAAAAGATAGCTAATTACAGTTTCTTAAATCGAGCTAGCTCTGAAAGAGATATTTTGGAGGAGTTGATTGTGATATAAAGTGCTTCACAGTCTCCCTTTATGACTCTATCCCAAGTAAAAATCTGATAAATAGTACACTAAAAACCTTGAACAATCTCCAGGCAGGCAGAAAATAGGATATGCCAAAAATGGTTAAATCCAAAATCTTCCAGTGCACATATTTAAAAAAAGCTCAAAGCACAATTTTTACCAATAAAAAGACTAAAACAAAGCATAATTGATCTAGTAGGAATAAGACATTACAGCTATTTGTAACCAATGTGATCAAAGGCAGAAAAGTAAAGTTATAGTGGCAGTAAAAGGAATTTTAACATTATTTCAGTGTAGCAAGCAATACAGTCACATAAATAAATATATTTGTAAAAAAGTGAAATAATTTTAGCTTGTGAATATTAAAATGAACTCTCAGCCTCAAAGACTTCATAATGATTGCAAATCCATTGACACAGTACATTCTATCCACTGTTTTGTGGGAAAAGGTTAGCAAAATACAATTGCAAGGAGCTGCACGATACAAGGATTTGATTTAATACATGACAAAAAATAGGCAAAACAGTCTTCCAACTAAAAATGAATAACTTAAAGACAGTGCAACATATTTGGAAACCTCTGACAGACTGAAAGCAGTGCCAATCAGCAAGACTGGACCAGGATGTTGGATACTGTTGCTTGGCTGCTGACCCTGCAATTCATGTGACTGGCACAAAACCACACAGAATTAAGAAGCTAAATATTTGTATAACATAAGTGGAGATTATGACTTACTGAAATTTGTCAGCCACTAATACACACAGAGTAAAAGAGGAATATTTTTCTGCTCAGTGATTTTCATAAATATTTTAATAGCTTATAAAGCTTGAACTGTTTTTGCTTCACTGATACTTTAAAAACAGTCCTAAAAATAATAATTCACAGTAATCATCGGGGTTCAAAATTTTCCTTATGTTCATTTTGTCCATTTCTCATGAAACAAGATTGTTTTGCAGATAGAATGGACATTAGCCCTATGGTGCATGAATCTTGAGAGATCAGAAATGAAATGCAAATAATTAATGAAAGACCAAGAATTTTTAATCTACAGCTAAGGGATGAGATTATCCAGATGGAGTTTGGGACTGACCTCTTTTAATAGAATGGATATATTTGAGATTTGAGATTTGCAAATGAGCCATAACTGAGGAAAGAGAACTTTTGCAGTGAGAGAAGATTATAGTGAGGGGCCTGCTGTCAATGAGACTCTCTCTAGCACCAGACAAATTTTATTGGAACTAAAATATTCTGTGCAGAAAAAATGAGTTATTATCTGACAGTATTTATGAAGGTTTATCTTATTGAAAGTACAGTTACTGGCCAATATATTGACAACCCAGGCATTCATTCCTGTCACTACACTCTAAACTCAGGCATCTAAATATGGCCTAATTTTAGCTTTGCAATACTAATGTTGAGGCAGTATTCATCAAAAGGTTGAGGCCATAAATCAACAGTAGTCCCACTTCACTGATTACAGAAAGTTATAAAAGAAATAGAATGTCTTATTGCAGAGTATATTTGCAGGAGCCAAATCTCACTTTTTACCATAGCAGGAAGAGGATGCCAGACCTCCTGAAAGTGTTAAACACCAAGATCAAATACCCACCTAGAAATTCTTCAGGGAAATCACCATGCTTTGAATAGTAAAAGAAGTCTGTGAGGCTTCAGTATCAGATTCTTGCATATAGCAGACAAAATCAGCTCAAATAACACTGTTAAAAAGTACTTATGACTGAGAAATTAACTGCTGGTTTGTGTTGTGTGGTGCTATTGGCTGACTATCCAAGAGAAAACAATGCTGCATTTGTCTATCCCAACCTTCTAAAAGCAGTGGTGTTTAAAGACAATGACTACATCAAAACTATAGCTGATTTTTCAAGCAAGTTCAAAGAAATTTGCCAAGCAGTCTACAGATGGATTTCATGACCTAGTTTTGTGCATTAGGGAAAGAAAAAAAGAAAAAAGGAAAATAGATCAAATACAGACTTGCTCTTTTGGGGGATAAGGGGAACAGAAAGAAATAGCTCTGCTTTTCTCCTTGTCTTTGGAGGAAGAAAGGAAAAATAATTGCAAAGTACTTTGTCACTCACAACCTCATTCACCTTGAATGAGGCACATGAGCTTCTCACATGAACAGCTGCAAACTTTCTGAACCAGCAGCAGTTGAGTGGCACTTTGCATACAATTCCAAGACTCATAATAACCCCCAGCTGATTAAACCATTCTCCCATAGGTAACAGAAAAGAGCTCATACAAGCTGTGTTCATGTTACAAAATAATTTTAAGAGGCAAGCCTAGGGGAAGCCAGACACCTAATCTACATATTAAATTCCCCAGAAATTCCAGTGGCTTAGTCTAGAATGAAACCCCAGAGTGATTGGGAAAAGATAATAGCAGGGTTTGCTTTTCAGAAGTTGCAAGATTTTGCTAATATCACATCACCATGTCTGTGCCAATATATTTGTGGCTTCCCAAGCTCTGACACATCTCAACACCATACTCTAAGGCATCCTATATTCATCCTTTCCTTCTTGCCACAGTCACCAACTTAGCCAACTGCAAAGGGCCCTACCCATTACTTTGGGGCAGAGCCTGTCTCTGCAATCATAGCAGGGGAACACTAGAGCCCAGTGCTGCAGCCTAAACTAGCATCACACAGAAGAAAATGAGTAGTGAGCTAACACACCAGGAAGGATGGTCACATGCCTTGCCCTGCTATGAGGAGCTGTTTAATTGCAAGCAGATGCAGTGGCATTTGATTGTGCATGGCCACTGGTCTAAGGCCTTCTGCTGCCACTGAAGCTCAGGACTGGAAAGGGTGACACAGCCTCTGTCAGGCCCTCAACTTGACCAAGCTCTGAAAGGAATCACATTCTCCCAGTCATGCCTGCCTCCCTCTCCTCAGTGCAAAGCCTCTGAGTTTCCACAGTGCCAGACTTCTTCGGTCCTCACACCTCTTTGTTGGCCACCCACACACATCATGTGGGCCAGGACCTGAGCACTGGCTTGGGAACAGTCATTCCTGAAGCATCACTGCTCAGGTGGACAGGGCAATGACCAACACATGTGAAACCCTCATTTTCCTTTCTATTTAAGAACTCATTTGGGAAAAAGCTTATTTAAATTAGTATTTTTCCATAATGAACATCTGGCTAATTTTTTTCTCATTTAGCAACACAACTGAAAAAGGGACACTCATTTATTCCAAATAAATGTTTTGTTCCCTGTGATCTTGCAGAGCCTATGGCACAGTTCCCTTTCAAGCAGGTCCTACTGGAAGCTGGTGGACAGACCCACTACCACTGTAGGCAACCAGTCTCTGATATGACTTACAGGGCTGTTCAGTGGCTGAAGTGAATGCCAAATCAATTCTGAGAGAGGTTTAATTTTACTGGCAATACTGAGTAAAATAATAAGGACTTTGTACTCAGTAGTCTTGTTAACAGACTGCAAGTGAAAGAAATTAAATTGTACCCTTTCATTTCCAGAGTTGGAACATCACCCATGGATGTGGTAGGAAGCCTGCCAGAAAGCCAACCACAGCCAGTATTGATAACACCAAGATAAATGCACATTACAGCAAGCAGCTGTGCTACTGGGGATTGCACCCTTGGTGCCAAAGGCTCAGTTTCTTTCTCATGAGCACTTTGATACACATACCTTCTTTGGAAAGGGGCAAAAGCATGGAGAACTTGGCACACTTGCAATGAACATTAACTGAGATATTTGACTGACTTTGTTGTGGCTCATGGTTTTAATCTTCTGGTTAAGATAAGAAGAGCCAGTGTAAGCAGACTTTGTAGTCTGTCACCATAAGTGCAGGAACTACATAAGTGTGCTATGTTTACATGCTCTGTGTCAGTGAGAGCATGCTGAGCACACAATATACTGTTCAAAATAGAGCAATGCAATTACTGAAGAGATTGAAGTTTTCTAGTAACTGCAATGTAATTTCAAAACTGCAGTCATTTACACACAGTAGATGGAATTGTACCATTAGGAAGTTTATACACCTTAATGCTTTTCAAATCAGTTTAATAATGGTATATCACAGTATTTGACAGTGCCACAACAGTTTTTTTGTATCAGCATTGTGGGAGATCCAAGACAAGCACCATTAGGTGTAGCAACAGGGATGGCAAACATCTGGCCAAGCAGGAAGAGGGAGGGGACTGATGCTGCAGCTAGATGTGGCAGTAGACTTGACCTTCTTGCCACATGGATGCCTGGCACAAGTCCTGGCACTGGGGGATGCACCACTTGTGCCTGCAGCAATCTGGTGAAGGACTACAGGAAACAAACATGCCAATTCAAGAAATGTCTTAGGGAATAACAAGAGTCCTCCAAGGGACAAGAATACAAATAGAGAACAAAGATGGGAGAATCTGCTGGAAGTAGGACTGAGAATATGCAGAGTCTTTGAAGAAAAGAGAGATGCTAAACCCATCCTTGGAAAATTATGAACTGGAGTTAAACCAGAGAACTATTCTCTTCCTGTCCTGTTATTTGTTTCACCCTTGATTTGCTACTGGACAGAAATTCAGAATTACTGTGAAATTAGAATAATTATATTGCTTAATCTGAGAAGCATGCTGGTACACAAAACCTTGCAAAACTAATTACCGTGTTTGATAGAGTAGGTAATTTTTCAAAAATTCATGCAGTAAAACTTACTGGTACTAAAGCTGTTCCAATTATGAAGAGAGAAAATATTGAGTAGAAGCCTCTTGCAGTGACAAGAAACAAGTTTGAAGCACTTAAATTCTCAGTTTCTCAAGAAAATTAATGAAGTTAACACTAGTCCTGCTACTTTAACTGAGAAAATAATGAGGACAGGCCTTACCACTGCCATTGCTGACAAAGGCTAAACTAATTTCAATATTTTAAGAAAAGTACTTGGCTAATTAAGAGCATTACCAACTAGTACTCTTTAATGTTACTTTGAGAATGTTAGTAGATTGGAAATATTTTCTAGTTTGAAAAAGGCAATAAATAGATAAGCAACTAATTCAGAAAGATGTCCCCTTGGTAAAGGGAATGGAAAGCTTTATGCTATTTCAGTGGTAAGCTAGGACCTGCTATGGGATAGCTCAGCTATCACATATCAGTTACTTGATACAGCACCAGAACCCTTGGATAGACAGGAACACTGATTGTCTAATTGTCTATCATTTTAGCTACTTGCAAATCCAGTGAGTGCTACTTAGAACAATTTTTACCTTCAAACTAATTAAGTAGGCTATTGTAAAGAATTATAGAATTAAAGAATGCCTTGGGTTGGAAAGGGACCTTAAAGACAATCTAATTTCTCCGTGCTGTGAGCAGGCCACTAGAACCTGCCACTAGATCAGGTTGCTCAGAGCCCCATCCAACCTGGCCTCGAACACTTCCAGGGATGGGACAGCCACAGCTTCTCTGGATAACCTCTTCTGTGCCTCACCACACTCACAAAAATTTTTCTCCTAGTATATAATTTAAATGTACAATCTCTTTCAATTTTAAGCCATTCCCCCTTGCCCTGTCACCATATCCTCTTTTTAAAATCTCTCTCCCACTTTTTTGTAGGCTCCCCTCAGGTACTGAAAGGCTGCAATTAGGTAACCCTGAAGCCTTCTCTTCATTCTTATAAAGAAAATCACTTTGATTCATAACCAGCACAAAAACATGTACTGGACAGCAATGCATTCTCTGGAAGAACTAAAAACATCTATTAAACCTAAAAAGGCTTGCAGGAATTAGAAAGTTTATATTTTATCACTGGCAAACCCAATAAGAAATTTTTCCTATAAATTGCCAAAGTAAATAATTAAGCCATATGAATAACTGTCCATATAAGAGCCAAGAACCTTCTTCCTTACTAAAAGCAGTGTGATCAATCCACTAATAACTGAACAGACAGAGAGGGGGAAAATAATATTGCTGGATTAATATTTACCTTGGTGCCACATTCTTGAATTCTTCTTCAGGGATTTACACTCATTTGCATCCCCATCTTTATTTATACTCTTTATAAAAGCTGATGACAGATAGACATTATAGTACAATGAAAGAGACCCATAAAAATGAAATTACAAAAGATATACAAAACCCTAGACACAGGCAAAATGCATCATACATGGCCCTAAAAACCCACTGGTGCTGTACAGTAATAGCTACAGTTATTAAGAAAATACTTTAAAATGAAATAAGTAAGAAGTAAAATAATCCCAAGATGAGTGGTGCTACCCAGTCAGACACAGTGCTGGCCTCTATCTGGTGAGCAAATTCACTTCTGTATGCATTGTAGTGTCTATGCTATAAGGATGCAGCATGAGCAGAGGCAATACTTTCTAGCAGACCTAACATTATGAAGTTCACCATATTGCATAAACCAATGGCCTTATTATATCCTATTATATCCAAGGTCCATATATTTCAGCCACTCTGAGAGTGATGATTGCTTCATACTCTTGTTTTCAAGCAGTCAGTGCTGTTTTATCCTCAGCTATGGGAACCTCCTTTTTAAGCCTATATCACTTTGCTAGTTGTCATGGCCAAATGCTACATACTCTGGCTCAGGTGGCCCTGAACCCTCCTCCACCCAGCTCTCTTTAACACAGCCTTGAAGCCACTAATCCAGAAATCTAGGCTTTATATTACTCTTCCTTACAAACCAGCCACAACTACACTTCATAATTTCTCAGTAGAGGGGCTTGTTTTCTCTTTAAAGGTCTGACCAATTTCAGGTAAGTAAACACCAGCTCTTCAAGGAACTCATCTATACAATCCCCTGGGAAGCTTTATTCAGGGACAAGGAAGCAGAGAAGAGCTGTCAAAATTTTAAGAATATCTTAATAGAGCACACAAATTAGTGATCCCCAGGCACAAGAAATTTGGCAAGGAAGGTAGGAAATGGGAATAACTGAGTCTGGACCTGCTGGTCAAGCTAAGAGCAAGAAGTATGTACACAGGCAAAGGAGGCAAGAATGGGTAACCTGGGAAGAGTATAGGGATCCAGTCCAGTTGTACAGGGATGCAGGGGGTAAGGCCAAGGTGAAGTTGGAGCTCAACTTGGCAAGAGATTCAAAGACTAGCTGGAAGGGGTTCTACAGGGGTGTAGGGACTTTTTACAAGAACATGTAGTGACAGAACAAGAGGGAATGGCTTCAAACTGAAAGAGGGCAAGTTTAGATTAGACATTTGGAAGGAATTCTTTACTGTGAGGGTGGTGAGGCACTGGAACAGGGTGCCCAGAGAAGCTGAGGGTGTCCCATCACTGGAACTGTGCAAGTTGGATAGGGCCCTGAGCAACCTGCTCTAGTGGAAGGTGTCATTGTCCATGGCCTAAGGATCAGAACTCGATGGTGTTTAAGGTTCCTTCCAACACAAAACGTTCCATGATTCTATGAAGTGAAAGCTTTGTCCCTTTAACAGAAGCTGTTTAATCAGCTGGATACTGGCAGAAAACATCCTGAACATCTTCTTCAGTTTCTAATTTAGAATCACGAAGTGCATCATCAGCTATTCAGCAGGAAACAGCAGGAAAGCTTACTTGGGCTTTGAAGTACTCATCTGCTCTGTTAACATACAGACCATATAGAGTATATAGCAATGCAGTGTACCCTAAGGATGATGAGAGGGGAAAAGCAGGCAGAGGGAAGATGATTTTCAGGAAAAATAAAGGGCAGGAGTTTCAGGAACAGCCCTTCTTTTGAGGAAATCCGGATCTTCTCTGGCCTCCTCTATGAAAAGCATAGTTTCTACCCATCTTTGTTTAACTTAAAATGCCCACAGAACCAAAGGACCCACAGACCATTTACTACTGTATTAGAAGTATTCCCACCACTAGGTGTCAGCCCAATTTAACATATGCACAAATTTCTTTAAATAAAATAAAATTTTATTTATTATTGTTATATTTTAATCTTTTAACTACATAATGGAAATATTAATACATATTTGTATAATGCATAATATTATATAAATCTCATTACTTATACATACACTTACAACACTCAAGCTAACTTTAAGGAACATGCCTAATGACAATTTCAAAAAAGCATGTCAAATACCTAAAATCTTTTTGAAACAAATAAAGCACCTACTTTCAGAAAGGTGCATTTCATAGGATCATTTAGAGTGGAAAAAGTCCTTTAAAACCATTGAGTTCAATCATTAACCCAGCCCTGCCAAGTCCACCATTAACCATGCTCCTAAGGGCCACAACAACATGTCTTTTAAATATCCCCAGGGATGGTGAATTAACCACTTCTCTGGACTGTCCATTCCAGGGCTTGACAACCCTTTTAGGGAAGAAAATTTTCTCAATTTCCCATCTAAACCTCCCCTCACACAACTTGAGGACATTTCCTCTTGTTCTATCACTTGCTACCTGGGACAAGACATTGATCCTCACCTGGTTACAGCCTCCTTTCAGGCAGTTGTAGGCAGCAATGAGATCTCCCCTGAGCCTCTTTTCCAGGCTGAACACACCCAGCTCCCTCAGCCACTCCTCATCAGGGAGTGACTCCAGACTTTTCACCTGCTCCATTGCCCTTCTCTGAACTCACTCCAGCATCTCAAAATCTTTCTTGCAGTGAGAGGCCCAAAACTGAGCACAGGATTTGAGGTGCAGCCTCACCAGTGCTGAGTACAGGGCAATCACTGCCCTGGTCCTGCTGGTCACAGTATTTCTGATCCAGGCCAGGATGCCATTGGCCTTCTTGGCCACTTGGGCACACACTGGCTCATGTTCAGCTGTTGACCAGCACCCCCAGCTTCTTTACCATTGGGTAGATTTCCAACCACTCTGCCCCAGCCTTCAGCATTCCATTATTGAGGGGTTGTTGAGACCAAGGTGCAGGACTCAGCACTTGACCTTGTGGAACCTCATATGATTTTCCTGGCCCATCAATCCTGTCCAGCTTGTCCAGTGTCCTCTGCAGAGCCTTCCTACTGTCCACCAGAGCAACACTTCCACTTTGATGCCAACCTGACACAAACTGACAGGAAACACTTGATCACCTCATCCAGATCATTGATAAAGCTATTAAACAAATGGTCTAATGGTCCAAATACTAATTCCTGGGGAACATCACTTGTGACCAGCCACCACCTGGATGTATCACCACTCACCACCACTCTCTGGGCCCAGCCATCAGCCAGTTTCCTACCCAGCAAAGAGAGTGCCTGGCCAAGCCCATCCATTTGGAAGCTGTGAAGATGATGTATCTTCACATACAGAGAGCAGTGAATAAGTATGAGCCTATGGACAGTACTTAATCTTTTTAAAATTTAAATCCCTTATAGCTAAAATGAGAGCTGAAAAGGTCGAGGTAGAATACCTGCTCTGCCACTGTTTTCTGAAGCAATGAATTCATTAACACCACAGAGCCCCTGCTGGTTAAACATAAAAGCAGATGGACCATTTATCAGCATTTTGTCCAGGATGAATCAAATAACTGTCATATCACTTTTGAACAGGCTCTGTCTGAGCACCTTCTGTCATTCAAATTAACACCACCCCCTCTCCAGCTGCAGGGTTAAAACACACAGAACGGGGATATAACACTGGAGAGAATATTTATTCAGAGTATTATGCCTTCAGTGATAAATATGCATGGGCTCTTCAAAGCAGATTTGAAAACCAAAAAAAAAAGGTGGTTATAAAGTCTCATGTAATTAAATTTTCATTCTCCTCTCTAAGGGAAGCATGATGAGACAAAACTGAATATGAAAAAATGTACCTGACTGACATTACTCTCTGTCAGAAATAGATGGCAAAGGAGAGTCCCCAGGCAATACATAACACAGCCTCTGCAGCCTCACCAGGTGGTGTAAAGCACTGCAAATAAAAAAATGGGAAAGCAGGAAGAGGGGGGAAAAAACAAAAAAAGATGAACAAACAACAAAAACACCTCTCAGAAGACAAAACCAAACAAAAACCCATTCAGAACCTCCCCCACAAAAACCTAAACTCATTCTCACATACATTCCCCTCAAGAAAACCAAACAGAAAGAAAATCCAAAGAGAGTTCCACCCCCAAAAAGCCCAAATGAACTAGCAATGATCCAGGGAAAAGAACTGTTCCAGAAAAACACTTTTCTTCCCAGCAATGCAGAAACAACAGCCTACAGTCTTTCCTTGTACACAGCCTCCCTCTCCTGTCAAAAAGATGAAGTTTCAGTTCTGAAATGTACTTTTATCACATTGCAACATACATTCCTTTCACAGCTGACCCAGAATCTCTCTCTGCATCCTAATATCTCATCCTATAAGCACCATAAAGCATCTAAATCAGTGTCAACACCAAAGCTAGGAAAGGTGAAGAAATGAGGGACCTGCTACACAGCTGATAGCAAAGCCAATTAGAGATGGCTAATATATCAAGGACAGACTGAACTAAAACATGAAGTAGAAAATTTCATGAAAATGTATGTAGCCAAGAGGGGACAATGGGCCCAAGACAAGAAAATTATTTTCAGAAGAGACATTAGAGATGACTGAGAATAAAAGGCAAAAATTGCCCCTTTAAAAACCAAATCAGCCTAGAGCTTCAACCTGGATTTCATTCCTAAAACAAATCCTAGAAATGCGATGAACCTTAGATGTGGGCCATAACACAGACAAAAAACGTTTTTGTGGGTCTTCAGACTCAAATCTAACATTGTGTTCACTTAGCTTCTGGAAGGGTCAATACATCCTCCATTCATACATAACATAACACTGATTTCAAGAAAATATAGCAATATGCATTATTCACTAGATAATGAGGCCAAAGAAATTGTTGTGTCAAACCAGAAAACTATGATATGGAGTTATAGCCTGTGGCCAAAAAGAAATGGAGTCTCTGTCTTTGGAGGTGTTTAGAAAAGAAGACTTAATGTGACATTTAGTGCCATGGTCTAGTTGTCTAGGTGTTAGTCATAGGTTGGACTCAATGATCTCAAAGGTTCTTCTCCAATCCAGTTAATTCTGTGACCCTGTACAGTCTTTTCAAATGATGTACATATAACAACATGCTGCAGCAGACAGAGAACACTGAGACCCAACAAAAAAAGAACAATTAGTTAAAGATATGGAACCCTTTGTTGTAGTCTTCATGGTAAGTCATCCACACTCACTGATGGAGCATTAGAAAGAGGTCAGAAATATATAAAACTTCCAGAGCAGAAAAACATTTAAGAGGTGCTCCAGAGATAAAGTCCTTTGCCTTTTCTCATGCTCTGGTAGGAATGACATTCAGACAACTACACTTTACTATCAGAGCTCAATTTTCCTGCCAGACATCAATACAAGATAGGTCAGTCACAACTTCTAATCATTCTACAGATCATGCAGTGGTTTGGGTTGGAAGGGGACCTTGAAAACCACCTCATTCTGATCTTTCTTCTGTGGGCCAGGATACTTTCCACTAGACCAGGTTGCTCAGAGCCCCATCCAACCTGGACTTGAGCATCCCCAGGGATGGGACATCCATTTTTTCCCCAGGAAGACTGTGCCTTGCCACCCCTACAGCTAATAATTTTTCCCTAGTATTGAATGTAAACTTATTGTCTTTGAATTTGAACCCATTCTCCCCATTCATTCTGGGGAAGATATATTAATATATCTTCACTGGATTTTCCTAGAAAAATCCAGAAAAACTACAATATAAATGCTTGCCAAGACTACCTCATTCTTTCCATTCTCCTGTTGTCTAACTAATTAATATGCTTCAGAAGACTTTTGTCAAACTCTATCAGACTTCCAGAGACTTAGCAGAAGCTGACATCCTCTCCAACCAGCACTCCAGAGAACTGCTACCTGCAGAGGAATGAACCTTGGGAGATATGGTGCAAGATTGATACCTGAGAGGTACCTGATCTCTAGATGGTAGCTCCTGTATTTATTCAGGAACCTCAGAAACACTAGCACAGTTTTTTATTCTTTGCCAACATAAGTGCAAAGAAGAAGAAACATTAACTCAGGATCAAGCTGTCTAGCTGAGGAATCTACAATTGCAACAAATTATTTACTGAAGGAGCTACAAGTGATCCAGGACTTTGAGCCAGCTGTGAGCTGGAACAAGCACAGAGACTTCAACTACACAATATTTACAAGCAAGGTGGGTAGATGACACACACTGAAGATCTCAGGCATGTGTGGTTTCAGGCTAGAGTAATGTGGTGGAGGCCAAAAAGGACTGTGGTGGGCTGACCCCATCTGGAAACCAGCTTCTCAGCAAAGCCACACTCTAACCACCTCCTTATCTAGAGGCGGGAGAGAAAACAGAGCAAAAGGCTCATGGGTCAAGATAAGGACAGGGAGAGCTCACCCACTAATCACCATTACAGGCAAAACAGACTCAACTGCGGCAAATTAGTTTATTGCCAAACAAATTAGAGTAGGGCAATTAGAGATGGAAATGAAATCTTAAAACACCTTCACCTCAGCCCTCACTTCTTCCAAGGCTCAACTCCACACCCTTGCACAGAGCGCAGCCTTTCAGGGACAGACTACCTGAGTGCAGACATCGCACACGGTCACACACCCTCACCCCCACCAAACCCACCCACCCCATGCTGGCCGCCGGCCGGTTTATACACCGAGGCAGTGCTGGGCGGCCCCGGGTCCCTCTCGGCAGCTCCATTGGGCAGCAGTTTCGTCAATCACTGTGAGGGGAGCCGCCCGCGGGCGTTCCCCAGGGCGTACCGGGGCCGGGCCTCGGCCGTGTCCATGGAGCCGCGCCGGGGGAGGGGCCGGAGGCCGCGGCGGGGGCGGCTCGGGAGGGCCGGGTGAGGCCGGCGGGCGGCGGCATTGCGGCGGGACAGGCCCGCGCCCAGCCCGGCCCTGCGCGTCCCGCCGAGCGGCGGATGGGCACGGAGAGGGCAGCGGCTCGGCCATGGCCAGCGGCGGCCCCGAGGACGGGGAGGCAGTGGCGGGGGAGGAACAAGCCCTGAGGAAGCTGGTCGTTCGGCTCCAAAACGTCCAGGAGAGGAAGCGGCTGGAGACGCTGGTGCAGACCCTGAGCGACCTGCTGGAGCTGGCGGCCCGGCAGAGCGGTGAGCGCCCTGCCCTGCCCTGCCTTGCCGTGCCCTGTGCCGCCCTTCTCCGGTCGCTAACGCAGTCTCTGTGTGTCTCTGTCCCCTCACAGCTCCCCGGCTCTTCAGCGGCAAAAACGTGCACGTGCCCCTGCTGCTGGTGGTGGATCTGTACCCGGGAGCGGCGGGCGTGCAGCAGGTCAGGGCCGGGCGGGACGGGGCCGCTTCCCGGGATAAAAGTTCTTGTTCCGCTTGTTGATTTTTCCTTAACTTGCTGTGTGTCTCCTGGGCCGCTTCATGAAGTGTTCCGAAATGTAGAAGGGCGCTGTCACCGCTGGCATTTAAAGGGACCAAGCGTTCCAACTTACTGCAGGCGCCACTGGCTGCGTCTCTGTTTTTACCGGCAGAAGGAGGCGAAATAGAAAATAAAAATAGAGCCACATGAATGCTGTGTAATTGTAGGGTTCTAAATTACCAGTAAAGTTATCTAATATAATTTTGACGAGTCCATATTGAATTCTGCCATAGTTAGACAAACTTCTGAAAAGCAGGATTTTGTACTGTGAATCCATATATATGTAGCCGTATCCTTGAGACTTGTGTTAGCACAGTTTTTTTAAAGGTGGGGGGAATATTTTAGCTAAGAGTAAGTTCTGCAATTTAAGGTTATGCCTGCCTGCTCCTGTAATTTAACGTTGGCCCATTTGGACTAGGTGTGGCACTTGCATAATTTGATGTTTTACCTATGGTACAGCTGCCAGACTTGTCATATGAAACAGCTCCTTCCTGGCAGGCATATATTAAACTTCTGACTATGCTATGCATAGAGGATGTTTATAACATCCAGATTTCTCTGCATATCACTTGTTTGGGTTTTTATTATTATTAAGCCCGTTTATATGGTTACAATATTTTGGGCATGTTTTGGGGATTTTTCAATTCAGCTGGAAGGCTAAACATGAATTATAAAGCAAATGCCTTTTAAATAATAATATATTTTAATCTTTGGAGTTTGGGGATTTTTCTGTGTACTAGATCTTAGCTAGAGGTCAAAAACCCAAAATCCAGATTAAGTATGAAATTGTATACCTGTAGTGATTAATCTGAAATAACAGTGACTTTGGGTTTTCTTTGAAGACTAAATATTTGTTCAGTGTCTTAAGGTTTTACTTATTTTACTATTTGATTGTGCTTCTTAACAAATACAGCTATATGAATCAGCAATTGTTTTCAAGATAAAGCACTTAAGATATATAACAGTTTATAAAAGCTCTGCCCAGAAGTGAAAACATGGAAGTAAAACATCAGTCACAACAAGAAGTTGGTGTGAAATGATAGCACAAGACTCTCAGAAATGCATATGGAATATAGTGGTTAATTTTAATTTTAACTCTCATAAAATACCTCATTCTAATGCAGAATTTGAAAGTTAATTTTAATCTTCTACCTGCCTACATTTGCAGTCATACAGTGTTTCAGTTTAGCAGCTCTGGATCTCCTTTGCATTATTATGTTGTGTTGCAGTGGAAAATTCGTAGCCAGTGCAAAGCTCAAATCCCATCCCTCACAAAATGTTTTGGGCAGCTCTTCTTTCACATTCAGATGTGATGTTTACAAACATGCACACTATGTAAGTAGAGCTGTCTTCTTGCTTCATTCACTGCTATTTGTTTGTAATCTTTGTGAATAAATTCTCACTTCACAGCAGTGGCAAAGTAGTGAGGTCCTGATTTCAGTGCAGTCTCTTTGCACTATTAGAGGATTTTTTTATTGAATAAATAATTAATCATCCTCCTTTTACTGTTGGCATTTTAAAAATATCTACTCATAGAAGAGAATAAATACAGTCAGAAACATACCTGAAATGAGAATTTTCTTTACCTCCCTTCCTTAACTGGTTACAAAGCATTGTGGATTGCTGCTGTTCCACTAACTTGTACAGGGTTCATTTGCCCAGTAGATCAATATTGCAAGTACTGGCCCAAGTCAGACTGCAGGCATAAACCCTGCAGGCTCCTTCAGAAATTAGGAAGGTACTGGTGTGGAAAGCTAGTAGTTCCTATAAGTAAGATACATGTCTTTAAGTAAATAGAGCAGTTTTCTGCAGTTTCTCTGACGATGGTTGGAGTAGCTTAGAAACTCTAGAGCAAAATATGAGTGTTCTTGAGTAAAGAACAGTCAGCATAGCTGTATTGTCTTACGTAGATGGTGGGCCCTAATGTAATATAAATGAATTCATGCTAGCAACAAAAAAGGTCTGGTTTAAATATAATGACTTTCAGTGCTGCTGCCAACTTTTTCTGTATGTAAGGACTTGTTTACATCTTTATAAGGATCTCTTTCCTTTATTTCCCTTTCCTGTGACCTTTGGGATTTCTATTATTTAAAAGATCCTTGCTTTCTTACTTAAATATCAAACAGCTACTAAGCTCTTTGTTGTCTCAGGTTGTGATTTTAACATTGTAAAATAGACCAAATATCAGCAGGTCAGATGTTTCCATTGGTCTTCTCTGGATCCACAGTTCTGATTAATGTTTGTTGGTACTTGGAGTCCTAACAGTCCAAAGAAAAATGTTCAATGGGAATATAAAATTAATCAGAAACAGTTAATACAGAAAGGAATTTTCTAAAGTAATTAAGCAAGTTTTCATCAGATTCTAAATTTTATAAGAACAGTTAGGATGCTTTTATAAAGTGGGACTTCTAAAAATGTTTTCTAAGTTTATCAATTAATAGTCACCTCTACAATGGTTTTGAAATTTGTACCTGATTGACTGTCAGCAATAAACTCTGTTGTGCTTGGAATATGTGCTTGGAAAGCTAAGGAATTACATATCCTCATCTTGGACTGATGGTTACTAGGACTATTCATTGTACCTACACTTAGGGCTCAGTTATACAGACCAGCCTGAATGTCCATAGTAAGTGATTTGTAGTGTCATATAGGGCAAGGCAGCTTGCTGTTCAAGGAAGAGAAGTGCATGGAAATTGACTCACAATCAAACTCAATCTGCAGACGTTAGGGTTGTAATTGGCTTAAAACGTTTGTCTCTGCAGATCTAAACTGAAACAGAAACAAAAGTACTGCATGTATGGGCTGTGCTCACACTGCACCCAAGTTTGTGAAAGACAAAAGCAGAATTCCAGTCCCCAGGGAGCTACATCACCTTTTGCACACTCTACAAAGCTGTCAAGAAAGCTGTCTAGATTCAAACTTGTGCTGTTCGTGTGGCTGACTCTACATTACCAGACTTGTAATTCCATGTCTCTAGTCTTACTGATTGCAGGGTTAGGGATCATGCACTTTGTATGAACTTTGCTGTTAAACTCTTTGGAGGTAGCCATTTACATTCCTGTTGTTGGCTGTCCTGTCTTGACCTCTTTGCTTTATGTAACTCTTCTGTAAAAAAGTGATCCAGTTATGCATAGAGCCTTTGTGACATATTATCTTCTGCCTTGACTCTAAAAGCATAGAGGCCTGCTTCCACTTTTTTATTTACTTATAGGTTCAAGGAAACTCACATGCCTTGTTATAATTCCTTTCTGTAAAATCTGCTTCATCTTGACTTTTGACATTTCACAGTTCACTGATTTTCTTTCAATACAGAGGGATTTTCTTTCATCAGTTATTTCTTTGTACAGATTTTGCTTACTGCTTCCTCACTGCAGCCTATTCAGTCATATCAGCCTGTAAACATTCATAAGACAGCAGATTTCTCCAATACAGAAGATCAAAGAGGAGCATTTTTAGCTTTTTGGCATTATTTACAGACGTTTGAAAGTCAAAGAGTTTGCATAAGATGGAACAGGTAGTTATTAAGAACAAATACATTGGGTTTAGTTGTCTTTCACTCCTTATGATCTCAAAACTTCTGCTGCATTCCTTACATTTTGAAAGCACACAGTACTGAATGTTGATGGCAAGAATATGAAATGAATGGTAATTGTTTATGTATCTCATCCCCATTTAAAACATTGAAGTGCTTTAAAAACCTATACTCTATCCTTATGATTTGCAATTAAATGGCAAGTTCTTATGAAAACACACATTTTTCATTAAAGGTGAACCACCTGTAATAGTGCAGGGGTTTGTCCTGGCCAGTGATAACATACTGTGGAGCACATCATATGTTTCTGTCAGCAACTCATTAAACTTTGTGCCCTTTATTGTCAAGCAGTGATGAAGCAGATTGAGAATGATGTATTCCTGCAAGCAATGCAGTCAGAATCATTAACATATGTTTTACTTCCATGTTTTAACTTTCAATGCCATTTGTCTTGCATTAATTAACTTTTCCTTACTGATTTAGCTAGGTAACAGAACAGCTATCTTGCAAAAGTCAAGAATATTAGAAGACAATGTACAAGTTCTAAGCAGAATATCCATTCTAAAATAGCTGCATTTTTGTTTTACAGATGGGCTGGTCGCTTCTTTGCAAATTAATAGAAATTTGTCCAAGTACTCTACAAAACATAGCTCCTAAGGATGTTGGGAAGGACTGGGAAGTACTGGGTGTTCACCAGTAAGTATTTTGTATAGAAAGAGTTTGCCAGAATGTTTGGTGATTTTGGCAGTATTTATGCAATGAAATATATAAAATTATTATATCAGCATTTTTGTGCATTTCTTCAGCTTTCGGAATGTGGCATGCACAAATAGGGATCTTATCCATGTATTTAAGTACCTAGTGCAGAAAGTAAAGGAGATTGAGCCAGATCTTTTTTAGTGACAGTGAAGGAATGAGAAGCAAAAGGCCCAAAGTGAAATATAGGAAATTCCACTTACACATTAAAAAAAAACCCAAAAACATCCTAAGTAAGCTTTTTTGGCAGAGGCAGTATTACCTGGATGTTCGTGTGTGTTTTTTCAAATGTGAGACATTGTATCCACAAACCTAAAGTACTGTAAATCAAGAAGAGGAGGTTTTGTCACACCTGTTGTTATTGTCTTAAAGGTAAGTATTTACACTGATCACCTAACTATGTGTGAATTCAGTGGATACAGTTATCTTCAGAAAGGATGGTTTGTTCTCTTTTTAGTAAAAGGAGCAAACTGTGGTTTGGACTTGCTCAGCTCTTGTCCATCAGCTGTCATCAAAGGAAGCCTAAGCAAGTGTTTTCTGGATGTCTGTGGTTAGATGGGATGAACCCACATGGGTTGACTGAATTGTTGCCCAATAGCACAAATGCTAATTGTAGATGTAGGCGTGATGCACGTGGGGGTTGGTTTGGGAGCTTGGTTAGGTGCTGTCCCTCTTGGGCAGATTGCTGCTCTCAGGGCTGATAATGGCAGCAGCAAGCACCTACAGCTTATAACCCCTGAATCTGCCTCCACAGTCCCCTCCACACCCTTCCTTGGGAAGGTTGCTATTGAAAAATAGCATGAAGATGCATTTTGATTTTGGGGGGGGTTTGTTTATTTGTTTTATAGTGGCTAGAATACATGGTCAGTAAGGGAATGAACTGTCTTGAAAGATGTGTTGTCAGTTTTCGTTGGAAATCAAAAGTGATTTGGGTTGCTTTTCATGAGCAAGAAATAACTGAGCTGAAGCTGCACATTCTAGTTATAATTATTTTGGACACTTAAAAGCTTGTTAATTGACTGAAAGTTATCCTGAGAGCTGGAGATACTGCTGCTCTTTCTCAGGTCCCAGAAAAATTACTTTCTGGAGCTGATCTTTCCCACAGCCTCCTCAGCGCCCACGCAGCGTGTGCAGTTAACAAAGCATCCTTTTCAAACTCAAACTTCACTAAAGATCTGATGATAGCATTGCTGTACATGATTCCTTCTCAGTACCAGTATTTCAGCCAACTGTGTATCCCTGTCTGACATGCTGACAGTTTTCCTTGCTGTGGAGAGACTTAGTGGAGGAGTGGGCTCAGGCATTTCTGTCAGTGCCAGAGGCAAAGCAAGCCAGCTAAATTATGTCTCATGTTCCTTGAGCATGGATTGTGTTAGAATTGCAGTGAATCAACGCCATAATGAATCCCTGCTGTTTACAGCAAGGCAGGAAACTGTTACAATAGAGAAGAAAAGGTCATTTTTTTTTTCAGATTTTTCCTTTTGTGTGTGTAACTATTTCAGGAGAATAGGAATATTAAACTAGAAACAGCATTTCTTTCTTTTGTCTCTCAGCTATAATCCAAGTTGACTACACTGCAGTTATGTTTACAAATGGTAATTTGCTAAAGATTTAGGTGTTTTTGACAGATGGTGTAATAAATAATTTAATGTTCTGAAGAGAAATGAAGAGAATTTCCTTCAGTGTGTTTGCATTCTTTCCACAAGCTTAGATAGACTTCTTGAGATATTTTGTAATCTCTTATGTTAAACTTTCCTGCAGCAGAAGAAGTTTAGAAAGGTTTACATCCTTCTTCTTGAAATGGGAGGCTATATGGGAGGGAATTCTCTAAAGGTAAATATAGAAAATTGATGTTATACCTATAACTGATGTTCTACCTCTCATCAGATTTTGCCTCTTGTGTCTACTTTGGTCATCATAGCTACAACACTAGTGCTACAATGAGAAGAGGGAAACTAGCAGCATCATAGTATGGAGGGAAAACAGTGATACATTCATTCCATCTTATAAATTTAGGCTTCAGCAAGGCAAACAACATCACTGCCAGAGCTGGGATATGAAAGTTAGATGAAATTTCTAGTGCTGCTTATGTTTTACAAGACAGGTCAAGAATATCAACTAAAATATCACTAACTACTGCACAATCTATTTTTATTTATTTTATACATGTTATATATGCACAGATTCACATTTGATTATTAAAATTGCAGAATCAAGCTCTCTAAAATAAAGTAAAAAAAAAGTTTATTTAGTTTTTTGTGTGTAAGTCTATGCATCTTAATTTAGTTTTTAATTACTGTTCCCCTCCCCCATTTTGAGATGCTTCATTCAGTGTGAAATCAATGCTTTTACAGTTTTATTTTTTTGAAGAGATGTTACAGATGTTTAGGGTTACAGATAGTGAGTGAAGTGTGTTAAAAATATCTACTGATTTTTAAGCACCCAGTTTGATGCACGACCTGAATTTTGCAGTACTTGGCATTGTTTGACTCTCTCTGTTTAACAAGTCAGAACAGAGTATGCAGCTGGCAGTCTAGGAAATGTTTCTTCTTAGTGATTGGTCCAGTATCATGTAAGTGCTGTAGGGCTGAAACGTAGGGTAGAGTTCACCAAGATGCTGTTCAAGTTGTTCAGCTGGGAAACTGCTGCTTCTCTTCCAGCAAACCCTTGGTTGGTCAGTGTAACTGAGCTCTTGCTGCAAACAGAGCAGTGCTGTGCTCTCCACACTCCTTGGTACTCTGGGGAATAACCACCTCCTAAAGGACTCTGCACAATTAATTTACATAACTGACTAAAAATTAAAGTCAGTTGGATAAATTACAGATCAGCTAATGAACTATGAGTACATTAAAATTATCAACTAATTATCAATTAATAGTTGAAATTGCAATATTGCTTCATTTGTAACTTGAAAAAAGAGAAACTGAAATAAAATGTGTTTTTTTAATATTTGAGAGTTTTTTAAGGTTTTGCTAATTTCTGTAACTACTTCTGTTTTCAAAGTATATGTTTGATAAAAATTTGTGTGTCAATGTTTCTTTAGCTGTAACTCTTTTTTTCCATTTTTTTTTCTTTAATTTTTAGGCAGATTCTTAAAATGCTTACAGTCCACAAAGGAAATATAAATCTTTCAGTAATAGGACTAAAAGCATTAAATCTACTCCTCATGTCAGGTATTGTAAGCTTTACTTTCCTATTTCATCTAAACCTTTAAAACACAGAGCTGATATGAAATGTGTGACTGCATATGGCAGACTGGATTTTTCTCTCTGTTTTGCTCCATGAAGTCACTTCTCATTTATACTTATATACAAAATAATAAGAGCATTATTTTGCACCTTTTTTTCAAGGTAGGTGTGAACTGTCTTTTGGTGGTAAAGATTTAGAACACCAGTGCTATTGTAAAATACTCCCTTAAGAGTGAACTTTTTCATGGGTTATACAAAGTTGAATTTAAACTGTCAGAATAAACTTAAGGACAGTATTAAAGAATTTTTGATTTATAATGTTTCAGTGAAAATGTTGAGAAATAATCAGTGCAACATGTAATCTCTTCTGCTGTTCAGACATAATTGCTTTCCTGCTCTTGGAAGAAGAGGTGGATGTGTTTTCCTTAATATTTAATGCCATGCACACCTTCCCTAAAAATGAAGAGATCCAGCAGCATGGATGTAAAGCGTTACACAAACTTTTTGAGAAAGGTATTTTATCTTGTAGTTATTGACATTAGAAAAATGTATAGATTGGGAGGGATGACAAATATTAATTTAAATGCAGTAAATTAATTTTGCATTCTGTATTGGTTTGTGGATTATGTCTGTTCTTAAATGAGCTAGGACAAAATAAACTTTCCAAGTGATACCACAAATTCTATAATTTAGAGCAGTGAATATGATATCTTAAAAAAAAATAAAATGTCCCTTCATTACTAACTCCAGAGTTAATTGAAAAGATGGATTTAACATTGGTCAGTAACTAGAATAAAGAATAGTGACATTTGATTTTAATTCTCAAAACCAGGATTATGCATTTAAAGACTGGTAAATTTTAATAATATGAACAGTTCTAATATCAAGCAAAATGTTTGTACTTGACAAAATTACTTGGTTCTGCTTTTTCCCCTGACAATGTTAAAAGATGACCATGTGACCATACAATATTCCATTTATTCTGAGAAAGTAAGTCACTGTGTGTTGAATTTTTGCAGAAATATCAGGAACTGTGCATGTTACTGCCAGAAGTCCCCTTGCTTGGAATTTAATTTCTTGATTCAAAATAAATCTTGAGAAATTCTGTTGCTCTGCTGTACTCCTTTGCTTCAAAGATAGTCTTCAGTTCTTCAGATTGGTTCTTCTTGGCACCATTCTGTGTTGCTTCTTTAAGTCTTTCTGCCACATGTGTGCTTGAAATTATCTTCTCTGTTCCTTTTCCTGTGCTTAAATACTTTTGCCCTGGTGTATTTTCTCTTCAGTCTGCTCTTAAGTCTGAACTTCTGTTTTCTGTGCATGCTTTTATAAGTGCCAGATTTTCACAGATCTGGCTGCAGGTGCAGCCCTGCATACCTTCTTCTTGATGGCAGCACCAATATGACAAATTCCTAGGCTATTCCTGCCTCATTTTCTCCACCTCTGAGCCACCTTGTCAGTTTTTGTTATGTGGATGTTTGCATAACCTTATCTTGAACCCAGATTCAGGAAACAATTCTGCTTGTGAAGTTTAAAAGGTGCTCTTTCTCATCCTGGGTCAGTTCCCTTATCTGGCTCATTGCACAGCCACACAGCTATGTCAGTATGAATAACAGGGGCCAGCAAGAGAAAAACCTTAAGCCATTAAGGTATGATATTAAAGCATGACTTTATGATAAAAAAAAAAAAAAGTTCATTATTAAAAAAAAAAAAAAAAGGAAAAATTAAATAAAATCAGAGCATGTGAAATGGCATTCCCTTATATTTTTTTTTTCCTCACTGTATGCTTAGCTTTTCCCTCACTTACATACTGCCTTGGTTTGGACTATCTGTGGAAATTCTGTGCAATAGGCTAAAAGACTTCTAAAATACAGATTCACAAGGTAGCATTTAAAAGTCAGAACTCAATTACATAAAGTGTAAGCTAGAAAAAGGTGTTTATAAGGTAGCTCAGTTTTTTAAAAAAGCCATAATCATGAATGTACATGGAGAGTACTTTACTTTCTGTGAAATATAGAAAATAAATATAAGGAAACTTGATAAAAACATTTGTCTTTTCTCAGGATGTACCAGGATAAGAACTATTTCCTCAAAACATACTGTATCTCTTGCCTTTCAATTTAGTTACAGAAGAGCAGCTGACTGAATTTGTTGAAAGCAAAGATCATATGATCATACTGAAAGTATTTAAGGAGTTTCCAGAGAAAGAAGAGGTGATTCTTCCTGCACTTTATTCATTACATTCCTTAGCTGGTCCACGTGAGTATTTGAAGTTATTTTCAATTCCTTTTCTCCCACAGTGTGCATCAGCCCATGCTTTCTGTGATTGCAAAAAGTAATCATTGTGTGATTACAAAAAATCATTGAGAATTGGTTGGGAGTTGCCAGAAAATCACCTTCCTGTTTTCATTGGAAAATCTTTTTTCTTTCTTTCTTTTTTCTTTTTTTTTTTTTTTTTTTTGGTGGGGGGGTATTTTTTATATTTAACCATTAAAAGCAAAAATCTCTCCTAAATAACAGAAAAATACTTTCTTCCACTTGGAATAAGTGGTAGCAAAGATACTTATCATGGTTGCAGTGACTGAAGTTCAAGACCCTGCCCTGTTATCTTTTATTACTTGAAAAAGAAGATATATTTATTGACTAAATAAATCTTCAATGAGTTCAGGTCACAGATAAAGAATATTCTTGGCAAAGTCTGTCCCACAAAGAGAAAATTGCCCACACAAATTCAGTGGCCAGGCCTGGGAAAAGATATTTGAGTTCAGACACCTGGTGTGGTCATTCAGTGGTGGTTGCAATGGTGAGCATTGGTAGCACTGTGTGTGTGGGAGTCTTACAGTGTCTTTAACTGTTGTGCAGTAAGACTGGAAGAAAATATCTTTGTTATCTCTTTCCTTCTGGTAGCAGCAGTCCCTATTATATGCAAAATCAGATCCTGAGAAAGGTGTTCCATGATTTGTGTCAATTTGTTGACAGCAATCTAATCTTGCTGACACAGAGGCAGCTTTTGTCAGCTTCCTGCTGACAAATTTTGGGAAGCATAAAGCAGGATTCTGCTCTCCCTGGCTTTCATGAGGGGTGTAATGCAGGAGGCTGAACCTCCTGCAAATGTGTTTACTTACACATTTACTTATTTACTAAGTCTTGCTCATGCATCTCATCTGGCTCTATAGGACCTGTGCTGGCCCCATGAATGCCTACTGAACAAGAACTAGACTGAAGTGTCCCACATTACATCACACTCCAAGCTATCTAGTTCCTGTTTCTTAAAATTCTTGCTGTTCCAGTTTGTGTTTGAAAAGTTTAGTGCTCCTTGAGTCAGAAATAATTTTACCCTAGCCCAGAAGTTGCTGCTGTTTTTGAGGGAAGAGGATGACAGCTTTTAAGTCCTATTCAAAACAGTAAATAGTTAAAGTGTAACATGAGAAGGCATGAAAAAGGCCTGCTCTAAAGTAGGTATTGAATAATCTCATTTCTAATATTGAAAGATTGAAAATAGCCAGAGGAACAGACACTACTTACACATGAATGTTCCAATCTGGTATTCATACTTTTGGTTGGTGACATCCCTCAATAATCAACAAAATATATTCCTTTAAGGCTACCATGGAGAAAATAATTCAGGGTAAGTATGCACTGTAACTTACCCAGTAGCAAAATGTCTCCCCATAAACTGAAGTTCAAGTCTCTGTTGTGAATGAGTACCTCACTCTGCCTTTTTTCATTTATACATACTTAGAATTGGTTCTGACTCATGTCATAAGAAATTGTACGATAAGGATTTATTCCAGTGCTGTACAAGAACTCTTAAATCTCAGTAGTATTTCTGGCATGAGAAACATGCTTTGCTGCTGACTGTCCTTCAAAGTGGAGTGGTGGATCACAGAATGTTACTCATCTAAATGGGAGGCATGGGGAGCTAGCCAAGCTTGAGGTCTCTTTGGTTGGGAGAAACAGTCACCTCAAGAGGAAATTTACCTAACTCTAAACCAGCTGTGCTCAGATCTCGTCATCAGTTGTTGAGAGAACCTAAATCACCAAGTTTTGGTAGTTATGATTAAATGAGATCTGTTCTTTTTGTCTAACTTGTTCTGGGAAACAGTGACTCCTTGCAGATGTGCCATTGCTTGGATCTTGCAAATTGCAACATGCAGTTCATTCTGCTGTCTCCATAGTGATCAATTTTGGAATCATCTGACTATTTTACTATATTCATAAGTATTACCTTTGAAATCATAACTAACTGTGGAGTGATGCAGTACTGTCTTGTGGAACGTGTGTTTTCAGTTGAGAATGACATGATAAATTGCTGTCATATTAAATCATTGTGAAAGGTACCCTCCTTCATTATCAGATAGAGTGCTTCAGAAATGCTTCCCACTCAGAGCTTGCTTTTTCATCCAGTAGGTTGTCATTATTTAATTTAGAGATGTATTATTTTAAAGATTTGCTGCTCTTTTAAAAAGGGTAATTACCTTTAATAACACTGTTTGAATATTTCTCTTATGTTGTATCCAGGGAAGCCAAGCTGTTGAAAGAAAAATTAAGAAAATACATAGACCTCAGTAGAGTAATGCAGAATCCCTTGGAGTTGGTGACAGGGCTCCCTTTCATGAATTTGGACCAGGATTTTGGCCAAAATTTCTTGGGTTTATATTCTGTCTCATACCCTGTATAGAAATACTACAAGGATGCTTTCATATTTCATATGCTATTCATATGTGTTTTATCTGCCATGTTGCTGCTTTGCCTGAAATTACTCTCTGGGGTCATTCTGTCCTCAGTTGGAATGGATACATTCTGTCTTTGTATGGACTCACATGCTTGTCCTGTTGGTTTCTGTATATGGCCTGAGTAATAAACAGTAAACAGGGTGAGAGTCACCAAGCTCTGGCACAGTTTCCTTGGAGGGGCTGTGAAGTTTCCATCCTTGGAAATACTCAGAAGCCATCTGGACAACCTGTTGTAGGCAGCCCTGCTTGAACATGTGGGTTGGACACTGTGACCTTTTAGCTGTTGCTTCCAACATCAACCTTCTGTGATTCTGTGGAATACAGGGTGTGCAATGGCTTTCAAAATATTGCAGGAACATTAGGTGAATATTTCAGTACCCTCAGTACACAACAGATATACAGTAGAACTCATTTATATGAAAATAATAACTTCCTAACTTATCCCCTTAAAAAAGAAGGAAAGTTCAGAAATACATTATTAAATCAAATAAATTACTACAGAATCAATTTTATGAGAAAAAAAAATTCTAAATTATTTCTTAATTCTATGCCCCTGGGAATATTATTGAAATACTGCAAAATGTTCACTTGATCACAGTCACATTTGAAACACCATTTATAAGATTTCTATAGTAATTATAAAACTGTTCACATTTAAGAAAAAAGCTGCCTAAGATTGGGAGGAGGTTTCTGTTGCATGGCCTGATACAGAAACAGAGAAAGCCAGAAATTTTAATCTGGATTTTGACTACACATTGAAAAGCACTGGCTAGATAGGAAGAAAAATCTTAGCACTTAACTACCATTCTCTAGGTTTTAATGAATAATTTCCAAATGTCTTTTATGCCATGTCAAGAAATAAAGCCACCTTTCTTTCAAGATGCAAGGTTAAAAATTACAGTCACAGTTCTCTAAATAAATGTGTTTAACTGAAGTCTGAATAAGAAACCAGAGAATTTTTTCTCTCTCTCTTAAGAAGCAGTTTTTGTTTCTTTTTCTTTCTTTAGCCAGCAATGTTGAAGTGCTCATGTCGGGAAATGTTCGCTGCTACAATGTTATAGTGGAAATGATGAAAAGTTTCCCCAGTAGTGAAACAGTTCAGGAAGTGAGTTGCTGTTTGTTGCACAAGCTTACATTGGGTAAGTTCACAGAGTTGTTTATATAGAGTCAGCTTTTTCTGACTGTGTAAGAGTTGGAGTTCACTGGGAGTGTTTACAGGCAGCAACTGCTATTCCAATAAATCCTCAGGATGGTGCATAGATCCTTATGTCTAATAATGCAAAACCCTGGCCACAGTCAATATGGTGTCCTTATGTGGTAAATATAAGTAACAATAAGCAGCTGCCATAAAGGACTCAAGTTAGGGGGAAATAATGAGATAAAAAAGGGTGAGAAGCACAATGGGAGAATGGAAAATCAGTAGGTCCAATTCTGTATGAAGTTACTATAGTAAAAGAAGAAAATTACTTAGAGATTTCATTTTTTGAAGTGCTAGTGGTGAATGAATGTGTGAGAAACAACTGGTGCTACAGAATTAGTTGAAAAGTGTTCTCTAAAACTGTAGTTTTCCTCCTTGCTATGCATTTATCTTCAGAGACCTGTGCTGCATTCCTGACACTGATGATGCCTGTCTTGGGGCCTTCCTGTGCTGCAACAGTGAATGAATCACTGGCTTCTGAACTTGCCTTGACTTGGGCAAAAGTGCTTTGGTTGTCTGGGCTAAAATGGGCTGGTGTCACATCAAGAGAAATTATGTCAGTGGCAAAATGTTGTGCCTCTTAGCAGTTTTGTTCTCACACTAATAAATCCATTTGAGCACTTGCCAAAAACCACATAGTAGGAAGTTCAAATGAAAATAAATATGTTTTTCCCCCTGCTGCATACAAAGCCACTGTAGACAGCTGCCTGAGCAGCCCTCACTCCATGGCTGGTTCTTCTTCAAGAATTAGACTTCCCAATTTTTGCAGGTGGTGGCCTGAAGCTACCGCAGATGCTGGTACTGGTGCATGACTCCCATAATAAAGTTGGTCCCATCTTTTCACCATCTGTTTCCACTTCTTCACACAGATATGGCAGAAAATACTGATCAGACCTGAGTGCAGTCCAGAGCAACTTCCCATTCCCTTTCAGAAAGCCAGATATGATTTTTAAAAAAATGTGATGGCTGCTGAACTGGTAATTGCAGGGTTTTTTTGGCAGGAGGTGGTGCTAGCCTTGAATGGTTTGCTGTGCAAGGCTAACTGAAGATTGGCAGGGAAACCAAGCACTTGTGGGGACACAGCAACTTGGTTGACAGGTCTTAATCTTGCCATAAGTGCAACCAGCTTGGTTTTTTCAGTCAGATGATTGCTGTGTGGTTATGCTGACCAACAATGAAGACTGGCAGAAAAGCAGCCACAAGATCCATTTCTTCTTTGAACCCCTCATCTTAATAAAGAGCTACTGTAGTAGAGTTATGGAAGAGGTGTTCACAGCACCACACAGTTATGGGAACAGATGTGAAATTGTTAGGTGCTCCTGGAAATAGTCTGGAAGATTTTCATACGTATAGCCAGTGTTTCCTTACAGATTATTCTGATAATAATTCTGTCTTCCTAAACCCATGTTAACTGTCAGTGAAATGGTGAAGTCAGCATCTACTAGTTTCCAAAATCACCATCAGGCATTCTTGCTAATCTGGTAATGACTATCCTAAATCTGACTCTCTTTGGAATTTTACCTGGCTCCTACCTGTTTGGCCAGCCACAAGTCCAACAGAATTCCTCATCACATAGCCTAGGTTTATTAATTTCTTTGGCTAAGTAATGCATTTACACAAACATATCTTTTCCATTAAAATATGTTAAGAAACAGCAATACTGACATAACATGACCACACAACTGATCTTCCACATTACTACTCTGATTCTCATTTTTGCTAATCAAGGTTTAAATGAAATTTGATATCAAAATAGAAACCATAGCTATCAAACCATATTTGACAAAGTGAGTACTGATCTATTGTTTTCTGCATGATGTTTCCAAACAAGGAAATTATTTGAATTTTCTTGCTTTTTGGAGAGTGCCTTCTATTCAGTCTATACTGCAAAATATTGTACAACCTATAATAATTGTTATGCTTTAAATCTATTTATTATCCAGAGGCTTTATTCTGTTTCAGAAGGAATCTATTCTGTATTTATAATGCTGGTCTTGATTTATTTAATGAGGAGGGCAAAAACAGAGTAAACTAGGGTTAAATTACTTGTGTCATAAGATAAATCAAATCATTGCAGGAATTCAGGACCAGGATTGCATTTGCTTCCTGGGCAGGAAGTCTGTAAGTGATATGCCAACAGTATTTTTCTTATTTTGATGACATTGTGTGTTTCATTTTGCATTAAGCCTCTGCCTCTTGGGGAAAAAAAAAAATTAAAAAGGCCCACAGAGAGCATAGATCCCAACTGTTTGTTTTCTTTATCCTTAACCTCTTCTTTCCACAAATAAAATTTTGGTGTGTCAAGCTCTGTAATAAGAAAAACAACATTTAGTACAAAGTTTGTGCAATGTGTGCTGAGGAAATAATGTTAAATGCATGTGAAGCTCAAGATATATGTTGTATTAATTTGATATCTTATCTGATTTCAGGAAATTTTTTCAATATCCTTGTATTACATAAGGTTCCAGAAGTCATTGTGAAAGCTGTTACAACATATCCTGGAAATGCAAAGTTACAAGCAGCAGCCCTCAGTTGTTTAGCTCTTCTAAGTGAGTAAATCTCTGTCTACTTGTTAATTTTTTCATTCTAGTAATTTCCTGTAGTAGATTCAAACTCCAATTCTTTAACACAAAAGCCTCAGGGCAGCTTCAACAAAGCTGAATTTCCTGCATTATTACAGTTTGCTGTTTCACTGTGATAAGAGTGTGTTCATATCATATGCCAACATCTGCACAGTGTTCAAAGGTGGTAAGTTATGTTGACAGATCTGAATAGAGCAAACTTTTTATTCATAGACAAGTTTTGGATAATCCCTTCTTAACATAAAGTCTCCAGTGATAACAACACTAATTTGATGTTGTGTTTGCCAGGTATGGAAATACTTGTGTTGTGGCAGTTGATAGCAACACAAAATCAATGCTTGTAGTCGAGTTCTGAAATCAATTAAGAGATGTAAACTCTTCCTCAAGTACAGTTCAGACAGAAATTAGTTAGCTAGTGGTAAAAAAGCTAGGAATCTGATCTTCTTTGTCCTTGAGTAACTGCTACATATAAAAGTCAGTAGAAATGCTATGTTAGAGCCCCCAAAATAATACAGATTAGAAATCAGTACACGTTCCATAATGCCTCAGATATTAAACTCAGTGTTGGTGTCTCTTTCCCTTAATTGCTGAAAAATCACAGGTAGAAAATTATATATTTCAAATTCTGTTGTACTTTCTGGGATCAGATATTTCTCTCTTAGCAACTGCAATTTGCATTTTGTTTTTTAATGGCATTGCTTCAGAGTGTAGATGGCTCTGTAATATGTGGTTCTATGCAAATTATTCATTATATTTCATGTCTGTAGTATTCTGTACATAAGTACACAGCAAAAAGAGGTACATGCAGGTCTTTTCAGAGCCAGAGCCTAGACTGATCTGTAACTATGTGACTCATTTACTACACTACACTTAAGTTTTTAACTCTCTTTATCATCTTGAAGGCATTTTTTCAAGTCTGTCTCAGAGTTTATGTCAAAAAGATTTCTCTCTTCCCAGAAAAGGCTTTTCTTCCCACTGATTTTTGCACATTGCCATTGTGAGTGCCACCATGACTACAGAAAGGTTAAGACATGCATGTTTTGTTTTCACATAAGAATTTATTGTAAATATTTTATATTTCAAGCTGAAACAATATTCTTAAACCGGGACTTGGAGGAAAGAAAGGAAGAGGAGGAGGAAGAAAAGTTGTGCTGGTTGGAAGCTTGTTACAGAGCATTAGAACTGCATCGAAAAAATACAGATGTGCTGGTGAGAGATTGTGGATGATGGGAATATGGAAAGACTGTGTTATGTATTGAATAAAATGTTTAAAGACATACTTTTCTCATCTATATCCCCAAGCAAAAAGAGGTCTTAATGTCTGGATTAGATTTACAGTAAATCTTACCTTTCTTGCCTTTCTTTGTTCATCTCAAGAAGTTTTAGTTTTCTTTGGATCAAATGTAGGTAGTTAAGCTGAGGCTTGTATCTGAAACTTTGGCCATGCAAAGATTGCTGTTTACATACCTCCTCTGTAACCAACAGCTAAACAGAGGCCCATCAGCAGAAGAATTAATCTTGGCCTAAAATAGATATCAAAATGCAAATCAAATAATAAGATTTGTTTGTAACTCGGGCCTATTTGTGCTTTAAAGAATGTGGCAGTGTACATTTTGTTCTATTTCTACCTAAAGTACCTTGTACCTCTTTTGTGAACTGAAAAGCAGTCAAGCTATTTACATTTTTTCATATGTTTTTAATCTTTTAAAGATAGATTTTCATAATATTTTTGTCTTGGTTTATATTTAGGAGGCTGCGTGCTGGGCTTTGAAAAATCTCTTTCTGTATCAGCGCAACCTTCATGAGAAGATTGGAGACGGAGATAATCAGTCAGTGTTGTCTTAAACTGGATTTTTGGAAATGAAAGAAATGAATGCCTGTTATTAAGCCATTTGGTTTTTCATTTTTATTTTTAGTTTTGTAGTAGATTAAATGCATGATGATCAACCACACCTGGGAAAGTTTCTTCCAAAGTATGTTAACCTTGACTCAGGAAAATCTACTAGTGTTTTCAGAAAGGGTCAGAGCACAGCCTATTAGAGCTGATTTTTGCAGTTCATAAGGAATTGCGTCTTCAGTTGCAACAGGGATAAAAAATGTAAGAATTGCGAATATAGACAAGATTAAGATACCTAGCATGTGAGGAGTGTAGAAAAGCAGGGCTCATTTTCCCACAAATCAGATGAAAAGGCATTGTAGAGAGAATGCTGCCTCATTAGGGAGAATCTACTAGGCATGGATAAGACACAGATTTCCATTTTAATTAAACTATTTCTCAGAGGTCCTTAAAATTTTAGTCACTCAAGTTTTGTAAGCCTGTTCATACCCCCTTTCTGGACCTCAGGTCCTCCTTTGGAAAGCATGGTTCCAAGGAATTCAGAGAGGCTCAGACTAGACAAAGTTGCATTGGTTACAAAGGGTTTTCTGTCAGCACTGGAAACATTAGAAACCAAGAGCAATTACCTGAAATTTTCATTATGTTACATAATACCTTTTTAAGAAACTGAACTGCAATTATGAAGTAACTGCTGTCAATATAAATACAGTCAATGTGCAGTGATTTGTTTCTCTCTGAAAGGTTCCCAATAGACAGAGCAGTGATGCTCTCCATGCTGATGCACTCCTCTTCAAAAGAAGTGTTTCAGGCAGCTGCTAGTACTTTGGCAATTTTGTCACAACAAAATGGTAAGGGACTTTAGTTATCTTTTCTTTCTCATTCAGCAGAAACTTATTGCAAAAATATTTAAGAGAATTTAGTGTACTGTTGAATGAATACAATACACTCTGTGATTAGAATATTATGTTGTGATAAGTAAGAAATTTATTCCTTGCTTTGAAAAAGTTGCTGTTGGCTAATATAAAAAATATGAGGAAATAAAGAGCTCTCTGCCAGTTTATATGTTGCAATTGCTACTTTTTGGAGCAGGAGACATGAAAAAAACTGTACTCTCTTTGTATGTTTGTTTAAAAATTTATCACATGCTTGAATTTCGTCAAGAGCAGCATTTGTTGAATAATCACATGAATAAGGAACACAGCCCAACAAATACTACTTTCTTGCTTAACACAGTCCTTGTTGACTTCAATGGGTCAAATTGTGTAGAAACTTAAGCATGTGCATGACAGTTTCAAGATTGCTTTACTACTGATCATGTCCCTAACATGGTTTCCTAACTTTTTTCAATTTGCAGACCCCCTCAAATTTTTTCAGTGGAGATGTGGACCCCTGAGTAGAGTATTTAAGCCTACTGACAGTTGGCCTGCTTTTATTAGATAACTTTCACAGAATCCTTTGAAATGGTTATGGACCTCAAGTGGTTTGCAGACTGCACATTGAAAACCACTGGCTAGATAGGAAGAAAAATCCTAGCAGTTAATTACCATTCTCTAGGTGAGAAAGCATTGTTTTATCACCAGTTCATAGAGCCATCCAAGTACATAAAACTTAACACAGAAAAGGTTTTATAATTATTTATGAGATCAATCTGTATCTATGCTGAGAAATAGATCTCATAAATATATGCATACTATTGTCATATACCAGCTACTTTCTTTCATAACGTGTTACTGACAAGTGGGCCTCTGATTCCTTTTGAAAATCTAAAGCAAGTTTTTCTTCCTTTTTATTTTTTTTTTCCCTGAATGAATGTGCTTACAGCAGAAATAGGCATAAAGAAGCAGCTTAGTAAAACCTTCTGGCATAATGCAGTATTGCTTGAACAAACCATCTGAAATGGATGTACTGAACTGCAAGTAACAAGATTTGGTGGTAGTTACTGTGATAATTTTAATAGTATTCTAATTTTTAGTGGTTACAGTTATAAGTACAACATGTGCTCGGATATTTGGATTTGCAAAAAATGAATTGATGAAGTAAATAGAATTAATAAATACAAGTTCATTTTTAAAGTGTGATTTTGGAAGTTAGAAGATTTTTTGAAGTTTCAAGCTCTAGCTTTCCTACATATCATAGAATGCAATTACAAGGAAAAAGTTTAAGAATAACCATTTCTGAAAATAAAAGTAAGGCTATACATTCTCCTTCCCATATGTTAACTTTACCTATGTAAAGCAGATGTATAGAAACTTCTTAGATAGTCAGAAATTATGTGTTTGATTAAGCTAGGCAAGCAGAAGTCAGCTTCAGCTCAAATTGTTTGCCATTTTAATTTATACTATTATGTCTGTTTCATGAAACAAAAACATTGAAAAAAAAGGAGGGGAAAAAAGTTGTTTATGAGAACTACACAGAAAGATTTACCTATAGGATGCTTGCTGTTTTGTGTTTCAGTAAATATTAGGAGGACACTCCTGGCAAAAGGCATACATATGAATGTTTTGGAAATAATGAGGAAACATCCACATTCTCCTGAAGTGGTTGAAAGTGCCTGCAGGATTCTGAATCATGTTTTTGAAGGAAGGTAATAAAATTAAAAATGCATGTCCACTTCCCTGGTGAGGGGTTTTGAGATTCTGTGCCATGAGTGATTACATTTAAGTTGTTGACTGGTAGTAAAATTGACCACAGACTGACAACCCTGTTTAAGACATGGAATTTTGTAAGTCAAATGCCTGAGTGGGTGTGTGTAGGGAGCTGCATGTTTTCTCCTTCGTGGTTCTTGAGCAGTGAGATTCTAATAGGCAGTTGCTCACCTCCTGAATTCCATTGAGAGATAAGAAATTTCCCACAAAATTACCTCTGATCATTAAAATAGCATTTTGTTAATACTACTTTCTTGACTGGGATGCAATTATTTACATAGACTGAATTAATGGAATGAAATGAAAATAATTTGCTATAATGAAGAAAAGTACAACAGTTTAATTTATGTTTCAGATTTAGTGTTCCAAAGAGTTATCATACTGTGTTAATTAAGGATATGTGTAAAATTTAGAAATGCCTTCTTTTCATTTGTTTTATAAAAATTATTTTCAGTTTCCCTCATCTGGATGTAATGACAGTAGCTGTATCAGAAGTTGTAAAAGCCATGAGGAAACATGAAAAATCACTCTCTGTACAACTGGAAGCACTTCGAGTCCTCTTACATTTCATGAAGCCCAGTAAGTCATCCAAAGGCATACACCAAATCAAATACAGACAGCTGGGTTTTAGTTTTTCTTATCTAATGAGACAAGCTTTAATGGGACTTCAAAAAGTTATTGCAATTCTGTGCATAGAGAGCAGCTGTAAGTCTTTAGGAACATACAAGATGGGAGAAAATATTTGAGGTATTGAAGGTAACAGACCAAAATTATCATTGATTTCCCCTTGATTTCATCAGTGAAGGATTAGTTCCATTACTTCTGAGGAATTCAGGGAATGAGTGTGGAGCTATCAGTGTCATTGTGATTTGCATCATCAATTCCCTTTAAGTGAGAGCAAACCATGATAATGACATGAACATAGTTGTACCACAAAATACAATTGTTTTGATAGCATTTTTTTGAAGAAATGTAAAGACAGTGATCTTTATATTTAAAGATATAAAATATACAGTTATATACTATTTTCTATCAAAAAGGAGAAACCAAACAGACTAGTTTAGAAATTCCTTTCCAAAAGAAGCCTCTCAATCAGCAATCCAGAGGGAGGAAAAATGTTCTTTATTAGTTTTATGCCTTTAGTAGAATTTTGGAAAAGTGTTAACTCTTTTTGTCCCTGTACTGCTGTATATTCTGCTTTTTTCCTCTGATATTGAGTATAGGAGTACAGACATGGGATACTGATTTTGTTTTCAGAACAACCTTGTGCAAGTATCTCTCAGCAGTTTTAGCTGAACATTTACTAAACCAATAACTCTGAAAATAGTAGCCTGATTGATATGCAGACTGATTGCAGGTTTTCAGTTTCCTTCTATTATTTGAGTTATAATCCTAATAATTTCCTCTTTTTTCAATGAAAAGCAAGATTTAGACTTGATATATGTGTTCTAACATAGAGGCAAGGCATTTTTCTTGCCAGTATCCTGGAAGTGAAGCCCTTCTAAAGTGTTATGAAACAGAGGGAGAACCAACTGTATGTTGGAACTTCCGGGTTAATTAGAGAATAAAAAAGTAATTCATGGGAAAAATAGTAATCACAATAAATATGAATGCTGAAGTGACTTTGAAAGGATCTCTGGGTACTTTCTGTAGTGGTACTTGGCTGCAAGTGCCAAAAGCTACAAGAGTAAATCTGAAAGACCTTTCCCTTTTTTTTTGTATATGCTCACATTCCACTTAATGTCATCTATGTGTAAAATTTGTCCTATGATGTGCTGCCAAGTGAGCAAGAACAAATACTTTATAGCTTCTCTATGGTGTCTCCTTACCAGAAGGAAGAGGCATTCTGAAGTAGGTATCAGGAAACTCCATAGCTCAAAAAAATATTATATTGCAATGTACCTTAGAACAGATTCTTTGGCATGATTTTGTGTTTTCATAGTAAGCAGTGAGCAAATACGTGGTGAAATTTTCCTTTCAAACACAATGTACTCACTTTACAATGTAAATCTGGAGGGATTCCAGTCTCTGCAATACAGTGTTCTGAAAGTGCCATAAGATCTGAAATAAGCCCTCTGAGTCACCTCAGTGTTCATTTGACTGTTAGATTGTATTATTGGATTAATGGTGGGGAGAATATGAAATCTGCTGTTCTGAGGAAAGCTGTTTTCCATTGTTGCAGATACAAAGAATGAACACCAGAATGGTTCTTCCAGAGATGTGGGAGATGCTGCTTTTGCACTTACAGGAAAAGTCATTAAAAGCCAGTGTCTGTTGGAGGGAACTCACTCATTGGTGCTCAATGCTTTAAACAGGGTATAGTTAAACCTTTATTCTAATTAATTTTGTTGTTATTTTACAGTTAAAGAGTGAATAATTTATAAGTTTTAGTTCTGCTTTGATTTTCTGACTCATTTTATAGAATTAATCTTAACTCTCAAGTTTCATGTTTTAGGATTTCTTCTTACTTTCTTTTCTGGTGTGTATTAGATGATTCTTCATACAGTATTTCCAAGGGATATTTATTTCTTTTAAAATCAGGGTTTTTTTCAAGGTTACAGTTTATTTGGTATTTCTTTTTTCTTAAAACAGGCTAGTGTATATATAAAAGGTGTCCTCGTGCCTACTCCTCAGCTACATATAGAACTGAGTGGACAGCTCAGTTGTCTGCATTCTTTTCACTGTTCAAATTTTTCCAGACCCTGTAAAATAGAATGATCACAGTTCCTTGATGGAGAAACTAAAAAATGAGAGGCTGAAGCAGACTCAGCCTCTGCAAAGGAAACAATGAGAACTTTGCACAGCAAATTAACCTTAAAACCTAGTGATCAGAAATGTTTAACTTCATGGCCTTCAGAAGAATCCAATCTCTGCAAGATTTTCAAGGTTCACATGATCACAATCAAAATGCAGCAATTCCTAATTTTTTAGAAGTCCCTCTCAAGAATTTTAAGCTTACCAAACAGATTCAGTCAAGGAAATTTATGTCACTTACATTTATTATAAATTCAGAGCAAGTAATGTATCAGTGAAATAGTTCTAGAGTGTCTAAAGGGCATCTTGTCCCAAAGATATCATATATAGAAGCTAACAAAGGAGATAAAATAATTTTTGCTTCTGAAGGTCTTCAGTATTTTGTGATCATCCTGATTGTATTTTCCAATGCAGCTGGTTTGTGGTTTGGGATACCACACCACATATCAGCCAGAAGGCTAGAAATAGACACATTTAATTAAAACTAGAGACAGAATAAGGAGGAAGATAGGCATGACTCCACTGAAATAATTTTGCAGGTTTTGTAGATTTGTGATGGCTGTAATACTCTCAGATCTAGGCCTCATCTAGTTTTCCTCTGTCTAAAAGGGGGGGTGGTATTAGGTATATTGCTTCATATCTTTTTCTTTTCATACTTTTTCAGTTACAAGCATGTTTCTCACTTGTTCCAGTTCTCAGAAAAACCAAACACACCTTTGTAACCACAATGGAAGTACGTTTTCTCCCTCTGCTTGACTTAGAAAAGTGGTGTAAACTTATCAGTGAGAATTTGAGGGAAAAAACTCCGATTTTTCATCAGAAAAGCAGCTAGGGAATATTTTCAGAATCAAAGATGAAAATCCGGGGAAGTTATGAATAACTGAAACTAGTAGTTGATAAGAAAATATTTTTGGAATTGTGGTTGTTGTTATTTATTGTCACATCAGCTGTAATTTCACATACTTAAGAACAACTTTCACTTGTTATAGACCAGCTTTAAGAACAAGCAACTCTTCTGTTGCCATTGTAAGCAGAGCAATCTTGATCTGATTTTATCTTCCTTTCTCCATTAGTTTATTGGAAACCCTAGCATTCAGAAGTGTGGATTAAAACTGCTTGGTGCTGTAGCTGAGTGCACTGGTGCCCTAGAAATTTTAACCCAGCAAGGAGCCACTGACACTGTGCTTCACACCCTCCAGATGTATCCAGATGAACAAGGTAGGGAAGGTGTTTTCTCAGCAGAATGAGGATGGCATGGTAGGAGGGTCTGTAAGAGATCTGTTGCTCTCTTTAGTGTTGGATGTGATGTAGGTTGCATGGCAAGAGAAGGCTGCAGTGCTGCACAGTCCTCAGATTCACCCCATTGTAGTTATGCCTGGCCCTGTAATAGCATGTGCAAGTTATGAATGTTACTAAAAGGCTACTTACATCATGGGTTTATTCCACTCAGAATGTCTGAATGATCCGTTTCTGAAGGATGTTTATTTTTCTTCTAGACATACAGTGTTTGGGTTTGAGTCTTCTGCGCTCTTTGATTACACGGAAGAGTTTGTGTATTGCAACTATGCATGTCCTGTCAGCAGTTCTGGTTTCCACTCTGCGGAGATTTAAAGAAGTCACTGAAATCCAGCTGCATGTATGTGTCATTTCTGTCTGTGAAGATGAAAACAAAGCTCAAAACCATAGAATATCATTTTGATATAGTTATATTTGAAGAATAATTCCATATTTTACATGATTTTGATTTTGTTGAAGCTGCTAAATTAGTGTAAACCTTTGTAATTAAACTGAGACATTTGTTGTAGAGATGGTTTTCTTGGAGGCATATATTCAATCCAGAATGTGTAAACATAGGTTAAGTGTTTATCTAAAGCTTCTGAGGTCTGCAAACTAGAACAAATTTCTCAGTCAACCTCCATCTGTCAATCTGTAACCATTTCATGAAGTAGCCATCATTGGAGTACTGATTGCCCTTCTTTGAGAAGCCACAGAAGATAACTTAGTTCCCAGCCTTGTCACCAGGAATTAACTCAGTGTAGGAATGCTGTATTTAAGAAAAGATATTACTGGAATACTATGACTTTGAACCCACATCTGAATATGGAAGGAGAGTTCTTTGTAAACACACATTTAATCCTTGTGTAAAGTTTGTTTTCCTCGGCTTCAGAAGTTTCCCCTGTTTCTTACCAGTTTCATTTTTCTAATGGGATAGAGTGTGTATGTGATATCAGCTTTCTGTGAGAGTTTCTGTATTTCTCTTTCAGATGAATATGAAAATATTGCATGTACAGTGTCCCTTCTTTGCTGTTGTTTCCCCCAAGCCTTTCCACATTTAGCTTAGCAACCAATGTAGAGAGAAATAAAAATAATATGCTGGAATAAGGAAGTTACTTTAAGTGATTTAGTTTCAATTGGATTTGGACAGAGGCCATAATTTACCCAGTTTACCCTTCTAGGTGAACTTTACTTGCAGAATTGTGGGATAATTTTGTATTTCTTCTTAGTTTTTAGATACACCTGATAATTTTTTCATTCAGTCTAATAGTTCTTTTCAAATTCAGGGATTACAGAGTAACACACTGGAGCAGGGGATGTATTTTCTTCCATATCCTTAGAAGGAGATTGTTTCCTCTTTACATTTTCAGGAAATCACAAGTACATTTGTCACTGCCAGGCAGGATGTTGTCAGATATTATGGTGCATATTTGACTTTTCAAAGTGTCAGTTAATATCTATTTAAGTGGGTCAGCTAAACAAGCATGAAACTACAGCCGTATAAACAGAGACACCTACTATTTCTGCCTTCTGTCCCAAACTTCTCCTATTTGTTAACTATGGCATGTTTCAAAGTAAGACAGAAAAATTAAAGTATGAATCTATTGGTTGAAATTGGATTTGTTGCATGACCTGTTTTAAAGTGACACTTTTTAACACTGTACTTCTTTCAATGTTTTCATTGTGTTCTTAGGGATTTCATGCAATCTTGGCAATTCTTGGTTTGTCACCTTGTTTTGCAAAGCTGCTGGTAAATGAATCATTTGACACAGTCATTTTCTACCAGATGTCTATGTGTTTCACTGACCAGCGAGATCAACAGGTATCTTCTTTCTGTGACAGTTCCACAGCTGAAAAGTGTTGATGCTTTTTTGTCCTAACTTTTATTCTTTGTCTTTCCCATTCAGTTTCAAAGCCTGTGTTGTAAATGTTTTGCTAAAATAGCTGAAAATGATGATTTAAAAAATACAATGCTGGAAAAAGCATGTATGGAGTACAATAGTATTATGGCTGAATGTTTACTTCTACTGGGAGCTGATATTAATAAGAAGACAAAAACTAACTCTTTGATCTATCAGGTAACACATGGAAATATATGTACTGTTTTATTGCTTAAAAGTTTGAGCTTTTGGGTTCCTTCCTGTTGTCATGCAAATATTTATTTGGCAGAACAGAGAAGAGAGAGGCTGCTCCCACATGCCCACAAGTGACCACCTTTAAATTTAATTATTTTTTTAAGTGATATGCATAAACACTTCTTAATTTTGGTTCAGTGTCACAGTTTTAAATAGTCTGAGAGAACCCCACCAATACTGCCTGAAGGGAATTAGGAAGTGTTCAGTTCTGCTGTTCAGTTCTGCTTCATCTGGGTGATGAAGCACAGCTGGGTTTGGAACTGACCATCCATTCATAGAGTGTGAGGTAGGCAAATCAGGGCTAGCACACCACAGTGGACATACTGAAGTAACTGAAAGTATTCTAGAAAATGTTTTTAATGTTCACAATCAACACTGGTCTGTGTAGTAATGTAGGCTTGGAGATTGGGAGGAGCTGACTGAACCATAGAAACATAAAGGTTGGAAAAGACTTCCCTGATAGTGAAGTCTAAATTTTGGCTGAAAACCACCTTGTCAACTAAGCCAGAGCACTAAGTGCCACATCCAGTTGTTTCTTGGACACTTCCAGGGATGGGGACTCATTGGGGTTTCAATGCTTAACCACCCTGTAAGTGAAGAAATTCTTCCTGATGTCCAACCTGAAGCTACCCTGGAGCAGCTTGAGGCCATTCCCTCTTGTCCTGTCACTAGTTGCCTGGGAGAAGTGGGTGATCTCTACCTGGCTAAACCCTCCTTACAGGTAGTTAAAGCCAGTACAGCTGAGCTCACTATCATTGGACAAGGCTTGGTGAGACTGACTATTGTTGCCTGTTAAATATCCAGATGATAACCCTCAAGTTTCTATTTTCCACTAAACAGATAAATAAATGGAGTTGCACTAAACCACATGCAATAACCAAACTAGACAAATTACCATTCATTTCTGCCTGAAAATTGTGTGCACTCATGACAAAAATTACAACTGCAGATCTAAAGCATTTGATATATTTGGGCAAAGCCTTCATGAAAGTGGGAATTGGTACTCAGAAGTCTTAGGCAGGCATATGCTCCAAGGAGTAAGGAATTGTGTAATTGAGAAAGAGACACAATCCTTAAAATAAAGTCACTCTGAATTTGAGACAAGCATCTTAATGCAGTCTGAGCTGTTACTTGAATGCTTCATATTCTTGGTTTGTTTTCATTTTTTCTCTATTAGGTTTGTGAGAAAGGAAATAATCCTAAATTGGTGGAATTGTTATTAGCCAATGGTGCTCGAGAGCAGGATGTTCGGAGTGCTTTGACCATCAGTATAAAGAAAGGAGATAGCCAAATCATCAGCTTGCTTTTGAAGAAGCTTAGCCTTGATGTCACCAACAGCAGTATATGTCTTGGAGGATTTGGTTTTGGCAGATTAGAGCCTTCCTGGCTCATTCCTTTGTTCCCAGATAAACTTACTCAAACGAGAAAACAGAGTGAGTATATATAGAAATTGCTGTACAAAATGTGTCAGTATCTTTTGATGATACTATAAATGTGTTTTGGGTGAAGACTTTCATTTGAGAATCTCTTAATAGCATTCAGCTTCCTATAGAAAGTTTGGCAGAATTCGAAAATAAATCAAGTTATTTCTATTATTTTGTTGAAGCTACTTAGATTTCTTGGAGATTATTTCATCATTTCCATTCCTTGTACACACAGATGCAGGATCTGCACTGGCAAGGATGGTGCTCAAATTCCAGATGAAGAACATTTCAGAGGATAGATCACGAGCTTCCTCTGATCCAAACTTGTCTGAAGATGGAGTAGATAGAAACTATGATTGGAATTTCCTACCTGACCCATTAGTGGACAGTATTTTTCCTTTGAGTGATGATATTGATAGTGAAGGTAATTGTTTTTCTTTTCCTTTTTGCTTTTTTTAATCCAAATCTAATGTACTAGGGATAGATTATAGTAATAAATAAAATAAAGTTGTTACAACCAGATCTTGTATAGAGGACTGTGTTATTAACAAATAAAGTAGGTGAAACAAGCCCTATCCCAAAGATAACTAATTGATCAGAAGGTGTAAATGACAGATTTATATTCAGCCCAACACCATTCTTTGTAACCAGGACATTTGAATGCCTTTAATTTATAGGAAAACAGCATTTCTGTCCATAATACCAGCAACTTAATAATGAAAGTAGCCTTAATGTTTAACGAATCTTTTTTGCTGTTCAAATGTTGCACTTTTTTAGAGCAGTTGGCTACTTAAAATTATCACAGATGAAGAATTTGAATTTTGAATGAGAGAATCCTAAGGAATTTTTTTGTTCTGCTTTATTATTTTCCTTGTATCATTCAGCACCACTTTTAATTTCTAGGTCTAGTTGTTGCCCCTTGTAGGAAAGTTGTTATCATAAAAACAAATGCAGGAGTGATTTTAGGAGTTTTGAAAGTAACTTTGAGAACAGGAATATCAAATGTCTCCAGGTAATGGCACCAAATGTCTCCTAAATCATCAAATCCACAGTGGCATTTGATGCTTCATTCTCAAGAAATGTGAGAGTGCAGATTTATCTATTGAAATGCAACCCTTTTCTATTTTAAAAATTTATTTATGCTGAAGTAGCAGAACAATAGACTATGAAACATGGAAATTAATCCCAACCCAATGGAAATTTTGAATCATAACTCATAAGTGCAGGTCCTACAATCACCTGCAGGTCCTACTTGAAGAATGTCAGATGAGTATGGCCCCTCTGCTCTAAAACACACTTGGCCTATTGCACATAGAATTAACCAATGAGATCCTGCTGAGATCAGTGCTTTTGAAATGCACCTCTTCTTTGTATGTCAGCATTTATATTACAGTTGAATTCTGAGCCTCATTTTTAAATACATTTTCTTACCTAATTCTGTTCCTCTGTTCAAGGAAGTGAAGGTTCACTTTTTACAAAGAAGAAATCCAATTCCATTGCAGTTGCTGATTTATATTGTAGGGAAATGGCATGTCAGAGAAGTTCTCCTACTTTGCTGCGACATTCCTACTCTGTGGTAAGTCAGATCCATGCTCATTCCAGGTTTTTAAGTCCATCTACACAGTCTACTCCAAAATTGTTAATAATCAAGTGTTAGGATAGGCCATGTAGCCATATGGGCTTTGTCTCACTGTTGCCATTTAGTGTTTCCTTCTGTTGTGATGCATTGTATGGAAGAGTAAATGTCAGCAAAAATTTATGATCACTAAAAAGCAGACACCCTTTTGAAGTGTTCAAATTTCCAGTCTGGTGTTCAAATGGAAATATAGGGATTATGGGCATTCATAAAGACTTAACTCCCCCTTAGTGAAGCTGATCTCCAGTAATGATCAGTGGAGAGAGACTGATTCCCTAACAACATGTAAGATGACAAATTGCTGGTCAGGAAGGAGCCTGTCTCTTTCCATTGGCTGTAAAGGAAAATTGGAGAGACTGGGTTTTCTAGAGAAAGTTATGTTTTGTAATACTCTGCTCCATCCTATTACTGCACCCTAGTAGAAGTCATTCTGGGTTGCCAGAAATGCACTACTTCCACTGTTCCTTGAATCTACCATTCTTTCATATTGCATGGATCAATGTTTCATAAAGACCTATTGTTACTTTGAGTTCAAGTGTATAGGTTTTTTGTGTTCTCCCTATAAGCTCAGGTAAAAAGAAATCACAATAAAAAGAGTTTTAGTGAATTTGGATAATTTCAGAACATCATGATGTTGCTTGGATTTTGCAGGGACCTGGCTCAGATTATGAACCATTAATGAAACAAAGACGAAAATTCTTGCTCTCAGATGAATCCCCCAGTAAGTAAATTATACAATTTAAGGTATATAACTTATTTTGCTTCCTTAATGCTTTCACAAGCATAGAATGCAAAGATTTCAGACAGATTATATATTTAAGAGGAGGATACATTTTGGAAATACTATAGTGAAGTCCAAATAATGCATATATAAGGGGTTTTATTTATTGGGTTTCACAAATAATTTATGTAGGCAACAGAATTTCATAAATGCCCTTATTAGCTTTAAAAAGCTCCTTTTGTTGTGCAGTTCATAAACATTCACCTCTTCTCCTTCCCCTCTGTCTTATAAATTTGTGTGTCTTAATAAAATTCTTCCTGGATTAGGATCTTAACATTCACTCCATTCTGCATCTTTAGATCCCAGGCTAAATGATGGTAATTTTACTTAAGCAATAATGGAATTCATGGTATTTTCACATTTTTGTTTTAATAGAAGGCATCTCGAAATTGTCATCACACATAAAACCATCAGACAGTCTTTCTTCATTGATCTCAGAGAAAGAATACATTAAGTCACTAGATCTTTCATCAAATGAGCTGGAGAACATTGATGCCATCAGCCAGAATAGCTGCTTAACTAGTCATTTGGAACACCTTGAGAAACTGGAGCTCCACCAAAATGCTCTTACAAACATTCCAGAGCAACTGTGTGAAGTAAGTCTGAATAATTTTATGTAACACAAGTTGAAATCAGTTAAAATAAAGTGTTGATCACTAATAATGTAATCCATATATACTGTAATAATGTATCCATAGCAGTATTACTCAAGAATAAGGATGTATGTTTTGGTATGCCTTATACATTTACTCAACTTTCATTCAGTGGATTCATGTTCATTAGAAATAAAAATGGTTTCATGGGTTTGTTTTAAGTAATTTACTGCAGAGAACTGCTTTAAGATGTGTGATACTAAGTTGGATAATAATGGCAATGGAACAGAGAACTGCAGGGAATTGATATCTTAAATTTTATTAAATGGAGCTAATTGTTTTTTAATAATGCCCTTTATTTTCTCATATAAATATTACAGGTTACATTGATATGATTGCTATTTTCTGCTACTTTTCTGTGCAAGATGAATATAAGTAAATTAATCATTTGTATAAAAATATAGTTCAGTTACAAACATATAAATTCATATTTTCTTTTAACTTTTTACAAACAAATTATCCTTTTCTTTCAGAACTTGAAATGCTTGACTTACTTGGATTTGCACAGTAACCGATTTAATTCTTTCCCAACTTACTTACTGAAAATGAATTGCATTGCAAATCTTGATATCTCACGAAATGACATTGGACCTTCCTTGGTTTTGGATCCGTGCCTCAGATGTCCAACCCTAAAGCAACTTAACCTTTCGTACAATCAGCTGGTGAGCATTCCTGAATTTCTTACAAGTGTTGCTGAAAATCTGGAGCAGCTCTTGCTGGAAGGGTGAGTAGCATGAGTAAATGGACTGCAGTATAATAAACATAATAGGAGATAATAGATTTGTCATGCAGAATGAAGACTCTTGTAGCATGGAAAAGATTATTTAGTCACTGGTGAAACACTGATGTTGTCTTCCTAATGTACAGACTGCTAAAATTTTAGTAGTTGGATTGCAAAGTACAAGACTTGAAAATGATCTGGACATTGATAGAATGTAATAGTATTGGTGCTCCATTAATACAGTAAATATGTTGTAGTTCAGTTTCTTTCTGTTACCATACTATTAATCCACAGGGCTGTGTAGTCTGACATATTCAACTAGGTTTTCTATATACACAATACGGTTTCCACTGTATTTCATATGCATAAAAGCTGTTCTGGAAGTAGCAGTAATGTAATTCTAGGTATTGGTATGAATATGTTTTAAATGACAGATAAAACATGTAGCTTTTTGTTTGCCAGCTATCTGGCAAACTTTACATTACTATCATATTTCTTAGTGAGGTAATTCATACCTATGTGGAATTCTAAAGAGTGCACTTGAGGATAGCTCTGTAAACTGCAGAGACTGTCTCATTCATTTCCTACTGTTCATACTAAGTGAGATGGTGAAGTTTGTTAGTAATACCACCTTGGCAAAACAGTGGATGGATCTTCTATCTCTGTATTTTCAGAATCTTTCTCTTCCTCTTTCTAGTCTTCTTCTCCCCAGAACAGTGTAAAATTATATACTCATCCTAAATTGTATTCCATAGAGAAGTCCATGTTTAAAAGATTTTTTACATTGTTAGTAATTCTGTAATTAGGATATTGCAAACATATTTTAATACATAGACCCTCTCACAAATGCAACAATCCTCTTTGTGTGGGATTGAGCTCCAGTATGTAATCAGAAAATTAAACTTTGCAATACACTTTGACACTGGGTCTCCAAATTAATTAAACTGATTTTAATATCAGTCATGTTATTCCATGTTGCTACATGTACTAGTGTTTTTGCTGGCTGGTCAGTCTTTATGTAGATAAAGTTTTCTCTTTGTTTTACTGGTGTAAGGATGACTTTGTCAGATCAAGACTACTTTCACCTTTTTCCTAAAAGATTATTAATAAAACATGGATTGTCTTTTTTCTTGTTACTATCATAGAAACAAAATTTCATGCTTATGTTCACCCTTATGCTTGAAAGACCTGAAAATTTTAAACATTAGTAAGAATAGTATTTCATCCCTTGCTGAGAATGTCTTCATGGGCTGTACAAAACTGGAGCAGTTCAATGCCAGAATGAATGTTCTTGGTAAGTATCTGTGAAAATAGGATTAACATTCTAGAAACTATTCCAAGTCACAAAATTTCTTTGCCATCAACATTTAGAGTCATGGGAGAATAGAAAAAAGTAATGCCACATGAACTTGTCCTTATTTATATAGTGTCCTAAGCATTAGCTTTTGATCATTGAAACATGGAGTATGCTTCCAGTCATCTGCTCTGACTCACCTAATTCATCTCGTTCCTGCATTTGGAGTGGATGCTGTAAAAATGATTGAGTGTACTTGAGACTGTACACACTGTTGAGGAAGGTTCAAAGAAGAGAAAATAATTCAGATTAAGCTTGCAAATCTAGTACTAATGCAGGTTATTGTACTGTAATACATAGATGCATCCTGGCTTGTACCAGCAATAGTGTGTTTGGGAAGTGATTGTTCCCCTATATTCAGCACTGGTGAGGCCACACCTCAAATCTTGTGCTCAGTTTTGGGCCTCTCAGTTCAGGGAGGACATTGAGGTGCTGGAGTGAATCCAGAGAAGGGCAGAGGAGCTGGTGAAGGGTCTGGAGCATAAGTCTGAGGGGGAGCATCAGGGGAAACCTTAGCTCTCTCTGCAGCTGCCTGAAAGGAGGCTGCAGCCAGGTGAGGGTTGGTCCCTTCTCCCAAGGAACAGGCAATAGATCAAGAGAAAATGGCCTCAAGCTGTGCCTTGGGAGGTTAGGTTGTGTATTTGAGAAAATTTCTTCACTGAAATAGGTAGTGCACAGATAAGTAGCTGAGTCACCATCCCTGGAGGTGTTTAAAGGATCTGTGGTTGTGGCCTTTAGGCCTTTAGTGGTGGACTTGGCACAATGGTTGGGCACAATGGTCTTAGAGGTCTTTTCCAGCCTAAATGATGTTATGATTAAATATTTAGCACATTATATTATATATCCAGCATTATCTTTAGAACAAGAGAGAATGTTTGGCTCAGTTACCTGCATGCAGGTGTCATTTGAGATGTCCTGAATCATCCCCCTGGGTTTGCAACTTCTGTTCCAGAAAAAGCAGGTCTTCTATAGCTCCTGTGTTTTATCTTTAAACCTTGTGCAGACAGCTCAGGTAGCACAGGTCAGATCACCTTCACTAGAATCCAGTGTTAAGGAACTGAATTGAGTCCATCCAGGGTGTGTGTCAGTGGTTTAGCATATTTTTTGCAAACGTGTCAAAATCACTTTATTTATGCAAATTTAAAATTATGCAGATTAGATTTTCAATTATACTGTGAGAGTGCCTAAATTACTGTTAGAATTTATTTTTTCTTCAATACATAAAATCTTCTGTTTAGAAATTATTGTCATATTGTTTCAGAAGGTAACTTTTAGAATTCCATTAAGCACAGCTGAACAATTTGACTCATTTCTATAAGAATGAATGGGTGAATAAGACCCAACAAATCCTTGGTCACATGGGAATCTTTTGTATACTTGCAGTATAAGTAAGATTATTTTGCTGTTTAATGCCACCAGGAGATGAATCTGTTAAAAGCCAATATATTAATTAATTTTGGGAATTTAGTTTATAATAAGCTTTAAAAAACAGGTTTTGACCTCTGCCTTTGTTAGGTGATACTTTTGTATTAAAATGATATACTGACCTTTTAGTCTGTCTAAACTCCAGTCTTAAAAATAATTTAAACCAGTCTTTAAAATAATAAGATTAACTTCTTTTTCTGCTCTAGAAAAAATACCTGACTTGTCATCCAGCATAACAAGTTTGAAACTATCCCAGAATTGTTTTATTAATGTTCCAGAAGCAATTCTTCTTCTACCACAGTAAGTTATTCTTATTATTCATTGATGATAACGTCAAGTTCTCAATTAAGAATCTGAGGAGAAAATAGTTGTTAAGCAGAAAATTATGCATGTTTTACTGATTTTCAGGGAATCCTCACTGGTTAAATCCAGAACTTGGTAGTTTTTAAACCAAGGACAAATTAGTCACATTTTCTTCATGATTATGAAAAATTCTGTTCCTCAGATTCAAATCCCTGTTGTTGAAAATTTATTCCCTGACAGCTGAAGTTGACAATTCTTGATGAGAATACTAGAATTAATCTTATATTTCCTTGTAACCAACAATAAAAAGTTACCAATTTTTCCTGTTTGAGTTCTGCAGACCTTCTGCACAAGACTACTGAGATTAATGTTTCACTTCCCAAATAACATGAGATACTTATTCTCAAAGAAAAACACTTCCTCTAGAACAAGCTGTGATAAAGATACATGTGACATTTATTTTGCTATACCTTCAAAGCATATTACTTATGTGAAAATTGGACTTCTGCTTTTTTTATAGAAGTTGCTGACCTTAACATAACTAGAATGAGGTTGTGGGAGGAGTGCTTGGAAGGGGTGATCCAATAGGTGTGGGGAGTTGTGAGTGCTGATGGCACCATAGAGAGTGCAGAACCAAGGATTTGGGAATTTATATTAATGGTATTAATGTGATATTGCACAATTTCAGCATGCTGACATATTAATGGTTGTATTGAAAAAAATGCAGTTTTCAGGTTCTGCATCTCCCAGCAGAGACAGATCAGAAAGGTGTTGTATGCATTTTTGTGTGCTTTGTGTTTAATAGTAACATAAACAGCATATTTGTCCAATAGGTGTGGGTGAACTATATAATTTCTGCACATACATGTATTTGCAAATATATCTACTTGTATTTGGATTTCAGTCAGAAAACCATCTCTTCTGATAGCTAATCCACTTGCTTATTAAAAATTAATACAGCTTTGGTTCCAGCTAAACTGGGTTTTATTTTTTCATTTGCTAACTTCTCTCTTTTTTATTTTTGTGGTTTTAGTTTGCGATCAGTAGATTTAAGCCAAAACAAGATTGAGAGCCTGCCTGGACCGATGCACTGGAAATCACTAAATTTAAGGGAGCTGTTATTTAATCATAATCAAATAGATGTCTTGGACTTAAGTGAAAAGGCGTGTGCATGGTCTAGGCTAGAAAAGCTACACCTCTCCCACAACAAGTTAAAAGAGGTAAAGTGTAAGAATCTACTGAAAGAAAATGTATTTGCTTTTCATTTGAATGCAATTTTTCAATGTTCATTTGATTTTCGTGTCACCTCTTATACCATTCTACACTGTATTAGTGAAATGGTATGTGAGTGAAAATGGTACTCTCTGTGAAGGAAAATCACTATATTATATTCAGCTTTTCTGCCTGGAATGTGTCATATAATCAATTTCTATACTGAATTACTTATAAGGTCTTTTCTCTCTTACTGTGGGACATTAGGCCTGTTTATTAAAAAATGAACTAGAGAAGTAAAAATAATAGCTAGTTCTGTTAAGTATTTAATGTATTAATGATCCTCATTTTTCAAAAATTTAATTGCTCATTAAATGTTCTTTTATTTAGATTCCTCCTCAGATTGGTTTCCTAGAGAACTTGACTTCTCTGGATGTAAGTTATAATCCTGATTTGAGATTCTTTCCTGATGAAATGGGAAGACTGTCCAAAGTCTGGGATCTTCCTTTGGAAGGGCTCCATCTTAATTTAGACTTCAAGCATGTGGGATGCAAAGCCAGAGACATTATCAGGTTTGTTGCCTGGTTGTTCTTGAGTATTCTTGGTTTGCTTTCTTGGGATTTGCAGTAAGCATTGAGAAAATAACATGCTGTTTGAAAAGACCATACTAGTGTTACCTCTTGAATTTGATGCTTCTATAAACTGTGCAATAAATGGTACTTACCAATTATTTGTAATATGTGTATTATTGTGTTCCCCCATGAACTGCACAGAGCACAATTTTGGGACAATTACAAAGTGAAAACATATTCAGAATTAAATTTTAGCTTTCAAATCAGAAATTGGAGTATACAGTTAAAAGAACAATAATATCAATATAAGACACTGAAAATCTGAAGAGAGTGGTATGGTTCTAGATTGTTCTTGAGTTCTGTTGATCTTTTTCTCTGTTTTTACACTTCTGTGAGTTTTGCAAACTTTTTTCTACCAGATTTCTTCAACAACGACTGAAGAAGGCTGTGCCTTATAACAGAATGAAGCTCATTATTGTTGGAAACACTGGCAGTGGGAAAACTACCCTGCTACAACAGCTAATGAAAAGCAAACGAACAGAATTGGGCTCTCCAAAAGCTACAGTAGGCATTGATGTAAAAGACTGGATCATTCAAGGGAAAGGCAAAATGAAGAAGGAGCTTATACTAAATGTGTGGGACTTTGGAGGTATTTCCTGAGTTTATTTTCCTTTACTATTTTCTTTTCCAACATTTTATTGTATTACTTATTCTTAGAGTCAGCTTGTGGTAATTCAAACTGGGGACAGTAGAATCACAAACACACATCAAAAGTCCAGTGGCTACTTACAAATTAGTGGATTCTGTAAATTAACAGCTAATCCCTCAAATTTAATAGAAAGTCTCAGGAATTTGTTATCACCAAATGTGTTTTGAGCACTCATTTCAACTATAATACTTCAGAATAATAATTTCAAAATAGTAAGAAACTGCTTGTAATCACCAGAAGAATCTTTCATTCAACACTGATTCTCCCTTTTGTAGTCCAGATCTGTCTAGATTCTGCAGTGTCACAGGTTTGTAGGGTCACAGACAACAAAGCACTTAGGAGGAGTCTTTGAACCTTGTGTTTCTGGAAAGCTTTCTAAGTTTGGGCAACTACAAAAGCACTTCTAAAATCCAGGGCTATTTGGGGCTATAGAAAAGTTAATTTTAAGCAGAGGTCTATCATAATTTAAATACAGTCTATCACAATGCAGAAGCACAAACAGTGCCATTCAAGCTGGATTTTCGGCTTCAGTTGTAATTTTAAATGCTTAATTATGTGAATTTCTTTTGAATTTGCTGAAAGTATAGGAGAAAGGAAAGTAGAAGGAAAGGAAAGAGTGAGGAAGAAATTCAGCATTGGAGTTTTGAAAGAATCACAACCTTTTATCTATGGAGCAACCATGTCTATTCAGTTAAATCTTACTGCTGATATAAAACCAGTGTATGTGTCTTAACATTTACACTTCAGAGCTACTACAGAGTGCCTTCCTAAAATCCATAGTTATTATGGCTTCCTGTCAATTTATATAAATTTCTGCAAACATTATTTCATTTGTGAACTTGTGGTCTGGGGACATGTTCCTCTGCCTTTTTGTGATCTGAGGCTGTTCAGTCGAGGAAGTACTAAACAATGGGCATTTTTGATCATTAGGACAAGAGGAGTTCTACAGTACCCATCCTCATTTCATGACCCAGAGGGCTTTATATCTTGCTGTTTATGATCTCAGCAAAGGACAAGCAGAGGTGGATGCTATGAAGCCATGGCTTTTTAACATCAAGGTAAGACATACAGAATGGAATTCTCCTTTCCAGGAAGCTGTAAGTGAACAGCAAATTAACCATAATTATTTATATAGGGGAAGAAGAAAAAAATTCTTTGGAAAGTAAGAATAGTAATACTAAAACATCATGTATTGGATATGAAAATATTTTTAGACATAAAAAGACATGATCAGCACCATTTTGGACATAAAATTGTACAAAGTGATGTGCAAAAGAGTAGTTTGTATATTCTGGCAATATTTTTAATTTACTGATAAAAATAAGAAATGAGTAGTATTAAAGAAATAATGAGTTAAACTTGTGGTTTTGTTTTACATCAGTATAAATTTGGGGGAAATCAGAATTAGACTAAAACTGACTAGGTACAGGTTTGAAATCATGCTATTAAGTGTATGCTTCGTATCCTATTATTAATAGGAATGATTCCACAACTGTGGTAGAGAATTGACCTGAGAATGTGCCTGTATATTTGTCATTTTTTCTAAGTGTTTGTCTATCTATGGAGCCATTCCATGGTGAGTGGGCATTACTTGTCTTTTCTTTTTGTAGGATGTTTTGCCATGACTGGGCAATACACTCACATAAAGAGTTTGTTTACTGATCCTGTTAATGAACTTGACCTTTTCACTCTTTTCACCTTGAGCAGTGATACAGGACACAGTGTTGCAGTCAGTTCAGTGTTGATGAAAACCACTTCTGATGTGTTCTCCTATGCTAGGCAGTACTTGGTGATGTTTCACTGCTGCCCTGTTCCAATGACAGCTAGCAAATTTATTTTGGCTTTTCCATTTTGTTGGATGTTCTTAGCAAATAATGTCCCTCTAATTTACTGCCAATAGTGTTAATCTACACAGAAATAAATCCAGATGCATACTCCTTCCTTTTAGAAAAGGCTGATTTTTTTTAATATTTCTGTTTTAAAATTGGTGGCTCTCTGAATGTTTGACTAAATTGCTCACATTTTATGTGAATATGGAACACTAAAATCAGCATTCACTATTGAGTTAATTAACAGTATGGATCCCACTAACAGGCTCGAGCATCAACATCCCCTGTCATTCTTGTTGGCACTCATTTGGATGTTTCTGATGAAATGCAACGTAGGGCCTGCATGAGTAAAATTACTAGAGAGCTGCTGAACAAGCGAGGCTTCCCAGCAATCCAGGATTACCACTTTGTCAATGCTACAGAAGAATCTGATTCCATTATCAGACTTCGGAAAATCATCATAAAGGAGAGTCTTCACTTCAAGGTAAGCTACACGCTGGTTTTAATGTTGAAAACATCCTTGTTTTACTTTAGTGAATACATTTTTGAACATTAATGCATAGTTAAATAAATTTCTGTGTGATAGCAAAGTCATCTTGCCTTCTATCAAATGTTACTCTCAGCAAAATAATGAAGGAAAATAACCAGTTTTGTTTTAATTTGATTTTCTTCCCAAAAAATCCCAGCTAATTTCTGTTTTCAAACACTAGGGCCATAATTCAAGTACTTAATTAAAAATGAGCCATCTTTGTCTTACAAACAAATTAAATTAAAACTTTGGTTTCTTGGGCAGCATCATATGATCACAGTAAGTATTGCAAGATTTCAGGGGACAGGAAATAATATATTGTGGTTTGTGAAAACCAACTGATTTCCCATTTACTGATTTCATTTTACATACCATGAAGCTGTTTCTATAAAGAGGAAAGTGAATTAAAGCAGGAAAAGAAGATCCTGTGGACTGAGTAATCCTCCTTGGAGTCTCTGCACTTGTAATTCTGCTGTCTCCAAAATCATGCCAACTCATTCTCTCCTCTATCTTTAGCCACTGCATGAAATCCTCAGTGTGAGTGAAGACACCAGCCCAGGCATGGAGCTTATAGAAAGGCAGGATCTTATCTGTAGCCAAAAGAATATACCTTTTTTTTTAATTTACACAACAACACAGTTTTCATTTATGTCATAATACATTAAAGATAAAAGGTGATGTTGTGTGCTACTTAATGGCAGGATTTCATAAATCAAACCAGAACTCAAATTTCTTTTAAATGACTGCTTGGAAGATTTTATAGAGCAAATGATGTATTTATGACGAGTCTCATACCAGTGGTGTTACAAATAAGTTAAAGTGTAAACACCTCTCTCGTTTCTCTCAGGAATTAGCAGCTTAGCCAGATCCAAAATCTCCCTAACTTCATTCCACACTGCAAGGAACAGCTAACCAGACCTAAATGGCAAGGGGGTGTCCTCCTCAAGTGAAATGGGTTAACTCCTCTCCTCATACATCAGTAGGCATGAATAGAGCTGGTGGGTTTTTTGTGGCTCTATGTCTCACCATACTTACTCAACACTCAAGAGAAGTTCTGCTTTTTGAAAAATCTTGTTCCTTTAATGTCTACATCTCTTGAGACTATGACTTAAACTGATGTTTAAACTTCTACACAGATGTAAGGTGGCCTGAAGGAAATGAGATAATTACCATTAATGATGTAGGTAGTTTGTGGAAGGAATGTTACAAGGTATTTATTTGCTTAGAGGTTAAACAAAGTGAGTTTGGTATTCAGCATTGTCATCAAGTACTCTGAAGCATTTGAAATTACACAAGGTACTAATTTCATCAGCACAAGGTACCAATTGTATTTTTGACACATTAAAAACATCACAGTGCATTGGTGAGAGAAAGATTACAGTTAAGAAGCCAGTTTGTAAATATTGGGAAAGTTGTTTCCCATTTCCTCAAAAAAGTTAGTAGGTCAGCACACATGGAGAAAGGAAAACCTGACTGGGTACTAGTGATTACCCAATATCAAAGCGTGTCTGCAGGAAGGAATAGAGGCTCAGGAAACAAGCACAAAGCACTCATTTGTATCACTCATGTACCTAAATTTATTTCATTCTATTCTGACTGCCAGCAGTGGAGACTTTTAATTGAGCTACTACTCTCTTCCCCCTAGTTTACCTAAAAGACATGGCTACAGATATTACATATTACAAGAAGCATAGGATTTTTTATTATTTTATCTTTTATTTTAACTGAAGATGTATGATATCTGCTCATGCAATGAATATTTTCCTTTTACTTTGAACCAAAGCTTCTCTTCGAAATAGTGTCTTCTAAGAGACCTCATTTATTATTTTTTATGTACAAGTAATATGGAGTTAATTTCTTCTCTGGATATTTATTTATAGAAAGACATTATAATACTTAAAGAATAACTGCATCTACCTTTCAGAAGCCATGTTAGTCAATAAATTAGTGTTCTTGTTCTTTTCTGCTACTATTGAGTGGACAGACACTTTATATCTTAGTTTTATTTTGTTCATTTCACATGAGTAAATTAATACATTTAAGATTATTACTCCTGATTTTACAGATCAGAGATCAACCAGTGGTTGGTCAGCTAATTCCTGACAGCTACCTGGAGTTAGAAAAGAGAATTTTGCTGGAACGTAAAAACGTCCCAGTGGAATTTCCTGTAATTGATCAGAAGCGCTTGCTGGAGCTGGTACAAGAAGGTCAGCTACAGCTGGATGAAAATGAACTCCCTCATGCAATTCACTTTCTGAATGAATCAGGTAAAATATTCTCTTCAATGTGTGTTTGTTAGCACTTTGTTGTAAATCTGCAGCTGACATATCTGTACAGGTTTTTAATTTTTTCACAAGGTTGCCACAAAATGGTAAGCTGAAGTGTCTAAACTTGGGTAACTTTAGTTTGCTAAACCACATTGTTAGGAAGGAAATTCCATGACATGAAGGATCAGTATTATAACAGTTTGTATCTCTTGCTCTCTTACCCCTCCTTGAAATATTCTGCTGCTGATTAGGCAGCATAGTTGCTGAAAAAAGATGCAATTGCTCCAGTAGCTCAAATAGAATAGTGATTAGACATGTAACAGCTTGTCTCAGTGCAGTACTGACTTCCTAAGATTAATAATAAACCCCACAGAGTTTAGCAAAAATGCAAGCCAGATTAAAAACCTAAAAAAAAAGTCTGAAAATAAAGGTAAAGCTGAACAAGCTGTGTTTGCACTCTACTGTTCTGAGATGATGACATAAATATAGCTGTATTTATTATTCATACTGTTTATGTCAAGTCATATAATAAAAACGGCCCAGAGTGGAGTGCTTACTTTGCTTAATATTGATCTTGAGCAATGCATTGCTAATTACAGTATTCTTTGTGCAGGTGTCCTCCTTCATTTCCAAGACCCAGCACTACAGCTAAGAGACCTGTATTTCGTAGATCCAAAGTGGCTCTGCAAAATCATGGCACAGGTCAGACTGAACACTTTCTGCATACATTTATGGTACATTTTCTACTGTCTAAAACCACTGTAACTCATCAGTGTTCCTTCTTGACCATTTCTTTATTGTTTCATGGTCTAGAATTTTCTCAAGGCCCACATTTTTTACCTGATTCTTTCTGTTTCTATTGCGTTCTGGACAACTGACTGTGTCATTGCTTGTCTGTTCTTACATTGTAATGTCCAATATCATTTAAACTGCAATGGAACCAAGAATGCATGTAGAATAGAAAACCCTGTGGATGCAAGGTAAACCTGCAATATGTTGCCATGGTTTGGGGTGAAAGCTGGAATTTTGAGCTAAAGGCTGTAAGAAGGGGGAGGAAATTGAATGTTAGGTACAGATGACAGAGAAAAGTGACTAGATATGGAGTTGGAATGGGAAAGCAGCAGACCAACTGCTTGAGACCATTATTGAGATGTTGATCTAGAAACACTCTCAAAATTTATTATATGTACTCAGATTTTCTAACCTCTGAAACTTTCATCTAATTATTAATGTACACCTGAAATTGCTTCACTTTTTTTTAAAGATTCTAATGGTGAAAGTGGAAGGCTCTTCTAAATACCCTAAAGGAATTGTAAAGCGTTCAGATGTGGAAAAATTCCTTTTGAAGAAGAGCAAGTTCCCTAAAATCTATATGTCACAATACTTTAAGCTTCTGGAAAAGTTTCAGATTGCTTTGCCATTAGGAGAGGACCAACTGCTCATCCCAAGCAGGTAAGCAAGGAGCTAAACCCACAAATGACAGCCATAGAGGTAGATCAAAATAGGAACCTCCTATCAGGCTAACTAGTTTCACTGATCATCAGAGCAATTTGGTACATGAAAGGATGATGTCCTCTTTGTATATTACATTCTAGTAAATGCTTTCAGAAGGGACATGTTAAGCTGATCTTGTAGCAGGTAAAGTGTTTGTTGTATCAACATGGTGGGTAAATGGAAACTATAAATGATAGAATACTTTGAGGATAGTACATCTTTTGCAGTTACCATGCTTCAAGACTACAAGGAGATAATAATTTAGCTTCACACAGCAGTGTGCCAGCATTACAGATATTTATTGCAATATAAAAGATAAGAAAACATTTTCATAACCTATTTGCTTGAAGTGAGAATCACAGACAAGTTACTAAGAAACAGTATCTCCTTCAAAAAGTGTAGATACTAAATGTGGTGACAAAAAAAGAATTATGACTTTGAATGTGGTAGTTTTGTTTTATCTGAAGCAGATAACTCAGTTTCTCTGCCTCAGTTAAAGATTTATCTAATGTGTTTAGTAATGTTAATGTTGCTAGATGGAGAGAATGTAGCATGGCTTCACTGATTGGGATTTTTATGTCCTTCAAAGCCCTGGGATAGGAAGATTTTATCCTAATGCCTTACCTGCCTTATATATGTCTCAGATTTTCTCATATTTGCATTAAATATCTAATGATCCATTAGTGAGCTGCTGATGGGTTTAAATCACAGTCAGAAATTCACTTTTACACAAGCAAGCAGAATAAACAAGCTCCCTGACCATCTGAATCATGCATTCATTAATAAATAATGCATTTTACATGATAAATAATAATATATGCTATCAGCTCAGACGTATTACATCATCAAATCCTGTCTTAATGTTTTTATTTTTTCAGCTTGTCTGATCACAGACCTGTTATAGAGCTTCCCCACTGTGAAAATTCAGAAATTATCATCAGGCTTTATGAGATGCCATACTTTCCTATGGGATTTTGGTCCAGGCTGATCAACAGGTTGCTTGAGATATCACCTTACATGCTCTCAGGAAGAGGTACAAATCTTGGTCTCCAAAAGGAGTAGTGTGCAAGTTTGCCTCGAATGCATGTTAAAGATTTAACAGCACTGTTTTGCTTTAGCTAAATTCTACACTTCACAAATGTAAGAAAAAGATAGTGGTCATTTTTGTAACTTAGAAATATCCAGAAATGGATAGTGACTGGTCTTCACAGTGGTGTGCAAAAGAAAGTAAAGGTATAAGTGGTCCATTTCTCTCCTTCAGATGCTAGAGATAGGGGAAATCCTTATTTTTATGCAATGTTGCTATTTACTTCCACAAAGAATACAGGATGGAATGTGTCTTCCACACAGAAAAACAAAATGTTTTTCTTCATGTTCATTAATGCTCTCCTTATTTAAGTCTCAAAGCTTTGCTTTTATCAGAAACAGAGGATATGTCTTTACTTTTTTTCCAAGAAGTCCATGCTTTCCCATGGTAATACTCTACAAATAACACTTGTAAATGCCTGATGTCCTAGAATTCTAGTTTCTTCTGACCATCAAATTCTAGTTGAGTTCTGCTATTTCATGAGTGTGTGACAGGAAAGATTTAAATCACAGCTTTTTGTGATATTTTGCCTGAGATGTTCTGTGCTTGAACCTGAATATACCTAAGCATTTCTGCAATGCCTACCTGCTGCATGACTTACCATCTGGTTAAATATTTACAGTTTGTGTGTGCCTTCTAGAACTGAACACAAGTTGATATATATTTAGTCCCTGCAAGGTTGTAGCCTTTCTTTTGTTTGTTATTTGGGTAAATATAACCCTACAATCATAATTGTATAATCAAAGTACCATGAATTATTCTGAATATTTTAAAATTGACATTCATATTTGAGATATTCATTATCAGATTTTTAATCCAATTTTGTGTTTTCTAGAGCGAGCTCTTCGTCCTAACAGAATGTACTGGAGACAAGGCATCTACTTGAACTGGTCTCCTGAAGCTTATTGTCTAGTGGAATCAGCAGTATTTGACAACAACCCAGACAGTTTTTTGAAAATTACAGCACCTTCTTGCAGAAAAGGTTAATTATTCCTGAGCCTGAATTTTGCTCCAGTTTGATTGCAGCTTGGCATTTTGGTTTGTTGTGCTTTTGCCTTTGGAATATAGAGTTTATCTTTGCAATGAAAAGTATGGCAGATTTGGACTGTAATTTCCCTCTTTTTGTTTCTTAAAGGGTGCATCCTTTTGGGGCAAGTTGTGGATCACATAGATTCTCTCATGGAAGAATGGTTTCCAGGTTTGTTGGAAATAGATGTGTGTGGTGAAGGGGAAACACTGTTGAAGAAATGGGCTCTGTACAGCTTTCAAGATGGTGAAGAGCACCAAAAAATACTCCTTGATGACTTGCTTAGGAAGGCTGAAGAAGGTATATATTTATGCCAATTGAGGTATATAGAGGTACACTAGTATCACTAGTATCTACACAAATACTGTGCAACATCCTCATGGATTTCAGTGCTTTTTCAGTGATGCCTACCCTTCTTTTTTTTTCTTTTATTTTCTTTTTTTTTTTTTTTAATTTCTCTCTCTTTCTTTTTTTTTTTTTTTTTTTATCTTAGGTGATCTTTTGGTAAATCCAGATCAACCAAGACAGACCATTCCGATTGCTCAGATTGCTCCTGATCTGATACTGGCTGATTTGCCTAGAAATATTATGTTGAACAATGATGACCTGGAATTTGATGAAGCTCCTGAATTTCTCTTGGGTAAACATTTTTTTATGTGGTGAGGGTTTTTTTTACAGAGATTATGTAAAAAAATCTATTTAAGTCAGTTTTGCAACATATGGAAAGCGTTTTAGAGGTTTCTTTTCTGAAGAAATGTATTATTTTAAGGAATTCTGAATTTCAGGTTTTTGAGTTTTGAATTTTCCATTAATTTGTGCACTAGGGCACTGGTTTTTGTGTGTTTAATTTACTGATCATGAATCTTAACACAGTAGATGATCTACATGTTTTAAAACTGAACCCTTTCAGCTATTATTTTGGAGAAATTGTTGTTATCCCTTTTTGTACAATACTCTTCAATTTTCTTTTTCAAAAGGTGATGGTGGTTTTGGGTCTGTGTACCGTGCATCCTATGGTGGTGAAGAGGTTGCTGTAAAGATTTTCAATAAACATACTTCCCTCAGGCTCCTAAGACAAGTAAGAAATACTCTCTTTTTTTTGTGTGTACTGCTGCCCTTGGAATATCAACCCTAGCAAAGAATTTTAAAAGTTTAAGTAAATTGCAAAATTTACTCACTCCAAAACATTCCTTAATTTACTTCAGATGCAGGGATTGTGCTATTTGCACTATTTCATCTGATTTTACAATTGACAGGAGCTTGCAGTGCTTTGTCACCTCCACCACCCCAGTTTAGTGTCTTTGCTGGCTGCTGCAATCCGTCCCCGGATGCTGGTGATGGAATTGGCCCTCAAGGGATCTCTTGATCGTTTGCTTCAACAAGACAGTGCAAGTTTAACTAGAACACTTCAGCACAGGATAGCTCTACATGTAGCAGATGGCTTAAGGTAAATGTGACTTCTTCATTGCTGGAAAAACAGGATATAGCTTCAAAGATGATGTAGTGCAAATGAAAAGCTTCTGTTCTCTCACAACTCAAGCAGAATATTTCCTGGGTCAGACAAATGCTTGTATTTTTATGGTTGATTGGCTGATATGTAATACATATTTTCATTACCTGTTGGTTTTTTTCCTGCTAATGAGAGATGCTCATGTAAGTAGAGAAATTGCAAGACGATGGGTGCAATTTCCTTGTGGTTGTTGATTTCTTACTGAAATGTCAAAGAAATTAATTTAGTGCATTTTTCAAGTTCTGAAAGTGCATGAATCACCTCACCTCACATTGCAGGGTGACTTAAAAGTGATAAAATCTGCAAGGGGGTTAAGCTTAAGGTTCTAGGATGCATTTTTCAAACTATTAGTGACTCTTCAGATGAAACTGCAATGTAAATAGTAAAGGAGTAAAAAGTAGAATTGTTCTGAAATGCTATTTAAAGTCATTATCCAGAAAGGCTGTGTCATGTTGATGATGTTTAACATATTTAACACAATATTTCATGTGTGAAAGCACAATTTACTTGTGGGACTAATGCACTCAGTGTGTGTATACAGATGCATCCCTAACTTATGAATGCTTTCAATAAATATTTTTTGATTACTAGGTATCTGCATTCAGCAATGATCATCTACCGTGATTTAAAGCCTCACAATGTGTTGCTCTTTACCTTATATCCCAATTCAGCTGTTATTGCAAAAATAGCTGACTATGGCATTGCCCAGTATTGCTGTCGAATGGGAATAAAAACCTCTGAAGGCACACCAGGTACGGAAATATGATTTGATTGAAAGTCCATTATGTCCAAAAATAGCTAATACATTTTTCATGTAGTGTGTAAGAAGTAACTCAAATCTATATTCTAGTCAAAAATCACAAATAGGAGTCCTAATCATATTACAAGTTGTGGTGCCTGATTTATGCCTCTTGGCCTTTCCTCCTGTTCATGTTTTAACACCTTTTAGAAGAGTCAAGGAGTATATTAAAGGTTTAAAAAGAAGAAATTAAATTACATGCATTCGTAATAATTTTTTGTTTTCTGGTTATTGTGATATTGAAATGATACTGCTAAAATATTTTGTTTTAATTTCCAGTAATGCATACATAAGTCTTAATTTTTTTTAAAGGCAACGAATATCTTCACTGTTCCCCAACTTTAGAGACAACCTATTAGCATCTATTCTAAAGCACTGAATGATTCAACCGCTTTGAAAAGTTCCTTTAGGAACTTTAAAGGTCTTTTAAATTGTTCTTGAGAGCATCACTCCAAGTGTTAAATGTTAGACCTTCAATAAAGACTGCAGACTTGTCTTGATTTTTGGCATTCATTGATAAAGCCATTATTTTATATTAGAAGGGGCAGGAGCTGTGTAACTGATGTACTAACCCCTTCCTTTATACTTACTGCTGATAATTTTGGACATCTGCCAAATACAAGCCATTGCCAGCCTAGAAATAGTTTGATGTTTTTCCTTGCACTTCCTCTGTCATTTTTATCAGTAATTGTTTACTTTTTAAAGTACAAAGATGGCTTCATCTTGACAAGAAGCATACTTATTAATGAATGATTTATTTGCAGGATTTCGTGCACCAGAGGTTGCCAGAGGAAATGTTATTTACAATCAGCAAGCTGATGTTTATTCATTTGGCTTGCTGCTTTACGACATTTTAACAGGAGGAGGTAGAATAATGGAAGGCTTGAAGTTTCCAAATGAATTTGATGAATTAGCAATACAAGGAAAATTACCAGGTATGCCTATAAATTTTTCTAAAAATTTTAGCATTTGTTCTGCCTCTTCCAGAAATAGCATATCTTATGAGTTATGTTGTATCTAACAGTGATCATAGAAAAAAACTTAGAAAAATATAACATTCTTCATATTCCTTCTGCATTACAGTATGTAATTATTGTCTGCTGGAAGGAAGATTAAACAGGCTATCAGGCTGGACATGATGTGATCATTTGGACAGTATAACTCAGGACAACATAAGCTGGGCAGTTTCTGCCAAAGTGTCTAGAGCTATTGGATTTTTACAGCAATACAAGCTTAATATCTGGTGTTCTTATTTATTTCCCAGCAATAGTGGGCATATTCATTAAACATTGTTTAAGGAATGCTTTGCTCCATTTAGGAAAGAGAAGCATCACTCAGTCTGGCATAACTTCTTCATTATGAGAGACAGTGTGTTCATATATTTTCTGCTCCTTAAGGAGAACTGTCCAGTTCTAAGCTCAGATAGTTTCCAACCCCTTCCTGAAGAGGATATCCCAGGAACTGATGACTAAGTATCTCTTAAATGTAGCTGTATTGACTGTATTATAAGCCCTGTGGAATAAATGAAATATTAGTTTCTGGAGATAGTACAGTTCCTTCCACCTATGCTCATCATTTTTACATTTCCACAAAAAGAGGGGACAAACGTTGCCTGTCTTTTGCTGCACTGAATGTGTTCATTTCAAAGTGTTCATCACTAATGGTACCTTTATCTGAGGTAGGACTGGAATATTTGCTGTGGATTATGATGAACGAAAAGGAAGAGCAATACAGGCACCTTCATGAATGATTTGTTCTCAGAGAGTTCAGCAGCTATAGTCATAAGATACATATTCCAAGCACTAAGTGGGAATTTAAACTTCCATATCTTGTAAATGCTATATGGACTTGCTTGTCTATTTGCTGTATCTTCTATTGCAAGTTCATCTGTATTCGGTCTACTCAGAAGAACAAATGTTGAAAACAGTGTTTACAGGAATTTGAAAGACTATTGGCTGAAGTGACATACCTTTGAATGGTCAGCATTAATGGAAACACAACCCACATGTATCTGCCATTCAGTCCCAGGCACATAGGCACCAAAGAAAAAGATAAAGGAAAATCCATTTGCTTTAACTGCTATTAATTCAAAGGACTAGTTCTAGCATTTCATGCTCTAGTGTATAATGACAGATGAGCAATTCCAAGCTGTTCATGCTGACATTTTACTTAAAAATGTGACATATCTTAGAGCAGCTCAGGAAGAAGTTAGATGAATTCTAAAAATTAGAAGGTTAGTTAGAACTGTGGTAAATTCTGATTAATAAGTTAAGTAATTTTACGTTCTAGATCCTGTCAAAGAATATGGGTGTTCCCCCTGGCCTGAAGTTGAAAATTTAATTAAAAAGTGTTTGAAGGAAAACCCTCAGGAACGACCAACGTCTTGCCAGGTATTACGTAGTTTGTTTATTTGGTTTTTTATGATAGATGGCATTACAAAGTTGTGGTTCCTGAAAAAGAATCAGGGATTAAGTTAATGAGAAGCACAGGTGTCTTTCTGTTGTTCTTTTCGGGAATGGAAACTGCCATGAAATATTGCCTGCTCTCACTTTCCAGAATAAACTGTTCCATTGGAATCTACCAACCAATCTGCCAGTGTTCTAGCTGGCTGCTTTCCCCTGTGCTGCTGTGTAGCAACACAATTCAGGTTACTTCTTGGTCTTTACTAGAGTTGTGCAAAAAGGACTTTGTTAAATAGTGTCACTGCTGTTGTGCACTGTTCTGTGGCAGTACAAATGACCAGGCCTGCTGAGATACTGGGCCCATATCTAAAAAATATTGTTATCTGTTGCTTGTTATTTATTGCTGTACAAGCCATTGTTGTAACCATGGGCATGCTGTGGCTTTCTTTATAGGTTTATGAGATCCTGAATTCTGCAGAGCTTATCTGTTTGATGAGGTATGTCTCCATACCCAGCACATCTACAGCAGAGTGCATGGTGGCTGCCAATCAAAGCTGCAAGAAGGCAGGAGTCTGGATAGGCAATGGGAACACAGAAAAGGCACAGCTTTCATTTGTTAACCTAAACACAGATGGACATACTTGTGAGGTATGTGGGAAAGTTGACATTTATTCTATTTTTTCTGGCAGACAGATGTATTTCAGAAAAATTAATTGCATTTTTCAGCAGGATATTACTTCTGGAAAGCTAAGCTTTGGGAGAAGAGAGATTGCTCATAAGTGAATCATCATTGTATCCATGAAATAAAGTAGAAAAGCAGTTGCTTTTTACTCTCTTCCTGCTATCCAGACTGAACTTTCTCATAATACTGTCGTGCCACTATTGGATTATTTCCTCAACTGAAATGGAAATTATTTCTAGTATGGAGATCCCAGAAAGGAATTAATAGTTAGGCAGACATTCATATCTCTACTACATCATCAAAGTTGTTTCAGTTCCATTTGCATCTGCCATCTGTTGACCATGATACATCTGAATTGGTAGCTTTGGTTTAAATTATATGGGCTATTTTTCTAAAAATAAAATGAGAAAAAGAAATATTAGGCCAATACTTTCATTGTTAGCAATTAGCGTTGCAATAGTTGTTTGTTCAGTTCTCTGATGGCTTTGAGACCTTGGTTAGAATAAAAAATTATCTTTTTGTCAGCATTCAGCTGAGAGATTTTCCTGTGTACTGTTTGATGGGTCCTTCACAGCACTTTGAAGATAGGTGGCCCAGTTGATGATGTATTCTGCTAACAGGGAATTAGGTTTCTTAAAGGGGAACTTAGACCAAGGGTCTGTTCAGAATCCAAGAAGATTGTGCTGGTTTTTATCATCAGTAATTTTTTAGCATTTGCCGTTACTGAAATCATGACCAAGTTGTTTTTCTTCTTCTTTTCTGACTCAGGATATTGCAGACAGTAAAATTATAAGTTTGGCCTTAGTGACTCTTCCTACTGAGAAAGAAAACTGGATTGTAGCAGGAACCCAGTCTGGTTCTCTGTGGGCAGTTAACACAGAAGATGAGACAAGAAGGCATCGTCTGCAGAAAATGTCGGATTCTATCACATGTTTGTACTGTAATTCTCTTTCAAAGCAAAGGTACAAGTGAATTTTAAATATTTCAGGTTGCATTTTGAAAATACTGCTAAACTGACATGTTCAGAAAATGACATCTCTGCACTCTGCACTTTTCTTCTGACAACTGCTTATTTTGCCTGTGTTTCCACTTAGTTTTGCACCCAATGCAAGTGAGGACTATATTCATGATCATGGAGGTTATGTTTGCTTTTGGTGTTTAATTGAATACTTGAAATTACTAGAGATTTCTCATTTTAATTTTTCTTACGTGATTAAGGCATTTCTAGAATTAATTATTTTATTTTATTTTAGCAAACAGAAGAATTTCTTCCTGGTAGGCACAGCTGATGGCAAACTGGCAGTTTTTGAAGACAGAGCAGTAAAGGTAGACTTGTTCTTTGCTGTCTGTTCTACTGAATGTTATCAGTAATGTCTGAAGCTACCAACTGTAGCTGTATTTCACACCACTTATTTTTAATTGCTTCTCTAAAAGTACAGTAAGTTTTCTACTGCAGTCTGAGAGGAACTGCACATTTTGCAATAGCTGCTTTAAACAAAAGAGTTAAGAGGTGGAAAATTCCTTTGAGAGGCCTGGCAAACTGACTAGAAACAGATGTTTTTGGTTATTGTTAAGAATATTCTAACAGTTTTAGTCTCCTTTATTTATTGCTGTAATAGCTCCTTTTTCCTCTCATTTAGTAAATTTTTGTAAAACAGCTGTGTTCAAAAATAAAATATTGTTTAGGTTTTCTGTAGATCAGAGTTCTGCTTACAGAGCAGATGAAGAAATACTTGGAGCTGTTTATATCATATGGCACCTGAAGGTTTAGTTCCTGAGCATTTAGAGCAGATATGGAGTTGCAGTGCATTTCAGAATTAGAATATGGTCCAGTGTAGGACATCTTCAACACACAGATGTGTCTTTCATTCCAGTTCTTCAAGTGTGCCAGGGGTTGCAGAAAGTGTCAGTCCCTGCTCTGGCCTGTTTCTGCTCACAGGCTCTCTCCATGGGACATTTCTAATGGGAATAAGGTGCTTTTCAGTCAGTAATGTTCTGGAAATGTTCTGAACCATCAGAAAATCTGGATGTGTAAATTTAATTCAACAGGCTCTGTGGCCTTGTTTTAACAAGATTCTGAGTGTTTGCATCCTCCTTGTTTCTAATGCAGAGTATATTTTTTCTTGTAGTGTAAGGGTGCTACACCTTTGAAGATCCTGAATATAGGAAATGTTAGCACACCTCTGATGTGCTTAAATGAATCCTCATGCTTATCTGAAAAAAATGTAATCTGGGGAGGCTGTGGAACAAAAATTATTGCCTTAACCAGTGACTTCTCTGTTCAAAAGCTCATTGAAACAAAGACAAGTCAACTGTAAGTTTTTGATTTTTATAAGTGATGTTACTTGACCATTTGTTTTCACTGAAGATTTCTGACAGTACTTTGATATAATGTCTTGTTCTGGATCTCATTCTTTGAGTTTGCTTGTTTCTGTTCTTTTTATTCCATAATGCAGATGCAGTATCAGTGTGTAATGTTGAAAGTATTTGTTGCAGCTTTTAACCAAGGAAATACATTTTACTCCATAAAGGATTGATCAAGTCAATATCTATGCAACTGATCAGTGTTCTTCTCCAGTTGGCCTTATCCAGGCCCTGTTTACTTAGAATTACACATACATATTTATCATAGTATTTTCCTTGCATGTTTCTCAGTATGATATGTGTGCATATCTTTGCCCTATGTATATTTAATCACATCTGATTGCTGACTTCTCACTATTTAGAAATTATTGACTGAAGGTTTGGGAGTGTTTGATGTAATTTGATGTAATTCATGGACAAATCCTACTTTGAAGTTAAGGGGAGTTTTTCCTGAGCAGGGAAAACAGTGTTTGATGAGAAAGATTTATTAATATACTTTGAGCATTAATGTGCCTCCAAGGATGTCATCAGCCTAACTCTGTTACTGTGAGAATTTATGCTGAGCTATAGGAAGATTAAAGCAAAGCCTTTCAGGTGTATCTTAGCCTAGTTTATTTTATGGCTGAATGATTCTGCTAGAGTCAAAGGGAAACTAATCCCACTCATAGTAGTCAAGTTTTTCTACTAGATATTTTCTGTGTTATCTAACTGGAGTTCTTCTCTCTTCTAGGTTCTGTCATAATGCTTACAGTGATGCAAACATTATTTCAATAGCAATAGACAAATCCATCTACTTGGCAAAGAAAAACAGCCATTTTGTGGAAATCTGGGACAAGAAGACAGAAAAACTTTCTGAATTAATTGACTGTGCACATTTTCTTAAGTAAGTGTTTTATTGTTGGCCTGATGAATAAAAAGCTGACTATCAGATTGTCTTCTCTAGCATGGCACCCTAACCTTCCAGAAGTAAGGGATTTTCCCAGTTTGTTGGGCAAGTGTGGATTTCATATCCTGCATTTTGGCCCAGAACTTCAGAATATTCCGTGCATAATCCTGCTTTTTAAAGACCCTTACTGTATTTCCCAATTTCTCTATGATATCAAGAAGACTCATTTAGTTCAAGAAAGAATAAAGTCTTTTGCTGTCCTTCAGGTACTAAGGCTAATCCAGTTACTTCTTGCATCCCCTGAACAAGAATGTCTTTTCAGTGCACAAATTCAATAGGAAATTAGATTTTTATTGACTGTGACAATTTTTTCATTTGCATTTAAATTGTTCCTCTGCCTTAGTATGCCATCCATTTTTTTATTATGGTGCAGGTAGAAGCAGGTGTAAGTGTGCTCCTCCCACTTTGCTGTGACATTAACCTCCTGCAGACTGGGGGAGAACCAAGAAGTGTTCCTACCTTCTATTTAAAGGCCTTCTGAAGCAGACCAGATGGCTCTTTGGAGTTCAGTAATTTTCATCCCAGTTTGTTTTCATGAGAATTTTGTGATCTGACTTGGTGAATGATTGCTTAGAAGTCTGATATTCAGCGTCGTTTTGGCAGCTGCAAGATAGGGTGCCACCAAATTCCAATGCAAAATCTTTCCATACTTGTAGGAACAAAGTGGAAAAATTAAATAAGGAATCAAAACACAAACTGGCTTATTCTGGAAGAGTGAAGACCATTTGTCTGCAGAAGAATACTGCACTGTGGATAGGGACAGGAGGAGGACATATCTTGCTGCTTGATTTGTCAACACGTCGTCCTGTACGAGTTATAGACAAGTTCTGTGATTCTGTTCGAGTCATGATAACAGCTCAGCTGGGTAAGTAAAACCTTCAAGTGATGAGTACTGCTAAATTTAGGTTAGCTCTGTACTGCTTGTTACAGAGAACAGTAACAGAACACAGTACTGTGTTCCAGGAACAGATTAGCATTATCCAGGAACTGTTCATTGATTCTGCTCCATGGCTGTCCTTCTCCATCAGCATCAGACTCTAGGGTGTAAACTGAATACCTGTGCCCACAGAGAGCATCAGCTCTTCCCTGGCTTGTCATCAACCTTCACTGCATCCCTGTGCTGGGCTTCAGCACAGCTCTCACCATCCTCTGTCACATGGTCTTCTCTCACGTTTGTCTGCCTGTGTTCTTTCTCCATCTCAAGTGTTACACTACTGGCTTCTCTCTCTGTGGATCTTGTTGGATTTTAATTTTTCTGTCATTGCTTATTGCCTAGTTTCTTCTCCCATTCTCATTCAGGAATGGTTCTTTTAGATTTGGGTGACAGGCAGATCACAGCAGAGCTAGGAAAGTGCTACACATCTGGGCTTGGGGTGTGGACTTGTACAGATGTGCTGCTGCTGTCATCAGGGACAGTTGTTTTGAGCTGCTGTAGGCAGACAGAAGTTGTGGGGTTTCACTGGTGACCACAAACAGCCCCAGGAACACAGCTGAGGAAGGGATACTCCTTGGCTGTTGAAACTTCCTTCACCTGTACACTGTCCTGCACTTTTCCCAAAAGTAAAAAAGGCCATATCAACTCAAGTTTGTGGTACTGCTGTGGCAATACATTCAAAATCCATATTACTCCAAAAAGTACTTTGTGGCATGATATGTGGATTCCCATCACTTTCCACTGTGTTTTGGAAAAAACTGGAGTTTCCCTGTCAGTGTTATTTCAAGGTGTTTGCTGTCCAAAAAGGACAAAAAACAAACACTGAAGCTGTTGTGAGTTCAGCAGCACACTGTAATTCTTCTAGCAAATATCAAAGTTGCAGGCTGTGGATGTTTTCTCCTTACCATCAGGAACTTATTCTGAAGGCTGTTTCTTCCTTTCTGGCACTGGAAGAATCCATAGACTACAGTCAGTCCTAGTGCTGGCAATGTTGTATGAGTCAAACATACCTCAGCTTCCTCTGACTTTCCTTTGCCTGAAACAGCAAGTGTTACAGTCTGCTCAGAGCCCAGCTGTTAATGGTGACAGCTATAGCACAGCAGTATCATTCCATCTAGTCCTGATAGCTGCAATGTTTGTATTATAAAGGGACATTTTATTTTTAGCACTTTGTAAAGAATAGTTACTATGAAAGCAATAATTTTTGCCTTGCTGCTGTCATTGATAGGAAAATACATTGTATAGAGTAGTGAGATTTAAAAAACCTTGAGGCTCAGTCCACCTAAACATTTTTAATCAAAAATTTATTTATAGAAAAATTAATATTCAGGAGTGTAGCTGTATTTGCACAAATCTCCAGAACAGCAAATAAGATCAATGTATGCAGTTTGATGTGTACTTTTTTCTTTTGATCATCTTTTTGCAGCAATTATTTATAAGGGCTAGGGGTTTTTTTCTGAATTCAAGGACTTGGTTTGTACTGGAATCTCTGAAAATGGCACTGAGGCTGCTGAGCAGTTTTTCGACAGTACCACATTGTTTATATGAAATAAGGGAAGACAGAGGGATATATTTTTGTGTGAAATCATTTCATTTAAGGTTAAAGCATATCATGTCAAGCAGAGGGAAATATTTCAGGAAAAAGAGATTGCCAGACTTTGAGACATTAATTTTATCTGTACTTCATATATTAATATGGAAATACAATGTTGTTTTCCAATTCTGTCACCAAACATTTATGTTCAATAGCCATGAGATTTACCATAGAGAATAATTTAGATGTAAATCAGTAGTTTATTTTGCAAGTGCAAATTTAAATTTCTATGTAGTAAGACAGGACTTAGATCTAAATAAGAAACATTATACTTAAGTTTCAATCAATTTTGTAAGGAGTACGGATAGGACTGTCTATAGAAAAAAAATAAATTTATGAAAAATCTGAGCATGGAGGATGTGTATGGTTCCCACCATCCCTCATCTACTACAACCAGATTTACATCACTGTCAGAGGAGAATATAGTGCTGACCTCCTCAGGGCAGGGAAAACCTCTTGCTACCTTGCAGAGGTCCCAGGGCATGTTAAAAAACCTCCCAACTGCAGCTTTCACAGTTAAGCTGTTGTCCAGTGTGTTTCTGCCCCAGAAACTGCTCCCCTCCTCATCTTTGCATGGGAGTGTAGGGCTCCATGTATGAAGCATTGTGAGGCATGGTGCTGCACTGGGGTGTCTGCACAGTGGGGCTGTTCCTGCCCTGGCCTGACCCTGACCCAGGCACCTGGGCAGGTCCTGTGTTCCTCCACTAGCTGAAAGCCAAGGGCTCTCCACCCTCGAGCTGCCTACAGGAACAAGAGCTGCTGTGGCAGGAGAACTTGTGACAGCTTCTGTCTACCTTTGCAAGACATTTATAGACATGTTTTGTTGGAAATAAAATAGGAAGTTGATATTGAAATACTCACACATTCTGTTTATTATTTTGTGATTTAACCACTTCTGTCTTCCAGGTCTTTTTCTGCATTATTCAGTAGGCACCTTCTTATGATCTAACCTCTGTTTACAGTTCCCATCCATATGCCATCATAAGTTTAAAACTTCTAGTTGATAATTTTTACTCAGTTTTTTGTCATTTTTGGTTGGTTTGCTTTTTTCATAACTGAACTGGTGCATTTTGCTGTGCACTGGAGCTTCACTTGCAGCCTGTGCTTTTGCTGTGACATTTATTTCCTGTGACTCCATCACCTCTGCCTGTGCTTTATAATAATGGGGTGCTTTGTTCTTGGGCTTGTTCAGCAGGCTAGTCACCTGATCCTGTGCTTATGCCTTGGAATCCTCATAAACCCTGACATTAAATGGAGATGGGAACTATATTGTCTTTGTGACTGTGTTTTTCATGGTTAATGATTCTGAATAAAGGGTCCGGATGATTTAACTCTGCTTTCTGTCCTCTTAGTGCCTTGATGTCATCTATTCTTTCTGTCCTCAAATTACAAAATTCACATTAATATTAAGAATTGACATTTTATTTCTTTGAAAAAGGGAGTCTCAAGAATGTGGTCCTTGTTTTGGGATATTGCTATAAAAGTGACGCCGAAGACAACAAATATCACAAAGGTATTTTAATTTGTTTTATTTACTTGGATTATTAGTGGAAGAGACCCTATTGTGCTTGACTACTCACTAAGAGTGAGTCATAATTTGACAAAATTTTATTGAAACACTACTATTAAATATTTTGCTTTCTTTTGCATATCTGGACTCGTACAAATTAAAAGTAACTTCCACAAATGGATCTGAGGAAGCCACTGTTTGAAGGATACAATACAATTTGTTGGGAAATTGTATTTGGAGAATAAATGTCATTGTCTAATTGGAAAATGTATCAAATGGATTTCCAGAGGAGTCTGGAAATGTCCCCAATGTTTTCATTAGTGATATGGATGAAAGAATAGTGAATGTACTTTTCTGATTTGCAGACAACTCACAGCTAATCCTGGAGGGCAGGATTAGAACTCAAAGCATCCCTGTCAAATGGAACTAATGGTCTGGAAGGAAATAAGATACAATTCTGTAAGGACAAATGCAAAACCTTTTATTAAATTAGGAATGATCTGCTGTTACCAGCATGAGGAAATGACCAGCTTAAACAGCAGTGCTGCAGAAAAAGGGTCAGAATTGATTGGAGGCTGGTCATGAATCAGCCATGTCATGTGGGTGAAGATGAGGCAAACACCACTCTCACACCATGAAAGTGGTGTCTGTAAGGCATGAGCTCATTCTTACACTCTGCTGAGTGCTAATATGGCCTCTGCTGGAGGAGCTAACCATTTATTGCTCAATGATCTGGACTAGTAGGAATAGTTCAGTGGAGAGAAATGTAACCTGTGAGGAAATGTTGCAGGGAATTAAATTGGTTAATATAAATAAAGCTTCAAGAGGACATGATAATAGCCTTCAAATACGTAAATGAAGAGCAAGAGAATAGACTGCTACATATTCCCTGTGGGTAGGATAAGCACTAACAAGTTTCTGTTACAGCAAGGGAGATTTTAGTCGAACATCTGTAAAAGCTTCCTGACAATCAGGATAGCAAAGTTCTGGAAGACAGAAAATCTGCATCTTTAGATTTTTCTAGGAACAGTTAAAGTTGATGTTCTGATCAATTCCCTTCTTCACCTTTATCTCATCCCAATTTCACTGACTCCTAAAAATGTGGTAATGATAGTATAAAGTTAAGGAGGTCAGGTGTAGATGAGCTGACTGAAATGAGTCAAACACCTTCCCCCCAGTTCCTGTAACTGTAAGAACATTTATTGGTTTATTAGATTGAATATGAGCCAGCAATGTGCCTCGGTGGCCAAGAAGGCCAACAGCATCCTGGCCTGCATTAGGAATTGTGTGGCCAGCAGGAGCAGGGAGCTCATTCTTCCCCTGTACTCAGCACTGGTGAGATCACATCTTGAGTGCTGTGTCCAGTTCTGTCCCCTCAGTTCAGGAAGGATGTTGAGATGCTTGAACGTGTCCAGAGGAGGGAACAAGGCTGGTGAAGGGCTTGGAACACAAACCCTGTGAGGAACATTTGTTGGAGCTGGGGTTGTTTAGCCTGGGGAAGAGGAGGCTTAGAGGTGACCTTATTGCTCTCTACAGCTCCTGAAGGGAGGCTGTAGACAGGTGGGGTCAGTCTCTTCCACCAGGCAGCAACTGACAGAACCAGAGGACACAGTCTCAAGCTATGGCAGGGAAGGTGTGTTATGCTACATCAAGGTTGGATGTTGGGAAAAAAAATTTCACTGAAAGAATAATTAAGTACTGGAATGCTCTTCCCAGAGAGGTGGTGGAATCACCATCTCTGGATGTGTTTAAGAAAAGGCTGGACATGGCACTTGGTGCTATAGTCTAGACTCTGAGTTGAGGTGTTAGGACATAGGTTGGACTCAATGATCTTAGAGGTCTCTTCCAACCTCATTATTCTGTGATTCTGGCATTATTTTACTTAAGAGTGACATTACAGAGAAGAATCAGAGACTCCAGAATCCTTGGGGCCTTAATTTGTAAGTCTCAGCTCCTCTAAGTGCTCTCAATTATCCCTATTTCACTAAAAACAGTGTGAATTCTTCATGAATAAAGAATTGTTTGCATGCATGGAGACTGAAGAAGTGACCTTTTCTCAGTATATTAACTAGCTTATGAAATCAGTTTTTATTTTACAATGAATGGGCTTTGAGTATCATAGGCATTTAGGATATATCTGTTTGGAAAGATAGAGATGAAATTTTAGCAGGCACCTCAGTATTAGCATTATCAGTAGCTCATGCCAGTACCTTAAGGCCCACAGGCACCAGAAATGTTTTTTCAAGTACTTTTAACTGGGAAGCTTGAAATTTAGGAACTAAATCCAAATCATTGTGCAAGTACAAACAGTTTGTAATCCATAACTGCACCACATCACACATGAAATATCATAGAACTTGTCTTTTGGGTCCTAAAGATCATGCTTCACTGGATAAATTTATGAGTAATTGAGAACAAGCAGATAAGCAAAATGCAATAACTCATCTCTGTTGCAGTTCTCAAATTTTCTTTTTTTTTCTCCAGAGTTACAATCCTGCGTGTCAGTGTGGGACATTAATCTGCCACATGAAGTGCAAAACCTGAAAAAACACATAGAAATGAGACAGGAATTAGCAGAAAAAATGAAGAGCTTTTCTTTGGACTGAAGAGTCACCCTGCAAGTGCCATTCTTTTTCTTGTCTTCCATGCTAACATACTGTGCAATATTTACAATTTCTTCTTCCTGTTGTTTTTAACCTAAAGCAGGAAGAATATTACCATGAGAGTATTCATAAGATAACAAGAAGAAAGAAATTATTTGTAATATTTGAAAGGACAGGAAACTGTTGAGAATTTCTGATTCTAAAATGGTATCATGTATCTGTGGTTTACCTGTGAAGTTCTGCTCTCTGCAACTATGGCTCAACTTCATTGTTCATCCAATTTTTGATGCCAGTAAAACTGGGAATAAGCCAGGAGACTATAAATGGCTCTAATTTACTTTATTATCTCTACTGAGTTGACACTCTAATAAGAAGCAAAATTTAAGCCTCTGTGTTTACTGTGGTTTGCATGTATGAGTTTGCTCCTATGAGTCATGGCTTAGTAATGTCAGAGCACATGACCCTATAAAAAAACATCATCTTTTATCTAACAGCAGCGTTTAAAGGAATATATAATTACTACATTACTCTTTGAAAACAACAGGCAGAATTGCCTCTGTTTCTTCCATGAATAATTGACTTTTTTCTTTCATTATGGCCAGAGAAAAACCCCAATGTGCTACAATAATAAAATATCTCCAAATTGAACACACTGTGAGGCTTCTGCATGCTGGTGTCCTGCAGCACTGCAGTCTGTCTGCTTCTAGGAGATGCAGTCACACCTCTGGGAACACTGCCAGTCACGTAGTTCTCTTGGGGAGAGGAGGGAAAGCACAGAGTGAAGGCTCTGATGTAAATGCTGCTATGACTTGCTCTTAGTCCAACTTGCTTGTTTGCTTACCTCAGTCTAAAAAAAAGGGAAACTTTCACTTTGATTTTTCTAACATGCAAAGTTTCCACTTACTCGTTCTTGTTTGAATTTTTTGTTTTGGGGATAATCAGGGGAATCTTGAGGAGTCTAAGAACTGGCTCCCTCTTCCAAATTTGTTTCCACACATCATCATTCAAGAGCCACTTTTTGCTGCTGATGACAGCCCACACTGACCTGCTATAAGGAAGTGCCTTATTTCTGTCCACCTAAAGACAGACAGTGTTCTCTTTTTTTGGTACCTGAAGAATCCACAGCGTACTCCCAAAATCTCAAGGAATGGAGTATCCAGAGCCATGCCTGAATCTAAGGAGCTGAACAAGGTTGAGCAACCAAAAAGTTCTCAGTTTTTTGTTTGTTTTTCAGAAAATTACATACTGGGACAACAGCATTTCTTGTGTCCAACTCTAGCATTGTTCTATTTTCTGCCAGTTATGGAATGCATACTCAGGACTCTTTTCAGATATGCATCCCAGTTTCTATGTATTCTTGTAATCTGTGTACTGAGAAGAATTTGCTATTTATATGGGATTTTATAACTCAGAAAATATATATTAAGTTAGAATGAATATGGTTGTTTTTTAAAAAGAAGAGAATATATGCATTGTAATTATTTGTAAGTCATTTTTAAATGTAAGCCTAAACATTTCTATTAAAACTGTGCTTTGTTAATAATGTAAGTTTACTTTCTCATCATTGAATTTTAAGGAGGGGTTCTTCTGAGCAGCTTTTGTAGCATTTACTTTCTTCAGGATAATGCAAAATCATGTCAAATTATTGACACAGCTGAGTCCCTCCTTGTGTTCTCAGTGCATGTCTTGACCCTTTTTCCCTTCCCCTTTGTCTTCTGCTTGGTGTTCCTGCAGCCTTCCCCAGAGATGGGAGGTGACCTGTGAGAAGTATTGTCCCTGTGGTCATTCCTCACCTCTCCAAGACTCTGCCTAACACTGATCCACAGATGGAATTGGGTCATGTATTCAGTATTACAGAACAAAAGTATTAAAGAACAAAAGAAATAGCAGCCAAAAGAGAGTCAGGAGCTCACTGCAAACCCGACTCAACTGGCCACTGCTGATTTATCTGTGGCTGGAGAGAAAAATTCTGTCATGGTGGTATCCTGCTGGGATCGTTTAGCAATACAGCACTCATTCACACAGAGCACAGTGATCCCGCTGCATCCTCACCAAATACTTTTTAGTACTGCAAGAAAATATTTAGAGAACTTCTTGTATTGGTGCTTCTTGTTAGAAGCACTCAAGGACTAGCATCCCCTCCCCACCTGGCACCTGCCACCAAGGGCAGGAACAGCATTGTTGAAACCTGCACCATAAGGAAACCTGTTCCTAGAAACATCTCTACTGACAAACTATAGGGAATGGGGAAAAAAAAAATCCATAACTTTGTGTTTATGTTGGTTTCAGTGGAACTGTTTGAAAACCAGTGGAAGCTGATCACATAAGAGGACAAGTTCTGTCAGATATCATTTCGTGCATACCTAGGAAAACATCTGTGAAAACAGATAACCCTTATTTCAGAAAAGAGCCTGTTTGCTCATGGAAACAAGCATGTGGTGTGGTGTGGCTGAACACCTGAGCTGGGCCAGCTGAGTAACCCCATGTCCCTCAGTGCAGCTAAAGGATGCTGGGGTATGAACCTAAAGACAGGGAGACTAAAAGTACACAGTGAGCTGAATGCTTGATGGGATACTCTTGGGGTTTTTTAAAGTATCCTTCTCCTCCTGTGCTACTGACTTTAATTAGTCATTCTTTTTTATTGGTTGCTTGCTCTGATAAATTATATATGCAGATTCACCTGGTCATTAATTTTAACCTCATTTATTTTATAAGCAGTTCCTGTCAACCCCACTTTAAACAAGCTGCAGAGCCTGATTTAATGCACTTCTGGTCTTATGTCCTGGCATTCCTCTGAAGTCTCATACTGCCTCTAGTGTCCCATATTATTATCCTATTGCTTCTTCATGCACCACATTGGGGCAAAACTGGGACACATAAGGGAGGAGAGAGAATGAGGCCTCTTAGGTATGGCTTAACCCCCAAATGTGGGCATTTGCAAGATAAATAATCATTTTACAATGAACACTTCAGATACCAGAGACATGAGAAAGTAGTAAAGAAAAACAGTGAGTCTCAGTGAATGAGAAAAAGATAATGACAGTCATATTTTTCTATTAGTCTTTCAAGTAGAAAAGAATATTAACAACTTTTCTCACTTACTTTCTGGCTTTTGTCATTAATTAAAAAAAAAAAAATCTGGAAAGAGCTCCCCTTACCTGCCTTAAGAGAACATAATTTCCTAATCAGAACTATTATTTCTGTCTCAATTAGTTCTTCATCCATATTATGAACTCATCCCAGGACTATACTGACCTGCACATTCTCTTATATAAGGCTTTCTTCATGGCCTTTGGCTGCCAGCATACTATTGGGTAACTTTTCCAATTTTATTTTTTGTTAGGTAGGCATGTGTCTTTGCAACAATTAGTTTATAAATACAGAGTAGCATAATCACATGAAAATGGAGGATCATACTTATTGCGTATCTGCATTTTAAAATTCATTATTTTAAGAGGAAGAAACTACAAGATATATTAATTATTGTTGTATTAGCAAAGGGAAACCTCATTTACCACAATTTTAGAAATGAACCCAGGTGAATTTTGTAACGCATTTTCAGGAATTTTTTTGCTGCACCTGTGAAATGTGTAGAGACTGTGAGGGCAGCTGTGCCTTGAGCTTTAGGTACCTCAGCAAGACTCCTCAACACTTAAACTGGTCCTTGTTCCATTAAGTAGCAGAATTACAAGAATTATCAAATGGTGATACAACTTCTTCCCCTGCAGTGACTACAATGCTGACTGGTACCTGTCTTTTTACATGGGTTCTTTGGACTGAGCAGTAATGATTTTTTTTAAGGTTACTAAAAAACACCAATAGATCTATTTTTAAAACAGTAGTTTTTTTAAACTATACCAAAATGATTCTAGTAAAAACATGGTGAAAGTAAAAAAGAAATCAAAGGTCTTTTTCCCTTTCTACAGTGTTGCTTTGCCTTTCCTGCTGCCAGAGGTTTAAGTGCTGCTGTCAGTCCCTACAAAAGGCTGACATTAATTAGTGAAGAGAGACTTAAAAACAATGTGCTGTCTCTGGCATATGTGTTTATTTACTTCACTTCCACCACAGCCCTTTAGTGTCACTGACCTGAAAAGTTAAAGCAGACAGAAAAAGGGAAAGAAATTAAAATCTCCTGGGATAATTTCAGAGTTTCGCCTTTTCTGAACCATTTTTTCCCGTGCTTTTCCCGTGCCGTGTCCTGGCACCGGCTCCAGCTGTGCCTGGGAGAGGGGCAGGCTCTGCTCGGCGGCTGTGACAGCGCTGCCACCCAGCCGAGAAGCACTGAAACCATTCTGCAGGAAAGCGAGAGAAAGCAAACGGGGAAAGAGAGAGAAAGATAGATAAATAAATAAATAACAAGCAGGAGCTGGCAGCGTCAGTGCCAGCAGCCGAGCCGGCAGCGCTGCGGGGCCCGGGCCCGGCCTTGGTGCCGCCTCACGAACCCCTCAGGGCCCCAGCAGCGAGGCCGGGGCGGAAAACGCGGCCAGGCGGTGCCCGGTGCTCAAGGATGGCTGGGCAGCAGCCAGCAGGCTGGGAACCCCTCCAGCGACTCGGGGCTGCATCCCGCCGGGAGCTGCCAGCTCCCGCTGTGCCAACACCGCAGCACCCCCGCTTGCCCCGGCCAGGCTCCCTCTCTGGGGCACCGCGGGCCGCGCTGGCCCTGCACCGCCGCGCCTCTGCAGAGCTCCTTAACGGGGCTGCAAAGGGGACAAACCCTCCACGGCGAGCTCCCTTTTTAAGTGACAGCTGATCCAGGGAGAGGGAAGGGAGAGGCCCGGTTAGCCCCGCGCAGGGCCCGGGGGAGCAGCGCCTCAGCCGCAGGGTCACACAGACCCAGCACAGCCAGCCTGTGAGGGGACACAGCGCGGGGCGACGGACACACCTGGCACTTTTCTCTATAAATACACAGCGTAAGGTCGGTGAGTCAGTTCTGCTTTTTCTTGCTGCGACACCTCTGCAGTTGCCTTGAAAACATCTGTTTTCTGTGGAGTTACAAGAAACAGCCACCCCCGCCACCATCTGCCAGGCTCCTGGGCTCTGCAGCTGGGACTTTAAATCAACTGAGCTGAGGCTGAAACCCAGAAATGACAAGTTCATACCAGTATCCTCAGAGATCACAATAAATAAATATTTTTAAAAAGCTGCAGAACCGCTCTCAAAGCTATGAACCCTTAAATGAGCAGCAGAAGCTGCAGCTTGCCATGCAGACGGTGGGTTCAGGTGCTGCTGATGGAATTCATCAGGTGCTGCCGGTCTGTTCCCCCCGAGGTAATGTTTGCCATGTAAAAAGTATTTTATCTCACCAAAACCTCCAGAGACAGCTATTGTGACCACTCCTTTGCATTACTGAAGCACCATCAGGTTCAAGTGAAACTCAGAGGATGCTGTTAAACCGCATATGCCTAAGTAAAGGTTTAATGAGCTTCCTATTATTCCAGTGAAGTCCAAAATTTGCCAAGTGAATTTCTAAACTTCAAGGAGAGGTGCCCACTAGAACCCATGCTACCCACTGAAGCACAGCAGCAGCAGCACACCTGATGCATGCAGAGCCAAAGGCTGGGGCTGCTCTGCCCTGGGCAGTGGCCCTGCTCCATTTAAATGTCACCATTGTTCACAGTCACTTTTAATAAACCACCAGCCAGGGAACTAAGCTTCGGTAAACAGTAATTTTCAAATATTGTTCATGAGTCAGAACTCAGCTCCCCCTGCTTTTTTTTCTTCTCTTCCAAAATAGTCCTATGTGTTGAGCACTCTACAACTAGAAAATTTCATGGCAAAATACATTCTCATCTTGTAATTACAGGAAAATTTTCAAGGACTAAAGCCCAACAACCCCAAACCCTTTCAGTTCTGTTTTTATGGCTAGTACAGCTAAACCCAGGAAGAGACACAAACACCTGGGCTCTGCAGGGACCCAGAAGCAGCTGAAAGCAGATCCTGCAGAAAGAGTCTGAAAGCTGCTTTGCTGGAGCTGGGGGTGGAAGCAGGGCAGGGGAGAGCAGGGCCCAGCTCAGAGCAGCCATGGCAGCTCCTGTCTGTGCCTGTACAGACAGAACAGGCACAGCAGCCTGGCTGGAGAAGCTCTGCTCATCCAGCTTCTGGCCAGCAGCTCTTGGACATGGCCTCTGCCTCTTGCCCCCAGACCACAACAGGCTCCTCCTGACCCCAAACCAGTCTGGCTTGCTGTTTCATTTTTCACAAATCAAATTACTGGTCCTGCAGCTCTGAATATTTCTATGTATATACACAAAACAAAACAAAACAAACAAAACACAAAAACAAAAATCCAAACCAAGCCACAATGAGATTTTGTTTGAATTTTGGTAAGTGGAAGCCCCACAGAGACACATGTTTTCAGAGCATGCCTTCAGCTCTCACCCAGGGGAGGCTGCACTACCCAGCCTTGAAGGTTTGTGTTTTGATTATTTCATGGACCAGCTCTCACAAAACTCCTCTGGAATGCAGGGAAAGGTAACACTGCCTTTTTCCAGGGCCAGCAGCAACCAGAAATGCTTTGGAAATTACACTAAACTATGGCAGAAGAAAAAGATTAAGTATTTCACGTTTAACTAAGTCAACTCAAATGCATGCCAGTGCCCTAGCAAGGTGTGCAAGGGCAGATGGTGGACAGACCTGCACCATCAAACCCTTGCCAGAGCACAAAAGGCAGTAGGCAAAGTCCCTTAAGGCTTCTTGAAGCATTAATTGCTAAACATTATATTGCAAGCATGGACATTTTCTCTAACCAGCAGATCCACTGCCAAGGCCAATATCAGACACAATCTGCATTCACTGAGCATTGGCAGAAAAAAGCCTTTACAATAAGTATCTTTGCACTAATCTGAGTAAGGAAAGTATAAATGAACCCCAGCTTCTGAGGTGCTTTTTAAAATCAGGGATCTTAGCAAGTATCCCTAAACAAGCTGTTCTCCTTTCCCTCTTCCCAGAAGAAAGCTGCAGCACTTGCCTGCCTCTGAACAAACAGGGAGCAGAGAGCTTTAGTATCATCAGTGCCACCAGAGATGTGACAAGGTGATCACAACCTCCTGCTTCACTGTTACTGCATCATTATACAAGTCACCCTTAGCAACAGATCTCCTCACAGAGAACTCAAGAGCAAAGGACAAGGCAACAGCTGCCTTCCTGACCTTGGTTTTGTCTGTTCAGTTAATCACAGCTGCATTTATACACCCCATATAATCTGCCTCTGACCCTTCCTAAGCAACTATGCCCTCTACTTAGGGCTTGGTTTATCAAATCAATCCCTGAAAAGCTTAAAAAAATCTTGCACAGAGCAGGAAGGTAAATTGTTGCTCAGTTCCATGCAGGACTGACTCCAATGGCACATGTCCCTGTCCTGCCCTGACCACCCCAGGCAGAGCCAGCAGCTGCACAGAAAGGTGGAGCCCCATACCTGCAGTACAGGTTCTCACCACAGAGCTTTTGAGAGGGAAAGAGGTGAATTTTCTTTCAAATGACTTATCTATTTATAGGATGAGAATTTTAGGGGAAATGGGTTTGCTTTTTTAAAAAATTGCCTTCTGCATCTCTTAACCTAATTCCTTTCCAGCTACAGAGAGACATTCATTTCTTCCCCATCTCTCTACTAGCAAGAGCTCCAGAACATCTGCTAGAAAAGTCAGGGAAAAGAATGAAAAAAGCCTAAAGTAGGGAAATTTCCACTCCTGTATCCACTTCACTGTCTTCTTGTAGTGTGTCCTGCAGTAGGCACCAATGCACAAAACAGAGGTGGCAAGAAAGACAGCGGCCATAAAGGACAGTGGCATCCATGCCAGCCTGACTCCCACAGCCTCCCTGTCACACTGCCCACCCACACCCACCACAGCCCCTCATACACAACTCAGCAGCACAGCACACTCACTTAGAAGCACTATTATTATTATAAGTTACAATAACTTACCCCTTCTCTCAGCTCATGACCAATTTTTCCCCGTTTTCTCTCACAGCTGCAGGTTTTGATCAGAGCCTGTCTCTGCCCTGCCAGTTTGCTTTTGCTGCCTTGCTCACAGAGCAGGTACCTGTCCCAACAGCCTCCCTGCCCACTGAAATGTCTCATCCCATCTTGTGCTGTACCACAAAGCAGCAACCCCTTACCGAGGGAGTCCCAGTCTTGCCTTCTCCTTTCTCTAATCAGAAATCTTTTGTGAAAAACACCCATGAGCAGAGTAGTGAAGTATCATCATAACTCAGAGACTCTATAGCAACTGTGTGATTCTGCCTTGCAGGTGATATGGCCAAAGATGGTCTGTTCTGCTAAAAACCAATTGGTGCTTCCCCTTGAGCCATAAAACTGTCATTGGAGCAATATCCATTCCCATCCTCTCCCCACCTCTTGGGGCTGGAACTGGCTTCCCACAATGCTGGGGTGAGGCTGAAGGGCCCCAGGGGACACCCCCACCCAGGCACAGCACTCCAGGTCTCAGAGGCAGGCACGGTGACAGGGCTCTGCTAACAGCCTCTCCCTGGGGGAGCAGGACAGCAGCAAGACACAGCCCAAACAAGGGGTTTTGGCTGGATAGACACTGATCTGCAAATGGTGTGCTTTGAAAACTTATGAAGTGTGGGCTCTCTTCACCATCGTGTAAGAACAAAGGATAAAAATACAGCATTTTGACCATCTTTCCTAACCCCAAAAATGGTATTTTCATCTGCTATTCTCCTTTCAGGAAATACGCATCACATTAACATCAGGGCTTCTGTTTCCCTTGGGACACCCATTCCTCACACTTTTTCATCCTACACTCACTTTTGCATAATACAAATAAATGTGACCCAAAAGAAGGTCCCTGCAATAAACTATCATTTTCTCCAGGACTCCCCTGCACATGCTGGTTAAGGTGCTGACACATAGTACCAGCAGTACTGCTCCAACTACCAAACCCACTGTGGAGAGAAAGTAAATAGCACAGGGTCAACTGATCCTGCATTCACCCTGCAATGCAGCACCTCACATCTACAAGCTGATCATAAATTTTCTTCCATTAGCAACCAGCCCTCACACAAGTTTTTTTAGATAAAACATGAATATGCCACACAAGGATTTAAGACACATCAAGCCGTTTGGCTCTTTTATGTGAGAATAGAAAATAACATTTAAAATTCTGCTACAGAAAGTAAACTGAGCTCAGTCTCTCCCACCAATACAGTCTGTTCCAAGCAGATAAGAAACAAGTGAGGAAAAGCCCAAAGCAGAACCAGTCTGAGCAGAAGTAGGAAAGAAACCTCAGAGGGAAATGCCAAAGAGAAATGGGAACCGGAGTTTCTCAAGCTGCTGGAGTTTTAATCAATGTTAAAAAAACAAAGCACAAAAGAGAAAACCCCAAACCTGGCTGTCATCCCCAAGGACCCTGGCTTCCTTGAACTTTTTTCCCAATAGCCAAATTCAACAGAAGACTTTCCTTATTTCCCACATTTTATTTAGTATTTCATTTCTTGTTAGGAAGCCCTTCACTTTGCATAGCAAATCATCTGTTATTAACACTTTCCTGATCAACACAGTCCAAAGTACATAACTGGAAGTCAGCGAAAACTGACAACGCCACAGAGATTTTTATTTTTCTGTAATTAGTCTCCTTAATTAAAATATTAATTCCATGGTGAGTAAGGCCAGGATCAGCATTATCTTCTAACATATTATTAAATCAGTTTTTCTGAGAAGGAATCATATTAATAATTTTTTACACTGGGTGGAGTAACTGTTCAACCACAGGTGTACACCAGTAGTTCAGCAGTAGCATGATGTTCCATTTCTCAAAGCACCACTTGCATTAATAACATTCTTTCTCAGTAGCATATTTACAATACAATATTGCTCTCTTCATTTAATTTACAAAATCCTCATGAACAGCAAGGATTAGTTCTGCAGATCCTTTCTCATCACCTGTCTGCAGCAATATGATTCAGATTCCCTGAAGTCATCTACTAACAACTCTACACTCCCTGCCTGGCTTAGCAGACCTTCCAGCTGCCCTGAACTGGCAGCTTTTTGCCCCCTCCTCCATTCACCTTTCCATTTCCAGGATGTGGATGCTCCCATGGCCCCCACATGAGCAGCACAGCTACAACAATTCCATCAAAGCAATTCCTTTACCAAGAAAGAGGCATACAAAGATTTCCTGATTTTTTTTACTAGGGAGTCTTGCCTTTTATGAAAACTACAAATGCCTTACTTAAAGGGCTTCTTATTCAAGTCCAAAAGCTGTGCAGGCTGGAGCGCATGCTTGGAGTCCCTGGGCACATCCACACCCTTGCTGGAAGTGACATTCTCACTGCTGGCACAGTGGCTGTGTGGAAACACAGAGGAACCTTTGCTCCACGTGTTTCTTCCACTAAGGAATGCTGGGACTGCAGAAAGGCAGTGGTTATAACCAACATCATGGCTTGGGCTCCACCTTACTCCCTTGTTCCTCTCCAGGATTTTTAGGATCACTCCCCAATTGTATGAAAAGCATCTTAGCCCTCAGCCCCAGCACTACAAAAAACAAGAAAAGCCAATCCCCCATTTGCACACTTAAGAGAAACTCCAGCTCTGTCACGATCCCTCTGTGGCTGCTGCCAGCTCTTCCACACATCCCACTTGGTGCTCTTTTCTCCTTGGGGCTTGCAGCCTTCCAGACTCACTAAGAGTTCAGTGGTCACAGGCAGCCCACAAAGACGTTCAGCTCAACCACAAATACTGTATTGGCAGCAACACTTCTTCACTCTCCAGAAGATCATCCACCTCACTGGTCTCACAATTTCCTATGTCTCCACGTGCACTCAAAGACAAAAAATTACACAAAGTGTTTTGTTGGAGGGGTTTTCTTTTTTTGTAAAGGCTTCATTTTTTTGCTGCCCATCAGCACTGTCTCAGCATATTGCACAATGTTTTCTTTATTATAAAAAAGTCTGTATCAGGCAGGAAGAAATTTTTTTTCAGGAGGCTAATGTGTACTATTGTCTGTAATTAGAGGTAAGTGGTTGCTTGTGTGGCCATCAGGAAGTGGAACCTGGTGAAACAAAAGCAAGGTGTTATTAATGGCTTGACCAGAAACAAAATCTCCACCCTCCCTCCTCAAAAACACACACATCTTTATTCTTGTGCATTTCCTGGATGCCTTCTTTCCTCTCTCCCCACTCACATAACCTTGACAACTGGCAAACTTCAACCAAATTTGAGAGAAAGGCAGAAGTCTCAAAGGCTATCTATAGGCTTAAATGGGAAAAATAAAATTAATATAAAATCAAGGAATTCCCTTATTGCCTAAGGAAGGGAAAGGTGAAGGCTCAGCTCTCACACTGCTTGGCAGTAGCCTGCAGAGCAATAAGGAGCACCACTGAACCCTGCAGCACACAGTGCTTCTTCAGTGTGCAGGCCAAGCAAAGCATATGTGAAATCAAAACCAGGACAGGGAGACTGACCAGGTGTGGAAACATGCCATTTTTGGAGCACTATGAAAATAAAAAGAATATAGTAAGGACAATGAAGGGAATGTAGGATATCTAAGAGACTTGGCTGCATTAATTCAGTTTGCTAGAAAACTCTGCTTCTTTATATTTTAGGTTTTTCAACTATTTTAAAAAGTTGTTGAATCTCTGCTAATGTGCATGTCAAGGGGAAGACTTATTGCAAATATCTTAAATTCTCCTGGGACCAAGTTCCATAGCTCTCCTGATCATCCATCCTCAGGTGTACCACTTAGAGAAATACCTGGAGGAAGTTTTCCTTACCGATGTGGATCTGTAAGAGCCCAGTCTGAAACGGCAAAAAATAATTTCTGCTACAAATCTTCCAAATCCATGTAAAATTCCTGCAATATAAAACAAGATGTATTTATTTAGTTAGTAAAACTGTATTATTTATGGAAGCATTGCAACAAAGTTATGCATGATACTTAGGACACAGTGCAGTAGACCCATATATAAAACACTGAGAAATTAACATGATGAGCAAAATATCAAGGGCAGGGCAGGGCAGAATACTAAGATTTTTTTAATGCATCAAGAAAGTAAAGCTACCAAGTGAGCACAATTCCCTCAGCCAGCTTTCATGGGTGAAAATATATTGTGTGGGACAGAAATATCTACTTTGAAAAGTAGCTCTTAGTTTGAAGCCTCTTTACTGAGCTCTCTTCCAATGACAGCCAAGGAAAGAAGTAACTTGTAATCCAGACACCCTATTATGTCTTGACCAGTAGTGAATTGTGCCTTTTCAACTTGGTTTATTTTCTTTGATGAAGTAAATTCAGCAGTACATTGAGAAGGAAAATCTTCCCATTTCATTTCCCATCATTCCCATCTTTCATTTGGAAATTTTATCTCAGCTTTTGTCACTGATTTAGTAACTGGATCCCAACAATAGGAAATACACAGATTATCAGTATGTGTGTACATACATACACATAGATACCTATATATCTATAGACAGATATAGCCTTGCTCTTCCAGAAGTAAATAAACTTTGCTATTGTTACCAGAAAGGAAACATCAGGCCCTCAGAAGACCAGAAATGCCATACTAGGACACCAAAACTGAGCAGCTTTCACAGCACATCTCAATGTACCCAATCGAGCACTTTGTCTTAAACCTGCTAAAAGGACTGCCTGTAACTTAACCATAGCAATCACCATGACAAAAAAAAACATGAAAAACAACAGAACTTAAGAAGCAAGACACTGATAATCACCTGTAGTTGAAAAAATTCCACCAATAATGCCACAGAGCCTCACTAAGAACTGCCAAAAAGGCATGTGTTCTTCTGTCACTGTCACCATAAGTGAACTGATGTCATATTTCATGAATATTCCTGACACCCCATGGCTGCCAGCTGCATGGTTAATTACTCTTTCCTGAAAGAAAAGACAGAAACACTTGTTAGTCACAAAAAAATCAGTCTTACACGATGGGATGGCAAAATCAGAATTAGCAATGAACTGAAGACTGGGGAGTATTAAGGTCACTTTGACCAGTACCTTCTAAAAGTCAAACACCATGAAGTAAAAATTTACTTTCCTGGTCACTGTTCTCTCAAGACTTGCTCACAGGGTCCTTTAAACAGGATTTTTTTACCTGGATTGGTGTGGGTACCTATGAGGATAACACCACAGCCTGTGAACTCAGGGGAGTGCACCAGGGTAATACTTGCCACAGCTCTTTCTGCTTTATCAGGCACTATGAATCACTCAACTCAGCATGAGACCTTAATGTGTTTTCCATTGTTGAACAGCCTTAGCAATGGTAGAATTCCCAGAGGATTTATAAATCATAGAATACCAGGTTGGAAGGCACCTCAAGGAACACCTGGACCAACCAACCTTTCTTGACAACAGTCACACAGCAAGAAATACACCTCAATAAATAAACACCCCAAACTATGACTACCAGGCACCTCAGTCCTAATCTGAGAAATTTCTAGCTTCTTCTCATTTGCCAAATTCTCAAACCAAAAGATACCAAAGAGGAGATTGTGGCTGTTGTAAATACCAACTTTTAAAAAAAGGTTTCAGGAGGGAACACACCTCAACACAAAGCTTCTTTTAAAAGTCTGCTTTGTCATTTTGTTGTTAGTGAAAGGTGTTGATAAATGCACTGCCAAGTAAGTCTGACTGAAAATATATAAGGACAGGAGAAAAGAACATAATGCACTGAAGACAAACTCAGCCATGCCTAAGCTAGTAAGAACCAAAAAGACAAGATAAAAAGGACTGAACAGAAAAGCAATGTATCACAGTTCCATTTCTCTGTATATTTAACAGTTTATGCTCAAAAAACATGCAGAATACGGTACAAAAAAAGCAGAGTACCACTTTGGAAAATGCAGGTTAAGTAACTACTTCAGTTAGCCAACATTCTCAAAAACTATACTGCTTTTTATGCTACCACACCAAAATTAAAAGGATGTCAAAATAATGTATCAGTAATGATAACAGGTCCCAAAAACTTTGCAATTATTAAATAAAACAAATCAGTAGAAAATGCTTTCCATATTTCAAAGCATGATAACTGTCAGCATTTGGAGATGAATGATTAGTCATATTAAAAAGGAAGAGAAGACTGAAGGTAGTTAAACAGAACCTTGCCTCTAGCAAAGGACGAAACTACTTTTGTTTGCTTTTTCTCTGTTATTTCCCTAAGCCTTACTGGTCTTTTGAGGTCAAATGGTGGAAAAAGAGTATGAAGTTAAATAGAACAAAACTCCACCCTTAAAAGAAACAATTCTTTTTCTGCAAACCATTTTGATCTGCTTCCAGCTTCTACTGCTGCAGAGGATTTAACTTCTGATTGCTAAAATCTGCTAAAAATTACTAACCTTGCATCCGATAGCTCAGTGAAGCCTTGACAGAATTAAATCTTTTTAACATAAATAACTACAGTATTTCAACTAGCAAGAATAGTGGAGAAGATTTGGCACACACCTCAAACTCTGTTTCCCCATGTGCCCAACACTGGCAATTAAACCTCACTGCATTCAAGTTTGAGCCATTGCTGGCTGACCACCTTTTTCCATGTCTGCATATGTGCCTCTTTCAAAGTAAATGCACTACGGTGTTCAGTGAATAGTTGTTCTTAGTAACCTTTCCCAGCTCATCTAATAGGAATATTTTGTTCCCTAAGAACAAACACAAATAAGCTTTGGAGGCAACAGGTTGCCTACTGATGCAGAGAGAGCAAACAAGTACATAAAGGACACATTATCTCCATTATTCACAGGCTCTTCTCCCAAGCAACCTGTGGTTGTAGCAATTTTTATAAAAATACGTCCCCACAAAAAACTGAAGAGCTAACTTAGACTGGACAGCTTATTAAAAGAACCACTGTCACACAGGAAGAGAGAAAAACTGAATACAAGATGAAAAAAAAGGAACAACAAGATAAGCTGTTGACTGACATGCAAAAGTTTAAGGAATGCCTTAGCTGTCACAGATTGTGCAGAGAAACAAAGCAGATTGCTAAACCAGCAGGAGGTGGGAGAATACTGCATTATGAAATTCCTCTTCATTCTCTCTTTAGTCAGAGCTTCCACAAGTTTTGCAGCCAGCCTTTCCCTTGAGTGGTCTGCATGTCCGAAGTTGAACACCACAGTATCACCTCTTACTTCCCTTACCTCAGCATTTTTCAGAAACACAAAATGGAACTGCGAGGAAATAAAAAATTCTCCCTTGGAGAACATCACTAGCTGTAATAGAGTGAACTGCCATCCTAATACCCACATTTTCTTTCAACCTAAGGCTTTCTTCTCACCTCTTACTTTATCTGTCATTTTTAATTAAAACTTTGACAAAGGTTTTTCTTCTTTGGCTTTTGAATAAAAGATGACAACACAGTTCAGTATCTGAAAATAAGACACATAGCCAGTACACCCAAGGCTTTTTTCTTATTCACAGCAGTCTTTCAATTAGTACTTTATGATATATACTATGCTGCATTAACTACCGTTGTTATGGATTCAGAATTAAAAGCCTCTCAAAACCCAGAAGTGGAAGTTCTCTAGTTTTGAGAGTAATTAAATTTGGTGGTTCAACAAAGGTTAAACAAGACAGCTGAGACACTTACTGTGTGATCAGTTTTTCACACAAACTACCTGTTTTTGTTTCTTGCACTCCAAGTTCAGAATATTCAAGTGAGCATCTTTGTTCGCTTCCCACATGGATAAAAAGCTAAAGGTGAATTAAGTATTTGTAAAGCTATACACTAGGTTATAGACATAAAATTTGGAGGATTTCACCACCACCACTATTAGCATCCAGTGAAGTGGAAATTACTGTCTATCATTAATTTGAATATCAGACTCCAAATCTACAGATGGAAAACATTAACAGAAGTTTGCATGTGTCACCAAGCATATACATATATATTTTACCATCACTGCTCTATGATTTACAGATAAATCTAGTGTACTAGAATGTTCTACAAAGAGTCTCTTCATGCTAGAGTACTTTTCAAAACCATAGTATTATTTTCTCATTTGAACTTTTGTTATGAACAATCACTTTTCGATTTTTTTTCTTCTACTTACCCTTTCTGTCACTGAAAATTGATGAGTTTCTGCTGAAATTTTGTATGTATGGAGTTTGGTTGGCACAACTGTGATAAAATATTGGAACATCTGATTATCTACAAGAAAAAAAGATCTTACTGTTGAATCAGGAACAGAGTCAAAGGCCATCTAAGATATTAAAAAATAAAGCAAAGAAATAAATCAGCTAAGCCACTTGCACTAGGGACTTTCTTCAAGGAATGCCAGCACTGCCAAAACTGCTTCAGCACCATCTGCACAATGTTAGTTTCCATGGAATATACATATGTCCCATTTACACTCAGAAACTTACATTTTTCCCATGTAATGAAAAGCCTCATTAAGGTCAGGTCACTCAAAGCTTCAAATGAAACATGCAGGTAGTGTTTTCCAGAGCTCTAGAACAAGTTTCACACTGTCACATGTTTCATGTCACATACAAATCTCAGAGTGGTCTGAGTAGATTTTGGCCATTGAATTGTATCTACAGTGCTGGAAGCCCTTCTGAACTGGTTACAGATTTTCTCGTGATTACACTTGTAGAGAATTCTTCTAGAGCCATCAGCATGCTCATGGATTTGATTGCTCTGTGCAATTCCCTAAGGGAACAAACATCAATAGACCAAACCAATTTATTTCAACTGCACTAAACCATTCTGGCTGTAAGAGCCAAGGAACCAACTGGCTTTGAGAAAACACAGCTGTAGAAGGTTTTGGGGTTCACTCTCCCAGGGAATGCCAGTGGTGGGAGGAGACACATTACTACTCTCCTTTATTTACACATGAAGAAACAAAGTGCTCCACAAACCCATCCTGTTTCATTTCAAAACACACTGTGGAAGGGATAAACCAAACAGAATCCAAGACTCCTGGTGCTGTTTTTTTAAACCAAATCAGGCTTATTTTTCCCCATCATGACAACAATCAGATCTATGATTCTCCACAGCAACATACTGCTGCAATATGGTCAGACATAACGTAACTTCAACATAACAAACCTGGAAAAAACCAGAAATCATCTTCAAGGAAACAGCACAGAACAACAGTGCAGATATTAGAAACAAATGCCCCTTCAAGATGCCATGTAGATAACTGAACAGGGCACTGCTCACTACCAAATTTACCCTAACATGTTGCTGGTAAATCACAACATTTATGAAAAATTATAATAATTTAAATGTAATTATTGGGAAACTCAACAAGATTTTTTTTTAAACACACAACACTTACGATCTGATGCAATTTTTTCTGTTCCATCCAATGGATTAATAATTCCTGGAATAAGCTCTCCAAATGACAAATGATCTATTCTATGGGAGAAGTTATAGGCTGAAAGACAATATAGAGAAATGATGCATTTTTAAACTATGAGATTCTGTACTTAGAGGAAAAGATGCACTCATTTCTGACACTGAAATATTCTAATTAATGAATTTACCAAAACATCACTGCACACATCATTGGATCTACCCACGCTTCTAAGAAAACTCAAATCCAAAATATTTAACAAAAAAAATTAAATTTTTCTAGAAAATAGTTTCTGAACCAAATTGTAATTATATTTGAATGGTGGAGCTGAACAGAGTTGTAATTTTATAGCAGAGAATTTCTAGTTAGCCAAATACTTATATTACTCTACAGCTCACGTTCTTGTAAGCAATTGCATTAAAAGGACTGAAATTTAGTAATTCAAATGTATAAAGGAAGTATAAGGCAGCCACCAAGTTACTACACTGCCTATTTTGCAGGTACTTAAGAGGTACAAAATTAAAGTTGTGTTAACATAAATCCATGGCCAGACATTTAGAGGCTTAACCAACTGTAACTGGTTTAATCAAGTTAATTTTTCACACTAAGTCACCTTTGCCTTATATTAAGTAAGGCAGCAACACACATTTAATAACTAGACTCATAATCCAAAAATTAAATTTCTAAGGAAAAAGGTCAGAAATTTTGAACCTTTTAAGAAGGTCTTTGAGGAAAGAAGGAGTTTGGACTGAAATACAGGAATTTCATATGGTGTCTAGGTTACAACCAAGTACATCTGAGATTTCAGTATTATCATTACTACAGAAGCAATCTAAAGATAATTCTAATAGTGTTGAAAGCAAATTGTTACGGAGACAGATAGTTGCAAATAATATTCTTCACCTTTTTTTTTTGCAATGCAATTGCACAGCTAGAACATCTTTATAACAGCAACCTAACATGAACTAGGAGACAGCAGTCAGACTGAAATGAATCATGTTGGTATGGAGATGACAGAAGGAACTTACACTCATGGCTTACAAGGGCTGCCAAGTGTGCATGGCCTCGGGGGTGTGGTATTGCCCTGAAGAAAGCAACAAATGTTTTATGAATCCACACAGGACTATGTAGAAAAATTATCTTTTCCCCTCTACTTCAATAAATAATGTATAAAATATGTACATATCCATATATCTATAATATTATATTATATATATGCTTAAATGTATGTAACATACATATATATGTTTTTAAAACTGGTATCTATTGTGTATATCTACATAAAACCCAAATATGACATTTTTATTACTGTCAAGTACAGACAGACTGAACAGTGAGGTCAGGAATCTTAGACTCACAAAAACCTTCTTACACAAAACAGTGACTAGTGTCACTGTGCTTTTGGAAGAGTGGCCAAGTCCTACTACATGAAAAGCTGCAGAACTGCTCAAGCAACTAACAAAAGTTTGACCATACTTGTTCTGTGAATAAGCAAGGTAGCTGCACTCTGTATTTGCTCTCTGACAAAACAATTTTCAAGAGTTTGCATTCTGTAAAACACTGAAGTTCATAATGACTACATTACATGCAACAATGCACTGCACTGGATGATTTTGGTAACTTATGAAGAAAATTAACAGTGCAAGAATAGATATTACATGAAAAGAATACCAAGCATGAGTACAGGAAGGTCAATAAAACCCAGCCATTAACTGAAGCATAAAAGCAGACACACATATATCCAAACATGCACTATATAGAATGTAGAACTCAAGAGATTTTTTATATTCAGGAATTGGACAGAACATACTTGCCCACAGTTATGTGAAAGTTCCCTGCCACTTTATTGACATAGAGATGACCATGAATTCTGCATGCATCTGGAGACTGTAATGAATTATCTTCCCTGTTTAAATAAAAACAACATTGAAAGTTGAGAATATTCACTGCCTAGCAAAAACAACAGCAGTACAAGTTAGATCCCTTTTTCCTGGCTTAAAGATACAGCATTATCATCTACCTGTCCTTATTGTATTCTCCTAGAATTATAGCAGATGGTGGAAGGGAGGGAACTAGTAAAGGTCAGTTTGATGAAACCAATGAGCTTTCATTCATACTTTTATTCAAAGATCTAGACTACAAGCCTGGCTTATGATACCTGAACACGTGAACAGAGAACATTAAACCATAAGTATATCTACCCCAGGGATTTTTATTTTCCTACCTCCTACCAAAAATGGCTCAGTGGGAAAATTTTAATGCTATAATGAACAAAACCAAATACATTTTGGTCACACTAACAACACTCTAGCAAGAAGAGCTCTCAACTGTCTTTTTTAAAAAACCTTCCACACTTTGCTCATGTTGCAAAGTCCCAAAAAATCTATTTCTAAAATCTGCTCCTTAGAAGAAGATGAAAAACAATTTTTTTTCAACACACCTCAAGCATAAATTCCATTTCAAATATTGCACTAACAAGCAACACAGAGGCACAGAAGGACTTAATTAATCTGAAGACACAAAGCAAATAAGAAAAAAAAATTTTTTTTGAGCCATCTTTAGGCTTGCCTTAGGAAGGAAGAATATATTTGATCCTCAGGCAGGGAGATTACAACACAGGAAATGTGTATGGCAGCTTCAGTGTTTGTTTTGTTTTATTCAGTATTTTTTTGCTTATTGGAGTTTCTAAGTGGAGAGAATTTCAGCTTTCATGTAGAAAGTGTTTTTCCGTTAGGGGTAAAAAAATAAAATCACATAGCATCTAGATTCAGCAGACCAAACATTCTATGCACTAATCTCTTTAACAATTCTGAGTAGCTGAAATTAAGTGAAAACAGCAGTGTTTCTCCACACAATCTTAACAGTGTTATCTTAGACACAGGATTTTACTAATAAAACACATTTGTATTCAAAAGTCTATTCTTTTAAAATTATGAAGTATTACAACACAGGTAATAGCAGCACTGCTGGACAGAAAGGCAGTTGTAAAAAAAACCTCTTGTTTGGTATTGCTCTGGCATTACTAATTCCCATTAAGAAGAAGACATCAGACCAACTGAATTAAAAAGTGTGTTCACGTATTTACTTATGTCTGTATATGTACATGTAAGCACACACACAAAACCTGGAAACCTTCTCCAGTTCAGAAAGGTTTTTATAAAACAACTGCTCTCCAAAGCAAGTATCAAACACACTATTTAAAAATTCACTAAAAAGCAGTGAGACCTTTTCTTACAACCTTGTTCTCTTGGGTAGGGTGGAATCATAGCCACAATAAAATGTGAAATCTAATTCACAGAGTTGGAAGAAAGGGGAAAAATGACAGAAAATCCCAGTTTTTCTTACCGTGGTGGCAGTGCTGTAGAAGCACTTTTAAATGCACTTTTGAATATCACATCTTGAAGAGAGTGTTCTTCCTGCAGCCTACTTTGAATTACTTGCAGCATCCTAAAGATTAGAGACAAGTGTGAAAACATGCAACAGTAAAACAAAATCTAGCTTCATAATTCATTACTGGCTTCAGTTGCAGATTGCAAATCAAGAACTTAGCAAAATTGATGACAGAATAATAAAGCATTACATTAAACTTTGAGAATAATATTTTATACAGAATTTAAAGCTCAGGTGTTCACAGCAGTGTGTTATCTAAATACCAAAAACTAACCAAACCCCCAGATAAGCTTCAGTATTATTACAAGACTAACAGCATATTGGGCCCATATAATACTAAGATATTAAAGTGATAAACACTGTGTTTAATTAAGTTATAGGAAATAATTAATTTGTTTTTACAAGAATGTGCCAATTTGTTACAATGGCTCAGCTTTGATATTTAGATATCCATTTTACACATTTCATTCCATGATTTTAACTTGTGCTACCAAGTATTCACTTGGAAACAGAAGCTGAGTGAGTCCATACATCTTGGCTTGCAACTGCATGACCCCATTGAATAGGTAAAATTGAAAAATTGAAAAGCCAATTGTCTTTTTCCATAACAGAGATCTTAGATAATGAAGAAAGCAAAGTGACTCAGTATTTTTTTGCAGGTTTGCATTTTTAAATTACAAGCAGAAGCTGTTAGACTTAAGATGTAGTTGTGTTATATAGCTCTGGGTACTTCAAAGTCACTTCCAGTACAAATAATACAAACCATAAACATGACTCTCAGTGCTTTACCTTTGCAATTCTTTTTGTTGGGGAGTGAGCTCAAATGGTACCTGAAACAAAAATAGCACATCTAATAAACAAATGGAAAGTATCCCTTCCATGAAACCCAGAAGAGAATTGGGGCGTGGGTACAGAGCTATAATTAACTTCACACTTGGTAGCACAGAGTAGTTTATGAAAGGACTTTGCAGTTTAAATAACACATTTTGTGCCCAAATATAAAAATTTCTGTCCCTTCTCACCCAGATTTGCCAAGGAGCAATCTTTGAAAGACAAGAGTCTAGGTATATTTCTAGGTTCATCCCATATGAAGCACTAAAGACAAGCTACCAGACCTGCTATACTTGATCAGCATCAGAGGATCACTAGTAACATCTATTCACCAAGTTCAAACCTAAATATTGGTTAATACAAATGTACTCAGTAAATTCAATTGCAATTAATGCTCAAATGTACCCAGAAAGCCAAAAGAGATCAACTACAGAATGATCCTCTAAGAGGTTGGTGGGAAAAAAAAACCCACAAGCAAGCAATCCAGCCCAGTAGTGCTTCGCAATAAGAGGAATTGAAATTTTAATTAAAAAGGTCAGAATCAACTTACTGGTTCATAGATTAACCCATCTGCAGAGGCAACCATTGTTTCTGCTAAATCCAGAACATCAGCCCCCACATCTATTTTAAACAGGGAGAAATATTAAGTCACACAGATGATCAAGGACAAACAAAAAAAAAAATTCAAGCTGAAATCAAGTCTCACAGTAGTGATAAATTTTAGTATATGTTATCAACCTTCCTTCAATCTATTTAACCTTCAATATCAGCTGATGGACATTGATCAAAAACTCTTCATATCTGCAGTATTTTCTCACTGATTTAACTCCTACAGAGAAGTTGTATGAACCACACACACAAGCTTTCTAGGATCTGCTATGCATAAATATTTTCTCCTGTTTTACAAGCACTGAACAGTGACCAAGACTAGCCAAATCGGAGGATAAAAGTTTATTTGCAAAAAACAACAAAAAAACAACAACTGATGTACCATACAATTAACACAAGGTTTAAGCTAGGCAACAAAAGTGCATCCTGCAGGACAAGCAAGACTGAACACAATAAAAGTTCATTACCTAAATGATGTCAAAATATTAATAAATGTTGCCTTTAATAAGGAAGGCATCCCTCTCATGCTCAAGAGGAGGATGAGATTACACGATGGTTTCAGCGCTGTTAAACAGCAGATCAGCTCAATATATCCCAAGTTCATAAATAAATAGAAATGGCTATAAATTCCTGCTGCTGTGTTTCACTATGAGCTTTTAGAATATTTCAGCTAATGAGAATGAAAAACAGATCCTGTTCCTGCTGACAGACAAAGCAAGATTCTGCAAGATGGGAATGAGATGGCACAGATAGTCTTTACATTTCTTACTAATTCCTTCAATGAGTCATATGCCATCAATCACTACATGCCATTAAGATCAGAAGAAATTACAGGTAAAATATTCTGAACAATAGACAACTATACTGGGAGCAAGAGTGCTCTCTGAAGAGGTTTTAAAGCGTTTAAAAACTTTCATTGATGGAATACTTACATTGACACCTCATGGCAACTGTAATATCAATATTGATCCTTAATTTACTGAAAAGAAAACAAAGGCAAAAATCCATTAAGTAACACTGAGTACAAGTATTAAGAAAAAAAATCTGACTACTTGCAGAAATATAGCCAAGTATCAAATTTCATATGAATAAATATAAAGCTGTTTAAAATATGGGTGAAGCAACGTGGATTTTTAGAGCACATTAAAGCACTTGTAACTTAAGAGACAACCTCCCTCACACCAAAAGGCTGATTGTGTGGCATTCCCCAATATTCTGGGCATTCCCTATTGGTTTTCATGTTCGTTTCACAAAAGTAATTTGTACCATAAAGAATAAATCATCTCACTATAGTCACAGGGTTCTGTTCTCAGGGAGCTTCCTCTGGGACTTAGCTGACCTCAAGCAAATCACATAAGCAAGGGATTCAACATTGGCTCAACTTGGGATCAGACAGGGTCAACAGAGAGGAGAAAAGCAGTTATAATTATACCAGTCTCCATTGGTTCAAACTGTCAAGAACAACAGGCTGTGTGATTAGCCCACAATCAAACTGGGGAATCTGCAGTAGGACATATCCCAAGTCCCGTAACAGTCTCTTAAGTGACAGACTATCCATCCCGTGTGATAGCTTCACCTGGGATATAACCTACTTTAGCAAAGACCTAAATGTGAAATCCCAGCTGTCTGAATGGATTTATTATCATTTGAGTTTTTGATGCATCTCCTTCAAATTTTTCCTTTTTTGTTTTTTCTTTTTTCTTTAATTCAGATATACAAAGCATCCAATTAATATATGCATCTTTAGCTTGTTACCACAGCAACTACCCAAATGGCTCTCAAAGTTACTTCAGTTCAGTTTGTGGGTGCCAGTGTCAAACCACGACACAGACACAAAAAATTTAAAGGTGCTCAGGGCACAAAATCTGCATTAACTTCACAGGGACTCAAAGTGCCTGACCAGCTCTGGAGGAAAGGCAAACACAGTCCTGACAAGGCACATGAAACCAACAGCAAACACACCTTCAGGGGGCTGTACCTGGAGTCAAAATTAGTAGCAACCTCTAATTCAGTCGAAGTTCTGAGTGCTTCAGGTTCACCTTCAGCAGCACAAAGTATAATGGCAACATACTAACTGTATGAACTAGAGAAAGCCTCAAGCCAAAGTGGGGGTATTTACCTACCCGATGTGGAGTTACTTCTTACAAGGTTCTCTGAATTGTTAGCAAGTAATTCCTAAGAGAGCTCCTTCAATAACAAATCTAGACTATTTTGACTTCTTCATTGCAGAAATCTCAACTTATCTTCTTCACAGATTACACAGAAGAAAAAGCCCCAAAACAATCAACAGGTGAAAAATCAAATCCCTGTAGTATTTAATTTGTAATTTCCATTATAAAATGCTTTCAAGCCACATGAACATTTTAAATCTATCCTTTCCTGAAATGCAGGCAACTAACATTTTAAAAAGAATTCTAAAAAATAATGTTACCTAGTAAAATCCTTGTCTACTTCATATTCGTATTTCATCCATGTGTCCCGGTACACCATGAACTCCATTATAGTCAGGAAAGCTATTGTTGTAAATGCTATCAGAGAAACTGGTCAGAGGAAAAAAAAGTAGAAATTCAGACTGTGAGAAATGCTATTCAGAAACATAAGCAGAACAAAATTCTAACAATTCCAAAAGTAGAGCATTACCAGTACAACACTGGTATCTTTGATTTATAAACCCAAAACCTGCTCTTAGAGTGTTGCTTTCATGCTGACAGTATTTCATACTGATAGGAGCAGAAAAAAGTAAGTCCTACCTTTGCATCAAGAAAGTACTTTTTAAGTATGGTCAAATATTGGAATGATTAGGAGGCTGTGAAATCCCTGTACGAAAAATTTAAGAATAGATCTTCCTTCATACATAAAATGCGCACAAATCACTGTCAGGGATGGTCTAGGAAAACTCAATCCTAAATTCCAACATGAAAGAAGAAGGTAGTGCACCTTGAAATCCCTTCAAGTCTCTACTTGTCTACAAGTTAAGTCTTTATAACAATTTTTTAATATCAAGTTTTAGACCCAGGAAGCTAGCAGACAAGAGAAATAAGGTGCATTATATTACTTGTATATAGCTGCATAGTCATGACTCCCACCCCAATGTTTCAAACAAGACTCCCTCTGGCAACAAGCAACAGGCAGCTACCCTTTCTACCAATAAGTGAAGAACTTGAAGTTATTTTTAGGATGAAAACTAATTGGTGTATTTTAGTGGTACATGTGCTTCACTGATCTCCAAGGCAGCCTACTCATCACACTTGCAAAGTTGTATAACTCTGCTGCACAGTCAGAAAGACAGTAACAGATGCATAGAAGCACCTGCTATGCCCCTTTTATTAAATCATGGCTTTTATAAGCTTGAAAACACTTTAGTTATGGAGCATAGTAGCAATTTGTACAGCTTATTGGCATTGTAGATTTTTTTTCATTTATGTTCTGTGGAGTATCTCTATGGAATCCATGAAGGAGAACTTGAGAAAAAACAAACTCATTGTTGATTGGCTTCAACTCCCTACACAGTGGTCCACAAGCCAGAGGTGGGAGCAGAGAATAAAGGCACTGTTCTCGGGGATCAGAAAGAAGATAATGACTTTTGCATTAATCAGCAATGTTTCCAGTTCTAGCTTTCAGCTGACACTATGTAACAATCAATCACACAAATGAAACCCTTCATGTCAACTGCACTGATCAGTCAATTATTCTGGCTCTCAATTTCCTTTTGGAACCAGAAAGCCAGACTCACCCTGGCTATGCAACAGTAGGAAAGCTGGAGCCATATTGGCAATCCAGAGCCACACAAATACAATTGGAGCTGCAGCTGCTTTCTGGATAATTCTGAGCAAACCTATGTGTGGATCTGAACAGGAAAATAAAGTATTGTAGAATTTTCTTTCCTGAAGGGTCTCCCAGAGCTGCAGTCTCAGTCTGTTTGAGAGACCAGTACTTCTTCTGCAATGGGTCTGAAGGCCAAGAAAATCTGAGAATAGAGTCTTGGTATGTTTTAGATCCCTATCACATCAGAAAGTAAGCCTGACACTTTAATCCTGAATGAAACAGGAATGCTGTCTTCAGATTTCACAATTGCATAGAAAAAGACAAGCCTATATTGTCTTTTACAAGGTTACTGGGATAAAACCAAAGACTGCTAAAGTAACTTGAGGTGCTGAGAAACCCTTAAGGCAACATTCACCAAAGAAAGGTCTCATAAAAGATGGTGCTATACTACAAAAAAGTAGTATCTTTAAGCATTTGGTGTTTTTTTGCAAATTACAACATAGAAACAACACACTTGTTTCCTCAGGAAGTGGGACTAACATTAACAAAGAATTATTTAAACACTTATTAAAGATTATTTTATATACAATAATCCTTTAATTATTAACAGGGCACTTGAGGAAACAACAAAGTTATTATAGAACCTTCTGATATTTACTTCTACACTATAAGTAGTGTAAAAACTTCAAAGGCTTATCTGTGAGTTGCAATGCTTCCTGTACTTTTTGTTCAACTGAGTTTCAGGCTACAAGAGAGATATTTGTCCTCCACTTCTAAGTGCTAGCAGTTTCCTATCTGCAAATAATTCCAATAGTCCAAGAGATAAAGTCACTATTTTCAGATCATGCTACCTCTAATTCAGCTCAACTTAAAGACACAATTTTATGATAAGATGCATAAATAAGGTCTTTTTTTACAGCTCTACTTTTTTCAGAGTGGCTCAAGTGACTAACAGGGACAGTACAAGCACATATTCTGGATTCAAGTGTTTAGTTCTTCAAAGGACTTTCCTTAAAATCTTAAAACCAAGTACACCTTCAAGAGAAAAGCTTTAGAAAACTGTACTTTATCCTGATGTTCAACTTATCTGTCTCTGGAGAATATTTTTCTACTTTTGCAAAAGCATAGTGTTGAATTCCACCATAATTTCATGTCACGCTCACTCAGTCTTACCCAAAACCTGACACCAAGAGAAGAGCTTGGGGAAACAACAAATAAGAAAGTTTTATTACAACCTTAGCACAGTGCACTTCCAGTTGCAACTGGTAAAAAGCTTTTATTTCTAATCTTTACATTGGGTTGAGTCTCATCAACTTTACACAAAAATCTCCCTTCAGATGAGTGATGGATTCATCTTTTTGGATAAGATACTATGTCTTTACTTTAAAGGAACTAACTCAGTCCACCCAAAGAATTCAAGACAGCAATTTTGACTAGTTTCAAGTGAACATAGCCCACCTGTGCCTCCACTGGCTGAAGTCTCCACATAGCTTTCAGGGACCTTTGGAAAGGCATCCAATTCTTTTATCAAACCCAAGGTCTTCTTCCGATTCAGTCGCCTCATCTTCAGCACACTCCTCCACCTCCTCCTTCATATATTCCCTCTAATTTGAGAATAAATTGTTGTGATTAAAAGACACAAGCAATATTGTTCAAACTGATCTGCTTTAACATAAAGTAATAATAAGGACATTTAAACCCCAGAAATATGTTTTCAAGAAACTGGATGGTCACTCTCGCTTCAAGGAAATTGTTAAGGTTGGCCTGGACAATGCTGCTTACAGTTCAGCCACATGCAGCACATTCAGCATTTAATTACTCTAATTTCTTTCTTTCTTAATTAAGTTCTTATTTGTAGTAAATATACTTCATTTTAAATATTTTTTAAAAAAAATCAAACTCACTGCTGAAGTAAACTTGCCAAACACACCTGACAGTGCACTGAAGTCACTGACTTAGGAGGAAATATCTAACAGGCTGCATAAACTTCAGAGGACATCAGACTGCTCTGGGCTCCTGCACTTGGCCAACGTGGACACAAACTATATCCTAAAGGAAAAACAAGGTGCATTTCCCATTTTTACAGGAGTAGAATATTATGATCATAAAATGACCACTTTTTTCCTCTATAAAAATATCTCCCAAAGCAAGTTATGGATCAAATACTAACTCCATCCTTCAGAATCATTTCTGTACATGACAGGAGTCATGCTTGGAGTCACGTTAAGCAGCAGGATGCTGAAAAAAGCAGCTTGCCCTGGAAATACTGTGTTAAACCATTTCCAAATCATGCAAATATGCTCACAGCCTGGTCCTGCCAATATACTGCAAGTTTTAACAAGTTGACACAGTTGTTTTTCTTCTGGGGAACTGCTGAACTTCACCCTGAATTTCTGAAGCTAAGAAAATCATCATGCATTTACTGTATCCTGAGAATACTGTTCCCTATTTAAACACTATAAGGTGGGCAAGCTAACCTACACTGCCAACACACGACACAGTTGTTATCTTGCAGAAAAATCTGTGAACTCATCTACACTGTTTCAAGAGAACATGAAGTCTCTGACATGTCTTAGTGAATTACTCAAGATCTATTCCCTGCTCTGCCCCTTCCTGGTGCTGAGCAGCCTTTGTACTATGCAATAACAAAGCAATAGGCTCTACTGGAAATTAAAGTTCACACAAGAAAAACCGTCTATGCCTGCAACTTTCTCATTACACGAATTGACTTCAGACACAGACTCTGCACTTGGTCAGGCTGCAGAGACCAACAAAATGGTACCGTGTGTGTTTCTTTGTGATTCAAAGAAACCCCATTTAGAGTGGGCAGAGAAGGTAACCATTGGAACAGGCTTCTGATTGTACAACATAAAAAATACTCAGGAAGCAAGGTTCTGTCCTTACTACACCACATAACTGTTTAAAAAATTAACCCAGGTTAATCAGATTAGTTCAAGGAAAAGTTGGAAAACTTCAGCGTAGGGATATGGCAAAGCAGCTGCTTGGACACAACTGAAGTCATAACATTCGTTAGCACAGAGGAAACACCAGCAAGGGTTGCCTGTTATCCTACACGTATAGCAATGAAGCCAACAGAGGACCCTTTCATTTTCCATGGATCTTCCCTGCTATCGCATGTGTAAGAGCACACCGTAGAGAGGCGTGATGAACACAGGGAATTTGAGAGCACTTTACTAAAAAACTTTCTAAATCACCCTGCATCAGTAAGGATGTGGATTTTTGTAATCCAGCTAGAAATATGCAATCTGTTCATTGTTTTATTAATCCCACACAGACAGACTCACTTTCAGCTACAAACCTAGACGGAGACCTGATCCCCTCCCCATCTCCACACATGTGCTAGAGATACCCCAAAAAATTTGAAGTCCATTACTATGAAAGTAAGGTATTATGAATCCAAGAGCCAACTGCGTTAAGAAACACTATTATTGTTGTTGCTGTTATTACTGGCAAATAAGGGACAAAGCACAGCACAAATGCCACTCAAGCCCAGAGGCCCGCTCGAAGCCACGGCAACTCCGACTCAGCTGAGGGGCTCGGGCACTTCTCGCTTTCCCGGACAAGTTGGTAGTGAAGCCGCTATGGGCGCGTCCCAATGCCCGCTCCCACGCCTGAACCCCCTCCGGGGGCTCGGGCCCCACGCCGGAGGAGGCCGCGGCCGCCAGCTCGGAGCCCGCACACCTGCGCGGGCCGCGGGCGCTCCCCGCCGCCGCCGCCACGCACGGGCAGCCGCGGCACGGGACAGGCCGCGCCCCCGCCCTCCGCCGCCCTCCCCTACCTCTCGCTTCTGCCGCCGCTGCCCAGCGCCGCGGGCGAGGCCAGACGGGGAAGACGAGCCGCAACGCGCTGCCCGGCGGCCGCCCCGCTAAGCATGGCACCGCCGGCCGGGCGGGCTCGCTCCGCCGCCGACGCCCGGCGGGAGCCGCGGGCCGACGGGAGCGGCGGAGCGCTCCGCCCGCCGCTGCGCGCATGCTCGGGGCCTCGGGCATGCGCCGGCCGCCGCGGCCCGGGGCGCGCTGGGACGAGCGGGCGGGCGGGCATGGAGGCGGCGGGAGCCGCGCTGCGGGGAGCGGAGCCGGGAGCGGAGCCGGGAGCGGAGCCGGGAGCAGCCGCAGGGAGGGCGGCCCCGCGCCGCCCGCAGGGCTCCCTGCACAGCCTCGCCCGGTCCCGCCGGCGCCTGGGCTCCCGGGCACGGCAGCGCCGCCCCCGCCGTGACTGAAGGGACGTGCTGCTCCGGGGAATCCGTGACCCTGCGGGGTACTTAGTGACCTTTAAAAGCGATGGATGTCAAATACCTTCCAAAGCAAACGGATTAAGGGCTGTCACGGGGCTTGCAGTGCTAGTACTGGTTTGGACACTATGGATATAGAAGCACGCAGCGTTTGAAAAGAGACAGCATCTTAAATTAACTGTGAAGAAAAAGGCTTTAAGACAGTGGCCTGTAATAGTGGGGAGGGAAAGATTTTAAGCTCACAAGCCAGTCTTCAAAAGTGAAAAAAGTAAAAGGGCTCATGTATACCCAAAATCTCAGTCCTTTTCCCTGCCCTGCTGGAATTAATAGGCACTGCCTCTCCACAAGCTTTATTCCTTAGCATTAGTTTATCTCCAAATTTTTCCTAGCAACTCTTATCATGCTACTGCCACCCTGCCCTCAAGTAGCTGACCCAACCTAGACACCTTACAGCCAAAAAGGGAGCTCTCCCAATGTCTTCCAGGGAGTACTAACATCTTAGATGATACCAGAATTTTTTTTTAATTGCTAAATATGAGCTTTTAATAAAAGAAATTATACCAGACATTTATCTTCATAGATCTGCAAAGAGAAGAGACTGAAGACTCCAGTATTTTTGATAATGAGGCAAGCAAATAAAACCCACATTCTAGAAACAGAGAGTGGTGAATTCCACTGCATTAATTCAGATTTGCTCTTTTTAATGGTTAAAAGGAATAAGTAGATCCATGACAAAAGTTTCAATAGCATGCCAAAGTATACACAATTTAAATTAAACAACTCTAGGTAGCTACAGCATTTGAGAATAAAAGGAGCCTGAAATAAGAAAAGAGTATGAACAGATTCAGAGTATTTTTTGCTTTTTAGGTATAGGCAGTAAGAAAGGAAACAAGCATGCAGCAACATGCCAGTGTTCTCACTTTATTTTGATCAGTCTGTTTCCATCATTTTAGCAACTATAACAAGAACTGGACCAGACAGTCAAGAAGAAAAAAAAAGTGGAGGGGAGGAAGTATGATATTACAAGAGATAAATAACCAGGCTAAAAATATGTTTATTTTGCATTTGTTCCCTAATCTCAGAAAAGGCAGCTTTAGCTCCAGCACATAAAGCTCTTACTTTAACATGCCTGGGTTCTAGGGTATAATTCAGCAGCCAGGGATTTTCCTAGCTAAGCCCTATTTTCCCTTGAAATGCTCTTGGCATTGAAGCCTGGAAGGAGAAACTGATAGATGTGGTTATTAGCTGTGCAGCAGATATGCTCAACAGATGTTTTCACAGGCAAACAATCTCATCTGCTCACAAACATGGGCTCAGCCTTAGTGCTCAACACCACACTGAGATGCCTCTTACAGAGAAGTGGCACAGGACAAAACTGCTTGCAGCTTTGCACTACTGTAGTCTTATTTATAACTACAGATGTCTCCATGAGATTTTTATGACGGAAAACACAGGGGGGAAAAAAACCCCACAGAATTTAGGAAAATCAAAGAAAAATTATATAGCGATAACAATGTCCATTACACTAACACTGTATTTGACTGCACTTTGCTAAAGAGACACAACAGTGATTGTACTTGCACCCATCAAGTACCAGGCTACTCCAATTCAAACTGAGCTTCTTTCAAACCGAGTGTTTTCTGCTCTCCTGAGCACACCTAAGTCGTGGCAGTCTGTATCTGCCAAATAACCTCAGGGAGCCTGATGAGGAGGAAGAAATCCAGCTGCCAAGAGCAAACCATGCAGGTAAGCCAACAGGCTGCCCCCAGCTGCTGCTTTACACGTTTGCTTCAGTTCAGTATTTAGCGAAATCCCAAAGCACCCCCAAACTTAAATGCAGTCATCTACTGCCTTCCCCAAAACCCCCACCACTTCTTAACACTGGTGATTTATGAAATTCCTTCATGTGTGCAAAGAGAGGAAACCATGTATCATATCCATACGGTTTAGCGAAACACAAATTTCATAAGACAGAAAGTATTCCCAGGAGTATAGGCTATGAAAAACGGTGATATCAAAGACAATAACAAAGAGGACGGTAGTAGACCAAACAAGAGAAACAAATGTAAACATAGAAAGATATCGTCCACCTGTGCTTCAACACACTTCAGCATTAGTTAAAATGCTGGAAACCATGTGCAGGATATACAAACTAAAATAAAAACTTAGATTAAGCATGTCGAGACTAAACACAAGCCCCCATCGTTTACTGCTGCTACAGTCACCTGTACAGGTGATTCATGACAGCTGGAAAAGCATTTAGTTAGCGCGAAAGGGAGAGGGAAAGGCTGGACAGCGCGAGTGGGATCGGCCGGGAGCGCCCGCAGGGAGTGAGGCGAGGCAGGGAGTCAGAGAAGGGAGCAGCCGCTTTACCGGAACGTGGAGACATCGAGGCGGCATTTAGCGAGGAGAAGGAGGAGCGGAGGAAACAGGTGCAAAAGAGCGAATATGGAGATGAACGGTGGGAGTGGCTGGAAAGGAGGTGGAGGAGAAGAAAGTCCTGGAGGTTGAGAGGCGAGGGCTGGGAAGATTGGAAAGGGTATGGCGTGAGGGAGGGGCAGCGCAGGGACAGCGGCGGCCGTAGTGTCTGTGAGGGGCGGCCGTGAGGGGCGCGGGCCCGGCGCTCAGAGCGGGATGGGGCGGGAGCGCCCTCGGCCAATGAGGACGATCCACGCTCCAGGAACCGGGAGCAGCGAGCTCCAGCCGCCCGGCGCGGCCCGGGGCCCGCCCGCCGCTGCCCGCCGGTGCCGGGAGGGAGCGGTACCGCCGCTGCCCGCCGGTGCCGGCCCGGGGCCGGGAGGGAGCGGTACCGCCGCTGCCCGCCGGTGCCGGCCCGGGGCCGGGAGGGAGCGGTACCGCCGCTGCCCGCCGGTGCCGGCCCGGGGCCGGGAGGGAGCGGGACCGCCGCTGGTCGCTGCCGCGGGGTTCGCTCACGGGCTGCCGTTTACTTGGACTGTCTGGAGCTGGTGTCAATAAAAATGAGCTGTTAATTAAAGACTTGGTCCTCTCTGATTTTAACATTAGTTTTCCAACTCGACCCGAACTGCTGGTCTTCTGAGAGATCCTTTTTTAAATTATCCTAGGGAAGATTTCTTGTCATAGGGTCTCAAAAAAGCAGTTCACTCAGTGAAAGGAGGACGATGTTAAAAGTACTGAGGGCATCTGAAGCAATCCTATTTCCCATTAATTCATCATGTAAACAGAATGACTTTGTTCTACCTAGTCACCATTGTTTTCATACATAATTACTTACTACTACAATTTTTTAAACGATAAATTAATCCTAATTCTTATATTGAGTATTTCTGTGAGTTAGCTAACATTTGAGATGCAATTTATACAGCTGTTTCATGAAGCTCGCAAGCTGAGGTAAGAACTGTGTTATGTTGCAGAGAAGTACTGTGAAAGCTATGGTTTGAAAATGTTATGGTGTAATATTCCTGGATTTTTTTGTCCTTTTCATAAGAATTTATATTGTTTGGTGCAGACAGATAACCGACTCAAAGTTTCATTCAGCAGAAATTTGCTGTGTGTTGTTGATAGATTGTATGGCATTTGTAGTGAGGAAAAGAGCATTGTTCACAGAACTGAATTCCTGTCCAGATTACAAAAGGTCAGGTTGATAATAAAGCGTGTTCTTTCACTGCTTTGCTATTTTTAGTAATTAGATCATTATTACAAAACAAATATTTTGATAATTGATCAAGTTACATAAAACACTAATGCTTCCACATAATGTTCTTGAATTGTCTAAACATAGCACAAGGACATATGAGGAGATAAAGACACACTAGCATATGTTGTGGCCTTCAGTATTTCTTTTATTTTAATGTTCTATTTTCTGTTCTTTAGAACACAGTTTTCCTGGAAAAAAAAAAAAACACCACATGACCATTAACAAACAGGTTTCTGAAAGTTTCTTTGAAGCTGTATTTACAAATATATTATATTTTACTCCTTTGCTACAAGTTTGCGCAGTCCCAGCATAAGAGTTAGTCTTGAAAAATATCATTACTCTTAAAAACATGGGTGGTTGGGAGTATTTGGCCTTCTGCAGGATTACCTGGTTGAGAATGGTGTAAGCTGGTGTAGTCGAGAAACAAGAGCCATTTGCCTTGAGAGGGGGAAAGATTGATATTTATTAACTGCATTAAAGACACCGAGTCTTTCTCGCGGTTTGGCAGAGGTCTGGATAAGCTGTATATGAGGTGATGGTGATACTAGGATATTTAAATAGTATGACATAGTCTTACCAGTATTTTATTTTTAAAAAATCAAGTTGTTGCGGTACTTGTGTTCGAATTATACTAGTAGTATGCATATAAAGTAATATGCAGAAATCAGCGTATTTCCCCGAAGTTACTGTAATCTCTGTGTATGCGCATCCGTTTGTTCGTGCTGTCAGTCACTCAGGGATGTGGCACGGTCGGCGGGCTCGGTTCGCGGCCGCAGGACGGTGCTGCCGAGCTCTCCTTTCCCTGGCTGCCGGCAGCTCCTTCTCGGGGCGGCGGCTGCCCGCCACTTGGGACCGGCTGATCTGTATTTAATTGCTGTTCATCTAAGAGACCTGGTGTAGATATGGGGCGGCGCAGAGGGTCTGCCCCGGCCCGACCCTCCCCGGGCACTGCAGCTCTGGTCCTTTTTTCTTTTCTTTTTATTTACAGAACAATGTGGACAGGTTGGAGAAAATGCCGGGGACAAGGACAGGGGACAGTCCCGGGTGACAGAGGGCTGTGCAGGGTGGGTGACAGTAAGGTGACACCGAGGGGACAGCAGTGACATTTAAAACTTGAACTCCTTGTACTTCTTGCCCCCGCCACGGGCGTCCTGGGTCTGCTTTCGCTTCTTCTGCTTCTGCTTGGCAGCGTGCTCGGCCACCATGTCGCTGAAATCCTCCTCCACCTGCGCCTGCTGCTCCCGCACTTGTTCCTCGTACTTCTGTGTCATGGCCATGGGGTCCAGCTCCAGCTCCTCGGGGGCCAGCGCCACCTCCACTCCCCGCGCCTTTGCCTCCGGCCCCTTGCGCCCCATCACCGCGGACATGTCGTAGATGTGAGTGGAGCCCATCATGGCCGTGCCCACGGTTGCCGTGCGTTTTTCGGGGACCACCGTGAACAGCTGCGGCGTCTCGCTCCCGTCCATCGCCTCCTCGGTTTTCTTCTTGCGGAGCTCGATCAGCTCCGGGGTCTCCATCCCGGCCGGCACCGAGGAGAAGCCCCCTGGGGTGATCGACCCACTGTCGGCAGGGGTGATGACCCTTGTCTCGTCGGGTTTCTCTTCGTTGCTCTCCTCCTCCTCCTCCGAGGATTCCTCGTCAGACGACTCCAGCTCCCCCCAGGGCGTGCGGTCGATCTCCTTCTCTTCCTCCTTCGTCTGGAACTCGGCGGCATTGGTGCCGAACACGTCCCCATAGAGCGGCTTCCCTGTCTCGTCCACGGGGGGCTTCCCCCACCCCCCGGCGTGGTACCCGAACGAGCAGCCCTCGGGGATGGGGGAGTTGAGCCCCGGGATTCTGAGGTTGGGGTATGAGGGGGGGGGTCCGTAGCGCTGCATGGCGATCAGCCACGGGGGGGGCACCCTGTGGGTGTTCGGCCCCGCGGGCATGCCCAGCGCGATCCGCAGCTCGTCCGAGAAGTCACCCGGCTTCTTCTCCTTCAGCCGCGTCTCGAACTCCTTCCCCTCGTAGTAGAGGTCCCCGTGGGTGGTCAGCTTGGGCTTGGTCTGCCACTTGAAGAAGGCGTCGTGGAATTTCTGGTAATCAATGTCGATCTTACCCATCTTGGGCCGCACCTTCTCCCGCATCTTGAACTTCATCGTCCTCTGCTCCTCCTTCTCCTTCAGAGCCTCTCGCACCTCCTGGATGCCCGTGCTCTTGATGAACTCGGGCAGCTCGAAGGGCGGCTTCTCGATGCCCCTCTTGCCCTGCAGGTATTTCCTCTTGAAGCACCAGTGCCGCGGCACCGGCACCGAGTTCCGCGTGCTCTTCAGGTGCACCAGCAGCTTGGGGTCCTGTGCGGTGACATCGTGCATCTCCACCACGTCAGGGCGGGCCACCAGCTGCTTCAGCTCGGCCACTGTCAGCCTGTTCATGCGCTGCAGCTTCTTCTTAGACAGCTTGGGAACCTCCTGCTTCTTCTCCTGCTCGTCCTCGGAGCCGTCCCCATGGCTACCCCTGGCGCCATTCTCGGGTCCCTTTTTCAGAAGTACTCTGGCGCTCTCTGCCCCCTCGGGCTCCTTCTTGTCCTTATTCACGTCGCCCGTCAGCTTGAAAGCCTTGAAAACGCTCTTGAAGAACACGAAGTTTGGGTCGTAGATCTCGGGCTCCTCGGTCACGTACTCGATCTCCACCTCGGGGACGTCCCCGGGGAGATGCTCAGGGTCCCACCGGGCGGGGGTCGGCGTTACCTCCCGGGCCCCGCGCCTCCCCCGCTTCTTCTTCTTGCGGTTGCAGCGCTTCTGGTTCCGCTCCTTTTCGGATGTCTCCATGTCCTCCTCAGCCTCGGAGGCCGACGCCGACACCGACGCCCGCAGCTGCGTCTCCATCTCGTCCTCGGCCGAGACACCCGGGGCCGTCACCAGCTCCTCCTGGCAGCTCTCCTTGAACTGCAGGATCTTCTCCAGCGCCTGCGGGATCTTGGGGAGCACCCCGGTTTCCTTGGCGTCTCTGCTGTCGTCGGCAGGGAACGGGGAGGGCCCGCGGGGCTGGGGGGCTCCCATGGGGCTGCCTCGGGAGGCCAGGGGTGTCCTGGCACCCACGAGAGCGGGGGCGCGGGGGTCAGCTTGGCCACTGCTGGCATCTTGTCCGGCCATCTTCCCTGTGCCTGCACCCAGCCTGTGGCTCTCCTCTTCTCGTAAGATCACTTGCAGCACTTAATTTTAAGTTCTTAACTGAGTCCTATAACCTTAAATTTTATCTGCAGCAGGTCTTTAAAGTTTAGAAATCTTTAGCTCACCAAAAAAAAAAAAAAAAAAAAAAAAAAAATTGTACTGCTCAAGCAGACAAAGTCAGAATACAACCTGATGGCTCGTCAAGTCAGGGTGTTGGCAGCAAGTCCCAATAAATGGTGGCTGCACCACCTCGAGTCCTCCTGGAGTGACAGGGGTTGTTCAGTTGAAGCAGTGGTCCTGCAGAAGGGTGTAGTCTGGTCTTCCTCTGGAATCCAGTGGAAAGAGGCTGCTCTGATTTTCCAAACATCAGATTTTATCTAGGTAGGAAATGCTTGACTCCTCCCCCTGGGTGGAGCATCTCACAATGGGATGATGTAACTTTATCAGTCATGCAGTGGGACTCAATGGCCCATTAACAGAAGATAATTCTTGGAGGGAGAATGGGTTGTGGAAGAGATAAGGATAAGTTTTGTTGATTGTAATCAGTCTTTTATGTATCTTATCACATATCTAATAAATAACCAGTGATAACCTTAATGGGATAATACCCTCACAAGAACAAGCTGTTTTAACATCAGAACATCTGAGCCTTTTTTAAATTAGCAAAAAGGGTGAGATGTAGACAGGTACAAGAATTATAAAAGAAAAGCCTTATGAAATCAGGCCTCACTTTGCTCAAATTGTCAAAGCTGGCCTGTTGTTTCTCCTCTGTGCAGCTAATAAGCAATTTGCAAGTACCCCATGTGAAGCTATTTTGAGAATCAGAAGTTCATTTAACACAACTATCCTGAGGGTGAAAAATGAAGGCACCTCTGTAAACAATAAGATCTTTCCCATGAGAGCCCACAAAGGAAAAATGTAAACATGAGAGAGAAAATTTGTTAGACGTATACAATGCCCTTACTGATCAATGAACTGAGTTTCACTGTATTGCTGACCAATTAGGTTTAACACAGTGCCTTCTGATATTTCCTATAAATATGAGTTTGGTGAATAAAGAATTGGCTTTCTGCATGAAGAAAATGGAGTCTTGCCTGATTTATTACAGCATATAAGAAATCAGACTTTTGCATTTTCTTGTAAGTTATTCCCATGATGTTCCAGTAGGCCAAGTAAATTATAAGGAACTCTTGACAAATTGGTAAGAAGGTTTTGCTTTATAAGAATATTATTTTGATTTTAATAATAAAGAATATGAACTCCATATATTGCTGATGGATTAAAAAATTTATTTTATCATGCTTGTTGCTTTCTGTAACAATTTGAATATGATTGGTGACAGCTGGACCTTACAAAAATAAGAACTGGTTATTAAGCTGTATGTAGTCAAAGCATAATCTGGCAATCACCAGTGTTCCAATTAATTTTCAAGACACTTCTGCAAGGCAATCTGAAGAGATCAGGATACTCTTAAATTAGCACTTCATCATAGAAAATCTATGAGGGCAGATTTCTTTCATTTCAGAGACCACTAGTTCAGGTGCTTTCCTGGAGGGTGGAAAAGCTGATTTCACTTTGTGCTTCTGACTGGAGGTCTAGAGCCAATGGTTCCCATGGTGGCTCTTTAACCACTGAGCTCTGGTAGCTCTGCTGTGAATCTTTTGCAGGCTGCCATTGTCCTCCAGTGGACAGGATCTCTCTACTCTTTGCACTTCTCATACTGAAGATGTCATCCTTCTGTCTGTCAGGTTCTTCACATGATGATCTCAGTTCCCTAGGGTTTGGGGGGAGCTTGTGGAATTGACTGTTTTTTCCTTTGATTAATTTTTAAATTGTGGTCTTTTGGCTTCCTATTTTTGTTTATTCACACCCCCCCCCCAATAAAATCCCCCCAACATACATCTGACTTCTCAAACAGACCATAGTATGAAAGTTTTCTGTATTGGTAAGAAAATGTTTCTAAGCCAGTGGAGTGGGCGTTCCTCAGGGGCCAGAGAGATCTTCTGAGCATAAGATAATTTCTAAACAGCATCAATCCAACATTTGCAGAGGAATTTACTTTAACTTAGGGAAAAATACTTAGGACAATTTAGGCTGAAAATCTAATAATGGGGACATAAAACAGGACATGGCCACAAATTTGGGCAAATAGAAATAGGACAATCTTTTCTTAGCATTTTTAGCAGTACAGAGACCATTAACAGAATAAGAGCATTGTTATGTCCTATTAACAGATACTGTGGTGCAAAAGGATTTCTGATGAGAAGCTTCATGTTTAAGGTTGCAGTAGCATATTCCTTTTCTTTTTTCTTTCTTGTTCTCTCTGTTATGCTTTCATCGTCAATAATCCCTTTTTTTTTTCTCTCAAATTTGGAGAATAATTATTTCTGATTTATAGGTCAGCATAGCAATGAAAAATTAAAATTTCAACTCCTTGTTTATTGGTATGAGAAGGTTCCTCGAAAACCTTGTGCAGTGGTACTGCATGAACTCGCTGAGAAAACTTAACATGAGGCTGCAACAAGGTATGTGGCAGATTTCTCATCCTCCCAGTCCTACTGCCAGAGCAGGGAAATGTCAGTACCTTAGGAAATAACGTGAAACATTTTATCTTGAATATATGGTATTTTAAAATACACTGTCTTTTTGTTGTTGTTGTGCTTTAGGAATGTTATTCTCCAGTTTAGTACTCCTGCTAAAACCTGCTGCTTCCCCTCTCCCCACCCCTCCAACTGGAGGCACAATAGGCAAGGCACACAGGTTGAGATAAGAACAATTTACTGGAAACAGCAATGAGATAAGAAAACCAGCAGTAAGAACAACAATATTAACAACAGAGGTGTACAAAAGAGGGAGTGATTCAGCTGCAAAATGCTCCCCACGGGTCCCTTGACAAATTAACAATGCTGGAGGGATTCCCCTTGCCATGTTTACTCCACTGAAGGAAGGAGAATTGTCACCTCCTGCCCCTGCCAACGACCTGAGCTGGTGTTGAATAGTATCAGGGTCCTCCCCCAGCTACTGAAAAAAATTAACCTGTCCTGCCAGAAACCAGGACAGTCTTTAGTGTTGATTACTACTATAAACGCTGTGCCTGCCAGGGAAATAAGATTCGAATTGAAGCTGCAGTTCTTGTTTGTGGTGGAAAAATCAGACTTCAAACTTGCATGCTGAAGTTGAAGGGCACTGTGGGGTGCTATGACTATAAGAAAAAGAAGAAACTTCTCATAAATTACAAATAGACTTGACATCCTCTTGAATTCTGTAAGAGCTCTTTAAAAACATTTATTAAATACAAGTTTAAAAGTAGCTGTTTCCTCCAGGGTGCATAACATGGAGGAGCAGCCAGCCAGTGGGATGTGGAGGTGAGGGGGCTGAGGGGTAGGGTACCCATTCTCTCCTGTCACATCTGAGTTCTGTACCCTATCCCTCTGCTGTACTTTACTCTCTCCTGATCAGATTTATTAAAAAAAAAAAAAAATCCCCTTTTCTTACCTGATTGTAAACTTACAATTCATTCTGGTTTTATTATGCAGTGCTACATTCTCCCAATACGTAAAAAGGACAAAAATCTCAGTCTTTGTCTTTGAGAAATTATACTTTAGGCATAAGATAGTCTTGAAGAAATGAGGGCAGAAATAAAAGAGGGGAGAGAGAATGTAAGAAGATAATTTTGGTTTTCAGGCCATTAGATTTGGCATGGATAGAATTCATTGAGTACATTTTAGTTGCTTAAAATACAGGCATCTGTCCTAAACTAAGGAGCTGAGCTCTCCAAAACCAAAGAAAAACAGCAGATACCTCCAAAAGGGGATTTATCCCTTTAAGGTGTCTAAAGAAAGTGGTAGAATGAACTCTGTAGGGTTCCCTGTCTTTCCCCATTGATATGAAGGAAGCCCAAATGATTTGTTTAGACTAAATACTTACTTTTCACACAGCAAGAATAATCCTAGGCGCAAATAATTTTATTTTTTGGAAAATGAATTGAAAATTTAAAGTGGTGGGTCTACTCCTGCCCCTTCCCCACTGGTGGTTGGTGTCTGTGAAGGGAATATATGCTGCAGTGCTAGCAATTCCCATCCTTTGTGTGTACTGAGGATATGCCCTGGGCCTAAGCAATGACAGCCCTCAGACCTGTGATGACTTGAAAAATCACACACTAGTGCTATCTACCCTCCAGCCAGCCTGGGACGAGTGATGCATTATAAATCCAGATCCTTTACCATTGCAGAGATTAAAGAAGCAAGAAAGAAGTTTCTTAATCCCTGCCTCAAGCAGTTTAAAACCTTCTTCTTGCTTGGGGTCCTACATAAATCAGAGCAGAGGACTGGCTATATTCTGCAAATAAATCTTCCTCGATACTTACTTTTCACATAACTTCTCTGTAACAAATTCTGAATTCCCTATGAAATATGGTAATAAAATGTCAACCATTTTATAATTTAGTAGCCTCATAGTAATAATACTTTCTTCAGTTATATATGCCTCTTTCAGGCAACATTTGACATACTGATTGCACTTAAAAAGTAAAATTAATATCTTAATATATCATTTAGTCTTTTTCCTAATACCAAAACCCACTAAGTATAAACCATCTGTACAATAATTAATCGTGCATGAATGCAAACCAAATGCAGATTAAATCAGCCTGAAAAAAGTCTCTCCCAAGTAATTTCCACATGCATTTGAGGAAAATAATTTTAAAGAAATTAAGTATAAGAATTATTTCTGCTAGAGTTAATAATCATAATAATGGCAGAGGACATTTAGTATTGAGCATTGCAATAGGATTAAGGAACACACCTTTCTTTTTTTTTTTTCTGAAAGAATATGAACAACCAAAAGAAAAGGCAGTGATTTATTTATAAAATACATTTTGTTCATATAGAAAATCTTCTGTTTAAGGATGTGTGATGATAATTGACGGACTATCATGAATTAAGCCTTATAAATGGCCAGAGGAGGACTGATAACAAGTATGTCACCTCTAAAATTGTGTATCAAGGCAATCTGCCATTGTGAAAACTGGAATCACAGTGCCATAGGTTTCAACAAAGGCACCAGAAAACAGTGGCCAGTTCTGTGCTGAGAACAGTGCTGTTGAACACTATTTCAGAGCTGCTCTATCACCGTGTTGCCCATGACTGTGCTGTACCCCATGCATCAATCCCTCCCCTGTGCTGCTGGGGACAGTTACAGGCAAAACTTGTGCTGAAATTCAAAGCCACGACTCAAGTTGTCATGTTGTCTTCAGTTTTAAATAGAAAAAAACCTAGTGCTCGCACTGATGATCCAGAGTTTGAACTACTTCAGATTTAGCTGTCCACACAAGTGCAATCCCAGCTGTCTGGCAGGCATGTTTACAGTCACCTCAGAGCCCCAAACAGCCCTCCAGACCATTCACACTCTTGCTGTGAGGATTTATCCTTTTTTTATCCATGCTCAAATAATCCAGAGCCACTGGACTTCTGATGTTAACTAGTTATAAAGACTTTGATGTTTGGTTTTAAACCAGACCAACTGAACAGATGTTTAATTAAACAACAGACAAGGCGTTGTTTTCCAGCACTTTAATAATCTCAGCCTTCTGTTTTTAGTTGCATGAACTTTTTCTGCCATGAACTCAACCTGTCACAATTGTCTTTCAGTGAATATATTTGCTGATGCCAGAAGCAGAAGGAGTTCACAAATCAAGCTTTTGACAGGTTGCAGGCTGGGTCTCATTCTCACCTACACCTTGGTGCCTCGGGGGACATGCTGTCTTCTCCATCTGAAGTGCACAGGTATGCCTTTGCTTGCTTCCCTCACTCAGCTCTGTTCATTCCCAGCTGCAACACTTAGCTGCCTGGAACCCAGGTAAGACCTCTTCAGTATTTAATTTTCCTTTAAGCATGGAACCAAAGTATGTTTGGGTTTTCCTAGTCCTTGTTTCTCCATTAAGAGGAGTCAGGTTTAGAGAGAATCAGTGGTATTACATGTCACAGTGTTAGGGTAGGAATTGGATGTGTACCTGCCAAGATCACTCACCATGGCCACCTGTGTTTCACTACAGTGCTGTTGCAGTGGTTGCAGCTTAAATCATCTCTAAATCTGTCCATTATTCTGACAGAGTATAAGATTTAAAGTCCAGCACAGAAGATAGGTTGAAAGGCTAGTACAGAAGGCAATCTCTCCTTACAGCTGTACTGATTATTGAGGAGTGGAAACATCTGTGACTGCCCAGTGAGTTTGGGTGTTATAAAAGAGTGGGTTAGCCAGCCACTAGTTACAATCACAGTTTGAGTTAGAGTTTGAGACTGAGAGTCTGCTGCAGTTTGGAATGGAGTCTGCTGGCTGTGCTGTGAGGAGGTAAGGGACACATGGCCATGCAAGGGACAGATAAGGTAAGAAGATGCTGTGTGAGGCACAGTCAGGGTAAGGCAGCTGGGAAAGGGTTGGGGTTTAGTCAGTTATGCAGAGAGGAGAGAAAGAGTCAGAGCTGTGTGAAGCTGCCTATGAGGGAAGGAGTCAGAGCTCTTGGAATGAAGTACACTGAAAGAAGGTGTGAAAAGCTTTCTAATAAAGGACTGGTGCTGATGCCAGTCCAATCTCTCTCAACATAATTACTATAGCACAGGAGGAAAATATTTTCTCAATTTTGCCTCAGACTGTGGCTCTATGGCCAGGTCTCCCTGTAGCCAGGGAGCCAGGCACAGCTGCATGGATGCTCACCAGCATCATCTCCCTGTCACATGCCAGGCTCTGTGGTTGTGGCAGGTGAGAATAGCTGCAGCAGCTTGAAAGCCTGGTGGCCCTTGCTAGCTTTCCCTACCTGTGGCTGCTGAACTACTCATCTAGGTACAGCTGTTTGGTCATGTGCTGTATAAAGCTGGGTGCACCAAGCCCACATGGAGCCTGTAACATCTGAAGTGCTTTTGTTCATGTTCCCACCACTCTGGGGATGTATCTCATTTAAGCTCACTCAGAACAGTTATGGCTGTGTGAAGGTGAGGAACAAGTACACAGCTGGGATGTGGTGCTTGGGGCAGGCTCATACAGGGATGCCCCAGCAGCCAGAACTGTTACAGAGCATACCAGCCTCAGTGGTTCCTACAGGTGAAGAACGAGGTGGAAGATGCAAAGACAGTTTTGGTTTGGGAGTTCTGCTTGGTGGCAGGATGCTGGATTGTCTTTTATACACATGTCTGCCTTTTGCTTCTCCAACAGAAGTTTTGTATTGGCAAATCTCACTTTCCTTCAGGTAGATAGGAAGGGGAAGGATGCCACAATCAACCTCTCTTGGACTCGTGCTGAGTTTCCCCTGTGCAAGTTTTTTGCATTGATGCTGACATTATATGGTTTTCTTCCCTAAACCTTAAGATGCACTTATATCAGGTCTCTGACAAAAAATATAGCACCTGACATCAGACATTTCTCAGTGGCATCTTCATTAGGGCATCTGACTATGTTTTAAGTTAATGAAAACAAACAAGAACCTCCAGAGAAAGAGCTTGATCCACTTAGAATTAAGGGGTTTTTTGTTTGGTTTTTTTTTAAATACTGCAGTATTTTAGCTGATAGTATTCTGGTTATATTTTACACTGTGTGAATATGTTTTTGCAGTCTTCTCTAAAAGCCTTTGTGAAGTGTTCTTCTGCTTTCATCCTAGTTTCAGTGCTGAAATTTTCATAATGAGGTGGTTTTTTGTTTTTTGTGGGGTTTTTTTTTTTTTTGTTTGTTTTTGTTTTTCTACAACTAAATCAAAGCCAGGGTTTCATTTTAGGGTTTATATTTTTATTACATCTCTGTCACTTTACTAAAGACTGGTTCTGGATACACCTGTGTGCCCTGGTGAGAGATAGCACCAAGTGATGGATTAATTTTTCTCTTGCAGCAGTACCAGTCAGAGTTTGATGGGGAGGCATGAGGCTGGGGCTGGCCATCCTGTTACATCTCAGTAAGTACAGCTGCTACAGTGACTCAGGGCAATTTTGAAATAGCATCATATGATTTACACACCTTTCCAAGATTTTGTTAAAATGCTTCTTTTAAGACAATGCTATTGAAAAACACGTGACAGTGAATCCTTATCCCTCACCCTCCTGCCAGTGAGGGACCTACAAGTGATATGAAACCTTAAGTACAAAAAAAACATACATGTTGTAATTGAGTCTGATTCAGGTCCTGAAAGGGGCAATCAACATCTTCTAATGAATAATGAGCATGGATTTGTATGACTAAAAAGAGGAGATTAACTAAACATAGGCATTTCTTTACATTTTAAGAGTCAAGTGTCACTCATCATCTGAATTATTGTCTGAGCCATAAACTGAATCTATCTATAAAATGCTATATTTTTACTTTTGTAGTTGTATTTCTAGTGTTCTGTGGGATCTTCAAGTGTCAGTTGTTGGGATTTTTTTGAACTGTACCTTTTCTAACAAGTTGAGCCAAGTAAAGCTGAATGGATATAGCCTCCAAGGTACCCATTCCTTTTCAGATTTTCAGGACAGAACTTGTTTAAAAGGAAAAGCCCTGTAAGGGGTGTCTTAATATTATGGGGAAGATATTGAAAGCTGTTTTCAGGCAAAACAAGCAAGAAGTTCTGCAATTATTCAGAGAATTCAGAATTACTCTTTTTATTTATTTATGACCGCTCCATGGGGTCTGAGAGGGTTCTGACACTGGACTAGGGATTCATTGCAAATTAAAAGAAAATTGGAGGGATCCCTGATGTCAATCATTTCCACAATTATAACTCGGAAGTCAACAGAAATAAGTTGAATTAATTCAAACTTGTCTCTGTTCACAGAGTCAATTGAAATGCTCACTGTTTTTATGCAGGATTGCTGGCAATGGAAATGTCAAGGAGGGAAGCATAATAAATTATTGCTCATGGCAGATTGGCATATTTAGTCAAAAGTAATGTACTGAAAAAATAAGTTTAAGCATAGACTTGCAATATGCTAGCTATATTTTTAATGATTATTTTGTAGCAGGTGCATTCATTACTGAAGTTCTTTAAAAGACTCTTAACTAAGGACAAAAGGGGTACAGGCAAAGGATAATTGAGTTTTCTGCTTGTGTTGGGATTTAACTGATTTTATCTGGAGAATACTGTTATGTATACAAACCAATTTAATCTTTCTTTGATCTTTTCTGCTCAGTGCTGGTGAGACCCCAGCATGCACAGCATGACTGTGGTGCTGGGTCCTGCCACCCAGCCCTTGGGGACCTTCTCCAGGGCCGCAGCAAGCAGCTGACAGCCTCGTCAACCTGTGGGATGAACAGCCCTCAGAAGTACTGCATTATAGGCTACCTGGAGGTTGGTTTGATCTTTCTTTTTTAATAAACTGAGCTCTTCTTGCTAACCATGTTCTCACTCTTCCTACTAACCATCTTCTCATCTGTGTAGGGAATTTGCCCAGACTAGGAAGTTCCTGTGGGAGTTATCTGAATAATTATCAGACAGTGTGACACTAAGTCTGGTGAAATCTCTGCAGCACATATGGAGGGTTTGGCAGCAAACCGCCTCCACAGTGATGTGTGTCTTCTCAAGGGGGAGAAACACCCCTGAGATGCACAGGGGTTCCTGAAGGAGCTTTGCTCTGCAAGTCCTGTTCCCACTCAGGCCCCAGAGGTGAAGCCCATGGTCTGTGTGCATGAGCTCAGGGGCAGTGGGGCAGGCTGCAGGACCTTCTCCAGAGGATGTGTCCATATGGTATTGAGACCTGAGGCAGCCTGTTAAGAGATTCACACCATACACTCACCTCTCTCTTGATCTGAAATGAGGCAGGTGTTGCTGAAAGCAGAAAGCTGCCTCTGAAAAGGGAAGAACTAATGCTGTGGTCCAGGCTTTGGCCATGTGGGTGGGTCAGCAGATCCAAAATATGGCTGACTGGAGGGATGCCTTTCACTCCCTGGCTGCAGTGGGAGGGGGAACCACTGGGTATATGGAAGGTGTGCTGAAATGAGGATTGCCCTGCTGTACATACTGCAGGACTTGGCCCCACTGAACAAATAAATTGTCACAAATAGAAATATTGTCACTAAGTATGGCCTAGGGTGAAGAAGAAGTTAAAATACAGCTTAATTTATAAGCAAATAACAATAATTACAGTCTGACCTTCTAGCCTAATGTTGTGACACATTCGCAGAGTAAATGATGGATGTGGAACCAAGCACTGCTCCAAGCTGCACATTGTATCCACATTTTTCTGCAAAATGTAAATCTCTTTCCTTTGCTGAAATAGCCTGAATCATCTTTCTGGCCCTAAAGCTGGGTGATTTCCTTTTATTCTTCCTTTTTAGGAGGAGATGAAAAAGCAATAAAAATTAATATTTTCACTTGCCTGTACTTATCCTTTGAATTATGTAAATACAGACTCATGAAAAGGAGCAGCTGTTCCACAATAAGCCCTGTGATTTAATGCTGCTTCAACATATCTTGACCCCTGGTGGCTGCCTCCTAAAGAGGGTGAAAGCTACAAACTGCTGCTTTGCAGAGCTTGAGAGAGAGATGCTCTGGCAATGTGTTCTGTTCCATCAGCTTGCCTTAAAAGTATTGTCACCTACAGTCCATCAGAGTCCCACTTCACTTTCAATTTGCTTTCTCACCATCACCTTTTGAATTCTTTGCCGGAGGCAGATCAGGAAGTTTTGCATCTTGTAAAACAAAGTTCCTCCTCTCCCAGTTCCCCTCCTGAATGACCTGTGTCATAAGAGCTTCCTAAGAGCCAACCTTATCCATGAAAATGGGTGTTAGTCAATGAGACAAGCTACTAAGAGCCAGGATTTAGCTGGGATTCAGATGGGAGAAAAAAATAGAATTTAACTGCTTTGTGTTCAGAAAGCAGCCCTACAAATAATTTTTAGTCTTTAATATGTCTTATTGTTTTTAAAATGTGGGTTAAATGGGTTTTAGCTCAATGATTTGGTTTGCTACTTTCACATGTTTTGAAAGAAAAAGACAGGGTACTCAGTGTTGAGGAAAGTATAAAACTACACAATTCCAAGGTAAATCTGATTTGCCAGACATGGACATGCACATGCTTGTCCTTCGGAGCAGATTTTTATGGAGCAACCTTAAACATTAATTATCTCAGTGTCATGATGCCTATCTATATAAAACAGAGTCTGTGCATGGTCCTTCCTGCTTTGACAATCTGAGCTCTCCTTACCAGAGCTTTGTGAAATGAGTTGACAGAGTATTTTTTTATTTCTCTCTCATCTTCTAAAATGGGCATTTATACATTTGTCAAGTGTAGTATAGAATGACTGAATATAATACATAATCACCGTGTTTAAAAGACATGAATTAAACCATAACTATAAATCTATATATCTTCATTTATTTAAATGCAAATAATTCCCAGGTGATGTCATAATGTAAAGATATTAAAACCATTCCCAATTCTTCTCTGTGGATTCTGAGTGTGCAAAGTGGATTGCCTTTCCTCCCATTCCCTTCTGGGTCATATCCAGCGTTCCAGCTATGGGCACTGAACTGACACCACCTCCTTCAGCTCCCTTGAGGGTGCTGTGTCATCCCCTCTTCTTCCTGCCACTGTCCCCACCAGCCAGGTACACAGCTTGGGCATCACCTTCTGCTGTGGCTTATTCCCACATCCTCACACTTTGGCTCTGCCCAAATCTCCCGGAGTCAGTCTGTGCAGTGCATCCACCCCTGCCCACCCTGCTGGACACTTCCCTGGGACTCTACTGGCTGTGGTGGCTGCTCAGGCCCTCCACATGGCTCAGCACAGGCCATCTCCCAGCCTAGCATGTCACTTCTTGGTCTTCTCAATTCCCATCTTATCACCTTAAACAGGAGTTCTGTGCCCTCACTCTCAAAGCCTCTAATTCAGAACTAAGGTACTGATTAATCATTACTACCTTCATCTTCTGCTTGTAACATATTCAAACAAGACCCTTGTATCCTATTGATATCCTGATTTTCCTCCTTTGCTTTGATTTTAAGCTTTCCCAGTTCCCTTATGCTTCAAAACCCTGACAGCTGTCAGGGTGATGATATAATCCCAAACCAGCTACTTACCTTGTACCTGGTTTTACTGAGATCCCTTCTCCACAACTGGAAAAGTGTAATTTTTATAAAGTACCTGGGGAAAACCGTGACCAACACTTACTATGTGCATGCTCTCTGCATATGGTTTTCTCTTGGCTTGTATATGAAAAGCCTGAGTGATTAAAAGCACAGGCATCCAAAGCAACAGGATGTGTTCAAGCCTTATAATGGCATAAATATTTGTGCATCCACCTAATTTTTAGTAAAGAATCCAAATTAAGCTTTTATTCTGCTCATTTTGTTTTCTAGGCTGAAGAGAAGTGCTTTCTCTGTGATTCCAGATACCCATATAATCCCTATACCCACCACAACAGTCACATGGTTGAAAATGTTATCACAACATTTGAGCCTGAAAGGAAAAAGAAGTGGTGGCAGTCAGAAAATGGTAAGTTTCTTAGAGAAAATTCTACTGCAAAATGTTACTGTGCAATTTCTTTGTGTAGTTTGTTTTCACAAAGTTGCCTTGTGAAGAGATTAAAAAAACTGTATCTGTTCTTTGATTAGGTAATACTGAATGATTTAAACCCATTTGTGTGTAGCAAGATAAGATTTCAGAAAGTCTGTTTTTCTATGGACAGGTTTCAAACTCAGCAGTTTGCCCAGAGGACCTGTGGCAATGCTGGGTTATATCTGAAAGTCGTATATTTTTCACAGGATATCTGCCCTGTCAGAGAATTTTCATTTGGGGCAAAATATACATTTGCCTACAGGTATGATGTAAAGACAGTGTGCAAAATTGAAATATCCATTTTAAAAAAAATATTTTTAAACCACTAATATATTAGGAAAAAAATAAAGTCTGGCTATCAGTTCCCATATTCTGATACTCCCAAGTTCCTTTTCTGCAGGGTTGTTCTGGATCCATCCATACCCCACCCCAGGTTGTATTGATACTGGGGGTTGTCCTAACCCAGGTGCAGCACCTTGCACTTGGCCTTGGCAAATCTCATCAGAGTCCCATGGCCCACCTCTCAAGCTTTTCCAGGTCCCTCTGAATGGTCACTGGTCCTTCATAGGTGTTGACAGCACCACTAGGCTTGGTGTCCTCTGCAATCCCAGAATTGATGAAGATAGTATCTTTACAGCTTCTCTGGGAAGACATGCTAGGAGGAATAACATTTTCTTTGTCTTATTTGACATACAGCGATTATGTGAAAAACATTTGACTGTTTGGAGATCAAGGCATAGAAAAATAAAATAATATGTTACCTGTATTTTGAGTATCCAACTGAAAATCCATAAGCCTTGTTTTTTCAGGGAGTTTAGCAAGAATCTGTCACCAGCTTTGGACACCACTGCCAATAAAGCTGTGGGCCAACTGTGAGAGGAGCTTTCCTTGTTCTCCCTATCTTTCTCCTGGGATGAGGTCTCATTCACAGCCTGGTCAGCAGGAGTCCTGAGATGGTGCATGCAGTCATGAACAGTGGGGATATCAGCTGAGCTACTGGAACTCTCTACAGAGAATGTGTGACTTCTGGAGTTTTTTTCCATATTTGTTGCAGTTTTGGGAGATGCCTGGTGCAGTAGCTCTGCTCATGACAAATTTTACATCTAGAAGTATAGAAGAGTTTAACAGTTCTGTTTAGTGTGAAGAAAACATCTCATTTTATTAGTTCTCTTTCTTAGCAATAAGTAAATTATTTGAGTCTATTTAATAAAATAAACCCAACTGGATATAGAAACACACAAACCCAGAACACTACCACGACCATCTTTTCCAGTCTGAATTATGTGAGCAGGGCCTTCAGCCACCTCCTGCAGTCTGGGTGACATGCAGTATTGCTGGTGACAGGGCCAGGAAGGCAGCACACCATATTGCTCCAGGGAGAAGAGACCAGCTGCGTGGGTTTGTGCACAGGGGATGCCCTAAAGGGTCTACCTGCTCTGCTGGAAAAGGCATCTTTAAATCCCCCAAGGGAAAACTGTCTCAGCAAGCCCTTCAATGTACACATTATGCACTTCATTTTCATTCTCTTTTCAGGCATTGACCATGTCAGCATTAGATTGGACCTAGAAACTTTATTCCAATTCAGCCATCTTATCCTGACCTTTAAGGTACCTTTTTTACCAGAGCTTTTATGTAATATTATACACTAATTACTTAACCACAGGAATAAATTGCTTAGAGAGACAATGAAAGCTCCATCTTTAGAGATTTGTAAGAACAGGTTAGATAAACACCTGTCAAGTATGGTTAAATTATAGTTGATCCTGCCTTAGGGGTGGAGGATAGCTTCCTATTCGTGTGCCTTCTGGTCCTATTTTCTATAAGTCTAAGAAATAAAACTGAAAAAAATACTTTGCAAAATAAGCTCTGACAATGTAGGACATATCTGAACTGCAGCTGCTCTTTCAATTTAATTCAGTTCATGCGTATCTATTATGATCCAGATTACTGCAGATTTTTTTGTAAAAAATTCCTTTATCATTAGGGTAAACTTCCTTATATAAAGTAATCACATATCTATATGAAATGTTATCTTTCCCTTTTGCTAGAGAGATGTTCTAATGAGCTTTTTCAGAGACCCCTGTAACCATCACAGTACCTGTAAAAAGCCTATAAGCTCTCAAATACAAAGTTTTAGCATCTTCCAAAGAGGAGTATCAGTATAACAACCCCTGAGGTGTCTTATTAATGCCTGCTTAGAGAATTCTTGAAATGTTTCTTACAGACATTTCGGCCTGCAGCAATGCTGGTTGAGCGCTCTACCGATTTTGGTCAGACCTGGAAAGTGTTTAGATATTTTGCACATGATTGTGCAGCTTCTTTTCCCAACATCTCTTCTGGTCCAGCAAAAAGTGTTGGAGATGTGTTTTGTGATTCAAGATATTCAGACATCGAGCCCTCCACTGAAGGCGAGGTACTATCAAGTGTCTGTCTGTATGAGTTCAAATAATTTGTGGAACTGAAGGTCTCTGGTCTGTGTCTGCTAAAAGCAGAGGCCTGTCCTTTGATCCCTTTAGTGGCTGCTCATCCCATCTCTAGAGCTTTATTGATTTGTTTTGCAGGTTGTTTTAAAAGCTTTGGATCCCAGCTTTGAAATAGAAAATCCATATGTGCCATATATCCAAGGTATGGACACCACATATTTTGTCCAGAGACAGTTTGCTGGTATTGTTTGTTTTGTATACTGAAAGGGTCAAGAGCTCAGCTGGTGTAAGCCAATTATGTTGAAAATTAGGTACCTAAAGATCTTAGGGAGACGTATTAATAAGTGAGATGGGCCAGTCTTATTCTCTAATGAACAGCAAAGCTCTGCAGAGCACATCCATGAAGCTAAACTGTCTTTCCCTCTGGATTCAGGCCCAATCTACATTGCTTTTTGAGAGCAGTCCCAAAGGTACACATGAACCCATGAAGACAGTGCTGGGAAAATGCAGAGCCATACCAAGGATGCTAACACTTATGCAGCTGTGTGCCTGGAGTGGGTCCCTGCCCAGCCACAGTAGGCATTACTGGTCTTGGCCAATAGTGGATCATTTCCATTATTTCTTCACTATGGGAAAATTCTTGGGTGACTGATTCAAGCTGAAGATTTCATACTGTTCATTTTAGACTGAACTCAGGCTCATGATCTCTCTTCTTTCCTTCCAGATCTCATTACATTGACTAACCTAAGGATCAATTTTACTAAACTCCACACCCTTGGAGATGCTCTGCTTGGGAGGAGGCACAGTGATCCCCTTGAGAAGTACTACTATGCCATCTATGAGCTGGTTGTGCGGGGCAGCTGCTTTTGCAATGGCCATGCCAGCCAGTGTGATTCCCTGCAGAACTTACGGGGAGATGTTTTCCATCAGGCTGGGATGGTGCGTCCTTCATGCAGGCTCCAAAAGGGGGAGTCTCCATTGGTATTTGGTGAGAAGGAGGGGATGGAGGGAGGGAGCAGAAGGAAGATCTCTGATAATCTTTGGATTGACCATTTGCAACTGCTAGTTGTTAAATGCTTCAATGCAGGCTCTTCCTTTAAAACCCTGGGTTGGAATGCACAGAAGCTGTCTTTATTGGCACTACTGTGGTGTTTAAAAAGCAACTGGGACAAGACCTGTTGATAATAGCAGCAAAATTCCAGAGCTGTAATGGTGCAAATGTAATGCAGTAAGTAGTCTATGGTGTGTGCAGACTTGAATGGCCACTTGTTGGGTGCATTCCACACTCCAGCTGGGCCTGGAGGCTCTGCAGCAGGAGAGGAGGCATTGGCACAAAGGATTATTGATAATGCAAAGCTAGCCCATGAAAAATGGATTATTAAAAATCCCAGGAATGTGATTGCAAGTTCTTTCCCTCTGGGAACAAGAGTTTTTTCTCCTGGAAAATATGTATCTCAATATGAAGATATATAGGGAGAGAGAGAGATAATAAAAAATGTTGAAGTCTCATTTGATATATCTATAAGTCATTTTCTAAATGTTGCTCAGTGGCTTTAAAACTATTTGTTTATATTTTCAGGTATTATACAGACCTTTTACTCAAATAATTGAAAATTATGTCAGTTGAGGGAGCCAAAGAGCTTCAAATTTTCCTGATCTTGCTGACATACCTTAAGCAAATATCTCTCCTCTCCCTCTCCCCTCCCCAACCTTATCTCCTCTGTTCTCACCACGTTACAGGTCCATGGGAGATGTATCTGCCACCATAACACTGAAGGTTTGTCTTGTGAAAGATGTAAAGATTTCTACAATGATGCTCCCTGGAGGCCAGCTGAAGGGACAAGAGATAATGCTTGCAAACGTAACTCAAACATGATATTTTCCTTTTTAATAGCCAGGAGTGGGTGTGGCATAATCCTAGTCCAAGCCATAATGGGATGGCCAGATTTCTGGGAGGGAGACTTTTTCATGCCTCATTCAGAAAAACAGATTTCTGCATTCGTAGGTGAGGAAGAGCTGTTTCATGTTCTTCATACAGAGAAAGGAAACAATAAAGAGGTGAAAAGCAGCTAATGCAAAAAGAATCATTCACTGGTTTGCACAGTAGTTTTCATGTGAGTGAAAGAATTTAGGCAAGACTACATTATTTATTTCCACAATGATGAGTAATATAGTATACACAAGAATAATATATTAGGATCCATAACAAATACTCAGCTAGAGATTTCTTCAGCAGAGAACTGTTCCCCACTGCATATCAGGCACACTCACCTGCATTTCCAAGTTTAGGATAAAGTTCTGTCTGAAGACTCCAATTTTTTCCCCCAATTGTAACACACAAGGACTGGGAATAATCTTGCTGGGCACCGAAATCATACAAGCAAACAGTAACCCTGTGTTAAGTGTAGACAGCAATGTGGCCAGACCACAGTATTTACATGGAGTGAAATACCCCACTGGTTGTTTTGGTTTCAGGTTGTAACTGCAACAGCCACTCCAGCAGGTGCCACTTTGACATGGCTGTGTACCAGGCCAGCGGCGGGGTCAGCGGTGGCGTCTGCGAGGACTGTCAGCACAACACCACCGGCCAGCACTGCCACGAGTGCAAGCCTTCCTTTTACCAGGATCCACTCAGAGCCATCTCAGACCCTCAGGCGTGCCTCCGTAAGCTTCCCTCTTTAACTTCTGTAAGAATGACTCAAAACAGGGCTGCTCTGGTTCCCTTTGCTCTGAGCCCTATGGCCATCCCCATGCTTAAATGTCCACATGGTTGTAAAAATGTTACCGAACCTATCACATCCAAACTGCCTTACTAAGTAGCTGTGTGACAGCAGCCTCCAACCAGCATTGTAAAAGAGCTGCTTATTCCAACTCCTTGCTAAACAGAGCTTAGAGACCCAGCAAAGCTATCATTTTTCTTGAACAAGGTCAATATAAATATGAATAGCAGTAATGATGTTGCTTCTGTGACCATCAGTGATTACAGAAGAGGCTCCAAAATGATGGGAGGAGTAAGTAACTTTAGCTAGATACCTGCCATATGCAAGAAAAAGAATCTTTCAGAGATGAAAGCTTTTGTGCAAGATGACCTGAATTCATTATTAACATAGCACGAAGAAAATGCCCTGAGTGTTACTTGACCGTAGCAATTGGTTGATATGAAAAGTCCTTAAGGAGCCAAGGGCAGATTACCAGCAGCTCTATAATTGCATTTTCATGCTTACATCTCCGTGTGCTTTTTTCGTGTGTCTCCTTGGCCGTAGCGTGCGGCTGTGACCCGGCGGGGACGGTGCCCGGGGCCGTGTGCGAGAGCCGCACGGACCCCGCGCTGGGCACGGTCGCCGGCCGCTGCCCCTGCAAGGAGAACGTGGAGGGCGCTCGCTGCGACAGCTGCAGGGCCAACTACTACGGGCTGAGCAGCAGCGACCCCCTGGGCTGCCAGCGTACGTAATCCTCCTCTTACACTCTCCTTTCCTTTTCCTTTTGGTTTTTAAGGCGTGGTAAGAGCTGCACACTGATGCTCTACTCGAGTCACAAAATACCCAGTTGCCTGCTGTAATTTAACGTCAACAATAGTCAAGGTTTCTGGCGTAGCATCCTAGATTGAAACAATACAAATTCTCTTTTAGAATGCATAGTATAATATAATAGATTAGGCTATTGTTTTTAGAAGGGTTATTAAATATGCAACTTAATTGAAAAGGGGTATTGAGATGGCAGGAACTGCTGCCTTGCCAAAAGAACTTCCAGCCAAGCATTCCTCTGAGAAGGGCTTGGTGAAAACACATCCCATCCCTGCCCAGGTGTACTGTGGGTTTGTGAGCACATTATACCCACACCAGGTGCTCACACACAAGGACTGCAGTGCAGACCAGCACACAGCGTGTGGTAAACCACTGCAGAGGCCTTTGGCAGTGCCTCTGCTCCCCCCAGAGAGGGACTCACCGAGGAAATTGTCCATTTCCAAGGGCAGTCTGAGGGCTGAAGGGTGCCAGGGCACATTCATCTGCAGAGTGTCTGTGTGGAGGATGGAGACTGCCTGTCATGCTGATGCCTCATCTAATGTCAATGCCAATCCTTCTGCCATCACTGGGGCCTGCAGAGTAATGCACTTTTCTGTCCCTGCAGCCTGCAACTGCCATCCCTTGGGCAGTTTGCCCTTCTCCATCTGTGATCCTGCCACGGGAGAGTGCCTCTGCCAGAGGTTCACCACAGGGCAACGCTGTGACAAATGCCTTGTATGTACTCAATTTTTGGTTTCGCTTCTACACGTGGTTTTGAAAGTCTCCTCACCCACCTCACACCTTTTCATTGCCAGAAAAGTAAACAGTTAGTCAAAATTCAAAATAATTTTATAGCTGTATGCTCCCATTTTGCATTGACACATCTGCTTCTCTTTCGCTGCTCTCGGACATTTGTGCAATCAAATTGCAGGGGGAGGAGCACTCCCAGGAAGGAAAGGAAATGCAAAATTGCATCCTTGATCCATCTTTGCTGTTGCAGAGCAATTTGCTTGTGCAAGTGGGTAAATATCTGGCTCTTGCAGTGGCTGAGCACCCCTGCTATCCAGTAAGAGAAGCAATCTCCCGTGGCTAAGCACAGTAGTTCTCCAGAGTATTGTTCATCCAGCAGAATGAGTTTTGTTTTGCTTTGCATACTTAAATATTTGCTATGAAAGAACCTTTCTTTTTATACCAGGCAGGATACTGGGGTCTTGGCAACAGCTTGTATGGCTGTTCTCCATGTGACTGTGATATTGGTGGATCCCAGAATAACTTGTAAGTTAAAGTTCTTCAATTTCTTTCTTGGTTTTAATTTTTATAAACCCTTAGGCTAAATTTTTTTGTTAGGTTAATACTGTTACAGTACAGATATGAAAATACAATGTAGATGGAATTTCATCATATGCAAACAGTGTAAAGTTGGGTGGAGATTTTTGAAATTTATTTATAGTAATAGGATTTACCTATTTCCTTTGAAACCAACCTTGAATCAGGTTTAGCCAAGATGTATTTAATACAAAGTATAAAACATGCCTTGAGAGAACCAGAGGCCCTAATATTATTAGAAATTAGAAGTAAATTAGAGGTGATATTTTTAACTTAGCTTCCTACATCTACCTTAAATGCTAGGGTTTTTTTTTTCTGGCTCCTATTTAAAATGTATAATTTTAGAAGCAAGGTTAGTTTCAGTTGGGCTCCTCCAGAAGTCTGTTGGGCAGGGGTCTTCACTACTGCTGTTACTTCAGGCAGAGGAGCACACAGAGTCCCATGCTGTAGAGAAGCTCCTTGTGAGCAGGTAAATCCCTTGGTGTGCAAGTATATGAAAACATTCCATATCACATCAAAGATCCTTCTGATCTCATATTCTGCCTCCATAATTGTGGGTGACAGATTATTTAGAATTGTGATATAGTGATCCTTATAGAAAAAGATACAAGAAATTATATGGGAATAGACAGTAACAGATGCTCAGGAAACAAAAGGATGGAACTTCAGGTAAGGAACAGACAAAGACAAAGCAGGTTGTGGACTCTGAAGTCGTGGAAAAGTAGCGTTGAATAAATCCAGCATCAGAAACAGAGGACATGAGTGATGGGAAAAGTTTAGTAATGGAGGTAATCCAGCAATGGGGAAATTAAGCAGAGGTGGAATGAGGGTGGGTCTGAGCTGTCCTCATGCTGTGAGGACCCAGCTGGGCCATGCTGATGTCCTCCCCTTACCAACTCCTCCCGCAGGTGCTCGCTGGAGGACGGTCAGTGCCAGTGTCTGCCCAACATCGTGAGCCGCCAGTGCAACGAGCCAGCTCCAGGATACTTCTTTCTGCCTCTGGATTATTATATTTATGAAGCTGAGCATGCAAAGCCCCTTTCTGGCTCTGCACCCTTGGTAGGCATTTGGCTTTTCTGGGGTTGTACTGAGAGGGGATCATTGCAGTGATGACATGGGAGCTGAGGCTGAGGAGGAGAGCCCTTGCCTGGGCAGCAGCTTTTTAGCAGGAAAATGCAAAGCAAGTCCCTTGACCATGGTCAGTTTGTCTTTGTTTTTCATGGACATGACTATTCTATAACCAGGGCTGTTAAAAAGGACAGTCACTGTAGTGTGGTATGACCTGCAAAGCTGCCCTTGCTGCTTCTCAAGTGCATGCTGGTCTAGTGTGAATTAGAGAAACTAATTTAATTATTTAAATTAGAGGAAAGTATTTGAGTTGCCAATAGCTCTCATGAAATGTTTTATTTCTGGGAATCTCCAACAAGGGAAGAATCAAATTACTCTCTGCTTCATTGGACTAATTCCTGCTGCCTTATATAAAGGCATTGATTGTACCCTAATTTCCTCAAGAATTTGGCATCCATCTGTAATGTTTTTAGAAAAAATAACTTTTTTTTCCCCCCCCTTTAAACGTGGGTGTAGTTGTTCCCCATGCTGAGTGCAAGCCTGGGACGCATCTCTATCTATGCTTTTGCTAACATTTTTTTTCTGGCATGTTGTACAGAAACTATAAAGAATAATACAAAAATGTTTATTTTCAGGTCGCATCCACAAACATTTAGCTATAGCTACAATTGGTAATTATCCTACAGTCCAATAATTAAATGGAAAACAGATGTCTGGGACATAGCTTATGAGGGGAAAGTGCAAGTTAATTTTTAAGGCAGTGAGGAAAAAAAGGTTTCCAGCAGCTGCTGGGCCACAGTTTAGAATTTCTCCCAGCAAGAATGATCTTGTTTTAAGAATGTGGATTTTCATTTGCTTGCTTACCACCCTTCAACATTGTCAAGACAATGCTGCTCCTCTTTTATTACTTCGTAGGTTCAGCCAAGCACTCTTCCAAGGTGTGACATCTACTTCCAGAAGAAAGGCTATGAGTTCATGATTGAAAATGGAAAGATTGTGTTGAACAGGAACAAGAAACGAACTGTAAGAAAATCTGGATTGGAACAGGTAAATTAGTACTTGAGTAGTTACTTAAGCTTACACCAAATAATAAAGTTTTGTTTTGTAACAAAGACAAGGAAATGCCTGGGCACACGGGATTCACAGTCTTAAATATTACAATCCTGACATAAATCAATTTTTTGGTACACAGTTGGGTTGCACATTTTATAATCCACACTGACAGGCTTGCTCTGCTCTGTCCAGTGACTTTGTGGACTCAAGTTCCATGAATTTTTGGAAAAGTCCTTGTGAAAAGTTTTGTTGGTTTTTGTTTGTTTGTTTGTTTTATTTGTTTTGGTTTTGTTCAGTTTTGGTTTTGTTGTTTTTTTTTTTTTTTTTTTTTGCAAGTAATTTCCAGCGAGTTTACCAAGACATTAGCATGGTACCTCCTGCGCTTAAATGCAGCCGTTTTAACTATTGATATTTATGTATCCAGCTTATAATGGAATGGTCCAGCCATGTATGAAATCAGGCTTACTCTGTTAAAGGTTTGCAATGTGAATGTTTGGAGATGCCAAATATTCAGGGGTGAGTGGATTATTCCAGTCCCTCTGTATTGCTATAGGAAGCTTTTCTTTACATGTAACCCTAAATATCCAACCTTTGAGAGAGTTCTTAGATTATTAATCTCAAGCTTGGACAGAAAATAAGAGTGATGGCTAAAATAAGTGTGGCAAAGACATTTCCTTTCCTTTTCCCAGTTTGTTTTTCTGTGATGTGCCTCAGTGGGTTGCTGAAGTGCAGAGTGTCGTTGCAGGGCGTGGTGCAATTGGGGCAGGGCGTGGATCCAGCGGTGGATCCAGCGGCGGATCCAGTGGCAGATCCAGCAGCAGATCCAGTGGCAGATCCAGCAGTGGATCCAGCAGTGGATCCAGTGGCAGATCCAGTGGCGGATCCAGCAGCAGATCCAGTGGCGGATCCAGCAGCAGATCCAGCGGCAGATCCAGCAGCAGATCCAGCAGTGGTGTTCCGGCAGCCCAGCGCCGGCCGGGCTGTCACGTGGACAGGACACGGCTTTGCCCGCGTCCCCAGCGGAGCTGGGCTGGGATTTGTTATCAACAATGTTCCCTTTGCTATGGACTTTGATGTCACAGTTCGTTATGAGCCTGAGGTACTTGTGGTGTCTCGTGTGTCTTGGGAGGTTGTGATAGGATGAGCAGCTTGTCTTGTTCTTTATATCTAAATTTAAAATTGCATAGCTTTTTACCCAGTAACAATTTGCCTTACCTACCAAGTAATATGTCCTTCACTGTCCCCCTTAACCCTTTCACTCAGATATGAAAAATCAGCAGTAAAAGTGTTTTCTAAGCATCAGACAAGATTTCATCTTCTGAATGTTTCTCTCTTGGAATGGACTTTTACTCAAAAATCAAACACATGGAAAATGCAGTTCCTTTTAGAAAAGCATTCTATATTCCTAGCTGGGATTTTTTGGGCAGTAAAATGTGCACAGGCAGGAATGATCTGCATAGATATTTAGCCAGGCCTTTTTCAGGCATCCTGCTTCCCAGTTGCTCCAACTGGACTCTGAGATGTGTGAAAATTGTAGGAAAATAGCCAAATTACTATTTTATTGCCTGGAGAAGATTTCTCAGTGATGATGACACGTCTAGGGAAATCTGGTAATCCAAATCCGGTAACTCAGGTCCTCACCCATGTCTTCAAAAACACAAGTGTTTTATTGGTACCAGCTTTTGTATACTCCTTACTCTTTTGTAATTCTCTAGGACAGTCCCACAACTCAAAAATTTCCTGACATCTGTTGTAGTTTTTTCTATGACTGTCACTCTGAGGCAAAACAATCTCCCAGTGTCTTAAAACAAAGGAACAATTTTTCTGTGGGTTGGTTTGAGGTAGCTTTTTCTGTCTAAGGATTGAAGAGTTGGGTTTTAAACACATTTGTTACAAAGTCTTTTATCTTTATTATTTCTTATTAGATGTGTGAGAAGGCAGGTAATGAAGGTTCTCTCCAGAATAACACTGTGCTAAGAAAAGAAACAACTCCAATGACTCTAACAGAGCTGTTTCCATTTGAACCAGCTGAGGGCCCATTTCCGTCTCTGCTTTTCATTAGCCATTGCAAATACAATGAATTTTTCACAAATAACATTGTTTTTCAGTGCTGTAAAGAATAAAGAGAAAATCTGTTTTGTCACTGCAGCATGCAATCATTCAGATGGCTTTCATTAACACTTGCAAAGAGAAAGCAGGTTTTTCAGATATAAAATACAGCCATGATTTTTGTCTTCTTTTTATAGCTCTTGGAAGACTGGCTTGCGAGTGTTGCCATCCGACCTGTTGGTATCTTGTCAGGTCAACACTGCAAAAACAAGGTCCTTTCACAGAAGCCACATGAGCTGACTCTCCCAGCTACAAAGAGGTCTGACTGTTGCTGTCCTTTTGCCTGTAGATCTGTGTACAAATCATTTACTGAAGCCTTGCAGAGCAACACGTGTGGGGAGTGGGAATATCAGAAACACGTGTGGCCTTTTCTCTTGCTGGCACACCACAATACTACTTGGGATCTAAGGAGGAGTCTGATGCCCCAGTCCATAATCTGGCAAAGGTTTGCCAAATCCAGGAGAGCAGCCTGAAATCCGGCTGGGGTTGGTTGTTCTGGTGAAAATCCAACTGCAGCTGCTCCAGTATAGAAAGGAAATATTGACTTAAAGTCACTGTCCTAGTCTGTTTTCAAAACCAGCTTTTCAGCTTGGCCCCGTGTAAAGAATAGAGACAAGCTAAGAGTAAGAGGATGTGACCAATGTCTTGATCAAATAGGGCTAGAAAAGGATGAATATGAACAGTGAGTTGCAAACCTCCTTTTATTGCTAGAAGCAATAAAACCTGCCATTTTCAGTTTGATCTCCACAGGTTTAAATTTGGTGAATCATCTGGCAGAAGTCTTGCAGCTTTCCCAAAGCCTGCAAGCATGGGGCTGGGTGTGCTCCTCAGCATCAGGGCTTGCTCCAGACTGCAGGCTTCAGTTTGCAGTCACAGAGGGAGGGAGAGCTCACAACATCCAGTAAACTTGCCTTGTCCTGACTCCTGCCTATAACTGTGCTTCATTTCCGTAAAACAGGATTGCAATTCTGCAAACTCCAGTCTGCCTGGAGCCGGGAACAGAATATTTTGTGGATGTGTATTTTTCTCAGCTCTCTGCCTCTGACACAAAGGCAAAATCATTCATCTTGATTGACTCAGTGAGTAGTTCTGTCACAAGTCCCTTGAGGTTATATTTACAGATGGTGGTTACTTATTAGAAGTATTTTTAAATCATGCATAGTGTATTTTAATAGAAATTCAGCTTCTGTTTATCTCCATTGGCACTGTTTTCATATTTTTGTATGGAAAGGCAGAATTGTATCTTGTTTAATTTTCATGGAGCAACACAAGTCATACTTCTTGCATGCATTGCATGTATCTCTACCTGTTGCTCATTGATTATGAACACTATATATATATGTGTTGATGAGATGCTGTGGCTATGAATATAAATTAGTGCAGCTTCTCATCACTTAGGTTTTAAAAATATCTCTAATTTGTCAGTATTGTGGATATTTTTGAAGATTATGTTGGAAAAGTAAAATTAATTGTGTACTTCCTGGGAATCAGGTCCAGATATTTCCCAACTTTCCATCAAGTCAGGAACAGGGTGTTAGTTTTGGGCCCTTCTCTTGAGAAAAATATTTTTAGGTCTGTTTCTCAAATTATTCCTGTAGAACTAGACCCTTCAGGGGCTGACTATACTTGGATGTAGAACTTTCAGATGAATTTTCTTTATCACAATAATACCAGTAAAAATGTTGGCCAGACACTGCTCTTGGAGTCACTAACACAGCACAACAAGACCAGTTCTGAGCATATATCAGAGGTCTTACTATAATTTTATTTTTTTAAACACAATCTCTCTTATTTGAAGAACTCAGGGAATGTTTAGACCTTCAGAATAAATGTGAATTTAGATGACAGAATGGCACAACTGCAGATTTGGAAACCCAGAGATCCAGGCCTCTTTCGTTGCAATGGAAAGCACATTAAGAAAATGTGGGAAATTCTGATTTTCGATATATCTAAACAAAAATATTTTCTTTTCTCTCTTAACGACAAAGCTTGGACTTATTCCCAGGATTGGCTCTGTGGAGAACTTATGCAGTGAAAAGGATTTAGATGAGTACCAGAAGTATCACTGCATAGAAATTGCATCTGAAGTTGGGCCTCACGTCCTGCCCGAAGCGTGCGCGCGGCTCATCGTGAGCTTGTCAGCCCGAATTCACAACGGCGCCGTCGGTAAGGACCTGCACAGGCAGCTCCTTTGGGCAGCTGCTGCTTTCCCCTTGAGTTTGTAGCATATGTTGACTGTAGAGGTCTCAGCCTGCAGTGCTGGAGAAGTGAAGCTGGTCAGCATGTGATATCCATGTATGCACAGGGAATATTCCACTGAACCCTGTGTGTGCTGCAAACATCTCTTGGTGGTATGAATCTCAGAGTTCATCACTCCTGAGCATGACAGAGGCCATGGCAGTGGTTTTGTGTCTTCTGAAAAGCATTTGAATCAGATGACTTTGTCCTATGGCCAAGACAGTAACTTTCCTACTTTTCTGGCTGCTGTTAAATGACAGAGATGTTTCTAAGCCCTGTCTCTAGATGCTGTAGGCCAGCTGAAAGCCTTGGTAAAATTCCAGACATGATGGTACAACTTGGTGCACTTGAAGAGATTCACCAAGAAAACTTTGATGATATTCCAGCAAGAATGCAGTAGCAGGTGGGATTTGAAATCCCTAGGCAGCCTCCTGGATCCACCATGGAAAGATTAGCTGGGCTCAGTAGCTATGGGAATTTCCCAGGTATTTGGCCCAGAGAAATGGAACTTCTCTTCACTTTGCATAACACAAGGGGCTTTTCTGGACAACTTTGGTGGTCAGCTTCTTTCAGGGAGCCTAGCATACCTCCAAAGTGATAGCATCTGCTTGGATGATTTTTAGAAGGATTGATGCCTCACTCTAATATCAGATAATGAGGTCACAGCTGTGCAACCAGTGAGCCCCTCATTTAGGCTTAGGCTGTGCTAACTCCCCTTTGGCCTGATTCCTAAAGTGATGGGATTCTCCCAGTGAAACGTGGCACTTTGGTTTTCTAGTGTTTTCCAGACCATCCTGGGCAAACATCCTCTGTAGGTTAGCAGAGCATCTTCACTCAACAAGTTAGTTCATGGTGTCCAGAAGGATACAAACAGTACACAGATGCAGACCGACTACAGCTTGCAGGTTAAGTCCAGTGGTCCAGCTAAATGCAGATTTATAGCAAACCTCTCTAGACTTCAGGATGCCTTTATTTGGATCTACACTTTGCTACTCCCTTTCTGTCCTACCCCAATTGTGTGCTGAAGGCAGTGCCTTGAATGTGGCAACTGCAACACCAAGACTTGTGCCTGATATACCATCACCACTGATGCTACACCATCAAATGATCTAAACTATGGCCAGGTTAGTGAACCCCTGAGAAGAAAAATCATTCTCTTTCCTACCTATTTTAGAGTGTGAAACCTGCAAGCTGATGAGAGCAGTAAAACTCCTTGACAACCAGACGTGTTTTGATTTTCTTTCCCCTTGCCAGCATGCAAGTGCAATCCCCAAGGGTCGCTGAATGCCAGCTGTAGTAAACTGGGGGGCCAGTGCCAGTGCAAAGCCAACGTCGTGGGACGCTGCTGTGACACCTGCTCTGCAGGCAGCTACGGCTTCGGCTTCCACGGCTGCTACGGTGAGTGCCCTGCAGCCAGCACCCTGCCAGTGCCGCTAGCACACCCCAGTGTTTAGGGCTTTAAATCCCAGATTACGTGTGAAGCAATATAAAAACGTTTCCATGAATAACAGATTTTGCACCCCTGCTGCCGTAGAGCAGCGCCAGCGATGAGATGGCAGGAAGGCTTTACGGACACAGCTTTGCTTTGGGTGTTTTCCAGCATGCGAGTGCCACCCGCAGGGCTCGCTGGGCGCGCTGTGTGACCAGGTGACGGGGCAGTGCTCCTGCCGCCGGGGCGTGGGTGGCCAGCGCTGCAGCCGCTGCCTGGCCGGCTACTTCGGATTCCCCCAGTGCCGGCCCTGTCCCTGCAATGGCCACGCCGAGCTGTGCGACCCTCTGAGCGGAGAGTGCCTCGGCTGCCGCGGGTTCACCGCCGGGAGCCGCTGTGAAAGGTCAGTTCAGGGCAGCGCTGCAAAGATACACCGACACTGACACTGACATTGGTGGTCTCCAAAATGCCTCTGTAGCTACAAATGCATTGATTAACAGGAAACACGCACCTAAACCAGGATGAAACTGGGCCTGCTGAATGTCAGGTAACTATTTCTGTGGCAAATGCAAGTGAGAATGTGCATGCAAAGCCTGTGGGTGGACTGCAGGCAGGACATGCACCCAGCATTGCAGCAGGCTACCTGCAAGAAGGCATTTGAGACACGGACACTATGGCACCATGTACTTGGAGACACACACAAAGCGCTGTGTGTGGGATGAACTCACTCCTGCCAGGTTCCAAATTGCCAGCTTTCAAATTTAAAATCCAGCACAAGGCTAGCCAAGAGGCTGAATATTTGCTGAATACTCATTTTAATACCTGCAATTACCTCTAAGGAGTTTAAGTAAATGTACCCTCTTTGCTGGTCGTATTAGTTCCATACCACCAGCAAATTACCTTCCCCACATGTTCCAGCTCCATTCAGAACACTTCTCCTCTTTTTTATTTTGTACATTGGCAGCAGTATTACAGTTCAACATGGGCATCAAAATTAAGTTTGTTAATTTGGTTTGGATGGGCTATACCTTGCCATTTATTTTAAGAGGATTTCCTCATGAAACCTGTTGAGCTTTTCCTGCAGTGCTTTTAGACAGTGCAGTCTTTGGCTGCAGATGGCAAACAGATTAAAAATGGGAGAGTGAAACACTTTTTCTCCTCCTGTGGCTTTGCAGGATCTCTGTGGGGAGCATACTCAGGTAGCCAAGTCTTCTAGCCCTGCCTGTATACATATGGAGAACTGTGTTCCCATTTGCCATAATAAAGCAGATCAAAGACTGAGGATGCTTCAGAAGCCTCTGCTTTGCTGTTGCTGCAGCACTATGGGGGGTTGGGATGCAGAGGCATTGGTGGTGGGCAGAGTGGCTGAGCCTCCAGGGAGCCCCAAAAGCCCCCACCAGTCTGGGTAACAGCACAACCACCAGCACCTTGAAAGAGCTGTTGCCCCAGGTTGCCTGTGCCAACACACTTTACTGTCATGTCAACCATTCTGTGTGTGTGTCTGTATGGAAATAGATGAATGTATGTACTGATGGGTAAATATATAGAATTTTTACATAGCAGCTTTTAGCTGTCTATGTAGAGCATGTGTGATATGTCATACCATAATAATTTAGATTACAATAGTTCCATAGTAGGTAAAAGTCTTCACAAACATTTCTTGAAAGCAAAACATGTCTTTTTTATTTTGTTTCAAATTTTGAGAATGCAGCTCTGATTTTCCATTTTAGAACACCTTTGAAACTTGACATATCTCTACCAATTGATGGAGATAGCATTACCATGGTCTAGAATACTGATTTCAATATATACATATAAATTGATTCACCTGCATGAAGCACTTGACAATTTGTCCTGCTTTGGCAGATGCATGGATGGTTATTATGGAAACCCTCTGGATGGAGAACCCTGCCACCCATGCATGTGTCCAGGGTCACCTACAAGTGATAGGTATTTTGCACGTTCCTGTTACCAGGACTCCCAGTCTGCACAGCTTGTCTGTAATTGTCTCGAGGGATATTCAGGTATGAAGCAAAATAAGGACTGGCTTTGATACTACTAAAATTAACATAAGAGAAAAATAGATCATCCTCCACCTGTTGGGTTCAGAAATAACAATGAGGTAATGCTAATAAAACAGCTAAGAAGAGTTATCCCTCAAGTTTACTGAAATTATGTGGCTAAGTTTTCATTAGGAAGAATGGGAATTGTGCAGTTAGTTTTAAAAAGGGATTCACCTATGTGGATACAGTGAAGTCATTAATTGTTCTGACGTCACTCTCTTGAAATCTTCTCCTTTCCAGGGGCATTACATTAATCTGGTAGGCTGAGGAGAGGAACTGCAGTTGCTTGTTACCTCTGAAGAAGAAGCATTGCAAGCCCAAATGGGAATGATTAGGGCATCAAAAGGAGCTGATAAGATTTCCCAATCAGAGAAAGTCTTTCTCCGTATGGAGGAAACTCTTTGACATGATGCCTTAAAGTGACTGCTTCATTGTTCAAATAGTCACTTTAGAAATGGGGCTTCAATTCTCAGTAGTCTCAAATGCAGATATTTTTGCAGCAAACTGATTCCTCATTTTCTAAGGTCTTGTTGACTTAGGTTGAATTCCTGAAGGGAAAACTGAAGATATTTCCTTTTCCTTGGGCATTAGAAAGATTTCCTGTGATGGAAGCAAAGCTTAATGGGAAGCACTGCTGAAAATTAAAGCGATGCTGCCATCTTTACTTTGGCAAGGTTCCTTTATAAGTCAAGAGTAGTTTTGCTTGAGCAATTGCTGTAGGGCCAAAATGATTCATGTTGGTGTTCACCCAGGGGGCTTCCTTCCTCATTAATCACTGCACTTCTCAGTTTTGGACTTTATTGCTCCTGCTACTTTCCAACAAGACTCTTGGTCACTTTTGTAGCACTGAAGCACTCTTCTCAGAGATTGAGAAAGGCTCTGGGTCCTGAGGAGCACAGTGAAGTGGCAGAGTCCTTGGCTGAGGATGAACCAGTGGACATGGTTCCAGAAACACCAGTCTACTCAGAATGGTTTCTAAGAGGCAGAGGTAGCACCCAAATCAGGGCAGGCATTGAGATGAAATGCAGAAATAGTTGTAATGCCAGCAAGCAAGGACAGAGCATCAGAGTTCATCTGAGCTCCTGGGTACCTCCCACATTTCAATGCTGCTGCTGGAGTGAAGGGCCAAGGAAAATCCTGCAAGTATGGCTAGCCCTGACTACTGCTGTTGAATGGACTTTGATGGAAAAATATGTTTGGAAGTGCATGATGGGGCACCTATTTACTAAAAGGAATTCCTTGGTATAAACAGCTTGGGATGAGGAGGGTGTATTTCCATCAGACTTCAGTGGGAAAGATATAATTTAAACTGATCAGAAGATTAAATGGTAATGGATTACCCTTTAACAGGTGGATATTTTCCATTGAAAATGTGCATTTGAACAGATAGTCTGAATATTTTAATAATATTACTGGAAATTACATGTTTCACTTGAATTCCCATCAGCCAACAATATTTTTACCTTCCTCTAACAGGCAATCAGTGTGACGAGTGTCCTAGTGGGTTCTACAAAAATGCCAGCAGCCCTGGGCTTGATTGTGCACCATGTCCCTGTAATAACAACATTGATTTGACAGACCCAGAGTCCTGTAACAGGGTCACTGGGGAATGCACCAAGTGTTTACACAACACCCATGGAGCAAACTGCCAGTTCTGCAAACCAGGTTATTTTGGCTCAGCCCTCAATCAAAGCTGTCAAAGTAAGTAACAGCACTGCAATTCTGTTTTACTACCAAGAAAATGGTTTTAAAAAAACAGGCTGTAGGGAAAGGCTAGACCTTGGAGGGAAGATAAAACTAAAGCAGATAAATAGAGCAAAATATAAGAATCACAAATGTATTTTTCTATTTACTAAATATAAATGTATCAGTGATACAAATAACTTAACATGGCATCTATTAAATTTTTGTCATTCAAGTCTCACTAAATCTCATACTGAATATCACTCCTAGAAAACACTAATTTGTGAAATGAGCAGTACTCTCTGTTAGAAAAATAAATGTGCATCAGGAAGGAATCAAAAGTAAATGAATCAGTGATAATTGTTTATCCATGTTGCTGGCTAATTCCAGCTAAGCTCAGTTGGATCTCAGTTAACCAGATGATCCCTTGCTGAATTTCCTGCCTCACCAGTTGTTTACATTAAGTGGCTAGAGTGAGCTCATTCAAGCAATTTAATAGATTCTGTGAGGACACATCACTAACTTAGCACTTTGAACAGAAGAGTAGAAGTGTAAGGAAAATCAAGGGTCAAACTTCTTCCCAATTTTTCTCTATACTCATTTTCACAGATGTGCCTGACTGAAGATTTTTTTTTATAGCCAAGATAATTATAAGGATAGCCAAGAAAGTCTTTTTCTGGGAATCTCTAAAATAAGGTCCAAGCCCATCCCTCATTCATTCTTGGAAGATGTCTGTTAGAAATCATTAAGTGAGAACTTTTGGCTTCTCACAAGGAAGGCTTCTTATCTTACTTGGCTTACTGGGGATTCCCATGCTGGATAATGCTTACTGTAAATCAACTTATCCTTACCCAATATATTTAACATTGCACATTCTAATAAGATTTAAAATTCACCGAGCCTTCATTTTTTGTGCCTGTATTAAAAGTGTTGAACATTCACAGTAAGTTTTGTCAAAGCCAGATGTAAGTTAATACAGAAAGGCAGGTACTGTGTGTGAGATTAAACACGTTCAGGGTCACTAAAAGCAAACCTACAGTGTGGGTTTTATATCCAGCTCTGATTGTCCATCAGCTGTCTGTATTACTGTCTGCTGTAGTGATTGTCCCTCTTTTTCCAGGCTGCATGTGCAATCTGGCAGGTGTTCACCCTGCCATGTGCCCAGGGGGGGATGCAGCCTGCCTGTGTGACCCAGCCACAGGAGCTTGTCCTTGCCTGCCCAACGTGCTGGGTGCCACCTGTGACCAATGTGCCCCTGGCTACTGGCACCTGGCTAGCAGAAAAGGATGTCAGACCTGTGACTGTGATCCAAAAAACTCCCAAAGCAACCAGTGCGACCAGGCAAGAAAATTACTATGTTTTCCAGGAGCCAGGGTTCTGGTGTTTTGACACAGCAAAATGGGGAACCTCTTATAAATGAATTTTTTTTTGGTCATATTCCCTAAAAACAAAAAATTCTTTGAAAGTTTGTAGTTTGTGCAATCACACTGAGAGTCATTAAATCAAAAATGTTGTTCTGATAATGTGGCTTTGCAGGTTGGTCTTTGTCATGTTGTTTATTTGTCAAGTGGATCCTAGAAATACTTTGTAAAAAGATGTCACAGGGAAAAAACTGCCTCATAAATAGACATATAGGGAAGAGGGAAATCTAAGCTTGGACCCAAGAGTCTTAGGAGTATTTTATAAGTGTTTATTTTCATAAAGTAGCAGCCGTGACCATTACATTAGTCATGCCTCATCTATCATACTGCTGGAGTACCTTTTCTCATCTTTAATTCCTGTGCACATTTCAGGGCTAGAATGTAGAAAAAAATAAACAGTGTTTCAGAATTGAGAGGAAAAATTGTGGTCCCGTGGAGTCAACAGCAATTTTGCCATTGACTTCTGAGCACCATGAGCTTATCCTAATGTGTTTGCACATTTTTGTTAAAATGTGCTCTCTGTTTGTTCCAGTTTATTCACTAGATTTATTATTTTTTTTAGCAAATTTAGTTCTTGACCTCAAAAAACTACTAGCAATTATCAAAGTTGTAATTCTCTGGAGTCTCATTTAATAGCTGAATTACAAGATAATTTTTCTAGGGCAACGTGCGTAATATATCCTCAAGGTTTTCACTTACAATTGATATATTGTGTAGTCTAAAATTGAAATGTTAAGATGAGTACTTAGATCCAGCAAAAATAAAAAATAAGTCTGTTTTGCAAAGGAAAATAATCCTCTCAGATCATAGTCAGAGGATGAGTTCTCAAACAGGCATCAGCAGACTGGATCAGACAGAAACTCTGACATTAGTAAAGTAAAGCCATTTCTTAGGGTGTGTTTTGTTTTCAGGACCTTCAGGAGGAAGATAGGAAAGTTGGGCCAATGGTGGGTAAATTATGGTGTTCAAAGATTGGGCAAGTAGTATTGCTGCAGGTCTTGTACAGCTGAAATATATAATGTATATCCAGCCCTGTGGCTCTGCTGGAAGTTATTCAATCCTAACTGTCTTTACAGCTTACAGGCCAGTGTCCATGTAAGCCAGGTTACAGTGGAAGATGCTGTAATGAATGTGAGGAAAACTACTTTGGCAACCCCCAGCTGCATTGCATTTGTAAGTATTATAAAGTGGGACAACTGGCTTAGAAACTGCCTCAACATTAATATTAACCTTTTATATTCACAGGGGAGACAGGGTGTGCACGTAGAGAAACAGTCTTTCATATGTTTGTGTGTATGAGATGGACAAGTGTTTATATTGTTTATCTATATTGTTATTTCAATGGTTAAGATGGAAGTCAGAGATGAAGAAGAGCCACTACTGTGCAGTCCACCTTGCTCTAACTCAAACACTGGTTTGCTTTTCTTATCATGAAATGTGCCTTTTTCATGCATTAATCTCTCAGAAAAGGAACAACTGGGTGTAACCTGCTGCTCCTTTCTTGCAGCGTGTGAGTGTAACCTGGAGGGGACCCGGCAGCCCGCGTGCGACGCAGCCACGGGCGCGTGTAACTGCCGCGCCGGAGTCAGCGGCCGGCTCTGCCACCACTGCAGCCGCGGCTTCCACAAGGACTTTCCCTCCTGCCACCGGTGCCACCTTTGCTTTGATCAGTGGGACACTGAGATTGCTGCCCTTGCTCAGACCGTGCAGGGGTTAATGAGGTTTGCAGCAAAGCTGGAAGATAAAGGAGGACGAATGCCCAGCTGTGACATGCGCTTCAAAGCCTTCGAAGATGCCATTTCTGAAACTGAACGCATTTTGAGACATCCTGTCCTTTCACTGGAGGCCCTTGCAGCCATCAGGGATTTTAAGGGCTACCTTCAGTAAGGGCTAGGTTGCTCCTGAAAACATCCATTAGCTGAGAAACTGTCTTCCCCCAGCCTCCACCAGCCGTTCCTACATGTCAAGTCCCACTTTGGATCAGCACATGCTGGTCTACTGTTTTCAATAGATCTCTGAACAAAACAATCCTTAATATATGCCTAATCCATACAGTCATATACTTAAATTGTGGAATTCTCCAGTTCATACTAAGGGTTTTCTAAATAAGCCATGCAAGTAAATGTTTCTGCATATTTATAAATGCATCTTTTGCCCTCTAAAATACTGTGTAACTCAATTTTAGTTTAAAAACAATCTGGTCTGACTTCTGCTTAACTGTCTTCTCCCCTTCAGACAAAAAATTGCACAGATGGATTCCCTTCACAGTTTGCCCTTTGAGTTTCCTGACCTTAACAAGAACATAGAAGATATTGGAGAAGAAGCTGACCTAGTGTTTGAACTTCTTCAACACAAAATACATCTACATCGAAGTTTTCAGTACTTGAGCTTCAAAGGTAAGCCAGCAATGAATTAAAATGTGTGGATATTTTCCCAAAATTTTGGAAGGTTTTCTCATCATTAAACCATACACCATTTCAACAATCCCTAAATTTTAGCTTCCTATGGTAGCACAACAATGCTGACACTGACAACATTTTATACCGACTTTCCAAATTCTCTTTTAAAATGCTGTGATTTTTAAGAATCCCAAATCTCAGATGCATATGCCAGGGTCACATCAGTCAGAAGTCTCAAATCTAAACGCTTACACCAGGATATAAAAGAAACTCAGTTTCACAGAACAGACTCACATGCAGTAGAACAGCAAAGGATTGCCCCCCATGTTTGACTCCTCTTGCTCATAGAAATACTTAAAGTAGCTTGTACAGGAATGACTTAATCAAAGCATAGTCTCATAGTGCAGCTTCTGAGTGTTCCCACGGGAAAATACTTGTAGCTCTTTGAGACAAGTAGCACTCCATCATCAAAAAATATGAAAGCAGAACTGAACTCCTTGGCATTTTTGAAAGAATTACACACTCTATGCTTGAGTTAAGTATAGTCTCTATCAGCTGCTAATAGCTCTAATGATGGTGTCCCACACTGGTTTCTGGAGAAAAATGGGGATGCATCAGGCAGGAATCTAGTACAGGTGCTAGACCACCCACAATGGCAGGAGATGGTCAGCAGAATCCTCTCCAAAGAGATGGCTGCCAAGACATGAACCCCCAGAAGATAAGGACTTAGCACAGAAGACACAAGCTACAAGCAATGCACTCCTTACAGTTCCTCTGTGTTTCATTCAGGCAAGAAAGACTTGGCCCAGTCAAGTTTTTTTTGTTTGTTTGTTTTTGTTTTAAGAAAAAAGAAAGAAAAATAAGATAAAAAAGAAGGAAAAGTCAACAAAATGCAAAGTGGAGGGAATGGAAAAAGGGAAAAGAGGGATTAACTAAGATTTAGGGCTCCCGTGCCCTGTTGTACTTGGCAGCCCCCTGGGGCAGCTCCTCAGCTCAGGTCCCTCTGCAATCAGCCAGCACAGCTCTCCCAGGCTCTGCTTCTCAAATCAACTGAGCCTTGCACAGGCTGGGAAAGGCAGAAAGGCAAAGAAACAATAAATCCCAGGGAGGTCAGTGGACACAGAGCTGAGGCATCTGTGGTGCTCTCTGGTCACATTCCAAACCCACTTCATCTTTTGGCCTCTGGAGACAGATAAACAGCTCTATAAAAAGCACATGGGAGTGTGGGGAGGGGAAAACCTTGAATTTAAGATGAATTTCCTATCAAGGCCACAAATATTCATCGGTTCTGCTACCAAGCATATAATAGCACAAAAGTAACATTTCCCTCAAGATAACCAGCTTTTCTGATACCCAGTAGAGAGACTGGCTCCTCTCTCCATCTTCCTTTCTGACCAGCAGCATATCCTATACATGGCTCTGTCTGCTTTTCCTCTCCTTTCTGCTGAGGTAGAGCAGGATATGGCCACATACACCATCTGAGGCACATCTGGCACTTGTGCCTTAGACACACATTGAGAATGAGCTCCTGCCTCTGTGTCTGCAGAGGATCAGGAGTCAGTCTTCCTCACAGGCATATATTCAGCTAGATGACCTGGAAACATCAGTATCTAATGATAAATTAAAACCATTGGAAAAACCAAGACACAAGTGTCCTTAAAATAATATTTGCAGTATATGAGATCTCATTAATTATGGCTCTCCAGCATTGGCCCCTGGCTTTGCAGCCACTGAGGTACAGTAATGCAATGAGAGAAGCTTCCTAGGCTGTAAATCAAGCCTAGGCTAAGACACTGTGTTTAATGTAAGGGAACTCAGAATCTCTACAGCTCCATCAAAAACCAAATGTGGAAAATGCACTTAAGCCTCTTAATGGAGAGCTGAACCACTGTGAAATATTCCTGCAATGAAATTGTTGCATGGAAAAAAGTCTGTGTCCTAGATGAGGAGTTACAGCAGTCTCTTGCCAGGTATTTTGTATTAAGAACTAACTTTAAACTGTATATTGTTTCCAAGAATTGCAAGATAAATAAATAGTCCTGGTTCCACATAACTAAACATGGTTCAGCTTCAATCAAAGCCAAGGGCTTTAGAGTCTGAATCAAAGCACACAGAACTAGGGTGTCCTGTCTTTGACTTCAACTAGTAACTGAGTCAGTTACCAGCACAAAGAGAGAAGTTATTCAGAGACCTCTAATGCTTTTTCACTGCTGACACATCAGTTCTGGCTCTGGACATATTTCTGCCTAGGAATGTGGGGACAAATCTGGGCTCTCTGGAGATCTGGGAAACCTCGACAGCAGCAGGAACAGCTTTAAATCATGTGTGTACCAAGAGACCTGAGTCCTTTTCTCAGGCTATTAATCTGCAAAAATGTAATATTCTCCAACCATTTTAAGCCAACTTAAGGCAAAGCTTTCACTGACCAAGTAAGACTCTTGCCAGAAAGTATTTTTTACCTGGCCTATGTGCTTATAGTGGAAGTGCTTTTTTTTAATGCATCAGTCCTGAAGCTGGATTTTCCAAAGACCAAAAGCTCTCATATTGTAATGTAAATTTTGGTCTCAGTCTAGCAGACCACTTACTCTTGGGTGCTGTGCTGAACAGAAAGGACACATGCTTTCCTGACTTCACAATCAGGGAGCTGATAATTTCATGACAACTGGCAGAAACAGTTTTCCTGCCTAAAACATACTAAATGTCAGGAGCTTTTAGCCAATCAACAATGGCAGTAATGATGAGCTACTGATGAATGCAGATCAGCAGCAGTTAGTGTCAATAATGGGATCTCCTTCAGAGTTTTGTCTATTCTATTGCTTTCTCAAACACCTTTGGCATCCTATGGATGACATAGGATCCACCATATTTTCATCTAGTTTAGCAGGTTTTATGACCATTGATAACTATTTCTATTTGGCAACTGGATAACTAGAGAATTAAAAAGCTTGGCTGAGGAAATGACAATTCCTGTCCTTCCCTGCTGTCCCAAATCAAACACCAGTGAATCACCTGTTACTCAGCAATTGTCCAGAATTCAACTAAATGCACAAACTGAATGCAACCAACAGCAGTTGGTGCTAAACCCTATTTCTGTTGGTACAGAGGCCCTCAGCAGCATTAGGAAACACTCTGAAGTATCACTGCTGGCAGAACAGAAGACCAGGGGGACAACCCCTATTGTGAGACACTCAGAGGACACCAGGAACAAAGCTCTCACTATGTTGGACCATCAGGTCTTAAATGCAAGCAATGTGCTGCAACAGCTCAGAAAGATCAAAAGCCCTGGCATCCAAAACTTGAATGAAAAGGTAGGCACTGTGGATTTTTAATGAAAGCTGAAAAAAAAGCTCCATAACCCAAAAAAATTCTCTCTTTTTTTTTTTGATGTTGCAGTAGGTTTTATTTTAAAAGGGTGCTTACATGCATTTTTAAGTCTAGAAAATGGCACTTTCTTGCCACAGCCATGCAATCACATCAAAAACAGCTGCACTTCTCAGCTGTACTTATTTCCAACCTGGAAGCCATTGATCCCAGCACAAAGAACTGTTTAAGCACTCTCTAGTCTCAAGAGGATATCAGAGTAATTTCAGAAGGAATAACACAAACTTCCTCAATGAGTAAGTTAAACTAAGCAGAGTGACTTTGTCCTGGAGTGGATGGGGAGTGCTTACATATCCTTTGTGTAACCTCTGGGAAAAAAGGTCTGCAGGGCAGCAGTAAATACCTGATAGTACCAATTAATAACAAATCTGGAAGACATCATCTACCTAAGCCTTTAGGTTCCTTATCTGTGTTAAAATAACTGGGGCATGAGACATGGCACTTTGCTCTGTTAGAGGTTACCTGGCTCCTTTAGAAGAAGCCATTGACCCATGGTCTGGATAAAGTTAGGGAATGGTTTCAGCCCTTTTGCTAATGAAGAGTGAAGCAAGGGTCTTAGGGCAAACATGGAGCCTAACAAATGGCTCATGCAAGGATGCTCAGAGCCATGGGCTGCTACTGCATCCTTCAAATCAGGGGAGGGGGACTTGTAACTGGCAGTCATACCCATCTTTATAAAGACCAGAAGCTGTGTCCCATCCTATATTCAATGTTCATATCATGTCAAACATCTTCCTTCTCTCAGGAATGTACCTCAGGCCCCAGAGGAGTTCTGACATAAGCATCTTCCTTATTGCAGATCTGTGGTGTTCCAGGAGACCAGCCATGTGCCACAGCAGCCTGTGGGGGAGCTTTGTGCCAAGACAGTCATGGACTAAGGCAGTGTGGTGGCCCAGGCTGCACTGGAGCTCTTCCTCTCTCCTCTGAGGCCTTCAGGAAAGCTGAGGAGACTGCTGTGTTGCTAAATAACTTGACTACTCAGCTACAGAAACCTGAGAATCAGGTGCTGTGTATCTAACCTACATTTGTTCAGTGAAATGGATGGAGGATGAGATTTGGGAGGTCACAAATCTACAAAAACTCAACTGCTCTTTGGACAAAGAGCAGTGACATAGTGATAGGCTCTGTCCCAACATCACAAACCTATCATGATTCAGTACCATGTGCCAGCCCCACCAAGAGAATGGCTTTATTTAGATCTTCTTCCTCACAGCTGCTAAGATTTCAAAAGTCATGGTGCCCAGTGTCCAAGTTGGAGGTTTCAGGCTAGAATTGTTTATATTTTTACTGGGAAAGATTCAAATGGCACCATTTGTTAGTAGCCTGACATGCTTATTGCAATGGGATTACTGCTGTGCATGGTGTTAAACTTTATTTATATATCTTCATGCTACTCATGTTTGCCAATAAATTAATCTTGAAAATAATTTCAAGATGAAGCTATTCTGCCCCCAGTAATGTTTAGGAGGGCATCAATTAGTCAACTACACTGCACAGTAGCAGTGAAAAGTAATTTAAGCAAAGTGTGACCAATGCAACATATGCCAAGGAAACAAAACACAAATCCCAAAGCACCAGTAAGGAGATTATTCTTATTAACTGTCAGAGATGATGCCTGTTACTTATAGGCAAAACACAATTTCCAGCAGAAATTACGTTCTGCTGTGGCTTTGTCCTGTCCCTGCAGGATGCCTGGGCATCCGTGTCCTGTTTTTAAAATGACTGGACAGAGCATCCCAGCCACGGCCCCGGGGCACGGGGAGCCGCAGCCGAGGGACCCGCGGGACCCGCCCCCGGTCCCACAAGCTCAGCGCCCCTGATAACGAGTGAGCGATTTTGACACAGCCCAGAAATAAAAACATCAGCATTTTCCTCGTTACGTGGGGAAAGACCAAATCTATTCCCTCTGCAGACCAGAGGTGTACCTGAGCCATTCTCGAAGGCAAAGCCCCTACCAAAATAAAATACTGTTGGAATTTGATAATTAAAGTTCTCCTGTAAATTAACAAGAATACTAATTTAGTGTCTAAATGTAACTTTTAAAGACAAACCCTGAACTCTATCTTCCTTGTGTCCTATTTAAGTGTTTTTTTACAGCAAATCCAATATGAAATGACAAATGAAATTACATTTTCTGTAGTCAGATCTGAATCTGATCACTGACAACCTACAGTACTGCAATAACTGTCAGTATTCTACTTTAGAAACAGAAGGGGGCTGTGGTTTAGCAGTGGTTGCAGAGAGAAAAAAATGCTTGATTTAGGCTTTTTCTGAGGCCAGATGAAGACCAAGATGTAGCAGCTTCTGGAGTACCCCAAAGGGGTCTTTCTACTGCTTTTCAAAGCCACATCAAGTGATTTCAGATGAGGCTTAGATCAACATTACCTTTGTCAGAGCCCAGTTTGCAAAGCAATGACAGATAACCTCCAGAAAATGGCACTGATGTTTCTAATAATATTTCCAGATTGAAAGCATTAGAAAAATGGCAGAAGAGAGCAAACTGAAAGGCTCACGATTTAATGGGCAACTGGAGATGGCTTTGAATGAAATTAAAGTTGATGGAGAGATTGCTAAGGAGTACATCCAAAAAGTGAAAGACTTCTTGTTAGGTAAATATACAGTGTTCTTTTTTATTCATTTTTCATAAATATATTCCAATATAATACAGCATAATAGACAGTCAGAAGATGATCTAGCTGTGTATGCATGAAATTTCTCATCTAGCTCCTGAGCTGTGAAAAACTTCTTCAATCCCTTTTTTTCTAGTGCTTCTTTCTACCAGGTGACAGTACTTTGCATCAATTTTAATATATCTGTTATGTTCTTTTATTACTGTGTTTAATTTGAAGTAACTCCCTCTGTTCCTGGTTTATATGAGTAAGAACTACTAAAACAATTTCCTACAATATATAATGGCCAGCCATGTCCAATGCATCCTCAAATTGTTATTCCACCCCCTTCTTCCAGGCCCATAAATAGAGGTTCTCAGTAGGGAGCGTGGGAACTAGGACACATCCCACTCCATAGTCTCCATAAAGCTGTAACTCGAGGAATCAAAGGGTTCTGGTAGAACTTCACAGCTTTCATAAAAAACAAAACAAAACCACCATGCAGGAAAATGATGTAGGGAACATCCTACATTTTTTTTACGAGATGCACATCAGAGGGTTCAAACGTGGCAGGATTTTCTTTAATCTTCAACATAGCTGGTCTCATAAATTTCTGTGCACTGCAGTCTTTCTGCATTCATATCTCTGTGTCCAAATGGGAGCAAGGGCAGAGGACAGAGGACTTCTTTTGTACAGAAAAATTTATATTATTTTACTGAATTGGAAGATTTAGGTCCATTTAATTCATTATGAGTCTCAGATTTTTACTGATAGCCACTGAAAATCCCTTCCTTCACTCTTCTTCTATGTTTCTTAGTAGACATAAAACATTTATTAGCAGTTATAAAATAAGTTTTTTGAATCTTTTTTTGTTGATTGAAGTTTAAGAACACGACCAGCTGAGAAGGATACAGTTACATTAAATTTGCTGTACTTGACACTGATGTGAATGGAGATTTTGGATGAATATATTTCTACAGGAAATAGCTCTCAGGAATGCACTACTGTTTGCACACTAAATGTCTTCTATTTAATTCTTGCTGACTTACTCTGGAGGTTAACACAGCCATTTAATGCATTTAATACAGCTCGACTGCTTTATCACACAAGTTCTTGTCTATAAATGGAAGTGAGCAGAAAACAAAACTGGTGATGTGACTTCTCAAGGCATTGACCACTCTAACTGTGTGTGCCTCTGCTTCTTAGCAAAGGGCTAGGACAAGCTCATTTGTAATGGGAATTGTCAAAATATGTTTTTCTCTATTGCCATTCTATGCAAGTCTGACCTAGGTTCCCTCTGCAGCTTAGCCTTTCTCATTAACCAGCAAAGGAACCAGTTTTTCAATATTGTGGCAACTCCAGGGAAGGGATTACACCCACTGACCAGCTTGGAAATCTCCATTCACACCCCAGCCTTGCCAGCACCTCTTTGATCTGTGGGCCAGGGGAGAAATGGGCTCTGACACATCTAGCTGTGCTGGGCACTGATTTAAAACCCTCCATGGGCTCTGTCCTCCATTAGAATTTTAATAACTCAGTTCAAAGTGGGTTCAAATCATCATTTCAGCCAGTTTTGACAACACTAACAGCAGTACCTGAAAGCATAATATTAAATTACAAAATGTTGGAGATAATTCTCTTACCCCCTTGCTATGCCTGTCAGCTTTATTCTTCCACATTACTCAAAAGGTAGGCAGCCATAATAACCATTTACGGGAGGAAAGAGCTACCTCAGGATCCTCTCAGCTCCATTTCTGTTGCAGATGAGAGTGCACCTCCAGAAGACATTGAGAAAGTGGCAAATTATGTTTTGCAAATAAACCTTCCCCTGACTCCACAAGAGCTCACAGACATGCTTGGCAAACTCCAAAGCATTATGAACCACTGTGAGAAGTACAAACTGAATAATAAGAGAAACATAAAAAGGGAGGATGCACAGACACTGCTGGTGGAGGCACAAGAGGCTGAGTAAGTTGAGTTTTCTATACTGGTGTGAAAGCTCCAGCTGGAATGGTACTGTGCACAGTAGATCTGCTCCATACCTCTGGCAGTATCCCAGTAACACTGGGAGAAGAGTCCAGGTGGAGATTTCACCTTGCTTTTCCCACAGGGCCTCTCCAGCAGGAAGGAGCCATTGCTGCTCAGGCTGCAGGAGCCAACGAGCTGAAGGGAAGCAGATCCTGACAGCTCTTGGCTCCTCTGCCTGCTGAGATAGAGAGGCCAAAACAGCTACTGAATTCCACCTTGGACTGGTGGAGCATTACAACTGGCTCACTGGGTGGTTTGAATAAGGGTGAGAAAGATCCAACAAGAGAAAAAACATGTTCACCCATGAGTCTTCCCTACTAGCAGTGCACTACAAGGCAGCCAGCAGCACCCAACCTCACCCTGAGTACAGCAACTCAGGTGCTCCCCCACAAAGTCCTTTTCTGGAGTTTTGCTTTATCAGTTCACCACAATTTTAATGGTTGTTGTTGGACTTGAGGAAACATTCCTGCATGTCAGCATGGGTGCATTTGAAACATGTTCTTGCTTTGCTCACCACACCATGATACTACACACACTTCCTTTTTTCCATTTTAGCAAAGCAGCTAAAGCTCTTCTGCCAGTGGATGCCATTAATAATAAACTAAAAAATGTTGTCAAGTCCCAAGGGCACTCCAAAAACACCATCATAAAGTTAAACGAAGAGATACGAGGCATCAGAGCACAAATCTCTCAGGTATCTTACTGCAAATATTTTAATTTATTTGCTATATTTATTAGAAAGAGATACTTAATTCTGAAGTTTCCTTAACATAAATAAATAAAACCAGAATGTGGCACAGATATGACACCAATTCCATACTGCTTAAGGCTCTCTTAATCCATTGCCAGTCACTCATTACCATGCTCTGCAATCTGGATGGACATTGCATAAGAAATCACAGCCTTCAATTGCTCTGTTTTAGGCTGAGAACCAAGTGAACAAGACAAATTATAAACTAAATGACTTGTTAGCCAAACAGACTGAGATGGAAGATGAAAGTGCTTCATGGCAGGCAAAAATGCTGATGAATAAGAATCAAGCTGCAAAGGCAAGAGCAGAAGCAGAAGCAGCTCACAAGCAAGCCCAGAATGTTGATAATGTAAGTCCCTCTGTCACATGTTAAGGGAAAAAAAAAAGTCCTCCATGTTTAATAGTATTTCTGCTTCAGAACATTGCCCTGCTGTCATCAATACATAATATTTTCTTTGTGCCATGCAGTGTAAAATGCCACAGGTTGAGAAGAATTTGTGTTTTATTTCAAGGTTTCTGGCATACGCTTGTGTTAGCTTGAATGAAAGAAAGCATACACATTTCTCTGGCTACTTCATGACGTTTTTTCTTGCACTGTGTATAAGACTTGTAGTCACCATGGGCACCAATAAACACAACAAAACAAATCAAACAAATCACAAAACCAGATATTAAAATACATGAGTGATGGAAGCAGCCTGACAATTCATCCTGTGCTGTTCTCCTTCAGAGAAAATTGGTGTGGGAGTTACTTGGAGTTTTTGGTTGGCTTGGTGCTTTCCAGTAGTTCAGTGTTTTGAAAATGCAGCTAGAAATTTGCTAAAATTACAAGAACCAAGTACCCACAGCACAAGCTTGGAACATGGCCATAATTCCAAGTTACAAGAATGGTAGGCAAAATCTAAACTGCAGTCTCAACAGCAACCTGGGTCAGCAGAGAACAGATTAGACAGTAAATTTAACTGCAATTGGAAATGTAAAAACTCCAACATTGCAACAGACAATTCATTAAATTTGAATTAAGCCTTATGGCTAAATGAAATTTACAGAAAAGCCCTACAACAGAAGCAAAACCAGCATAAACCTAAAATATCTTAAATTATATTTTCTTTATATCTGTGCCCTTTCCTCTATTCCACTGGCAGTTTGTTTTAATTGATTTCTACTGCATTTTGCAAAGCATTTTTCAATGTCTACAAATTATATTTTTTAATATTTAAGAGAATGAGAAATCTAAACTTTGGTTCAAAGAGGATGTTAAAAAAAGTATTAAAACTACTTTCTGTACACCAGATTAATTATGAGATGCTCTTTAAGTAATGGCATTTTGTTACAGGAATTTACTGATGTTAAAAGAAAATACACTATTCTTCAAGAAAAACTAAAAACCCAGGGACCTCCTAAAGTAACACTAGACAAAGTGAAGCGATTGAAAAAAGAAGCAGAAAAACTGGCTGAAGAGACTGAAAAGAAGATAAAAAGAATAACAGGTGATACTCTCACTTCCACAGTGAGTGGTAAGCACTGTGATAGTCATGAATTCAAGGGTACAGACACTACACACTAAGTTTACCCAAAATTAGATTTAAAACAATTTACCTGGTGTAAATCACTGCCTGAAGATACTAATTTTAAAAGCAGTTGAATTGGCTTATGTACTTTTCCTGACTTAAATAGATTGCTAAAAGCAAAGGTTAAGAGCTGCCCACAGAGGGACTTGCAGTTATTTTCTTCAGTTTATAAAGTTGCATAAAGTTTTAGGCAAAACCTGCATCAAACCTGGCTGCAGATTTAGCTGAAGGCCCTGATTTATGCACTTGCTTTGGGCACTTGGACATTCAACCCTTCCTCTACACTCTGTCTTTCCCCACATCAGCCAGGTGAGGGCTTGTGAGGTGGAGCTGTAGGGCAGCTGTTTTCCATCAGTTCACACTTGATCCCACTCTGACATTATCTCTGAGCAATGGCAGGACACTGCAAGTACAATTAGCAGCTTGTGGGGACTAAAGCTGACATGCACTGAAGTTGCCACGTCAGACAGAGGAGTCATGGGAAGTGGAGACTGTAGCTGCTGTGGCTGTACCAGCACTGCTGCTCACACAGGCTTAGAGGGTCACCAAAAAGGAAGAGCACATCTCATGTCCCTGCAAACTAACACAGGCAAAAGAATTCTCCTAGTGAAGGTCTGGGCATTTCCACTAGGAACCCTTAGGCCTAGGATCCTGCCAGGCTCAATATTAGAAAATACCATGTAACATTAAAAACTGAAGCAGAAACTCTGTCCCAGGGAAAAAACTCTTCAGGACAGGATCCAAATAAATATTTTGGGCGCATAGCTTGGGGAAAGGTGTTAAGATCATTCCAGTCACTCCAAATGCCCAGATGATAAGAATATTAGAAACAGTGAATCTTGTGGATTTAACTCTTTACCAATATGTTTACATTGGTGTAGCTTCATAGGAGCCATCAGAAAACAGTTACACAAGGGAGGGAGACCTAAGCCCATCACACCCAAATTGTCTAGGCTTTAAACACATCAGTGGACACACTGTTCCTCTGAGTGTTTCCATCTAAACCAAGTCCTTTAAGAGCTCTGCCCCATCCTGACTGATGGACTAAAGCACATGCTGAGAAATTAATTTCTTCAAGGCTGTCAGGCTCCTCTTGCTATCCAGAAGCCAGACTTTGCCCTCCAGTTGTATATAACATTCCCCATTCAAAATAGACTTATTGACTCTCAAACTTCTGGGAAAAAAAAATGATGCTAATCCCTGGATTTTACTTACATAACAAATGTGAGCATCATTACATGTCTCTGCTCTTCCAGATTTGGAGAAGAAGCTTCACGAACTGAACCAAACCAAACAAGATAAGGCAGAGCTACTGAGACAACTAGAGGAACAAGTGATAGCCATTAAAAATGAAATCATGGAGCAGGAAAGCAAGTATGCAACATGCAAGAGTTAGGATCTGAACAGACCATCAGGTAAAATGAAGCTGAAATCACCATGATTACCATGTCCTGAGCATCTTGGCACAGGCCATGGGAAATACATCTGAAGTAGCCTAGTGAATAATGTAATTTTATCTTTTTTACTTTTTCTTCTTTTGTCTAGTTGAGTTTATATGGAAATAGGAAATACCTTGTAATAAACAATCTGATTTAGTAACCAGGCATAGTATTTGAAGGAGCTCTACAATATACTCCTGTGCACAATCTAGGGCTTCTTGTGGTGGGGGGGCTGGAAATGCAAAAGGATTGTCTCAAAGACAGACTCCCAACACCCTGTGTCTTCTGCCTAAGAAACGCGGCTGTGCCCTGACGCTGCCCAGGGCTGCCCGGACTCGATGGGGCGATGCAGATGGAGCCCCGCGGGCTCCTGCAGCATCCCCAGGCACCGCCAGTGCTCCAGCCCCTCCTGGCCGAGGCGGAGCAGGGATCCTGTTCCAGGAGCCCCTGGCGGTGCGAGGGTCCCGCTGTGCCGGCTGGAAGCGCTCCGGGCCGGTGGCGGGGGGCGGCAGGGCCGGTTCCCAGTGCCCACTGGATGGCAGTGCTCAGGTGCTTAACTCCGAAAGCAGCTTTAAAATCTTTCCTCTGGCAATGGCGCTCCTGCAGTGCCCGTTTTTATTATGCTTATGGATTCTCGCATTTTTCATTAATGTAACCAACAACTAGAGTATAACTCCAGCTCTGAGGTTTAAGCAGTGAGTCTAAAGGGTCAGAAATGTTGGAAGCCAGTTTCTCCAGCTCTTCTCCCACAATGCAGCACTTCACAGAAATCAGGATTCACTTTTAGCCATCAAGCTAAAAAAAAAAAAAAATGTAGCCATCATTTCTCTTAGCCATCAAGAACACACGAGGTGGCCAAAATTTTAGGCTGTAATACCTTTTTTAAAAATAGAAATAAAGAAGGAATCTGTGGTTAAGCAAATGTTATAGATATGCCAGAGTTTTAACAAGACTGAAGTGAGCTACGCCTCAAAGTCCCACCCTTGGTATACATACTCCTGCAGGACGCAGAGCGGATTAATGATGGGTTTTCCTCGGTCAAAACCAGTCATTCCTGGCTGGGCTGTCCCACAGCGAGGGATTTCATTCAGCACGGTGCTGCTTCGGAGCTCGGATGCAGCCCAGACCATGTCTGTAAAACGAGGAATGCTCTGCGGGAACCCAGGGCTCTCAACATTTCCCCAGGCCAGCAGCACCCGTGAAACAACCCTTATGGATCCAAGGCAGACAAACGCTGCAGAGTTATCAGCTCCTGTGTTTACAAGAGCTCAAGCAGCGCTGGTATGCGCTGGGGGCTTGGGTGGGAGCTGCTGGCGGATGGGATCGCAGAGATACTCCTCTAACTCAAACCAGCTGTGCTCCAGGGCAACGTGCAACATGCATTACACTGCCACACATTCTATTGTGAAAATAATGGGATCGAATTATAACCTTGATATAATCTAAGGTTCCTACCTGAACGAAGGAATGCGTGGAATTTGTGAGTTAGCATTTTCTGAATTTTAGCACTTAAAAAAAATCAGGTGTGAGGCTTCTTTCTAAGTTACTAGGCTGTAAACAGATGATTGTATTTAGACTGACTTTGGCATAATGAAATCAAACATCTCTGTTTTACTTGGAGCATGTACCAAGCTGCTCACATGTGGGTCTCCAGGTAATGAAGGCTTTTCTGCAGGTTTCAGTGCATCTCTGCTAGACTACACCTGGAAGAGGTAAACTGAAGCTCTTAGACAGAAATTCCAAATTGCATATAAACCAAAATTATTTCATTGATGGCTTTAAAAATCTGAATTCTGAAAATCTGAAGCAAAAAGTTGAAAGAGAGCTTTCTCCTAAAATCCACTTTTGACTGTGAGAATTGCTGCATGGCTTTCCACAAGCTACATGGATGTGAAATCTGTAAACACAAGGCGGTTACACAGGCCTGGAGAGGATAAATATCCATGGGGGGAAAACAGAAATCGCTGGAAGGAAAGCGGAAGCAGGAACAAGAAAGTCAGCCCAGAGCCTAACCTCCCCTGCCTGCCTCCAGGCATGCTCAGACACACAAAGGAAGCAGATCCAATGGGACCAGAGGCCACAGAAGTCCAAATCCATCCTATGACAACTTCTGAGATTTAAAACTGTGCAGCATTTCCCATTGGAAGTGACGCAAAAGCTTTCAAACTTTTAAGTTTTTTCAAAGTTAATTTGTGGGGAAAATGCTGTCTCCAGATAAAAAGTACTTATTTGTAGTTCCCCCTGGACCTCTTTCTTGTGGGCAGAAATGGTTTCAGAAAACTGTTTATTGAAAAAGAATTTAAATAAGTTTCTTGCTGTAGAGCATTTTGACTTCAATGGCATTAATGAAAAATGCAAACAACACAACCAAACTGACATATAATCAAAGATACATTTAATCAAAATCATATCATCAGCTCTGTCTACCTGGCATTCAACCACTGCAGTGTTTTAAGAAAATGGGTGATCAAGTGGGTCCCACTGGGGTCAAATTCTGAAATTTTGCTCTTTGAGAAGACTTCCAACCCCACACAAACACAGATACTCCAGGGCTGTAAAGGCGGTTCACCAACCACAAGGATGGGGCATGACACAAAACCAAATTTTTATCATTTGAAGAATCAAATTAAAATACTCCTACTCACTATTTGTCATGAGCACTGCAGAGAGGGAGGGACACAAGTTCTCTGTTCCTAATTACTCACACACCAAATGTGGTGGTTTTGGTTACATGTGAAAGAACAGCACAGTTATGGGGGATGGTGGCTACCCCAGTCTGCAGCTGAAGCTCCAGCTCAATCCCTGATGTCGCAGGGTCCCCCCCAGGCTGGAACAAAGCACGTTTTCATGCTCTCTGTGGCAAGGCACAAAGGAGCCTATAGGGGAGGATAGGACTTCTACAAGGCTATAAAACAGGAAAAAAAAAAAAAAAAAAAAAAAAAAAAAAAAGGAGAAAACTTCAATCCTGGCTGAAAAAATACGGGACAGAAAAAAGTCCAGTGACCATGAAAGAGTTGTGTGTGGGGTGATGCCACTGCCCATCTGCCATGGACCAGAGGAGGCTCTTAGGGCAGCAAAGTAAAACACTTTCTGTTAGTGGGAGGACAAAAATGTTTGTTGTACTGAAGCTTAAAAATATAACAGGATTATGAAACTGAATTTCTTTTGTGAATTTGGAAGGAAACATTGAAGAAGAAGTTTAGAATATTACAATTCCTGCCCTGTCCATTTAGAATGATTTAATTTCATGGATATCTTTAATGAAACAGCTCCATAAGTTCTTTAATCCAGAGTCTTGGGTTATGTTTCAAACTTGGTGTTTAACCTTTAGGGCAAGTCACTTGGTATCTCTCTGTTTCTGCTTATCCATCTGTAAAATGAGAATGAACATATTTACCTACCTCGGCAGGGTTTGCTGGGCCAGACAGACCATGGTGTGTTTTCATTCTGGCACTGCAAATAGTGAGGGCAAAGTGTTCTTGAGGGGCACTGGTACCTGGTAAAGATTTATACAAGTACACGTGTTACACGTGCACAAGCAAAAGCTGGGTATATAAACCCAGGCATTTGTCCCAGCTACATCTATCTTTCATACAGGCTTCTAGGTGATTATTTACCAGTAAACCTTTTCCCTGGATGCTAAGGAGACTGCCACAAGCCAATGAAGCTCCCATGCTCCTCAGCAGAGGCCACGGAACTGATGTGGAAAGCTGGGGTGCAGAGCAGCTCCAGCACAGCCATTTATTCCTTGCTGGAATGCTCCAGTGCCGCTGTGAAGGCAACAGCACCATGTGTTCCCAGCAAAAGGAACACAGCCTGGCTGGCCTAAGTTTGTTGGGCATCTCTGTCTGTGCCAGGGCCACACCTGGCCATGTATGGCAGCACAGCCACCATCCCCAGGAACGGCACTCCTGAGCCACGTGTGTTGGCACTGCAGCACCAGGCAGAACCTTGTGTGCAGTTGCCAACACTCTGTTTCTTTGCTGGGTTTTGGGCCTTATCACCACTGTCCGTCCGTCCATCCATCCATCCATCCATCCATCCATCCATCCATCCATCCATCCATTCTTTCCTCACAGGGGCCCCTCCATCCATAGTACCAGCAGAAGACAGGATTAGGTGAATAACCCCATTCCCTCATTGTTTCTCCACCGACAGGGACAGGGAGGGAGTGCATCCCATTAGTGATTCCCCCAATCTATCCGACTGTCGCACCCTGCCCAGCACCCGCTCCTGACGCAGGGGAGCAGCGGGAAGAGCACAGCCTGCGGCCGGGGGGCTGGAGTCCCCGGTCCCTCTCTCCGGGCTCCCTGGCTATACCGGGACAGGAGCTCCCCAGCCCGCTCTCCCCGTGCCTGACACCCCGACTGAGCCACCCTTCCTCGACGGCTGCGCTCCCTGCTCCGGCTGAGTGCCGGGCCGCCCCGGGGCGAGGGGCCGGGCGGGAGGGGCTCGGCCCAGCCCCGCGGATGCGGAGGGGCGGAGGAGGAGGAGGAGGAGGAGGGCCGGGGGGCACCGGGCGGCGCGGGGCCGCGGTCGGGAGCGGCGGCGCCTGCGTGGAGCAGCAGGAGCAGCGGCTTTCAGCGGCGCGTGGAGGGGCAGCCGCGTCCCGTCCCGTCTCGTTCTGTCCCATCCCGTCCCGTCCCATCCCGTCCCGTCCCGTCCCGTCGCGCCATCCGCCATGGGCCGCCTCCCGCTGTACCTCTGCTGCTGCCTCGGTAACTCCCGCTCCGCTCCGCTGCGGCCCCGTCGGGGCACGGCGGGCTGGACGCGCTCTGCAGCGCCCGCCGGGCGGCTCGGGGCACCCAGCCCGGCCCGCTCCCGCTTCCCTGTCTCACCCTCTGTCCCCTCTCTCCCTCCGCGGCCGCGCAGCGCTGTGGCCCGCGGCAGCACAGGAGCCCGAGTACAGCTATGGCTGCGCCGAAGGCAGCTGCTACCCCGCCACCGGCGACCTGCTCATCGGCCGCGCCTCCCGCCTCTCCGCCTCCTCCACCTGCGGCCTCCGCCAGCCCGAACCCTACTGCATCGTCAGCCACCTCCAGGTGAGCGCCGGCCGCGGGCGGGCAGCGCTCCCGGGCACCGCGCTCGGTGCCGGCGTGCGGCGGGCATCGCCTCCTGCGCGGGGTGCGGGCACTGCACAGGGGCTGCTTGGGGAGCACAGAGGCTGCTTGGGGAGCACAGAGGCTGCTTGGGGTGCGGGTACTGCTTGGGGTGCGGGTACTGCTTGGGGTGCGGGTACTGCTTGAGATGCACAGGGGCTGCTTGGGGAGCGCGCCCGCGGGCAGCGCCCGGGCCGGGGCGTCGGGGACGAGCGGGTGGGAGCGGGCAGCGGTGTCCGATGAGGCAGCATCGTGCCCCGTGCGGAACCCACACCCGGGTTCAGGGAATGCTCCGCGGCTTTCGGCTCCCGACCCCCCTTCCTGATCGAGGCCAATAAGGAAGAATGTGCCGCAGTAAGTTCAGTTAATGCTCTATTTCCAGCCTCGCTCGGAGCCGTCTAGACAGCTTCCTCTAAAGGCGAGTGGGCTGTAGGGCCCGGCAGTGTTTTGTCCACAGTCCTCGTAATGTAATTTTATGTGTATGGTCTCGGAGAGAAAGGATGCAAATAAGGTTGTCTCAGCATATCTGGGGAGCTGTTGCTTTTTAAAGCCAGAAGCAGCTCACCAAACTTAAGATCTCTGAGACAGAAAGGATGGTGGAGAAGAATAAACTATCAGTTTTACTTGTAACTCTGTTGAACTGAAAGTAAAGGGATAATCTCCGGACGAATTACTGTGGAGACAATAGGGCCGGATCCTGGCACTTGGAAGGAAAAGCACGGGAAGCAGGAGGGGCTATAGCACTTGGACCGTTTGTACCTTGAAGTTACCAAGTCTCCCCTCATCCATTCCCCACCTTAAGTTTTACCGTGTAAGTTGTCTAATACAGTTAATACTTTGACATATAATTTAGCTTCACTGAATATTTTCAATGTGTGCTGGGATTGACTTTAACAACGTAAACATCTCTGGTAGAACAAAATAACAAAGGTGCTTTGTTAAATTTTCTTGTCTCAAAAAATGTTGAAGTGCCATTGTAAAAAGCATCACTTCAGAAGTTCTTATGTGCCCATATTCCTGATCTCCCAGTCCTGGTTCAGCATTTGGGATGCTCCTGGTTATTCTGGTGTGATATTGAAGAAATTGTGGAAGGTGCCAGTATCCTCTTAGTCACATGAGGCATGGCCATGCTGAGTGCTTGGCAGAATTAGGTCTTCTAGGATTCAGCTTTGGTCAGAGAAGGAGAAGTTGTGGCATGAAGTGCAGGAGGAGAGAAGTCTGGAGCAGACAGTAGGGAACATCTTCCCTAGGACTCCTGCTCTTGCCATTCTTTCTGCTGGAGGAGTGTTTCAGGACTCGTGGGAGGTGAAGCCCTGAGCTTGGGAGGAGCCACTGAAGGCAGAACTGGTGAAATGGAAAGCCTGTGTGGTGCAGACCTGCCAGCTCTCACATTCTTGGCTGAATTGTGTTGGCTCCATAAACGTGCTGGAAGAATGATGGAATGATGCCTGTGTAGCTTTTGACAGGGACGAGTTGCTGATGTGCTGGAGCTTCTTTGCTGCCATCCCATGAGCTCCTCTCCCTCATCTGTGCCCTCACATTGATCAGGGTAGGAACTCTCTCTTTAGGTTCAGTTTGCACCCTGCCTTGCAATCAGAAAGTGGTGGTTTTAGGCAGAAGGACAATGCAAAAAATAGCACTGCTTGTAGTAATAGCCATGAGGTTTTCTTTTCCTGCTGAAGAAGCTTCCAGTTTTCCCAAGCAGCACATGCCAGACTTGTTCTGATCTGGTTTAGCTTGGGCATACCTTGCAATGTGTGCAAATGGACTTCATGTACACAGTTTGGTGTTGCAATGCCAGCTGAAGATGCAAGGTTTGGGTAGGAGTTTGAAAAGCTGAATTCAGAGAAAAGGACTAAGGGCCCCTTGATATGCACTGAGTCTCACGGGAGGTATCCCTAATGCAGGCAGCTTGCATCTCCAAGCCAGTTTCCAAAAGCCAGAGTTATTTCACACAAGTTGTTAAGATGCAGTTTTGCATGTGTGCATTCTTACAGAGGCAATTCAGCAATATTTTCTGTAGACGTGATTGCTTTTGAATTCACTAGAGAATATGTGCACTGGAAGAGATTTCCTGAAACTGCAATTTTCATTGAAAACATGCTTCCCCTAAAAATGAAGTTTATTGAATTCCTGGCATATTTTCCATTTGGCAATTCACATTAATTCATAAAGGTAAAAACACTTAGCATTTCAACAAAAAAAAAAATCTTTGATGACTCCTGCAGGCAAAATGAGTGGAATGTGATATGGATGGAAAATACTCTTATCTGCAGGAAGCAACTATTGCCCCATGGATAAAATCAGTAATGCTGATTATCGTGTTGTTTCAGGAGGACAAAAAATGCTTCATATGTGACTCGGAGGATCCCTTCCACGATACTCTCAATCCCGACAGTCACCGCATTGAAAATGTTGTCACCACGTTTGCTCCAAATCGCCTGAAGCTCTGGTGGCAGTCGGAAAATGGTATGCGGTTTGTCCAGAGCAATTTCCGGGGCTGGGAGCTGTTTTCCCTCCTTTTGTTTAAGGGTACCTGTGGGTTTGCTGTTATCTCTGGCCTGGTGATTGCTGCCCTGTGAAGGATCATGCTGTGCGAGGAGCGATGAGTAAAACTGGCTGCTTTTGTGTGCCCTGGAGCGGTCCTTAATCTGTAACAAAACCCCCGAGTCCTCCAGGAGTGTTGAACAGCCGTCCAAGCACTCCCGCAAGAATCCTTTCCTAAAGAGAAGAGTTTTCCGCGCTGGTCGCAGATCTCCCTGTTATTTGGGCAGCAGGATGGGATCAGCGTTCCAGGAGTGAATGTCCCAGGGCAGCGCTGCCAAGGCAGCACACCAGGGCTTCCCCACGCCGTGGGCTGCAGGGCAAGGAGGGGCTTTGGGAGCTGAGCTGGAGGCTCCTGCCCTGCCTGCAGAACTCCAGTTTCCTTTCTCTGCCCCAGGGCAGCAAAGCCAGGGATATCTCTTACCCTACAAGCTGTCTTCTCCCTCCTGAGCTCCCTGAATTTTTGTACCATTTGCCAAACAATAAAATGAACTGCAGAAACAAGCCAGCTCGTTAAAAACAAAAATTGCACATTAGTTTGGTGGGGTTTTTGTTTTTTCTTTTAATCCTTCCTCCGCCTGTTTTACTTTTCTGGTTATGCTGTTGGCAGGCCTTCATACACAAAGCAAGGCAGCAAGGGTTTCTCAAACAGCAGTCCTACTCTGAAGCCTTAAAGCCAGCTGGACAAATGCATTGGCAGTAGCTGCCTTATTGTATATTAAAAAAAGGTAATATTTATAACAGTTTTGCAGCCTGTTAAAGAAAGGTTTTCACTAAATCCTTCTTAACCATTTAGATCAGCCTAGCATGCTGCTTGCTTCCAGCAGTTCTCTTCCAGCATTCCAGATAATTCATGTTTTTTGCAATAGGCTTGGCAGCATTCACATAGACAAGTTTCTTAGCTCATAAGGTCATGAAAATGTCCTTCAACAATAAAAAACAAATGATTCTTTCTGTCCAATTCATGTTTTCGTCTTTCAGGCATACAGCATAAGGGACGATTGCTGCATGCCTCACAGAAGGTTACAGCTGGTCAAAAATTTAAGTGCCTTATTGTTTTATTATTTTCATTTCTTACCCTTTCTCCTCTCTGTAAATCTTGATTTTATTTTTTATTTCTAACTGCAGTATAATTAGTATCCAGCTGTTTCGAGAGCTCTTTTCACAAGGCAAAATAGTATATCTAGCTGGTTTTCTTCCTTTCTGTGTAGAGCCCTTGACCACAGGTAGTCTACAGCAGTTTGGAAAACCTTTTGCATCTCACCATTTTCTTAACCCTCTGGATTGAAAGTAAGGCTGTGATAGCAGCTTTAGGAGTGCCTCAAAACCAGGTTATAAAGGAGCTGTTCTTGTGGATAGGAGAGTCCAGAGAGAGTGAAAAAAGGTGGGAAATGCCCTCACCAGACATCAGTGAGACTGGGAGTGCAAGGGCTGCAGAAGCTTGTGCTGCTGCTCCCAGAGAGGCTGGGGTGTGGGACAGCAGCCTGTGGCCACCACACAGGTCTGGGCTCAGCATCCTCAGCTGTACTGGGAGCTTTGGTGCCAGGATCCAGCTCGTGGTGGTCCCATCCTTGCACCAAATCCAGCGATGCCAGCCATGATTCTGTCTCAAATAGCACAGCAAGCTCATGCTCTGGGTGTGGCTTGTTTGGTGCTAATCATATGCAGGAATACCACGTGTGATACTCTTCAGCAGGTTCTTGGTGTCTCCCCCTGTACCTCAGACACACACTAAATTATCATTATTTCTTCTTCACAACAGACCAAGTGGTAAAGAGAATAGTCTAATGCCAACAGAGCGAAGAGCTTTGGCAAAATTTAGATTTAGAGACTGGCAGGTGCCCTTGTTTGCTGAACACCTTCTTTTCTCTGCCCCTACAGGTTTGGAAAATGTGACTATCCAGCTGGACCTGGAGGCTGAGTTTCATTTCACTCATCTCATTATGACCTTCAAGGTAAGGAAGCCACAGACTTACCCCAAACTCTAAAACATGAGGAAATGAGAGGTCTCATAGTCCTTCACATCTATTTGATATTTGGGATTTGGGCTTTGTCTGAACTATTTGGCCTGCATTTTTTGGAGCTGCCAACCATTAACCAGTGCTGAAGTCATGCAGAAAGACTGAGTTCTGACTTATGTTTGAACTCTAGTGAGACTGCAGAAGGAGTCATGCTGAACTGGATTTTGTGTTGGTGTGTAGTTGTATTCTAGAAGACTGTTAGCTAAGTCATATATAGTAGTAAGGGTTTTCTTCCTGAAAAAAGTTGGCCATGGTATCGGTTTTCATTTGGCAAATGGAAAGGTCTTCAGGAAGAAGGAACATCTGTACACAAAGTGTCTTTGTTTTTTTACAAACAGATGTCTTGGAATGGTAGCTTATGTCCTGTACATCCTAAATGCTCTTCCCATGTGGACAAATTAATCTCTTCATTTTTACGCATCAGCTTTCTAGGACAGCTGGTTCCTCTTTCCTCTGGCGTCAGTTAGGGTTTCTCCCTGTGCCTTAAGATGTTGACTGAGGTGAAAGGTGGTCATTTCTGCTGAAGCCAGCAGTGAGGGTTTCCCAAAAACCCCTGATGTGATGTGGATGCTGCAGCCATTGTACCCAGTGCTGGGGCTTGGTCTGCTGTCAGGAGGAAGGCTGCAGGGGAAGGATAGTTTAATGATGCTTCGTGGATTTTGTGTGGTAGACAGTTGAGCTGCCTTACTTCTGGGTTGCTAAATTTTTTTGTTGGGTGAGATACTAGTTTCTAAGTTGGGTGATATTTTCAGCCAGGAAGCAGAGAGAAAATTTCTTTCCAGCTGTGACTGAAAAGCTTTTGTGCTTGACTCTGGGAGGTCCTCCTCTGAATACATAAAACTAAAGAAGAGATTGTTGTCATTTCTTGGTAGGTACAAGCCAGGGTTAAATAAATATCTGGTTTTTGAAAGGCAGCACAAAAATTAGAACATGATTTTTTTAGGTCGGAGGGAGTAAAAACATTTTCAAAACTTCATTAGTTTGTTGTTTTAGAGTTGAATACATGTAGGTGAGAGGGACACTGGTTTGTGTGAAGCAAATGCAGCCTGCCAGAGTATGGACAAGGCCAGCTAGAGAAGGGTCACTGGAGGCTGGGGGAGTCAAATGCAGCATGAGTGGATGAAGCTGAACCTCTCCATCTCCATAAAGAAGTTTTCTTAAGGCAGCACAGAGGACAGCTGGCCCTGAATGTCAGAAATGCTGCACAAGGTCATGTGGTCAGACAAAGAGAAAATGCTGGGTTTCTCTGAGCATCAGAGGGACCTGCTCAGCAGTAACTTCTGGGCATCAGAGGTGGATGGCAAGCACTGGCAGTGGCCTCCTGCTCCCAACAGTAGGAGAGGAGGCCCATTAGCTCCTTTGTAAAAGATCAGGCAAAGAGGTACAGCAAGGAAGAAGGCTCTGCTGCCTTCCACAAGCTGTGGGAAAAAATCCTTATATATCTGTAAAGCCCTACTTTAACCCCCACTTTTGGGGTTTTTTTTTTTTGGGGGGGGGGTTGGAATAAAAAAAACTTCCAAGTCTTCTTGTTTTGTGTGTATAAGCTGTTGGACACTGAGTGCTATCTTTTGAAGATGGGTAGTCTGTGGTTTGATGTATGTTATTTCACATATTTGAGAAGAAGGTGGAATATCATTAGAAAAGTATTTCCAATGTTTCCACATATTGGAAATAGTCAGTGCAAGGAGAGAGATTAAAATCCAGACATGTGGATTGCTCACGCTAGTAACACTCAGTGTAAATGCAAGAAATAATTAACCAAATGAAATCTCTTGTTTTTCTTACTGTTAGACATTCCGTCCTGCTGCAATGTTGATTGAAAGATCATCTGACTTTGGAGAGACTTGGCAAGTTTACAGGTATTTTGCATATGACTGTGAGAGCTCATTTCCTGGGATTTCAACTGGACCCATGAAGAAAGTGGATGATATCATTTGTGATTCCCGATACTCTGACATTGAACCTTCAACAGAGGGAGAGGTCAGAGACATTTTTTTTCTAATACGTTTATTTTGTAGACTTTTTCCTTACAAATTCAGATTCTTATTTTTGAAGGTGAATCTTCCATTGTTTGATTTTTCCCCCAGGTAATCTATCGTGTTCTAGATCCTGCTTTCCGAATTGAAGATCCATACAGTCCAAGGATTCAGAGTACGTATGCAGTTACCTTTCAGGCTGATTTGAGAACATTTCAGTACTTACTTGCTTACAAAAACCTATAATCCACAAAGTCAAGCATTAGCTCAAATAGCAGTTTTGAAGTCATATGAATACCTTTGCATATTGCTCCTTTTCCTGGCTCAGACAGTGATGTGCTGGGAAATAAAGATCAGTGTTGTGAACAAGGGATTGTTCTTTCACACTTCATTGAAGTTGGTGCTTTTCTTAATTGATCAGAGATTTATTTTCATTAAAGATCCCCTTTTCCCAAAATACATGTAGTTGCAAGAGAAACCTTGGAATGCAGTCCTGTAATTGTGCAGTATTCAGACAGCAAATAAACAGAGCTACAAAGGTACGTATTTAATTGTGCATTTCTAGCTAAACCAGTGGGGTTGTGTTTTATTTTTCAGAATAAAGTCATGACTTTGGAGCAGTTGGCCATGGCAGCACTGCATGGCTGGACCACACATGTGGTCATAAACCACAACTTGCTGTAGTGTTGGTGCATGGTCATGGTAATCCATGAATGCAGAGCTAGAGAGATCTGTTGCTCCGTGTGGCTTTAAGAGAAACCTTGTGGGGCATTTGGCCTGAGGGAACTGCAGTGCTCAGCCTTAAGCTAACCTCTGATTTAATATGCATTCTCAGGTTGGGGTCATGTCCCTCAGTGTAAAGCTACCTGGAGCAAAAGGAAATATGTGAAGTAGAGGAGTGTCTGCTGGTTGCTATGAGTTTAATGTTGGTTTTTTTCTTTGCTCAACATTTTAAAGGAGAAACTGCTTTCATGGGCTTGAAGTGCTTTGTCAAGCCCAGTTCAAGGCTATTAGAAATTACATAGGATTCACAATATCAAAGTAGACATGTGGATGGTATTACTTACTGCAATATTGTATTCCCATGGATTATCCCTCAAGAACTTCTTTGTATTTGGTCGGTGATGGGGTGTTACTTCTTTCCACAAAATGTAGCTAATTATATTTGCTAGGAAAGTTGGGTGTATGCAAAAGAAGAATTATTTGTCTTTGTTTCCAGCTAAGACTTTTTCCAAAGTCTTAGAGTTTCATAACTCTAATTGCTCCTGGTCCACTTGAGTAGTTTCTTGATATCAAGTCCTTACCCATCTTATATTTTAAAAACCCAAAGAACCAGTGTCTTTTAGGTGGTGCTTTTCTCCTCACCTTTAATGCTTGTGTATGTGCCTGTGCATGTCTATAATAAAATAGACCATTATTTTAAATTATGCTTAAATTTACTTATACAGTTATCAACCTGCAGTAAAATAATGTAATTTCTTCTTTTGTGTTTGTTTTTAATTTGGGGAGTATGAAGTGATGTGTAGGTGCTGAAATTAAATCTGATCTAATCTGCTCATAGGAAGCACGCTTAGGAAGTCACTCCTGGCTTCCTCCCATTCAATATTATATCTGCTAAATAATTCCAAAACGAGCTTGCTGATTAGGGTTTTTTTTTGTGCCTGACCTCTGCAGATCTACTAAAGATCACAAATCTGAGAGTGAAATTCGTCAAGCTGCACACTCTGGGAGATAACCTGTTGGACTCCAGGATGGAGATCCGAGAGAAGTACTACTATGCCATCTACGACATGGTGGTTCGCGGGAACTGCTTCTGCTACGGGCACGCCAGCGAGTGTGCGCCCGTGGAGGGCCTGGAAGAGGAGGTGGAAGGAATGGTAAATAGTCACACTGTTCTGCATAAACCTCTTCTTGTCTGTGCCTCTCTTAAGTGATTTGAACACAAGTGTAAAGATGACACTGTGCCTCACCTCCGCACGCTTGATTTTCAAACAGCAGAACTGTTAGAATTGTTCCTCCTTGACAAACACGTCTGTCATTATTTGTATGAATCAAACACAGATCTCAGATTAGATGATAATTGGTTTAACATTCCTTTTCTAATTGTGTTAAGGAGCTGATGAAATTGAAAGGTAAGAATGAAGAAAGGGAGTGTAACCTTATTAGGTCAGAGACCAGTGTATGAATTGACTTGGTTAGCTTAAAACTGAAGTGGAATAGAGGCATCAAAGGCTGAAACACCTGTGAATCAAACATAATCTGTGTTGTTACCAGCTGAGAAGTGGAGGTTGTAGCCCTAATAAACACAGGCCCTGAAGGAAAACCCTGATTGCCTCCATGGTATGCTGCTGCACAAGTGTCACATCCCTGCTGGGGTCTGGTTTTCCCCATGACTTTTGCATGACAAGCTGTAATAGCACCCTGTTAATGGGTGAGTTATTAACTGGTTGGAGATGTGGAAGCATGTGGGACAGTTGTGTGGGTTATCCAGGGCTGCAGGATGCCATTGAGCTGGGTATGCTCCATTGCTCTGCGTTTGGGCTAGTGTCTCCACCCAAGCTTTGCCTTTTACATTATGGCTACAGTGCTGCAGTGCCAGTGGTCTGTGGCAGCAGCTGTCACACAACCACTCTTGGTCTGCTTGGTGCTTGCTCAGTACACAAGGCAAAGATAAAGCTTGGGGTTGATGGATAAATGCCATCAAACTGGCTGCTGTCTTTGCTTTGAGAACCAAGGCAGGGTGGGAAAGAGGGCACTGGGCTAGTGACCTGCTGATATAAATAGATGCATGTTAATAACTAATTAATTAACAGCTAATAAATAGCTAACTTTTCGTTCCAAGAGGCTTCTGTGATCATTGATGTGGAACTGTGTTTTCCTTGTTTATTTCTGAAAGCATTTACCTAGGCACTAGTTCCAGTAAGGAAAGAAGGACAAATTGTATGAGGACACCTAGACAGGTGAAGGACATTCCTATGGCCCTTTATGCCTTTTCTAAATGCAGTTACATGGATTAAAGTTTCCAAAAGTGTATGTCCATTATATGCTAGCTTTATTTTGCATTCATTGTAGAATGGTCTGGGATATTTTTTCCTTTTTAGTTTATAACCAACTCTTTTTTATTCTTTTTTTTTTTCCTCCTTTCTTTTTTTTTTCAATTGCAGGTTCATGGTCACTGCATGTGCAGACATAATACCAAGGGATTAAACTGTGAGCAGTGTTTGGATTTCTACCATGACTTACCCTGGCGCCCCGCTGAAGGTCGCAATAGTAACGCATGCAAAAGTGAGTCGGAGTAAAATGCAGAATTGGGTGTCATGAACTGTTACTTGGGCTTGTGCGTAAAATCCTTCCTGCTCTTTGGCGTGCCTTTTCTGCAAAGTTGCACTTCCCCCACGGCTCTTACTCTGCTCTCTGTCCTTGTCACAGAGTGCAACTGCAATGGCCACTCCAGCCAGTGCCACTTCGACATGGCCGTGTACCTGGCGACGGGGAACAGCAGCGGGGGCGTGTGCGATGAGTGCCAGCACAACACCATGGGCCGCACCTGCGAGCAGTGCAAGCCCTTCTACTTCCAGCACCCGGAGAGAGACCTGCGGGACCCCGACATCTGCGAGCGTAAGTGCAGCCCCACTCCCCACCCGGGATCCCTGAGCAAGGGTGCTTGTCTTGGAGTCTTGGGTGAGCCTGGTGGGTTTTGTTTCCTCTTTGACAATCTGGGAATAAACCTGGCGCTTGTGTGTCCAACCCATATCATGTATAATACTTGCAGGAGGGACAGGCTTTCTATGCAGCAACTGAGTTTCAGTAATTCATTGTGAGACTTGGCCTTTAATTTTGTAGCAGTTAATAAAACACGTGCCATGCTTCCCTCTTAGCATGCAACTGTGACCCGGCTGGCTCCCAAAACGGTGGGATCTGCGACCGCTACACGGATTTCTCCACTGGCCTCATAGCCGGACAGTGCCGTTGTAAATTGTTTGTCGAGGGGGAGCGTTGTGACCTCTGCAAAGAAGGTTTCTATGGCCTGAGTGCTGATGACCCAGCAGGCTGTCAGTGTGAGTAACAACATATGTTCTTTTATGTGTGATCAAAAGCTCTTTGAAGAGCTGTTTGTGCCAGGAGATGTTTTGTCGGATGGATTTTTTTTTTCCTTTTTTTCATGTTTTGGCTAAAGAAAAAAACATTACTGTAGATTTGATGTATCTTGGAGCCCACCAGCCCTTAAAATGCAGTTTGCCATTACATCCTTCTAGTGTATTCAGTGGAAATAGCATAATCCTCCTTATTTCTTTTCAATTACAAGTCTCTAGGCGAGGGAAGTTTTAACTGGGATGGGTAGTGGGCAAAGAATGAAATTAATTTCTGTAATGGAGAATTCAGGGGAAACTTTAATGTATATATTTAAGTTGAACACTGTCTAAAATACGATTCCAGTCCTGCTTTTGATCTTCCCTATCTGTATTTCCCAATCTAGCTTGTGCATGTAATCCTCTGGGTACCCACCCCGGGGGGAATCCGTGTGATTCGGAGACAGGAAACTGCTATTGTAAGCGTCTGGTGACAGGAAAGCAGTGCAGTCAATGTCTGGCAAGTAGTTCACTGTAAAATAAATTAGGGGGCACTGGTGTGAGGGGGCTGGAGTGTGGGAAGCATGGACCAAGGTGCTGGCCACTGTCTCTGACTGCCTGGCATTCAGGCTGTAGAGGGCCCCTTGGGATGTCAGGAGCCGTGAAGTGTGCTGTGTTTTGGGGAGCTGGGATGCATGTCAAGGCAGACAGGGGCATCCAGACTAATTCTGGGGACCATAAGGAGTGAGATGTTAGGATACCTATGGTTGCTCTGAAAATGAGGGATCTAGGGCAATTCTGCTGAACTCCTTGCTGGGGTGAAAGAAGAAATGGTCAGAGAAAAGGTGTTAATAAAAAAAAAAGCTTTCTAAACAGGCCATTATTTTAGGCAGGGATGATTTCATACACATACATTTTCATGTAGTGTTTATGTGTGCTGGAATGTTATAGAAACACACTGTCTGATAACTGGATGTGTTTGTACAAACACTGAGAAACTCTTATCTAGCATGGAAAAAACAAACAAGTCTGTCTGTCTGTCTATCCAGCAAGCAAGTTGCAGAGTAGCAGCCCTGCAAGGGCACTGCCCTACACAAATACCCACTGCCCCTTGTGTGGCTCTCTTGCCCTTGAAATGGTCAACAGGGTGGAAGGAGAGCAGGTAGGGAAGTGGTGTTGGTGCCCATGGGGGACACAACCACAACCAAGGGAGAGGATTTAATGGGTTGTGGGGCAGTCTGGGCTAGCTTGTGCTGAGTGTTTAAAAGTGTGCCTTTGGGTCAGATGGAACAGTGTGCAGCAGGTTACAGTGCTGGTGGTGTTTTGTCCTGCAGCCTGAGCACTGGGGCCTGAGCAATGACATGGATGGATGTCGGCCGTGCGACTGCGACCAGGGAGGAGCTCTGAACAACAAGTGAGTCTCAGCCCAGATACTCTCCTGAAATCCTTCACCCAGTTTCATGTTTTTGCAACCACAGCATCCAGGGCTCAATGTGCTCTAGGGGAGGATGTTTGATATCTTTCAGCTTCAGAAGGTGGTAGATCTTGATTGCAGTGAGTGTTATAGGGTCATCCATGTCTTTTCTATGCTGAGTAACCTCTGTGCCACTGGTGCAAGTGAACATGCAAAACTGTTTTTAGTGTAGCTCTGCCTTTGTCAGGCAGGGTAGGAACCAGATGTGGATTAAGCTGTGCCTTGGCTGTAACCCAGGGTATGGTCCATGTCAAAGCTTTGCTCTTACAGGATGAAAGCAGAAATGGGGCAGTGACATGGACAGGCTGGTCTTGCTTGGCTCCCAGATTGCCCTTTGGCCAATCTGTCTGCCCACCAGTGCTAGGGGAAGCATGCTGGCTGTACAGTACTGCTCTGTAGCCCCAGTGGTGCTGCATGGAGTGGGATGTGGACCTGAAAGTGCACACTGGGGTATGGACATTTTTAGAGAAAATTGTAGGTTTTGAATATGCATTCATCAGAATCAGCATGGAAAGTCATGGCTTAGATGTCTGTCAGTGGAGTGCTGGCTGGCCAGATTGCTCCTCTGACCAGAGCAGTTCTCTGTGTGCTAGGTGTATGTCCAGCCCCTGGCTTGTCAACAGCAGCATGTTTTGCTGCTTTTTTTTTCCCCCTCCTCTCCCCTTCCTTCCACAAACCCTTTGAAATGCCATGCTTTTGTCTAAAGCTACAGAAGTTTCCCAAGGGTGTCAAGGAACTGTTTCCCTCTGAAGCCCATGGGACCACACTGGGGGAGTGTGGGACTCATCTTGGTGTGACTCCCATAGGTTGTCACAGCCCACGGACACCCGTGTGCATCAGGGATTGCCGTGGGAATGTCCCCTGGGCCGTCCCTGCTGCCTGCTCCCCAGTGAATTATTAGCCCTTGGCAGACAGCAGTGTGGATGTTAGGGATTATTTACTCCCCCGTGCTTGCTCCCTGCACTGTTACACCACACAGCTCAGAGCAGCTCCCCAGCACAGCTGCTCCCAGGGCTTTGGGGTAGCAGCCCAGCCTGTTTCCCATGCTCTGAGCCCAGTGATTGCAAAACCCTGTGGGGAGGGGATGTGCAGCATCCTGGCACAGGCAGGCAGCAGCTGTGCTTTCCCCCAACCGCAGGAGAGCCACAAAGCCCAGCTCTGGCTCCTGGCTTTGCTCTCTCACGTCATTGGGAAGGAGAGCTTTGCCCTCCTCGGGGCTCCTCTCCTCAGCTGCTGAATTGCTGCTTTCTGGCTCTCGCTCAAGGTGTGGGATGCTGTGCCTCACCCAAAATTCATCCCTGTGGTGTAACCCAGGTGGTGGAGTTATTGCCTCCCTGGAGGGGAAACTTCCCAGCTTCTCTTCTGGGACAGCTAAGGCACTTCTGGCATCTCAAAGTGAACATTTAAGTGAATCTCTGCAACTTCAAAAACAGTTTAAATTAAAAATTACTCTTTGTCTTTTGTCTGGAGGTTTGAGGAATTTGGAGATTGTTCATGGAAGCCAGAGGCATTTACCTTTAGAAAATGTTTCTAAATTCCACTCAAATTTAAACAAATATGTGTATTTTGGTGGACCAAGGAAACCTTCCTTTGAAAAACTGTGATTGGGTGTGTGCAAAATTACAACGCTCTCAAGGGTTCTTTGTGATGCAGGGCAGACACTCTGGGGACAATAAAAGAGCCAAGGCAGTTTGGGGACAGACCTGTATCAAGTAAAGTAAAAGGCTCTTTATGAAAGAGGGGGAAATCTGTGTGTCACTCTGGACAGACCTTCTGGTGGTGGCCCTGACTGCCCCATGTCACTGGTTGTGTTTGTCCTCCTCTAAAGCCTCCAGGGGTGGTTTCCCCCCTATGTAGCTGCTGGTGGTGACCTGTCTGAATGCTTTGCAGCAAGTGAGGGCAGCTCAGCATCCTGGGGCTTGTAGGGCCATGCCTGCTCTTGCTCTGCCTGAGACCATACAAACATATGCTGTCTGTGTGGTTTGCAAGCTTGGAGCCAAAGGCTGTTCTCAGCTTCAGGGCAGACGTGCTTGTTGGCCATGTCTGGTAGCAAGTACAGCTCCCAGAGGTCTTGTGTCCCAGGGAGCCACTGCATCCATAGCATAAAGTCCTCTTGCCATTCAGACAGAAGAAATTTCTTGCAAACTGCCTACTGGAAATGGTCCTGGTCCATGCTTGCTTCAAGCCTGAGCCTGGATGTTTTGGAGAGTGATAGCTGGGTTGAGCCAGGTCTGTACCTGTGACAGTGCTGCCATGTTAGCAGTGCAGGTGGCCCAGCTGCAGAGCCCAAGAGCATCTCCTGTCTGCTCTGTTCAGAAGTGGTTCTCCTCCTGTGCCATTTAGAATATCAAAGCAGAAGATAGCTCCAACACTGTCTCAGCATAGCTAAAATCTGTTGTAAATTCACTGCTCTTCCATTTTAGCTGCTCCAGTGAATCTGGCCAATGTGAATGCCGGCCTCACATGTTTGGACGTCAGTGCAACCAGGTGGAGCCTGGCTATTACTTCATTTCACTAGATCATTACATCTATGAGGCAGAGGAAGCCGACTTGGGTCCTGTAAGTAGCAGCTTTAGTGGTCTGGAGTCTCTGGAGAGGTGTGGGAAAATTGTTTCACCAGTTGGCTCTTGGAAGTGTCTCTTATACCCTCTGTGTTTTGCAATTAAAATGTGGGAAACACAAAACTGAAATGTATCAGAAGACCATTAACCTGTAGCTTTTCAATCCTAGTATCAATAAATAATGGAGTAATTTAGGGGGAAGGAATTGCAATTTTTCTTTTTATACCTATATTTTTGATAATTACTGTACGGTTAGTTTTGTCACCATCCCTCTCTGTACCTCACCGCACGTGTACCCACCACATCCACTTCTCTTATCTCAAGAGAGGTGGGACACAGACATTGACTCTTCTCTTAGGTGCCACTGCACTGGGAGTGAACAAAGCACACATTTAAGCACATTGCCACAGTTTTTATAGTTTCTGTACCTCAGTAATGTACCTTCTGTTAACAACTAAAACCATATTGGTTGTGCAAACAACTGTTTTTGTAAGTGAGGTTGCCTCTATCTTGTTTTATTTGCCAGCATGGTACAGTAGGGTCACTGGCTCTTTCTGCTGCCCATCACACAGCCTTGCTTTTAATTCATTAACACCAGCTAGGTGGTTAAATAAATCACTTTTGCCTCCAGCAAGGAGTTAGGGAGATGGAAATAATGTAATATAATATAATATAATATAATATAATATAATATAATATAATATAATATAATATAATATAATATAATATAATATAATATAATATAATATAATATAATATAATATAATATAATATAATATAATATAATATAATATAATATAATATAATATAATATAATATAATATAATAATCTCTAAAGCAGCAGATCCTTGTCTTCCTACAATCAGGGCACTTGGTGCCCTAATTTATTTATTTGGAGCAAAATGCAGCCATTTTGCAGTTTCAGCCAAGACAAAGAATTTTTGCTCTCATATGACTGCAGAAAGAGAAGCCAGAGCAGAGCAGAGCAGAAGTTGTACCACAGCAGAGGGCACATAAGCTGGTACAGGGTTTCTGGTGCATTTGTGTCTGCCCAACTGGAGAGGTGGTACCTGAGTCCCTTCCAAAGCTCAGGGATGGAGGAGCCCAGCACAGAAATCCACCCTGCAAAACAGAGCAACAGGATGTGCTGCTGGTTTGCCTTTTGAAACCTTCAGAACAAACGATTTTTAAAAACACCATACTGAAAAGCTTTCTCACAAATCTGATGATAGAATAAAACTCTGAATTCCCAGGTAGGGGCACAACACAAGACAAAATGCAGTGGCACAGAGCTGCAGGGATTGACAGGCAGTGCCAAGCCCCTGTGCTCCTACAGCTGCACACCCTTGCTCATGTCCTGCCTGCCATTCTTTCTGGGGAGCTCTGATCTCTGTGTGAAGCCAAAGGCTAATAACTTGCAGCCAGGCTCTTTTCAAAGAGTATGAGAATCCATGAGAGGACATCCTGAGGTGATACGTATATATGTAGACATTTCCTTGCATTTTATCTCTTTCTACTGAAGCAGCTTCCTTAGAAATGCACAGGATGTTGTTCTATGGAGAGAACTATTTGTGGATACAGATACATTTGAAACAGGAAATTTGAGCACCTGTTTCTGTTTTCAGTTACTATTTTCCTCTTCTTTGCTTTTTATGAAAAACAGATGAAAAACCCGACACCTCAGACTGAAAAGGGTGACCTTATGTTGATTTGGCTAGTAAATACCTATCAATGATTAGGGTCTCTGTTCTTTAGTGATACCCTGCTCATTAAAGCCATGATGCTTTTCCAGTGCTATTTTGAGCAACACTTTGGTTTGAAACCAAAGCCTGGTGTAGTTAGGAGAAATTAGCACTCAAGGTTTGGGTGGTTAATGGAACAGTGATGTGCCACTGCAGTAAATCCTACTGCTACAAGTATGATGTGGAAATCAGTATGGTGTCATAGCTGGTGAATTAGTTACTCACAGCAAGTTTTTTAATTTAATTCTGCACCATAACAGAGAAATAAATGAAGAGTTGTGAAGTCTTGTTTTGCTTTATCTCCCCTGCATTTGTTACATTGGCAAGTGAAAGGGCAATAGTGTGCACATGTATGGATTTAAAAGAGAATTTGTGTTGTCTGTGATGCAAACAGTGGATACTGCAATCCAGAAGTCATCCATCATCAGAACCCCACACTTCATGTACTTCTGTGGGACTTGCAAATTTGACAGATCAGTATTGAAATATCTGTTCCCTGTTTTGTAGGGAGTGAACATAATAGAGCGCCAGTACACACCAGACCGCACACCGTCATGGACAGGCATAGGTTTTGTGAGAGTGCCTGAGGGGGCATACCTGGAATTCCACATTGACAACATCCCCTACTCCATGGAGTATGATGTTCTGATCCGCTATGAGCCACAGGTGGGTCTGTGAGTATGGGCACTGCTGCCTCCTGGCTGTCCTGCCTGGTGCACAACTGACATGAGCCTAGCACTTTAAGGAGCCATCAGGGCTCAAAGACAAGGACAAGTGCTCAGTTAAATGTCTGAGATATGGGAAAATCCAAAATGATGTTGACTGTTTTCTAGTATTTGTTTGCTTTAGAGTTTGTTTCACTATGGCATTGTTTCAGCACCTGTTTAATGAGCAAATTAAAAAGTGACAAGTCCCATCAGGACAGATTAGACTATAAATTTGTTATTGGCCAGATGGGCATCGTGTGCCTCAGGAAGCAGATTGCCTATCTTGGGTGTTGAATGCCTGCAGCCAAGAGTTGGCAAGCAGTTGGCTTTGATAATTTGCTGAGTGAAGGGGAAGAGAAAAATCCCTCCATCTCCTTGCTTGGAGTTTGGCAGCAACTAACTGCAGTGAATACTCAGATATAGGACCCAGAAGTGAGAGGGGGAGGTCACTAAATCCCCTGGTGATGCTGTGATGCAGATGGGGCTGCTGGCCACATGCTCCTTGCTCTCAGCCCACACCTGCAGCTGGTAGATGCCCCACTGATGCTGCAGCTGTAGCCCCATCCTTCCTGAAGCACAGTGACCACTCTGTCTGTGCTCATGCTTTTCCTGGCCTGAGCTCTGGATTCTCCCAGGAATTTATGATTATTATTTGATACTGATTAGCATTTTTTTTCCCCTAGTTACCTGATCAGTGGGAAAAAGCTGTGATCAGTGTCTCGCGCCCAGGCAAGATTCCCACAGGGAGCCGGTGTGGCAACACAGTTCCTGATGATGATAATCAGGTGGTTTCACTGTCACCTGGATCCAGGTTGGTATAACTGGATGGGCAAAAAGAGAGGGAAAAAACATTTAAAAACTGAAGTACAACAACGTCACATTTTCAGTTTGCTGTAACCTCTATGAAAATAGGTGAAAATTAATTTCCAGTGGGTTATAAAAAACACATTTAGTAGTGTGTCTGTAGACTCAAAGCATTTAAGTTTATTCTAATTTTCTGATACAGTTTGTCCACTGAGTAGAGGGAGGGGGAGGTGTTTGCACAGCCTGTGAGTGAACATTGGTTTGACTCTTTACCTTGCTGATAACCTTTTCCGGTTCTGACTTCCAAACCGGCTCTCTCACATCGCAGCTTTTGTTCTGTCAGGTCTTGGCTGCTTTCTGTTATCTTGATTGCTTTATAGGGGCACCCAAAACGCTTTATGGTGCCGTATGTTTGAAGTAAGAACTGTTTCCTGTTCCTCATTCAGATATGTTGTTCTCCCACGGCCCGTGTGCTTCGAGAAGGGGCTGAATTACACCATCCGCCTGGAGCTGCCCCAGTACTCCTCAGTGGATACAGAGACAGAGAACCCCTACACGCTCATTGACTCTGTGAGCAGAATTTATTTCAGGGATGCTCTTAAAAGCCTGGAAATTTGCATCTCCCCTGGCTTGTGTCTGTGTAAATTCATAGTATTTTGCAATGTTGCTTCTTACAGCTGAAGTCAGATTTCAAGTGAACAATGTAATGCAGGATAGGTTTGTTCAAAAGTTCCTCAAAGTATGTGAGTTGTTTTTCTGCTAAGAGGCGTGTGAGGTATTTTGCAGGACTGCAGCTAGTCCACAGACCTATAGTTTCTTTGAGGAGGCTGATGTGTGTGTCATATATGTCATGAAAATCAATGTCAGTGTCAATCTTTCTTAAAATGGATAGAATTTGGTGAATTTGGTAAGACTTTGTCAGATACCAGAAGTATTCCACCAACACTAGAGAAATACTGTCATTTACCTTCCAAATTCTGTCTGTCTGTCTGGTTTTTTTTTAGCCAAAAAAAAAATTAGAAACTGGGATAATACTGAATTTTCACAATTTTGGTGGAGACTATTTATAAGTAATGATACTCTGTCATTGTAAAATTGTTTTGTAGCTTGTTCTCATGCCATACTGCAAATCGCTGGACATATTCACAGTGGGAGGCTCAGGCGAAGACGTGGTCACGAACAGTGCTTGGGAAACTTTCCAGAGATACCGGTGTTTAGAAAACAGTAGGAGTGTTGTGAAAACTCCCATGACAGATGTCTGCAAGAACATAATATTCAGCATTTCTGCACTGCTGCATGAGACTGCATTATGTATGTAACCATCTACTTGTAGGGCAAACTGTGCCTGGGAGCTGGATGGCACTTGCAGGCAGAGCAGTTTGCATGGGGAAGGCATGTACGTGGGATGAGGCAGGGAATTTGTGTCCTGTGCCACACTGCTCACTCTCTCCAATGTTTTCCTCTGCTCAGCATGCCAGTGTGACCCACAGGGCTCCCTGAGTTCGGTGTGTGACCCCAATGGAGGACAGTGCCAGTGTCGTCCCAACGTTGTTGGAAGACAGTGTGACAGATGCGCCCCCGGCACCTTTGGGTTTGGGCCGAGTGGATGCCGACGTATGTCAAACCCTTGGCTCTGGGCTGTGCTGTGGTTGGGGCCCTGAGTTTGTCCCAGAAACTCAGCCCCTCTCCTGCTCTCCTTGCAGCGTGCGAGTGCCACGCCCGAGGCTCTTACAACGCCTTCTGCGACGTGGAGACGGGCCAGTGCCACTGCTTCCCCGGCGTGTACGGGCGGCAGTGCGACCGCTGCCTGCCCAGCTTCTGGGGCTTCCCCAGCTGCCAGCCCTGCCACTGCAACGGCCACGCCGACGACTGCAACCCCTACACCGGGGAGTGCCTGAGCTGCCGGGACCACACAACCGGGCACAACTGTGAGAGGTGTGGCTCACGTGCCCTTTCCCTGGCCCCTCCTTCCCTGCAGCAGGGTGGGCATGATGTTCCTCTGGTGCTGGTGCTCAGGAGGATGTTAAGCCACAGGGAAAGTCCCTGGACCTGGGGACTCAGAGAAGCATCTGGAGACTGATAGGAGTGAGGATCTCCTCTTCCCTGCCTATAGCCTTGCACCTCACAGCAGTGCCTGTATAAGTGACCAAGAGTGCATTGCAGCACCCCAGGTTTCTAGCAGGCCATTGCAAGCGTTCTGAGAGGCCTTGCTGTGGCAGGATAGACATCCAACCTTGGGTCTTCTGCTCCTATGCTGGTGTAAACCAGGCAAATTTGTATCTGTGGTCACAGCTGCTAGGAATGTGAGTAGTTAGGGAGAGCCATAAGGATGTTTCTGCCCTTTGCTTCTTCACAGTGGTAGAGAATCTGAGCTTAGTTATTACAAGGCTGCAGTGTATTTGCCTGCAGTCCCTGCATGCTGTGTACCCTGTTGTGCAGGTGCCAGGCTGGCTACTATGGAGACCCCATCCTGGGATCGGGTGACCACTGCCGCCCCTGCCCTTGCCCTGATGGCCCTGAGAGTGGACGCCAGTTTGCCAGTGGCTGTTACCAGGATCCAATCACACTGCAAGTCGTGTGTGTCTGTAGCGTGGGATACATAGGTACTTGGTGGGAGTATGGAGGGGTGGCTGGTTGGGCTGAACCTCTCAGAGGGTATGTTCATATGGGTTGGATGTGATCACAGCACCAGTGGGTTGTTGCTGGGGGTTGCCTCACTTGGAAGGTGCCAGGCAGATTGGCTTGTCAGCATGTGGCTATGTCAGCATGGCCATGAAGCTTTCTCTCAGCGAAGGGTGGACAGCACAGCACTGGAACTGAGGGCATGAGCAGCATACCTTGGTGCCCTGGGTGGTACCATCCATGCTCTGCACCAAGTTACCATGGTCTCACCAAGTGCTGTCTCTGTTTCTTTAAACATGATGCAGTTAATGCCTCCCCAATAATGGACTTTATTGCCTGGCTGATTACGGGGCTGTGCACTAGGGAGCCGTGATGGCAGTTCCCACTGTGCCTGTTTGCTCACACAGGCAGTCGATGTGATGAATGTGCGTCTGGCTTCTTTGGGAGCCCTGATGAGGTTGGTGGTGCCTGCCAGCCGTGCCAGTGCAACAACAACATCGACACCATGGACCCAGAGGCCTGTGACAAGAGGAGTGGAGCGTGTCTGAAGTGCCTGTATCACACCGAGGGTGAAAACTGCCACCTCTGCAGAGAGGGCTACTACGGGAATGCCCTGCAGCAGGACTGCAGAAGTGAGTGGAGACTTGGCTGCAGCTCCAGCACCAGCCTTGTCAGGGGCACCTAAATGCTTTTTACCCGGGAGCATTAGGAGCAGAGGAAAAACCTTATTACTTCCAGCTGGAGTTGCCTGCAGCTGCCCTGCAGCTGGGTGGGGCTCCTGGCCAGGAAGGGGGCCCTTTACATTTGAGAGGGAGGACAGAGACAGCATTTACATTTACTGAAAGGAGGAGCATTTTGCAGGGGTGTGGGGGCTTTGTGCTTGGTACTGGTCTCTGTTTATCTCTTCTCTAGAGATAAAGTGGTGGGGGGAGGATTTGGTTTTTGTATACACCAGGTCGATGCAGGAGTGGTTGGGCAGTGGGAAATGGGTGGTGGGGAGGCAAACCCACCTCTCCTGTGGCATCAGGCACAGCTCAGCAGGACAGGCAGTCCCTGAGCAGGGGAGCTTGCTGTTGGCCAGTTGGCCACTTCAAGCAGATCTGCCACCACAGCTGACTGATGGGAGCTGGGCAGACGTGGGCTTTGGTTGTACAGAGGGAGGGAATGGAGGAGAGCAGGGAGGGCTGGGCTGCTTGAATGAGGGACTCCTGTGGCCACCTGTGTGCTGGGGCAGAAGCTGTAGAAGTCACCAGCCATGGGACTCTGGAGGAGTGCTGGGTGGCATTCGGTGTTGGGTCAGCCAGGCCTGGCCACTGGCACTGGGACGTGCCAGCATGTGCCCACACGTGTGCGGACTCAGAGAATGACCTAGATGTGCAGTCAGGGCAGTCTGGCAGCGGGGGCTGACATGGAGGTGCCATGCTCTTTCCCTCACAGAGTGTGTCTGCAACTACCTGGGCACTGTGCGGGAGGACTGCGAGGGCTCGGAGAGCTGCCGCTGCCAGGCGGCCACGGGGCAGTGCCGCTGCCTGCCCAACGTGGTGGGGCAGACGTGTGACCGCTGTGCCCCCCACACGTGGCGCCTGGCCAGCGGCACGGGCTGCGAGCAGTGCGACTGCGACCCCACGCGCTCCCTGGGCCCGGCCTGCAACGAGGTGAGGGAGCGGGGCGAGGTGGGGGAGCCAGGGGTGAGGTGAGGGAGCCAGGGGAGAGGTGAGGGAGCGGGGTGAGGTGGGGGAGCCAGGGGAGAGGTGGGGGAGCCGGGGGAGAGGTGAGGGAGCCAGAGGTGAGGTGGGGGAGCCAGGGGTGAGGTGAGGGAGCGGGGAGAGGTGGGGGAGCCAGGTGAGGGAGTGGGCATAAGGTGAGGGAGCAGAGTGAGGGAGTGGAGGTGAAGTGAGGGAGCAGGGCGGGTGTCCCAGGCCTGGCCTCTGCTCTGGTGCGGGGTTGAGCTGCGGAGGGGCTCCCATCTGATGGGTTTGTTTTTTGGCTTTGGCAGTTCACAGGGCAGTGCCACTGCATGCCAGGTTTTGGAGGCCGGACCTGCCGGGAGTGCCAGGAGCTCTTCTGGGGTGACCCAAGCGTGGAGTGCTTAGGTGAGTCCAACCCTGGGGCCTGCTCCATCTGCTCCTTTTGTAAATGTCTGTGTGGCTGGGCACACCATCACACCCTGGTTCACTGGGACACCCCTGCCAGGAGCAGCCCTCTCGAGCCTTGGAAAAGAGGGAAAAAGGCACGGTGGGGTCTGCACTGGGGTTTTGGTGTCTTGGAGGATGGGACATGTGGCAGAAGCCCAGCCCTGTGCTTGTCTGTGTTTTTCTTGTCTGACCTTTAGTTAGGAACAAAACTCTATTTAGAAGCAACTCTTCCTTAAGGGTGAGGTTGCAATGATGTCAGGTAAGCCAGCATGATAAGAAAACATCACAAACATTTGAGTTTGAGAATTGGTCTGAAACCAGTTTCCTTTGCTTTCAATTGTATGTAGCTGAAGACCACAGTCTGTTGTGTCTTTTTACTGAGACTGGGTTTTTTTTTATTTAGTAGGAGACTTGCCTTATATTTCAGACTAAAAGAAAGGAGAAAGCAGAGACCACGCAGTGGGTTAGCCATTGCTAAGTGCTGCAAAACAGAGCACCATGGAGTAGATTGTTTAGAAAACTGGATGGCCTCTGTCCTTTCATTATAAACAAGTCTGTTCATTAGCTGGAAAAGAAACTTCAAACATTGTCCAGACCAGAACAAACTTGTATCTCTGATCTGTTCAAATAGGAGCCTTTGCCAGGAGTGTTTGCAATAGATTAAGGTATTTTTTCCTGCAGGGAGGAATGTGCTTGCTGTGGTCTTTAATAATTCCCTTACAATAGAGATACCTTAGAGCCCATTATCTTGGTAGATAGGCAGGCCACAGCTACTTGGTAACTGCAGCAGATGAAAGGACTAGGGAATTGTCCCAGTTCCTGAGTACATATTGGGTTTCTTGGGGGAAAGGCTGCCTTTGGAGAGACTGAGTGTGTTCTGACATGGTAAGGGGTGTGCTGACCCTGCTGGCTCCAGGGCAGGGATTGTTTCTTGCTATCAGTTGTCTCCATCAAGGTTTGTTGATGGAGTCCATCTGCATACCTTATCAGCAGGATTTTTCAGCATACCATCATTTCTGATCTCTCATGGTCTCTGTTGTATTTTGAACAAGTGAAAACCTGTTTTAATGTTTCTAAAGAGAGAAAATCTTCAGAGCCTGTTTTGACCGTGCAAGATCTACTCTCTGCCTCCAGCCTGCCATCCCTTCTGTGCCCTAGTGATAAGGGAGACTCTCTGAGGTGGAAAGGCAGATTTTTCCCTCATGATTGCATCCAACAGGAGATCTGTGTGGCAGGTGGGGAGAGCTGCTGCCCAGGGCTGAGCAGTGGCAGCCTGCAGCGTGATGCTCTGGCTGGGCTCCAAGCATGTGCTCGCTCGTGGAACACATCCAGCCGGGTGGTGCTGCAGGCTCTCCGTGGCGTGCCGGGGTCAGCACCTCCTGCCTGTCTCCTATCTTTCCTTGGCAAGAAGACAATTGACTTCTCAGCCCTCATTTAGCCCCAGGGAGTGAGTGGTGATGTTCAGGCTGGCAGACCTGCAGCTGCTGCGTGGGCAGGTAGCAGTTCTCAGGGGTTGCAAGTGAACTGGAAAACTGTGCCGTTTAAGGAGCTGCCGGAGTGTCCCTGGAAAATAGCTGAGATCTGGCCTGCAGCCAAAGTGCAGCTGGAACTGAGACAAGGCTTTGTCACAAAGATGTCTGCTCCAGTTGCAGGGAACATGTGGACCCCTGCCATGGCATTTGCCACCTGGCGTGTTCCTGCTGGCCCAAGCAGCCAGTATAGCGATATTTTGTGCTGCATTCAGGGGCAAAATAGAAACCAATCTGGATAGGGAAAAGCAAAAACTCTAAACCATGTGAGTGTGGACACAGTCTTCACCAAGCTGATGCAGAGGTGTGGATATTGCTCCCAAGGACTCCAGCATGGAATCCTCCACTCTCTAGGGCAAGCGGCTTCTGCTCAAGGTTGGAAACCACAGGGTTAATCAATTACTCCAAGGCTGGTGTGATCTGTTACAAGAGGTCTTCAGGTTGTTGGCATTAAGAAGCACAAGCTCCTCATAAGAAACGGGGACCATCCTGCTCATGGTGGCTTGACAACCTTTACAATACTAAAAAATCCCAGTGTCTGCAAATAAGCTCTGGACATAGCTGTGTGGAGATGTGCAAAATGGCCCTTCTAGGACAGGCTGGGGGCTGCAGCTCTCCATAGATTCTCAGGCACTTGCAGCAGCAGTGAGTTGTGGATGTGGCCCAGGAACTCAGTAGACTCCACTTGGGCACTCTTCCCTGCCATCTCCATTGCCAGCTGCTGCCTGTGATGTCTTTTCTAGAAACCTTGGTAAGATCAGACATGGTGAAGCAGAAGCCAGGGAAAGCAGGTTTTTGTACCTGCTCTGGGTGCTTTGATTTACAGTCTGTGCCCCGTTATGGAGGGCAATTGTCATCTGCCGTCTCCCCTCTGCGTGTCCACACAGATCACACTGGCACCACACCACTGGGGTGAACCCTCTTGAACCCACAGCACCAGGTGCACTTCAGCACCCACAAATGTTCACTGGGGATTACACACCCCACAAGAGAGCCTTGGGCTGGGTCTTCAGAGACTGATAGTCCCTATGCTTTGATAAAGCACAACATTCTCTCACTGAATTGAACATAATGCCTGAAACAAGCACAGCAGAGGCAAAGAGGATGGGGAAGAGCCCAGCATTGTTCTCTTGGCCTCAGCAGGTTCCTGGGAGGATTACAGTGGGCAGGAGCTGTGCTGTGAGCATTGCCTGCTCCAGGGTCAGTGCCAGCCCCTTGGCAGGACTCTCCTGCCATTGCTCCAGCCTCGAGCTGTCTGTAGCTCTGCATGAGCGTGTGCATGAACGTGTGTGTGCATAAAAATCCTCCCTAAGGTAGTAAATAACAGCACTACAGAGTTCATCAAATACAAGTCTCCCAGGCATTCTGCTGGAGCTTTTCCAAAGCCTGGCAACTAAAGTGCAGGACTCTGCATGCTGAGTTCTGCAGCAGCTTCAATCCACAAAGCACGTCTCCAGCAGAAGGCTCCAGGCTCCTGGAAGCATGAGATGTGGAGTGGCTGCAGGTGCAGCTCAAACAATGCCTTTGCACAACAGATATTTAAAGTTTATGTTTCATCTAATATGAAGGAGATGACAATTTTAGTGTCATTACTGTTGTAATAAATTGAGAAAGCAGACCAGAGTGCAGTTTGTAGGAGGTACTGTGTGAGACTGGAAGTTAGGTGGTGTTGCTACAGCCCCTTCACAGGAAGCATGTCCTGTGCTGGACATGAGTATCAAGTCCTATTGTAAAATCACAGAATTTAATTGAACTGCAGTGAAAAAAAGTCATGTTTAAGTCAAATACACACTGCATACATTGACAAAAATGTTGTTTTTCTCTGTTTTTAGTCTTTGTTATATATGGCTGATGCAGAAACAGCTGTTCACTGAAAATTGCCCTATTGCCATTTAAGAATAAGTTTTGTCATCTTAAATTTTAACGCCTAGATCTTAAACTAGTCACATAGGCTGCTTTTATAGGAGGTGTTTTTGGTGTTGAGAGAAGGACACCAAATGTTTCCTTCTGTAAGAAGTATCTAAAGGAAGTCAGACAAATTCTATACTAAAGCAAATATAACTTTCACTTCGAGTTTCATGATTTTAATTGACCTAGAGTAATAAAATATTGTAATATGTATTGATTGTCTCCAGAAAACTATCCTTTTGGCAGGGTCTGCCAGCATGTTAAGATGTAGCACAACTCCAGTAATTTTAGGCTGGGATCTTAACATTCCTGCTGAAAATCATAATGCTGAGGAGTTAGCACTATGCTTGCAGAGTAACTTGAATCAATAGCTGATTATTCAGAAGAAATTTGCTAGCTCTGCAAAACTTTTTGTTGAACAAATTGTTGAATGGTTTTCTTATCACAGTGCCTCACTACCACTGGGAAATGATGCCAGGAAATCATGTTTGAACGAAACCTTTGTGTTTTTTTTCTGTGGAGGAGTTAGGTATTTGATGCTCGCCGCCCTCAGTCTCAAATAGTAAAGAAAATATTTCTGGAAAAATTCTTTCTATTTGCTGTAGGATGATGTACAACACTTGTTTGCTCTTGGCATCCCCCACTAAGGAATACTGGTCTTCATACAGCCCATTCAGTATCTATTCTATCACCTCTGCTGTAGTACCAAGTGCTCTGACACACCTGAGTTTAAATTAAATTATGTGCAAATATATTGCATATTGAATTACAGTAGTTAATATGGACATGAGTTCTAAATGTTTTAAATCAGAGGAAAAGATAGCAGAGCTGTCAGAGTAGGTGAAAGGTAAAGCAATTCATAGATCCTTTTGAGCTTAAAGCAAACTTCTCAAGATAGTTATTTGCTTCTTTGGGATTTCTCCTCTTAGGTTTTTACATGACTGCATTCAGTGTGCATGTTTGAATGTTACTTCTATCTTTAAGATCAGGAAAAAAGAGGAGGAGAAATGCACTGATGAAGGTGATACAAAAATTACCCATAGATATTCAGTATCTGCATGCACATACATGCACATGCATTTGTAAACAAATACTTCTACAATCCTTTATGCTCATAATCTGCTAATCAGCAAATCCTGACTGAAGAATTTGGCTAAAACTTTTCCTGTCAAAAATATGATTTTCCTGAGTTGAAGTATGCCACAGAAGAATTGCCGATTGAGTTATATGCTCAAAGAAAACAATACGCCCAGTTCCAAAATGACATTTCAAAACAGAAACCTATTGTGTAATTTAGTAAATGCTTCTTTGAAAACCCTCAAATCTTGGGTCAATGCTTTCAAAAGACTTCTTTTCCTCCACTGTGTTTTCCATGGGAGGTACTGCAATGTCCTGCTCTGCTTACAGATTTGTAGGCTGTCTAACACTGATCTTCAGTGCAAGCAGCCGTTTCTGCATTAAATTTTCAGCCCTTCACTTTGGCTTTGGGCCATTTGTCTACATGAAGGGGGAGTAATCAAGCATTTGTCTTGAAGGCATTTCCAACTCAAAGTGGTCAAGGCATCCAAGTATCTTGAAGTAAGCTCAACATCTGTTTGATTTTACAGTGCAAAATTAACTACTTTCACAGTTTCTTGTCACGTAAGCATAGGGAAGCCACAAAAAGGAGTTTACATGACTTTGCCTTTCCCTATACCACGTGTACTATGATAATAGAGTATAAAGCTGCTGGTAGCTACTGAGCCACATCTGAAACATTTCTGCATCCCTAGATGTGCCTGCTTGTTTCTTGTTCTTGAAAAAGTTCAGATAACCCAGACATATGCTGACACTGGATGTGCTCTATTACTAAGGTCTTACATCAGATTTAGGAGTGTGCTGGTTGGAGACAAAATCTCCTGAGCAAAGCAATACTTTGAAGGTTGTGTTTGAGTTAGCCTGTTTGAGTACAGCAGAAGCAAAACTGCTGTAACAGCAGTCTCAGTGCTAGACTGCTTCTGAGTCACACAATGGCCATAGGAATGGTTGGACATAAAAAAAGAGGTGTTGGAAGAACAAGAACTCTGCTGTGACTAGAAGTGATGGTGGTGGTTTGACTTTGGTCAAAATGATACTAGGCATGATGTGATGATTGTTCTGACATGGTATTTGATCCGTTTCTAGCAGGTGGTAGAAATCAAGTTATCTCTGATATTCACATCTCAGTTCATTAGCAATGATAACTGAATGTCACAGAAATTTTTTTGGTGCATGTGCACACCCACCGTAATGAATGATGGATGCATAACTCAGTTGTTCTTCCATGGGCTATTTGCCAGTCCTGTGCCAGTCTTTTCCAGTCTATGCCAGCTTGGAGGTCCTCCTTGCCTTTCACATACATCCTGCCACTGTTACTATACTTTTGTTCCTTTAGGATGAAGTCATGCCCTTCAGTCAGAGACACTGAAGCTAGTGGTTCTTGGCAGGCAGGCATTGCCTGAAGCAGAGGTGAGAGCTGGCAACTGAGCTATTTGCCTGGTGGACTGCAGTGTTCAAGGTGCTCCTCACTACCTAGAAAGCTTTACATGATCTTGGCTTGGGCTTGCTTTCCTTCTCTTGAGAGCTAGCCACAACTGAAATGAGGAGAGGGTTTGACCCCCACCATGGCATAAAGGGAAGGTGCTGTTCTTCAGTGGCCTTGAATGTGCTCCTTGCTGGGGTGTAAATGCCTGGTGGTGGTGTCCAGGGCACAAGGTACAGGACCCATCCACTAGAGGTGTTAGAGGTGGTTAGGGGTAAAAGCTGGCATAGTCTTGTATATGGTTAATGTCTTGGGAAGATAATGAAGAAGAGGAAGAACAGTATGAAACCAGCACTTTTGAAAGCCATTTTATATACATTTCATTCAGGGGACTGAGGTAATTCAGAGCTAGGGTTGCTTGCTTCTGGGCTTGATAAAAAATCATAAAATGGAGAAATAACACACAGTAATGTTTCTAGCTGCCTCGCACAGTTTTCTCATGGTCCTGCAAAGCTTGATTTGGGAGTTTCGTAGGACTGGATTCTTCCAGCTGTTGTGCTGCATTTAGAATAAATTCTTTGCTCTTATTGTCCCCCAACGGAGGCAGCTGTGGAGTTCAGGTTTTCACTTTGCAAACAGTATGTTAGTACCTAAATTAGTTTCTCTTCTTCCCTAGTATTTTCTGGTTCCAGAGATGCTGGAATCCACTTTACCATGTAAATGCTACTGAAGCCATGTCATCTGCTTTTCCTGAACATGCAGGTATTCAGGGGTAGAATTACCAACATGGGGTTAGGTTTTTCTTTTTTTCACATTAAGCCTTTTAAATCCGCAAGTAAATACAGTGATCTGATTTGCCAGCAGCAAGTATTCATGTAACTTGATCAGACCTCAGGATCTTTGAGAAAAACCACATGCCATTTAGCCTCTTTCTATACAGAGGAATTTGGACAATTCATCATTATACTGAGGGCCTTATTAGTTGACAGAAGGGTTAACTGACCTTCAAACAGGAACTCAACGGTTTGCCTGCAGGGAACATATTCCATGGTGAGTTGACTACTTAAGCACTTTCAATGCAAAGTAAAAACAATCTCTTGTGTCAGGGTATAATTCAAAGAACAAAGGACCGTTTTGCTCAATTGTGCAGGCAGCAGAAGTTATTTTTGTCTCTTGCCTGTCATATTCACGTTATACAAGAAAGTAGTTTTGTTGAGGAGTGATTTGTTCTGCTGAGGTTCTTTGTGTAATTTTTTAACTGGAGACCACCACTGTGTTCTGTCATTGAAGCAAACAATGTACAGTCTTGAAAACAGCTTTGTGTTTTGCCCTATTTTCAAGGGGGCATTTGCTTTGGGTGTGTGAATTGATTTATGGGCCCTTTTGAGCCATTTAACCTCCTTCAAAAATGCCTGGTAAATGGATGCGTAAGTGAGGGGTTTTATCAGGTATACCAGTCCTTTTCCTGTTTAAGGAGCATGTGCTCGACCTGTTTCGGGTGCACTCTGCCACAATGATAGGTAGATGATGTGCATATTTTCAAAGCCTCTCTTTTTGTTGCTTGCTGCCATCTCTTTATTAAAAGTGTTGCATGTTGCTGGTGTCCTCTGTTGCTGCTGCCTTCTGTGTAATTAAGGAGGTCAAGTGGCAGCCTCACTGCATGGAAATGCTTCTCCTGATAGCATAATTGTGTGCAAAGCATGTCTGCTTTTGGCAGTCACAGTGCATCACTAAGTTAATTGAATAACTTCTCTCTGTGGTGGGTTAGTGCCAAAGAAGTGCATTTTGTGAAGGTGTGAATACTAACTCTGAAGTTCGTGCTCAAAGTGTGAAATAATTTTTAAAAAATTATAAATCTGTTAAGGGTCCTCATTTCCACTGAGGGTGACAAACACTTCAAGGCTACCCATGACCACATTCTTTGTTCCATTCTACTTTTCACTGCCAGATTTTTTTCTAATTTTCTGTATACTCAAAATGTCAGCCCAGTGCCAGGCTCCTCAATGTGTGTTGTGAATGTTTTCCCACTATCCATGGCAGGAGTATGTTCTGATCCAGTCCCTGTACCTCTGCCTAGAAGATCTCACAAGGGCTTTTGCTCCATAGGTTTGTGCTGTTCTTGGAAGCCAATTCAGCCTTTTAGCACCCACAGTGCCTTACAGAAGAGCTCCTCCACTTAACCAAGTGCTGTGCAATCTGATATCCTCATTTAGTGTGCTGTTTGTGGGAGGGGCAGGGAAAGGTAGTTGGCTTTTGATCTGCAGGATTCCTCACCTGACATTCTCTTCTGCTGGAGGAGACAGCAAATGGTTGTTCCTAGTTCAAGTTTGCTTTTTCACTTGTGGCTTGCTCTTAAAACCTCTGCTGTGTGCCTGCCTGCTATTTCTCTTCCTGTCTCGAGAGCCTTGTTCTATTCACTCTTCATTGTAGGAGAGAAACTGGGATTTTTGTTTTCAGTTGCTATCCAGCTGACATCTGAATGTTGCAACAAGTAATGTCCATCCTTGCTCCGTTATTGTTCTTATTTCCAAGATGTGCAAATCCTGGTCTCCCCTAGAGTTATTTCCCTATTTCTCTTCCCTTTCCCACTCACACTTGCTACTTCCGTGTACAAGTGATATATCCATAATTAGCTTTTTATAATTCAGACAGTGATCACGTCTGTATTAATTTCACCACTTTCTTAAAACTGATTTCTTTTCCACCCTGCCAACTTCAGAGTCACTTCCCTCAGAGTCATTTCCATAGTCATTTTCCTGTGCCTTTTTCTCCTCCCAGCATGTGATTGCAACCCTCGTGGCATCCAGACCCCTCAGTGTGACCGTGCCACTGGGCAGTGCATCTGCAATGAAGGGGTGGAAGGGCTGCACTGTGACAAGTGCTCCCGGGGCTACTCTGGCTTCTTCCCTGACTGCGTGCCGTGCCACCAGTGCTTTGCCCTCTGGGATGTGATTGTCAGCGAGCTGGCTAATAGGACCCAGCAGTTCTTGGACAGGGCTAATACCCTCAAAGTCACTGGAGTCACTGGCCCATACCAGCAGACACTCAACACACTGGAGGAGAAGCTCACTGAAATTAAAACCATCATCGCTCAAAATCCAGCGGCTGAGCCCCTGAAGAACATTGGGAATCTCTTCGAGGAAGCAGAGTGAGTACAGCTGTAGTTGCATGGATAAGTCTGCCCTGGGAAGGAGTAGGAGTTCCAGTGAGCTGGGATTTACTTGAGTGATGTCCCCATGCTGGGCTGGGGGCACTCTGGTTCGACTCCTCTTGCTGGGTGAGGGTGCTGTGGCTCCTGGAGCACCTCTCCATGCTCAGCACTGGCAGTGAGTGCCCATCCTGGGAGCAGAAACCTGGCCAGGGCAGGCAGGGGCAGTGCAGCTGCCAGCAGTGCTGGGCTGGAGTTGTCCTGCTCCCACTGCTCTCCAGGCAGCTAATTACCAGGGAGCCACTCATGCTTGCCTTGTGCTGCCCCGGGGCAAAGGACAAACACTGCTATTATGTGAGAGAATGAAGAGGGAGAGAGATTAAATTCCTGGATTTCCGAGTGTAGCTGATGAGTTGGAAACTTGGACTTCTTTCCACACTCTGAGCACGTGTGGGGGGAAGCACCAAGTTTTTTACAAGAATTGTTTCAATTTTTCTCAGAGTAGAAGCCTTGTATTTTGTTTTAGGGCTAAGAATACAGAAGATGGTAGTCTGGAGATGGGGCAGCCTAACATTAAGTGGGATTACAGAGGCTTTCTAGCCCTGTCTGCAACTGCTCCAACTAGCTTGTGTGTTGTAAAGGGAGCTGCACAAAGCAAAGGGGTGAGGATTAAAGCACAAATGTCTCAATTAGGAATGGTCTGTGTCCTACAGTTCCCCTCCCTCCTGCTGGAGAGCTAGTGCTGGAGAGCTGGAGAGTTGCTGCTGCTGGGCTCTCTGTGTATTGAGGGAGGTCAGAGCAGCTGCTCTGACCCTAAAATACTGCTGCTTTTCCCTAATATACCTTATGTGTTTCTGTTCTTGCTCCTCTCTGGCTGTATAGAAAAGTACTGGGCTTTGGAGGAATCCTGGGGGACAGCAAGCTGTTGTGCTATTGAGAGAGCTGTAAATTAATCTTAGATCTTAAATACTGCCTTGATTCTTTCAGAATGAGGAAATGCTTGGCTTGATGGGATAACCATGCATGGGAATAGCTTCCTATGCCCAACTTCTGTTCCACAGCAGCTTTGACATGTAATACTCGCTTTTCCTTTTAGGGTTATCCCACTAGCTAATGCCTGTTCCATGTCTCACTGAATGAATGCTTAGAGCAAGAGGTTTTCCTTCAAAATCCTGGTGAGGAGGGATCTTTAAACTCTTCTGTAAAGAATCCATTGTGTTAAAGCTATGGTTTCCCCCTCCCTGCTTCCTGAACTTAAAATGTGTCCGATGAGCTTGTAGGAATCAAAACTACATTTGAGCTGTGTGGGAAGGGGAGAAAATTATGTATGGATCATAGTAGTCAGCTCTGACCTATGCAGTTGCCATGATACAAGAGCATTACACCAGTCCTCTGGAATCTCCCTCCAGTTAATCTTATACAAAGCAGCTGTTTTCTGAGCAATTTGGTGCTTTGGGTTTATAAATGTGCTGTAGATTAAAAAGTGGTTTTGTAAAATAAAGGAAACAAAACAGTATACTAGGCAGGCATGTTGTTACAAATCACTTGGAGCTCCACTGAGGAAGGACAGGTCCTGCCATGGGAGAAGCTGGGTACCTGTCCAGCCACCACACTCCCTGTGTTGAGTCCTGTGCCTGTTTTACAGAAAGCTGACAGCAGATGTTACAGTTAAGATAGCTGACATAGAAGAAAACCTATCAGCCTTAGCAGCAAAGAGCAATAGCACAGACACGGACCTGAGTGCACTGGAGACAGATGCCAAAAGTCTCGACCACGTTGTGAAAGAACTTGCAGAGCAGCTAGAGTTCATCAAGATCTCTGATGTTCGGGGTAAGTGTCACAGGGAGGGGGAGAAAGCAGCAGGGTGGACAAAGATTTAATCAGTGCATGGGTTTAAGTACCAGATTAATCTTTTAACTTGTAATAAAACACAGTTCCACAGGTTCTTTCTGTGCATTAGCAGAGTTGCTGATGAAGCAGGAATTTTTGCCTCCTCACCCTGTCTCTGTTCCTCTGCACATTGCGAAGCTGGTTCAAATTCCTGGGGCACAGAATTGTCTTAAGATATCATGCTGAGCACATTGTAGATGAGACACAACAGAAGAAAGTGCACCACAGGTTTCAAGATATGCCTGGACATCCCCTTTGCTCCCCTCAGTCTGTTAAATTGCTGCTTCTGGGTGAAAAAAAAGAGCTGGCAGTAAAGGGCCCGGTTCTTCTGAGCCACCCAAGCCTTGCAGGTCCATTGGCACACTGATATGGGCCAAGAATCAAAATTTGCTGGAGGAAGAGGAATGTCACCAAATTATTTGAAAATTTGGAAAGCTGATTTCAAAGAAATTTTTCTAATTTTTCTTATAAATTTTCTGGTTTGAAACAAATCTGAGATTGTTTCCAGTGAACATGGGAGATTTCAGAGTGAGGCGAGTAGCATGTACAACAGAGGAGTCCCTGACTTTTGGCATTCTGCAAAGGAAAGCTGCCCCAAGGTACAGAGTACAGCCACCCCCATAGGGTCCCTCACACCACACAAGGCCTCTCCAGGAGTTGTCCAAAATCAACAGTTCCGTAAATCAGCATCTTTCATCAAGCAGTTGTTTCTTAGGAAAAATCTGACCAGTTTCCAAGCAGTGACTCTATAAACCAGACATCTCAGGGCAAGCAGTAAGAATTAATGGGATAAGGGAATCCTTAGAAAACATACTGTTCCCCTAAAAACCTTAAAAGGCCGTATCTCCTTTTGCCCTTAGGGCAAGCAGAATTCAGTCACTAGGGCCAAAGAAAGGCTTAACTTCAAAGTCCAGCTTGACACACTGTCCACCAAGCAAAAAAGCAAATTTTTTTTCTAGAAGAGGCCAAATGCTGTCATCCTTGCAATGACACTGAACACAGCAGCCAGGGCCAGCGTTTCATTTAATGTGGTGTGATATATCACTAACCCTAACATCTGTAATATCCATTACTTTGGGTTACTGCACAGAGTTCTTCAGCTTCCTCTGATTTCTGCAGGAGCCTTGGATAGTATCACCAAGTATTTCCAGATGTCCCTGGAGGCAGAGGAGAGGGTCAATGCCTCCACTGTTGATCCCGACAGCGCCCTGGAGCTGTCAGCGCAAACGCGGCAGGAAGTGGAAGACTTAATCAATGAGAAGGAGGCCCAGTTCAAGGCTAAACAAGAGGAGCAGTCACGCCTGCTGGATGAACTCGCTGGCAAGCTGCAGAGCCTGGATCTGTCTGAGGTGGCTGAGAAGGTACACAGCTGAGAATGGCTGGGATAAAACCCCTAGCAAAAATAGAGTGGGGTGTGTGATGGAGCAATGGGCAGGGACTGTAGGATGTGATAGTGTGAGATATGCGGTTGGTTCATGGAAAATGCACCTTGCTTGGTTGAGGAACACCTTGGTTTTGTGGGCTAGAACTGGGTTGTTTGACTGGTGGGCTCTGACACTACTGGCTTTCAAAGACCAGCCTTTCATGTTGGTCTTCCTCCTGCTCTTCCCAGCCCCAACAGAGCACCTGTTTTTGCATCACTCCTGTTCTAATCCAATGTTCTTTGTTAGGGACAGAGTTCCCATGTGCAGAAAAGCGTGGCAAATCCACTGGGCTGAGAGCCATCATCTTAAGCCTATCCCAAGTTCAGTGCTTGCTTTCCCTGGGCTCCCCTCTTCCCTTCTGCAGCTCCTCTGCCTGTACAGTGCCTGGCCAGGCTGCACTTCTGCTCACACCCACAGGCCTCAGCCCCACTCCAGGCTCATCCTCCTGCTCCAGACAGGGAGCTGGAGCCAAATGGGTATTTTCTCTGTTGAAGGTGCCTGCTCATCTACAAATATGATTAAGGATGGCTTTTTCTTGGGAGAGGCTGGGTGTTCCCTCAGTTTCTCTTTGAAGTTGGCCGGCTGCATTTAGTGAACAATCCCTAAATAACCCTGGGTGAGGGCAATCTGCAGGGCACTGCTCATTAACTCCCCTGGGCAGGCCAGGCCTGTGATAGGGACTGAGTTCTTCACACGCTGATTGTTCCTTGTCCTTTACAACTAGTCATCCCTCCCACTCCCTCAGCCCTCGTTTTTTCTCTGGAGGGAAGAAAGAGACATCTTTTTGTTTAGTTTCCCTTCCCCTACATTCCTGCCCTGACTGTTCTTAAGAACTGAAGTCTTGGGTAGATATTTATCAAGGCAGTAAATACTGAGTTGCTTGGAGGTGTAATCATAAGACACAGACACACACACATCTTTCTGCTTTCTAACTACTGCTGGGTTATGTGCCAAACAGGTAAGAGGGACTCATTTACACTTCACAGGAGACAGTTGCAGCTAACTTGGCTCAGCCCCTAGGTTTTCCCAGGGAGGTTTTTTGGCTGCAAAACCTGAGTTAGTGACTATCATTTGGCAAAAAGAGACTGGGGGCGGGGAAAGAAAAGGTAGAAGAACCTCACAAGAATGGGGAATTTTCTAATTTTCCCTCTAGTTAAACTAACTCATGTGTTATTTATTTACCAAACAATTGACCAAATAGTGGATAATTCTCAATGCAATGTTGCTGACAGAAATAATTTCACCTCTTAAAAAAAAAAGTTTACTCTGAAATTTTGTGGTAGAATAGTGTTTTGTGCCAGCCCCCACGCAGCCTGGCGATGGCAGTCAGGCTGTGAGTGTCCCCCTTGTCCCCTGTGTCTCAGACGTGCGGCGCTGCTCCGGGAGCCTCCTGTGAGTCCCAGTGCGGGGGCTTGACCTGCCGGACCGAGGATGGCAAGAAGAAGTGTGGAGGCCCCGGCTGCGACGGGCTGGTGACTGTAGCTCACAACGCCTGGCAGAAGGCTATGGATTTTGACAGAGACATCCTCAGTGCATTAGCAGAAGTTGAGCAACTCTCCAGAATGGTAATATGCCAAATCAATTGTTAAGATAGTAACAAAGGAAAAAAAAAAAGTCTGTCTGTTGTAGCACATACACTAAATGACACAGTATGTGCTGGTTTTCTGCAGAAAAATACTTCTTTCGAGTTGTGTAATTTCATCATGCTTGTAAATATCTTCAGAAAGGGAGCTTGCTAAAGTGAAGCTTCATGGATAACTAAACATCTGCCTGAGTTGTTTAAACTAGCACTGGTGGTATGGATCAGGGCCAGCTTCCAAGTGTTCTGTGAGTTTTATGAGAAAAAGCATTCCTTGTTACTGTAACTTCTGACTCCAGATTAATTGTTTTAAAACGAGCCCTAAAGCATAAGAAGATAAGCAAGCAAGCCTTTCATTTTCCTCTCTTTAGGTTTCTGAGGCAAAACAGAGAGCAGATGAAGCTAAACAAAATGCACAAGCTGTTTTGCTCAAAACCAATGCTACAAAAGAACAAGTGGACAGAAGCAATGAAGATCTGAGAAATCTTATTAAACAGATTAGAGACTTCCTAATGCGTAAGACTGTTACATTTTAATTATATTTTACTTCTGGGCTTATAAAACTAGCTTTACATCTGTATTATTTTCCAAGGGTTAGTGCAACAGTTGTCATCATTTCCCCACCTTCCCCTAGAAAGAAGGCGTGTATGATGAAATCTGGAAACATGAGAAAAACTAAGACAAAAGCAAGATAATAAGAAAGTGAGAGCAAACTGTGACATGTTCTTGTGTGCATTTCAGCTGAGGTTCTTGTACTGCTGTATTTTGCCAAGTATGTCTGTAAGTTCTGGCTAGAAAGACAAAGTGGTATTACAGGGGAAGTAAGTCAGAAACTGCATTTCTCTCTCTGCAAGGAAGCAGGTAAAGGTCAAATGAGAGCCTTGTTTGCCAGCAGCCCATTCCTTGCCTGTTTGCTCAGGGCTGGGAACACAAATACATCTATGTGAAGCTGCTGGTTTTGTTTCCTGTGGGCTTGGGTTCCCCCCAGCGTGGTGCAGCTGAGCACCAAGATCTTCAAATGGCTTCCAAGAGAGCTGTGCCAGCAGGGCCTCTACACTTGCTGGGCCTCTCCTGAGAGGGAAGTTTCACCTTGGGAAGTAGTTTTAACACCTTGATTTTCCATAAATCTGGGGAAGGAAATTTTCCCATTATTTTCCTTCTTAAGGAAGCAGCTGGACAAGAATTTGACTGTGGAAAGGTGACAGAGGGAAGCTTTTACTCACATCTTTGTCATTTGTGTCCATCTGCTAGAAGACAGTGCTGACCTGGATAGCATTGAGGCAGTGGCTAATGAAGTGCTGAACATGGAGATGCCAAGCACACCCCAACAGCTGCAGGCCCTGACAGAAGATATTCGTGAGCGTGTAGAAAGCCTTTCTGATGTTGAAGTTATTCTGCAGCAGAGTGCTGGAGACATTGCCAGAGCAGAAATGCTACTGGAGGAAGCAAAAAGAGCAAGGTATGCAGCCCTGTTTCATCTCATTGCATCAGAAAATGCAGTTTAACTTTCCCTGATGTAAATTCTCATTCCTTCCTTAAGGGGCAAAACCAGCCTGTTGCAACTGTTCTTTTTCCAGTTTGAAAGTACAAGCATTTTAAGCATTAACAATCTTACTCCACAGCAAAGGTGCAACAGATGTTAAAGTCACTGCAGACATGGTGAAAGCAGCACTGGAAGAAGCTGAAAAAGCTCAAAATGCAGCTGCAAAAGCCATCAAACAAGCTGATGAAGATATTAAAGGAACTCAAGACCTGCTGACTTCAGTGAGTTCTTTATGAGTATTTCTTAAGACAATAGAAACAGCACCAAGTCTGATGCTTAGAAACTGATACAAACCTGTCTAGGGAAAGTTCTCAGGTACTGCAAAGCAAAAGCTACAGTTAAAATGCATCTAAACCATTCCTGCCTTCACATCAACTTTTGAGTGAGTGGGATAGATGCTAGGGGACTATTTGCTCATAAACAAACCAAACCACACAACAACAACAAAACACCAAAAAGCTTTTCCCACCCTGTATTCTGCACCAGCCAAGTTCAATGAGCAGGACTGTAGCCCTCTAAACCAGCAGGTCTGACAAGATCTGTGGCAAGCCATGCTGATCATGGATTGGTGTCCTTAGTGTCATCCATCACTGCAGTACCAGACTAAAACAAACAAATGCTGGATTGAAGAGCCAAGTGCTGCAATCTTGTCAGATAAAGTATTTGCAGACTTCATCTCAAAGCCCTCACAAGACCATAGTGCTATCTATACCTATGAAGCTTGGCCAGTTTAGAAGCTTCACAAGTCCATTACCACATGATAATCAAATGTCTGAAGTTTTGTCAGCAGATTAGTCAACTCTGTGTGTATAATGCAATCAAATAGTTTTTGACCATGTTCCTTAATGCTTTTACAGCCCCATATGTACCCTTCTCAAGCACTGAGCTTTTTCATCTTGACTGCAATGGGCCATTTTTAGCAAAGCTAAAATACTCTTTTTAATCCAGATCCATGGACACAAACTAGTTGAGCATGGTTTATGGAGAAAGTTTAGTACTATATCCATTGTCTTTTGAAAGTCTAACTCTCATTCTTCTTTCTCTCAGATTGAATCTGAAAATGCAGCATCTGCAGAAACACTGAACAATGCTACCTTACGTCTGTTTGAGCTAGAGAAGAGTGTTGAAGACCTTAGGCAAAAGGCTGCTACAAATTCAGGGAATGTAGGAAATATAGAAGACAAAATTATTAGTGCAAAACAAAATGCTGAAGAAGTTAAAAAGGTGAGAAGCTCAGGAACAACCTTAAAGAGAAGCCAGCAAAATACCCCTAGGTTTGGCTAAAGGGAGATCAAAGAATATATGTGATCCATCACATTTATTGTTCATATTCTGGGGGTAGAAAATACTCCAACGTTTATGCTCTTACCAGAAACAGTTACTTTTTTACTTTGGTATCAGATCCTGAGAAAGATGTATTGGGAAGTTTTCAGGTTCTAAAATAACTGCAGGAAACTTGTCAGCCCTTCACAGGTAGGTTTCTGTTCCTCAGCTTTACTATCTGTCACAGGAGAACTGTTTTGGTTTTTTTTCCTACTTGTATAGAATATTTATGATTCTATGACAATAATAGGTTCAGGACAAACAAACCAGAATCTGGCATATACAGAACCAAGCAACAGGGAAAAATAATTATCTTAACATAAAACTGAAGTAATTGCTAAATATCAGAAATGTGAACATGTGGCATTACTCCCAATGTTTGCTACACACTTTTGTAATAGCAAAAGAATGTTCATTAACAAAACAATCAACCAATCTGCCAAAGGAAGTTTCACTGCTCCCATCTTGTCTGTAGTTAGCCTACCAATCTCCAGAGAGCCATTTTCTGACAGGCGAGCTGCATTATCCACCAACTCAGCAATATCCAAACACTAAGTAGTATTTCAGGTGCTGTCAAGTAAACACAAGATAATTCCAGTGCAGCTATGGTTTGTTATCTTGTTCAATGGTTGAATTTAGTTGGGCCACAGGACTTCTTAAACAAAAAGCACAGCTGAGAAAAAACAGCATTTTGACTTTCCCAGTACCTTCACCAACACCAACTGGGCAGCTAGCTCAGTTCTTGTTGCTGAAAGGGTGGCAAGGTAATCTTCCCCAGATGCAGCCACTCAGCCAGGAGTAGTGCCATGTGCAGCTTTCCAGTGGCTCTAGGGGCCACGGCTTCCATCAGTTACAGGACCCTGCAGCTGAATCCCATAAATCTCTGCCAAGTGCCAGTATTGAAGCTGTAAAAATGCCACAGATCTGCAAGTCTTGGACGGGAAGTAGGAAATACCCTGACACTGTTTCTGCTTTTGTTAAGTGCGCTCCCAGTGTAGTCTCCTTGCACCCGGATTAGTAGAGGGCAGGGGCAGGAAAAGCCAACTCCCGCTGAATTGGCTTCGCATGAGCTCCACCTTGTGCTTGAACTCGGAACAGGTCCTCAACGACGAGCTCAGCGGCAAGTACAGAACCGTGGAGGAGCTCATTGCCAAGAAGACAGAGGAGTCGGCCGAGGCCAGGAGGAAAGCAGGCATGCTGCAAGATGAAGCCAAAGCCTTGTTGGCTCAAGCAAACAGCAAACTCCAGCTGCTCAAAGGTAAGGCTGTTCTGAGGAGATAATTTGACACCTTAGAACATGAAGTAATTTCATGCTGTTAATCAGCTATTCATCAGCAGAAGGGGAAAAGGTACTTAGATGTTACTGAGGCTTGATCTGCTTTCTTTATTCTTATGGACATAGTACAATCTTTTGAAGCAAAGATTTCTATAGAATAAGCTGAAACTTGCAGGTAAGACAGACTTCTGGTATGGTACCTCTCACTACCCCCAGAACAGGGGAGGAACAAAGCTACTCTACTCAGGACTAGGACTCATCTGTTCCAGCAAGACCCCCACCTGCAAAGAGTACTCCCTCACCCCACCCTGGAAAGCTCTTAAAACAAAATCAGGACACGGAAGTTCCAGATTAATTTAACATTTACTGTTGACAATGTTGATTCAACCAGGACGGAGCAGTCTGCCCCTTGCTACCAGACACAGAATTAAATTTTCCTTCTGGTTTTGCCAGACCAAGAACTTACTCTTCCTCTCTTTGCTACTCCTGCACAGTCACTGTGACTTGCTGAGTAGTCTTAATTATCACAAGCCAAAACATTTCACTGCTCTGTAAAAGCTATCATAGAGCAAAGAATGAAGATTACTTTAACCCTAAAAATATACTTTTGGATTTTCACCTCTGGAAAATAACTTCCTTATTCCTTTACATCCCTACGTTAAGGAAACAAAAAGATGCCATTCCAGCCTTTGTTGATTTTGGGGGTTGTGTTGTTTGTTTTCAGTTTATTCCACAATCAGAGTCTCTTCCACAATAGAAATAAATTTTAATAGTAGTTTTCCATAACTATAATGATTTATGTGCATTAAAACACCACCTATTAAGCTTGGGTATTTTTTGTCTTCTTTTGCCTACAGATTTGGAAAGTATGTATGAAAACAATCAAAAAGTTCTGGAAGACAAAGCCAAGCAGTTGGTGGAGCTGGAAGCGACAGTTCGCTCCCTCTTACAGACAATCAGCCAGAAGGTTGCTGTTTATAGCACTTGCTTATAAACAGGAGTGGGAAGTGCTTGTGTTCAGGATGGGTTTCACAAGTATTGTATTAGTTCTTTTTGACATTACACTAAGACCTGATAAGGTGAACAGGTTTTATATTGAATTAAAGCCACAGAACCAAAGAAAAGTAACTTTTTGATGCTGAAAATAAACAGTACTTTTGTATCACTGTATGTACCTAGTATGACTCATTAAGTTCCTGCCTATTTTCAGTAGCTGCAATGGTACATCAATTAATCCTTGAGCAAGTCTTGTTCTTAAACTGGTTAGAGTTCTAATAAAATCTTGGCTTGAACAATGTAATTCTAAATAAGGATTCCTATTACTATGAAATACAGTATGGTGACTCTGACCAAGTTACCAGTGAATGAAGAAATACCATCCACATGTAGTTAGTTATGCCACTGTATTCAAAAAGGACTGTGTACCCCCTGCATGATACCCATTTAGGCTTAAGACTACTTTCATGTCACTCACAGTAACTCTTTGTGCCTGACTGTGAGTTAGTGATGTGTTTATCCAGCTGTGTGCTGGACATCTGTCCAGAAGGATCCTGTGAGAGACACTATCAAAAGCTCTGCTGAAATCCAAAAAGGGTACATTAACTGGCTTCCCTTGACCAGCTATATGGGTTATCATGTCATAAAAGGAAATCAGGTTTAATAAGCAGGAATTTCCTCTCATGAAGGCATGCTTGCTGTGACCAATGGCTGCATTGTCTTTCAGATATTTTTTTGATACCTCCCAGAATAATTTTCTCCATAACTCTACCAGGCATTAAAGTGACACTGACAGACCTCTGACTGCAAGTTTCTGGGGTCCCCCTTGCCCTTCTTGAAAACCAGGGACAAATTTCATCAGTTTCCAGTTACCTGGGACCTCTCCAGATCACTAAGACTGCTAAAAAAAAAAAAAAAAAAAAAAAATCAACAAGCATTTAGTGATGACAGCAGCAGCTCCCTGAGGATTCTTGGATGAATCCCATTAGGCCCCAGAGATTTTGTAGGGATCCAGCTGGCAGACATCCTGCACAATTCATAGTCCTTCAGCTCAGGGCACTGAGACCCCCTTGGTCTATCATCTGTGTTGAAGACAAAGGCAAAGATCATGTTAAACACCTCTGCCTAGTCCCTGATCCTGTTTCTGACATGACCATCTTCATCCTGCAATGAGACAATGTTGTGTGTTTTGCTATTAATATATTTGGAAAAACATTTTATTGTCCCCCACAGTTCTGGCAACTTCAATTCCAGCTGAGCTTTGGCCATATGAATTTGCTCTTTTTCATCTCTGTATTCTTCCCCAGGCACCTGACCATACTTCCACTGGGCATATACCTTCTTTTTTTATTTTGTTTCCAAGAGAAAATTGCTGTTTGGCCATGCCAGCCTTCTGCCTCAGCTGCTTGACTTCCAGCACTTGGGAACTGCCTTTTCCTGTGCCCTTAGGAGGTGATGTTTAAAGAGTGACCAGCACTGGTAGACTTCAGCATGTAAGAAGGCATTTTCCCAGGGAACTTAACTAATTTCCCTGAGCAGCCTTAAGTTCTTTTCTCCTGTCCAGAGCTGAGGTTTTGCCGGCACTTTTCCTCCTGCCACCAGGGATTTGAAACTTGATCCCTCTGTAGCTGCTGTGGGCAAGACAGCCGCCAGTCTATTGCCATGCAGTAGATCAAGGAGGGCCTTTTCTGAATCATCTCCCTTAGAACCTGTTGTCATCCAGGTTTTTAGGAATCTTCTGGCCCGGGTATAATGCTTCCAGTTAATTTCTGCCAAGTTGGAGTTCCCCTTAAAGTCAAGGAGAGTTGATTTGGAAGCAGCCCTTTGATCCTCAAAGGATAATTCATCTGCATCATCATCCTGGCTGGGAAGTTTATAGTAGGCTTCCACAATTACATCTGCATTATTTGTTTGCCCCTTGATTCTTTACCCAGAGGCTCTTAAAGGTGCCATTGCCAACATTCTCATCCTTCTATTACACACAGGACCACCCCTCTGTCTCACCTATACCTCCTGACCATCTAGCAGGCATGCCACTCACAGGATTTATACCAGTGATGTCAAATATACTGGACTGGGAAAAAGCCTCAAACTCCTCTCTTGGTGGTTCCTCACATGGCATGCATTAGAGTAGAAACATTTCACGAAGATTAGGGGAAAGAACTACAAAAATTCCCAGGGCACCTAATGAGTCAGTTAAGGAGCTGTACACAGACAGCTCTAAGAACAGCCTGTACTTCAATGATGTGCAAGAGTAGCATCCAGTTCACCATAACTTTAGCTGAAAGTTACCTGTATTACAGTGCACTTTCAGAGAGCTGTACAATATGGCACAAACTGATTTACAGCTACAAACATTCAGCTACACAAGTCAGCACCCAAAACTGCAATGTGTTTGCACATCCTGACTGCTAACTCTGACCCCAGGATTCTTTGACCGACACCTTACCTAAATTTGACTAACATCAAAATCAGGACAACTATGGCAGGATACAGTATACATAAGCAAAATGAAGGACATTATGGTTAAATAAATAATTATCCTAAAGCTCCAGAGGTTGCAAACACCAAAACAAACAAACAAAAAACATTAATCTTTTGAAGGAATTAATCATCACAGCAGCATCATGCACTGCTCACTGCCAGTACACTCAGCAGCTGCTAGAAAGTGCCAATTTGGCAGCACTTGGGCCTAAGTGCCATGAGATCATTGACAGGTGGCTCAGCAGCTCATTTTACTTTTACAAACACTCTTTTGTACACTTAACTAGAATGAGAAGGACAATGAAAAGTAACAAAAATAATTTTAAGGCCTTGATTTTTAAGTGTCTGGAAAACTAGTCTCCAGTACATTTAGTAGCATTATTGATTATAAGTTTCCCTGGCTTTTCAAACTTCCTTTTACATAAAATGAGACACAAGCTTTTGTAACTGATGAACCTCAAGAATGAATTGCTGCTGTAAGACTGCTACAAGTATTCAGGAGGTGGAAGGAGTGGACACAAAACTTTTTGAAAGAGCAAGGCTTCTTGCAAATCACGATTAACACTTAACATTTACCTGTGTTAGGCTAGAAGAGATTCTGAAATGCCAAGATCTATTGAAAGACTCATGCCTTTCTGCCCTGTTGTCTTTCTTTGCCTCCCATTCAGCAGCTTCCTACTGAGACCAGAAAGCAGATCCATATTAATGCACTAACCCAGCATACCCATGAATCAGATGATGATAAGCTTAATGAGGTGTCATGGTTTAACCCCATCTACATCTAAAGGAAGAGTTAAGAAAATCTCAATGAAGAAGAGTATTGTTGGTTTTGCTGATTAACTGGTATGGTAATGCTGGCATCCATCTCCATCTCTCACTATGGATAATGGATCAATACATGAATAAGAAGCTATAAAGCAAGCTAGAAGCATACAACTATCTTGTCTATACACAAAACCAAGTAGCTGTAGTACCACTTTCTGAACATGCACTTCTCATTCCATTGGGATAATGAAAAAGGATATGCACAATACCAGCAGGTATTACTGTTTTCTTCAAGGCAGAAGAGCCCAGCAAAAAAAGAAAAAATGGCACCTTCTGGAAAAGCAGTTAAAATAAACTACTGGATTTGGGCATGCTCAATATACATGTTAAAGATCTTCCAAAGATGCCATCTGTTTGTGAATTTCCTCACATAATCAACAACCTAAACAGTACAAGGATCCAATCAGCAAACAAAATCCAAGAAGACCCTCCAACCATGTCAAATATTTATTAAGCTCTCTTGCTACAGAAGAGACAGAAAGAGAGAAAATAGAAAACAGAAGAGAAGAAAGTATGTCTTAATGGTGTGGAGAGCTGACACTGCAGCCCTTATGTGTGGAAGGTGCAGAATAACCCTCATGTCATAGCATTTGGCAGCAAATACTGCTTCACTACCCAGTTTTAGCATTTCAAGTTTAAGAGAGCTGGACAATGGAAACAAAAAAAAGATTAGGTAGCAGTACAATGAATTTGTCTTCAATCTTTCATTTCTCAATCAGCATCCAATTTTTCCCCTTACAAGTTTTCAATATGAAAACATGACGTGGAGAATCACACCAAGTAATTTTCTCTTTAAAAAGTGAATATAATTGTAACTGATCAACACAAGCCCCTCTTCTCCCAACATCCCAACATTATTAGGTCAGAGCAAGTTTTGGTACTCATATGTAAGAAGTAGTTGAAGTACTTAAGTTAATCCCTTCAGAAAGAAAGACATTTTTGTGCGGAAGTGACAGTGGCATTTTAAGTGCCTGTGGCATTTTAAGTGCCAGCATTCAACTGGTTTATTGAATCACTACTTCAGATAAGAAAACACAAGGTATGCTGGACAATTATCCAGAGTTCTGACCAGCACATCTGATAATCCCATGCAGCAGCAAAATGTTTGGTTTTGAAAAAGAAAAGAGTTCTGTCAGGCTGCTTTTCTACAACATTCATTGTGTAAATAAACATGTAATTTTAAGTAATTTACAGAGACTGGATAATTCCACTTGTTCCAAACTCTACTTGTTTAAATAGCTGATGTTTAAAATCAAGATGCTCATTTAAGTCAGTCCTAAAATCCTCAGACAGCCTTCCACAAGGGCCCACAGTCCATTTTCAGAGATGTACTATATATGTACAAAGAGCTGCTCTTTCATTTTAGAAGTTGATAGCTTTGCCAAAGGATGCTGCTAGGTTTGCTTCCCTGAAGGCTTCTGACACGGTCTGTAGAGTGCAAACACAAAAAGTTACAAGTCATTAATAGCTACATGGAGTAACAGCATGTCTGTGTAATGGTGTTCAACAGTCCCTGCAGGAAACACTTACTGGATGGGCATGGCAAACTCTGGCTACATCTTCACATGATGCTCCATATTCCATTGCAAGTGCAGCTTCATTCACCATTTCACCAGCACCCTGCAATTTAATGGTACTTGCAATTAGCACAAGTTCTTATGCAGCTATCCAGGTTCTGCTGGATCAGTAACAGCTTATAAATAAGCATTTTCTGCTAAAAAAGAAAAGTTATGTTTTAACCAGTACTTCACTTGTGTTCCAATGCAAGTCATGCAACTTATTTGGTGACTGTAAACATTAATGAGAGTATTTGTTCTCTCATTCCTGAGAGTTGTACAAAAGCTGGGCATTTTTCCATGAAAGGAAACCTACCCAAAACTTCAATGCTTCCCTGAAAAGTTAAATAGATAACTAGATAAAGAAAATCATATTACTACACCTACACCCTTGTTTTTATTTGCTGTATTTATGCATATTTACTAAGAGAATGTATCTTTGAGCAGTCAAAAATAGTTCAATCTCCTCCCACATTTTTAGCACCCAGATTCACAACCGTAAGATTTCCCCCAAGTCCTTTCCCAATGAAGAAATGAGATTTGTTGGTATGAGACAAAGTTGTGCTTCCTTTAAAGCATGCTGGTTTCTAAATTATGCAATTGCAAGAGAAAGTAACTAGCATAGAATTTTACTGAGGGCAGTTTGCTGTTTCTCTTAAAGACATACACAAAAATGCCTGAAGTATTTCTGCAAACATATTTTGAAAAAGAAAAGTATTTACAGCAAAGAAACAGAACAGGGAAAGATTAGGGTCTAACTTTGACAAAAAAAAAAAGAAGAAAAAAAAGAAAAGAAAGAAAACAAGCAAACAAACAAACAAAAAACCAACCAACAAAAAAAACAACCCTAACCCCCCCCCCCCAAAAAAAAACAAAAACAAAACACAAAAAAACTAAAAGGGGAAATCCTGAAGGATTTTTTTTTTTACTCTAAATTCCATAAATTCCTGACTCCAGATTTGGTGACTGCAGTGTAAGATTATCACCTCTGCTGAAGTCTTTAATTGAAGAGAAGGGAAAAAAGGAAACACTAATGAAAAAGCCAGTCTTTTCAGCTCCCTCAACTTCCAAAAGTTGAAACAACAATTTCTGTTGTTCTCTCAAGGATTTGGCAGTATTCATAAAAACAAAATGAGAAAAAAAAAAAAAAACCACAACAAATACCACCACCAAAAAATTTCACCACATAAAACTGGTCAAAGAAACCAAATAACCATAGCAATTCAAGAGATAAAAAACAAGCTGGGCTTTTTTTAGTTACACCAAAGTAACTAAAAAGTGGGAAGGAGGGCAGGAGTGTAGAACAGAACTGTGAAAAAATAAAAGTATGGCAAACTCAAACTTTCCTGTTTTTAAACTTCTAACTCAACAACTATGCAACACTAAATTAAAAAAAAAAATGTTACAAGGCCAAGAAAACACAGTTGATGATACTTACTGAGCCTAAAATGTGAGCACCCAACATCCTGTCTGTTGACTTGTGACTAAGTATCTTCACCAAGCCATCCGTGTCAGCATTTGTCTTTGCTCTACTGTTCGCAGCAAATGGAAATTTCCCAATTTTGTATTCTACACCCTGCAAAACAGATGTGTTACTGAGTTAATAACCAACAAGAACAACATAACCAACTGTTACATACATGAGGAGAAGCCATAAAGAGAGACAGGAGACACAGAGGAACATATGTGAAAAATCACCAAAAGTGGTGTAAGAGTGTACTAAAAAAGATTAATTTGCAAATAAATCATATTAATGTCACAGAATGGAAGTCATTAAAGTGAACTGTGGTTCTTGCAAGAGTGTCAGGCACAAGAGCATCATTCACTCACACCCTCTTAAGCAATTACTTCAAATGCAGAAATTTGGACAAAGTAGCAAGATAAATAATTAGAGAGTGAAACCAGGCCCAAGATGAAAAAAAGTTTTTTGTGGGAAAAGAAAACCAGTACCTCTTCTTTCAGCTGTTCTTCTGACTTGCCAACCCAGGCCACTTCAGGGTGAGTGTAGATCACAGAGGGAACACAGTTATAGTCAATGTGAACTGCTCCCCCAGCCATGCCTTCTACACAAAGAATGCCTTCATCCTCAGCTTTGTGGGCCAGCATAGGTCCAGCAACTACATCACCAATAGCATAGATGCTATCAGACCAATGAAACAGAATAAGACACTGTTTAAAAACATCCTAGCACACCTGGGCTACCTTACATAACAGCCTGTTTGAAACATGTTATTGAAAACTAATCAAAATAGAGTAAAATACTTCATTTTAGCAGTTACCACAGAATGACCACACTTCAAGAGGTACTTAGTGACATGAAATAGACAGTGACTTTTAAGTTACAGAATTTCAAAGGCTGACTAAAAATTTTTAGCTACTGAAATGATACAGATATCTTGAGTTTTCTTTTCACAAATGAATATATGTTCTGTTATTAAAAAACAGAGGTGCTTTAGAAAGTTAAACTTTAAAAGTAAGTGTTCTGCAAAAAAAGCAAAAAAAAAAATTAGTCTTTCTTACTTTGGAATCTTGGTTTGGAATCTGTTGTTGACTGGAATTCTTCCCCTCTTATCAAGTTCAATTCCAATTTCCTCAAGACCTAGATTTTTTGTAAAAGGACGCCTACCGATGCAGACCAGGAGCACATCACAAGTTATTACTTCTGCCTTGCCACCAGCAGCAGCTTCAACACTACAGCAAAATAAGAAGCAAAAATGCTAAGCTGTAAACTTGCAGCCTTCTCTCTCTCTGGCTAGTAATCAGTATGACCCAAGATGGTAACCCCCTGGCTGGGTCTGGCACCCAAAGCACTTCATTCAGCCTGCCCCATGCTTCCCCCTTGCAAGAGTTCAGCAGTAGAAGAGGGAGGAAGGGGCAACAACCTAACAATTGTTAGAGAAAAATTCAGGGTGTATTTTCAATAGCAAATAGCATGACCTGCTAAGATCAAATCTGTACAGCAAAGTAATTGCTGCTGAATACCTGCGACCCAAAGTAATATATATATATATTTTTTTTTTTACATATATAGTAATATAAATATATATATATATATATATATATATAGCAGCTGCCATGCATCCCTCAAGTGCATTTTGTGTTTAATTGCACCCAGAACAAGTTCAGTTCATGTACTCTGAGAGCACAAGAACCAAAGCATGGGAAATGAGGATAATTATAAGTGTGTTTCAAAAGCATACCCTAAAATAAAATGATAATTTGAAAGTAGGAACAGACTACATGAGAGATCCAACCAGCCTCAGCATGACATGTAAAGAAGCCCAAATCCTGCACCTTTACAGTCCAGGTGGGCTGTAAACCTCAATTACACCTTTACAGATGGATGACAGACTATACCAAACTATAGTGATACAGCAAGCAAAAGTCACCATATTAAGTCTCCAGTGAGAAAACATTTAAGCATACTTTTGTGAAGTAAAATTTTTTAAACTACAGTTTTTGCCTAGAGAATCCATTAACACAAACAGAACTAGTGCATATTTATGTACTTTTATAAAGTGAATTTGCTTCATGTGTTTTTGTATTAACTGTTCATGTATAAAACTTCAAAGGTCTTGACTATGACCATTAAAATTGACTCTTCAGGTAGGTTTCATCCATTTCTGTTAAAAAACAAAGCTTACCCTAAGACAAGATGACCTTCCAGTATGTAGTCAAGAATTAATAGCTTGGAAATGACTGTATGAACAATCATGGTATTTATGCCAATTATACCAGAAGCAAATCTCTTCCATGAAAAGAATGATATAGAGTTCTGGTTTTACTACTGATCTCATTATTACAGTGGTTTTATGCCAGCAAGCCCTCAAGTCAATGGAACCTCTCCTGTATAAGCAACTGAGGACTTAATAAACCCAAAATTATAAGCTCTGTATGTTACAAAGAAGGATAAACATTTAATTACACTAATGAATTGATTTTCATTCTTGTTCAAAGAATAGTATTAGACTGTATTTTTAAATAGGTTTGATGAATTGGGAGGAAGAATATAATTTACATTCCTTGAGTGTTATGTTAAACACTTACGCTACATCTATTTTTCCATCTGGTCTCTTGGTAGCACCAGTAACTTTGGTGCTCAGTTTAAACTTGAACCCCTGCTTCTGAAGAATACGTTGGAAGTTTTTAGAGATCTCCATGTCAATTCCCATTCCACCAACATGGCCCATGAACTCAACAGCTGTCACATCTGCACCAAGGCGCTGCCAAACTGAACCCTGCAGTCACAACAAAACAGGTAAAAAGAGTTCTTGAAAAGCAAACTTCAGATGCTTTTACTCGAATATTTACAACAGACTGTCAACTCTTCCAAAGCAGGATAACACGTAAAGCACACTAATGCATTTCTACAGACATGACAGCATAAAATAAAACAAGTTCAACTTTCCCCAGCCTTTCCAGGAAAGGATTTATCATTGTTTATTTGCAGACTCAAAACTTCCATGACTAAATTCAGGTCATATTTTAAAGAAATAGCTAATGAAACAACTAAATACAGTTCATGTATGTTTTATACTATAGGTATAGAAGGAATTCAAAGTCAAAGAATCTGAAAGGAAAACCCAAAGGGAAATGCTTGTAGTGCTCTAGTACCACTGCTAATTAATCAAAACAATACCACATTAAAGGAATTTTATGCAACAAAATGGAGCCACTGCTGGTCCTGTCTGTATTTATACCCTTAATCATGACCATGAGCCTCACCAACAAAACCCATGTATACCCTATTTACCTGCAGTACCCACATTGACTCAATACAGAATTTCACTTTGCTTACTCTTTCCCAGCTTAATGGTCAGCAGGCTAAGCAGCCACTTGGCAGATGGGCATAGCTTTAAGCAGCTGCAGGACCAGGAAATATAAATTCGTTTTGTAAAGTGCAGGTGTGAGGGAAAATGACTCAGACCTTGATGAACTACAAAGTCTCCACACTTATGGTTGATAGAATATGTACTATCAACATTAAACATCCCTTAAGATTAACTACTAAACAAGAATTTATTCTGACTATCCTGGCATTGCCTCACATCCATACTCCTCCAAAAGAGGAAAATAAATAAGCAAGGCCCTGTATGTTCCTCTCACTTCTCTGCTTATCTTACCAGCTGCAGAAGTACTGACTCAACAAACATGCCAGCTTTTCTGGTAAAAAACTGGAGCTAAGAGGCTATGAAGTCTAAACAGATTTACTACAACTCAAACTGTTAAATCACAGCAAAACCATCAAATACAAGAAAAAAATAACACCTTTTTCCTTTACAAATTAAAGATCAGGTGGTTTAAATATCGTCTCACCAGTTCCACACCAATGACTCCTGCACCAATGACAACCATCTTTTCAGGAACTTTTTTCAGGGATAATGCACCAGTGGATGACACAATGTTATCTTCATCGATCTAATGACAAAGAAATGCACAAAGGGAAGTTTACAATCTCTTTTACATATCATATACAGAAGACACAGAACATGAAGTGCAATCAGGTGCAAACCATTATTACACATTAAATTGTGTGGCTATGAAACATGGAAAAGGAAGCACAATTAAGTTCAAATACTTACAGTAATTCCAGGGAAGGGAGCAACTTCTGAGCCTGTGGCTATGAGTATGTTCTTTGTATTGATAACTTGTGTGCTGCCATCTTCTTTAGTTGCAGTGACTTGGTTTTTGCCAGTTATTTTTCCAAATCCAGATACATGTACAACCTTGAGTAATCAGAACACAGTGAAATCAGGTTAATATGTAAGTTAGGCTACATTTCACCTGAATCTCACTAATGCTCAGAGATGCTGCTAAAACATCTTTCTGCATCACTACTTGGTAAAAATCACAAAGTAACTATATACTATTTCTTTAAGCAGATTAAGAATGAAGGCATGGGCATTTAAAAGTTTTCTGGAAAAGAAGCATTCAAATTCTGCCCTTGACGTATCAGTTACTCTAATTTATATGGCAATATGAAAATGCAAAAAGAAAGAATTCAGATCAGAAAAAATGAATATACCTCAGTAGAGAATCCAAACTGACCTTGTTTTGTTTAAATAAATGAGCAATTCCACCTGTTAAGGCTTTCACTGCACTACTCTTCTGTTCCATCATCTTCTCTAGATTCAAACGGATTCCTGTAACTAAGGATAAAACAAAACAGCTTACACCAAGCATTGCAGTGTGTTTATGTTAAGGAGCTAACCTCAACACAATTAAACAGCTGGCACAGAAAGATGTGTTGAATGGCCCTACTAAATGCTAAAGGTTACATTCAACAAGTGCTATGCTGAAAATCAGTATTGCATTTTTCAACTATAATTTACCAATCCCTTATTCAGAGTTCAAAGAGTAGAAGACACATCCTTAAGCCTCCAAATGACAAAAAAAGGATATTGTTTATAACTGAAAATTTTCTGACCAGAAAACCATACTAATCAGACTTGAAAGATTAAATTTACTTATTGGTAGAAACCACTTATGTAACAGGCACTGAGAGCTCTTCACTCACTTTCAATTCCTCTATTAGCAAAATCCTTTCCATGGGCCAAGTGATAGAGATGTGAGTTGTTCAGCAAGGCCTAAAACAGACACACAAAAATGTGAATAGGGACATACATTCACAAGAATAAGTTATGCATTACAAGGAAAAATAATTATACTATTTGCAAAATGTTCTCACTATTAAGTTTGACATATTTGAAAAGGTGTATTTCAACCACAGAAATTGTACACAGTAGCTCCTACTGAAACATTCAAAAAGTTACATATTCTACATAAAATAGAAAATAGTTAAATCCACACCTATCCTTTTTGCCCATTTCACCATATAAATTGATAACTACTCCAGAGATTTAAGGAAAAAAAAAAAGAAAAAAAGGAGGAACAGACCAAATAGAGGAAAAGAAAGATAACTTTGACTGATGACCAAAGACAAGACGCACGGATCCAGAAAAACAGGGTAAGGAAAATCTACACTAAAATGCCTGTCAAGATTTTAGCCTGTGCAGACATGTATGAGTTAAATTTTGATGCTTCACGATGATGTTTATGTAACTGCATAGCCAGCTGAGCTGAAGTTGGATGGCTTGGAGCTACCTCAGGTACATGGATCTTCCAAATTCATAGACAAAATTTGAGTAGTTTTTATACAGATGGCTACAGATAAGTAGCTTCCAGTTCAGAACCTCAATATTTGCATTTTGATTAGAAATAACAATACAGTTAAGACAAGATCTTACAAAAAAAAAAGATTATTTTGTTACCACCCCAAGTATGAAATTGCCTGCATCTTTGCAGGGATGACAGCGTGAGTTTGCACAGACTTAAATCTAAAGCAAGCACAGTAAAAGATTCAAAGGGTATTTTGAGATACTTGCCTTATCTACATAGGCTTGAGTAAAACTAATACTATCAATATAAGGTAACTCCATTTTTATAACTTTTATCAATTACTTTAAAAGTAATTTCTTCACTTCACTGTCACAGCCCCGAATCTGTAACATCCACATTACTTAAAAGATGCAAACTTAAGACTTAAGTTTTAAGACTTAAGACTTCAGCAACTACAAGGAAAAAAAAATTTAAAAATCCATGCCAAATGTATTATTTTGGGTGGTTTTCTGGAAAGGAATATTTGAATCATTTGTTACTGCCTTGGTGTACACAGCCTACATATCCACTTCTTTAGTTTACTGCCATTCAAATTAATTCTAGATGGCATTCAAGTTTAGCTATGGGTTTGATAGTACTTTTATAGGAACTCTAAAAGATAAAAAAATAAAAAGGAACTCAAGAAGTTAAATAGATCTAGCAGAGTTTCCAACTTACAAGGGAACACTGTGTGGATAAACATTTTTGAGTGGTGCTTCAATATACTAAGATACTCTGAACTTCATTAAAATGATTACTAAAATGTTTAAAAAAATACTAATTTTTTTTAAAACCTAGCCTTTTACTGTATTTTCTCCTCCCATGCTAATGGAACCTTGTGAGCAAAAGGATTAGAAACAGCAATACAGTTAGAAAGGATCTTCTTAGAATGTTTGTTACTACAGCCATCACAAACCTGCCATTACCAGGTCTGCCTTCACCTGCTGGGTGCTACTGAGGCAGGTTCCCCAGCAACAGTATGTTCTTACAAAGACCAAGGTCGAAAATACTTTAAACTAGATTGGCAACATCAAATATTAAGTTCTTATTAATTTCTTCTTGCTTCTCCTTTGCACATGTTGGACTTTCTCTCCACATTACTCCACACAAGCACCAGCAGCCTCATCCTCCAGGCCATTCTGTACACGCACATCCATCCTGAGAAACTCCTTCCTCATCTTCCAAGTGAGGCATGTCATGTCAGCTGTTTTTAATGAAGCTGTCACAAACTATGCACACTCACCTTGGATGGAATACATCCAACATTCAAACAGGTTCCCCCTAATGTTGCATTTTTTTCTACACAGACAGTCTGAGGAAAAAGAACAGAAGAAAAAGAAAAATTTTTTAGTAATACTATGTCACCATTTCCTTACAGGCTATCGCACAATTTAGAATTGATGACAAAGATATTTGTCTACTTGTCTAGTAGTCCTATCTCTACAAATGTCCCATTAATTTCATTCCTAGATTTATTTTATGGCTCATATTTCCCTTCCCTCATTTTCTGGTTAATTTAAAACACACAAAATAGCTCTTTGCAACCAAATTCTCTACCAGCCACTGCACCATTCATACTTTCACACAAGTGCTGTCCTCCTACAAAAATCTACAAAATAAATAATAAATACAATACTCAGTAAAGCATGTTCCCTTAAGAATTACAGAAAAAAAAAATGCAAAAAGCAAAACACATAAATCATGGGAAGATTCATGAAAATAACTGGGAAGTGAACTGGCATAGATTAAAATCTCATGAAGCAATCTTTTCTCCAAAGAAAACAAAACAACAGAATTCCCAAGCGACAGACAATATTTCCTCCCACTGCTATAAAGTTGTACCAACACCTATAAAGAAAGAAAAAAACAAAAAACAAGTGAAGCAAAACCAAACAAAAATAAGGTCAATCCCAACAGGGACGGAAAATATTTCATCTCCTTCTCATTAAACTGACAACATCAAAGTGTGCAAAGGACAAAAACAACTGCCAAAACTTCATATAAAAACAGACCACTGGGAGATAGAGTGGGGAAAAGAGTATCATAAACCATTTTTGTAGAAGCAAAGGAATTCACATCTCTTTCTTTTGAAGGCACACACATACTCAAAATAATTGTTTCTTGGTTCACACTCTTGAGAGTTCCAGTCTACTGACAGGTAACTACCTAGGTGAAAGCCTTTTGCAATTTCTCTAAACTGCTGCTTTTGTGCTAAGGTAGGGGTGATACTAAAATGAAGAGCAGAATTCACCAAATCAAATCACAGGAACATTCTGAGACATGCTTAGTCCCCTACCTCCCCCCTTCCTCTTGTTTTAAGCACATGAATATATGAAACACAACACGAGGGCTTTAAAAGTTGCACCACAGACCAAAGCAGACTGCTCCTACCTTTACCCAATAAGGATGTTCTGTCTCACTCATTTTACACAAACTTCACTGACAAGGCCAAGCAAAGATTTTGGAAAGCCAATACCCAGAGAACACTACTAGCAATAGCATGGGATGCTGTGGTGATGATACAAGGACTCAATGCTTGTGCTAGCAGAAATTGCACTAAAATTGATATTTAAGTAATTGAGTAGAGCAGAATCAGGTTGTTCCATGGATGGTGTAACTCTTTGCTAGTCTGCTAAAAACATCTCCTTACATTTCTCAAGGACACCAGAAACATTACACATATTTATTCAGCAATAATGGTGACATACATATGTCCAAGCATTTTCCCCTCTCTGATTAGCTATGAAACAGTGTAACAGAATTACTATTTACTGTGATGAAAAACAGAATCCAGGGAATTTTTTTAACCCTCTTGTGTATAAGATCCTACTGTTAATCACAGATATGAAGGACTCAAGGACATTACTGTTCCTTTATAGCCAGCCCAAAGCTTTAGTATAATCAAACATGAACTCATATGGCAGAAGGCCACAACCTTAATTAAAACCTGCAGCACCAAGCACCCTTTTTTCTCAGGCTATTAGCTAACATCCAGAAACAAGAGTATTAATTGACAAAACAGTAATTCACAAAGATGGGTAAAGACAACCTATTTTGCACTAGGTCAGATGTACAACTTAATGGAATCTCAAACATTTACATTTTGGTACAGTTGCATATTAGAAGGCTAAAATACCCAAACAGGTTGCCCAGAGAAGCTGCAGATGCCCCACCCCTGATGTTCAAGACTGGATGGGTCTCTGAGTAACATGGTCTAGTGGAATGTGTCCCTGCCCATGGCAGGGGAGTTGGAACAAGGCCAGCTTTAACATCCCTTCCAACCTAAACCATTACGTGATTCTACGATGTATCAGCTGGCTCAGGGCCTTGTACAGCCAAGTTCTGAAAATACTGAAAGATGAAGACTATACACTGCATGGGCCTCCACTCCTGTACTTCACTGGAACTCATTACCAGGAGTTCTTGTCCTTATCAGATGGTCAATCCAGCTCATTTTGGACATGAAGTCTATTTTAGGTAATTCAGAAACATTGTGACATATCAAACAGCAGAAACATGCTCAAGACTGTTAGCACCACCTAATCAAGAGTTCCACATAATTAAAAGAACAATAATGCAGTGCTAAGAATGTCAGTTGGTCTCATATTAAGAAGTGAAGGCAAAAAAATACCCTGAAGTCACAAACTTTTGCAAGTTTAAAAATATCTGAAATATATGATACATATATAACTCTCACAATACTTAATTGACACACAATACTTAATAATACACATCAGGCACAAACTGCCTCTTCTGAAAGGCATTCAAAGGCAACAGGCAGAACAACAGAGATGAACGTAAATAAATGTAACTAAGATACTACACACACAGTATTTATACACACACTTTTGCCTCTAGAAGTCTCACGTGGCAGTAAAATTCTGCTCATCACATTCAGAAAGCATATATGAATATGGCTTTTTCCTCTTCTGAGCTCCAGCACACTATTCTTCAGAACAGTTTTCCAGTGGTCTTTTTGTCAGTCATTATCTCTCTATTTTTCCCTTTGTTGAGAGAAAAAATCCTTCCTAGCACTGTTTTCCCACCTTCCCTTTCACAAGGGTATAAGGCTACCTCAATTACCAGTTCCAACCAAAAGTAAGCTATTCTAAGCAGTATAGCAGGTACCTCCATTTCAAATTCTGCCTAATCTCAGTAAGCAAGGTAAAAAAAGATTAACAAAAGATGTCAACAGCATCTACTGGCCCAAGATGTGACAGAAGAATTACAGCATCACACAGACACCTTTCAAGTTCACCTGGATAAGTCTTCTGCTACCTGAGTGAGGTCTCACCTTAAATCCAAGCTGAGCTGCTTTGATAGCAGCAACATATCCTCCAGGCCCAGAGCCAATAACTGTGACATCAGCATCAACTGAAACACAGAACAACTGAGTTACTGTTTTTTTAGCAAAATAATTACACATTATGAATTATGTAAATTAATGATATATGATTAGATACGGAAGCTACACCTCATACCTAAAAGTAACACAGGGAATGGTTGTGTAAAGGTATTCATTCCACAAGAAAAAATAACAAGTGTTAAATTTCACAAGGAAAATAATGTAAAATGACATCAAGAAACCAAATTTCTCATCCCTCTTGTTCTAAAGAACATCCCCTTAAGAACTTAACCCAAGATGCCTTGACAGTTTACTGTAACATTTTTTCCAACAGAGCTTCTAGTGATGATTAACACAAAACATAAATGCTTACTGAATGCCACAAATTTATAAAGGGGATAACATGGCTGTAACAGGTATCTGTGCAACCTCTATTGATTATAAAGCAGTGGAAGCTATGAACTTTGTACCCAGTTCCTATCTTAAAACCACTGTCTTTTAGAATACTAATTAATATAAAAATAATGATGGTGAAGTTCAACTTTTATTTACAGCTTTATCTTGAAATCAAATTACGCAAATAAACCAGAATTTTCATGTAAATCTCCACCCTGACATGGCTTTCATTTGGAAGACCGATTTCTTGAACTTGAAGTATTGTTTTGTTTTTTCTGGGAGTTTGGGCTGATGGGTTTCCTTTGTTCAAAATAGGTTTCTCACAAGAAATTACCTTGATCAGCATAGGACCTTTGTGGCACAGCACAAACTCCCTGAAGACCATGATGAATCCGATCGAAATGGCTTCTCTAGAAATTAAAAAAAAAAAAAACAAACAAAAAACAAAACCCTTCGTTTTACAAGTTTATGTCTATCCTTGAGGGAAAATAAGCATTCGTCATACACAGATGAACACACATCTATGTCACAAGTTAACCAAAACAGGAACAGCACGACCGAAGCAGGGGGCAGTGACTGGAACGAGGCAGAAGCAGCTCTGCCACTTACCTGCTCTGTCACCTCAGTCTGCCATCACACCTGTCCTCAGGCCAGTCTCACCTCAGGCTGCCCCTAACTACAAAGCTTCCAGCTCTTTATATGGGGCTCTCAAACCACATAATGACATAAATTAAACATCCACAAGAGTTTATGAAGTGTCTTGTTCTGTAACTAACCCCTTCAGCCACTTCCTAGGAACAGGCAGCTGTATCTCATCGGAGGTTAGGGAGGGAAGTTTTTTTAACCTTTACGTAAAAGTAACGGGACAGCACAGAACAGCTGCTACGAACACATCAAGGGCCGATCACTCTGTAACTGGATTAGAGGATGTCCCTGCAAGCATTTGCGAAGTCCCCAGCAGCGCAGCCCAAAAGCCGGGGCCGGCTGACGGCGGCGCTTTTCGCAGCCACCGCGGCCTCCCGCGGGCCGGGACACCGGGGCAGCAGCAGCGGCAAGGCACACGGCAGCAGGCAGGCTGCTCCCCGCCCCTCACGGACCCTGAGGCCGCCGCCGCGTCCCCTGCTCCCAGCCGAGGGAAGGGGTCAGCGGAGCAGCCAGGGAGCGCGGCCAAGGCCCGCGCCCGCCTCAAGGCGCCGCTCCGGCCCCGCCCGCCCTCACGCACGCCCCCGGAGGGCTGAGGAGCCTGAAGACAGCCCAGGCCCGATCTGCCCGGGGCGGTTTCCGTCCCTTGTCCCCTCCCTTGCTCTCGCCCCGGCGGTGCCGTACCCGAGCGAGCGCGCAGGAGACGCGGCCCCAGCGCTGCATGTCGGCGGTACCGCCGCGCCCCGGCCGCTCAAGGACTCCGCGGACGCGCGCAGGCGCAGGCGCAGTGCGGGCGGGGCGGCGCGCGGCGGGGCGGGGCCAGGGGCCCTCAGCGCTGGAGCGAGCGCCGGGCGCGGAACCGGCAGCGCCGCCTGCGCTGGGACACCTGCACAGGGACACGGGAGCGCGGCCAGGCGGGCTCGGAATGGCCCCAGACAGGGAGACTCCGCCACCCTGGGCAGCTGTTCCAGTGCTCCGCCACCCTCACTAAAGGAGCTCTTCCTCATGCTGAGGTGGAACTTCTTGTGTTTCAATTTATGTCCAGTGCTCCCCTTCCTGTCCCTGGCACCATTGAAAAGAGTCTGGCACGTCCTCTTGGCACCAGTCTTTGAGGTATTTATAGAATCAGAGAATCATAGAATATGCTGAGTTAGAAAGGGCCTGTCAGGATCCAACTCCTGTCCCTGCACAGGACACCCCGAGAGTCACACCCTGTGCCTGAGAATTTTTCAAACACTTGAGCTCTTACCAGGCTGGTGCTGTGACCACTTCCCTGGGGAGCCTGTTCCAGTGCCCCACCGCCCTTTGGGTGAAAAAACTTTTTCTAATATCCAATCTCAACCTCTCCCGACTCAACTTTCCTTTAGTTCTGTCACTGATTGTGAGAATAAAGACATTGGCACCTGCCCTCTGCTTCCCCTCTTGAGGATGTTCAAGGCCACAAGTTCTTCCCTCTTTCCTCTGTCTCCTCCAGGCTGAACACACCAAGTGACATCATAAGGCCTCATAAATCTTCTCTTCATAAGGGTTATCCTTCAGACTCCTCACCCTCTTCAAGGCCTCCTTTGGATGCTCTCTAATAACTTAATGCCTTTTTTAATATTATGATGCCCAAAACAGCTCCCAGGATTTGAAGTGAGGCTGGCCCAGTGCCAAGCAAGGTGGGACGATCTCCTCCCTTGTCCTGCTGCTGATGCCCCCGAGGACGTGGCTGGCCCTCCTGGCTGCCAGGGCACTGCTGGTTCATACTCAGCTTTCCATTTGTATCTACTGATGATATCCCTTCTCAGTCTTCTCTTGACTAAGCAGGCCCAGCTCCCTGAGCCTCTCCTCTTAAGACAGATATTGCAGTCCCATAATCACCTCTGTGACTTCCTCTCCAGCAGCTCCTTGTTTCTCTTGTACTAAGGAGCCTGGAACTGGACACAGCACTCCAGATGGGCCAAATAGAGGAGAAGGAGGGCCAGCTGCCTGGACCTGCTGGCTACACTGTTCTGATGCAGAACACCATTGGTCAGTCATCCTGGCCACAAGGGCACACTGCCAGTTCATAATCAACTTGTCACCCACCAAAACTCACAGATCCTTCTCAGCAGAGCTGCTCTCAAGTAGGTCAGACCCCAATCTGTGCTGGTACCTGGGAGATCATGGACCCACATGGCAGCAAAGTGACCCCTGGGGTGAGCAAAGCAGCCCCCAGTCCCAGACTGGCTGCATGAGAGCAACACATGGGCACAAGCAGAGAAAGGGAAATTACATGCTTCAGATTGAAACCTCTTCCATCTAATTGGCAGTGAAATGCCCATACATTTTTAAAATATTAAAAAATGTAAAATCTAAGATAATTTTGGAAAGACTTGGAATAATTGTTTTCAATTTATTTAATCAGGAAAAAATTGAACTAGAGTATTGTCGAGCTAGAAGATTCTCCAGAAGAAAATTCCTCTTGAGAAGAGATGACTAAGAGAGGATCTCATCAATGTATACAAGTATCTAAAGGGAGGTGCAAGAAATTGGAGCTAACCTGTCCTTAGTGGTGCCAAACAACAGACAAGAGGCAATGGGCAGAAAGTGATGCACAGTTCCACTTGAATATGAGGAAGAATTTCTTTACTGTGCAGGTGACTGTGTATTGTGAGAGAGGGCCAGTGCCAGAGAGGTTTTGGGGTTTCCCTCACTGGAGATATTTGAGAACCTTCTGGATGCAATCCTGTGCAATGTGCTCTAGTATAACCCTGCTTGAACTGGGAGGTTGGTCTAGATGACCCACTGTGATCCCTTCCAATCTGACTGATTCTATGACTCTGTGGCAATGAAATGCACATAAATTCAATTTTTAAAACATTAAAAAATATAAAACCAAAAATACTTAATTTTGGAAAGATTTTCAAGTGTCTTGGAATATTTTTTCCAAATTTATTTAATCCAGAAAATAATTGAACTAGAATATTGACAGATTTTTATAATTAGCATGGTTTAATTTAATGCTCTGTATATTTTTCCAGAATTTGCATTTTCTTCTGGAAAATAGATTGTATTTTCTTCTAGAATAATAGCTTGCACACCTTGAATTCTTCTGTTATTTGCACTTCAGCACATCAGTATTTTAAAACCTAAATCCTTCATTGCCTGTGGGAGAAAACAATGGGCCAAGATAATTTTCCTTCTACACTGAATTCTGCCTAATTTAGGATATACATAATATTCTGTTCAATTTATGCTAAAAACACCTAAATGTGGCTTTAGTAAGTAATAGGCAGCATAGATCATACTATTGCTTTCCCATCTTGCCTGAAATTGAAAATATTTTCCGTGAGAAAGAGTTCTCAAGTTTTCTAGATGTACTAATTTCTTGCATATGTCATTATTTCCATCAGGGGGCAGCGTTCTGCTATTTCCCACACAGCCAGGGAAAAAGGAAAAGCCATAGTCAGCAGGCAGAATTCGTCTTTTACCTTTTTCCATAAGGATTTCTCTGATCAGCCCTTCAGCAATGCTGGAGACTGTGTGTGCCCAATATTTTTATATTTAAACCCCTGTTGGTTAGAGCATGGTGCTAATAGTGCCAGGGTTGTGGGTTTCATCCCCATATGGGCCATTCACTTGAGGTGGACTTGATCCTTGTGGGTGCCTTCCAGCTTATTCTGTGATTCTAATGAGAAAGCATCCTGGAATTATCCTGATGGTTGCAGGGATAGTATCATGTCCCTGTCATTTCCTCCCACCCTCACTAATGAGCCAACCAAAGAGAATAAAACCCAAAACTGCTCCAGCTGTAGCTAATTGAATGTACTCAGCTAATGTTTTAATTCTCCATGGCCTCTCAGCCCTGGTACACATTGGGGTACTGGAACTCTCCCCTCTGCACAGGCAGTACATGAGTATTTCTAGAGAAAGCACAGGTTTTTTTCAGACAGAAATCTGAATGCCATGAGAATGATGTTACTGCAAGCAATAAACAAGACCATCTCCTGCAACAAGAAATGGCTGGAGGCTCTGAATGGTGCCCTCAGTAACTGTGGTCAGTACAGTTGGTTACTGTGGCCACCGAAGGGAAGGCAGCTCGTGTGGTTATTGCTTCATCACCCAGACAAGAGGATGTAGGGGGCCTGGGGGAATACAGAAAGCATTAAAGTGTGCTTTAGTGGATGGGGACAGTGGGAGGGCAAAGGAACATACAGGAAATGCACCTCAGCCCTGGTAGTCACCTCTGAACTGCCCTGCCCATTAACTGCATGTTCCTTGGGGTCATGGTGGCTGGGACAAATGTTCTGAACCTTCCTGGGTACTCTGCTGAAGTTAGGAGATTGTTAAAATTCTCTTTTGAGGTTTTACATCTCTAAGTAATAAAGACCATAAAGACAGTGTATTGCCTGTAGGACTGTGGTATTGTAAACCATGGACACCTGAGTGCTTTTTGTTCCCTTCCTCCTGGCATGACTCTACCTCACCTTGCTTTGGCTGTGGCACTCCTTTCATGAACACTGAGGTTACAGTACCTGTTTACACTCCCACTTTTTATTGCATCCATGAGTACTCATGAAATGTCCCCTCGCAGCAAAGCAGCTTATTTTGCTGTGAGGGTGACTGAGCACTGGTGCAGGCTGCCCAGAGAGCTTGTGGAGTCTCTCTCCTTGGAGCTCCTTAAAAGTCATCCAGGCATGATGCTGGGACACCAGCTCTAGGCAGCCCTACTTTAGAAGAGGGTTGGATCAGATACCTCCAGAGGTCCCTTCCAACCTCAACCATCCTGCAATTCTGTGTCAGGAAAAAACCTGCATCATGGTTATTTGCTCTGAGAATAAGAGTCAGCTCTGACTCGGAGCCAGAGGAAAGCTGCCAGCACAGGCTGAAGTCAGCAGAGGGCAATATGGCTGCATAACTAGCAGAGCTGCAAGGATGTGTTAGAGGGAAGTAGAGCATTCCATTTCTTTGAAATATGGAATATTTTCTTCCATTAAATACTGAAATTTTACATACATACCTACCATAAGCACACATGTTTATTTGTACACATCTAGATTATCAATCTAGACAAGCTGTAACACTGGATCTGACTTGAGGAAACAGAACTAAAATACCTACCACATTCAGTTCAAGGATGGTGACCATCAGTGTCTTGTACCTTGCAAAGCTGTAATTAGAAAGACACATTTTCAGATTATTCTTCCTCTCTTTGGTAAATCCTTTTGGTAAACTCCTCTCTTTGTGAGAGGCGGGGCAAAGTGTGTCCAGAGACAGGGGTGGCATTTTGTTTTGGATCCTTGTTCAAAGCAGCCACTGTACTGCTTTCCAGACTGCTCAGCTTACTGCTCTGCATAGAAAAGCTTCCTATCACACAAGTAGTAAAGCAAGATGAGAAGTGCAGAGAAACCTACAGCAAGTCAATGATCTCTGCTTGAGGTTCTGCATAAATATGTAGGATCAATAGGAAAGAAGGTGAGTGAAACTGGGCCAGATGCAAAATAGCAGCATACATCAGATTCATTGAAAAGGCAGGACAAAGCATATCAGGAGGCCTGGTATGTGCTCTGTTGTGCAGGTATTTTACAAAGATCTGTGGCTCTCAGATGCTAGCAGGAGAGTTAAGCAGTCAGGACATTCCAGCTGGAGCTCTAAAGGAGCACACATAGGCATGAAGGGGTGAGGGAGCTTGAAGCATTTTCAAGTCAAAGAGAAGATCCTACAAAGGGAACTACAGCTGGTGCTAGTGACAGGACACATTTGGGTTCTCTCACACCACCTGGTGAGCCCAGAAAAGGGCACTGTCCAAGCTGAACCAGTATGTACTGAAGACCTTGCCACATACCATGGTTAAACACCCAGCACCCTGCTCCTGGCAGTGGCTTGTGCGTGAGGTGGAATCCAGCTGCCTCACCTGAGGGAGTGATACTTCTTTGCATTTAAATGTTAGGCACCTGGAGAAGCCATCCTCCTAAAGCAAGTATCCAAATTGTCTGCGTGGTCAGCAGGTGTCTTTGAAAAGAAGCACCCAGGAGATTCTATCTGCCTGACTTACATGCATTCTCCAAGGCCAAGACAATCTTCCTTGGGGCCTTCAAGAATTCCTGTCTCTGCTTTTACTACACAGAGAAAGCAAGCAATCATTGTGGGACTTACTGCATCTGTCAGGGTTGGACATCTGGTTTAGCAAGTCTCATAGAAAACTTATCTTCTGGGCTCCTATGGGACATGCAGAAAGGTTGCCAAATTGAGAGGGTCACTCACCCTACCCCAAGGTGAGTATCAAGGATTGCCCTTCAGTGGCCAGCTCTAGCACTGCTATATGCTGAGCAGAGAGGGGACACAGGTGTCCTGCACTAAACATCTAATTTTGATACAGTCAAAGCTGATGAGAAAAAAGCTCACCCCATTAATGAAGGAAGGTATCCAGGGGCCTGGAGAATTTGGGCATCTCAGGCTGTTTGATTGGGTCCTACCCTTGGCATCTCTGAGATACAGCTGTATTGCTGCCCCTCAAAGGAGGCAGAGATGAACCTCCCTTTAGTTATCAGTCTGCTTAACTTGATATATCAAGTTTGTATTTCAGAAAGACTGTGGGAGGTCCATGTCTGATGTCCTTCCCTCCAATTTCCTTCCACGTGACTTTCTTCTGGGTCACAATTATTTTGCAATAGCAGTGGGTGGGTTTGCATATCAGTAACTTCTTGTACCTTGTAAAATTCTGTTCCCTGCCCATTACACTTGTGAAAATCTGACTTAATTAGAAAGGAGATTATGGATGAGGCCAATGCAGTATATGAGAGCCTGATTTATTCATGGGAAAAAGTCAGTGTTCTTTCTAGAGGGTTATGGAAAAATTATTCACTGCAGGATAAAATTGCCCAGTGCCTATAATTCAAGGTCTTTGCAATGAGAAAGATGTATGATTGATGTTCCCTTTTTCTGTGCTCAATGTCATGCCAATTAAAAGTTCTTTATAAGCATTCATATCAGAGCTGATCGTAAAGTGCCAGTTAATTTTCAATGTAAAGCAAAAACACCCCACTTTCATTCGTCTTAAGCTCCCAGTTACATTTTCAGCTTTGCAATAAAAATCAAACCAAAAACTACAAATATTTGCTTTTCTTATACAAGTGTAAAATTAATTTGTTCCATTGTTGGAAAACCTGTAAATGTAAACTAAGATGGAGTTTCTACACAAGTTTTTATGTTAACTAAAATCTCAACTTGTCCTCAAATAAGGCCATTAAAAATGAAGCAATTGTGCAGTATTTAATTTTCTTAAATTTCAAGAGCTCTGTCAGACATGCAATTTACCCACAGACACCCCTCAAGATATGTATTTCATCAAAGAAATTGTACACTTCTCCTCTGGGGATAGATTTTCTCGTTCTCTGCTCTCCTAATTCAGGACCTAAACTTTAGACCCTGTGAGCAAGCAGGGGAAAGTGAGGCTAGCAGGAAATTTTGCACCAGAAATCTGTGACATCTTCTTGGCTCCTACAGAAAATCTTTGAAGTAATCTCCATTGTTATGTCATCTTAGCTTTATGAAAGTCAAAGTTCTCCCTGAAGCATAACGACATTGTGCAGTTTGGAAGTTTCTCAGTGATAAAAGGGTGATAAACACAGTGTAATTCCTGCACCCTCGTTCACTGCAGTGATGAGGTTGTAGGCACTGTACAGCACTAGCACAGCAAATCAACTGACACTGTGAAAACCAAAGTGCACGCCCCATGCTGATCTGCAGTTTGCCCTTTCAGAACTGTAATTGATAAAGATTAGTTATATTAACATTACTGTTTGTCTGTGGTCCTGTGTGTCAAAATGTTAATGCAGGACATTAGAACTCAGCTGTGTTCCTGGGAGGCACCAACCCCATGCCACAGTGTGGGCTAGGTTTCAGCTAGGGAGAAAATCATCTTGCTCTGGAGAAATGGGGCTGGTGGACACCAAGCTGACCATGAGCCAGCAGTGTGCCCTGGCTGCAATGAAGGCCAACAGCTGCAAGAACCAGCAGGACAGGAGGGGATGGCTTCTGTGCATGTAGGCCTGCATCTAAAGGCCTGTATCCAGTACTGGCTCCCCAAAGCAAGAGAACACAGGGATAAAGGGAGCAGGCACAAGTTGGCACATAGATGCTGTGCCCTTTTTCTAGGCACCTGTCCAGCCATCCACAAGACTATATAACCTGCTCTTTAGGAGTCCCAAGGAGATTTTAGAATGCTCTTGGCTACCTATTCCTCCAATCTAGTAACATCATAATTAGAAAATCTCATATCTATTTTGGATCTGCCCTGGGCTGGTTACTATGTCAAAGAAAACTTTTTATCAGCTGGGTACAATTTGTTCCTATAAAATGTCTGTTCAACCTTGCTTATCTCTATATTGCCTCAAAGGTGTTAAAATTTACATTGAAGTGTTAAATTATTCCCATATTCCCTTGGTTCTCTTTCTCTTTCAGTTAGAAATAAAGTAAATCCTTTCACACTCAGCATGACTGAGTCCAGATCTCTGAAGAGTCAGAGGTTGCTTCTCTGAATCAAAGATGTATTTCATCAAGTCCTGGCAACCTAGCAGCATTTACCTGTGGTTTATAAGCAGAAACTTTATATACACATTTTTGTGAGGATATATAGGATAGAGAAAGAAGAAGTTAAAAAATATTCAGACAATCTAGAATGATTTATGACCATTCTCTGCCCTAAGAGTTGCTGTTTCAGCAATGAAGAAGTGTAAGTTTCAGGTAGTAAAAGAACATCAAGCCAAATGTTGCCTGAAACTACTTGTGCATAAGTATAAGAAAAGGAAGGATAGAAAAATAAAGATACAGGGGAAAAAATGAAGGTTAAACCAAATCAAACCAGCATGACTTGCTTCATACGTCTAATCTAACATGCAGTAGTGGTTTTGGCTGGGAAAGAGTTTCTTCCTAGTTGCTTGTATGGGGCTATGTTTTGGATTTGTGCTAAAAACAGTGCTGATTACTGTTGTAATCCGATACCAGAGGTATAAGGAAGGTCTTACCTCTTCCCCTACTGTCCCCATCCTATTGGCAGAGAGCCAAAAATCCCCTCCCTGACCCTTTCCTAGAAAAAGCCAAGACCTGAGATCCTCTGTCTCTTTTGCCCTGCCACCACTATGAATTAAAGAAAGGCAAAGAGCCACTCTCTTGAACCTCGTGCTTATCTCTGTGCTAAGCCTAGCTCCTTCTTATGGATACATAGGAAGAAGTTACAGTTTGTAGCAGATTACACAAGGATGTTTTCTTCATCCAGTTAAGGTATGCCTATGTGAGTGAGAGTGAAGTGCTGCCACACTCCTAAACATGGCATCAGGGTAATAGAAATGTCTGGATAAGCTCAGCAAGGCTCAGCTTCTTTAGGAAGAGAATGTCTGTGGGTGTTTGAGGATCTTCGAGGCTGATTTCAAGTAGAATCCAAGAAGCAGTACCCAGGAAGGTAATGCTCCTGTGCCAGCTGCTGGGAAGATTTGTCCTCACTGCCTTGCTGGGATATCAGATACTTCAATATCCCAATGTCACCAAGCAGTAGCCTAAAGTACATTGTAAGACCATGTAAGGGCTCCAGATCCACTGCTTCTGCAGGCTTAAGGAATCTATTTCCCAGATTTTTTTTCTCCCTCCAATTCCCTTATAAACATGGCAGTATTCAGACATTAATTCAGCATGGGTTGAAACATGGATTAAAATCAATCCACCTTCTCTACCTATTTGTTCTAGAGGGATGTTTTCATGTTTTCATGTTTTCATGGCTTGTTGGAGGTATTACTACAATCATTTCTGTCATTGCAGCAGTCTCTAAGGTGACTTGTCTCTTTTTGCATTTAAAACTAAATTTGGAATAACTATTCAGTACCAGATTGCCAATGTCCATGGTTGAAACAATTACCCTGCTTTACTCTAAAATTGCTTCTCTCCCTCCAATGGTAGCTGGGAGAACTTGAAATCCCTGAAAGAGCCCAAGGCAGGGAAAGGTTTGGGGTTATGAGCTGTGCACAAACACCATAGACAGTGCTTTTGGAGGCAACCTTGTAGCAGAGATCCATTTCAAACTTTTGCTTTGCTATTGCTCCTCTGACCTGATTTACGCTGTAAACTGTGATCTGACTACGCTAAGGGGAAAGCTAGTGGGTTTGCATGGAAAATTACAGAGCATACTCACAGTGTGTGATTTGGTAATTGCCAAATTTCCACTATTTCCCATCTTCTACTGTTCCTTTTCCAGCTGTTCCTCAGTCAAGCTACACATTAGCACCTCTGTTGCAAGGTACAGAGCAGACATGCAATGCACAGCAGAGATATCAGGGTGCTGGAGGAGGGGAGCAGAGCCTCCCTGTGGACACCCACGGCCCCTTAGATCACCCCAGCTTCCCTGAGCTGATCTAGGAGTCCACTTTCAGCTCAGCAAAAACTGTGTCAGAATTTTTCAAACTTCCCAGTAGAGGCACCTACCGTTACACACTGATGATAGGAGTCAAATCACTGGGCTTTGAATGGCAACACCTGCATCTGTGAGACTCCTATGGAGTGGCTTTGTAGACCTTTGGAGTGACAGATACTCACAAGGCACCTCCAGTAAACAGCACCATGGGAAGATGGTCTCTTCACAGCCTGGAACTTTTTCATAAAGATCTCTTTTGTAAAGACAGCTGACTGTGACCAGATCAGCTATGGGCATCCCCATCAGCTTTCTTCCATGACCCACCCAATCACCTCTCTTCTTTTGATCTGCAAGAGGCAAGACTCCCATGGGGCACAGACATAAGATCCTGCCATTATTGTCTATATCCAGTACATATGCACATAAAACATCCAAATTCTGTCGTGTCCTAATTTGGAATGCTTTACTTTGCAATCTTAACAGTTTGCTTTAACTAGTGTTTGTTTCTGGATGCTTTCCCAAAGCAATGATAAGAAATCAGGAGATCAAATACCTGACTTCTTTTTGGTTTCTGCTCAGCAGGTCTGCAGCCTTGAGTCTCACAGCATGGAGCAAGTGGGGTAAGTTGAATTATGGACATTTTGCACAAAAAGTCTGGCAAAAAAGGAAGGCACTTTTCCTTTGCATACTCTAGAAATACCTGAGCCATTTATTTTGAAACTATCCCAGAGTTATCATCCTGAAGCAGATTTTATGCATTGGATTTTGATGCAAAGACCTGCAGCACAGTATGGAGCAGTGCAGCTGTGAAGAGCAGCAGTCATTATGTGCTAGTTAAATTCCTGTTGGACTACTGGCTTCAATGACATTGTAGGGCAGGAGCATCACCTTGTGTCGGGCACTCAGAGAAAAAGGACTCCCTTTTTGATTTTGAATTTTGTTCTCTCTAGTAGTTTAGTTTACTTTTTTCTTTTTGTTTCTAATATTAAGATCCTGGGAGACCAGGAGCTGCTCCCCACAGTGTCCTTTGCACAGAGATACATGAGCCTTTTGTTTGGCTGCATTCTTAACATATTTGTGGAGCACAGTCATATTAATGTCTAACAAGATAATAACCAATACCTGCAACGCTTCTTATAGGCCTTCCAAACAATGTCAACCATAGTTCTTGAAGTTCTGGTATTCTTGCTGGTGGCCTAGTCAATAACTAAAATAGATTAAAGAGACATTGTTGGGAAACAATTAAGACATGTGATGAGATATCTTTGTGAACAGCAGCACACAAACAATAGGACCTGAACTCCCAGGTCACCCAGGTGAGGCACAGCCCACACAAGGACATGGCTGTTTGCCCTGTGCCAGCTCATCAGTCATGGAGCAAATCAGTGCAGACTCCTGAGGGACACGGTGGTGATTTTGAGCTGGTAGCGAGGAAGATGGAAAATCCTGTCAGTAATCCAGCCCCATGACTGTGACACCAGAACAGTAGCTCTTAAGGCCAGCAAGAACCAGCAACATCCCCATTCTTCTTTTCACAGCTTGCTTCCCTGCCTGAAGGCAGAGCAGATTTTTAGGGCTTTTCAATCCACAGATTTTAAGACCTAGAATAGTCTCAAGGATCTGCCGCAGATCAAAGCAGAAGTAAGAGAAAATACAAGGGCACTATTTTCCCCCTCAATTCAAAGCTTGGTTGAGCTTTCAGATGGCTTCTCCCAGTCCAGGACATTTTAATTCCAGAACAATGAAGAATGTCAATTACTATGAGCTGGTGTCTGCCTTTAACAAGAGCTGCATTGGACTGTCAGAGGACAAGATATCCTTGCAAAGGGAGTTTCAAAAATATCTATCAATACGACATCCTTTGATATGGCACTGAGTAAATTGTACATGTGTCAGTTTATTTTAAGTAAAGCAAATATCAGATGTTTGTCTGCTAAGGAAAAGGTCACATTTACAGGCATAAAGCAATTCAAGAATCTTGAGTGGAAGGTCCTATAAAGTGACAAGTGTTCTTACATCATTAATACATTAATAGTGAGGTACTGCAGGCAACGTTTAACTGTAGAATGAGGCTTTAGTAATAAAAATGGCACTTAAGCAAACATTAATTATTCTTCTAGTCTTCTAGTCAAGAAACTGTTCCTTTAATTGAAGTATTATCTTCAAAAATTGGAGTGAATAAATAAGGAGCGTATTTGTAAACACTTCGTCTTCAAATAGAGTCTAAGGGTTATCAGCATAGATACACCTTAACAAATAATGCTTGAGTAAAAATTGTATTTTGGATCAGTTTCCAAATGCTAACCAGGAATAAATGAGTTTAATGGTATTTCATGTGCTGTACTCTTAGATTGCCAGGGGAAAATAGTGTCTCTCTCTCTCTCTATATATAGCACTATAATAAAATGTCAATTTATATAAAAAGAATGGTTTATAGTGATCATAAGAGCCCCAGGCCAGGGGGGCTGTATGACCAGGCCAGTCTAATAATTGTGTTTGCATTGTTGCTAATTTTGTTTAGTGATTAAATTTGAATTATTTTTAATATTTATTTGCATACACGTATACATAAATACTCTGCCATAGGCAGACACAGATACATGTGTGTCAGGAACTGAGGGTGAGGGGAGGGCTTTATATATTCATTCTTAAGAAAAACAGGGTTTTGTGGCTGCATCAACCAGAGCAGAGTGCCCGGGGTACTCATCCTCAATCTCTTCTGCTGAAAATTTAGACATTAATTTGTTGATGCCTTGAGCAGATAGCCCCAACTCTGCACACGTTGTTTACCTTTCTACACATTTTGCTGGCACCGCATTCCTGTGCCACAGACATCATACTCTTATCCTCTCCAACCTACCTTTAGCATACTAAAATTATACAAGTTGCTTGGGTTTCTTTTTGAGCACAAGGTACAGAAGGGCATAGGATGTCACACGTGTGTGACCTTTTTCCTCCTCCCTTAGCACTCCATCAAAGCTGCTCCCCTCTGCACCCCCAGCTGGGTCTCTGGCCCCCCATGCTACTCCCACTGCTCCCTCATTGTGGGGACAAAGACAAGCAGGTTGCAGCCATGGTACAGCCTGTGCTGGGCTCCTGTTTGCACCCCAGTGCTCCTTCCTGGCAAGACTCTCCTCACTCTCCTGGGGAGGTTGTAAAGGTCAGTTCTCATGTGATAGGTTCACTGTGCTGCTGTGCTGGCTGCAGCTCCCTGGGACATGCTCCCTTCACCTGCTGTGACTCCACCCCGTGGACCATGCGAGCTCCTGGCTGGCAGGAGCCTGTGCCAGTGCTGCCATTCAGCAGCTCAGACCCACCTGCTTACACATCCCTGCCTAAATCCTTACCACAGCTCCTGGGATAACACTCAAAAGACTGAGTTTAAATATTAACAAAATGCTCTGCAGTGCACCAGGCAATCAAGGCTGAGCACAATGTTCTGCAATTGGGTTACACCAGTTTGGAAAAATCTTGCCTTTCAATGGCCTCATGTATACACAAAAATTTCATTTTCCAATGTGTAAGCAGTTAGCAAGAGAAGATATCTGTTGTCCTGAAGAATCTTTTTTTTAAGCTCATAAGGCTAAATGAAGCTCAGAATCATCTCTTTCCAGCCCAGAACAAGTGCTCAGCTGTTTCTGCTCTCCTGTGAGTTGATAGGAGGAGGGGAGAAAAGCTGGGAGCAGAGTGATGGGGACATCTCCCTGCTCTTTGTCCTCTGCAAGGCTGATTGCAGAGCCCTCCAAAGGAGGCTTTCAGTATGGTCACCCTTCCACAAGAGCACACAGGCAGCCCTCTGTGCCAGGGTGAAACCTCCACAGGTTAATTTATATTTTCTTGCATCCTATCAGTCTCCCCAGCAAGCTGGCTCTCCTGGTTACTTCAGCTATCTCACCCATCTGCAGTTGGGCATTTTCACCTGCACTCTCCTAAACATGCCCAAACTGTCTCCTTTGCTTCACTCTGATAATTTCCATCAATTGTTGGTATGTCTTACTATAGAGAGTTGGAGTTTAGTCATTGGAACAAAACCCATTTACTTAGAATTAACTAATACTTACCTTCAGGTGGAAGAAAATTGTATAAACTTAAAGAACATCTTAAAGTACATAAGGAAGGCAGAGTGGTTCTTGTGGAAGGAATCCTTTTGGCAGAGCCTCACTGCACACCCAAGAGATGAGGCAGGATGCTTTTCAGGATGCCAGCACTAACAGCAGGAGGTCTCTTCCCACCGTGGGCTGCTTAGAGCCCTTCAGGACCCAGGGTGATCTGGGTGATGCAGCCTCTGCAACCCAAACTGCAGCAATGCAGCACTTTAGAATATCATGAGTGTCTGCAAAATTTTGTGTGTGTCAGTTATTGATTGTGCTTGTTAATTAGAAGCTTGTGCCAATGTAGTGCTGCACCATATCTTGCATCCATAACTCAGATAACAGATAACTCTGCTCACTTTGTCCTGATGGTGAATCCTGCTGGTCCAAATCAAGCTCTAATCTCATTCCCCAGAACTGTTTCAATCAGGCTCTGACAACACAGCTGAGTAAATAAAGGATTGGATTGGCTAATGAAGCAGAATGATTCAACTAAAGGAGGGAATACACACATTTGTGTGGTTGTTTTCTAGGACAGAGAATATTTAATTGGGGTTGCCCTGATTATGACTTAGACTGCAACCAGCTTGTCTTTATCAGACGTACTTAGATACATGGGTTTTATTTTAGGCCCATCCCAGGTTATAAATTAAAAAGCCCTTCCACAGAAGACCTTGGAAAATATTACATTATGCAAGTACAGTCAATAGGTAAAAGATAATTAACTTTTGATCATAAAGGCAGATAATAAAAAGAATACTGAATTTGAAAGCATTTTCCATGAAAGCCTACTACAGTACCTATGATAGAGCTTTAAAAGATAGTTGTAATTATTACCACAAACTTTCAATGCCTTTAAGGGCATATGACAGCAATATCCTCAGACTTGCTGGTAGTTTGTAATAGTGTTTCAGGACTGAGCTCTAAGCCCCAGAAGCACAAAAATTTATGTCCTTATGATGAGCAAGTATTAAACTTCATTGGCAACTAGACTGGGCCATCCAAATACACTCACTCCAAACAACTGGACTGCAAGACTTTTTTTCATACAAACATCTTGAGAAATCAGCTAGCCAAGACATTTTCAAGATGTGAAGGAGAGTTTGATAAGGATTGTTTACCTGTCTGTCGTTTCTTTGCAAAAGCACCTCCCCAGAGCTCCATCTGCAGGTTTCCACCCAGCAAACTCTGTTTGTCCCAGCCAAGTTGTGCTATGGGGACTTCCAGGTGCTGCTGGTTCCCATCTCAAGGAGCCTTTGCCCTTTTGCCCTTCAAGGAAGAACTCTGTTGGAACTCCTGCTCTTATTTTATCCTCATTTTGCTTGCTCTCAGTTACCTTCCTCATAGACTTTGATAACTGGCTGGTAAGAAATGGCAGCTTCCCTTTCCCCTCCTCCAATCCCCCAAATCCTTGTTTTCAAGGGACTTGTGTTCAGGATTATGGTTGTTTTTCCCAGTCCCAGCGCTGCCCTTCAGACTGATCAGTTTCTTATTGCCTCATTTTTAAATGGTTTTTGCATGAAGCTTAGCATGGGTGAGATTCCCTCTTTATTTTCACCCACAGGACTCTTATTTTCACTTCAGAGCCCTGTTGGTGGTTCACTGGGAATGATGCCAGCTATTGAGAAAGAAGCTCATTTCCTGGAGCAGCTATCTTTTCTGAGATGGCCTTTATCCTAAACTGATTAGTCACAGTATTTTTGGCTCATTTGATCTGGCATTATTACAGCCTGAAGCAGCCTTTTGAGGAGCCAAGGGGAGCACCAGCCCTGGCAGCAGGTGTTGTGGCCAGGATCTATTCCCCAGAGGCTGTTGCAAAAGGTGCCACCACTCAAGCACTGGAGTATTTTCCCGTTGCTGTTACTGCTCACTGTTTGCAAAATGACTTTGCACACCTGGCTTTGGGATTTTTTGCTTTGCATATTTTTATCCCAGCTGGAGGAAATGCAGCTTTTTTCATTAATAATGTTGTAGGTAAAAACTATAGTTGTGGCCTCTCTGGGCACCAGAGACAACTGTGGCCCTGATTACAGTTCTAGGTGGCCACATTTCCTTCAGATTTGGCACAGGGAGCAAATAAACCTCTTTGTTTACTGCAGAAAACCAGTTAAAAAAATAAGAATTAGACTGAAACCATTGGCTGTATGCAAGTCACAGCTAAGCCCCACGGGCACTGAGGCTTCCCCTAATACAAGCAGAGGCCAAAGTATGAGCTACAAGCATTGTGTGGGGCAAGAAAAAAGCTGGGGGTCAGGGCTGGGCTGAATGAGACGTGTTGTGGATGAGCCCAGGATCCCCAGAGCTGGTGAGTTTAGGACAGTGAGCACACAAATACAGACATTGCTTCAACAAGTGATACATGGAAATTCATTCAAATGCTGCCTTTTGGTTGCTTGTTTCGTTGTCTGTGTTGTTTTTTGTCCCCTGGTTCTCTCAGTTGTCGTACTTGTAAACCTCCTCAAATTAACACTGTTAATAAGGAGTATTACAGCTGGGATTATATTATATTTAACCACTTTCCTACTTCTGCCTTCTCCTAAGCAGACAGCATGCCAGGTCAGGCCACCTGCTGATCTGCATAAAGATTTCACCAGCTTCCCGTGTCAATCTGAAACGAGCAGATAGGAAGAATATTCAGGGGTGTGACTGCAACAGAGGTTCTGAGGGATTTTTCAATAGCATGAGAGGTTCTCATTTGTACATTAAGAATAAGAGAGGCAAACAAATATGTTTAACTTCTTACAACCGAACTCAGTTGTTGAATTTTACTCTTAATTTGTCCTACTTGTGTTTACTATAACAGTATTTTTAAATATATATTTAAGATTTTATTTATTGCTTAATGTATTTTAATATGGTTTTGAATAATGTGGTACCTGTAGGATGTAGGGAAGCAAACTTCAAAGAAGTGAAAGTTTACTAGCACTAATCTGGAAATTAATCTAAACTACTGATCTTCAGCATGTGGTCTTTGAACCCAGTGTTTTACTTCTAAGGATCTTTGTGACATGAATAAGAAAAACAGACTTCTCTATGATAGATTTCAATGTATGCTTGAAAGATCTGTATGGAAATGTTTATGACTCCACAAATGGAAGAAGTTAAGTATATCAACAGTAAATTGAAAAATAACAAGAATTTTGAAGAATGTCAGTGGCAAATCATTGCAATGTAGGAACTGGGATTCCCTCTCTTAACAATTATTGAACTATTCAGTGAAGTGAAGCTCCTTAAATAATCTGAAACCATCCTGATGTAAGATCAAAAGACAAAATACTCTGTATCCTGTGCCAACTTGTTTTGTACAATTCCAGGAGAAGAGCAGGCTGTTAATAGAAGTAAGTTCAGTTTTAAATTCCCAAAGCCAGTTGTGATTTCAAAGGGGCTATGCACACCCGTATATCTCTGGAACCAACACTTGGTGATGAGGTGGAGGATTGTAGACCCCAGACCAGTGGAGCCTTGGAGCCTGCAGGCAGGTGAATCCCTCTGCTTGATGAACACAGCAATGTTGCTCCATGAGCAAAACCCCAGATAATTTCATTTTGCACATTCTTGCAAAACAAGCTGACACTGATAGGAATGCAGCAACTGATAAGAGACCTGGTGAAATATTGGGAAAGACATTTTTCCATGTTGCTGTTACCTGAGGGAAACTCCAGGCATAATTCAGACCATTTAAGGAATGGCACAGTCTAAAGTATCTGGAGATAGTGGAGTATTTTATTGCAGTAGTATCTGCAAGGGTACATCACACAGGGAGACCTAGAGCACAAATATAAATGATTACAAGGAGATGTCTCTGACAGTGTTTGAATATATTCTAATGTTCCACCAGCTACCTAGAAATATATTGTTTGCTTAGGTTATTTTTAACAGTTTATTTTAAGGTTATTTCAAAATGGATAAGCAAGTAAAAGTGTGCTTAGCTGGACTTCAGGAAAGAAACTGGGAACAGGCTCACCTGTGAAATACAGTGCTAACACCCATTCGTGGAAGTTTCTTGTCATATTCTGCCAGGTAGCATTTTGACCATTTGTAATTACTTTGGTTTTACTTTTGTTTCATGACAGTTTGACTTTGCTCCTATTTAACCAAAATATTTTGGGATTAATTGAAATTCAGGTAACCGCTGTTGTGATCTTCAAGGATCATTATCTTGACTCTGTCTTCCCAGACATGGGATGTGCCTAGAGGAGGAATATACATAGAAACTGTATGCAAGCCTGAGGTGGACAGGACACCCTGCAATGCTTCTCCTTTGGCCTTGTGGAACATAGGATATTTATACATCCTCACACGGCTGAAAACTCCTTGCTTGCAAACAAGCAGCCCTGGGGCAGGTGTCCCTGTAGCCAGCAGACAGGACATCAGGGTGGAGTGGCAAGGCTGATCCTCCCATTCCAGCACAGCACAAAATGAGGCAATATACATCTCTGTTTTATTTCAGATATCTGAACACTCATTACAGTCTGTGTTAAACGTAACTCCATGCTCGTGTAGCAGTGCCTGTATCAGTATCTGGCTGTGGCACTGCAGATTCCCTGGCTCACCCATCACCAGCTCTGTGATTATGCTTATTCCCATTCCTGTGGTTCCCAGCCTGGCCAAGTCTCATTGTATTGCTAGATTCAGTAACTGTGAAAGCAGAGTCAAATGCTGAATTGACTGGTCTAATTGGTTGGTTGTCTCTGATGTGAGAGGTCGCTTAATTAATTTTCTTCATTATATTAAAAGAGACTACTTTAAATGAAAAGAAATTAATTACATCTGAAGCAAAATACAGAAAGTTCGTAAGAGAAAAAATAACATTGGATTGAAATATGATACTTTTGTATTGAACAATCAAGCAGTACTTTTAATGTTGGCAGAGAAGGATGTCAAAACTTTCCTTGCTCTGAAAAGCAATGTGCAGGATTTTGTGTTTGTGCTCTTCATTATGGTATAATGGAATCCTATAAACATCCAATACTGAGGCCATGATTGCTGGCTTTTAGGGAACAATAACTGTAAAGTCCATAAAAAAGAGAATAAAATTACAGAAGTGTAATAAAAGAAGTGTGAATAAAAGTGAGAGGTATGTGAATATGGCACCAATTGGAAATGTTCAGTTCCACTTCGCCATACACTGCAATAACAGCACTGGGTGCTCCTGATTATAGTGTACTCCATACAAAGGAGTGATAACTTTCAATGACTCACATCCTAGCAGTGTCAACTCTTCCTGAGGCATTAAGCAAAATTCCAACCTTTTTTTCTACAGGTCTCAATAAACCTGAGCAAAAAATGTCATTGTTAATGGAACTGATCTGTTCCCACCCCACCTCACTGCCTTTTCCTTTCTTATGCTGTTTGCCTGATATTTGCATCTTGACTAAATTTACTCATCCCCATCCTAGTTTTAAGTGTCACCACTGAATTAGACACAGTAATGTGACTGATTTGAGTTGGGCTTCAGGGTCCGAGTAAAAGAAACTTTCTGTAAAAAACCTAAGGTACTAGAGACTGTAAGAAGTGGAAAGTAAAATCACATTATGCTTCCTTCTGGCATCAGTATCCTGAATCTGTGAGTACAAGGGATGCTTCTCCTTTCCATTAAGGCCTCTCAGGGCCAAGCATTTTTCCATTCCTTTCTTGGATGTCCCCAGTGAGGGCTTCAAATCTTCCTAAGGATGCCATTCAGAGGCTGGGTCCCTGTCTTTCCTCCAAAAGAGGAGAGAAGAACTGGCACTGACAAGAGGGGCATGCCCAAACTGCCTGCTGAACTTAGCACTGAGCAAAATACATTTACGTGCTAAACTGCCCAAGTAGAACAGAGCATCATTTTTATTAACAGGTGGAAGACCTTGAGTTTAGGGTGTTTTGCACCTCTAGCAGCACAGCAGATGGTATTATAAGCAAACTTTGATTCAAGGTTTTGGGCAAAACCTAGCCAGAAGACAGGATGTTGCCAGAAAGCTACACAGGAGAACAGAAGTTTTATACAGCATGTAGGTGAAGGAAAACATTGGGAAACACTAGAAATCTGTATGGGCTGATGCTGTCATCCATGTTCTCAGCCCAGTATCTCCCAGTATCTCCCATAATCTCCCAGTAGCGATACTGGTGTTTATTTAACACTGAAGAAATACGTGAAGCTCTCCACAAGACAAATTCTGCATCTCCAGCAGAACTGTTTTCTTCTTTCTCTGTGAAAAATAGCTTCTTTATGCAGTAAGTCACTGAATTTGTTGCTGCCTTATCTCCCTCCAGTCACTTGCTCTTCCCTCTCCATTCTGGCCAGGGTGAGAGGCAGCACAGGTAAAGCCCTTCAGAGCTCAGCTCACCAAGGGGTTTTCAAGAGCTGTGGGTGGTTTTCAGCTCCCATGAAAACAAAGGGAAGCTGAGAGTGCTTGAGGGTTGGCAAAGGATCAGGCTGTGACTGATTTACATCTCTGAACTCTCTGTGTTTATGGGGCTGCCTGAGAGAGAGAACGATCAGGAATTTTAATTTCCTCCTGCTCTGCTCTGCCAAGGTAGAAAAAGCCATGCTTTCCTAATTAGTTAGTTTACCTGTTTTTTGAGTATCTGATATAAAGACATAAAGGGTTTGCAGAGGTGAACCTCTGCAATGTTGGACACATGCAAACAGCCTCCTGTGCGGCCCTTGTGCATGAAACCTCTTCTGCACCATCAGAGGAAAGTCATGCTTTTAACAGTACTGCTGCTAACAGAAAAGCCAAAGTGTTTATACCTTTTGTCACTCCACATAGCACCTTATTGCTTCAGTGAACTAGTGAAAATAGCCCAAGAGTAAAGCACTTACAGGTGGATGTGATGAATCCAAGGACAAGACCCTCCTGACTTCTTTAGAGCCAAGGGACCCTCTTGCATTTAAACCTAGTCTTTAAAAAGCTGTTCTCTGGTTTATGTTGAGGATTCTTGTGATGTATCCTGAAAATAAAGAATTAAAAATTTTAAAGCACTTCTATGATCACACCACGTGAGGAGGGAAACCAAAAGCTGTTAAACTGTTTTATGGTTTTTATGGGGTTTTTTATCGTTTATGGTTCTACAGCTTTTTAAATATTTGTTATTTTAATGGTGATAAGTAATAAAAAAAAACTGGTGTCAGTTTCACAAACTGCAGTTAATCCCTTAAGCCAGCAGCAGGTACCAAAACAGGGTCTTGCTGATGCAGAGAAAGTACAACAGTTCAGGAAGTGACTTGGGATCAATACTGACAAGATGAGCTTATGGTCTTGGTTAGAAGTGTAGCTGTAACTTTCAGAAGAGCCTGAGGTCTCTAACAACTCTCAAGGGGCTAAAGTGCAAGAAATAAATCCTGCTGAATGGTGTAATAGAGGTCTCACCTTGTGAGATTGGATATTGGGGTCCTGTTCGCTTCATCATTTCTTGGAGTAATAATTGACTGAGATGTGGGCAAGCCACCTGAGGAGAGGATCCCAGGCTCCTCCTGCCTCTCCTAGACCCATGTGTGTGACTGATCCTGCCAAGCACAAAGGGTGCCCATCCTCATGTTGTGACCTTTCACCAGATGAGGAGAACTTTCTTCAGGGGCAGAGTCTTCAGCTTCAAATCCCCAGAGGCTAAGTCAAGCTCTGACATCCAAGGCAGAGGAGCTCCCTAAGGAGCTGGCAAACCATGGTCTTCCTGATAACATGAGAATCAACTGCTGAAGCACTGGGAGGTGTCCATGTCAGTGTGACCCAAGCAAAGGGCTGTAAGGATGGATCTCATCAATGCTGGGGTGTCCTCAGCACCTCAGCTCAGAAGGTTCACTGCTGTCATGAACAGAGGCACCTGGAACTGAAGCTGCAACCTGACGCCTCAAAATGCTATTTCATGTATCTCCTTAGGTGGTTTGAGGCATCTCAGGGAGGTGTTTATCAAAGGTTCACCTTGGCCTAGGGAGGGTGATCCCCCCTGGCTGCTCTATGGGCAGTGGAGGGCAGCAGGATGCTGCAGTTCAGTCCAACCCACCCATGTCACAGCATGTGGCAGAGTCATGGTCTGTGCCTTTCCTCTGTCTGCCATGGGCTGGCACAGCTGTCAGCACCACCAAGTCACAGCTGCTCCCTGGAAATCCCTGCAAAGATTATTTTTGACAAAAATCTGAGAATCCAAAACTTGCTTCTGGAAAGACAAGGTAGGGACTATTAAGGATGCTTTGGAGGAAGGTCCAGGGAAGCAAGCTTTGCTCAGAGCTGGCATTCCCAGAAGCCCATCTTCCCCATCAATGACTTGGGCTTCTTCAGAAATGAAGGGTGTCATAGCTGAGCTCTGTCCAACACTTCCCACTTCAGCTCAGCAGCAACACAGGATTGCAACAGGCAGTCCTTCTTATTCATCTCTATTTTCCCATATGATCTCTGCAGACCAATCAGAAACAGTTCACCAAAGTTAAGCAATATCACAGAGAACTTTAAGAAATTACTCCTTATCACCCTTCCTGAGGATAGGCTCAATGGTCAAGGCCACAGTTAAATCTTCCTTTTCTTGTAAAAGTTAACTGAAGTTAGTTATTAAAGTACTGGCAGTATTTAGGGAGGTTCTGAAGTGAAGAAGAGTACAACATACCTGCACTGCCTGTAAAAATTTCAGGATTATCAAAAAAATCCTGGTATAGTTCCTTCTGAAGAGCTTCCTGGAAGATAAACCAGGTACAACTTTAAATTATCATTTTAGGTATGGGATATGTGAAGTAATGCTTATAAATTAAATGCTTATAGTCATGTATTTTGTTTTTTGTAAAATGCAAAAGTTTTCTTTGTGGAATTTCTTTGTGGAATTTCTTTGTATTTTTCAATTGTTTATATTGCAGAGAAGTTAAATTTGTGAGTGGGTATACATAGATTTAAAAATGGGATGGACCATGTTAATATTAATTATTCAATTAAAATTTTGTGTGCTTAGTCAATATTTAGGATAAATCAATAAAGGGAGAAAATATCCCTTTGTTAATCCTCCCAACAAAATGGCACAATGAAAATATGCATTTCCAAGATTTCACAGAGCCGAGGGATTAGCAGTGGAGTTGAAGATTTTTACATATGAGAAATGACAGTGCTGTTAATTGCTGACCATGAGAACAGGATCAGAGGCTGTATGGATTAAAACCAAATCAGAATTTTGCCTCTGTAATTTCATTTCTGATCTAGTCTTGGTCAACAGTGACTGGAAGTTGTAACAACTCGATAGCTATGCAGTGTCAGCTTGGCTGTGCTGGTGCTCCTTGTGTGTGAGTGGACACAGCACAGAAGTCATCAGAAGAATTGGTTTTGTCCCCCATGGAGCCCAAGGCACTCTGGAGAGGCAGTGAGGGTTACTGCAGTACAAGGCTCCTGGTCTCCTCCTGCAGCTCTAAGCCCACAAAGAGTCTGCAAACTGGGGGTCTATTCAGGAGGTAAAAATCACATGCAAAACACTTACACCTTTAGTAAGACCAGCACTAATAAACCAAAGGATGTTTAGAGAGTTGTAAAGAAGCTATTGTATGCTCCCTGAGATTGGGGCAGTAAATCTGGCCTGAAGAAAGAAGAAAGGCTGGGCAAGGGGCAGGAGAGACAACTGAAGTGCTCTCAAAAGGTACAGCAGCTGCAGCACTGAGGAAAATCTGAAATGAAAGAGTCACCCACACACTTCTTTTATTTTTATGGCTTATGAACTTTTCAAAGGGTACAAATAGTACATCTTGTGCCCTATAATGTAATGGACAAAACTATTCCACAGGACTTTCAGCAATATTCCTCTTTGTAACAAGAAGTCTAAAAGTCAGAGACACACAGGCTAGGAAACAGCAATTTAGAAACCTTTAATAGATAAAACAGCTTCTTCAAATCTAAGTAATCACAATTTATCAGGGAATAAACTGAACCAACTAATGTTTTCATTGAAATTTTATCAGCCACAGTTTTGGAGCTCTGATCCCAACAGAGGGAGGAACAGTAGTGTAAAATTACAGATCAGAGTATGATTTTAACTGCCTTTGGATCAGAGTTTTGAATGTGCTTAGACTTTCAGCATTTGTCTGCTTTATAATAATTGCCTGCCAGTTTCTGGAAAATCTGACATATCTAATTTTTTATGTTAAACAGAGAGTAAAATCATTTAGCCCATTGTAATAGCAGTGAATCCTTTGTGCAAGAATAGTATGTCAACAAAATATCTAAGAGGTTTGTTGACATTGCTTGGATGTCTACATATGTCTATGAATTTCCACAGTGTGAACAACAAGGAAACTAAAATGAAATCACTTAAAATAGGTCAATAATTGGCTCTGAGCTGTTGCAAAGTTTCAAGATGGGATTCACATTTTAAAGCTAAAATTATCATAGATTAAAAGCTTTTTATCTGTTCATAACAATACACACACCTTTGTGCCACATTAAAATCTGTGCTTTGATATCTCCAAATGTTGAGTACTCACAGGTCTGAGTTAGAAATGTATTGGGGTATTTCAGCAAGAGTCAGATGATAGACATGGGCAAGGAACTGGTGCTGATCAGGCATCTGCCAAGAGACCACCACCAAGGCATCATGGAGCATTTTCATTAAGGGAGAGAAAATAAATAAAAAACTTTATTATCAGTGTCCCAAAAGACTACTTGCTTCCTACAGTACGTCTTCATCTCTGAGTCAAAACAAACTAGAGCAGGATCAAACACATTAGTTCCAGTTGGAAGGATCTTAAAATGATTCTCTAGTCCAACTGTTGCTGCTACAAAGAGCAAGTTCCACAGCTTCTGTCTGGGACTAGTGCTATATTAAATATTTAATGGTGGCTTCATGAGAGAAATATTTTTAGATAGTACAGGTTTTAGGTGAATTTAATGTGGGAAGAATGTGTGGCGTAATGAGAAACAGTGAGCAACACAGTGATGGCATCAATTAATTGCTGCAAAATGCTCAGTGGTATTGACTGAAGTGAGGGATGAGCAGATTCATCCTCATGTGTAATGTGGGCTCCAGGGGTCATTCCTGGAGTGACCAAGGACAGTTTCTCTTCAGGACAAACATGTAAATGTGGGTTGGGACAAGGTATAAAATAGAGTTCAGGTAAGACATAGCAACAACTGGTTATGAACATGAAGCAGAGGAGAAGCAGTCCAGACAATCTGTGGAAATGAATCCTACAAATATCAAGCAGCAATATCATGCTTTTTTACTACTGAGCCTAATCTCCTTGTCACACAAATCCAGCCCAATACATTCAGCCTTGCCTGTGAATCCCAGAAAGAATGGCTGAGCCCTGTGTGGGTTACAGTGAGCTCCCAGCCCTCCCAGCAGTGCCACAAAGAGAAACTGCTTGGGATCTCTTTGTTTGTTCTTCAGGAAATTAATCTCCTTTGAGGGAGGAAGTTTTTGATTGTACATGGCTGAGTGAGAGATAAATTAACTCAAAATCCATCTTGTCCACTTTTTGGCTGCATCTTTAGAAAGAAATACTTCATGCTCCAGTGAAACACTGCTCTGCAGTGGGAGGAGGAGCAGGGCAGGAGATCACCTTGGCAAAGTAAAGCAGGTATCTCAACCATCCCTCTTTTGATCTTCAAAGGTGGTAACGCTCAGTTTGGAGCTCACTCAGCTATGCTATGGCTACCCTTCCCACAGTACATGAAGGGCCAACTAACCCTGTTCTTCATTTCAGGTTTTTAAGTGCCTGGGGCACAGAGGAGCACACACAAGTAACCACCCTATCCTGGCATTTCAGGAGAAATGGTTGAACCTGTGGGTAACCATTATGTTATAGCCAGACCTGTATACTCGGAGAATTCATTCAATGAAGAGCATGAGAAATTGCACAGATACCATAAAACCTTTTGGGATCACCTGAAACTCTATTTTAGGTAAGGAGATTTTTGGTTGTTTTTTTTTTAATAGATCTAGAAAACAGTCTTGACTGCTCTTGGACTGCATGACCTCCATCTTGACAGTGTCCATCTCCCATTCCAACATAGCAAGTGAAAATTCATCAGCTAAATTCAATGTCAGATTTTTCTAATGCATTTTGACTGCTGTTACCCTTAGAAGTCTTCCTACAGCTGTATCTGAAGTATCTTCTCTTTTTCTGGGCCCTTGGCAGCACAGACTCTAGGAAGACTTTACTACACCCTTTCAGTACTTAAAGTGGTTTTATAAGAAAGACATACTCAGGCTTTTTACCATGGCCTGTTGAAGCAGGACAAAGGATGATGGTTTTAAACTAAAAGAGGGTAGATTTGGACTGGATGTCAGGAAGAATTTTTTTATGAAGAGGGTGATGAGGTACTGGCACAGACTGCCCAGAGAGCAGTGGATGCCCCGTTCCTGGAAATGTTCAAGGCTGGGTTGGGCAGGGCTCTGGGAACCCTGACCCAGTGGGTGGCGTGCCTGGTTACTGGGATATGGCCTTGGATTAGCTGGCCACAGAGGTTCTTTTCAATCCAAGCCATTTTCTATGAGAATTTGGGTTGGAAAGCACCTCTGAAGGCCACTGGATATACCTTGAAGCACAGATGGAGGTGAGGGTTGATCAGGGCTGTGTCTGGGTGAGATTTTGACTTCTGGCAGCCAGAACCTGAATCCTTCCCCTTTCCTCATGTCTCTGAAACAGGCTGAGATTCAGCTGAACTGTTCACTGACAAAATTTTGTCCCCTTGTGCCTTTGCAGCTGCTCCTCACAAAGGGTCAAAAAAATTGCTTTGGGTTTGTTTCCAGTTGTTTCCTGGCTGCCAGCATACCGCTTCAGGGAGTGGATCCTGAGCGACATCGTCTCTGGCATCAACACGGGGCTGGTGGCTGTGCTGCAAGGTACCTTAGGGACATGTGTGTCCTGCACAGCCTGCTAAGCCAGTGCCAAGGCTCTGCTGCCTTCAGCCTGCAACGCACACGTCACCTTCCCTGTGCCTCTGCCTTTACAGGTCTGGCCTTTGCTTTGCTGGTGAATGTGCCCCCCAGTTATGGACTCTATGCAGCATTCTTCCCTGTCCTGGTCTATTTTATCTTTGGCACATCGAGACATATCTCAGTGGGTAAGTTCAGGCATGCCACCTGCCCTCCTCACTGATGAAGAAGTACAAGCTGCCTCTTCAGATCCTTTAACAAGTGCCTTGTGCTCCTCAGGTCCCTTCCCTGTCCTGAGCCTCATGGTGGGAGGAGTTGTCACCAGGCTGGTCCCTGATGACAGCACTGGAAGTGGCAATTCTTCAAATAGCTCAGCAATAGATAATGAGAGGGTGATGGTGGCTGCATCTGTGACCTTCCTTTCTGGGGTTTTTCAGGTTGGTAATTGAATGTGTGTGTGCACCTATGTGAACAGATGGAGGCTGACCTGACCTTCCTCTCTGGTTTCTGCTGTTGTAGTCACCAAAGTAACCCTCTTCCACTTTCCATGTAACCAACCCTGGCTCACTGATTAGGAGACATCTATTCCCTCCAGTGAGCAGGCACTCACAAGTGAAATCCTTGGTTTTGCTCAGGCCTGAGTCCACAGCCCACACAGGTGCAAGCTGCACCTACAGTAAAAAACAGTCTGCTGAATAGGAAAAATGTAGCTGTGAAAGTAATGTGAATGATACAGCTGCACCAAGGGGAGTAAAAGCTCTGCCTTATAATAGTAAAACATTTTTCCTTACTCCCTAATAAAGAATTCCTATAGTTCCTCCCTTCCTAACATACTAATATATTTGTTGTTTCATGAAGCACTTGTACCATGTGAAAATATAGGAAAGTATAACCCTGGAAATAAGGATGTATATTTTAGCTATGAAATAAAAAGGATGGGTTTTAACTGCTATAGCAATTACTTTTGCTAGCATTATGCCTTCTGTTGCTAAATGTCAATTTTTGTTACTAGTCTGGTGACAATACATCCCTTAATCTCTGGATGGATGGGATTAAGTGAAAATCTTTGCTTTCATTAAATATGGGTGTATTTCTTTCACAGATTGCTTGAAACCACAAATTAATCCCACTGACCTATGCTCATTTTGTGTTTCAGTTGCTTCTGGGAATTTTCCAGTTTGGATTCATTGTTATTTATCTATCACAATCATTAATCAGTGGTTTCACGACTGCTGCTGCTATCCACGTTTTGGTATCTCAGCTGAAATTCATGTTTCAACTACCTGTCCCTGGATTTAATAAACCCTTTGGCATCATCTATGTAAGTTCTAGGTGTTCATTATTTGCTGATGCTGTTGATGTACCTGTGATGTATTTCTTACTGTGTATCACAAGGAAGAAATAACAGCTCATCTTAAAAACTGCAAAGCAGGAGGAAAAAAGAGAGAAAAATAAGAGATATGTTAAGAGTATTTGACCAATCTTTAAATTTATTACCAAGTGCCAAGTTACACCCCATTGGGATAATTAGATGACGTTTAGTATTTTATGTTGGCATATTTAATTAAGCATTCAATTTGCCTTAAAGATTTAATTATTCATTTTTACTGGACTGATACATATTTAATCTGTATATGACTATGTGAGGGCTGTTGGAAAGGAGGGAAAAGAAGGACAGGAAGGAAGGAGTGAAGAAAGGCGTGTGCCCAGCAATGCCATTGTCACATTTCCTATCATGGACACGCCTGTTGTTCCAACCCTCCTTCAGGGGCAAATCTGGAGGAGAGGGTCACAAGTTAGTGGAAAGGGTCTTTTGCAGATGCTTCCATCATTTGGCAGATGCACATACATTCATGGGGGCTTGCAGTCCCCATCATGCCACAGGGAATAAATCCCAAACAGCACAATCCTTAGAGCTGTTCAGATAAAAGCTCTTCTGGAAGGGATAGTGTTACTGTGCCAGGGCATGACTGTTTCTAAAGCACCACGTTTCTTCCTGATTCTGCAGACTCTGGAGAGTGTTTTCAGCCAGATCACAGAAACAAACATAGCTGACCTGGTCACATCACTGATTGTCTTGCTTATCGTGTTCGTGGTAAAAGAAATGAACGATCGATACAAGGAAAAGTTACCAACTCCTATCCCAATTGAACTCCTTGTGGTGAGTCACTTCCTTCCATTTTGCAATTGCCCCATGTTACAACATGGGAAGCAGAGCTTAATTTCTTCTCCTGTTATCCATTAAACAATGCGTTATCATTCTACCTATAAAGAAAAATTTACAGCATTCAGGAGCTATTGTGAGATGGTTTACTTCCACATAGGTGCTCTTAACTGAACATATCTATGGTGTTATAAACTGTGAATTTATTTCCTTGGACAGAATTGGCTCTGACACCAGTCAGCTGCAGTCTCACAGCTGAGGCCGCTCTGCACCACACCTGCAAACAGCCACTGAAATCCTGGACATCTGTGGCCACGGACAAAATTATTTTGCCCTCCAGCAGCAGAAACTTTTGCCCACTCTGAGCAGCAGAGAGGTGGAGGAAGCCTCACAGGGGCAGCAAACCCCTAAAATCCTGGAGGATGTTGTATAGACTCAAGCAGCACTTGTTTTCCCCCAGAGTCATTACAGCACCTGGTTAGAATACACCTGGTTTACTGAGTGGGATGATGTCTGTTGTTAGTAAGATATTCTGTTACAACCTGTGTGATTTATGAATGTAAACTCATACCTGTAAGGTCATTCAGGAATAATGTCTGACAAACAAAGGGCTGTGCAAACTCAGGGCATAATTCTGCCACTAGTGATGAGGCTGGACAGTGTGTAGCAGAAGGAAGGTAATGGTGTTTAATAGATTCTTCACACTCTTGTTTTAATGTGCCTAATGGAGGTGTGGCTTATTGTTTTTCAGACAGTCTTGGCAGCACTGATTTCCTATTTTGTCGACTTTGAAAAAAAATTTAACGTAGCTGTTGTTGGAAAATTAGAGGAAGGGTAAGTGACTTACTGACAATTCACTGACGTTCTCTTTAGTTGGGCAGTGTTAAACGAGTTCAGCTATGTTTCTGATTAAAATTATCTGTTTCATCTCTTTTTAGTATGTAAACAAACATTTTTCTCTCAATGATATGACATACTTTCAGTACACAAAGGTTGCACACTAGAGCACATCTTCTACTCATCAAGGAGTACACTGAGACATGAAATAATTTTGTCCTTCACTTTCTGAGATGGCTGGTGAGCAGGAGGTTGATGTTTGTCTTTTTTATTGAACTACTCACTCCTGAACTGCTCTATTTTCCTCATGGTACATGCACGGTGAAGCAGCCACCATCAGCCCTGGGAAGCCACCAGGACCCTGCACAATTCCCCTGCCTCGTCTCATGACCAGCCACCAGCATCTCCTCAGCACTATTATCCTCTAGAGGACTCAACATCTGCCCTTCCAGGACTATATCCACATAAAGATAATTTCACCACATAATCTCTGTATAGACTTCATCTGGCTATGCCAGAATTTTGCCATGAAGAATCAGGAGGAACATGTTGAGTTAAAAAGAGGGATGAAGACATTTACTAGGACAGCTGAGTGAGTCTGAGGTGGTCTCTGTAGTCCCAAGGGTGTTAGGAGGTGAAGTTTGCAGAAGAACAGTGATTTCTACTCAAGAGTCTCCTTTCTTCAGATTTTCAGTTCACTGTGAAAAAAAAGAAGGGGGAAAAAAGGTCCAGGGAGGAATTCTCCCTAGGATCTGCAAAAGACCCTCTGGCATCTCCTTAATGAGTGGCGTTTTTTGTCTTTCAGGTTTCAAGTACCTGTTGCACCTGATGTAGGCATCCTCCAGAAGTGTATTGGTGATGGCTTTTCCATTGCAATCGTTGGGTTTGCAGTAGCCTTCTCTGTGGCTAAAGTGTATTCCCTCAAGCATGACTACCCAATAGATGGTAACCAGGTAGGCAAATAACACAGAGATCCATATACTGCATTTACCATTGGGAAATAAGTCATTTTAGGAAAGCTTTGCATTGTGAATAACTGTCACGAACCAGCTCTTAAGAACAATCTCTTTTATTTTTATTTCAGGATCTAATTGCTTTTGGGCTGGGTAATATAGTTGGTGGATCATTTAAGGGATTTGCCTCCAGCACTGCTTTGTCAAGATCAGGTGTACAGGAGAGCACAGGAGGAAAAACACAGGTACAGAAGACATGATGGCATTTAATGGACAGCTCTTTTGTCCCTAGCTGACCATAATGCCTGTGGACACTTATTCATTGTGGAACTGTTCTCTCGTGCAGATTGCTGGCATTATCTCATCTGTCATTGTTTTGATTGTGATCTTGGCCATTGGGTTTCTCCTGGCACCATTACAGAAGGTATTCTCTGGTTTCATCTAATGCTTCCTCCTGCTTTCCAAAGACAGGGCTGCTCTATGAACACACTGTGAGTGTTCACAGACTTCAGTGGGAGCCAAATAGGTTTTGAAAAGCTTGGTTCTTCTTCCCACGTTATGCCAGAGAGGACCAGTACATCTGGTCCCTCAAAGGGAACACAAGTACCCAAACACCAAAAACCACAGCACTAACTTTCAGGTGCCAAAAATAAGTGGGATTTACAGCCTCAAGTGAGACACCTGCACTGCACCATAGCTGAGGATGTTCCAGCAGCAGTGTGCACTGGGAGCAGCTCCCTGGCATTTCAGCTGCACCTTGGCCTTATTTGTATGATCTTTTAATTCCTAATATTCTTCATTTTCTTTGCTTGCTTAAACATGGAACATGTGTTTTGGTCTTTTTAACAGTCAGTGCTTGCATCTTTGGCCCTTGGCAATTTGAAAGGAATGCTCATGCAGTTCAAGGAAGTACGTGTCCTCTGGAGAAAGGACAAGTGTGACTGTGTAAGTTGAGTTTCACAAGCATCAGAAGTTAAGTGCTCTAAAAAAGTAATCTATCATACAAATTTTCTTTTTTTTTTTATCCCTGTTTTACTTCACTAAACAGAAAGTACAATAGTTGCATGCTTTTTTTACTGGTAAACTCCTTGCTTAAGTTTTCCATTTTGTCCCATTTATTTTGAGTCAATTCTCACTCTTAACTTCATTTTCATCCATTTCACCTAAACCTATTAAAATAGTGCATTATATAAAGTTCAATAGAGAAGACAATTACAGAAAATTCGTAATTAACAGAAAATACCCAAATATCTACTACATTTACTAAGCATTTGGGGATACTCTCACAATCACACAATGTGTTATATGGAAGATACACAACAAGAAACAAATGAAAACTGGGACTTGAAGGCTTCAATCTAAATGGTAAAGCTGGTGGCTAGAGGGCAGGACTCGTTACCTCTCAGAAAATTTAGGCTCACAAATGGTTCCAGGCCTCATTTTTCCCAGCTGTCAAACAGTTATTTGCCCCATGAAAATGCTTTGAGCTCTGTGGCTAAAAGTTATTCAGTATTATCTAGTCAATTATCAGTCATGTACACTCACAGCACCTATATTTGCACATCTACAACTCTCAGCTTTATCAAATTTCTGATTTACTTCTAATCTTGCCTTTCTGCTGGATTTTCATTGTGCATTTAGTGAACCACCTATCCTATTTTAAGCCTTTATTGTCTAGAAATTGTCCCTAGAAACACTCCCTGGAGCTGATTGGTAACTCTGGCCCTGTTTTACAAGAAAAAAAAAACCCTCAGCAAAAGCAGATGGACATCCTGGACCAGATCTAAGATCTATTCCTGCTCTCACTCTGAGCTGGTGACCCAGGTTCTTGACATGCCTCTGTGTCCATCTGCTGTCTCTTTACAGGTTATATGGGTGGTGACTTTCATAGCTGCTGTCTTCCTTGGCCTGGACATTGGACTAGCAACAGCTCTGGCATTCCAGCTGCTGACAGTGGTGATCCGCTCCCAGTTGTGAGTTCTTGTTGAATGCAGTGATTTCCCTGGGCCTCCTGTTGTAAATTATCTCCCTCTGTACAGAGAAGGGCAAAAGCCCAGTCTGTGCCTTGGTCTGTCCAGCAGCCTTGCATGGAAAAATAATTTATAGGCATAAACCTTTGGATGCTGAGCTTGCTTCAGTTTGCCACCCCAGCTGAGATGGTTTCATTTGATCCTTCCCATCCCCAAGCTTCAATGTGGGACAGCAATAACTGTGTGTGTGTCTGTTCACAGTCCAAGCTGCACTGTTTTGGCCAATGTTGGTAGAAGCAACATCTACAGAAACAGGAAGGATTACACTGATGTAAGAAGTGTCTCATTTCTTTTACCACGTGCTGCACTTGTGCTTCTACAGCAAACATGGCTACTGGCACTTTTGCTTCATTTTACAGATCTATGAGCCAGAGGGAGTGAAGATTTTCAAATGCTCCTCTCCAATCTTCTTTGCTAATGTTGAATTCTTCAGAGAGAAACTCATCACTGCTGTAAGTATCTGGGGCTGTTCTGAGCATGTGAATTGCATGACACATTAAGGTGGATACAGTTTCCAAATAATTTTATATATATATATATATATATATGTATGTATATGCAGCCATTCCACAGTTCAAGGGTGAATTTTCACTATACTGTTGCCACTACTGTAATATAACATGTATGCACATACCTCTGAGAAAGAGAACAGCCTGACTCATGATGAACTTACACCATAGCAATGTTTATACCATATTTGTACTTATACCATAATAATGCATATTTGAAGAAGGACTGCAAAAACAGATAATATAAAGGGAGATATATTTTATTTTATTTGCTCTTGTATTATTTACACACAATAAATTCTAGTTTGCTCATCTTGCCCTAAGAGCATCACCACAACAGTCAGAAGAATGCCAAATGGAGTCATTCTATCAAAGAGGTCTTAACATCTTTTGTAACAAACTGATGAGTGCAGCCAGTCTTTCCATACCAGCACAGAGACTCAGGAGCCCTGAGCCCCCCCATGTGAATGAAGCCCACCATCCCCAGCCCAAGCACAGCTTGCACCAAAACCTCCCATTCCTGCTGCTCTTAGCAGGGAGCTGATAAGCAGTGACTCCCCTGAGCACTGGGAATGAGCAGTTCATACTTCACATAAGGGACTGAAACTGGCAGAGGAATGAGGGAATCTGACACATTTAATTCTCCATGTGCTTGGCTTTCACCTCAGAAGAGCCTGAAGTCTTTTTCTGTGAGTGCAGATGTTCACACCACTCTTTCTGTACAAATACAGATACTTCTAACACCTTCCTCCTCTATGCACTAGATGGATGAGGCAGAAGACTTACATGAATTTAGTATTTTAGCCAAGTTTTGTTATTAGCTTAATTTACCTGTCATCTAATTTTGTTAAGACTAGCTCAGAGATTCAAGAGACATATGCAGCCAACATGAGGAAATCTGACTTTCTTCTTCAGGAAGAAGAGTGGGTGAATGACCCAGGCTGCAGTCAGGCAGCACAGTGCAGATACAAACCATGAGCTCTCTGATCTTGGCCAGGACATGCCAGCACAGTGCCAGCCTACTGGAGATACTGGGCTGTGCTAAGCATTGTCACTGCTATGATGCTGTCCATGCTGGTGTCCTGAAGCAGTACAGGTAGCCCTGCCTCATTTGTAGCCATTCCCACAGACATCCTTCCAACCTAGAGTGAGCCCTTGTTTGAATTTGTGAAAAGTGGTAGGCAATATCAAGTTTGAACTAAGGTCATCATGAGTGTAATGAACCATGACATTCTTTGCCCATCCCCTGTTGTCACAGAGGTGTTTCTTTGTTTAATTATTCAAAGTGCTGTTTTTGCAGGTTGGCTTCAACCCTATGAGAGTCCTGAGGAAACGCAATAAAGCTCTGAGGAAGATTAGGAAGATGCTGAAGAAGGGAGAGCTGCAAGTGACACCGGTTTGTAAGGCAACCCCTGGGGGTGAGGGGGAGTTGAGCCACCCAACTCCCGGGTTTACATGGCAGAGAAGGGCCTCATAGCCTCCTTTCTTAATTAGATAACTATTCCCCAAACTGCCACTTCATGATATAAACACATTTAAAACCCAAGATTTTAAATGGCTGTCACAGTTAGAGACCTACAGATTTATCATGGGCAGAGGTTGTACATGTCCACTGGAGCTTTGTTTGGCAACAAATAACAGGATCAGATCCCACAAAGGTGAATATGTTTCTGCATTAATGGTATGATAAAGCTGGTTTTCTCCCAGGTCAAATCCTGCATGCCTTTTGTTGACTTGTTCTACAATTACTGAATTAAATGTATCTGAAAACTGGCTTCAGGAAACAATAAAAAGCCATCATTAAGTGATGATAATGATGATTAAATAATTCCCATACTTCTCCAGACAAGGGAGAAACAGAACTTTTCAGGTGGTCCAGCTCTGTCTCATGGGAAGATCAGATGTGCATTGCCATTACTCTTCCCTTGTGTAAGAAGTACCACAACCCTGGCTGGCTATTAAAGAGAACTAATTATGATATTTTTCTATGTCAACACAGAAAGGCTTGATTTGCACAGTGAGCCCTACATATGAGTCAGATGAAGAGTTAGACAACAACAGGATAGAGGAGCTGGACCAGCCCACCATCATGACAGACTTGCCCATTCGGATCAACTGGGCCACTGACCTCCCCCCAGGCATCACTGTGCCCCAGGTCAACATCCACAGCATCATTCTGGATTTCTCATCAGTGTCCTTCCTCGATTTTTCTGCCATGACAGTCCTCCGAAAGGTAATCACAGTTCACAGGACAAACAGTGATCATATGAAAGAAAAACTTACAAATGCAGTTACACTTAGGGGATACACATGAGGGAAGGGATGGTGCCCAGAGGGACCTGGACAGGAGTGGGGACATCTGAACCTCATGAAGTTCAACAAGGCCAAGTGCAAGGTGCTGCACATGGATCAGAGCAATCCCCACTATCAATACAGACTGGGGAATAAATGGATTGAGAACAGTCCTGCAGAGAAGGAGATGGTGGATGAAAAGTTGGACATGACCCAGCAATGTGCATTCACAGGCCAGAAAGCAAATCATATCCTGGGCTGCATAAAAAGAAGTGGCAATTCTTCCCCATTCTCATAAGAGATTCTACTCCACTCTCATGAGACCTCACCCAAGGTATTGTGGCCACCTGTGGGGTCCCCAACACAGGAAAAACATGGAAAACATAGAACAGGTCCAGATGAGAGCCATGGAAAGGATGAGAGGGCTGGAGCATCTCTCCTATGAGGAAAGGCTGAGAGAGTTGGAGTTGTTCAACCTAGAGAAAAGAAGGCTGTGAGATCTTCTCCATATGACCTTTCAACACCTAAAGGGAACCCATATAAAAGCATGGAGAGGAACTTCTTACAGGCATATACAGTGACAGACAAGAGGCAATGGCTTTAAAGTGAAAGAAGGCAGGTCCATATTTGAAGAAATCTTTTGCTATGAGCGTGGTGAAATACTGGAACAGATTGCCCAGAGAAACTGTGGATGAACCATCCCCGAAACTCTTCAATGGCAAATTGGATGATGCTCTGAGCAACTTGCTCTAGTGTCCTTGTCCAGTGCATGTGGACTGGAAAGCCAGTAGAAAACTTTGAGTTTATGTGAATTTGAATGTACATTTTCTATAAAATGTTTAGGAAATGGTTTAAATAATCCATATAAATTGTCTTGGAGTTCAAGTGTTGACTGTGTTACCATTTCTTCACCTGGTAAGATTTTGGGAAGCTTTACAGAAATGTAGATATGAAATATGGCTTTAAACACCTAGCTGGAGTTGAAACATTGGAGTTCCATTTCTGCTCCTGCTTTTGCTTCCCCAGATGACCTTGAACAAAGCAAAAGGCACATTTTCAACAGTAGCAGCTACAGTTAACTGTCTAGAGACACAAGGGTGTGTAAATCTATTTTCATAGCAACTAAAATCTCCCCATGACAGAGGAAACTGGTTCTGCTTGAGTTCTCAGTTATAAAAATCTCCCCCAGAAAATTGTGAAGTAATTCTTTAGTTTCATAATGTATCATGGAGATACAACAAAGCCATACAACTTATGAAAGATCACCTAGTTCTAGGTGAGATAAAGATTTTCAATACTGCTCTTTTCAAAAGGCTTGGCCACCCCTGTCTGCAGCCATGTGAAGAGATTGTCCTGCCTCTATGTGCAACAGAATTTGAGTCTAGAGCCACTTACCATCATAGATCTTAAATATCATAGACTGTTTGGTATATTTGCTGTAGCTAATCACTACAGTGGTAATCAGCAAGCCCAGCAGAATCTAAATGGTGCCTCCTTCTGGTTTAACAGATTTTGAAAGAATTTGTCCGGCTCGACATTGACATTTACATTGCTGGGGCATATGGTGAGTACTTTTCTTTGCATTGGCATCACCACAGATGCCTCATCCCACTGCCTCCCCTGCTGACCACTGACTATGGCTGTGGAGGACCACCCAGTTTTGCCTTCCAGCCTTGGATAGCAAACAGGTCCCACTAAGTGGAGGCTTTGTCCTTCCCATGCTGTCCCCAAAAGGCTGGGACCATATGTGATGGCTCCTTTTCCCTACGGCCACTGCTGTTCTGTACAGCTCTGGGCTGCAGGAACCACTGTCATACACCCTGGGCTAGACATTAAATAAGAAAAGGGGCTCAAATTCCTTCCTGCCTGGCATAGAGCAGGAAACTACTGATGGGCATTTATGTTCCATCCTCTTGATATCCATAAGGTCATCAGCTCTAATAAATAAAACAGTTCATTATACCAGCAACTCCCATGTTCACACAGTAGGCATGCTCAGGATACACAATTTCTTCCTTTTTGAGGCCTGCAGGTCACTTTGTGCTATGATTTTGTTCTCTCACAGAGGGTCTTCTGGACAAACTGGAGAGAAGTGCATTCTTTGATGAAGAGATTAAGCCATCCATGTTTTTCCTCACCATTCATGATGCGGTTTTACACATTTTGCTGAAGAAGGACATAGCCAGCTCCCCCAAATTAAAGCTTGCTGAGGTAACACTACAGTCTTCATCTTTCATTACTTTAGTGCCTTTCCACTATTGCCAGGCTCCAGACAGTGTCCTGTACAGCTATAGCTGTGTGTGCTACACTGTCTCTATTTTCAAAAAGATAGTCATTAAAACTCTGCTCCGATCAAATTGAAGAGCAAGAGTGGCTCATGGTTCAGGTGTGTGGAAAACCATTTGTGAAAGGAGTGAATAACTCCCACTGGTGGCTGGCCTGGCTGTGGACTTCAAGTCCCCTCTTGGGGAAGAACACAGTGCCCATCCACAGCAGTCCTGTGTGGTTACCCATCCAGCAGAGACTGCTCAATTTGCTGCAGTGGCTCTTGAAAGGCAGACTTTATGCTGCTTGCATTTAGGCTCTCCAGCCCTGTCTGTCTTCAAAAGGAGTTATAAATTGTGGATACATTAGTACTGCCAGATTTGGTGATGGCCTTTCTGGGAGTGTTCTTAAACCAAGAGCAAGAAAGGATCCTGCATACAATAAATTTATTTAAATGTACCAGACCCAGAATGCTGCTCATGTGGAAACTATCTAATCCCACTTAGCTGAACTGGTCCAGACCTTCTGCACTGACCCAGAGATGTGGTGGAGGTCATAAAAGCCTGACAGGTTGGAGCCTCCTTTCTTCTATGTCAACTTCCTGGGCACATTCCAGAGATTTAAAAATCAAAACCTTTTTTAATGTGAAAAAGGGGAAACAGAAGAAGAAAAGCACTCCATTTCTAACCCACAACTTCTTGTGCTCATTGCAGGGGAAGGGTAGGAGCAGTGACTGTGTTGACATCCCCAGGAATGGACTGCGCAGCCGGGAGTGCACAGTAAGGCTCTGGCTCTGCCCTCCGGAAAATGCAGCCCAAAAAGCTGCTCATGGGAATGGCTAATTCAGATAACAAAAGCCTTTTCATACCTGCTAGCCCAGGCAGAAAGCCACCAGTTTATTGATGGGATTTGACTTACAGCAAAGCCTTACTGGAGTGAGAGGGACGGGGCTCGGCTCATGATCCTCGTGGTGAGCATGGAGCAGAGGGAAGGCAGGCAAGGGCTGCCTCTCCAGCTGCCTCACCTGCCCTCCTTGCCTGTCCACCACAGCTCCTCTGTGATAAAGTCACTGGTAGAATGTCCCTGTGGCAGAGAAGTCAACATTAGTCCAGTTTTCTAAATGTCTCAGGCAGAAGGAGAGTCTGGAGGCAGAGATGAGGAAGGGACACATGGAGCCTTTCATCACAGACTTAGAGAGAAGGGTGGTATCCAGCACAGGGCAACCCTGTAAGGAGGAAATGTCAAACCCAAATGCTTATCAGATGACATCTACCCTGGCTATTCCTTACAGAATGTGGAATTTATTTTTTTTTATTTCCTACAGATTCCAATAGAAACAAAATTTTAGACTTAACTTCCTAAGGATAATATCCTCCAGCAACACAATGTCACAGAAGATGGATGTGGATGCCGTGATGAGAATGAAGACAGAAGGATACTTAAGAAGGATTTACTACATATGGTTATCTTCCAGGTTTTGGAAAGGGCTTGTTAGTCTTTATGTGTCTCTGTATATATAAATGTATTTATGTATATATATGGAGGCTAAAATCACACAGATTTTCTTATTTCATACCACAGTTTGTAGACAACATGTACAGTTATTTGAGAATCTATAAATATTTGAAATCTTGTATTGGATACCATAGAATTATACTTAGGACTGATATTTTATCTTCAGCATGTATATAACTTGTATAAAGTTTTATTGATGGTTTGTAAGATATTTAATAGACTGAGTTAAATTTGCTCTCAGCTTACTACCACAAGCATAAGCATAGTGTACATAGTGACTAAGGTATCTAATTATGAAGACTGTTCAGGAAAGACACAGGATTTCTGGATCAAAACATTATTCATTGATTTGTATTGGGCTTGTGAAAAGTGTAGAAGGGAGGATACATTTATAGTGAGCCATTGTGTACACACAGTGAACCACCATGGTTTCAGTGGCTGTATGGCTGCATTTGCCCATGCACCACCAGGGCAGTGAGACCCAGCCTGTGACAGACACTGGCCCCAGAACTTGGCTGGAGGAGCCAGGTGGGTGTGTGGGTGTGGGGCTGCCAGGTGGGCAGGCTGAACTGCCTGGATCTATGCACAGATGGGCTGAGGGCTTCAGCTTGAAGAGTCTGATACTCTTCTGCACAACCCAGTCTGCACAACTGCCATCAATTAACCCCTGCTGGAAATCTAAGACTTGAAGATGACCTACATCACATCTTTCAGAGAAGAACACCTAATGTCCAAAGTGACAGGATTTTTAATTTCACATAACAAGTCCTAGAGGTATAAAAGTCTCAAGCCTAGAGGAAAATGGAACCATTCCTGGAGTCTGAAAGACACAGCACTCTGAAATCACAAGACTTTTTAGTTTTCAAAGTTGAGTTTTGCCTTACAGTCAAGCTGGGGTGGCCAGAAACGTGCATTTGGACTTAAAGAAGAGCTGAAAGGAAGGATGAAGTGTTCTTTGTAAACCAGAACTACAGATTTTATCTTCAGACTCATCTTTTTTCATCTTTTTCTAATTTTTTTTAAATCTAGAGTAATCTGATGAACTCTGCTAATGAATCAAGATGTAAGTCAGTATTAAAATTGAGGAGATCATAAATACAGAAAGAATTAGATGAGCTTGAAGACAGAAGTGGACAAATTCAGCTTTCAGGAAACCCTCATGCATTTACAGATGAATAACAAGCTGTGGTTCTGTGGTGGGTGATCACATGCCTGGTGTGGGAGATGTGGCCCTTGGTGGCATCACAGAGATGCTGCTTCCTGCAGACACAAGGATGGTGAGCAGCTGTACCAACCTGCTCTTCTAAGCATGCCTCAGCAGATTCACTGTCACACACATCGTGTGCCAGATAATCAGCACAGTATCTGGTGACAGCTACAATCAGCACACTGCCAAATTGCCCTTCTAATGCAGTCTTCCAAAAAACAAGAGTATAACACAATAGATCTTTCCAGAACAAGTATAAAAAAGGTATTAAACTATTAGAGTGTCCAAAGAAGGCAAAGAAGATGGAGAAGAAGCCATGTGAGGAGTGGCTGAGGCCATTTGATCTGTTCAGCCTGGAGGAGACCGAGGAGAGACCTCACTGTTAGAGCTTCCTCATGGGGAGAAGAGGAGGGGCAGGCACTGATCTCTGCTCTGTGGTGACAGTGACAGGACCTGAGGGACTGGCCTGAAGTTGTGTCAGGGGAGGTTGATGTTGGATATTATGGTGGTCACAGCACCAACCAGAGTTCAAGAAGTGTTTGGACAATTCTCTGACAATGCACATGGGGTCACTTGCAGGGATGATGCTGTGCAGAGCCAAGAGTTGATGATCCTTATGGATCTCTTCCAACTCAGCACATTCTGTGATTCTGTGATATTGTGCAATGCACAAGGGAAATTTCACTCTAAATACTCTGAACTTCAGGACTGAGCTCTCCAATTCAAAATCAATGTTAATGACAAAAATAGTTACAAGGATCTTTGTAAAATGAAGAACCTGTATCTAAGGACTGACAAAAAGAAAGATACAGGGATTTAACCTAGGAGAGAGAAAAAGTCATGCAAGACAAAAGAATAATATTTTCTGTAAGGGGAACAAATGAACTGGCTAAACTTAAATGTGAACAAGATATTAGAAGATGCTTCCTCATTTTTCACAATGGTGAGATCCTTTCCAGCTAGAAAAAGAGCAAAAATCTAAACTGCTTTTAAGCTAAGACTCAAACATGTTCATGAAAACCGTGATACCACACCATACCAGTCTAATCTGAATTGTAAGAATCAAGCTGTTTTTTTCAGTCCCATACTCATATGCTGCTATACAGAGCCAGGAAAACACCCCTATCAAAATCAATATATGAAGTGCAGTATCTGGTTGAATACCACATACTGCATTTTAAAACCAGATGGGGTTTTTTGACAGGCTTCAGGTTAATAAAAAATATTCTTTTTTAAATGCACATCTCAGAATAATTCATTTCTACACTAATAACTCTTCTGACAGAGCACAGTGCCAGAGAGGATAAATCCCCCTTCCAAAATTATTCACCATTTCTTAAATGCACATGGTATGTAGAGAGCCTTGGCCAGAGATCTTGGCACTCCCACGTCACACATCCCTATCAGCTACTTGCCATATTCTGAAATCACCCTACTCCTTATTTTTCAATGTTGACACCAGCAGCAATTGTACTTCTGATGCTTTATGAGATATTCCCTCCAGGTACTGGTTATTTCTGCAACTCTGTGTTACTCCAATACCAGCATTTTTCTCGGCAGTTTACCCTCATGCAGATTATAACATCTTTTTGTGGGATACTATAGTGATACAGATTTACTACTTTATTTTTGAGACAGGGACGTTCAGAAACCTGGCTATTTATGTTTCTAAACTTCCTGTATTGGGTGCTGTTGCTGCTCAGTTAGTGCACTACCATATACTGTGTTTCAGTATTTTACTCAGGAATTAAGCAAAAAGGCAAATTCCATACCTGCTTTTTTGGAGAGCTGACAGGTATCATGTTAATTCCTGATCACATATCCTAAGACTATCTCTCTTCAGCACAAGTGCTGACACTTTGTAACTAAATAACAATTTTACAGAGAGCAAGAAGGATGGAAAATGGAGAAGCCACAAGAGCCATCAATGCTCAAGTCTATTCTCAAGCCTGATTTTCACTTTGTGTGCAGTGTGAAATACAGGAACAAAAAATTAAATATGTTTATTCAAGGTCTTAAGCACAATGGAGAGAGGATTATAAAGTGCAAACCTGTATTTTTTCAATTTCAAACTCAGTTCCTATTAAGGAAGAAGTACCCTTAAGCACTTCTTTACTGAATTGCTACTCGGTTCTCTAATCCTCATCCCCGTGCTGAATGTGGAGAATTTGTTTTCTGTCTTTATGCATTGCTCCCTTCTGCTTCCTAAGATGAAAGTTTACCTGACCCACAAATGGCTAAGAACAAGTTGAGGAACAATCATCAGAACTTACATGATTTTATTTAGTGGAGAAAATAATTCACCATAAATTATCTTGGAGGTATGTTCAAGCATTGGTTTTCACAAATAAAACTGAACTCTTGATGACTGACACACACTTACTTCTATTTAGTTACTCATTCAGTTTTTTCCTAAGCAGTTATGCTGAAGTTCTTTTGTGAAACATTTCTACATAAAAATGGAAACATTCCTGCCTGCCTGCAGACATTACCACTCTTCCCATTACCAGAAGTGCATTACAATGAGTCCTACTGGCACTCAAGAATCACTTGAACTGTATTATCAAAATTATTCACAGAGGTTTCATAATGACTGAGCTGATTTACCAGCTTCCTGCTGCTATTCCACCCACACATTTCAGGATGCATGCTGCATTTTTAAGTATTTTAATCTCTTGCACTCATGAACTGAGTTTACACTGAAAATAAATTTTAAAAAGGAAGAAAAATCACCAACAAATTAATGCCTCTTACTCAAGAGAATAGGGATCCCATTTAGAATAGGGAAAGTTTATAAAGTTGGTGTGTCATGGCTAAGTCAAGACTAAAAGGGGATTTAAACATCATTATTTTCACTCACATTGCCCAAACAAAAGCAGCCAGTTCAGTTTGGAAACTCATCAGTGTGAATCACTAATGTGAGTATAATATATCTGAACACAGTACAAAAATTCACAATTGTGAAGGGACAATTACTGTATCAAGATAATTTATGAATTGCTAAGAATTGTTTTTAACACCACAAAATAAATATGAAGGGAAATAGTGATATTCACTTTAGAAATGTAATCAGAATGAAAATGAATCCAAACCTTGCACATTTCTCTGCTTCACTGGACTCTGTGTCAAACATGAAGTTCAAACTTATTTCCCATACATTCCACATTCCATTGCAGCTCCAATCCAATGTGCTTCTCCAGTTTCCCAGGCTTGTCAGGACCTTCTGCTGTGAACCTGTGCCTGCTTTTGTCAGCAGCCCAGAGAGAAACAACTCAAAATCAGACACAAGTTTTATGGGGCAGAAAACAGTTTAACAAGAGAGAGGTGTGTTCAGAGTCAATCCAAAGGGAAAGCATATCCACAAATGTGTTTTTGAGAACACCTGACTTCGACTAAGGGGAAGACAGCTTTTCTCCCCGCTATGTGTGCAAATTCAAAAGTGGAGTTGGGTAATAGTGGAGTTACCTCCACTTCAGTTTTTAACAAGCAGTTTTGGACAGTCTTTGAGAGCAGGAAGTGAATAGAAGTGGAAAATTAATCCAGTAAGGTTTTATAATTCTCTTGGATAAGACTTTTTTTTAAAAAATCACAGTTTTAATTTTTTTTTAAAGGCATGAAAGCTATGACTTATCACATATAAGTAACCAGTCATTATGTTAACAGTATTTTAAAAACCCACCACAAACAGAAAGTATAGTTCACACAATTGGTCCCCTGGTTATGAAGTATGCATGGCTGCAGGCAACTCCTTAAGCAAAGTTAGAGATGGAATCAAGGATAGTGTAAGGAGACAAGCATCTAAATCACAGATGTTTTCAGGCCACTGCTGGTGTCCTCTCATTCTTTCCATGGTCAACACAAACCATCACCAAATGTTTTCATTTCTTGTTAGATGAATCTGCAATGGCTGACAAATTTAAATGTCAGAGTCCTCTTTAAAACTGAGATCTTCTTGGCAATGCTTCAGAAGATCACTGCCACAGACAAGGATATTTATTCAAAATAAACATAATTAATTAAATTCAAATGTTTGTCTTTAGAGTAAGAAGAAATCCAACAAAATCACATCTCACCATTTCTAAAACTGTCAACTACACAGTTAAATACAACATGTGAATTTTGTAACCTCTCAGTAAAATGACTAGGTATTTAAAAAAAAAATCCAACCAACAAATCAAAGAAAAAAACACCCTAAAACATACACCAAACCCATAAACAAATTAAAAAGACAGTTAAGACAGGGTTTTAACCAGAGGAAGCATGTTTAAACTTTGTAAATATGACAACAGTGCCCTTAGTTACTTAGATAATAGATTTACATATATAATCTAATCCAGAGTAAATAATAAAAAAAAAATAAAATTTAAGTCTTCCTCTTACAAGACAATGTAAAAATTTGACTCAAGTTCAAGACCTGCCTACACAGGATGATTTTGCAGTTTGGTCCATGGTCACTAACCAGCTCAAGAGATCCCACTGCTTTTTGGGGAATACCTCATTGTTTGTATGCCATACGTCACCTTTGTTTCAAATACGGAGAAAAAAATTCTCATACACCGTCTACAGTGACAATGATAGAAATACATTCATCTTTTGTGCTTTTGATAGAGCAAAAGCTGCTGTTTTCCCTTATCAGTTCATCTGCCTCAGCATTTGCAGGAAAGCACTTTAACAGGTAACTTCAAGAACAGCTTTGGACCCAGAAATATTTGGAACTCTTCATCTGGATCAAGAGACGGGAGAACACATAACAGAAATTGCAAGGTGGCTTACTTCAGGAAGCCAGCAGGATGGAAGAGCTGTTTGCTCCCAGCAGGGCAGGCAGGCAGGAGCTGGTTCAGGTGCCAGCTGTCACACGCAGGGCGCGGCGCGGGCCCCGTGTCCAGCACGGGGAGCGGCACCGCACGCAGATCTCAGCCATGTGCCTCCTCCCAGACAACTTCACCGTGACAGAAGAGGTCCTCAAAAGTTCCTCATGTGGTTGTTAGTTACTGAAAGAAAAGAATCTGGCAGAGCCATTTCTTCACATGTATAGAAACAGGAATTTTTCAAGCAGCCCATTTCATAGCACACTATCACAATCAGCCTCTTTTTCTTCACCACTTTATTTTATTTAAAATTTCTTAGTTTTCAGAGCAACCAAACCAAGTAACTCTCTCTTAGAAAGAAATATCTTACAGCTAAGCAGATTTTTAAGCAGTTGACACTTACTGGCCATTTGCATACCCCAGAATTTATTTATATCCCATCTCTGAAGAAGTATTTACTTGAAAGGCAGTCTAAAAGATTTGGCCGTGGTCACAAGGAAATCAATGGCAGTCAAGAACAGAAGAAATCTAAAGAGCCCTTGCTCTACCAATTAAAAATATAAAGTTTAGACATATAAATACAAAATTTGGAATGTTGCACTGTCACAGCTCTGTCATAAATTTAGCACTTATGATTCCAGAAAATAATGTTTACAAAATAAAAAATAACACTGAGGCTTTAAGATGGCTCAGATTGTTTGAGAACAGTAGAATACTACAAACTTTAGAAAAATCCCAAAGGACTTCATCTAAAAGCACCACTGCCAGAAATGTGGCATTTGGAAAAACAATGGTTCAGTGCAAATACTGATGAGAAATGCAAAGATAAGCACTCCAACCAACAGACAGCACTGTCTTGCTTCTGCTACCAGCTGCATTAAAAAGGAACCCTCTCATTCTATATTATGTTTCTCTTTAAAAGTATTCTTATAAAACATAAATTTTGAGCAAAAACAGACCTAAAAGCCTGCTTATATTGCTAGTTTTTGAGAAAAGCAAAACACATAATGATTCTGTTCAATTAAACCTCTATCACAAAATCAAAACAGATGATGTGTACCTTTTTATTTGAACACATGGGATTTCAGACCACTTCTCTCATATCCAAATCAAAGTTTTCCTGCTGTACACATTATATAAAGTGAGAGAGGCAAACATGACTTCCCTACCTAAAAGAAGCTGGTTTTTTCATGGATATGGCAAGCCAGTTCACAGCCACTTCCACACAAACACAGCCATAGCTAAACACAGTAGTTTGAATTCAACTTCATTGAGTAGCTTACGTGTCAACAGAACCTTCTGAATAAAAACCAGCTTTAAAACAAACTCCAAAAACCCAAACAAACAAACAAACAAAAAAAAAAAAACCCAAACCATAATACATGGTTTCATGTCACACCCAAAGCAGTATCTTTGATAGATTCATTTTGATGCATAAAGAAAACACCAGAAAAGCTGGAATGTGGTAAACACAGAATTCTGCAAGTCGGATTTCTAGTGCCAAGAATTCATTACAGACTGAAATCCTTGTAAGTAATGATAAATCACAGTAGGAGAAATATTAAAGTTCCTCTAATATTTCACTACACTAGTGTTTGGAAGGTATGTGTATGTGTTGAAAGGGTGTCCCAGAACTATGTGGATGTCAACTTCATATAAAAACTCACCACATTTACAACCATATTTCAATTTAATTATTGTACACAGGTTAACAAAAACACTGGATTTAACAAAAACAATATTCAGAATGGTACAACACGTGTTCATCTTCTCCAGGAAATAATATTACAAGTGATCATCTTAGGACAATTTAGCCACACTAGCGACAGAAGTTCTGTTAAAATGCAACTGTGGTCTACTAAGCCACTTATTTTAGCACTACAGAGTATTTGAAGTTAAGAGTCCTACGGCCAAGGCTTAAAAATCATGTAAGATTCAAACCTCAAAATGTCTTACAGTCAAAATGACAGTATTCTTAAAAAACCACAACAAAATAACCCCAAAACAATTAATTAAAAGGCTTCTGTATTTAGTTCTATCGTCTTCATGGCATTCTCTATTCATATAGTTGCTCGTATCATTGGTAATAGGGTCTGTATCTGGCTTGATCAGGGTGATGTGGTCCAGGAAGGGGGGCCTGAGCAGGAGGCCCTTGCATCCTTGGAGGTGGAGGCGGCCCCCTTGGAGCTGGCCATATCCCCGGACTCATTCCCCCAGGCTGTGTGAAAGGGGGACTAAGAGTTCCTTGATCTTCACTGAACTGTGGCAAAGAGTTGGGATTATAGTGGTGGGGAGGGGGCGCGCTGACATTTACAGGTGGGCCCCCGTGCTGAGGAGGAGGTCCCGGAGGAGGATGGTTCATGTAGGGCGGCATCTGGGCAATGATGTGTCCGGGAGGAGGGGTGATGGGCGGCGGGGCAGAGGTCATGGGGGGCGGGGGAGCCTGGCTGTACACCATGTGGGGGGTGCCTGCCGCCTGCGGAGGGTGCTGCAGCGGGTGGCTGATGGGCGGCGGCGGCGGCGGGGGCGGCGCGTAGTGCTGCTGGGGAGGCAGGATGTGATGGGGGTGCGACACCACCGGCTGCCCCTGGTACTCGGGGTGATGGTGAGCAGGCGCGGGCGCCGGCGGAGGCGGCTCTCGAGCGGCGGAGTTGGAATCATCCTGAATGGGGACGGTTATTAAGTTGCTGTGTTTCCTGGTGGAGATGCGGAAGGTGTCCTGAGCGACGGGGCGGGGCGGCGGCGGCGCCATGGCCATCTCTGCTGGAGGAGCGCGGATGTCTTCGTGGGGCTGGTTATAGTGCTCGTGTGGCACGTGCTGCAGAGGCGGCGGTGGCATCATGATGTGCTGCTTTGGCGGAATGTGGCTCATGTGATGTTTCTCAGGGGGCATTATGAAACGCTCGGGAATTTCGGCCGGCGGCGGGGCAATAGGAGGATGCACGGGTTCGATGGGAGGACGAGTAACAGGCTTCCCAGCTCTCATGTGACGGTGGTTGATGTGAGCTTGTAAGTCCCTCTGGGACAGGTAAGTTCTCTTGCATCCTTGAACAATGCTACACATGAACAGAGACCCTCGCACACACTGCTCGATTCGCTGCACAGGTTCGTTACAGCTAAATAAAAAGAGAATATTGATTTACTGTCACCACAGAGAGCTCAACACGCATTTTTCCTTGTTAACATAATTAGACAAATTAGAGCTGACAATTTTGCCCCACTGTAGCACTATGAAAGAAACTTCTCAATGATGTTGAAGTTTACCTAGTTTTTAAATCTCGAAATGTAACAATGAAAGAACATAAAAATTTCATGAGGTAGAATTTTTTAAGTAGAATGTCTCACACAAATTTATTCTGTGCATCAAGGCACAACAGGGGTCATTTTCACTAAGTAAATCAAACTGCTAGTAATTCCTTTCCAAATTAGAGCAATAACAGGTTACCTACCCAAAAACAACAAAGTAAAGACTGATCTCTTACAACCCCAAAATATGGAATAGGAACTAGAAAGTTCAGAGTACTCTAATGCCTCTACTAAATGTGCATAACCAAGAGTCATGTTAATAGAGTATCTGAAATAAGATATTTAAGTTATTTTCTTACATTTTCTTTAATAACAAATCATGAGATAACTTACCCTGGACACATTTTGTCTCCCTTTTTCTCATGTAGTATAGCACAATCATAGCAGAAAACATGCTTGCAAGGTATCTAGAAAAAAAAAATGCTATTAAGACATCGTGTATAAATATCTATATCATTCTGCAGAATACAGTTCCTCCCTTCATTGCACAGTTTATAATAATTAAAGTAACTAAGTTACCTATGAGATGAACAAGCATAGCAGTGATTAACAATTTACAGCATCTTTGCACAGAAACCTTCTAGAACTGTTTAGGCTGAGTTTACGGTTTTTTGGGCTTAAATGTTGGTAAAAAATACTGGCAGAAGTTTGAGTCTTGCACCATTACCAACACTGAACTTGCACAGAAGCTGCATATGCAATCTGATTGCACTTGTCTTGCTGGCAAGGAAGGAAAGTTTTAAAAGCCTTAACTGTCATTAAGTCAGATGCTGAAGCCTGTTACATCACACTTAGAAATCTAAATTAATCTCAGGGATTTTTAAAGGTACATAAAAGTGAACAGTGTTTTCTAACTTCACTGCAAGTCTTCAATTGAGATAAAATGCTTATTTTCAAAACTAAGCAGTGTAAGGTCAAAATCCAAGAACTTGAAAGCTTTTTCTTCATGACGGTGTTCTGGTTTTTGTTTAACATTTTACTTTACTGAATCAGGGGGTAAAGCAAATAGATGCAACAAAACCACCTGAGCAGTGAAGGCCTCCAGTTCCATTCTGGTACTATTCTGCTGTTGATTCAGATGCCTGTTGAAATCAGTAATCTCCAGAAGTCTCATACAGACACAGTAAAACCTAATTTTATATAAAGGGAAACACGGCTGCATCTTCCACTGGCAGTTTCACTCACCATGCGTCCATACATCTTGATGGGCAATCCACACTTATCACAGAAATGGACTGGTGTATCATCCTTTTCCCCCAGTAAGTTTATCTGGTAGGACAGAGAAGAGGGTGAGAAAACAAACTCCAACATCACTAAAGCTTCTCATTTCAATTATCATCAACATACCCATTATTTCTGAATTAGCTGAAAAGGAAGCAAGAACACCACAAACAGGAGAAAGCAGAGGATGCATTTTTAGTCAGATAAAAAATAACTGAAAAACTTTTAATTAACTAAAGTATCTACCATGACTACCTACAGCTTGATATGAATCACAGGCAAAGATTTATGACTTTACCTTATAATCCCAAAAAATGGGTCCAGGGAATCTCCTTTGATTGCCAAACATTTCACCTCCTTTACATTCGTATCGCTCCTCTTTGTTATAATCAAATTCTTCTGTAGAAAGAAGAAAGAGAAGAAAGACACGAGCCAACCACAACACTTTTGTCATTGACACCAGCTGCTATTAAGAGCATGGGTCATTTATACTGAAATCATCAAATAATGCCAAACACTTCCAATCTGCTGAGCCCATTCTAAAAAAGGTAGAGCCAAAACAGTAAGACAGCCTGTTTTGAAGTGGGCACTACTGAAGCCCTACAATGCAGCAGGACTTGGAGATGTGAAACTCGTTTAGCATTTAGACAGAACCCTGGACTCTTAAGTATCTGAGTAAAGTCTAGAACAATGCTGTAGATTAATACACTTCCCTGTTACAGGGAATTTATATGAATTTACCTTCATCACCAGCTGGTGTCTTTGAAGGCATCCTGTTCATATTTCTTGGAGTTCGAGGTGCAGGTTTCGTTTTATTGGTCTGTTTTGAAATAAGCTTTATAGGGATTCTTCTACGGACATCAAGACCACCCAATGATCCTGAACTATTTGTTCCTTGCAAATCATTGTCTAGGAAAGAAAAGAACAAGAAATTATCTAACTTTTCATTTATCTAATAGTCTCTAAACAGGCTTAATATTTACGGAAAAGCTTTAAAGAAAAATAATTTTTAAAGCTTGTTTAAGACTCATACAATATACCAAAATTTAATCACTAGAAAATAGGTACCTTCACATACAATTTATTCCAGAAGTCATGTCACAAAACTGTATTGGGAACCACAACGGTTTCGGGAAATCTAGTTTAAAAAGAAAGCTATTTAAATAGCCTAGCTAGTCACACATTTTTCCACAACAGAAACATTAACCTTATAGCTCTTCTCACAGCATGAAGAAAACTGGAGAGTCAATTCTTCATACAACCTTGACTACACAGAATGTCTTATGTGAAAAGATAATTTTTACAATTATTAAAGTAGAAAGGAAACTAGCTTATATATTTAACTCAACACCTTGACATATCACTTAGAAGTTTATTACAAAGTATCACAAAAATATTGATACTTAGGAATACGTAGCCAGTTTTCTTAAACTGAAAATTATTGTTCCAGGCTACATAAAAAATTCTCTTTAACCAGATTTAAATCTAAGTACCAGGGTGAACAAAGCAAGAAATAGCCTGATGCAGGCATCAACAGGTACAGGGTGCCAGAGATAACAAAGACCAGGTAATGCAACCAGCAACACCAATGAGGAGGCATAACTCCCTCAAACTCCAGCGAGTTTATCTGAAACCACCACACAGCACCTCTTTCACACAAAAATGTCCTTCACAACCTTCCCAGCTCGCTGGGATTTTACCTGAAAATACCACAGGTGTTTCAAACAGAGCACGCTCAGCCTGGAAGGGGCGAGCCCCGAGCAGTTACAGCCCTGCAATTCTCCAGACCTGGAATGACTGCGAGGCCCCAGAGGATTGCAGAGCACAGATGCTGAAATTAGGGCCCATTAGTGAAATTCTGCACAATGCTTCACCAACTGCTGTCTCTCAAAGCCTATAACCACCACACACAATGCAACAAGTAGAAAGAAAAACAAGAACAAATGGGATTGCTCTCAGCTTTCCTGTAGCTATCACCAAAGCTAGGAAATGTGTCAGTTTCAAAATGGGACTGTGCCCTGACAGTCCTGTACCTCCAAATCAAAAGCCCTCCATTTCCTCAGACAGAACAAACTCCTCTTAGCACTGTGGCTGACAATTTCATTTAAAAGGCAATATGCAAAAAAGCAAAAGCAATAGAAGCTTGTTTTTACTTCTGGCCATTTGTTCTTTCTTTCAGCTTTCCAGATGAACCTGCAAACACACAACTACGTCATCAGGCTTCCCCAAGGAGTGCTGGGCCAAGACATCACAGCTAAAGCTGCTTGTTTTCCACGTGTTGGGAAATTCTGTTTTTTACCAGAATACACAAAACCACAACACTATAAACCACCAACAGTCTCTGCAGCAACTCAGTCTAATTGCAAACAGGGATAACTAAAACAAAATTTAAAAATCAAAAACTTGTGTATTAGTTAGTCCACTGAACAGCCAACAGGTTATGTCACTTTTTCTCCTTGTACCCTTCCAAGCCAGGAATATTTACATGAGTTATCTGCTCAACTAACCCAAACCAGCAAGTTTATTAGTCACTCATGCTTCATGGAAGCACAATAAATTGCAGTCTGCATGGGCATAACTTGCAGGATTTTGTCCAGAAAAACCTACGACAAACATACCAAACTTGCTAAGACTACTTAAAGAAGTTCTAATTAGAGGTGATGCAACCTACTGAAATGTCACCTTCATCACCTTAAGTTTTATTTTTGCACTTCAAGCTTTATCAAAATTCTCAAATACAGCTTAAGTACTTTATACAGATAGAGTCATAACGCAATGCTTTGTAAGGGAAAGTAAAAAAATCTCCAAAACCAGCCCAGCAAAAAGCCCACGTCCATTCATTTATTCACTGCACTACGCCAGCGCATTAACTAGCAAAGAATCACAGCTACGCCAGCGCGCTCACCGGCGAACGACATTCAAACCATAAAACCAAATGTAAGCACACGAGGAAGTTTCCTCTCGGGCCTGTACAACGGAATCAGGCGGCACATTACACCACGGCTGCCGATAACGCCGCGGGCAGACGAGCGTCTCTCCCGCACCTCCGGGACGCCACGGGCGGCATCCGGCGCTGCGGGGCCCGGCCTCCCGGCCCGGCCGGCGCCCTCCGCGGCAGCGCTCCGCTCCCGCCCCGCTCCGCCCGGACGGGGCGTCCCGCCGGCAGCGGCCCCTCAGCCCGGCCGAGCGGCCGCGGGGCGGGGGCAGCGCCCGGCGCCGCCGAACCCAAGGTGGCACCGGGGCCGCCGCGCCTGCCCGGGCACGGAGCAGGCCCCGCGGCGCACCCGAGCCCCGCCGGAAGCCCCGGGGGCCGGGCCGAGCCCGCCGCCGCCTCCCCTGCGCCGCCCCGCGCCCGCTGGCCGCGCTCGGCCGCTCCCCGTCCGGCGGCGGGCGCGGGCCCGCCGAGCCGGGCACGGACGAGCCCCCGGCCTCCCCCTGCTCACCATTGTGGTCCATGATGCGGCGCGGGGCGCTGTGGGAGCGGAAGGGCGCGGCCGGAAGCGGCGGGGCCGCGGGCGGGGCGCAGCGGCGGGGCCGCGTTCGCTGAGCTCCGGCCGAGCGCTCCGGCCATGGCGGAGCCGGGCGCGCCCTCCCCGCGGCGGGAGCGGAACGGGGGAAGCGGCGCCGCCTCACACCGCGGCGGGAGCGGAACGGGGGAAGCGGCGCCGCCTCACACCGCGGCGGGAGGGGAATGCGGGGTGCAGAGCAGAGCCGCGACTAGCTGAGATTGGGAGGCATTCCCCCGGTTTTGAGGGGAAGGATGGAGTGCAAACAGGCGGGTCTCTCAGTTTAGGAGCCGCGGAGGCCCCGAGTGGCCTCCTGTGCAGTGCAGCCTTCAAACGCTGGAAAGGATGGAAAGATGGGCTGGAAAAATGGACTCTCGGCTGCTGGTGGTCAGCCCTAAGTTTTATCATTGAAATGGAAGATTCCTGACACGCTGTAGGAGTCACAGTGAACAGGAACAGTGAATCTCCAGAGCACGCAGAAGCTTCACAGCAAGAGAACTCACTAGCTCGGGCGGAACTTAATGTTACATTTAGCATTTTGTAATTCCTCTAATTCAGTGTGATGCTGAGTGTTTCTATAGCACTGAAGAAAGGAAACAAATAATACAACGAAGTCTTAAGTAGAAAATGGCCTAGAGCAGTCCTTCCACAGCCCTAGGGTACAGGTAACTGTACTCCATGCACTTCACATTGGTGATTGTCTCACTAAAAGCCTCCCCGGCTGGGGTCTTGTGCCCCTTCAGACAATGTCTCTCATTATCTTTATAGCCTTAACATTTAAAAACTGCCACTAAAGTATCACATTTCTTGTCTTACCTGTACCAGGCAAAGGGAGCAGGTTTTCCCTTTTGACTTTGTTGATCCTCAGACCCAAGGGAAGCATGACATTGATCCCTTCATAATATGCTGTATCTCCCCGTAATAGGAATTCACAAAGAGAAGACTTAAACCAAAACTAAACAAGAAGCCCCCAAATATACAGACTCAAGGACCACATTTTCAGTACGCACAATTTTATTTTCTAGTTAATGGGTACAGTTACTTTTCAAATGAAGCTTTTTAAAAGTGTAAAAAAACCTTAAAATACATTTCCAAATTTAATACCTGACATGCAAAGATAGAACAGTAATACTCAAAATGCATACAAAAATACCACTTCTTCATCCTACTGGAAAAAGATAAGCACATCTAGTTACACTGCTTAAAGATATTTTAATTAGTATAAAACTAGAGAATTTTAGCTTCATTGCAAAATCCATTATTTTGGTACCCTTTATTTTGATGGATACATAGAAAATTAAGTACATAACCACTTAGAAAGGCATTTGAATGCATTCTGCATATTACCTCTTATATTTCTATACCACTGTAGGCTTTGAGAGAAAAGCTGTTTTTCAGAAAAAGTTTAATATTTTGTGCCTGTTAAATTAAGAACAACCATGCCTGGAAGAAGTAGAAGGCCAATAAAAAGTGCATTTCATCATATTTTACCACAATCCCAGATCAGATGTCATATTTGGAAAGGAACTGGAAGACTGATGAGTATTTAATTGCTTTTTAAATACTTATACAGATAAGAACTAGATAAAGTTCAAAAAAATTAATGTAATGATATCTCTGTCAAGTAAGAATTAGTACTCAAACTTCAAAGTGGAGATGTTTGAGAAAAAAACCACTGCTACCACTTTTTTACCATATTTTCCATAGAATGTGTGCTGTGTAACAATTAGCTGAAAGGTCACTTATAAGGTAGAATGCTTTACTTTCTACACTTAAAATGTACATCTGTTTTAGAAAAGCAATACAGCTTCCAAAAAACCATGTCACTGGCAACTGTTCCAGTAGTCATGTTAACAGGAGCTGGGGTCATGGCCTGATGGGGACTTCAGGCCAGTAAGGTGGGCTGAAGTGCCAGCCTCCTGTGAGAGGCTGCAAGGGGACAGGAGGACAGGTGTTAAAAGCATGAACAGTCAAATCACAGGCTGGGCTGGAACATTAGTGTCAATAGAAATGAATGGTTCCATCTGAAGAGGTGCAGAGTGATCTGATTTGCCTCTTGAACACTCAGAGGGTGGAGGTGCCCATCCCACGGACAAAAGGCCCCTGTCCATTGTGAATACAATCCTGCTGATTGCTGGCTTGGACTGGAGCACCAGCATCACCTACGTTCAAGTGTCTGTACTGAGAAACTTCACTGCAGTGAAGGCTGAAGTCTATGCCTTAACTAGAGAATACAGATCTCAGTTTGGTGCTGTTACCTGTTGTGTAAGATATTGTCCAGCTGCCTGAGGTTTATAGGATTTTTTTTTCTACAGATATTGACAGAGTTCACTCAGATCCTGAAGCCAGAATAATTTATTTTGTGCTTAGCTTTTCCACTGTTACCTGCAGCAGAAATCTGTGTGCAGTGTAGTGTGAGAGAATTTCTCTGATATAATCAAGTAAGGAGAATTGAATATACTGAAGCTAATTTTCCACATTTACTTCAAGGCATTTTATACCTGGACATTCCTTACACTTCAGTTTTTATCTGTTGCCTCACAATGTAGGGGTTTTTACCCATTTAAAAATAATGTAATGCCAAAAAATTTAAGGTAGCAGTCTGTTTTTCATCAAAATACATTTCTTCTTCATGAAAATTAAGAAGTTAGTCAAGGATTAAAATTTTGCTGCTAAGATATTTTGTAAATTATTGCACTTGTGCATTATGAACTTTCATATGTAAAAGAACAGCAGCAGTTTGATGTAGAATATTAAAAGAAAAAGACTATAAAAATATAACTATTCATTAAACAAAAAATACACCTATATTCAATTTAAAAAAACCCCAAACCTCAATACATTCTGACTTACCGAGTGCAAGCAAGAATCAGCCTGTTTTACAGATTTCATTAAGTACCCAGGTTTTCCTTAATTTATGTCATGATCTGCCTCTTGATGAAGATTATGTAACCTAGCCAAAATAATCTTCTGTCTGCCTTTCATTTAAGGGACAATCATTAATATTAGTGCAAGACTTGCTACAATGGGATTATTACAGAATTTATGAACCCATATCCAAGGGTCCTTAGAAACTTTTCCTATTTGAAGTATTGCCATAGTTCAGTGCTATTTCCTGTTCATGTGACAGTTTCACCTGTCACCTCTTTCAGTATTCTAGCTACCTGCAGCAATTTAAGGAATTGCTTGAAAAAAAATAATCATGGTACACTTTTCAAAGCTTGTCAACATGTACTCTCTCACTAATGTTTTAGAATTCAAACCCTTGGCCAGCTAGAATTCCTGCCCTTTCACTAGTCTTTATATAAATACTGAACAAAAGGCTTGCCATCCAAAGTTTTTTGTCTCTTCCACTCTCCTGGGCAGACCACAGAGCAGCTTTTCATCCTGTACACGCTGATAGAAGTGTAGTGCAACTTCTGCCTGATTAGTCCCAAAACTGAGTACATCTTTCACAATAATCTTCTGATTTTCTTTTTTATTAATATATATCATAGCAGAAAGTGCTTGCAGAATCAAGGTCCAGAATATTTCTGGGATAAGGTTAGCTAAAATCTTGAGAGTTACAGAGATGTGTGTCATTCAGACAAATCAGGGTTTTGCAAAGTGCAAAGATTGGTTTCATAGCAGAAAATGCTGGTATAGATTGGTTTCATAGCAGAAAATGCTGGTATAGATAGCACTGGTGCATGAACATTGCTGTGTGCTCACAGGCAGAACAGTACCAGCAGTCCTTCAGGAAGCAAGTCGGCGCATAGCCTAGAGAAATGGGTTTTGAAAGGTGGAGAGAAACGGGCCATGGTTAGTTCTCAGTATACACCAATTGGGAAAATTACATGCCTGTTTAACTAAACTAAAACCTCAGTGAAAGTACAAAGAAAGTAACCTCTGTAGATGGTGCAGATTGTGCAAGAAGCTGTCTGTTCTGTTAAAAGGAGGAATGAAAGGGGAAGGTTGATCGTAATTTTGGACTCTGGCGCCTCAAGCCTTACAAAGTCTTCTTCTAGGCACCCAGCTTGTGTTTAGATCTATTTATAAGCCTCTATAAGGCAAAAGCAGTCCTAAAGCAAAAGAGATGAGATACTTAAGCAGATATAATCTACCACCTATCTGAGGAAAAATGGGATTTCCTCCACTTCGCACTGACATTCAGTAACCAGAGAGGGTATTTATCTATGGAGAAGGTTGAGGGCCATACTCTCACAGCACAACTCAAGGCTACAGGCAGAGAGATAGACACATTCATTTCTAAAGTGCATACCTCTTCCTGCACATCAAGCTCATCATCAGGCTGGTTGGCTTCTGTGAACTCTATGGGCTCTTTAGACTCCTGCATGAGCGAAATCTGGGTAGAAAGAAATTAAGAAACATGATGAGTAACATGTTGTCCATATCATTGAAATTTATTTTTTTACTCTGAAGTTCCTTAAAATAACTTTTGCCACTTACAAGTCTATTGTTAACTTTCCTTGACAAAGATGATGTTTTAGTTCAGCTGAGAGGAACTTATAAATTGCAGAGCCTTTGGGCTTGTCTTTGCTCACATGACTAGTTATGACTTGCTAAAAATAATCTATCTTTAAACTACTGTATAGCATTATAAAAATGTTAATCTCTACTATAAAAATCAGTATGAAAAAGTTATAAAAAATAAGGATCCTATCCTAGTTAATTAAAAATAATGTTAATTTTAATTGCTCTTTATTCATGATACTGTAATAGTGATTGCTGGGAAAGAAAGGAGGTGAAAAGAAAGGAGGACATTATATGACCATTTTTCTAGTGAGGGCCCTTTAAATGCTTTAAATGCTACAGAGTGTAGCAAATCTTTGCATACTACACACCAGAGTGTTCTGACTATCTAAAAAAGCCCACAGAATACAATAAGAAAATGCACAGAGAAGGGCAGCAGAAATGAACACTAGTGTGGAACAGCTTCTGTACACATCCATGCCAAGTAGAGTGAGATTACAGCTTTGATCAGAAGTCTATGGAGTGTTGCTCTAGGGAGCAGGGAATGATTGCAGCTAACAATCCAAAAGTCCGGCAGGCTTAAACTAAGCAGGAAATATTTGTCATATAATCTAGAATTAGAGAACTCATCTCCACAGGATAATGTCACAGGTTCCAAAAGGAGTATTACAGACACATCGAAGAAAACTCCTTCTGTAACAATTAAATGCATACTGTTCAAATGCAGCCTCCAGCTGGTGAGGTTCTAAAGATGCCAATAATCAGAAATTAGAAAATGTATCTTAGGATGAGGTATTTTTCATATGTGTAGCTTTTCAGGTTCTTTTCACTAACAAGCTCCTGGAGTTGACAGACCCTTCCTTTGTTCTAGAAAAATATTCATGTACTACAGTGAATTTACTACACTCTCAATTTTCTTGTACTACAGTTCTATGTCTAGTTTTCAAATGTGCCACAGAAACTTCAAGTGTGAGTGCTAGATGATGGAAGGAAGGGAAAGGTACTATTAGATATCCTTACCTTCTCAAATATGGGATCCTGGTTGTCACTGTATGTCATTTGATTCCTTATGTAGAGCACAGCATCGTGGACAGTCAAGAAAAATATGTCTTTTCTGACAGTGTCATCAAAGAAAGCACCCCGTTCCAGCTGAGATATAAGGTTGTCTGAATAAAAGTAAGTCAGAACAGGTTTATACAATATGGAGTAATTTAAGAAATAAATATTAAAATACATGGTTGCAACTGTCAGAAATCAAATGTACAGCCAGATGAATTCATCAACTATAGTTTAGTCTTGACTCCTACTTTCCATATTTCCTTTAGACCCCATCATTTTCTGTGTCTCAATGGAGTCAAAAATACTTATCAATGTTACAGTTCATATATTTATTAGTGCAGATGCTACCACAGACACATCTAGAGATCCTGTATCACTTTCATTTTATTCTTTGCATGAGTGAAAGTAGAAATACTTGGATACTTACCTTGATATGAAGCAAAATATACTCTCACATCAATTCTCTCAAACTCTTTAATTATCTAAAAAAAAAGTTTACAACAAGGACATCAATAAATAAAATCTGTAGAGGAGAAAATACATATATGTCTGGACATCTGTAATATATAGGCACATACACTTCATTGTTTTCTGATAGTCTTCATTCCATATAGTACATTTTGTTTATTCATCATAACTAAGGTACTGCTACACTTTGCTATACTTAAAGATCCAGTAGCTGAGTATCTGGTTGCTGAGGTGACCTATCTTCAACTGTGTAAGTGGAACTACCCATCTTACACACACAAGCAATGCTGCCAATTAAGGCTGTCATTCTGTTCTCAAAATTAGAATAATCATCTCTCCAAGTGAGACCACATGGGCCTATGCAAGCTTTATTTCCCCCAGGCATCAAAAAATAATGGAAATACTTGGCCTTAATCTTACACCTCATTTCCTTCTTTCTAGGAAGGAAAATTATCTCCTTATTATGTACTGTGAGTTTGAAGATTAATTAATGAATGTTGATGAAGCACTTGATACTAGCCATAAAAAAAACTATAAAGAAATGAATTATTCTTCCTTCACAATTAAAATGAATGAATAAATTAAGGAATGAGTAAATAAATCTTGTGACTAAAGACTGAACTGGGATGCCAAGATGAAATTTTTACTACCTCTGTGTTGAGTGAGCATCATCCTGTGCCCAGATTAAAGCAGGAGGCATGTGGAAAGAAAATATATAACTAAAATATTTCATAACATATGCATATAAGGGGGCCACATTTTGCAGTTAAAATTTTTGAATGCTTTACTATGCAACATTCATACTGTTATTTTAATGCATTTTTCCCTCTTAAAATGCACATACCATCAGTATTCTACCTTTTGCTGGTATTTTTAATACTTTTAAAAACTCAGAAATTAACTTCATCTAACAGATCTTGATTTACATACTTCTGACTAGTTTCATTTTCATAGAACATCAGGAAAAAATGCCCTTACCGTTTTTATTGATCTCACAGCAACAATATCCAAGAAGGTTACTGCTCCAAAATCAAGAATGAGGCTGTGAATGGGCACCTTGGGGATGTTTACTTTGACTGGGAGTTCTGAATTCCAGTCCACCTGGATCTCTACTTCTTTGGTGGGAACTTGAAGATCCTGGTTGTCTTCAGGTTCCTCATCAGTCTCAAAAGCTTCATTATTAATACCAGGCTCACTGATGATGCCATTCTAATGAGCAAACAATATACAGAATATAGAACTTAATCATGGGGAAAGTTTGGGAGTTACAGAAAACACCACCCTGTGGTACCTTCTGTTGAAGGAACTGACAAAACAGACGCTTGTGACCAGTATCTCCTGCCCCTAATCCTGGTACTGTGGTTAGCATAACTAATGCCATTTTATATCTTCTTATATATTTATATCTGAAGATCATGTGAACCAATTAGACAGATCAAACTGATTTCTTCTTCCTCTCCCTACCAGCCTCAAGGTTCCTGGGCACCAGGCTGATCTCTCCCTTCCTTGCTGGCCTTGAAGGTAATAGGCACATGAACAACCAGGTGTAGCTGGTGACTCCATCAGAGAAAAGGTAAGTGCAACAGTGCACAGAGCACTGTCTATTGCAAGTCCTGTGTGGAAAATTTGGACCAAAACTGCTGCTGACAGTGAGACACCTTAGGGGCCAGGGATGCCTGCATTGTATTTTGTTTTCCCTTTGGTGACTCATCTTCTTTAATGTAATTTTTAAGTCTAGGTAATGATTGTTATATTGATATATTAAACCATGTATTAAGGATTCACCTTATCTGCAGGGGGTCCAGGTAGTTAGAAACATTAGAAACTCTAAGTTAAGTTAGGGTCTATGTGATTAAAACTGTAAGTTAAGCTGTATTATAAATTCTGTATGCTACTTATAAACTGTACTACCATGTAGTAAGTCACACTTTTCATCTCTATTTTAAAGATCAGTACAGAGTAATTCCTAATTAAGCCTTAACTAAAAAGCTCAAACAGTAATCCTTTGAGAAAAGAAGAGAATAATTTTTAAAAGGCCTACCTTAGTAGCTTTTAATTTTCCCTTCTTAATTAGCTTTTGTATTTTCCTCAGTGCTTTGAGTCTTTTATTATATACCTTGACTGCATCAAATCCCACCTACAAAAAAAGGACCAAAATTATTTAACTTAACTCAGATATAATTCTGAGGAAATCTCAAGTGTAGTTAAGAAGCTTCCAAACCCATAACTTATCCCTTACTGTGGATTTGAGGCTGCTTTTCAGTCCATCGATGTTAGCATAAAAAATTGGACTTGAAAACTTGAGGATCTTCACACCTTCTGGTTCTATAACCTGTTGCCAAGGAAAATAAGGTTTAACAGCAACAGCTATATTTTGACTAATAAGAAGCAGTTCCACTGTTTCAACAGTTCAACTACATATGTAATTAAAAAAAACCACATGGATTTGTTGATGATTGAGGGGTTTCTGTTTTCAGAAGCTTGCAGCCCCAGCATGCAAGATGGATCAACCATCTGGATGAAGATGATGCTGAAATTTGTTATCTTTGAGGACCCCACTTCCAAACTCAAGTTGTGTACAATATGCAAGGCACAACCTTTTCTTACACTGATGTGTAGACTGAAGGAAAACAACTCTGCAATGGACTTACATTTTTATAGTCCTTGACCTTCTTGTAGATGTCTGTGCCAGGAATATTTCCAAAGCCTCCCCATGAAGGACTAACAGAAATAAAAATACAATGAAGGTAAATGTTATGCTTGGGCACTCACAGAATTGAAGGGATTGCTGTATACAAAGTGTCTTTGACTCCTGAAGTTTGCCTTCTCATACCAAACCAACAGAGGTCTTGCAGCTATTTTGCGTCACTGTAGTGAAAGGGCCTTTATAAAAACAAGGTACTTTGGTCTCAGCCTACTTAATGCACCATTTTGATTTAACAGCTGAGTGAACAACTTGTTCAATTGGTTTGCTAAACCAGAAGAGTATTTTAAAAGCAGATTAGTTTGCTTGAAATTTAAAAAACTGATTTTTCTACACTGAAAAAAATTTGATGGCTTTTTTTCCAATTCAAATCAACTGAAATACATTTACATTATTTTCAGATTATGTAAACCTTTTTAGTCCAACCTTTTTAATTTTTATTTCAGTTAATAACAAAACCAAAATATTTTGCAGTCTCCAGATATATATTTAACAGCTGAAGCAAATAGTTTTCAAGTTTGTAAGGCCTCATCTGCCCTTTATATTTTGGTAACATTATCTGAGTTGAATTTAGGAAATTTTTCTGAGGCTCTTCAAATTTCATTTTTATAATTTACAATTGTGAAACAACTTTTACAAGGCTTTATTTTTAGTCATTTGCTGACAGTGCAACTATCCTTTGGTAATGCAACCTGCCATACTCTCTGGACTCCAAGCTGAAGTATTATCTGTATTTATCTGTATTTTCAGATAAAAGATCAATGAAAAATAACAAGATGACCAAATAAGATTCTTCAAATCCACCTTTTCTCACCATTCCACTACTACATATTCTTTAAGCAGAAACAAATCAGCCAGAAGCACAAATCTTTTTCTTATTCTCATGCTTTCTCTTGCTCTTCTTTTACAGCTGTACTATCAGTCTTGTCTAAGCAATAAGTGAAAAGGTTATTGGCATGTGCAACCTACTGTAGTAGTATTACCTGCTGAGAGTTTCTATAATGATTGATTGATTACAAAAGCCATACATCTGGTTATATTTGATCTAGATTGTTCCTGTCCCTTTTCAGAACTCAGCTATGTGGGTGCATATAAAACATAAGGCTAAGTACCACCAGTGTGGCCAACATGATATGAAATACTGATAAAATAACTCAGCTTCTCTTTTATCATTGTACTTACATATTAGCACACAGAAAGGGTCTTGCTGTAAAAAAACCCACTTTTTTTCATTTCAGTATTTTTGCAAACCCAAACAGATATTCTGCCACAAATCATCTTGCTTTTCAGCATATTAGCTTCCTTTTTCATAATATAAAAATAAGAATTATTTCTGACACTGTGTTACTTACAACTGAACTCTCAGCACAACTGTCAGCAATCCAAACAAAAGGCCAGCAAGTAATCCCAGATCAAGTCCCAGAATGATGGATGCTATACATGTAAAAACCCAGATCATCTGGAGAAGAAATAACAAATGTAAAGTATTTTAGTTTTTAATTAATTTAATATGACTGTTGGTCATGCTGAAGAAACACTAGACCAGATAATATGAGAAGCATATTTTAACTTTGGAACTGATTTTAGCACACTAACAATTAGCTGACTTCCATACAAAAGTCTTCTTCCTCCAAGATGCTGTCATCCATCATTATCTTACTAAGCATAGTTAGCTTTAAGAAATAAGCTAACATAACAACCTAACAACACTTTTTAAGGACCTGATTCCTTTGGTGAAATTATAGGAGATACAGTCAAATGTTGCATTTACTTATTCCTGATGATGACAATCTTTGTTAATCTTTCTTAAAAACTGGGAAGAGTTTTATTTTACCAAGATGTAAAATACTGTAAGATGCCCCCCATGAAGACATATAGGGTAGGAAGGAGATTCCTCAGTGACATCTAAGAATCAGAAAGAACTGTTGCAAAGAGTGGTGTTTCATATAAACAGCTTGATGGCACTTCTCTAAGACCTCCACTGAATATTCAGGCAGAACAGTTGAAGTGCACTCCTCAGTTCTTGCCTACATCACTGCCCATGCAGTAGACTCAAATTCTTAAAAAGCTGAGTGCTTGTGCTTCTCACTGAAGTCAGTGAAATCTTTTGTCTATAAATCATTAAATTATTGACTAAAACATCTGAGATCTGTCTAAGACAGGTACTGCCCAATGACACTGTAAAATTTAAGCACAGTAAGGACTGCATGGAAAATAATGCAGTATTTTCCTACCCCAAGAGCCACAGTGAAGGTCTGTTCCACAGAATGCACAGTGGGAGATGTGAGAAAGTACCCTGAGATATGGTTATAGTGGTTAATAAGTAAAGTCTCATCCCTTAGCAAATGAATCCACATTCTAGCTTGGATTAGTCTTGACACAAGAAGAAAACGTTTTCTGAGAACTAGCTGAGATTATTCAGGCAAATGGAAGGTTCATATTCTAACAAAATAAATATATATGCATGAATTAAGGAAAGGTCATCTTTTCTCATTTAAACAGTGCAAAAGATAAAATCAGAATGGTAAAGGTGGCCAACAGGCCATCTATATTCTGCTTTTCAAGCTGTATCAACACAAGATTGCTGTAAACTCTGGAAATGGATATGGAGTTATCACTGCACACAAATACCCTGACTGGCACCCTTACTTTAGGGTTTAGGGAATAAAGAAGATTAGCAGAATACCGAACTAAAAATGGGGAATTTTTTACTGACCTCATAGAATTTGCATTTTGAGGATGCACATAAAAGTTTTTGATGTTAATTCCTCAAAATCCTGTTTATGTGGTAATTAAGAGAAACTTGGATGACATTGAAAGGTAAAAAAACCCCAAAACTGGACAAAAACATTCAGGAGAAAAAAAAATTAGGTTACTTACAGCATCCACTTTATTCTGTCTCCATAAACGGGGAACATCAAACACTTGCATGAACATCCCTTTCAAGTTAGCTATGACTACAGCTGCCAACACAGACTGTGAAGAAAAATAATTAAAAAGTGGTATTCAGAAGCAAAGATGCATATTAAGATAGTGCTCAACATGACACACTATAAACCACAGCCCTGTCTGGAATCAGCCACCACAGTTTAAAGAGGTATTTTAATCTTGCCCATCACAGTTGAGCATTTGGATCTGATGTGGCTGTGCTGCAGAAGAAGAGTACAGTACCTTTTGTAAGGGCTCTAGCAATTTCCCCAGGGCAACAATAGAAATCAAAACGATCCCAGCTGAGATTATACCAGCAACCTGCAAAGAACAGTGTTTATAGGAAATAAACTTACTACAATTCTATCATCTGTTTTGAGGATTACAAAGAAAAAGGTACAAACACTTGCACGTTACATTTCTTTTGGAATAGGGAGACCTGCCATTGTGTTTAGGCATATGTGGGCAACCATTATGCACTTCACCTAACACAGAGGGAATTCAATTAAGCAGGAAATCGAAACAAACACAAGGCAATAGCTCTTGAGGGGTTATGTTACAAAGACAGATGAATGGAGCAGTCTGTGTGTAAACTGGAAAAGGACCTGTATTTTTTCACTGTTAAGAACCACACAACTGTAGTTGGATAAAACAAAGTAGTTTACTCAACATGACAAAGATGTTCCATAGCACATGGTGAATGGCAGAGCTGCTCAGGCCAACACATGGGAGTTTAAAGATATCATGGCCAGCTGGGAGAGATTTCCTCCCACGTCCCACTTTGACAAACTCAGTCTTCTAATTGGAAATTAAATTCTGGGGGAACTAAAGTTTAAAGATTTCTGCTCCCTAAGGTAACTCATACTATGTAAAACTCGATTGCCCTCTTCTGGCAGAGCTACAAAAATGATTCACCACTAGAGCCGAGCTGCTAAGACACCCGTGGCCTTCCATGTGCCAGCAACACAATCGTTTTAGGACTGTTTTCATCTCACAGTGAAATCTGCACTACACAGAATTAAATTTCCCTGTGCACAGTACTAAGAAGAGATCATTACCTGAGTCTTTCCACCAGTACTTTCTTGGACTGCAGTTCGTGAAAGAGCAGTAGTTGCAACAAAACAAGAAAAGGCACCTGAAAAAATGTTGCTGAGCCCAAAGGCAATAAATTCCTGAAAGATAATTGCATAATACTGTAAATAAAAATGCCTGTAGACAGTTTTTCAATGTAGAAAAACTATAGCTTCTGCAGTAGTTGATATAGTAGGTAGCCCAATAATATTAAGAAGAGTATGAATTAGTAATAGCTGTTAAAGGTTTACACAAATGTCTCTTGTGCCAGTGCAGCTATCTCTGTTTGGAAACTAACACAAAGAAGCTGGTATTCTCCCCTTGAAGCAGACATACTCCTTGGAGTACAAGCCTTTAACTAATGCAAAGCATTGTACTATTAGTAGAACTATTAAGGAATTTTGCAATAAGACACAGTTTCACTGTAAACTTCTAGTTTGCTGAGTCAGAAGGTTTTCACTCTAAGCATCCCAATGAACTCATGCTGGGTCTCAGGCAGCATTCTCATAGATCTGCCCCAGCATCAAGATGCCAGCACCTGTGGAGGCTGTTTTTCCTGCTCAAGTGACAAAGACCCTGGGAGCTTTGTGTGCTGGGATCTGGGCCATTCCTCTGCTGGGAAATAAAGAATTTGGGAGCTGTCTGGAACCAACCCCATATAATTCACAGAAATATTGTTTTCACCAAGCTGACATAGGCACAGGAGCTTTTCACTCAATGCAAACTTTTTTAAAATATAATTTAAGATTCAATTTTGGCTGTCTCCCTTCTTTTCTACAAAATTAAATTTCCTGTAAATTTTCATTTAGCTCCAACTACAAGAGCAGGAACAGACCTAAATTATTCATGCCTATTCCCATGTAACCACTGTGATCTCTGAGAAAATATTGGAGGTATAGTTCCCAGTGTTCTTAGGCGTTAATAATCTGGATCTATGAAGACAATACTGACACTGGTAGGTAATAGTATCAACCCATCCTTCAAAATTATTTTACTACCTGCTTTTATGATATTACTTTAACTTTTCCAGATCAAATAAACTATTTGCCCATCATCCTGAGCTGCATTTAACCTTTACTACATATAAAATTCGTAACATAGTATTGAAAGAAAGGCATTTTGCTTTTATAAATGAATTATTCTACTACAATATTTAATCAGTACCTTTGAAGCACCACTTCAGTATCACTGCTGGCATTCAACAACAGAACAGCATAAACACACTTCCAGGATAATGTATTATTCTTTGGTACTTATTAAACTGAAAGCTAGTGCATTTTGGTCAACTTTAAGATCAAGTGTTACAGATACGACCTTTGAGGATTGTAAACTGACAAACAGAAGCATAGTTTTCTTACACACTGCAAAATGGTGTTTCCAAAGTCAAACTTTATGTAATTTGTACCAAAACTAAGTACTCATTAAACAAAATACTCATTTTATCTATTTGTTGTAGTGAGGGCATTTTCTTATATGCTCAAAGGATAAAATTAAAAATCAGCATAGATGCAGGATAAGGAAGCTTTCTGACATTTTAATTCCACACCATAGGCAATCAACATAACCCCCGGTGAAGACACTGAACAAATGCAGGAATCCTGTAAGAGTTTGTGGTGCACAGCTCATGTCACATTCTAGCTATGTGCCCCTAGAAACCAATACTTAAAGCAGTTCAGCCATTTAGTGCACACAGCTACTCCAGCATGTTCACGTGCTGGTAGGCATTAACTTTGTGAAGCTGCAGGACTGATCTATTAGGTTACAAGTATAGTTATATTGACGTAACTAATGTCATGCTGAGAAGTACAATAATTTATTAACCGTAAAGTTCAGCTGATTCAAATCCTGCTTGAAGACTAAGCCTAAATAAAGCTATCCACAGCAACATTTTAGCTTGACATTGCCTTCATCTGCCCAAGCAACCCACCTCAAAATATGCCTTACAAGCAGAAATGGAAAGTAGGTTTCTAAGCCATCTTAACTTGACATCATCAGAAAATTCCCCTATACAGTGTTCAGCCCTTTCAGAACTACTGCAGTCACTAAACCAATACAGAAGGAATGAAATAGTATGAAAAACCCACGCTGAAGATGGATCTGGCTCATCTCTATGTGGCCATTTCCGCTAATTTTTTTCAAGAGTTGAAAGAATTTCTCCTGTCAGACTTCAGTGCTTGTCTGAAAAATGTGTGTGAATGGCGTTTCTTTCATTTGGCTACATAAGTCAGCATGTTTTATATTCACTATGTTTATAACTATTTGGGTTATACATACCTGGTTTCCATCAATAGCATAGTCATACTTGGTTGCATATACCTTCCCCACAGACACGGCAATAGCATAAGCAACAATAGCAATGGAAAAGGAGGCTGCAATCATCTGGGAAAACAGGCTGACATTTGGAGGCGCGGGAGGCAAAAATCTAGCATTTAGAAAATATATTAGTGTTACCAACTTTGATTGAATTCTGTTCTTAGCAGAACTGTCAAGGAGTTTGAGGTGGAGGCCTACAGGTTGCTTACAATATGAAGTGTAATGTTTCAAGTTAATAAAAAGGTGGAAACAGCCCATTGACATACAGAACACGCTTATCTAGCTCACCCCAGCCCAAATCCTGATGCTATTAGTCAGCAACAAAGCTCCCATTGTTCTCAGCATGACTGAGATTTGGCCTTATGATAGCAAAGTGAAAAACTACATTTTTTGAAGCATCTAATAAAGGATGTATTGAATAGTATGATGAATTACATAAATATGTTAATGACACTTCATACTATTGTTAACATACTTCTTCAGTAAGATCTCAGAAGCATTTTATCCCCTACTGTGTTTCCACAAATTTTAATTAATTAAGCCCTGAATACCAAATGGAATGTGAAGGTTACTACTGTGAAGTGCTCTGAATCTTTCAAGTGGAAGTCCCTACCAGTATAATCCTCAACATCCTTGCTCCTATGAGTATGAAAGTGACAAAGTTGATTGGGATAACAGCAGCAACATGAATATGAACTGCAGTGAAATAACTCAGGATTACAGAAATCAGGTCTATGCAGAATTTCTTTATTAAAAATCCTTAATTTTTTTAAGCCGATTTCCATAGTCCTAAATCACTTCATGAGCAGGAAGCAATTAATATTCAGATATTCTGAACTTCATGAATTAGACAGACATTCCTAAGACCATTTTATAGAAGAAGGAAAACTAGGTAACATATTTAGGTGGCATAATTTGATCAAGCCAGAAGTAAAACTCAGAAAATCTCCAGATCTGAGTTCTAAACTCAGGTTACAGCTCTCAATGTTTCTTTTATGCATTTTCTCTTACTACAGTCTTTTTTAGCCAATTAAAATAATACCTTTTTCCCCCAAAACAAAGACACTCACCCTCTTGGAATGCTCTTAACAATGCCTGCATTGTATTTTTTTTCCAAGTCGGCAGCATATGAAATGCCAGTGGCTACTATTGTCTGTAATAAAATAAAACAACAGTTTTAAGACTTAAAAAGACTTCCTGTCTTCGTGTAGTTAGACCCATCCATTTTATCTGTTTTCAGCTTTTGTTGTGCCCTTTGCTTACCACAATAACTTCTATAGGTATAGGTATAGGTATCTTGTGTTTGAACCGATCATTTATTTCTTTAACTACCATGCAGACAAAAATGGTGAGGAGTCCAGCAATAAGATCTGCAATGTTGGTGGTACCAATTTTTTCAAATGTTTCAACAAGAGTCTGAAAAATAAAAATGACAACATAAAATGTCCACTTGAAGTATGTGCAAAAACTCATGAGATGATCCAGACAAATGGGGTTTTGGAGAAGGCTAAGTAACTTCTTCTTTCAGGCCTATAGAAGCCTGAGGAAAATGTTTTGTCAAGGTGCTACAGAATCAGTAAATGTATTTAATAGCAAATTTAATGGAAAAAACCTAACTGCAAGAATTGTCCACATAGGGCGCTTCGGCTTCCCAATTTTTATACAATTAATACTAAGTAAAAAGAGCTAAGTCTCTACCTGTGTTTTACCTCTACCTGTATCAGAGCAAGGAACAGAAGATCTTTAGCTCCTTCACTTTGACATATATTTTTCTAAAGGGAGCTAGCAGACTCATGGACAAAGATCTGGATCACTACATGCCCAGTATGCATGGTCTGTGCCTTACATGGTTCCTGTTTCCACAGCTGACAAACAGAGAATGAGTGTGAACATACAGGTCCTACCAGGCTGTGGAGAATCCTGCACTTCAGAATAGCAGCCACTAAACCTCACTCTACTGTAAACTAACCCTCCCAGCAGAATTCAGCCCCAGACTGGAACACTCACAAATGGGCTGCAAGAGGCAGCTCCCTTCTCTAACCCTTCCTGTGCCCTTGCTTGATCCTACTGTTTATTACAAGTTACTGTATAGAGAAAACATGAAGGGATGATTACAGAAACGTCACACACACATGTCCTCTGTCCTCCTCCTAAGCATCAGAGTAGTTCTCACTTGTCTCCTGTCTCCAAGAAAAATGTAATTATCCCATGCATAGTGAAGCAGCTGTAGCAGAAGGATCTGGTGAAAAAAGGGTTAGAAACAGACTTCTTGCATCCCAGTTAGCTCCCCCAGTAATGAGCTTTTGGTTTAAACATAAGAGGAGGTTTGCAACAGCAGCACCACTCTCACCCTTCTGAACAGACTTTGATTTGGAAATACAACATCTAAGTGCTTAATCTAAGTGCTATGTTTTCTAAGCTGCAGAAGAAGCCTTCCTGAACCACTGAATCAGACGCCCTCCCTTGGCTGACTGAAGCCATTTCTTGCCCATCCTGTTTACCACAGATCCCATAAGAATGGCTGCCCACCTCTTGCACTGCTTCACTTCACAGGGAAACAGTAACTTCCTAACTTCGGTTCTGGATTCTGCTCATGTTGGATGCTTGGTGTTGCAGTTTGTTAAACAACACTATTGCAGCAAGTCAAAAACTTGCTGAAGCATACACAGCAAATCACTGGTTGAGCAGACCAGAAATAACAATTTCTTTGCTCTACAGGTACCTGCAAACACATTGACCTGGCTCAATTGCAAGAACACAGAGGCTTTGAACTTTAACCTAAAAAGTCAGCATCCCCCTCAGGCTTGCTGGAGCTGGAAGAACCATGTAGTCCTTTTAAAAAGCGTATTATACTAAATACCATCCAGTCAATAAACAAAGAGATGGAAAAAATTGCTGGATTAACAAGTCCATCATTCTGCCACGTCTGCTGTAAGGTCTATTACACAGTACTTTGTCTCATCTAACTTTCCTTGTTCTGAGGGGAAGAGTTTCATTAGTTCTGAAAAGGCCTATAAGATAATAATTTTTTACCTCCACAAATAGTCCTCCAGATGTACTTTTTAATTTTTACCTTGCTGTTTATAGTTACATTCATCCTATTATTGTTAATCTAGATGTCTGTTGTATTTTTGCTAGTCTGGTTGGCAGAATTGGCATGTAAAATCTCCAAATTATTATTTTTTTTTTTCCTAGAACAGCCCCTTTTTATATCTGCTATTCTAATACAAAGTGCTATGGAAGATCTAAAATACTGTGAACCTGGATAGTTTCATGTTGAAATCAGTGACACAATTCTGAAAATTTTTCCTGGGAAAGGATACTATTCTGTAGCACAAGAACTCTAGGAATTCAGTATCCTGTAATGCAGCCAAAACATTTCTCCATTTGAGCATTTTCTATAAAATCAACATATGGAGTTGTGATAGTAACAGTCAGCCTCACATTTGCTAACCAACAGGCACCTGGCCAAAGGGTGGGAATCTGTATCCTTCAGGTATTCACATGCATGGCTACAATGTAAAATGGAGAATTATGTCCTTTACCAGAATGACTTGCTGGTTTATGTAAAGAGCCTTGGGACTGGCCAGTTTTGAGAGATGATCTGACAGGGTTAATAAATGATCAACTGTCCTTCACAGTAAGTGAGAAAGCAAGGGATGGGACAAATTGTAGTCTCCAGAAGTGAAAAACTGTTTTGCTGAATAATCACATTTAAACTCCATGTGCAAAAGTGGTCTGTCTAAAAAAGACTTCAAGATGGCAATTAGACTTTCTGTCTGAGGAACCCCAAAGGCAGCTACTTAGAGCCCCACAGCTATAACTGAACAGCTGCAGATCTTCATGAAAGTGAGAACTAAAGGAACGACCTACACTTATCAGCACATATATGAACTGTCCCTGTGTGAAATGGAAGCAGAAGATAAGCAATTATATACAAACACCTGTCATAAAACAAAAGCAGATTAGAAGAGCATACTTACATATATTATGGAAAGGACACCATTATAATTTTTAGTTGAAACATTCAGAACTATTTTCAGTTGTGACACAAGCACTTGAAAAGCAGCTGCAGTTGTGAATCCCCCAACTAGTGGATCTGCAAGGTACCTCACAATGAAACCAATCTGGAGAACTCCAAATATAACCTGGGAAAATCAGGAAGAATAACAGCTTGTTAAATAACAACAAGGTACACTTTTATTTGGAGATTTCTTATGCTTTGCTTTTTCTTTGTTGATGCAGAGTCTTAAGAACATATTTCCCCCATTTCAGCCTAGTGTAGCTTCATAACATCCATCCAAGAAAATAAAGGAGTCCTGAAGAAATATATGAAAGGAAGCTCCAGGATATGCAATATTAGTACTCATGCAGGTCTTCTGGTCTGCAGTCACAGGGCTATTCTGTTCTCTGTGCTCACAGTCATGCTGTCAGAGACTCTAAGCAGAATAAGAAGTTCTTAAAAGCTTGTGATAACTTCCCTTCACAGGAAAATGTCTGACTGCCATAGTAGGTATTTTCCTGCCATTGACATTAAAGCAATGTCACCCTTGTATCTTCAAGTAAACTATTTTACCTGTAAAATTCCAACCAGGAATGTGAGAGTACTAGCAATCAGCACTCTCTCTGCATCTCTGGATTCAGTGTCTATCAGTGCCCCAGTGCCATTAATTCCTGTAGCATTAGTGCCTTCTATGAGAAAATTCTCATCAGGGGCCATGCTCAGCACAACAGATCCCACCATCAAACTGACTACTGGGAATGGACCTGTAATGACAAACAGAACATACTAAAGTTTAATACACATTGGGAAAAAAGCATTTATCAGACTAGACTAGAAACTCTAGGTCAGAAAAAACATGGAATATTGTAATTGGGGTACATTGGCAGCATCAGGGGGCCAAGAGCTTCAGGCACTGCATTATATTACACAAAAATTCGAAACCTTCTTTAAATACTGCTCCTTCTTTAAATAACTTATGTTGTATATACAGATACAAGTGCAGTTTCATGCTTTGTCTGAGCCAATTTAGGGCTCTACCAAGGCCAAAAGGAACAACATGTTTAACACATTCCAACCATCTCCCTTGTATCAGCATCACAACCAGACAACACAGATCAACAATCCAGGTTAAAGTAATGTTTATTTCTTTAAGTTTTGGGTTTCTTTGTTTGCTTGTGTTTTTTTGGTTGGTTGGTTTTTGGTTTTTTTTTTGTCATGGTCAATTTTCAGCTGATCCAGTATGCCACGTGATTGGGGATCCCAACACCACAGTTGTGGCAGGAATATGATCCAAGGGGTAGGACCATGTCTTTTGGCAGTATTGTGCTATTACATTGGCCAAAGATGACTGAAACTATACTTTGGGAAAGATACAGAGAAAGTGATCATTGTATCAGCAAAACACAATCTAAAAGTCATAATACTTATTGCAGTTATTTACTAAAATAATACAGAAAAGGAAAATATCATGGAATGTCTTGAATTAATTTTACAGGTACCTTAGAGGACACTTCATGAATAAGAGCATTGGGAAAAGCATTAAAAAGGAGTGTTTGATAACCTAGAAAGTAGGAATGCCACCATAAGTAGATATAACAAGTCAGATTTGGATAGCAAATGTGAGCTGCTGCTGCTTAGGGTAGGAAGGGGCTAACAAAGTTGAGAAAACATACAGAGACATGATGCAGCAGAGAAGAAAGGTGATGAAGAAGTGTAGTATCATGCTAAAGTTCTGGGAGGTGAAAACAATGTGCTCTTGGTAGAGATGAACAAGGAAAGACTAGATTTTGTTACAATGAAGAAAAAGGAACCTCAGTGATTAAGGTGTAACAAGAATTTTAAATGTAAGAACTGACAGGAAACAAACCTCATATTCTAAAGAAAGTATTCAGAAAGAATCAACAAGGTTTACCCATAGCCCTGATGTGAGGACCAAGAGTAAGGCTGGAGTGGATACACAAGTTCTGGGTCTCCAAGACAGGCAAGAAGATACTGTCCATAGTAATGAAATGAGGAGGCAGCAAGAAAGGCTTGTAGAGAAGACTAAAAGAGCTCTGTTTTAGCCATCTTGAGCTTTAGCTGAGAGACAAAATGTCTGTCATTCACACTGCCTAATGAGGCCTTGATCTTGTCATTTCTTGCACAGAATGTAGCCAAAGACAAGCTTTAAACTTCAGAACAAAATCAAGCAAAAAGCAGGGGCATACCTGAAGTTAGCTATTATGCACAATCACCTGTATGAAGAAGAAAAAAGCCTTAATTTCCCAAGATCCACCAATATTAATATTCACCACAGCCAATTTGTTTCAGGATGTAATTCTATTGTATGAAATATGAATGTCTGCAGTAAGGACTTTGTAATAGATAATTCACTGTAACTTGAACATGTGCAGTTACCAACTGAGATGTGCCTTGATGTTCCCAGGAAAAAGTATGTCAGGATGGGGAAAAAAGCAGAATAGAGACCATATCCAACAGGGACTGCAACCAGCAAAGCATATGCCAAACCTGAAATGATAGATCATCAAAATATCACATTTAAAATCTCTTACCAACTTACTATCTTGTCTAGAATAGATTTTCAGAAAGATTTACTCCTTTGGTCCAGATGCAATTTAGAATATGTTTTGCTTGTAAGTCAGTTTCAGGCACACATGTGAGTGAGTATCCATGACTGTAAATGACTGTACATCTCATGCTGGTAGCTGAATGATAAGTACTGAAAGATGTTCCTGTACTTGCATAGGTAGCCCAATACACAGGCTGAGATAGGAAACCTAAGTGGAGAATATTATTGCAAGAGTGTGTGCCTCTTGAGAGAAAAGGAGGATATGTGAAGGTTCTAGTTACAGACAAATTTCAAGAGCAACACTGAATTACTGCATGATAAATATGCTTCAGTATCTTCAGCTCTTGTGGAAATATGACCATTTCTTTACCCAGTAGCAGCTTAAAAACTAATCTTCCAATAGTAAGTCACATAAATTTGAGAGTCTCAGTTCTTCCCTTGCATACTGTCAAACTTCCCTTGCAAGCTGCCAAATCCAGCAAGCAATTTAAAAAAAAATTGCCTTCAAAATCATATCCCAGTTTGCCAAAGTACAGTATTCTCCTTCAAAGATTCTCCAAAACCTGTCAGAGTTCAAACAACTGAAGTCAGGGTCATACTACTGTATGATGGGACAACTGCAAACTGGGAATTAGGGACTTCAAAGACCTGAAGATTCCAAAAGCCTCTTTTTTTAAATATATTTTGGCCAATTTTTTCAGTAATGCATGTTCCAAAATTTCAGGTTTTTTTTTTTTTTTTTTAATATAGCTAGGTGTACATTTGCATTAATTTGTGTTTTTTCCTTTTTTCTACTTTTTCTTTTTAATGCATGTGGCAGACCAGACAGTATATTTAAAGAATTAGTTTTACAAATAGATTCTAATTAAGGGAAATCAGACCACTGAAATGAAATAAATAAGGAGGTTACAGTATGAGCACAATAGCTGTTACAAGTAATATGAAAGGTCCATCTAGCCCAGTTCATTTAAAAAAGGCACAGGGATCCTGTAACTGAGCCACTACCTTCAGCAAAGACCTTCCAGCTGATACTCTTCTTTGAGAAAGAATCACTTTCTTTATTTCTCAGGTCTCCCCCTGCCTGGGGCAGAAGTTTGTAATGCTTTTTTCCTGCCAGTCTCTGCCTTCCTAGCATGCTCCAAGGGAACAGACAGGAGGAAATACTTGTGTCTAATCAGGAATGCGTAAACTGCTTTCTTTGTTCCCAGTGTAAATCTTTGTCCCCTTCTTCAACACTTAATTTCCATTGAGGGAAAGTGTGGAATTGACACAGCTAATTTTGCCTGCTGCAGTCCCGAAAAATTTGTGAAAATAGTATAAAAACTCTACTGAGATTAAAGAAATGGGTGTGTCAGGGTTATAACCAGTCTTAGACAGATGCTGCCTCAGGCAGGATGGTTCTGCCCTCTGAGTCTTCCTTAAGTAGCTTATTTGAACAAATTTCTGCTTATTTCCACCACTTTCCTATTTGTCCATCTACTGAAAGCTTTACTAATAAATAGAATAAGGAAGTAAGAAAAACTTAATATTGCAAGCCATGTACTCTAAATATCCATCAAGTTTTATTTTTAAAAAAATGTGAATACATCACCACCTCCTTGAAGGCAGTCTTCTGCAGCGACCTGAACAACCTTATGAAATGAATTTTAAAGAGGAGTAAATAAAAAGGTTGCATTATTTTAGGGGAATAACTAGATTTTTGTTGGCAGTTGCAGAAGAACTATAGGCTTGGACAACCGAAAAAGGTTGTGTGTATATTTCTCTGATTTATTGCAATGTAATTAAAATTTAAAATATCAAAATAAATACTCTTTGAGTAAAACGCCTGGAAAAAGTTAAATACATTTTTATAGCACATCACAGGAAATTTAGATCTTCTAGCCAAGCAAAGAAAAAGGAATAAATTAAAACCATAAATTATTTATTGCCAAATAATACCTAATATCTAGTATTAAATAACAAGCCTCAGATTTGTAATTCCATCTGCATAACATCCCTGCGTGCAGCCGGCTCCCTTGTAGGGACGCGCTGGGAGCGGAGCGCCGGCTTTACCTTGCAGGGTGGCGACGAGGCCGGTGCTGAGCCCCGAGATGATGTCGCTGATCAGCCACTCTTTCACCCGGTAGTTGGGCAGCCACTCCAGGATGGGCAGAAAGGACTTGGCAATCTGAAACGCCCTTTTCCTTGAACATCTGCGAGAAAACAAGTGATGAGCGCACCCCACGGAGCTGCAGTTGGAGCCTCCCAAGAGCCCCGAAGTGCCAGAGAGCTGAGCTGATGCACATTGAATTTAAGGGGCAGTGAGTGTCACAGCCCTGTCTCCAGAGAGGGACGGGGCAGGTACTGGTGCCAAAAGCGCGTTCCCTGCAGAAGCGCCCCGTGGGCAGCAGCGATGTTCTGCTCGCGGTGTGGCGAGCGCGGCTCCTCATCCCCGGGCGGGTGGAGTTTGTGGGCGCCGGGACGGCGCGCCCCCGGCTCCCCCCGCCGCCCGCACCCACCTGCAGGCCGCCTGCGCCCGCTCGCGGAGCGTGGGCGGCAGCGGCGGCCGCCGCTCGTTCTCCTCCTGGAAGCCGGGCTCGCTGTAGATGGGCCGCGCCACCACGTAGTGGCTGAGCTCGGCCGGCGGCTCGGCCGCCCGCCCGCCCGCGGCCATGGCCCCGCCTGAGCGGCGGGCGGCAGCGCGGCCCCCCCTGCCGGCCCCGCCGCCGCGCCCGCGGCCCCGCAGCGCTGTCCGCGTCCTGAACCGCGGCTCCGACGGCTCTGCCCGCTCCCCGGCCTGGGGCAGGGCGAGCCGGCCCCGCCGCACCCGCATTTATACGGCCGCCCACGGCCCGGCGCTTTATTTACGGGGAAACACAGAGACCCGGCTCCGGGCCGGCCCGGGCGACGCCTCCGTCCGCCCTCCCCCCGGTGCCCCCTCGTCAGCCCCGCTCCGGCCGGCGCTCCCCGACCCGCCCCGACAGCGCCCGTCCCTCGGGCGGGGGCCGCACTTCAAAGGCGGCGGCCCGCGGGCAGGCGGCGGGGAATGGCTGAGGGGCGAGCGGAGCGGGGCCGGCTGCACGCACACCGACCCGCGGCAGGTGCTGCCCCCTGAGCCGCTGCCGCCGGCGGCCCAGAGCGCTCGCTCAGCCTGAGGGAGCGAGATAGCACCAGCCGCTCTCGCACACTGCCTGGCCCGCACGGAAACCTCCCTGGAGTTCCCAAATCCCTGCTGCTTCCCATGCCCCAAGTTGTGGGAGTTGTCACCATGCATAGATATGAATGCCTAACGCGCAACACCTGCTCTCCAAACCACCCCGAGCTCACGCAGGAGCCTCGGTGGGGAGAAGTGGCTCAGGCCCCACAGGCTCTTTGTGTCTCACCTGGAAGGACACGGTGGCCCAGGGCTGCAGCTTCTGGACTGCTGAGGGAGGCTCGTTGGGAATGAGCTCTCTGGCAGCCTTACTGTCATTTAGGATTACGGATGGGACTGGGGCTGAAAAAGTCAGTCCTGCATGCTGAATGCTGCTGGCTACATTTCAGCTCTCCTACGTTATGTGCAGAAGACAACCTAGCACACATATCGCAGGAGTGAAGCAAAACACGTGTCCTCCTCACCTAGGAGACTTCTTGAAATAAGAATCAGTGCCAGTGTCTCAGCCAAAAGCAAAGAGGTGCTGAGGGCACCCGCTGAAGGTGCAGCGTCAAGCAAAGTATTTGTTCAATGAACTACTCAGGCATGGAGTTGGTTTCAAAGCAATGAAGTTTAGTCCTAACTTCAGACATATTAAAGCAAGCATTACTAAAATGGAAAGAAGCTATTTGCTGAAGATTTTTAGTAAGGGTTACCACAATTCAGGTTTCCTAATTCTGCAGCTGGCTGCTTCTCTGCTGCACTGTAGGGAAATCTGGGTAAACCGTTGAACTGTTTTGATCTGAGCAATGTTGTATCCTGCTGTGAAGCAGCCAGCCTCCCAAAATAAGTCCCAGCATTTTGTAGAAACCTGTTAGCATGGCATTTGAGTCAGTAAAAGCTGCCTTGTTCCAGAGGAACAAGGAAAGTGGTCTGATGTGTTACTTAATCCAGGATGGGATTTTCAGATTTTCAGATTTTCTCATTAGCAGATAACAGTATGGGGAAATGGAAATAATATTGGAAAAGACATATTAGATATATTCTAAAGCACATACTGAAAACTGAGCTGGCATCAAAACTGAGTAGTGTATTCAGATAAAAATGGAGCACCATGAAAAGTAGCTTTGAAAACTAACTTCAAAAAGCTGTTGTGGCAACATCATCTTAGTTCTAAAATTGATACAAAGATAATGAAATTACTCCATCAGGTAAAATGGCTTCTAGGCTAATCATAAAAGCAAAGAACAACAGCAGAATCAGTTGCAGGAGCCCAATGTAGATGCCCTACACTTACCACATAAACTGTGGTATGTGTATTACCTATTATTTTCTCCTAGAATATCCACAAAACGACAATTATCTTATTACTTATATAACTAGGATTTTACAGGAGAACTTCTTGGTATCAAGAGGAAAAGACATAGTACTGAACAAGTAATTAACACAGGAAGGGTATATCAGAAGAATCTGAATTGACTGGAACTCACATTCCTTGCAAATTTGTTTCCTGCAGCACGTCTGCCTGAGCAGTACCCCAAGCTCCAGCACCTCAGGTGATGAGATGCAGTAGGAGCACCTGCAGATGTTATACAAATGAGAACTCTCTAGGACCATGAATATTGGCAGGACAGAAGAAAGTTCAAGGACAAGAGGTTTCAAGGAAAAAAACCCATCCATCTGTGTAACACAATGCATTTACCAGAATTTGAAAAATAATTATTTGAGGAAGAGGCTAAAGACTGTAAACCTCAGCTCAGAATGGATCCCATACACAGAGACACATCTGTGTCAAATCAGATTTCTGAATTGTGATGTTGCTGACCCTGCTCAGGATGCATCTCCCTTCCTCCTACCTTTCAAGCTAGAAGGCAGGCTCTCAGTTTTTCAACTGTAGTTTTTTTATTTTGTTGGTTTGGTTTGGTTTTTTGTGGAGGGTCTTTTGTTGTTTTTTGGGGGGGAGGAGTGTTTAGGGTTTTTTAGCTTGAAATCTGCATCAGTCTTCTGAATCCTTTTGTTTATCTTATTATTATTTTCTAATTAGTTCACGCTTACTTTGGACTTGGTATGAAACACACAACCTAGGACAGATACAGCCTATTTTCAAGACCCCTATTTCACTGTATGCTCTGTTTTCTTAGACCTCTAATGTCCAACTCATGTCTGGAGAAGAATCAAAGCCTGCGATTTTGTCCTTACTGGCCAAGAATAACAGATCCTCTCTTCCTTTCTCTCACATTGTCCATTCCATAGCCTGTTAAATTCACAAAGAAGGGAGTAGTTTAGCACCTTCTTCTTCCACAGTCACACGAACAGGGATTTAACCCTCACACACAGTAAGATGCAGCATATGGTCTCACTACCTGGGTGAGAAATTACTACACGATTTTGCAAAACACAGTTATCACCAAAGCTACAGCCTCTTCTGGCTGTGTTTTCAATGACAAGAACAAATCAAATCAGGCTACACAGACAATCTGACCTCAAGCAGCAGGATAGAGGGTTAAAGCAACAGCTATTTATGTAGAGAGTTTTGCAGACATGTTTTTATGACACCAGTAATTGGTGTCCAATTTCCAGACTAGTTTGAGAGATCCTTTCCACATACCATGTTCCCTGGTAGCTGATTTGGTATTGCCCCCTTCCCAACAGACAGACTAGACCTAATATCTAATTCCTACTACTCACTAAACATGGTGGGGAGGTTCCCACTCACTAGGCCCTGGTGCATCCAAGTATGTTTGAGAATCCAAACATCCCAGATGTGCTTCATGCAGACCAAGACCACCTTCACTTAGTCCTGCAGGGAATCTTATATTCCTGGGCTGTATCAGTCTGCTTCCCTCTCTGCTGAGCTCTCACAAAGCTGGAGATGGAATAGCAAAATCTTTTCAGGGTACTTGCCCTTGCAGGTGGTAGAAAAACTTCCTTTGGACCACAGCTGCATTTCTGAGTGGACACAAAACTAGAGAGGCTCTTGTTTTCCTCACAAAAACCTTGCAATGCTTGTCCCTATTTGTACATTACCTCATAAACAAAACACAAGTATTACATTTTATAATAGAAAATAAAACATTCCACATAATTCCTGAACTGAGGATGTTCAGTTCTAGAATGATGTTTTCAGACATTCCACAATTAATGCCCACATCAATAGGCAGCAGAGAGTCCTGAAGGACAGGAATGACATAAGAAAGAGCCGATTTTCCAATTTATCTGTAAAATGCCTTGTATTAGACTGTAACAGGACCCACTTTACAGCTGACAGGGTGATAAGCACTGTCCAAAGGCAAGGCAAAATGAAGGCTTCTGTTCCAAAGAGTAAATTCAGAATTTCAAGGAACGCTCGAGAACCGAGGCAGTCATGTCATACTTTTACAGTAACTTCACATTTGGAAAAAACAAATGTCATTTCAATGCTGAGAGAAAAGCTGAGCTTTCCCCCTTTACAAGAAGCTAGGAAAGCACAGTGTCTTTTCAATGAGGTTATGTAGCCAGGGACTACTGTGGCAGCAAACACACAGAGAGTGCTAATGCAAGAGTACATTTTCAATAAAGATTCTGTACAAATTATGTTATTAAGGAGGGTGTATTGTCACATGTTTGTTGTAAAAATAAAAGCAGAGGAAAACATCCTGCCTAGCTACAGGTGCTTTCATTTAAGATAACACCAAAGCATGCAGCCAGGTCTATTAATATTCAGGTCAGCTCTCATACACCCACCATGACCTCACTGCTTTCTTGACTCAGCAGAAAAAGGGGTTTATGAAAAAAAATATGGAAATATCCCTCAATTTTTTTTTCTAAAGCTACTGTCAATTAAACTTGTGCAAATATTTTTAGAATAATCCCTCCCAAGCTTCCACACTGAAGTATGGAAAATGCACATTTTCTGCTTTTGTAAAGAGGGAAAAAGGGCTCCAAAACAACCAAGCAATTACTTTGACATTATTTAGAGTATAAAGAGCTCCAAATTCTTACTTCTGGAGACATACTCAGAATAAATTAACTGTCCAACAGAAGTACAGAAGTTATTTTGATTCCACCAGTATTAGTGGAGATTTAACTTTTTTCAACTTCTTTCTCACAACAGAGGCACATGTGACCAAAATGTGACCCAACAGCCTGAAAGATCATGAGAAAAAAGTATGAAATTTTGATTCATTCTTTCCCTGTATATCAACCATAACTGAAAACATTACCAATGAGAGAACTGTAGTTAAAGTTGATCAACCCAGATTCCCACAAGCCCTGAAAGCATATGACAAACAAATGCAAAGATTCACAAGGATTTGCCATCTACTAGAATTTCCAGATACACTATTTAGACTTAAAATTTTACAAAGCCAGTGTTCTTTCCAAGAGTAGAGTTCTATATAGCAAAATCTACAAAATAATTTCAATCTGAATAACAGAAGACTATTTTTCTGTGAACAAGTCTAGGACTCCAAAGAGCTGGAAGTGTGATAATGCAACTCAGTCAAATGTGTGTGACTGTCCACAACAGACAAGTATGATAATGATCATACTCTGTGACAGGGAAACCTGACAAAGGATCCATGTAACAGACATGACAGAAGTGAATAGAGGCAAACTACAAAATCTGCGTGTTTCAGGAATCTCCAGGGCAGGGAACATTCCCCTGTGGAAATGTCAAGGTTTTTTGTGTAATGTATTACAGCATGTATCTATCAAGTGTTGAATCCATGTTGCATGTCTGAAAATACCCAGCCTCATTCCAGCCCCAAGGGAACAGTGCATAGCACCCTGTACTCTTTCACAGTTCAGTCATGCTCTACAGCAAAGAACTGTGTAAAGCATTCAGTTCCTTCTCAAGGAGAATACCAGTACTAGCACTGCATTCACAGCCATCCATTTTTTATTCTATGTTATTTTTTAAGATAAATTTTTAAGGATGAAAAGCACAGTGCACAACATCATTCATTACACATTTCTACCCCATTATCTACTTGTATGAGCAGAAGTGTTTGAAATCTGAGTACATAACAGTAAATGATAAGCAAGAGTTACTTGCTTTTGTTTGGTGTCTTGAAGTAAGAAACATGAGAGTTTTTTTGTTCTGTTATTAAAACCAGCACTTGTTATACTTCCAAGGCTTTCAACCACGGCCTTTGGATCTGACTGGAGATAACATTCCACCACAATTTTAAATATTTCAGAAAGGGGTGGGGAAAAAAAAAAGACTTAAGATGCATTCAACTACATCTTCAAAACAGGTGTATGCAGGTATGAAAAAGTCTGAAACTTTTCCTGGAAGTTTTTATATGAATAAAAAAAACCCTTGAGTGTCACAGAATCTCCGAAAACACATTCTGTACTACTTCAGCAAGGATAAAGTATTTTTTAAAAACATACACCTTCTTACTTAATATAGTATGTTATAATGCCTCATACTGCTTGATAAGCTGTTTAAATTCTAAGCTAAACATACCCTATTTTCCAGAGCAAGAAAAACTACCACTACGAAGACTGTATTTTCAAAAAAAGTTAAACATCACTAAGTTAGAAGTCTATTTTGTTCCTAGTGTATATAACTATTATGATGAGACAGTATACTGAGAGAGATTTACAAGAATAAATCCAGAAACCATGAACTTGAACAATCCCTTTAATATAACAAACATATCAAACTTTCAAATATAAACTGGAACCAACTAACAAATAAACTCAAAATAACTTTCTGAATACCAAAAAGGTCTTATGCAAAACAGTGCACATTTATCTGAGGTATCGTATCCATGAAACTAAACAAAACAAACCAAACTATCTACATTTTAAAAGATTTTTTACTTAGCGAGGCAAAAGAAGTTAGGTGGTACATAAGGAGAAAACCAATGTAAACAGTGTAAAAATAAAGACTGCTAATACCAGCCAACCCAAAACTGAAATATCCCAATATATTAAAGAAAAATAAACCAGAGGCATGCAAAATATTGTTTGTTAAAATACACACTCAAATCCATGTGGCTAAAGTGAAAGTCACAAGCTAGTGAGGTGGATTTAGAAATGCAATGCTTCTTTATTTTCCTTAGACTGATTGTCATTCAGTTTTCCACTGATAGAAAGTTTTCAGCTTTCTTCAACCCAATGGGAACCAAATTTGTAACCTTCCAAACAGGTGCTGCAAAGGAGGTTTAAGTAATTGTTTTTATGACCTAGTGTGATATACAACCTCACTTAAATGCTACAAGCAATGGTGATCTGTTGCCATTATGGGAGGAAAAACCTTGGAAAACAGGTTGCTCCAGGTAGAGTTGAAAGATTTCTGAGTTTCTCCTCACGAGAGCAGTGACAAACTCCATGGTAAATCTGGTAAGACACTTAACATTTTATTTGCAACACAGAACATTTGGCAACCGATATATCAGAGGAATCTGAACAGTGACTTGCAACACATGTGCTTTTCAGAAAAATCAAGTTTTGTTTCAGGTATGCATCAGGAACGTCAATAGCACAAGACTTTTCTCATTCAACCAACTGTAGAGATGCAATCCATCTTAGATGCACTTATAGGTCTTTCTTATCTTCTGCTTTATTTAAACTTTGCTGAAAAGAGACAGATAAATAATTTAAGTTTGGCAAGACAAGAAACCACTGACTCCAGATGCCACATTTTGTCCCTTTGCAGTCACATCTGATTTGTTCACCATACACCCTTCTAAGCTGTAGCCCCATCAACACTACCACACAGAACACCTCGGCTGTGCAGCCTAGTTCTACTCCCTTTGGTGTTACAGGTGAGCTGTGCAGCAAACTCAGCAGAAAACATTTTCTGCTATCAACTCATTTATCCTTGGGAGCTGCATCTACTATGAGCTCAGTACCTTCTGTTCTTTCCACTCAGAAATAAACAGAAGATGGTAAGGATGTGTGTTTTAGACCACAAGTCTGTTAGAAATGCAGCAGGACTACTATGGCTCATTACACAGGGAAGCACAACAAGGACAGGCCATGCATGGTGGTCTTGAATTGAACACAGAGATCAGCTGAGCAATCTTTGCAGAAGTACAGGGTGAGGCCAAGAATGAGTAAATGGTTTCACAGAGTACAGGAAAAAAAGATTATAACCAGGTCATAACTGCCTTTTTTTTATTAATACCGAACAACTTGTGAGTCAGGCAGGACTGGGTTTGGCTTCCTTCCTCACTGAGTGGCTGCTTATAAGAGGCCTCTGGGGAGCGCAGTGACCTGGAGCAGGGCAAACAGGAGTGGGGCAAACAGAAGGGGGCAAACAGGAGCTGGCAAACAGGAGGGGGCAAACAGGAGTGGGGCAAACAGGAGCTGGCAAACAGGAGCCTGTGAACAGGAGCGGGGCAAACAGGAGCCCGTGAACAGAAATGGGCAAACAGGAGTGTGGCAAACAGGAGCCTGTGAACAGAAGCAGGCAAACAGGAGCCTGTGAACAGGAATGGGCAAACAGGAGTGTGGCAAACAGGAGCCTGTGAACAGAAGCAGGCAAACAGGAGTGTGGCAAACAGGAGCCTGTGAACAGGAGGGGGGCAAACAGGAGCGGGGCAAACAGGAGCCTGTGAACAGGAATGGGCAAACAGGAGCAGGACAAACAGGAGCCCATGAACAGGAGCATAGCACAGCAGTTTGTGCAGGCAGGGTTGCAGGTTTTCTTGCTAGTAAGATTTGCTGTGTGTAGTTTGCAGTCTTTCTGTTGGCTGGTTGGTTTTGGGGTTTCTGTTAGTAAAAACTCTGTTAGTAATCGTTTCAGGGGCCATTGCAGAGGAAGCCTGCCTGTGGTGAACAATCTACTTTCGCTGGTGGCTGAGCTTAGGGAGGAAGTTGAAAGACTAAGGAGTATCAGGGGAAGTGAAAGGGAAATAGACCAGTGGAGTTCAGCCCTTTCATCTTTGAGGGAGGTCCAACAAGAGTCAGAGGACTCCTATGTCTCCCACTGGAGGGCTACATGCTCTTCAGAAGAGACAAGAAAGGGAGAAGAGTTGGAGGGGAGGCTTTTGATGCCATAGATATTGAAAGTAATGACAATGAAGTTGAATGCCTATGGGTAAGAATTAAAGGCAAGGCCAACAAGGCTGACATCCTACTGGGTGTCTGTTACTGTCCACCCAACCAGGAAGAAGAGGCAGATAACTTCTTCTGTAAGCAGCTAGACAGTGTTTCAGGATCACCAGGCCTTGTTCTTGTAGGTGACTTCAACTTGCCAGACATCTGCTGGGAACCAATTACAGCCAAAATAAGGCAGTCCAGGAAATTTTTAGAGTGTATGAAGCACAACTTTTTGACACATCTGGTAGGTGAGCCCACTAGGGGAAGGACAAGGTTAGATCAGTTATTCACAAATAGAGCTGGGCTGGTGGGAGATGTGGTTGCTTGGGGCATAGTAATCATGAAATTATAGGGTTCTCAATATTTGGTTAAATCAGGAGGAATATCAATAAGACTTTTAAACCCACTTCCAGAGGGTGGACTTTGACCTGTTTAGGAGACTTTTCAGAGAGCTCCTTGAGAAGAAACCCTTAAAAACAAAGAAGTTCAGGAAAGGTGGGAGTGCTTCAAAACAGAGATCTTGAGGGCACAGGAGCAGACTGGCCCTATGTGCCAAAAGTTGAGCTAACAAGGCAAACGTCCAGCCTGGATGGGCAAGGTTTTGGAGGAAGTTAGGACTATATAGAGGATGTATCATCTTTGGAAGGAGGGTCAGCTCTCTCAAGAAATATTTAAGGGCGCTGCTAGAGCACATAGGAAAAAAATAAGGGAGGCCACAGCTCCGTTTGAACTAAAAACGGTGACTTCTGGAAAAGATGATAATAATAAATGTTTTTACAAATATAATAATGGTAAAAGGAAGGGTAAGTCCAGCCTTTCTTTATTGGATGAGGAGAAAGCAGAAGTACTTAACACCTTCTTTGCCACAGTCTTTAGTGGGAAGACAGCTTGTCCTCAGGACAGCCTTTCTCCTGGGTTGGTAGGTGGTGTCAGGGAGCAGAATGGCCCCCCTGTTATCCAGGAGGAGGCAGTCGGAGAACTGCTGAGGAGCCTGGATGTTCATCAATCTATGGGACCAGATAGGATCCATCCTAGAGTGGTGAGGGAGCTGACATATGAGCTTGCAAAGCCACTCTTCATCATTTCCCAGCAGTCCTGGGTCACTGGTGAAGTTACAGATAACTGGAAGCTGGCCACTGTGACACCCATTCACAAAAAGGGTGGGAAGGAAGATCCCAGTAATTATAGAGCTGCCAGCCTAACCTCAGTACCTGGTAAGGTAATGGAACAGTTTACACTGAGTGCCATCACACAGCACTTAGAGGATGGCCAGGGTATTAGACCCAGCCAGTGTGGGTTTAGGAGGGGTGGTCATGTTTGACAAACCTGATCTCCTTTTATGACCAAGTGACCCAGCTGGTGGATGCAGGAAAGGCTGTGGATGTTGTGCACCTGGATTTCAGCAAGGCCTTTGACTCTGTCTCCCACAGCTTGGACAGGAACTCTTTGCTGGATTAAGAACTGACTGGATGGCCAGGCCCAAAGAGTGGTGCTGCATCCAGCTGGGGATCAGTCATCAGTGGTGTTCCTCAGAGGTCTGTGCTGGGGCTTGTTCAATCTTTTATTGATGACATGGATGAGGGTGTTGAGTGTCTTTCATTAGTAAATTTGCAGATGACACTAAGCTGGGAGCATGTGTTGATCTGTTGGAAGGGAGGAGAGCTCTGCAGAGAGACCTGTAACAGTTGGATGGATGGACAGAGTCCAGTGGGATGAAGTTTAATAAGTCCAAGTGCCAAGTCCTGCATTTTGGCCACAATAGCCCCCTGCAGTGTTACAGGCTGGGGATGTGTGGCTGGACATTGCCCAGGCAGAAAGGGACCTGGGGGTGCTGGGTGACAGTGACTGAACATGAGCCAGCAGTGTGCCCATGTGCCCCTGGCCTGGGTCAGGAACAGTGTGGCCAGCAGGAGCAGGGAGCTCATTCTTCCCCTCTACTCAGCACTGGTGAGGCCAAACCTTGAGTGCTGTGTCCAGTTCTGTCCCCTCAGTTTAGGAAGGACCTTGAGATGCTTGAGTGCATCCAGAGCAGGGAACAAGGCTGGTGAGGGGCTTGGAACACAAACCCTGTGAGGAACAGCTGAGGGAGCTGGGGGTGTTCAGCCTGGAGAAAAGGAGAGGCAGGGGTGACCTTATCACTCTCTACAGCTCCCTGAAAAGTGGTTGTAGTCAGGTGGGGTTGGTCTCTTTCTCCAGGCAGCACTGACAGAATGAGAGGACACAGTCTCAAGCTGTATCAAGGAAAAATTAGGAAAAAGTTTTTCACAGAATGAGTGATAAAGTACTGGAATGGTCTGCCCAGGAAGGTGGTGGATACTCAGTGCCATGGTTTAGGTGAGGTGTTAGGGCATGGGCTGGACTCCGTGATCTTGAAGGTCTCTTCCAACCTAGTGATTCTGTGAATTCTGTGTAACTCTTTTTGAAAAGCAGATGACCATAATTTTAATCATAGTTTGTTTTTACCCAAGACCACTACTTGTAAATAGGCTAACTTTCATTTTTACTGAATTTTGCTCAAGACAGATGTTAGGTATGGAGCATATGAATGTCTGTCAGACAGGCAGAGACTCTCAATTCTACCAGAAATACTTACTGCATATCTTATGGGTATTAAAACCACGCACATATGAAATTGAATCAAACAGCTAATTGAACTTTTGCTTAATATGGTTTGTTTTTTTAAAAATTATTTGTACTTCAGTTTGAATTTTACAGTAGCCTTTTAGCCTAGACTGTTTGTTCAGTTTTTTATCCTTGTGTATCAACAGTATTGCAACATATATAATCCAGAATTGCAAAAACATGTTTTAAGAGCAAACAAAATAAAATTACTTTTATAAATTATGTATATACTCCTCCTGCCACATACACATACCCCTATAATTTTCTTACAGCATTTCAGTTTGATCCTCACAGGCAAAGCCATTTCAATCTTATTTTCCAAGTAACAGTAAAACATAACGATCGCATTTTGTTTCTTGCACTTTGGTTGAAAAAGCTGAGGCTAATAACTTTGAATAAAATTCCACTATACTGAAGAAGTCTAAGCAATGCTGCCAACTGTAACTTTATGCTATCCTAAAGATGCTGGTAAATTCTCTTGCACAATAAATACCAGCAAACAGAATTTTGCTGGTACAATTTTGAAACAGTGGTTGTATAGCAGTCCAGAGCCACCTACCTGAAGCTGTTCAAATTCTTTCATCAGATGATCATATTCTCTTTTAAGGCCTTCAGACTGCTTTTTAACTGCAGCCACTTCAGTTTTTGCCTTATGGAAAGCTGTAAAATACCAGAAATAGTGTATTAGTTATTACTTGTATTCTTGCAGTACCTCAGAGCCCTAGATGTCCATTAGGGCTCCACTGCAGTCAACAGTGAAATAGCTTCCTCTGAAATAGCTTAGAACTTAAAACACAGCATCACAGATGGACAAAGGAAGAGAAATTGAGGATAGGGAGTGGAAAAAGAATGGTCAATGTTCAGAAATATCAGCATGAGGAATAGGAAGGGCCTGTTAAGAAAGGCAGGGATGAGACCTATAAACTGAAACAGGTGACTTGTTAATGATAACTACACTGCTCTGTCACATTGCAGAAGACAGTTCTAGAAAAACAAAACTGTGCAACTCCAAAACCAAAACTGTCAGACCTCTTAAAAAGAGGAGGCAACTCAAACACTGGACAAGATAATCTCACAGTAACTGGGATCATTTACAAAACATGGTAAGGAGGGAGATAATACATCATTACAGGAGGACAGATCTCATATTTTCACCCTGTTCTGAATTTTACCATGCATGACTTCACTGATTAGCAGCACCAGTTTATGGATGAAAAGGCAGAAATGGTGGTGGATGGATAAACAACTCTGAACAAGTTTTTAACATGAGAAAAAAGTAATTATTACTCTATTCCATCTCAACACAAACTGAAAGCACATTTATGCTGCAGTACCAAACAGCCTAAGACTCCATAGGGGCTATTTTACAATGCAGGATAAAACAGCACAAAGTGTCATAAAGCCATTAGTCCTAAGCTGTTGTGTAAGGTCATTTAGACATTTTCATATTCCTCTGCTATAGGTGTCTCAGGGATCATTAGATTTCTCTGATGCAGCACCACAGGCATAGTCTAGATCTTGATCTTTTCATGTGAAAACAAAGAAATGTTGTTAATGACCTAGTAAGGCTGTCTCACAAGGCCACTTAAAAACCCAAACAAGCAAATCTAATGGTACAAGTAAAATAAGAATATTTGAAAATCTCCTTGTTCCAAAAGTGTGAATCTATCCTTTGATTATGAACTCAGAGAGAAATTCTTCTTTTCCAGAGACCTCCATTGCACTCTAGAATTGCAGCACATCTAAAAGTGTGTTCTGAAAAGATGAGGAGCTAGATGTGGTTTTTGCTAAGTGTTGAGTTACAAGCAGTCTGGTATAAACCAGATTTCTCTTTGGGTGCTAGTTCCTGAAAGATCAGGAAATGAGATTTGACCACTCTCTTACATGCAAGAAGAACTCCCTCACGCAGAATCTCTGTTATTTTTATATAATTCATTTGAATGTATAGATGAAAAATAATTCCCATTTCAGAACTCTGCAAGTGGTTTTCCTGTAATAGGACTTTTACCTATCCTGAAATACTGATTCACTGGAGTCAGTAACACTTCTGTCTGTTGATTCCAACATGATTAAAAACTCATAATTTCTCTTTTGAATCCTTTTTTCATTTCCATATTCTTACACAGTTTTCCTTTGTTGTTTAAGTCATTCTTCACAGTATCAATAAAGACTCTCTGAAGGTCTTGGTATTTGGAGTAACTTTCATTTCCACACATGTGAGAAGTAAAACCCCACTGCATTTACTCTCTCTCTGATCTCAGTACTGTTTACAATATTCAACAGTAAAATTTGGATATCAATAAAATAAACTTGCGACAATTTGATAAACTTCTGAATTTTAAGTTGTAGACAAAAAAAATACATATGCTACTTCATTTCTCCAAGAATCTGCTAATTAGAAAGATAAATATTGCTTGTTTGAACATTCTTGTACATAGCATAATAAACAATAACATCTCACTTCTGAAGAAGTTGTAATTCAACATTATTAAACCACTAATATTTAGTTATTTATAAGTAGCAGCACAGTACTTCAGTTGCAACTAAAAACTACTTTATCTTTAAAACATGAACAAAATATCCAGAAGTATCTACAAGTCAAGAAAGAAAACAAGACACTGCATTGTTTTAATGTTTTGACCAAAACAGATGTATTGCAAAAATACCTCACTTAACCCTAGAAGAAGAAAAGCAAAGAACAGATTGTCCTTTCCACCTGTGTTGGCTATGGACAAAAATCCCAAAACATCAACAAACCACCAAATTTAGACTCATTCCTGTTGGGGCCACACAATTAAGAGGAGCATCATGTCTTTGACAAGGTGAATTCCTCAGTGCAGCGTTTCCCTGGATGCCTTGTGAAGCAGCAGTGTCCACACAGCAGTGCCCAGCTCCTCTGCAGAGCAGCAGAGTTCATCAAGTACACTGTCATATGGATCCTATCACAGAACACAGATCCAGCAGGAAACAGGAGATCCTTTGTGTGCACAATACACTCAGTTATTATTTCTGGCTTCCATCTGGCCTGTTACTCTGCCTCACAGGAGCACAACAGCTGGACTGGCAGCAAGCAAGCCCCCACAGCTGACACCTCCCACCAAGTCAATGCATGAGCAAGCAGGAGGTGAGGATGCTGCTTCTGCATTAATGACCCATTGAGAGGAATAATCAGTAAGTTCCAAACACAGAATCCAGCCTCAGTATTACCAGAGGTAGGCTATCCTTTTCTCTCCTCCTCCTTCCAAGAAAAATCAACAACTTATTCCTAAGGCAGTGTTTCAGTGGAAGACATTTGGGGAAACTTTATCCTTTTAAACTTATGTGTGACTGGAAGTCCATAAACTAATGTAACATGTAAGATCTGGGAAAAGTAGACAACATGTTCTTTCACCTCATTCGCTGAATCCTATTCCAGGAGGCAGAACTTACTTCAGATTGCTATGAATTCTAAGTGTAAGGAATAAAAATGCTCTGAGGAGCTACATTACTATAGCCCAGTAGCTGTAGCATTTCTATGATCTTCTCATTTCAACAACAAAAGAGAACCTAACATTAAAACCAAAACCAAACAGCAACAAAAACAATTAATAATTCTTTGAGCATTTCCTTGCACAACTACTAGTCCTGGTCTGACTAAATCACTTGACTTACAGTGCTTGCTACTAAGGAAACCATCTGGAACTTACATTAGCATTGCTCACAATACATCCCTACAACCCAAATGATTTGGACTAGCTGAAGAATTAAAAAGAGCCCTCTCTTAAAAGAGTTTTCAAGTTAAAAAAAAGAGCTATTCACATTTAAGAATTTAGGCACTGACGGCACAAGAGATTTGCCAACAAATACACTGTAAGGCTGGGAACACAACTCCAGTCAAGTAACTCCATACTAATTCTGAATTCTCTTCTTAAGATATAATGGTCAGAATTTAAAATGAGAAGGGGCCAAAATGAGAGGGCCAAAAATTTACAAATTTGCTTCAAGTACCTTTTGTAACCTCAAACAAAATTTTGTTACAAAAGGGATGTTACAGCATCATAGGATGGCATAAACAGCCTTGTATAATAAACCCATGCTTGTTGTATGCAGCCATCTCTTCCAGTCCACAAATGTGAGTATCAAGTCTTGCTGCATGTGACACTGCATGGCTCCCACCCTTGGTTATCATCTCACAGTTTTGTACCAAGTAAGGTTTGTAAGACAGACCTTGTTTCTCAACTTCCCTCTGCCATTGGATAATAACAAGACTGTGGCTAATTCTTTAAACTTGCTTGTTTTTAAAAACTGGAGTGAAAACATCAGTGAAGCTCAGTGTAGTTTTCATACATGGCACTAGCCTACACAGCAACACCAAAACCAAACTGAACTGTCCCTTGCAGCAGTTTTATGGAATCTATCCCCAATGTCTCTGTTTTTTAACACATTTTGAACATGTAGTAATCTTCACATTTAAGTGAGAACTGTGTATCTGTACATGCATACTTTCTACAATAGCCAACAGTTAGAAGTTACTTCAAAACCAGCCCTCCATATGAATTGTTGCTCTCTTCCCGTCTCTTACGGCACTATGCAACCATGAAACAAAGAACACTCCTGTCAGTCTGTACACAAAACAAACCTCTTTAAAGGATGCATGGAAGTTCCATTAGAATTTCCTCCTGCCCCACTATATGCCTAGGACAACAATATATAAACAGAGTATTTTCAGAAAAAGTTGAAGTTCAAAAATCACCTTAATGACTTTGATGAGCCACTATATATTTCATGAAGCCCTGTTCCTGCCCCAACACAAGGACCATTGTAAGGACAAAAGGCTTATGAAGCTTCTCTCAGGTCTAATCTCATGCCCAGTTGCAGGCAATTTGTTTTGTTGTGGTTTTTTGAATAGTTTTCCAAACCATCAAAATGAAACAATATCATGGCATGTCTTCTTTCCCTAGAAAATTCCTATTGGTCCTAGGCCAGTAGCCATATTGAGAACCTTTAGTTATCTGAGTCAATATTTTGTTAGAAATATGTCTAATGTGTAGCAGGAGAAACATTCTCACATTTGTACTGGTATTGCTACAACTATGTACATTTATCTCTAGATATGATGAGACATTTATGTAATATATAAGCATATATATAAAAAAAAAAAAAACATCGCAGAAGGTTTCTAACTAGTCATGTTATTACATGTCTAGGTATGCTAAAAATGGATTCAGGCACTCAAAGTGCTTGCCCCACTGCTGGGTGTCTATAAAGCCCTGACAACAATCTCTGGGTCTGCAATGGAGTACTGAGAAACTGGCCACCTTTGCTTCATTTCCAAAATAAAACAAAAAAAGGCATTAAGTGTAATAGAAAAGTCAATTAATTCCCAACCTTTCCTCAGATTTTACTAATTTCACTGCTCAGTCTTGTATTTTTATTTTTCCTCCCCACCTGTTCAGACCACAAGAAAAAAGTCTTCTTAACTTAGGATTTCACTGTGAAGCAAGGAACAAAAAAAATAGTCTGTGTTTTCTGTAAAAGGTAGAAAGCTGAAGAACTAAAGATTGGTCTCCTGAAAGTCTGCAATAACCTGTCTACACTATAATTTTAGTCAGAATTTCAGAAAGAGGAGGCATACAGTATTTCCTCTGCCAGCTGTAAATACCGATTCAAAACTTTACAGGAAATTTGCATGACCTTTGAAGTCACAGCACTAATCTGATACTAAACTGTTATCTTTAAATGTGAAGCAGGTGTACATTTAGGGCTCCTCCTGGCTGCCACTATACTGACATAACCCACCTTTCAACTCATGGCCTATTCTAAAATAACATATTACCATGCAGCAGCTTAGGAAGTGTCCCAGACCAGAGCAATGGATATTTGAAACTGCTTTTGAAAATAGAAAACAAGCTTTTCCTTTCAAGCAGCAAAAAAATGCCCAAACACAAGCCCCAAACCAACCAACACAAAAATCCAAATTCACGAGTCTTACTAATACTACAGCTGAAAAACAAAAATTAAGAAAACCTCAAAAATAAAAACCAGTTTTCATTTTTATACTAGTTTTGTCTTGTTTCATTATTAGGTGATGCCCTTTATACTCTTCACTCTCCCCCTGCAATTTCACAGATTGGACTTTACAGACACAAAGAAAAAGTTACTTTAGTAATCTAAGCTCAGTAGCATGAACCAAATTGCTTAGAAGAGGCAAAACAAACTTTCCAATCTCAGCTTTCACTTTCATTGCTCACACTTAGTGAACATGACAGTCAACATTCACCTACTCAGATGCAGGAATTTCAAACCAAAACAGTTAATTTCATTTGTGTTCTCTAACACTCTATAGAAAGCTGCATCTACAGATGTGGTTGTTCTTATCAAATACTTTAAGCTTTCTGGCTATCAATTTGCTGGAAATAACATGTAACAAAACTTACAAAAACATAAGACACACATAATACCACCTAGCTGCCCATGGTAATTCCCATACCACCCATGGGGTTTTTGGCAGCGAGGGGGGTGGCATCAGAAGAAGGGCTGTAAATATTTTCCTATTCACTCCTTAGAAAGACCCTCTCTCCCACTTTTGCCCTAACAAAAGACCCAAACATGCCTTAATTTATACACCTCATGGATGGATGACATCCCACAGGGAGAATGAAGCTCAAGCAGCATGAGGTAAATCTATTTATTCCTTAGTTTTCTCTAGCATTCCTGACTGAAAAGCTTATATTATATTAGTGTTATATACCACCAGTTAGTTAAAATAAAACATAAGCATTTACATTTTCCATTGATCCTGTCACTTCAAAGGCACTTTTCCCCCCTTCCTTCAAGAAAACAGCAGGAGAGGGAAAACCCACCATCAAACATGCCTGAGAATGTGAATTAATGAGACTCTCTATTTAAAGATTCTTGTTGCTTCAAGCCCAGCTGAAAACAGCTGGTTTACATTTTTTCTTTAACTTCCCCGTGGACAGTGAAAAAGGATTCACTAAATATTTCTGAAAATTTTATTCTTACAGCATTGTAGCAGTGCCAGGCAATATGAAAGCATGTTATCATCAAAACATAACCCCACTATCTTGTACCAAGAAAATTTGTATTTTTGTTACAGGCTGAACATCTGATTAATGTTTACAAGATTGCAGGCAGTGTTATCTTAAAAACACTGATTTCAGATGAGGTGTTCACAGGCATCACATACCTGAGAGATCCAGTAAGACAGAACCAAACAGGTAAAATCTGCTTCTATCTCAATTTGGGCTGCCTGTAAAGCAGTTTTGACAACCTAAACCTTAAACACGGAAGCTGCTAAAAAAGTATTATGTTACAAATTGCAAGGTATGTTTCCTTGTAAACAAAAAAAATACTAAAAAAGCTAACATCTTAACAACTCAGCTGCAGAATACAGATAAATTTAGATACTAGTCAAGGACTTTTCTGCTGTCTGATAGAAACCCTATGGTAGTAAAAAACCTCAATCACAATACTTCCCCATTTTATACAGGGAGAGTGGCTGTTATGTATGACACAGAAGATCAAACTGATGCCTACAAGCAACCTGCAAGTGATTCCATATCCTGGTAATGTCATTGATGAAGACAAGTCAACACCATCTAAATGTATCAGTACAACTTGTTAATAATCACAACTTCACTAAGGTGTTCCAATTAAACCTTATGTTTTTCATAATGAACACATTTACTAAAATATTGGAATGGCAATGGCATGTTTTGGCAGTTCCTAGTCAAATGTAAAGAAACTCCATGCTAAGTGTTCTGGAAACAGATGAAATTAGTTCATGCTATACCTAGAATATTTTTTGACATTCAGTGTTGAAATAATCTTTTTCTCATCTGCAAAGAAGTCGAAACTAATTAATACTCACCATTTGATGTCTTCTGCAGCTCTGCCTTCAAATGTTCAACTTCCTCCTTCAACTTTTCCTCAGTTGCATCTGTTGACTCTTTCTTTTTACCATTTCCTTTTCCACTCAAGGCCTATTAAAAACCACAGTTGCTACAATTAATTTTATTTTCATTAGTCTGATAGTAATGCAAAATATCTGGAGAATGTCAGGCTTGATCTTGCAAAGTCTTAGGTTTTATCAAATGTCAACCTGATACATGCAAATAGTTATGATAGAAAAAAATCCTCCCAAATTAAAAAAGAGGAAATAAACAAGCTCAGTGCTTTAGGTAATGGTATACTTGTAATTAGAATGGTGTTATCTCCTGTGTAAGAGTACTTTTCATGTCTGCATCAAGTATGCAACTTTAATTTAGGTTACAAAATGGATTTTTCAGAAGATACACACTGGGACTCTCAGTGACAGAACACTGCCATGTTTACATGCAACTGGTTCTAATTCTCTCCTTGTAGGTTTGCAGCTACTTTAATCTTCAGAATAGTTCCATATCCAGATTCTATTTCCAGTGAAATTCAAGACGAAAACCAGGAAAGGATCCAGGAAGAGTCCTGTAAACACTTCACACAAGAACAGTATATTCCCTGTACTCCAAAAATGTTGGCACTACTATACTTATGCACCCTCTTAAAGTGTAAGAATAGATCCCACAACAAGATCCTTTTCTCATAAAACTGTATAACCACAAATAATCTCTGTAATAGCAAAAAAAGTAGTAAATGCTTAACCGGAAAAAGAAAAGTAAAACAACTGAGACAAACAGCTGTTAGGTGAACTAACAATATCAGAGCTTACCAGGCACAATCAGGAGAAAAGGGGAAAGAGTATTTTAGGAAGAAGAAAAAGGACTGTTTATAAAGACTGGTAAACAATCTAAGGCAAAAAGCTGAAAAAAAATTTCCAGAAGCTATTTAATCAAAGAGCAGAGATGACATTTAACTGCTGGTAACAAAACCATAGCCAATTGTCGTCTTAGCTTTGTGCTCACCTCTTTCTATGAGTATGCAAATAACTATTTCAGTAAACTTTTATCTTAAGTCCTGTGCTCCATGGAACCTCTGAACAGGTGACAGTGCAGACCTTGTACACCAGAGTAAACCCACAGTATTTATACTTGCAGCCAGTGCCTCACATACAATTGCTCTCACTTCTCTCCAATGGTGGAATGAAGCACACTTGTAAACAAACACAAATGTGGGGGCCAAGCCACAGAGAAGCCTAAACCATAGGATGTCTATAAAGTTAAAATACTCTGATCCTGAACACTTCCCAGGTCTTTCACAATGGAGATCCAGCCACAGCCTGCTGCCTGTACTTGTGGCTACCTGTGTTTTTGCAAACCATGCAATTAAACACACAAATAAAACCAGATAGGACTACAGTTTCCAATTTCTGGCTATCACTTACAAGCAGCTAGGAGAATGTGTTGCTAAGAGAATGTGAAAGCAGAACAAAAAACAGGACTTTTGGCAAAACCCCAACAAGACAGAGAAGAAAAAAAAACCATACCCGTAGGCAGTAAAGAGACAAATGCCATGGCTGAGGGAAGAATTTGGATCACTTTGACAAAATACCAAATCCCAAAATTTTGGAATAATTTTATACTTGGGAAACAGGAAACACTTAACACAGTCTAGTGATCCTTGTTTTACAACAGCTCTCAAACAACTGGATTTTTTGTATCCCTTCTAGTATTTTTTGTCCAGAGTCCTCCTAGGAAGGTTTATTACAAAAAAATGACAGTGCCAGTAACCATAGACACTGCTTTAGACAAACTGGAAAGAAACCTGTACACATCCACAGGGAATTTAGTTTTGACAATTTGCTGGACTCTAAAAGCCTTCTTCCTATGTCTAGATGTCTGAACTCAGCTTGGGGTCCAGACTCTTCAAACAGAAGTTAAACTAAAAGTTACAAGAAAAAATTTCATACAGTTATCTTGATTATCTTTGATGCCTTTCCTTCCTGAATAGTTAAGTATTGAACCACACCCTAATCATTCTTTGCATAAAAATAACATCTCTTCAGTCTGTTGGTGGTTTTTTTTTTTTTAAAAGAAATTTTTGTTAGTATTCTCATTAATACTACAACCGTGTCCTACTAAGAAAGGGAAATATTCTGAGATTGAATCAAAAGACAGAAGAATACAAAATACATTAAATACAAAAGATTAATTTTACAAGTTAGAAAATGCATTCAGGACTTGAGAAAATCCTATTAAGAAGAAACAGTCAGAATGAAAATGGTTATATAGTAGGCTTTTTCATCCTGCTACAGCCTCAATCTAAACAGGCAACTGTTTGCAATAAAAGGAATAAAATTAGTGTCTCGCTCTACTTTGTTACGACTAAATTCAGAGAGATATATTAAGAATCTATTACTACTGGATGAAATTTGTACTGGAAAGACAAAACTTTATTTATGTGGTTTTCTTCAGTTTCCCTTGTTAATAAGATGCTACTGTAATTTGCTTTCAGTATTCTGAATTACATATTGTAAAAATTTGTAAAAATATTTTCAACCAGAAGGAATAAAATGATAAAGCATTCCACAGCAAACCATCCCCAGAATATGTTGTCCTAACTACTGGCTGTATAAGGAAGTTACTGAAGAAGCTCAAAGATACCTCCTGCAGCCTTTCATTCTCGGCCATGTATATTTTGGCTGCTTCAGTAGCATCATTGACTTGTGTTTCCAGAGCTGCATGAGATGTCATCTCTTTTGCCAACTGAGTAAGAAGGGTAACAGTACGTCTCAATACACTGGTGAAGAAAAATAATGAACAGAACTGTAATTTACAGCACAAATAATAAAAAAAACCCAAACCACAAGTGAAAACCAAAACAACAAAAATCAAACAAAACATCCAACAAACCAAAACAAGCCCTTTTCTCTCTTAGCAGCAGATGTAAAACTAAAACCAGAAGAGGGCTGTTTGAGCACCTTAAGGGAAACATTCAGGCTCATTGATGACAAATAGTAAGAGAGACTAAAAATATTTTCACCCATTAACATTCTGTTTTTTACTAGATACAGAACCACCCTCCTTCTAAATACCCACAGCCATTAAAGGGTCAGAGACCTGACTGTTTAAAGGCTGTTTAATTATTGTTCTATGACCCAGTATTTTTAACAGGATTGATCTCCAAATGCAAGAGCCAAACAACAAAGTGAGTACAGTGAAGAAAAACACAAAAACAATCACACAACTTCATAAACAGCCTTGCAAGAATAAAATTAGCAGTATGAGCATAATACTCTTCAAAGTACTATCAACACAGCTAAATCAGAACACACATGGATGTCAGCACTGATATGGCACCTCAGAGGACAAGGTCAGACCAGCAGACGGGTGTCTCTGTCCTATCCAGAGGACAGTCTCCAGGGTCTATGGCCCTCCTTTTTTCTGCAGTTGGCAGATGAGGGGCTCAGCTGGCCCCAATATCCTCACTATCAGGTAATTTTCCTCACCTGTACCCAATACTCTGCAATCACCAAATCCCACAACTGCTGTTGTCTTGACAGAAGTGACAAAATCCCAGACTCCTCCACTTAATGAATCTCCATATAGCACCTTGTGGAATTCTCCTATTGGCTAATGGGCTAAAATGAGCCAAAACTGACACAAAGAATGAACTAATTACCCTTTCACACTAGACAGGGTCTCAAGTTGGTTGGGTGATGGTACAGTAGTACAGTATAAGGCAACCCAAGGAACACTTTCCTGTCGCCTCTCTGACAGACATAATGTCTGTTTCATGGATAAGCAAAACAGCTCTACTAAGAAAATTTCTTTTTTTTCTAGTGACTACTGGAGGAGTATTTATTTCTCCTAAACGTTGGTGAAAGGTCAGCAGCTCAGAAAAACTTCAAGAGCAGAGCTTTTATACAACATAATCTAATGGGGTCACCTGACAAGTTTTCTTCCTTGAAAGTTGAATGTAAATAGGATCCTGAGACACCAGCTTCCAATTCTTGTGTAGGACACAATCCAGCTACCCTCTTGGAGCAGAGATTAAAAACACATTTGTGCATATTTTCTTAACCTTTCAGTAGGAATACAAATAACTTGATACATTCCCATCACTACTGAGCAAAGCTACAGCCACATTGTTTTTTTCCAAAGCTTTTCTGCTCAAGTTTCACATTTATTTTTCCTTGACACTTCTTTATGCTCAATGGTGTGCAAGAAGGGCCACATATCACTCTAAGGGGACAAAGTCTGTGATTTACTTGCTCTGTGTTCCTTGTGAGCATTGAGGCAATGTCAAGCAGCCCAGTGAAGGACACTCCTTGTCCAGCCACCACAAAAATGTACAAGTAGGAAATCATCAGACCAACATGTCTGTTTCTGTTTGTTCATATTGTCTGTGTCCAGTGACTTCATGCCTCCTGGCCCACCTGATAAGATCTGCAGGTTGCTGGGGCTACTGATTCACAATTTCCTTTACCCTATTTTAGTAGCTGTACTTAAACATCCTGAAAGAGATACTACCAGACTTAAGATCACAACACCATTGCAGGCAACTTGTCACAAAGTGTTTGATCTGAAATACAACTGAAATTCTCCTTGAAAGCTGGAATATTATCCTACAATTCTTAAGTTCAAGCTTGAGCTGAAGTGGCTCAGGTCAGGTTCAAGCTTTGCTTCTAAACACAGCAGGGTGCAATGACATCAGCTTGCCAGATAATAAAATTATTGAACAGTACGTGTTTTTGAGGGGTTTTTATTCCAGTTTTCCATGTGCAAAACAAAGGGTGCAAGTTTAAGGAAGGAAATGAGTGAGTATTCCCCAAGAAACTTCTGCAAAATACTTGTTTTCTCCAGCATTCAAAATGTTTATTTCCATGTGTTGCTCACATATCCTTCCAATCTTCCAACAATTGTAAGGTATTATTTTCCCTGATCTTACTTGCCTTGTAGCCAACCTGGTCACGATTAATTCTTTAATCTCCTGAAACTGTCCTTCTGATCTTTGTTTTACAATTACTTTGTGCAATAATTCCTGTAATAAACATACTATGTAAACATTAGAAAAACGTTATACTTACAGCCAAAGAAATAAGGAAAAACCTGAGAGATACAGGTTTCTTTGTGACCGAAAGAGTTTCATCTGAATATGATCAAAGGCACTGCTGTTGACATTTGTAGCCTTTTCATTCACATGAACAGATGAGTATTTCCTGACTTCTCTAACAGCATCTGCAAACAAAAACAGTCTGTTCTTATTCACATATGTGGGTGTGCATGCATGCTAAACGAGACTTTAGTTCTAGAAATACATACTTTGACTACTTTTTGCTCAGCAAACAGTAATAGGACAAATAGTGACATCAGTTATGTTATCCATATATTTTAAAGATTGGTCTTGATAAATCATGAAGTATTCCAGCACATTCCCAGAAATATGACAAACCATTGCCCAAAGCATGCCTGAACAGGTCTTTCAAACACTTGTAGCAGCCACCAGGGATGAGGGCAAAGCAATTCACTCTCCAGATGTTACCAAAGACCCTATGGTGTCAAAATGTCACTGCTGACAACTGAGTTAAAATTCCCCAGTGGACAAACAGTGAGAAAAGAGAAAGACAAGCAAAAAGTAGTATTTGCTCAAGTATTTGCTTCACACAGTTTTTTTAAGGTATGCATGTGTTTTAGCAATGACAGAAGGGTCAAGCTTCAATCACAGATGGAAAAATTATTTCTTTAACATCCATCAAAATAGGAAGATTGCAGTAACAGGGAAGTACTAACAGTAGTAACTACTAACTGTAACAAGATCATAAAAAGAATGGAGGGGGAAAGCTACAACTCAGCTTTCTTTCATCTGCCTTTTCATACATCTTTCAGTTTCCTTTCATCCATTACATACTCCTGATAGTTCTGCAAAAGGGCCAGTGCACTGCAAACACCTTTCAAAGGACAAAATAATTAATTAGGACTTACATCCACATAAACCCCAAACTGAACTCAGTTAAGAGTTCGTATTTCAATCTTTAAATATAAGCCACTCCGACAACCAGTACAGCACCTTAAATCTCTTCCTGCACATCAGTAAATATATATATTTCATGACATGTTCTTGCAGAATATTTTAGCCAGATGTTTTTAAAATGCTGCTGCATTTGTCTAAGCAGGCAAAATGAACTCCAAAGAAAAGCACGTGTGAATACCACCACTTATGACTGTCTCATATGTCTAAGTTATTTAGATGGTTAAAAAAAAACTCTCAAGCAAAGCTTCAAACAATGCACTGAAGACCAGGAGCAAACAAATACCTGTTCCCATGCTATAGGAAGAGTCTAGGCCTGCAGTAACCTATCACTTCATGCTATGGGCAGGTATCTCATCATTACCTCCCTTTAGCCCAATTTTATCTTTCCACAAAATCAATGACCATGACTAACTCAAAAGGTAACTCTGACTGAAGTTTTCAACAGCAGTTCAACAGAGTAAATTAAATACATTAATTCTCAATCTTTAGCCATGTACACAAACAACAGGACGGGCCTGCTGGAGCATTCTTGCACTTCTCCATCCCAAGATTTGCTTTCACACAGCTTTCTGAGTTTTATACCTTTCCTATTTCCCACAAAAAACATAATTTTTTCTTCCTATTTCAAGTAGCCTGGAATTAAGTAGCATGTATATTCTAAGGCACTGGAAATACTTATCTCCCTGAAACACAGAACTGCCTTCATCACTGAAATACAGGAGATGCCTACCACACAACAGTCAGGAGAGACATTAAATGAAATCAGTCAGGCATATGGTAACCATTAAAGCTTCACTCTTACTTCACAGACTGTAGGATCTACCCAGAACAAATGTAGCCAGCAGCTGTTTTGTATTTGTGCGGAGCAAAAGTATTCAAACAGCCCAGTGCTTTGATATATTCTGGTCTTCTATTTCAACAGCAAGGAAGAGTGCCATCTGCTGCATGATGTGCAGCTCAGCCAAATTCTGGTGTTAAACAAGTTCATTTACCTGTGTGAGAAAGGAAAATGAAGCAGCAGCCTAGACTAAGCTCCAATTTTCCTTCTCATCCACTCAGTATATGACAATTGCATTTGGATTCCTAAACTGGATGTAGTATTAGCCCTCTCCTCCTTCATTCCATTGTATAACTTTTCAATAAATTAGCTGACTCACACTAGGCTTGAAGCCTTTCCATTAGTTTAGTGATATAAACTCAATGTACCAGGTTTCTTTTACCCATTTGTTAAGAAATTATCTAACACTTACCAAGAAACAAGATGATCAACAGAACTATTATTGTAAGGAACATCTTGTTCCAAAATACTGCCACTTTGCTCCACAGAGGAAACGTAAAAATCTTCTGCCATCTGTAAGATAGAATTGTGTTATTCAAAAATAATTAAGCACTAAAAGAAGAGCATTATAACCCCACAGAAGAGAGCCTTGTTATTGATAAGAGACTTGCATAAGGTCTCTGAATAGCTGCTTTAATTGCAATATCATTTATATGTTAACTTCTCCAGTAATCCAACTTCTCTTTTTTTTTTTTTTTGTTAATACAGGCAAAAACAGTTGGTTCAACTTGCAAATTTTTTGAATGATAGCAGGTACTCTGCAAATGTGTTTTATTTTAGCCTATACTTTAGCTAGCATTATGCTGTATTCAGTGCTGACTATAACAAGGGATAGGGTAAAGACTGTGAAACCCATTTTATTATTTTTATCCACTAATATCTCTAATAATTCTGAAGTACAAGGAATGTTATTACATTCTAACTTGTAGTGACAACAAAAAAGACAAGTCTTGTGTTCCTGTTTTGTTAAGGGTTAAAGCCTCCTTTCCAAGCATGAATTTGGTGGCTAAAGAAGCAACTTCTGGTGAGGCCAATGCTGGCATAGACATTTTTTTTAAACAATTAGTTGCCTATTTGATATTGCTGCATGTAGGGCTATGGCACAAGTCACACCTGCAGCACAAAGAAAGAACATCCAATGTGCTCAAATGAATTGAAACGAGTGATAGGAGAGCATCTACTGACCTTTCTTTTACTGCAGGTTAGAATCTGTGCTACTGCACAAATGAAATAATACCTAGTCGTGCCACAGGGGTGTAACATAAACATACCACTCACCATCTGATTATATGAGGTAAAATTTCCTACCTTTGTTAAGACTATTTATACTTCTCGGGGACTTAAAATTTGCCCTCTAACAGCAGTTTCCAACCTATTACAAATTTAATTTAAATAAGACTGCAGCATAGTCATCTTCTATAGTTCTTCCCAGTTCTCCACCAGAAAGAAAATGTTTTAGCATTGTGAATACAAAAGCCTCATTTAAGTCTTCTAGTACAATCTGAACTCTCTACAGCAGACACCACAGTCTATGCAAAACAAAAAGCTTACTTCAAGCTACAACTAAATGAAGCCAATTCACTAACTATTTAAATATGCAAATTTTAAGCTCCATACTGACCTCCACTTAAGAAGTGATTCTTTGAAGTATGACCTTAGATAAACTATACTAAGCCAACTAAACTAGCCAAGTTATAAAATGATAAGGCTAAAAATATGGATCTCTTTACTGGAAAAATCTTCCTATGTTTTATTTTTCCTCAACAAGTATTGACACTAACATTTACTAAAACTCCTCTTCCTTTCGGTGACAAAAGTCATATAAATATAAAACTTCCAAACTATTATACTACCCACCATTTTAGATGTACTACACCTAGTAGAACAGATCTGTCTCTGTGTATTTGCATTTTTATATTGTCAATTTACTTGTTCCCCAGAAACTTATAAAGTTGTTAGCAAATTTGAAAAAAAAAAATTAAAAAATGTGCACACACAAGAGAGATGACAGATCCATTTGAAGACTGACAACTGAGTAAATCAAAACTTCCAAGACCAGCAGTTTCCCACCTGTCAGTAACCATGCGTGCCTTAGTGCTGACAGAACCAGCTCCCAGGCCACCAAGATGTGTCAGGCAGGGCTGCTGCCCTCTGCTACTGTCACAGCAGCTACACCTGATTTTTAACCCCATGAGATTCCTGCAAGCTTTGTTAAAAAGTTAATTGCATATACCACATAAGGGATAAAGTGATTTCACTCTTTAGGAAACCAGTCTTCAGAGGAGTAGCTGAATGCTTCAAAGCAAGCACACAAATCTATTCTTTCCATATAATTAAAAGCACTGTGTTTAATGCCTGAATAAATTTTGGTAAAGCTGCACATTACAAATTTGGTTTTCAGTCACAAACACCAGACTCTGTTTGCATCATAAGTGAAACATATTTCAATACTCTCAAAGTATTCTGCTTGTGACATCAGCCTGCAAAAATTCTTGCAACTAGTTTCCTCACATAAGCCATTAATAACCTGATCATTATGACTCCCATAATACTTTTCTCCTCTTACATAGTTGCACTTTTGCTTAGAAAACAATAAGAAATGCAACTCAATAGCGTGTGTTGAAATGCTCAACTCTTTGCAAGCCAACTTGTAAAAGACCAGAAGTTGAATTAGATTTTAGAACAGTTTCAGTTTCTCAAGCCCAGGAAACACGCCTAACCATTGGTACAATTTTCAAGACTCCTCCACAGGTTTAAGTAGTTAAATCCACACTTTCCACAACAATTCTCGTTCCTTAAGAGGACGAGTAAAAGCTACATCATTCTAAATATACCTAAAGATGCAGGAAATGAACACTCAACACTTTTCACAGAGCACTGCTGAGACAGCACATTAAAAAAAAAAAAAAAAAAGCTTTCAAGTTTCATTCTGCTTGTTGTTTTGGGGAATTGTGGGTTTTCTGTAGGTTCGGTTCTTCTTTTAAGACTTCCTGATATTCTGAAAAGATATCAAAAGTCTGCTTCTCTTGGAGGGAAATAATATTACAAAATCTGAAGAGCTACTTACATGAAACAAGATAATGCTGTAAGTCAGACCTCTGCATAGTAAGGGTAATATATTAATTTTGTTTCTCTCCCTTACTGCGTGCATTTATTTTACAAGAATTTATTATTTTCTTAATGTTTGTGTTGTGTTCCAGAAGTAGTACTATTTTCTTAATCTCTGTATGAGTTTTTATAGACTTTTACAGAGGCCTTGATTCCAATAGTCCTGAACCTTCTGCTTCAAACTCCAGGCTTTTTTTAAACAAGTTATCACAAATTCCTTGCAGCCGTTACACACAGTTTGCCGCTTGAACAGCTGACGTCTTATCTGTTCAGCACCCACAATGCCTACTGTACACCAAAACATAACGTTGCACCTCACAAATCTGACAAACGACTGCTGAAAAACCCGCACTCTGCTCTCATTTCTTAGCCAGATGCCTTCCTCTGTGCTCCTGCTCCACAGCTCTGGGAGAAGCCATCCCACCTGCCGCAGCACAGCGGGGGCTCCTCTGGACACCGCTGCTCCTGCATGAATCAGCACTGCGCACAAAACCTAAAGAGGCTTGCGATTCTTGCAGCTCCTGTCCCAAACAACATTCCTTCGGCTTTCTTCACAACTAACTAGTTTACGATGCAGTAAAGCTCCGTTTTTATGAAAACAGAGGCGTAAAAAAAACAAACTGGTAAGAAGAGTTGTACTGCTCAGCAGACCTAAGTCCTCCTACCTCAGCGGAGAAATGAACGGCAGGCAGAGCACGAGAATTACTCCGATTTCGCCGTACAGAAAAGCAGCCACTGCCGTCCACTGGAAAGTCATCGTCCCGGCGGCCTGCGGAGGAACGGGCGGCTCTGACTTCCCCTCCCGAACGGCACCGGGACAGGGAGATGGGGACCGGGACAGCCCGGGGCCGCGCCGGCCCGGCGGGCAGAGCCCCCGCCAGCGGCCCCGCGGGCTCCTCCCGCCGCCTCCCGCCCCACAGCGCTGCCGGCGCCCCGCGCCTCATCCTCCCTTCCTCCCGCCCGCCCGGCCTTCCAACCTCGTCAGCGCCGGCACGCGGCGCAGCTGATGGCGGCCGACGGGCGGGAGCGGGGCCTCACGGCCGGGGCTGCGGAAGCGCGGGCCGGTCTCTCCGCCGGCACAGGGCGGGGCGGCCGGGGAAACGAGGTGTCTGTGCGGACACGGTGCCGCCTCCGCCCTGCCCGGGGGATGTGGGCCGGGACGGGGCTGAGTGACACGGCGGGGGCGGAGGCGGAGGGCAGCCGACCCTGCCCCGCCGCAGAGGCCGCTCGGCCGCCCGGGCACGCGTGAGGCGCCGCCGGCGGAGCGGGCCCGAGAACGACGGGCACGGAGTTACCGAGGGGCTGCACCTCTGATGGGAAACACGCTGAGAAGGGTTCAAATGAACATTATCTCTTTCCTTTCTAGGTAATGGTTCTAAGCAGTTTGCTGCGGAATCCTGCTGTGATCATCCCACCGCTCCATGACTCGAGCTTAATCGACTGGGGACTTCAACTCTGCTCTCCATCGTTATCAGTTTCTGAAGTTCAGTTAAAATACCGCGTGTGCCCGTCCATTCCCTCCTCCATGTGTTACACTACATTACTGTCTTAAAAGCCAGTAAATAATTTCCTCAAGGAAAACAGATCAAGTATTCATAAAGACAGCACAAATAACAACCGAACAAGTCTCAAACTGTCAAACCAGCCTGTTAGGGCCTAATGAATAAAATAAACCAGTATTTCTTCAAGAAAGCCCTGTTCTATCCTACTGTCCTGCGCAATGCTGTTTATCAGCATACCAAGGCTCCAAGCACATTATTTCCATGCAGCTCTCCTTTTCTGCCCCTGCATAAGGACATCCTCTGATTACTTTTTCCTTTTGATCCTAACAGATCCTGAGGTCCTGTCAGTGAAAGAAGTTACTTTGTCTACCTGGGCATCACCAGCACTCTTTGACACAACTACTTGCTTTGAGGAATTCTTTCCCAATGAAGTTCCATCAACATGAAACAGATAAAATGCTGTAAACAGTAGTTTTGTTACTCTAATCTATTGGAACTGACATGGGGTGCAAAGTTCTTGCACAAGCAGTTTTCAGCAGAGCTGTCTGCAGCTCCTCACAATCTGAAATTGTTTACTTACAATTTCCCAGGTCTGCAGCCTGGGGATGGAGCCAGCGTGTCAACAATTTCCTAGTTGCTGCCAAGCAATGTCTGGATGAAAGGTTACATCCCAAATAATTGTTTATGCACAACAAATATTGGAGAGAGATTCAAGGAGTCATTTCAATCCAATATACACAGTAGAAATAGCCCCAGTTTTAAGTAGTATTTCTAACACATTTTCATAAAGATACTCAATCAGCACTATAGACAAAACAGCCTCTTAGAATGTTCTGGTTATTACAATATAGCTATTGGCCTACAGCCACTACACTGAAGCTGTTAAAATGTGAATAAAGACTTGAATTTAATTAGAGAGGTTTCCATTTCTGAGCTGCATACTCACCTCCTTCTAGCACTGTAAGCTGCTCTCCCACTAGCATAGCCTCACACTGATAGGACTGTATTCACTTGTCCCTGATGCCAGAGACTTGGAGTTGCTTTTTCACTTCAGAGGCTTCAGAAAATCTCAGACAGACTCACAATGAGTGTGACTGCTGTGCCCTTTCTTTGCAGCTGATGCATGTTCTCCACCAACCTAAAATGAAATCTGAAGAAAAGAGATGTCTCCTGCAAATATCTGTCAGATCTCTCTTCTCCTGTTGAGTGCAGTCTGCTGCTCCTGGAAGGGATTCTAACTAAAGCTGTAGAAGTCTGGGTTGTTGATCCAAGGCTGTCTCTCTCATACTGAATGACTGTATGATGAATATGATGCCATACAATATGTATATATATATAATGGCTGGCTGCTTTAGGGGAAAAACTTCACAAGCCTTCAAACATTACAGTTAAAAGGAATTCTTTCCTCTTCCATCAGGGAGGTGACAAAGTATTCAGAAGCAGAAACAGCAGGTTAGAGGAGTGAAATCAACTCATACTCTTCTGAAACAAAAGGAAAGTTTAAACTTGCTCTGTTCTATTTTGGCTTCTGTGACAGCCTTATTTACTGCTTTTGCCCAACCATCAACCCAAGAAACCTAAGTAATTTAATAGGCAATAGAGAAAACTGAACTGTATAGGCTGTGTGAGGGTCCTGGGGTTATTGCAGAGGATAAAAGTTGCAAAAAAATAGAGGTATTATGAAAATATGATACTGTTGTGCAGGGAGGGATGAACATAAAGGACAAAATCAGTTACAGGAGGCAAAGAACATAAAATACAAAACAAAGCTTTGTATCTTATGTTACTTTCTCTGTCCTTATGCTACAACTTTTAAAAACTAGAAAACAGAAAGACTGACCACCTGGTGACATTAGGAGTCAGAAGGACTATGTCCAGTGATTTTAAACTGGAAATTAGTATTTTTCCATATTCAAATGTCTTATAATGAAAAATATGACTATATTCTAAAAACAACACTGATTGCTGAATAACTCTCATCCTTAGCAATTTATGTATATTGGAACAGTAGGGTGTTCAAAGTATGGCTTAAAGACTCCAACTTTGCAGTTTATTTTATGGAAACAGAGTGAAGCATGTTCAGATGCATACAAAATTCAGAATGGAAGGTGTACAATTCATTTCACTGTTGAAAAGGGATGATGAACTTCCACTGACTTTTATGATACATAAAAGGCCAGATCAAGCTCTCCATAATTACTACCAATATTAACAGCAACCTAGATCTTGTACTTCAGGCAGAAATCTCTGTGATTAATCTCACACAGGCACAACAACTGCTGCCTTCAAAATCATCAAGTACTCAGTTCCTAAATAGGTCAAGGTATTTCCAGTCCTCTAAAATTCAATTTTCCCACTACTACAGAAAAAAATAAAGAATGCTTTTAATTTGTGTTGATTATATGTAATAATTTTTTCCTCTCTGCTCTTTGAGGCTAATGGGATAGTTTGCTACATATAGTAATTGCTAGCCAATCATAAAACTCTTTAAAAAATGGCAATGAAGGGCTTAGTTAATACTTTCACAAATCCTTTTCTTCTACAATTCAGTTACATAGTTTTACTTCAGAGAAGACTGGAGGCATTTCAGAACTGAGAACTGTGTTGCAACATAATTGGATGAACTTGATACTGAAAATTTGGCAGTACAAAACACCTAGTCATGCAGTGGGAAGAAAGAATTCTTGCTCTAAAACTTGGAGCTCATAATTTACATGATAAAAATTATTTGAGAAAGGTGAAGTATTAGAAGCAGTATTAATTACTGAAGACACTGCTAAGAATTTACCTGGAATGCTATACAGAATTATGCCCAACTAATGTCAAGAAAACATTACAATCCAGAAGAGTGAAAAAATAGTGGTCTGAAGGAATGGAGACACACCAAAAATGGTTGCAGAGGTTGTCTCAATTAGGCTAGGAGAGCAAAGCATGTCTGTAGTTTTCCATTTGTTAGCACATTGGGAAGGTGATCATATCAGAAGAGTTATGTAACTTCACTGCCTTAAATAGTGAACTGGACTTGATGAATTGGGTAATGCCTTTCAAACTTCTGTTTACATGCCTAAATCATGCACATTCATTATGAAAAATGATCAAGTATTTTATTGTATTGCATTAAAAATCTATGATAATTTAAGATAACTGAACTATGAAAAGATTTGGAGAGTAGCATCAAAAGCAACCTTTCCTCCTCCAGACTGCTGTAGAATAAAAAGTATTACAACTGCATACAAAACCAAGTAATTTATTTAGAAAATTTGGAATTATTCACGTGTATATTCATAGAACAATCACAGTCAGAAAACTCAGCAATTTTTGGTATGATTTTCTGTGCAAAAATGAAGAAAAAAAAATATTTGATTACAAATAATTGTACTGTAAAGTTTCGTGAAATTTCCCTTGCAGCTGGTGTGTAATGTTATTATCTTGTTCTAATTTTCACTATTTCACTTCTATATAATGATTCAAAGCCAAGTGGCTGTCATGCTTTGATAAGCAACATGCCAGCAGGCAGAAAGGACTCAGGGAGCCCCACTGAGAGAATCTGTCAGCTTTTTTATGACCTAAAAAGTTATGGCTTGGTAGATGATAGGAGTTTAATCTTGTATACAATTATTCTACAGTAGATAAACAAATTTAGTTAGATTGAACTTAAAAGTCTTGTTTTTTAGATTCAGCTAAGTTTGTACTTAAACTATCTCTTAATTTTCCTTTTTTCTTCTTTCCCTGTTCATTTTCCTTCTCTTTTCTTTCCATAATTGTTTATCTATTCTGTGTTTCTTTTGCTGTAAGAAGTATAGAATTTTTCTAAGTTATAAGCAAATTACAAAGTTTTAGGCTGCACAAGAAACATCAAAAATTTTAAAAACGATAGTATTATGGGCTTTAAGGTTTTGTTATCGAATATTATCTAAAGCAGAAACTTCTCTAGTTGCTCCCTTTGTATTCTTTTGGTCTGAAATGACTGTCATAATAAGTAGTCTTGATTTTAGGAAGTTTAATGAAAGAAAAGCCCTAGTTTTGCAATCATATTGCTGTAAGCAATTATCTGGTAAAATACTGAATTAGCGGGGCTTTACAATAATCAATACTCTCTGCAGTAGTGCATTGTAAATCAAATTCCACATTTGTAGAATCTTGAATATTCTCTAGAGTAAAAAATGGGGACATAAAAATATAAAGTATCATCCAAATGATAATGTTTTGCTGCGCTGAAAATACTTACACAATATTGCCACAAAATGTGACTAAAAAGTAAAAACCCAATCACAACTTTTACAGTTTATCAACAATTGCAAAAGACAAGTTTACAAAGGACTAACATACTTTCATTTACCACACACCATAACGGTCATTCAGATAATCCAGTACTGCTGAGGTACTTGATAAAACATTAAAAACCTTTTTTTCTTGTTTTGAAGTTATGCGCTCCATCATGTACATTAAGTGGTGGTGAAAACATGTAAAAGGAGTTCCATGCTCAAGAGCAATGTCAACCCAGTCCTGGATGCACTGAAAAGGTGTCTCTTCATATCCTGCAAACATAGCTGGATTTGCCAAGAGTCCTCTAGCCACCATTATACCTTCAAATTGGAAATTAAAGCAGTAAGTTACATTCCAGTTTGAATTTTATCTTAATCTTCCTGATTATGTACAGCAGCCTTTGGGACAATGACCCAAAGCCTATAGATAGTAATGGGAGAACAGTGGAGATGAATATTGCAGCTGTATCAGAGAAATCCATTGAAAAAGGCAAACCTCAGACTTATCAACACATTCCAATAATTTTCAAACTAAACATAGGTCACAGATGCATTTCTGATCTTCTTTTGAAACTGCAACTAATCAGGACTTTGTTTTTATTTGCTACACACATTTATTGCCCTTATAACATAAAATTACAAAGGAAAGACACAACAGGACCAATAATTTTCTGTGCAACTCAGTCTATTCACTGTCCTTCTTCCACTAAGAGCTCCACAGCTCAATTAAGTAAATTTTAGGACTTTTGATCTGCAGCAAATCTTTCTGAACAAGTGTATAGTGTATTTGCAACTCTAATCCCATTCTATCATATATATCCATACAAGTTCTACTGTAATTTTTCTGTAATTAAGGGATTCTGTTTTCCTGCACTATGAACATACAATCCATCATTCAGTCTTCTCTTAAAAAACAGGGTGATCAAAAATGAAAAATTTATTTCGTCATTGTCAATGACAGAAAAAAACCCAAATGCTTAATATTTTTACTACTGAGGAAGGTGAGCTGGACTATAAGAATATATTTTTGAATTATCCATTTCCTTCCAGCTCTGTATTTGAGGGGAAAGTCACTGTAAGCAGCATGGCAGTTCAGTTGTTCTCCTTCCTGTTTTCCTCTAGCTGAAAGACACAAAATCTGTATATTACCTTTTCAGATCATAGTTTCCAAATTTCCATACTGTCTTGAAACCACAGACAGTTGCAGGAATCTATTGTGACTAAATAACTGCAAAAAAGTCATATTTTATGTCTGAAATGAAAGTGCAGTGCCACACTGTGTCCTTGAAGTTAACCATCTGGCTTAACAACATATCCCCTTTCCACTGTATTCTTACTGTAAGAAATCTGCTCCCATGTGCAGGAAGTTGAGATTTCCAAGTGGAAGTTTACAGTTCTTTAAAAGATGATCAGCTCCATAAAGAGACAGAATGTCTGAAGGTCCCCCTGAACTCTACTAATGAGTGATGAGATAGCATAATGAATCACAGAGCTTTTGTAATTTGCCTCGGAAATAATTATTTGTGGCTTTGAATAGCAGTGCTCCAGTGTTCTGATGATTACCAGTGATTCTGCTTATGGGTTTTTTAAGGCATCTAAAATATCCTCTTTCATTTGTCTCCTCAAGGAGAGAAAGCACTCAAATCATGTCCTACTTACATCCAAAATAAATACCTTGAAATCTGGTTCAGTTTACTTAGAAAATACAGTATGTTTAATCTTACCATCTGCTTCTGTCAAGTGATGAACATTTTCAGCATCTTTTAGAGTTTTAATGTCTCCATTAGCCACAACAGGTATAGACATGCTTTGTTTAATTATTTTAATTGCATCATAATGCACAGGTTGATGCCTTTCTTCTATACTTCTCCCATGTACTGTAATCCATGAAACTCCAGCTGCTTCAGCTTTCTGACAAAGATCAACTGTTCTTTTTAAGTCCTCATGGATCCTAAAATGGCAAGGAATGAAAGCAGTAGGTAGTAAGTTTCCTGGCCTATATAAAAAGCACTCCTCTATAAGGAGGAATTATCACAGATTTCCACAAATAACAGTATAAAGACAATATTACTGTTAGAAAACAGTGTTTGATTTTTGGTTTTGTTTTTTTCAACATATATGAGTTTAGTATATGGAAACCGGTATTTTAACATTTCCCAATTATATCACATCTCTGTAATATACATGAATGCATCTATACATGTAATATCTCATGTAATATACCTTACAGAGATTGAGCAAGGGTACCCAAGAAATCTAAAATCAACGCGATGATTTTGCATATTTTGTGGGAAAAAAAAATCCAATTTATAGTAGTTCCCTTTCCCAGAAGGACTGGAAAATGAGTTGAAACTTAAATGATAAATAGCAAAAGTCACACAGGATATATGGTTAAATAATGGATCAAGAATGGTCATAGAATCATAGAATGGTTTGGGGTGGAAGCAACCTTAAAGACCATCCAGCTCCATTTCCCCTGCTATGGGGACCTTCCACTAGACCAGGCTGCTCAGAGCTTATCTAACTGGGCCTTACAACCTTCCAGGGATGGGCATCCACAACTTTGGGCAACCTGCTCCAGAGCTTTACCACCTCCACAGTAAACAATTTCTTCCTCACATCTAATCTAAACCTCTTTCAGTTTGCAGCCATTCCCCCTTGTCCTGTCACTCATGCCCTTGTACAAAGTCTGTCTCCACCTTTCTTGTGGACACCCTTTAGGTACTGGAAGGCTGCTGTAAGGTCTCCCTGGAGCATTCTCTTCTCTGGACTGCACACAAAGCAATGCAAAACAAGTCTACAGAAGTTTAGAAGCTGATGTAGGGGAGCAGAATGTATTCCTTACAGCAGCTGTGGGACCAGTTCCCAGTTTTGTTACCCATCCCTTTACACCCAACCACAATTGTGACTCTGCTCTCTAATAGCTCACAAAGCAAATCCTTGTGATGATACAGACTATGCATTGCTTTTCTCTTATACAAGCCCTAATCTTTTAAACTGTACTTTCATGTTTGGATTGCAAGAGAACTCTAGCTTACAATATGTTATCTGGGCAAGTAGTCAAAGGTTTTGCTGGTTCTAAGTTTTGTATTACTTGCCTCAGATATCCGAGTCAAAATATCTCAGCAGTCTTCCCATGTAAGGAAATTACTATAATGTGTAATCACAAATATTATTACTATTACACTAAATTCTTGAAGGAAAAAAAAAGGATTCTTCCATGCACCACAAACAGCACTTAAGTTTGACTTACCTTATTTTAATGGATACTGAAAATTTTGGATTGTCAATCTGACTCCGTACATGTCTCACCATATCTTTAACAAGCTCAGGTTTATTTATTAAGCAAGCACCATAACCTTCTGAAATCGCCCATCTTTAAAAGAAAAAGAATATTCATATTCTACATTTGAAGAAATGCAGATCAGTATCAGTCACATACATCAGTTTCTTTCCTTATGACCTTCAGAATGTGTGGTTAAGTAAACAGAGATATTACTGGCTGTAGATCAATTATTTGTTTGCAGTTTGGTGCAGCTTTAAGATCCTGGTTCAGTCTCCATGGTGCTACTAGAACTTTGGACAAGTTACTAACCTCTTTAAGTTCAATTTTCTGCCCACAGAATGGACTCTTAAGGAAGATAAATTAAAATTTAATCTATAGTGCATGCATAAAATAAATGATTTGATATTTCCTCTTGTCATGGATTTCTTTTAAACAGATGACAACTTCGGATTGAAAGGGAGGATTTTCTGAAATGCAAGTGAGGATATTATTTTAGTGATAATCTGGTCTCACTATTCTGACTGGCAAAAAATAACCTTTGCTTCCACTTAACAGCAGAAGTTTTGAAAATAATTTTTCTTTCAAAGGCACATAAAGTGCAGAAAATTTTGTTATTTTGAAACTAATATGCACAAGAAACAAGGGATTCAAATGTAAGCATGTATTTTTACATTTTTACAAGCCTAAAAGGAACAGACAATTTGACACAGTTAACTGTAGTTAAAAAAACCCCATTGCTTGCATGCAGAAGCCTTGGATGTCTCCAGAAGAGAGTTTTCTCAAATACTATAGTTTTAAGTCAAGAAAACCTAATTAGAATAGAGAAATTAAATATTTGTACTGTAATAATATCTTTTACTTTCCTACATTTTCCAGGTCTTCATTTAGAAAAAGACTGCCTGACAAACATGTAAGAAATAAATGGTTCTCAATTGAACCAGTTAGGGAGAATCTGACTACTCTGTTTCACTGACAAAACAAAATCTTTATCAAGTTAGGTGAGAAGTACATCACTAATGCACTATACTTACAAATTTAATAAAAGATGGAAAAATTATTTTCAGTACTTTATCTGTGTAATTTTATTTTAAAGACTATCCTTCATTTGCAGAAGTTTGAGACATAGACTTGCCTCAATATTCTGGAAATTGCTACATCATGATTCAAAACACTGCAAATTATTTGCAGCAAACCCTTTTTGGTAGTGCACATTTAACAGTTGTTGAAAAGGAATGGACACTTCTGAGCCAACATTCAGTATCTCAGAAATGAAAAAAGGCAAGTTGGGAAATACATATAGTTTTTCCAGTTCCACCATGGTGACAGGCACCTGTGTGCACTCAGACCAGTGCCTTACCACATAGACAGGTTTATTACAGCTTAAAAAGCTCTTACTCTCCTGAAATCTACTTTTAGGTTAAGATAGAAATTATGATTAAAAGCAAGACCAGCATTCTTTAGTCTCTTAATTATTTCATCATATTTACCCAGCTTTTTCAGAACTTTACCTCTGAGGACAGCCACAGTTTAGGTCTATTCCATCTGCAAAAGGACAGACGATACGGGCAGCATCACACAAAACCTGTGCTTCTTTAGCAGCAAACTGAACAATCAGTGGGTGATCACCTATGCCAATGAAAAGATAGTAAGAGATTTAAAAATCCCCAGAAAATAAAAAGAATGAGTTCTAAATTCTGAATTTTTTTTTTGTATATTATACACCTGTCTGACCACGGTCCTGGCAACCAGGTATAGGTGACCCTGCATGAGCAGGGTGGCTGGATAACATGACCTACAGAGGTCCTTCCAAGCTCATCTATTTTGTGATTCTGTAAACCCTCAATTGCACATAAATCCAGGTAACTGGCAGGGATTGCTTACAAGTGATGTCTATGTCTACTAGAAGTGGGAATTCAGACAAATGTTATTTGTCCTACACAGTTTCTGGCTTAACATACACTTTCTGATGGAAACTGGTCAGTTGCTAATCTTCCACAAAGACCATCTATGAAACTAGGCATTCTCTAATTTTCAGCAGTCTTCATGCTTCCTCTCCTAGCCTTCCCCTTCTCATCTGCAAGCTTCCCCTTTGCTGTGCTGACACAGCTATCTGTCTTGCCAGGTGGGAAACTTGCTTACAGAACCAACTCTTCAGGAAGGAACTAGAACACCCACAAGCTTTGCCCTTCCTCATCCCAGCCCATCATTTCCTTTCTCTGTGCCAACATGGCTATTTTTTATCCACAACGTGACATACAGAGTTGGAATGAGCACACACATGCAGAAGCAGGTCTAGCAGCTTTGTCTCAAGTGAAAAACTGAAGTGCCAGTGCTCCTCAGCTTGGGTCCACTGAACTACTTGTGATTTACTCAGCCCCTGCAGAGAGCCAGATGGTCATTTGGAACATGCTCTCCTCTTTTACAGCTACTGCATTACATTAAAGGCATCTCAAATATCTCAAGCAGTCTTAGCACTCACTTTCCATATAAACAATTGCTGTAGTTAAGAAGCAGCGTGATATCTGAGCACTGATGGAAAGAGATGATCCAACCAATGCACAAAACAAGAGCACTGCTGGTACTGAAGAGACCACAAGTGCTTTCTGAACATTTTTCTATTTTAGAGGAAAATAAGTAGTTACTGAAACAGAGGAGATTAAGTAAGAAAGGCCACCAGTTCCCTCTCAAACCAGCTGAGACACTTCTAGGAGTTACCTAAAATTCCAGCAACCAAAAAAAAGATAAAATATTGCATGTGTATTTTCAAAAGTGTCCCTTTAACACAGTGAAGAGATTTACATTGCTACAGATAATATTTTAGAATAAGCCCACATGTCTAGTTTCTCTTTGTTGAGCATTAACAAAAGTACTGAGTCTAGCCACATAAATGTTTTTAGGAGCAGCCACAAAGAACACCTACCTCTGAGAAATACAACAAAGAAACATTAATGCAGAAGAAAATGTAAAACATAAATTGCAAACCTATTCCACTAATTAGAAGACAAAATCCCCAAACAGCCAGCAAATTAAACATAAAACCAATCATAAAGTATAAATGCTAATAATGTAAATACTATAATCTGGTCAAAGCATGAGACAGAATGTTTTACAGGCCTGTAAAAAAATTAAGGACAGCATAAAAGAACTGAGTAGGGAAAAGATGGTGTTTACAACACTAAAACATTTCATCTCCTCTTTCCCTGTACCAGCACCCTCCAGAATATACTGCATATCTGACCTGCAGAACTCCAATGTCAACACACTTTTCGTAGATCAGAAGTGTAAGTAAATTCAAGGGGGGCAAAATAAATTAGCAACTGACCAGTTTCAGTCAGAAAGTGTATGTTAAACCAGAAACTGTGCAGGACACCTATATTTGTCTGAATTCCCACTTCTAGTAACTGTAAATAGTAACTGTGGAGATCTGAGCCATATATATTTGAGTCAGTTATGTTCTTGTTAATTTATTTTTACATACAATGAGTTATTCATAGGTTTTTTGAAGTTGCATTCCACTCATAAGAGAGTCTACCTGTGCCTTCCAATGGGAATTTTTTCTGTAATTGCTCTGTACTATTTGAATAATGTACCACAGTACACAGTCACTGCTAAAACAGTAAAATACACTTTCCCTATTACATATACACTTATGAAACCATAGATTCTGTGGCCTGAATAGACTAAATCATCCCACTTTATAGACCCTACATGCTGATCTTACTTACACATTAGTGGTGCTTTTCATTCCTCCAGTTGCAGCCTATGCTGGTTTGTCCCTTGTCACACAGTTCTGCTGCAGTCACTTCATGCCAACAGATCTGTAATGTTCTTGTCACCTTTTCCCACATACTTCAGATCTCTTTACAGCCATGACACTGTACAAGTCCTTCTTTTTATAGGTGTTCTGGTTATGTTTCTGTACCATGCCTGAAGCCTTGCTTCTCCACCTCAACCCCAGCCATGCTTAAACTTCCCAATCTCTTTTGTGGTTTCTTGCACTCATATCTCAAGTCATCTACCAACAGCCCCTTCCACTTTTCAGTCTGGCTAATATGAAACCCTTCTTTGTCAGTCCTTAACTTCACTCTATCAATAGCTGGTCTATTACTTTTTTCACATTTAGTAACACTCTTATTTTTGCTAGAGACTAGAAAACTTTTCCTGGTAATGAGTTAAATGTTTGTCTCTGAAATCACATGAAACAACTGCTAGAAACAGAATCTCAGTGTCGTCTTCTACCTGGTCTAGCTGTGATTGAGTTACTTGGCAAATTTATTTGAAATTAATTTGTAGTAGCCTGTGTGGTGCTGCATTTGGATTTTGTGATAAAACTAGTGTTGATAATTCACAGTTGTTTTGGCTGTTGCTGCAAAGTACATGCACAGTGTCAAAACCATCTGTTTTTTCCACTTTGCTTCCCCCTGCCCACAACAAACCGACTGGGGTGGGCAAGAAGTTTGTAGTGAACAAAGCTATGACAGCTGACCCAAATAGGAACAAGGAGTATTCCATACTGTCTAACATCAAGCTCAGCAAGGAAACTGGAATCATAGAGAAAGTAAAAAAGTGGGTTGGGACATGGAATTTTGTTCCAGAGTGGTTTACTGCTTGGAGAGTGGCTGGGCATTAGTCTGCTAGTAGGAAGTGATTGCCTTTGCATAACTTGTTTCTTTCTTTTCATCTCCTTTACATATTAAGCTGCCTTTATTTTGACAAATGAATTTTTCTTGCACTTGCTCTTCCTATTCTCTCCCTCTGTTGCTGGGAGAATGAGTGAGCAGCTATGTGGTAAACCTCCAGATTAAATCACTTTGGAGGCCTTGATTTCAGATGGAGACAATGTTTTCCACTATGTCTTTTGATCCACTATCACTGGACTGTGCTTACTCTCACTTAGAATATCTATGTGGTTTTGCAATCATACAGGGTACCAAACTTGTTAACAGATGCCAAGTCATGTCACTGACTTCATGCAGTTTGGCTTATGACCACATAAAACATTCTGACAAGGCAATGATTTATTAAAAATAATACCTTTGTTTGTTGTGAATTCGCTGTCTCTGGCTTTTGCAGATCTCACAAAATCAGCTGCCACTATCATTGGTGTGTAACACAAATCACAACTGTACTTCCTGACCAAGGTTCTGAAAGCCAGCCTGCAGACACATGAAGATTTAAGAGGTAAATAGTTATGAAAACAAGGTACACTTTCCTGGTAAATTTAAAAAGCTTTAATAAAAGACCGTAAGAGACAAACAATAAAGCAAAAGGTTATATGGCCAGGTGCTTAGCCTTTAGCCACGAGCATACACTCATTCAGAAAACACTTCCTTAAATGCATCAACATGTTGCATATTCATAGATTTTCATGTATTATTCAGAATCATCCCCCTCCCCCCAACCTGTAAATCCACATGTCTGTATTCCCTGATAAGGGAAGATCAACAAATTCTTTCCCGGGTTCTGGTGTGTCACTGATAATCCAAGAAAAAGAGGAATTTCCTGATTTTTTTTTTTTTTTTACCATTCTCTGAGCTAGTTACACGAACAAAAGCTTTTTACATTACCATGTTATAGTCCAAGAAAAAATATATATTTGTCACACTACTATTTCTGAGTTTTGTTAATAGCAGAACTAAAAGAAACTATATTGATACAGCAAAGTTTTTTAACATTATACATATAGTATTCATTTTAATATTTGTGAAAAGCCAATATTATAATATGTACTTATAAGAACATTTAAGACATTTTTCTGATTAGCCATCCTACAATGCTGTTCTTTATGCAGTATTGTGGGAATGTTTGAGTATTTTTTGTGTAGATCTGTGATGAAAATACGTAAAATAAAACATGTCCCACATTCACCTCTGTCTTAAATAAAAGAGGATAAGGTAATCGCCCATTTTTAGTCAAGATAAATTTGAGAAACAAGTTTCTAAACCGAGTGAATACACTGGAAACAGCTGACTTCACAGTTACTTACTTTGAATAGCGGACCATAGGGGCACATATTTTTACAACTTGCCCAGAATGAAACAAATCCATGGGATCTTTTAGTTGGCATTCTTCAATTTCTCTGATGTCACCACTCATGTATAATTAACAGTCTTTTAAGCATCTGGAAAAACAAACAGCGTGCGAAACATTCGTCTTTCAGCTACTTCACACAGGCCAAGCTGTAGAGCACCACACTTTACGCAGCACTTGCGTTCTGGTGAAGCGTGCGGGAGCCGCTCCCCGCAGGGTGCCGGGGACAGCCCATCCCGGCACGGCCCATCCCGGCACGGTTATCCTGGCACGGTTATCCCCGCACGGCCCCTCACGGCACGGCCCATCCCGGCACGGCCCATCCCGGCACGGTTATCCCGGCACGGTTATCCCCGCACGACCCCTCCCGGCACGGTTATCCCCTCACGGCACAGCCCATCCCGGCACGGTTACCCCCTCACGGCACAGCCCATCCCGGCTCAGCTCTCCCCGGCCCATCCCGGCCCGGCCCATCCCGCGCTCGTTCCCGGCGGCTCCGCTCACCACGTGCCACCGCCGCCCGCTCGGTCGCGCGCCTTCGCCATCATCTTCGCGCGCCGCGTCCGGGAGTGACGCGCGGCCCCGGTACCGCCAGCATGGAGGAGGCGGGGGCCGCCCCCGCCCCGGCGCTCGCCGAGCTGCGGGCGGACGGTGAGGAGCGGCCGCGGGCTCGGGGGGCAGCGCCGGGCACAGCCCCCGCCGGGCACAGCCCCCACTGGCACGACCGCGCCGGGGCCCGTCGGCGGCGGCCCGGAGGGGCCCCTGCGAGGGCGGCGTTGGGCTGGGCGGGCGGGGAGCCCCGCGGCGGCGGCGGCGGCGAGTCCCGGGAAGTTGGGGCGGAGGAGCGAGGGAGCGCGGCGCTGCGCTGTGCGGAATGTGCGCTGGGCTCGCCTGCTCCCAAAGAGAAAAATACTGCACTGGAAAGAGAGGCGGAGATGCTTTGTTGATTTCAGAGTACCTGTCTGGGAACTCTGGTGTTGCTTGATCCAGAGTCATAATTGCAGTATCATTTCGTAATTGTTTTATAAACTCACACCGTTGTCGAAATCCGGTATGATTTCATGAAGTTTTGTCTCAATGCTGCTTGTCAATGATCTGCAGCTCACTGGTATGTTTGGTTATAGGTACAGGCTCAACAGCTTCACCCTGGTTACATGTAAAGTTTGAGAAAATACGGTATTGACACTTTTTAGTGTATTCTGCTCAAGAGAAACGTGTCTTTATCACCATTTGCAAAAAACATAAACAAAAAAACCCCCAAACAACCCAAAACCAACTCGAACCCCAGTTACCAGTTCCAAACTTGTTTTTTCATTATTGTGGTCTCTGCTGACATTTGTACTATGTGATGTAGAGAACATTGACTGTTATGTTGAAGAAAATGAAGATCAGAGAACTGTGCACTGTAGGGCTATAAATTCTATTTAATTCTTCTGAACCATGAATATAAAATCTAAATCCTTTTTCAGAATGTTATGCTGACTTCTTCAGAGAAGACTTTGATGTGAAAGCTTACACTTCCCAGTCCATCCATCAGGCTGTGATAGCAGAGCAGCTGGCTAAACTTGCTCAAGGTATTAGTCAGTTGGATAAAGAGCTGCATGTACAAGTAAGTTTGAAGCATACCTGTTATTCCGGGGTCGTTGATATAAACTAGTCCAAAATTTAGTAATCTTACAAACTTGTAGCTGGTGAAATTGCCCAGTGTCCTCTGCATGCAGTTACTAAAGGTACATCTTGCAGCTAAAGTAGAAGTGAATTTGACAACTGAGTTAAGCCCACACTCATTGCTCCTTCCAGGCAGCCATGTACTGTTTCAGTTTTTGTAGTCTTAGCACTGTAGGCTGTTTTTTACTCTTCTTATGAGAAGGAAGACTCTTTCCAAATTGTGGGAGTCCAGAGTATTCCTCTGGCTTCCCTGGGAGGTTTAAGACCCCCCTGGTGGGATCCCCAAAGACCCTCGAATGAGACCCAGGTGTCTCGGGGCTGGATTTACCTCCTTGGAATAATTTACCAACACTGAGAGAAGAAATGCAAGCTGCAAAAATAAATAGAGTGTAAATTAGACTGTTAGAATGTAGATTTAGCAGATTTCTAGAATGTCTGTGATAAGGGACATGTGGCCAAGATGGAGAATTTGGGGTGTGGATACCTCTTCCTCCTTCTTCTCTGTGTCATCCATGCTGGATGACATGCTGGCACTTTTAGATTGGATGGGGACAGATCTGGACCACATTACAAGATTGTATTGTATTGGGAGTCATTTGTAAATACCTAGTACATAATTTAGACTATAAAATATAAGCCCTGCCTTTCTCAGGCAGATTCTGCCTTGGACGTCTGGCGAGCAGACTGCTGTTCCTGGACAAAGCATTCCTGAGATAAGGAACAATAAACAGCCATGAAAACCTCTAAGAACAGCCTCCTGCAGTCTCTTATTGGCAGGCATTGGAAAGAGCTGGGCTCCAGAACACCTGCATGTCCCCCAGAGGTGAACTCAGGTCTAAGGAGACACCTCGGGTTGTGACACCAAATGACTGTGTCAACTATCATAAGCACTTAAGGCCGTGTTTCAGCATGGCACTGTGAGAAGATAGGGAAAACTTGCACCCTTACATTGTGTGCTGAAGAGTAGAACAAGCTCTAAGACTTACCTTTAGCTAGGCAGATGTAACCTGTGTTAACATGCCTCTACACCTTCAGAAAAGTATAGAGTTTAGATAGAAGACTATCTAAGCTATCTAAGACTATTTATTTCTATACAGAAATTGTAAATCTGCAGTGGACATTACAATGCTTACTTGCTAAGTTTGTGTGTAGTTTGAAAACCTGCTTCGTCCTTCCCCCTGCCCCACTTGGTAAGTTCTTTAGGAACTAGTTTATAAATGTCACCCATAGAAAAGAAAATGAATATATGTTATTATGGTATGTTCGCATTTACAATTATTAAATATGAAGATGTGTTGAAATGTGTGCTCTGCTGACTTTAATTAAGATGTCATCTCTGCTGCACATCTTAATTAATTACTGACCCTCTTCTCATTCTGAGCTTGCTGCTTCTGTGAATTAAAACACCTCATGTTCTTAAAACCCTTTCTCCTGTAAAATGTACCTGTTTTTTCCTGTATCTGGCTAATGTAGGGATGCTGATACTTATATGCCTAATGTAGGAATGATGGGCTCATGTCCCTGTTTTTGTCTTTTGATTTCTCTATTGTTTTTCTAAGGTTGTTGCAAGACATGAGGATCTGTTAGCCCAAGCAACTGGAATTGAATCCCTGGAAGGTAAATATTGTTACATTGTGCTCCTTACAGTGGAATAAGCACTTTTAGGATCTGTGCAGGGAATATCATTACATCATTCACTGCCAACTTTGGCCCCAACGTTAAAGTTCCAGATCAGTTTTTTTTATTTTTGAGTCAGTAGATGGAGCTCCAAGGAGATGATTTGGCTGATGCTTCTCTGGAATAGCTGCTTCATACACAAATGTGTTCTGATAATGTTCTGAGCAACTTTAGCAATTAAGCCTTTTTTAGCCTTTGAATATATTTTTCTAAATTAGCCTAAATTTGTTGCAGTATTGGTGGGTATCTGTTGCCATAAGCATCAATTTTCTGGTGCATAGCATATATGCATGTGTGGCATAGCTTTCACATCTTAACCACAGGATGTAACACATAATCTAAACTATGTTGAGATTTTTTTTAATAGTAAAAGGCTAATAAGTTAAAAAATACTTTTGTTTTATTCTATTGTTTGAGATGTGGATTTTAACATAAATTGTTGATTTTCAAAGGCCTTGCTTAGGAGTCATTGACTCTGTATAGAAAATGGTTGCAGTATATTGTTCTTGTGCCAGGGGCTCATTAAACCTGCCATTCTGTTTTTTGTCACTTTGCTGAGAGTGTCATATGGTTTGGTATTGTGGCTTTTTTTGATGGAGACAGATATTTAGCTCTGTAACATGCTAGAATCTCTATAGCATGTCTCCTTTTTCCCTTTGTAGCTTGGTTAGTAATTTATCTTTATTCCTTTCTCTGCTTTCAGGTTTAGCATAACCAGAATTTCTGGTTAATGATAGTTATATCCTTAGTCTTTGGAGCTGCTTGGGTACACTGCTTTGTATCAGTAATTGCATAGAGCTGTAAAATTAAAAAAAGGGCTATTTAATCTAGTAATGGTAGCTCCTGAATAACTTTTAAAAGAGTTGGAGAATCAAGTATAAAAGACTGAAATATGTGTTCAATCTCCAAATAGTAGACAGGAATGTATAGTCAATCTTGTGACTGATAAATACATCCCAGTAACAATCTTCAGCAATTTGTGCTCAGTGGAATTCTGGTTTCTGAAATGATGGTTGTTTCTGAAGGCATTTCTTCCTAAAATTGCTTTGAGGAAAGAATGATGTACTTCAAAGCAATAAGTTAGGAAACATTTCTGTAAGACAGGTGTGGTAAATAATGCATATTTTGCAACTAATACAGCAAAGTAAAAATGAAATAAAATTCACCTCAAATTCGTTGAATTTTTTTCTATTTACTTAGGGTTATGCTCTTAAAGGGAACACCGAGTCAGGATTCAGAAAAGATAAATGCCAACAGATTTTTTAATTGTGAAGTTAGAAATGTATAATTCTTGGTATATTTATCAAGTAGGTTAGCAAGTGAAGGTTATAGAGATAATTCACAGCATGCATAGTCATTTGGATGTGTAAAAGTGAATGTTATTAAACATTTCAAATTGGTACACCCAGCTTGTAGAGTCCTTTCTTTTTTAGGCCTGTGCACTTTTTTTAATGGTACACAGCTCTAGTCTACATACTCTTTTCTTTCTATAGGTAGTTCAGTAGGTATCTTGAGCTACCTGTTATTTGAAGATATATTGAGAAATTGAGTCATCATGTATCTTCCACAGCAGGTGGAGAGGGGAGAGTGAGTGCCTTTTCACCCATCCTGATTCTGTCATCTGGAAAGAAAGCTGTTGTATGCTTAATAGCAAATTACAGCAATGCTGAACTGCTGGTCCTCCCCCATTATTGCCATGCAGGGTAGACAATGCAGCCCATTTTGCCAGCTTTTCACTGTATCTCATATCTTCATCCTCATGATCTATTGCATGCTGTACCATGTATAAATAACAGTGAACACATGGGCCTGTTACTAAGCTAAGTTAATATTTCTGAAACATGGAGAAGATGAGAATTTACATATCTATACAAAATGAGTTAGATACAGTCACAGTACAGGACAACCTGAATATAACAATTAGCAGTAGTGTTTGTCTTCCATCTTACTGTATCATGCTGCAGTTTTATCTAATTTAATGATGGCATGCTTTACAAGAATGTAGTATGTTTTAGAATGCTAACAGTAAATGGAACAAAAATAATTTCATAGGCCTGGGTTTGTCTAACTTAATTAAATTCTCAGCAGGCTGATTCTGTATTGCAAAAATGACTCCTGTCCCTTACTACTTGGTTTGCAATTTACCAAGAAAAGAACAGACATGCTTGTTGGCTTTCCTTGTGCTGCTTTGCCAAGTTAATGTGGAACAAACATGATTAGGATAGTTTGCTCTGCTTGTAATCTAAATTTGATGACCTTACAATGACATTGATACCTTATTTTTTTGCTAAAGATTTTTTATGCCCAGGAAGAAAACCTTGAAATAGAATTGTTTATCTTCTCAGTCCACTTTATCCTAGTCACTGTGTTAAATAAATAATGTAAAATAGTTTGTGCCACTTTTATATATCATGTTCAAGTGTTTATACCAGGTTATATAATTTGAACTGCAGTCCTGATCAGCATTCTCTTAGAAAGTAGCATCCTCTAAATATTATTTGAAACTTCATAAATGGTGTATTTTGGAGTGATATTTATTCTGTGGGTTTATGTTCTTTTCCAATACATTTTCCATAATATTCAGTAAATGACCTACTCAGTTTATTTCCCAATATGCTTATTAATTTTGGTCTCCCTGATTCTCTGTTACAAAGAGGGAAACTGTTTTTGGTTTATGCTAAAGTAGTCTGCAGTAGTTACTATGATTTGAAAAAAAACTCTTTCTATAATTGATGAGTATTCCATGTAAAAAATCTGCTTTATTTTGCAGGTGTCCTCCAAATGATGCAAACTAGAATTGGTGCTCTACAAAGCACTGTTGATAGGTATGACATTCATTATGCAATTAGAAAGCATAAATTCTTATGTTCTATAATGCTATTTATTAACACTTCTATAAATAATTTTTCTTCTTATTTTTAGAATTAGAGCCAAAATTGTTGACCCCTACAACAAAATAGTGTCTCGCACAGCTCAGCTAGCAAAACTTCAAGTAAGTTGCATTATAAAACATATTTAAAAAAAAACCTTTTTGGAGAACATGTTCTTTCACAATTGTCAGACACAAGTACAGTTTTCTACTCCAGTAGCCTGTAGTTCATAGTCAGTATTCTTCAGAAAATCAGTATTTGTGTCTCTTCAAGAGCTACTGAGAAGTGCTTAATAGGAAAGTTGGAAATTGCAAAGTAGAAAATTCACCTTTGCACTAGCTAATTCAGTTTTTGTAGAGATGGAGGAAGAGGGGAGGGTTACTGAGTACTGATTAATTAAGTTCTCATAACTACTTGTGTTATTTTGGTATTTAATGTTATGGTACTGCTGTGTAGAAGATGCTTTTTGCGCCTAAGTTAATGCAGGCTTTGCTGCAGTTTAGTAAAGAGTTTGGGAATTAATTCTTCCAAAATTCTTTTGGATTTCTTCAAAAGTCAAGGTGCAACTTAAGGAGCTGTTTGTGGTTGTGGAGTTTTGTAAGCCCAGGTGCATAGTTGTCCCTGCCTTATAAATATAAGTGGAGTGTACAGAAGAATGTAGACACCTGTTAGAGGATAGCAGTAGGAGAGATCTTATCACAATGATGGTGAGCTAAGTGTCAAATGCTTCCATTGATAATTTTATAGTAGTTGAAAGCTTTTTCATAGATCTTCAGGAGTCATGTGTCTGCATTCTATTAAGTTTATGGTTTGAAATGCAGCACAGCTCCAGCCCCATAAAGGTATAATGAACTGTTAATGTTTTGTTGTTTGAACTATTTGTCTTTGCAAGTTTACCTGAATTTTGAGCTGTGTATATACTCAAGTAGATTGCCATCTGCAAGTGATTGCTGTTGTAGAGTAGATAGAACTGCAGACTCAGGCAGTTTTTAGTTGGGGGATTGGTGCAGCAGCTGCACCTGTCTTTTGGCTGAACTTCTGTTTTCTATGCTACTTTCAATAGCAGTGATGTTCAGCAGGGAGCTCTTAATGCTTTGTGCAGCCAGTTTGGCCAGGTGCTTCTCCTGTTGTTTTCAGCTCCAGCTGTTACTGTTTTTGCTGCTGGAAAAAAAGTACCATGACTTCCTTGTGGCAGTTTAGATGCAGATTTTTTTGTTGTTTTCTGATGTGTGTTGTGCATGTAGAAAAAATTGTGGGAATGTGGGGCTAAAGATGAAGATAGTTTCTACCCTGCCCTTACACAAAGACCGACTGCAGGAGGATGCCTGAGAATAATGAGTTCCTGAACTTAGGAAATGTTCCTTGGATGCTTCTTCTTGGCTGTTGCATAGTTACATGGTTTTTCCTGTGATGTGAAAGTAGCATATGTCCAAGGTCAGCATTATTCAGGTTCTGCTCAGTGGTTTGTAATATGTGATTTTTTTGCTGTAAGTCAGAAGAAAGATGTGCAAAGTAAGTGGGAACATAGTAGGCTGCTCTGTTAGCATCAGTGTAGAAAGAGGAATGATGATTCCAGATTCTCTGCCAGTGAGACTCAAGAGCTGCTGTCCCTTCTTGTATTGGCAGATCTTATGTGAGTGCTTAATGTTTCACTACACTGCTGGGAGGAATTGAAGATCAGGAGTCCTGAATTAATAAATTAAGCTGAATTTGTGGAAAGTTGAGTCAAATCTCAGCTCTCCAGCCTCATAAAAATGCACTTCTGGGGTGTCCTTTACCTGGGGGACTGGGTTTGTTGAGGAAGGATGGACACAACAAACAATTCATTTCCTGGTGATGGCAGGGCTTATGACATGAAATTGCTCATGCAAGACTTATGGTTTGGAACACTGTCAAACTTACTAATTTTATCAGCTGTTCTACAACTGGTAGAAAAAGATGGCTGCTAAAAGAGGTTGCCTTCTGTCAAAATCTGTAGGGTTGGCAGGTATGTTTTGCTGGAATGCAAGATGTTTCAGTGCCTCTTGTTTTTGTGATGGTGTTGTTTTAATACCTCTCCATTGATTGCTGTGGGACTGCTCACTAACTGAAGGAATATTTGACTTGCATAAAGCTAGATTTTGCCATCCTTAATTGTTTTTAATATAGTCTTTTTAATGTAGGCTTTTTCATAAACATTTTCACTGCAAGTTTGTTGTTAAACTTCAAATCTAATCCTGAATTTTAAATCTCTGCTGTGTGCTTGTATGTGTTTTGTCTTGCTCTGGTCTTAGAGCTTCATGGCATCCCAAGGCAGCAGCAGACTTGGAAAGCTCACTTCCTGCTTTGAATCATACTGTCCTCTTCTGACTCTTTCCATAGTCCTTCACAGGCTGAGTGGGAGTGGTTAACAATTGAAATGTGTAGACAGGGAGTTTGTCCTTCACAGGGATCTTTTCTGTGCAGCTGTTTAACTAAGTGTTTTTGCATGGTCTCTTGGTCAGTGTCTTGGTGTATGAAAAACTTTATGCTAGCAAAACACTATTAAAACCCCCAATAATTCTATGTTTTAAAGTTATTCTTAATTCAAAATTTTTACCAGTAGCAGATGTCTTCATGATGCTGCTATAAATACATAGTAAATGTCTGAAGATAGTGGACTGTCTCTCTTCAGGCTTTATGAACAACAAAACGTATACATTCAATTACCTTGCATATATGATCTACACACTGGCACATTTTCAAGGGACTCAATAATTACATCTTTTTTTCAGTAATTTCCTATAATTAATTTGAAATTAAAAGTAAGAGGCTTTCAATGGCTCAAATTCTAGCAATAATTTCTGTTATAGTTGATAAGCGGTTTTAAATTTCAGGAGATAGCTATCAGGAGATAGCTATGTAATCTCAAAAAAAATTGGTCTTATTTTTGATTTTACTTAAAATGACTTGGAGTAACTGGGGCCACTGGCCTTTGCCAAATTAATTATTGCTTGAACAGTAGAATTTGTTCCTTCTTGGATGAAAGCATCTCCTTTAGAAAAGCATACTTGATCAATTTAGGGAGGGAATGTTTCCAGAATTAATTCAGACTTCTGTTATGAGGGTAGTCAGGTTAGAGGATCTGGCATCTGTGAACAGCTCCACCATTAGATACAGTTCTTTATTTCTCTTACATGTCTTTACATATAGCATTCTTTTGCTGTGATTGGGAGTTTTATTAAGTTGGACAGCTCAAATGAAAATACTTGAGTGAAACAGAATCTTTGTGAAGGGTACAATGCAGTAGAAATTACTACAAAATTTAGAGTGCATCTTCAGTGTCTTTTGATTTTTTTTCCCCCTGCTAATTCCCAGAGCCAGAAATTAAAACTTTTTTTTGCTCTTGTATCTAGATGTAATTTTCCCATATTTGACTCTCCTAAAAGATTGTTTCTTGGGACAGGAAATAATAAGCAAGCAACATTTCAACAAAAATGAAATAATCTTTTGGTGTGTAAAGTAAAAGGTGGTTCAAAAGTAAGAGAAGCTGAATTCCCCAGGGAAAACATTAGCTAGAGTTACACAATTGGATTAGATAGTAATTAATTTTGAAAGCAAAGTAGTAATACTATGTCTTCTTATTTGGTGAAGCATAGTGCACTATATTAAAAGCTATTTTTGATTAATCTTCCAGAAATTTAGTTCACAGATATGAAAGTGATATGCGGATCAAGACTTTTCTAATTAAATAAATGAATTAATAAAAATTAATACATTAATCTCTCAAAGCTGGATAAGCCCCACTTAATTCTCACTAAGTGTTACAGAAGTCATGTGGTTAAGCTGTCACAGAATGCTTTGAAAACTTGCACTTCAGCTGTGATAGAGAGCCCAAAGCAGCGAGAGTAATTGGGCTTTCCTTGATTTGCCTCAGTGGGGTTTTTTTCCTAATTTTTCCTTTTTATTCTGTCTAGATGTTTAATAAAATTAAAATACAAATATTGTGGATTTGTTAGTTTGTGCTGGCATAGGGAAGAGACTGCCAGGTTATACAGTCTGCTGTGGATATTGGTTTAAATGATTCACTTGTATATTTTCATATGTGCCCTTTAACATTAGTTTCCAATAAATGAACTTGAGCTGAAAAACAGGTTCTGAGTCTTGATGGATACTAAATATTTTTTTAAAGTAATTTTAAATTAATTTTGATATCCATGAGGTTAACACTTCAGGAGACTTTGCCTTCAGTACCAAGGAAAATAACTCCAAATAACTATCTCATACTTGCTCCAAATTTCTCACTTGCCACCCTTTTAATCAATTGCAGATGTTGGATTGTACCTATTGTACCTATGGATTGTACATATATATTATACCTATGAGTGTACTGAAATTTGATTTGCATTTCTGAATTCTGTTTTAGTTGTTACCCTCTCCAGAATGTTGTTTTTCCCTTAGCATGTATTTCAAGATATTAGTTGAGTGAAAAGTTACGCAACTATTATTTTTGATTCAGATGTCAGTAATGCCTGTTATTCTAATTTGGCACTAACAAAAACACACATGAATATGGTTCCTAAAAATTTATGTATATGTCCATATTCTAATTTTTAACCAAGAATGTGTATTTTAATAACATGTGGCTCAATGAAGGTAACTGGTCTTCTGAAAGTTTTGCTGAGAATTAGTTTTTACATATATGCCTACCATAAGAGTCAATATCTGTAATAACAATTTAGTCTTTTAGTTTTATTGTCTTCTGAAGTAAGTGCTTCCATTTTGCTTCTTTTGTTTGAGTATTTGATTGGCAAAGCCAACTTCTTAACTTTGCTAAAGCTTAAAGAGGGGAGGAGTATTGGGGTATACAGGGTAAAATAAAGCTCACTTCCAATTAGAACATGACTCTGTCATGGGATTCTGAGTTTCCTTTGTTTTTTGTGTGGGTAGTACAGAATAATCTCAGTAGCCTCATGAATGTAATTATCAGCTTTGAAAGTCTTGGTCTATATAACATAGAATCATATGAAAGATTTTTGGAAAAAAATAAAAAAACTTTTCATAAGAAAGTTCCTTGCTTTTATTCACATTCACATTTCCTTTTTTGGTTAAGATGTTTCCACATTTGAGTACTGGTATTATGTGATTGTAATGTCCTGATAATATCCCCTAATGCCACAATTTCCCTGCAGGCTGCCTGTGACTTGCTGCGGAGGATAATACGCATCCTCTATCTCAGTAAGAGACTTCAAGGACAGCTGCAAGGAGGAAGCAGAGAGATAACAAAAGCTGCCCAGAGTCTCAATGAACTTGGTGAGTCCTTCTTAATTACTATTAGATACATTTTTAGCTTGTGCTCACGTGACTCACAGTAATGTTGGACTTGAAGGAACACCCAAAACTTTTTACTGTGGTTCTTGCTTTCTGCTTCCTGATTTAAATTGAGAAATGGCATGGGCAGAACTTATTAATCCTTTACATTTTTGCGTATGATTTCTCTAGATACAGGTATTTAATAATGTGAAAATTCTACCATAGTAACTTGTGTTCTTTTGGGCAACAATTTTTTTGTGAAGCAATTTCTTACTGGTTTATGTTTCTATAAATCACCCTCAGAGGCACCCTCTCTCTATTGGGAGATGTTGCACTATGATAAGGCATAGTTGAAATTGCAGTTTATGTCCTAAAAGAAAGGTATTGACCCTGTGACCTTTATGAAACCCATAGGTGATATGATACACAGATATCTAACCTAGTTCAATGGAAGTGTTCTGCTGCAGAATTTACCCTTTATTTACCCCTTATTTTATTGGCTCTAGGAAAAATAATGAGGTAGTTCTCAGGAAGGCACATGTTACATTGATAGAATGTTTTCTGTGCATGAGCTAGCTTGGGAAATTCCACACTGTGCTGCAGGATGCAGTGAGGAGCATCCCATTAGTCTTGGAGACCATTTGGTGGTGTGGTGTATGGTATCTTGCCAGTTGTTTCTCCTCTGATTTAATAGTATTCAAATTCCATCTTCCAAAAATAGGTTGTGGGAGGGCTGAACCATCAAACATTCAGAATCATCCTGAAGTTTATTTTGCATATTTGTCACTACTGCTCTTTTTATACTGTGTGATCAAAAAATTATTACTCCATGACTTAGTCTTATAACTGGCAGATGCTGTGTTGCAAACAGAAAGTTTATCTATTTATTTAGTGTATCAGTCTGATCGAAGCACTTAAGCACCAATTGTATCATTGTAAGGTAGAATATTTTTTCTGATTTTTTTCACTTTTCTTTCCATTTTGATCTACCATTACATCTTCAGAATATATTAAATAATACTGTCTGTTAACTACCTGGATTGCAGGTATTATGGGATTACTTCGAGTGCTAGCTATAATTAAACAAATTAGTACAGTTTAGTGGTAAAATCTGAGGTATTTAGTGTAGTTTTTAAGATTTCTTTCTTTGATAGAAAATACCTCTCTCTTCTTCCTCTCTACTTTTTTTTGCTTCACCATTAAAAAAAAAAAAAAAAAAAAGAGCTTGCACTTTCATTTGTCAAGGTACCTCAGTCTTTTGAGCTTCTTGTTTTCAAATACTTGGTCTTTTCCTGAAACTTAGCAAAGTCTGAGTAATTATTGTTAACGATGAAGGGACATGTGTACCCTTAGGCAACCCTTTTAAATTTGATCCTACAGTCCATGGGGGTAGCCAAGGCTTTTGGTCCTTAATTTAATCCTTAGTTCTGGATGGTTTATAGCCAGGTAAAATAGCTTGTCTACTGTCATTTCTCTCTCCATCTTATTCCTTGGTATCTCTTCCTTTCTTCTCTCTTACCTCTCCATCTGCATCCCCCCTTCATTTTTGGCTGTCTGTCCTTTGTCACAGTCTGCTGCCCACCTTGGCTGGTTTGAATTCTTCCTGCTTCCCAGCTGGCCATGCCTGCCAGCACCTGCGTGGATGGGAACACCCCCCTGTGGAGATGCTGGTGCAGGGAGCTGGAGGTGTCTGTCCCATGTGGAGAGGCAGTGAGTGCTGGTTGTGGGGTAGCCCTGTTCCCAGGGGAGGACTGGAATCAGCAAGGGTCAGGGTACTGCTGTGGGAGTCAGCAGGAAGGTGGCATCCACAGGGAGCCTGGGGTGGGATCCGATTGGGGAAGTGCTGTGCTGTGCTTCTGAGCTTGGAAATTTGGGAAGGGTGGGAGGTCTCTGGCAGAGAGGTGATGGTGGTGTGTGGCAGGAGAGCCCATGGGATGTGGTGGATTGGGGTGAGGCTGTGGAAGTGCTGTGCTTCAGAAGAGGTAAAATGTGATGCTCTGTGGTGTCAGTAGGGTGGGAAGTGTGGGGAGCTCCCCTGGGTGCTGGCAGTGCAGTCGGTGAGATATGAAAGCTCTGGGAGTCATGGGGAAATACTGCAACATCTGATGGCAGTAAATAGATGGTAGACATGAGTGATGTGGAAGCCGGGTGTTGGATAGGTACCTCTGTATTCCAGGGGCTTGCTTTCATGTCCAAGATGATCTGTCATTTTAGCCAGATATTCCTGAACATCCCTTTCATCTCTTGTTCAAGGAAAAAGTAATTCCATTGTTTATTACCTTTCTGTTGTACATGTGGTGCAGAGTAATTTCTGCTTTGTCAAACTCAGCCCTGTGATATTACTGTGAAAGCTTTGCACTTGCTGTGGTAAAAGATATCTTCCATTGCTTCTAAGGTATTCTGGGTAGAATTTTGAGATAACTGTGAATTTTTTTTAATATACTTCTACACTCTGTGTGTATGTTTGGGGGATACAAATGTGCACATTTAGGTATGTATTTAAGGTATATTCCTGTAGCTAATCTAGGTTAGTTCAATCACAACTTTTACTTAGTTGTGTACTGAAGTTTATTTTGCAGTGATGGGAAAGGCTATGGTAAATATATAAAATATTTGAATTAAGTAGAAATATGGGTCAATTAGAGGAGCTACAAGAAACAGTAGCTTTTATTGAGAAGCAGGTTTTTTCTGGATGCCTAAAGTTGCTAGTAGTCTGCAGATCTCCAGCTTCAGTGTATGATGTTAGGAAGATGCTTTCTCTGAACGCATTTGGTAATATTTTGACTGATATCTCTACTTAGAGCTGAAGTACATCTGAATTCCTCTGTGTTGGAGTTTCACATTCTTTGAAATTAACTGCACACTTGGGCACAGTAAAAAGAAAATGTAATTTTCTATGTAGTTTTAGAGATTAGAAGTGATTAGTGTGTGTATGTATTTATATAAAATTGAACCTCAGACTTCTGCCAGGCTCTTCTACCTTCCAATATACTATGGGTTCTCTAGCAAAGTAGAATAAGCAATCAGCTGCTTCTCTAGTGCAGATTATTTGTATTATACAATCCAATTCAGTGTTTGCATAGGTGAAACAAGTGCCAATATTCAGATGTCACACAGTGCCTAGTTTTTGTGAATTATAAGCCCTTACTATGCTTCTCAGTGGTATTTAGATACAAATATTTTATAAAGTGAAAAAGAAACATTCCTAAGCAAGATTAAACAATAGAATGTGACAAGAAAATGGTATACTGTATATAGTTCCCATTCACAGAAGAAGTTCTGCAGGCATTAAAATATTAGCTGTCTTTCATGTGGGTATACAGAAATTACTGTCTTTAACAGTGGCCAGTAACTTATCAGATGGAGATGAAAATATTCTGAGTTGTGCAGCAAAAGGCTGCTTTTTAATTAGCCTGCCAGTTTAAGCATGGACAGGCTAATTCCATCTGTCAGTTATGGAGCTAGATCTGGACAACAAAGGATTTCTTTCTTTTCCTGGTTAAATACTTTAAAATGATATCATTATTCATATAAATGCCTAGACTTCTTTTAATGATAATAAATTCCTCATCTTTATATATATATATATATATATATATATATATATATATATATATATATAGATATAAAGATCCTCATCTATATATATGCTTGTGTTATAATTTGTCTCAGCAAGTAAATCTGTTTGCTTAAATGTTCTTCTGAGTATATAATATTTCAGCGCAGGCTTTTGCACCAGCCACAATTTTGCTCTTTTGTAAACTCAGGCATAAAATGTGACTAAGCTGTGCAGTCATAAAATGAAAGAGAAGGGGTCTATTGAAATACAGTTTCAAGTATCTTCAATACAGTAGTTATTCCAGGAAAACATTGCCTTCCATGTTATTGCATCTAGTTGTTGCTTGGGGTGAAGGGGAGTAAAGGAGCAGGAAAGGCCTTTGTAAGGGTTTTGCAGAGATGTTTATTTCAGCCACAGGTCAGCATCGTCCAGAGTTCAGGGAACAAAGGTGAAGGGGCTTCTGGGGGTGTTCAGGGTTTGTCGTGGGGTAAGCAGTGGGGAAATCCCTAGGGACCAATTGCCAGGGGATGGGGTGTCCAAGAGTGGGGTTAGGGTGAAAAGGCCAACAGGGGAACAGAGTGGGAGTGACTGAAAGGCTGAGGACAGGGAGAGGAGGGCACAGGGCTTGCTTTGGCTTCTCTAATTGGAAATACCTTTCTGGGTCTCCACACCATGTGACTTAAAACAGGATGGGCAAAGATAGAACTGTGATCTTACTTTCAAGCTAAGTACTTCTAAAGAAATAACAAAATATTGTCAGTTATTGAAGTGTAGCTAAAATGGAGAGAATGCTAGGTACGTATTGTGTGCCTGTTGTGGTTTAACCCCAGCCAGCAGCCCAGCCCATGCAGCCTCTTGATTGCTCATCCCTGAGTGGAGATGGGGTGGGGCAGAGAATTGGGTGGGTACAGCGAGAAAACCCATGGGCTGATATAAAGACAGGTTAATGGGTAAAGCAAAAGCCAGGCATGCAAGAAAAGCAAAACAAGGGATTCATTCACACCTTGTCATGGGCTGGCAGTGATACCCAAAAGTAGGGCTCCATCAGATGGAGACACAAACACCATCACTCCAAATATCCCCCTCTTCCTCCTTCCTCCCCTAGCTTTATAAGCTGAACATGGCACTGTATGGGATGGAGTATCCTTTGGGTCAGTTGGGCTCAGCTGGCCTGTGTCTGTCCCCTCCCAGCTCCTTGTGAACTCCCAGCCTCCTCACTGGTGGAGGGAGGTGAGAGGCACAAAAGGGCTTGACTCTGTTGTGCTTAGCAATAATGAAAACATCTCTGTGCTATCAATACCATTTCCAGCACAATTCCAAAACACAGCCCCTATCAGTTACTATGAAGAAAATTATTCTTGCTAAACCAGCAAAATCCTGTATAAGGAGGGAGCAAAGCTTACTTGGGCCAGTTTTTTAGGTTTAAGATCACAATAAAAGATTTAAGGTAAATTAAAAGAAACACAGCTCATGAAGAAGTGTTTCTGGGCTGGAGAAAACTGAAATTAGTTAGGGAATGCATGATACTGGGTGAAATACAATTTAAAAAATTATTTGGCTATGCCTGGAAGGCCTCTTTGTAGCTGCTATAATATAGGTGTTCTTCTGAAATGTACCCCAGAACTAGTGACATCTGCACAATAGTAACAGTAATCTTGGACATGAAAAATTCTTGTGGTGGCTTGTGGAGAAATAAATTTGACTTAGCTCTTTTCTAGGGTAAACAATATGGATCATACACAATTTAAAAAAGAAAAGAGCCTGGATAAAGCTGATACGTCTCTTAGAGTAGAATTAGAGGCAATGGAAGGAGGAAAATGCCTGTCTTAATGTGGTTTGCATTGTGGAACCTTTTCTTTTCCAGTATTCAGGTTTCTCTGTTTCAGTGCACTTTTCTGGTATTGCTGCTACATGTAGTACCCTTACATTTCCACTGAAAGCCTGTGAAGTTTCCACTGTTGTAAAGACTGTGAAGTTATCTGTGGTACTGCATTTCATCACCAGTTTGTTTCATACCCTAATACAAAATAGTGTGTGATAGAGGGAGACAATATGGTCTGTGTCCCATCTTTGAAAATATCATTAATTAGAGCAATATCTTCCCAAATATTGTAAGCCTAAAAAATACATTTTCCTTCTTGTTCTCTGTTGCTGATGAACCTATTTCATGGGAAAAAGAGTGTGTTTCTTTGTGTACATATATAAAGCATGTATATGTATAGACACATGTATATGATAGCGTGTGTATGTATATAGAGATTTATAATATTCATAAATACAAAAATAAAAAATATGTATATTCATCCTAATATATTTCAGGTGCTTTTCAGAGTAATTTTCTTGTTCTTAATGGTTATCTTTGTGAATTCTTGGGGGGAGAGATTATATTCCAGAATCGAATGGAGAGCTTGATTTATTGAAAATAGACTTTACTGCCACCTATTTTAGACACTTCAAACTAACCTGACTTCCTTAAGCAAAGGAACTCTAGAAAAAATAAATTATTTGTTGGAGTCTGTATAAAAGTGCTTTTAAATAGTAGGACACACAGATTTATCAAGAATGAATCCTGTTTAACCAACCGTATTTTCTTTGTTGGCAGCATAACAGGCCTTGGGACTAGAGAGATCAATGACTGTCTTGTAGTTTGATTTAAATAGGGCTCTTGACACCATTGATTTAAAGAGGGCTCTTGACACTGTCACACCAGCAGGGTAGGCAGTAGAATCCAGATGAAAATGTCATGCAGTGAATGCTAAAGTTCAGAGAAAGCTGTACCCCGAAAACCTTCATCTGTTGTTCACCTACCCAGCAGTATATCAAGCAGAGTGTTGTTAAAACGTGTTCTGTAGCTGGCTTGTGTTTTCATTAATGATTTGTGTGATGTAATATGGCATATATCCTTATTAAATTTACTACCAATAATCAAGCAGGAAGAATGGAAAATATGTTGGGAAACTGGATTAGAATGAAGAATATTCTTGGCAAATTGGAGATACGTCTTACCTGAACTGATTTTATTTCTCTTTCAGACAAGTAGTAAGTCCTCACGATAAATAGTTGCAGTTAAAAGGAGGAACAGGAAAAATGACTGTGTGGATTACAGTTCTGCAGAGAGGGTTGATTGTTCCTCACAAATTGAGTGCAAGCACATGTTCATTTATTTTGTAGCAGTGTGACATTGTTGGCAATGAAGTTTGTACTGATCTTTGTAAGGAAGGGTGTTATGTGCAAGGCACTTGAAAACAATCTTTTGTTCATGCTGCTTCTTTTGTTCATCAAGTCCCTTTTGAGGCACTTCATTAAAGGAATGTGTAGGTTAATTGGAGAAGTCCTAAGCACTGCAGCAATGGTGACTGAAGATCTTGAGGATGGTCAGTGGGTGGAGAAGCTGGAAGTGTGTGGCTGTGGTTTGGAGGAGTGTGAGAGGGAGAGTAATGTTCTTCAGATAAACAAAGGTTTTTCAGATGAGAAGGGACTAAATGGCTCTCCCTATGCACTGTGATTGAAAAAGTAAGTAATGGGCCTGAAATGAAGCAAAGGAATTTTTTTTCTAAAATGTTAGGAAAGAGTTCTGCCAGAAATTATCATTTCATGGGAGCTGTGAAGTAGTATTTGAAGCCTTTTAAAACGTGTTTTAGACAAAGCATGTACCAGGAATGAAATCATACAGTCATAGAATAGCTTGGTTGGAAGTTACCTTTAAAACTGATTGAGTTAAACTACTCTGCAATAAGCAGGGATAATTACATAGGGATGATTTGCCTTGAAATAGAAGGACTCTGTGAAGTGATTTCCTCCCAGTCCTTTGTGTCTCTTGGAGATATTCCTCTCCTTCTCTAATTTTTAGTTGTGTGGGATTTTTTTGTTGTTGTTGTTGTTTTGTTTTTGTTTGTTTGATTTTGTTTTTTTTAAAATTTGACTGCTTGATGTAAAATGTTCTTTCCAAGTTGGTTTGTTGGGCATTGTTCCCAAATACCACCTGGAATATTATTAGGACAGTATGGTGGAAATTTCATGCCATCACTTCAGTTCGGTCTCTTATCATTCTTTTAGATGAGATAGATAAATCTCCTCAAAGACCTTCAGCTCAGCCCTCTGACACAATTACTTCTCTTCTGGTTGTGGCTGACATTCACATAAACTTCACACAGTTCATTGTGTTACTTGAGTGCTACAAAAACTGACCCTCAAAAGCTGTTATGTCAGTCTGGTCTAGGGGAATGAAGTGAGCAGGAAAAGGAAGGTAATACTGACTGTGTGATTGTAAATGTCTTGTATCTAATTTTTTTCAACTTTGCTGGGAAAGAAGGCAAGCTGTCCTATGAAGATGTCACTTTATTTATCTTCTAGTTTTTTAGTATTTGGGATGAGTGATGAATATTGTTTTGTGTTCATCAAAATACTAAGCACTACTACTTAGTATTCAGGAAACAGCAGTTTTTATTTGTTTTTTTAGAAGTAAGTATTAAATTAGTTTATTTTATACTGGTTAGCCCTTTACCTGTGTAAACTGTGTTTACCACGGTGTACCTTAATAATTGAGTATTAAAATAGCATAAGTAGTCTAGCTAATGCACAGTGACTTATTCTGAAGTGATTGCAGATTGGCTGACTGCAATGTTTGTTCCTCAGGTTAAATATTGTTGTGTAAAAGCTGTTTCATTTTAGCTGCTACAGTTTTTGCAGTAACATTCAATATGTGTTATGTATCTGTACACAAGTATTACATAACTTGCAATGGCAAACTGTCTGAACACCTGCCATATATACTGTGGCAGCTCTCTTTCACTGCTGCCTTCTTCCTGTATCCTGTTCAGTGATGAATTAATTTTTTTTTTTTATTCCAGGCAATAATTTACAGTGTATGATTGCCAAGCCAGATCTTGTGTTGACTGCTGTTAAAGTGAGGATGGACTTGGTTACTGTCATGTCAGTAAAGTCTTTGACTGCTGGTACACAGAGCAGACAGATTTGGTACTAGTGATACTAGTACTAGTTTGATACTTTTGATACTAGTACTGCCATGCTCATTAGAATCAACAGACATCAAACTTGAGGGAAATCTTGCTTTCATGGGACTTAGGGTGGCTTACATTTGCTGCCTTGTGCAATACCTAGTGTCCTCCAAAATAATATAGCATATAAGCACAGTGCATTGTTCTGTAGGGGTAAGTGAACTGATTTGATTAATAGAAATCACATGGCTTTGATTGCATGACTCTTTGCCTGGGGTAGTTAGTCTTGCTGAGAATGTCTGAGCTGTATTACTGGCTCAGAGCCATCTGCATTAGTGCCACTGCTTCAGGTGGTGCATCTGCATCCGTAGCAAGTGCAAATATCCTGCTAAAACATTTTTCTTCTGTCCCCTGTGGTGTTAGCAGTAACACTGACAGACCTTCACTGAAATAGTCTGGACTAAAAAATACTGTGCCTTTCTGTAGCTAAATGTAATCTCCCTGTACTTCAATTTCATGTTCCTTTCAGTTGAGTTGGTTTTTGTTTTGCTTTGCTATGTTTTTCATGAGATCCTGTTGCCATAAGATGGAAGATTTTGCAAAACCTTGATGTGCAAATGTTATGTGTAGTATTCAGGCAAAAAAAATCCTTTCTGGTGAGAAGGTCAGGTTTTTTTCTTGTTGGCTTTTGAAATAAAGAAGAGTCTTGGTAGTGTGTAACAAGTTCATTAATTAGAACTGTTGACTGTAAGATACCAAATTAATGTGCAAGTAATAGAATGAGTTTTGAAACTTAATACAGTTTTTCATTATTAAGAGGCCAATAGTGTGAGACCTCTTTATCCTCTGAGCAAGGCAGACAGAGCATACAGATTTTACCATTAAATTGTGTTTTGCTGCAGCTAGGATTCTTAGCTTGGAAACCTGATGTTAGACAAAGCATTTTACATAAATATTTTGCATGTTTTAACGAATCTCTTCTTTTTCTAACCATTTCAGTAGACACTAAATAATTACAGGCACATGACAGAAAAGACTTGAATCTTAATTGATGCAAGAAAAAAATCCTGTTACAATTTTGTTTTTTGACATAGCCTTTAAATTACCATGGTTTGGAATTCAATTTTCTTTATGCATGCAGTTCAAGAAAAAGAATCCAAATATAGTTGTAATTCTGGGATTTCTTCATGCCTAGTTTCCTTTAAACAACCGTAAACAAATTTCAAGTTTGCTGTATTAAGTGAAACTACTTTTTCATGTAAGCATTAAATTGTTTTCTGGTATTGATGAGATTAATCTTTCAGCTGTAACTACTAAAAAAATTCGGTTTTAAGGATTTGGTAATTTTAGTCTCAAGCATAGATCTTGTTGGAGCACTGTGTGTCAGATGTTTTCAAATGGGTTTAGTATTCCACTTTCTATCATGGTGTTAGCCTGTTCCTAAGGGATATGTTACTGATGGCCCAGTAGTAAAGCTGTGTCAGAAGTTAATTATGGTGTGTTCAAGTTGCTTTTGCTGTAGCATGTGGTATATATCCAAAAGTTTTTATCTGGATTCCAGGCCCATCAAAGACTATTATCTGTCTTTTGCTTTTTTCTTTTTCAGTTACAGATGTCCACACCTTTTGTTGCTTATATTCCTGGAAAGCTTTACTCTTTCAAACTCCCTGTCATCTGTTTCCTAAATCTGATTGCTGCTATTTCATTATAAGGATCAGTTATGACTGTTATTGTATGATCTAATGTATAGATGTTTTGTAGGCCAGTATTACATTAAGCTAGGCTGCAGCAGGTACAGGATCTAGGGTCTGACAGCTCTTGATTTATTTGCTTCTAACGGTTCAGAGGACTCCAGTGGGAAAGAAGTGATAGTGGGCAATAACTAAGGAAGGGGAGGGGGAACATGATGGGCTGCCACAAAGTGTTTTCTGCTTGGAGAGGAATTATTTTCAGGACAGCAGAATAACTGCAGCCGTCATGTATTTGATAAATTATTATGCATTTAAACTGTGTCTGGACAGACACATGAGGCATAAATAGTGTCTGCATTGGTAGCACACTCAGTTCAGTGTTTGAGATTAAGCCAGTACTTCTTATTTCTTAATATTACTGTGATTGCAGTGTTTTCCATTTGTTTTGGTAATACATCAGATGGTCTGGGCTTTTGCGAGCTAGAGGATATATCTGGGGTTTGTGGTGTCACCTGATGCTGAAATAAAGGAACTTGGGAATTTTGAAAGAAGAAATGCTTGGAAATTAAGGAGTGATGAAAAGGGAAATTGTGGAAGAAGATCTTGGCAATTACACCATTCTATTTTTTCTCATTAATAGGTTTAAATGTAAAGGACATGTCTCATAGTTATTTTTTTTCCAATCTTTGTTTGTTTATTTTGCAGTTAGTGAATTTAAAAGTGTAATTCTAAAATCGGAAAACTGTACTTATATTCTGTTTCTCTAATTACAAAATTCTCCTTCTACTCTCTTCTCAAAGTATCCCTATAGAGCAGAAAGGAATTATGCTAAGCTTGTTTCTGTTTTGCTGTTAAGGCACATTTGTTTTCCACTAGAAGGATGGCACTCCAGCAAGTTTTGAACCTTGTTTTTGCTTTACCCTTTGATCTTTTCAGGTGTTTGTACAGTAAGTATTTTTGCTTTTGTTAACTAAGGTGAGTCATAAGAGTGGAGATAGGCTTGTATTTATGAATGCTTGTGTTCAGCCAAACACAGGGTAAATACAAACTCTGAGGAATTTTTTTGTTTTTAATTGGTTTGAAGCAATTATGATTGTGTAACTAGTATAGATCCTTGGGCATCTGAGTTACGAGACAAAGTATTGTCTGACTGGATAGTCATACTTTTTCAATAGAACTACATAATTAAAAGTGGAAAGAAAAGTTTCTGTTTCCAGGTAGCACACAAAACCTAGCAAGACTGAAAGATGTCTGCAAGCTCTGTCTGCCTTTTAATCTTGTAATTTTTGTCCTCTGACTTTAAAAGCTCCGTATTAGTTAAAAAAAAAAATTGCCAGACCAAAGATGAAAAAAAAAAATCAAAAGAAGTACTTTTGACTGAGGGAAAGGAAGGGACACAGAGGTTAGTGGTGAGTCTGAGAGATTATCTTTTTGCAACTTGTAAATTATAAATACCTTGTAGTGAGTATGAGTAGATGGCAAGACTTTGAAAATAATTTGCAGTATCTCTTATATATTGCATAAACAAGGCAAAAGCTGTGTAGAGATGTAATCTCTACATTTGTGGTATGTTCTTACTCTATTTCTATAGGCATAAAAGTTTAAGTGAACAATGAAGAGTCAGGGCTCTTAAGTTGGTGACAAATGTCTAGCTTGGAAAAATTTAGTTCCCTAGTTCCATTTACAACTGGAATGATACATCTGAAACAATATGGATCCAGTTGTCTGTTCTACTCTGTGTAGAAGTTCTGCAAGGAAATGGCAGTTTTGTGTTCCTGGCTAAGTATGCATAGACACTGTCTGAAGCTCTGGTAGAAATTGGCATTTGTAACCTTCTCTATACCCTCTTTGTGAGCATTTATATACTTGGAGATTCAATGATAAACTGCAGGTTAGTTCTCCAAGAACTAGTCATCTCTAAGGTGATCAGCAATCAGACTTGATGGTTTGAGTTCAGTAGATGATGGCTTGTCCATGGGAATGTGTGGAGAAATGTCAAGCATCTTTTCTAGGTGTGTTGGCTGAGGGTAGCTGAGTTTTGTTTACTATGGCCAATGGTGAAATCAGTTGTTTAGTGGTCAAAGAAATAACACTGAGAAGCAGTTTCTAATATTGATCTTTGTCTTTCTGCTGGGACTGAAGTATTTATTAGTGTGTAACCCTGTGGTTCAGTAGAGGAAGAACATGGTTCATTCAGAAATAGCACTTCAATATTCTATGCCTGAGAAAACAGAGTGGTTTTTATTTCTTTTTGAACAAACAGATTCAGCAATAGAGAGAATAGAAATGGATGAAATGGACAGGTGACTTGTGGTGACCAAGGAAAGAAGCAAGCATTGGATTAGAATGATTAATTGAAGATCAAATAATAGTGGTAACAAATACTTTTCAGAACATTTCATTGAGGATAATAATATGAGAAGTTTCAGTAGAAGTACATGTAAATGCATATAGATCTGAAAGTCAGCTAACAAAACCCAAGAGATACTTTCACAACCCACTGAATTAAAGTAGAAAAACTGAATCATTGCATGTGTGGAAAGAACAGTGTTGGGACCTTAGGTGGGAGCTTAGACTACTCGTCCTCTGCAGCCAATGCTTCAAAGTCACCCATTTCTAACACAGGAAATGGGTTTTTTTGTGTTCTCTTATAATCAACAGACTTATTGGATTTGGAAGCCACTTGTTGTCAGAGTGGCAGGTTGTGATGGACAGGGCAAACTGAGAATGGATGCAGTGTTCAGTGTTTCATTTTTGAAAGAGTTAATTTTTCATTGCGAAGGATCTCCAGTTCAGTAGGTGGGGCAAATTTATTTAGCCAAACTTGAAAGCTGAAAGCTTGCTGAGAAGACAATATTGGATTGGGAAATAATGGCTTTTTGGCAGTCAAGAAGGAGGGTGCTCCTGGCTGAAGGCCTTTTCTAATGTAGTGACAAAGCAACGACAGCAACTATAATCAGAAAACAATGTATGAATACCACTGAATGCATTGCAAATTCAGAGTATAGATGTGAAAAATTGAAAATACCTAAAAAAAATAATCCATGACTGACTGGAACTAGAAAGACATCTATCATGGAATAAACATATTAACATCATGGAATAAACATATTAACATACTTGTTTTCAGATTGTTCATAGAGATGGAGAATAGGAGGATTTTTCAGTAAGTTCTCTTGTTTTCTCTTTGAAGGCAGGGTAATTTGTTCTTCCACAGGTACCAACAACTAATGAGGATGTTACACAAAAGTGCTAAGGCATTAGTTTGTAATTTCTTATTGAATAGGGAAGGAGAAAGTCCAGCTTGTGTTGTTCCAGCATTCTAAGGGAGATGGTATTTCTATTGATACCAATGTCAAATACAAATACAGATACAAAGCTACTCTAAAAAAATAGTAGCCAAGTTGAATTCACTTGAAAGAAGAATTCAGGGCTGTAAAGTTGAGTTAATGATAGTCAGCTACCTTTTTATGGAGAATATGTGTTGTTAAACAAATTTGTGTGTTTTGCTTACTAAATTGATTAAAGAAATGGTGTAGATGCATTATAAATTTGTGTTCATACATTTAGATGACTTAAACCTCCCTTATGTTTTCCCAAAGCAGGTATTTAAATAAGCCATATTCTCCTCACCTCACAGTTGCTCTACATTCTTAGTAGATGATTTTGTTACTAGAGGTGCTGGAAAAGAGGAACAGGGGTAAGCAAACTGTAAAGCTTTGGAATTGGACCGTGTCCTTGCTGAGATGGCTTTACCAATGTTGTTTCTGTTCTTGCATTCAGTCAGCTATGTCAAACAATCTGCACTTGTGCAAATGGTGTAGGGAATTGTGCTCTACAGATAAAAACAGTTTTGTGGTTACCTGTGAATAAATGCAATTATACATGTCACAGTGGGTGATTAAGTGGGCTCTTTTTCTTGAAGATTAAGACTGTAGAGGTGCATTCATGGGGAGAAAATGAAGGACTGGAGAAGGGCTCTTGGATTAGCAGAGAAAGAAATGGCAAGAGCTAAGGACTGGAAAATGAGGCCTGGCAAATTCAGAAGGATAAAATCATTGAAAAATTGGATTATATACACAATTTTATTGTAATTCCTCAAGTAAATACTGGTTGTTCAAATCTTAAGTGTAATAGCCAATTTTATTCTGTTCATTTCTAATTAAAGTATAGCCAGTTCTGGTTAGAAAAGTCTAACCAAATAGCTATGAAAAGAGGATTGAAGACTAATCTTTGTTCAGGCCCTGGATAGGAGCCAATATTCCAGTAACTATTGTTACTAGTTATCCCTCTAACTGTTGTTACTATTGTCTTACCTAAAAGATCGGTGAAGGTATTACTGTATGTAACACGTAGTGATGAGAAGTGTAGAGTGAGATTTCATTCTGCATAGAAAGCAGTTTTAAAAATAGACTGTTTTCACAGGAGTAGTTTTTCTCTTTGTCGCCCAACTCATGCAAATAATTCTAAAATATTTTTAAGCATTTTATGAACTCTTTTCAGTTATTGTTTGAAGCATGAAGCAGTCCAGTTGTCTTATGTGTTTACCTTTCAGGTCCAACCTTCAGTTATTCACAAGCATTAAATCTGATTACTGGCTTAGTTATCTTAAAGGAAGACCTTCTTCAGCTGAAAACCAGCAGGGTCTCATACCTTTTTTCATATAATCTCAGGGAAAAATGTGGAAACCTAACCTCATTAAAAGAAGGAACATCCTATTATTTTGAGAACATACTGTTTCTCTGACAGGCTGTCTACAATTTCAAAGATTCCCCCCTTGCCCAGTTTTAGCGGATGTGATTCAGAAACTAGAGTTGTAGAAACTTTTGTTTGAAAAAAAATTTGGGACACAAGAAAAAATCTGAAGTATTGAATCAAAAATTTCCCACTTTTATTCTAGCTTACTTAAACTTCTCTGGAATCTTCCTGTATGCTGGTAAAACTGAGGCAAGATTTATTAGAAACTTCTGAGTATATTAATAATTTTAAAGATATCTTTAGCTTGTCTTCATGTACACTTTTTTGTACTTCATTCCTCTTTGATGCAAGTGCAGATGAGCTGTATATCTCCATTTCTATAATTTTGCCTGTATAAGGTTGTATCTCCATAATATAATCTTTACCCACAGATTCTCTTCACATAGAATCACAGAAAGGTTTAGTTTGGAAGGGGATCTTAAAGACCATCTACTTCCACCCCCTGCCATGAGCTTAGACATCTTTCACTAGACCAGGCTGCTCAAAGCCCCATCCAGCCTGGCCTTGAAAACTTCCAGGGATGAAAGGTCCACAGCTTCTCTGAGCAGCCTGTTCCTGTGGCTCATCACCCTCACAGGAAATAATTAATTCCCAATATCTAATCTAGACTTGCCCTCTTCCAGTTTGAAGCCATTTCCCCTTGTCGTGTCATGACTTGCACTTGTAAAAAAGCCTTCTTGTAGGTCCCATTGGTACTGGAAGGTGCTCTGAGGACTCTTCAGCCTTCTCTTCTCCAGGCTGAACAACCCCAACTCTCATCTGTCTTCACTGGAGACTTGCTGCAGCCCTCTGATGTCTCCATGGTGCTCTGGATCTCTCCAGCAGGTCAGCATGTTTCATGGGGTGGGGCCCCAGAGCTGCACCCAGCAGTCCAGGTGGGGTCTCATGGGGGAAGAGTAGAGGGAGCATCACCTGCCTCTTCCTGCTGGCCAGATGCCTTTGGTGCTGCTGAGGCCAGGGGTACAGTTGACTTTCTGGACTTCAAGTGCACATTTCTGGGTCATATTGAACTTCTCATCAACCAGTGTTCACATCTTTTGTTCTGTTCTCTTTCATTGATATGTCTCACTTACTAGCAATTAGAGCTCTTAGAAGGAGTAATAATCTTCCTTATTATTATTAAGGTGTTTTACAACAGCAGTGATCACGCTGACCTTTTGTTCTGTGATGATACATACATGGCAAATAGTGTTCCTTTCTCATTTTCTTTTGCCTTAAACATATTTTTGGTCCACTGTAAATGCAGCTGAGTACACAAATTATCACTGATATTTGTTACAACTTTCTATTGTGGGAAGCTGTGCTTTTCTCTTACTTACCCCTTTGTCTCTCTATTTGTGACAGGGATTTATGTAAAGTATCTTGAAATAAAATTTGAAAGAAAGCTATGGTGCAGAGTGGCAATAAGTTACTGTGCTTTTCCCTACCCGTACTAATTGAGTTGGATTTGAAGTAAAATCTCACAACAGATTGTGAGAGTTCCTGGTACAGTTAAAAGTAAAACTGTGCTAATACAGCTATGTTAATAGCAGTCTGACATAGCCAGAGTGACAGATTTTACAGCACTGTTGTTTCAGCAGTGAGATTGATTTGTTTATTAGATATGGTATCAGGTTAAACTGTTACAATATATGGTACGAAGATAGAGATCGTATCAGGGTAAGAGAAACCAAAAATATATTTCCAAAAACCCATCTTGGAAAGGAAATGAGAGTGTGCTCTTTGCCAACAGCTTTGTGCTCTCAGCCTGCCTGCCTGCTTGCCTGGCTGGAACCAGAATGGGAATATAGAAATGCGTATATGCCAAGGGTACAATTCATTCAAACTATAAAAAGAATCAGTTTAATAATTTCAGATTGTGTACTTATCACACAACTTTCCCTGTAAATCCTCTGTTTTTTAATTTCAAGTAAATTTCATTATGTGATAATTTCTTTATAAAGAAATAAATCTATAAATCTATATAAATCTATAAAGTAAATTCACAGGAAGGTATTTCTCCCATTCTGTTTCACTTTATAATTGCACTGAAGTGCAATTTTAGCAAATGTCTAATGATATATCTCCTTCAGTTTACAAAAATATTACTTCTACAAAAATAATTAAATTGTGATAAGGAAGCAGTAGTTAAAAACATACTATGGGTAGTGAAACACACTTAAAGCATCCAAATGAACTGAAGTTATCTGACTAAAGGAAAATTCAATAGCATATTTTAAAATGCATCACTGGGAGCAGATGCTTGACCTTTTAGGTCTTTTATTGTAATGCTTGTACTCTGTGTGTACTTTGTACTTTATCTGTAGGAAAAGAGGTAGTAGAATAGTGCACACTTTTGGTTTGTCACTTATGCTGTGTATATTTTGTTAAATCAAAAGCTTTTTCTGAGTTGCTATTCATCTTGCTCTCCTCTCTCCTCCCAGTAATTTTGGCACAACCACATATCACACTCAACGAATCAAAGATAAATTCTTATTTTTTTGGTCTTACAATGTAAAAAAATGAGGTTAGCATTTTTTCCCCATCAAGTCCAAGTTGTCCTCTACCTTCCTGTAGTCCTGATAGCTGTATCTCCCTTGGAGCACTTCCTTCTGCCCTTTTCCTCTGGACCTGTGTAAAGGTCTTCTTCACCTTCTTCACATCCTTATTTAATACTTATTGACTCTGAGTGATTTTAATTTTCCTGTTAGTTAGTGAGTATGTGGATTTTTTTACTTTGTTTTTTTTAACTTCCCCCACTGAAACACTGGGTTTAATTTTGCTTCTTGAATTGCACAAGTGTTCTATGAAGTAGAAAAAGGAGATGGTAATTATAGAATCAGATTCTTCTTTCCTCTTGGTGTAAGACAATTACATTCAGTGATATTCTGGCAGAATGTGTGAAATAGATGTGGAATCCTTAAAAATTTTAAGACATAAACTGATTGTTATTAGCTATATGTTGGAGGTATTTTGTCTGAATAATGGGTAACAGAAGAGTAATTTAGCATATTCTACCTTTTTTAATACTGCACTGAAACTTTGCTAAAGAAAGCTGTATTCTCTCCTTTCAAAAGAGTTTAACAAAAATTGGCAACTAAAACTTTTTTCATAGGAAACAAATGTAAGTCTAGAATATTCAGCTATTCAAGAAGTTTGATGATTAGCATATACAATGATTTAAAAAGAAGTGCTATGTGCACTGCAATATAGTATATTTAATAGTTAACACAACAGAAATCTTTTTCTTATGTCTGGGTAAATTCTGTAGCCTTTCAATGTATTATTTAATTTAAAATGAAAAAAACATCCAACAAGGGTGGGGAAGATAATATGTTTAAATTTATGTGTGGTGGGACATAACGTCTGTCAGTCCAGTTCAGTGATACTCTTACCAAAACCTCTTTCATATAACTATAAAATAGATGCTTATGTTAAACCCAACTTCTGGTGTGTATGGATAAGTAATAATTATGTATGACATACATGTGTATATTTATGTAACAATGAAGGGAGGTGAAAGGATCTGATGTGTATCCAACTGCATACATTTTTAATCCAATATATTAATAAAGTACAAAAGTGGCTTCCTCTGGCACTAATAAAGTAAACAGAACCTCCAATCATGTGTGGATTACTTGCCTTGTAATCCGTAAAAATTGTTGCATTCTAGAAACCAGATCTTTGTGATGTGTTTGCATTTCTGTTTCATCACAGGTTTGTGATGTATTAGCATGTGAAGGTATGCTTCTTGAATATTCTAATAGATGCTGGCACTGCACTTTGCTTATTTTGGTATTTTTAGTGTGGAATAACCTAATTTTACAATGTAAAATCAAATTGAAATGCATTTGCAGTTAAAAAACAACATAGTCAGATACCAGCTGATACTTCAGAGACTGAAAATGTGTGGAAATCTTCAGTGCTTGCTTGTGTTTCTAAGATGTGTTTGCTGGAATTAATATTTTTGAAGTCCTGTACAATTCTGCTTGCCTTAGGCTGAGTGGTGTGAAATGTAATTGAACTAATGATTCACTGTGGTGAGATCATTTTTAAGAATGCAGTGGGCTTCATATTGTACCATCTATGGCATAAATTTGCCCTTTTTTCTTCAGCAATGCTGCCTCTTTGCTCTCTGCTTCAATCTATCTGTCAAGCACCCACACCTTCATATTGCTCCTGGAACCCTCTTGTGTCTGTAGGATATTAGTGTGTCTTCACAATTTACTCTTTATTTTGTCTTGTGTTAAATCTGTCATGTGTTACATGTGGCTCTGTTTTATGATGGCTTCTGGGTGTGTATGGCACATATTCTTATTTGTATTCCTTCCTGCTGTGTGCAGAATTTTCTTCTGCAGCCCTCGAAGTGTACTCCAACATAAGTCCCCTTTTTAAAAATTTAATGAAGATGAAGAATAGTAAAAATGAGCCTGCTTGTATTCACAAAGGCAATCGATGAGTGTGATCGACATAGCCCTTAAAACTGGGCTGAATCTCTTTGGGTAATTCCTAGGCTGCTCTTTCTCTGCTATGAAGTGCTGCTTCATTGCATCTGATTTTCTAATGAATGAGCTTTTAACACTAAATGTGTAATTCTTGAGGTTTTATTTAATTTTAAAAAGTAAGGTTATGTTGTCAAGAAACCTTTCAAGTCTGAAAGCTTTTCTAAATGCTTTTTTCAGATAAGGACATGATGTAGACTTATTAATCTGTTCATTATCATTTATCTTTTCCTTATTTTTAAATGAATGAGTAGTATCTTTCATTTAAGAATGCTTTATTGGAAGGTTAGTAATCACTGAAATAATGTTATGGTATTAACCCTACACATCCTGCCTTCTCCTTCTAGCATTCAAAATACAGAGGGTAGCTTGAAAGGGAAATCAAGAAGGGGCACAAAAAAAGAAAAAATAATAGTTTCTGCCTAAATATTTTGGGTGCATTTCTTTTCAGAAGTTATTTCCAAAAGAATATTTTTAAAGTGATAAATGGGGAGGATATGGGATTAAAAAAAAAATAAGCTTACTTCATTTACTTCCTCTCTGCAACCTCTCAAATAAGATGTAGGATTTTAATTCTTATAGGAAATCAGAGATAACTTGGATAAAAAATGTACTCTAAATGGGTACAATTGAATGCAGGTATTTTTGGGCTAGTTTCCACAAAAAAAGTCAGTGAAAATATGAAAATATATTTGAATATATGTTACACAGTGATTTCACATAATTAATTATTGTCAATCAGATAATAACATTTCTAGGTAGAATTTGGATGATTTTAAGTGGCTATGCTTTTTAGAGTATGGAGCTATAGTATTATATTTTGAGTCTTCTGTTCTCGTAAGCTTAAGGCATGAGCCCAAGTAAACTAAGGTACATTACAAGTATTTTTTTTAAGCACAAAACCAGTTTTGGCAATACACATATGATTAATAATTCAGCGATGTAGTGGAAAAGAGCTTTTGTTCCCTTACAACTGCCCTTTTTTTAATACACAACTTCAGAAAAGTGCTTTAGAAATCTTAGTTTTTTATGTAATACTTTAGTCAATCTAGCTCTCATATTAAAGGGTATGATCTGCTTTTTTATATAAGATCATAGTTATTGCGAATTAGAATTTTAAATATACTGGTAGCTGGTGACACACTGATCAGTTTATGTAACAAGGAGAGTGAAATCATGCTCATTGATTTTGCAGCTTTTTGTTTTGTTTCCCTCTCCTCACCACTGTTTCATTGATATTAAGAGATTTTTAAGCATGACATCGTGCAAACAACTTGACAAACTTATGTTTGGATGAATATCTTAATTCTTGCTTACAATGCTATGCATGATAATAACTTCCTAAGGCTTCTTGATTCTTCAATGCAGGTTTAAGATGAAATTGAAGCAGACAGTGTAGAACAAAGGTATGCCATGGCTGCCCAGGAAATGCAGGAACACGGTAGCTAGCAGCATTGGTGATTTTGATTGGTTTGTGACAAGGTAATTGCATGGCTAGTATTGAGCACATTGGAAAATAATAAAGTTATCAAGGGCAAGAAAAGTTATCTTCTACTTTAGCTGTGGCATTTAATAATCATATCTATGTAGACAGATGGTATGAATGCAAAATTTCTGTATGAAAGGTCCTTCTGTCACACTAGAGGTCAGTGTGAAAAATCAAAGCTTTTGCACAGGATTCACTCTTTTGATTGGTTGTCTTCTAGCATCAGCCAAATAATTTTTTTGTCCATGCTTTTTTCCTTCATTTAGCCTTTTGCTCCTACCCTGTCCTTTTCAATTATTCAAAGTAGTGTATTTTCTATGCAGAAATTGTGGATCTGAGATTGTATATGCAAAACTTTTTACTTTTCTTAAGGATACTGTCAACTTTTGGACCAGCATGAATTCTTTTTCCCATACAAAAAGTTTCTGAACCACTCACTGAAGGACATAACGTAAATGGCTTTTTCTGTGCATGGTATTTGCATGCTGGAGAAGACTGAAATAAGTGGAATATATAAATATGAGGTCAAAATGCATACAGGTTGTAGCTGCATAATATTCAGAATACCTCTGATCAATAGTGTTTATGAGTTAAATTTAAAAACACCATATCATACAAAATGGTGAATTTGTGCTACAGAAAATATTCCCAAGTGCAATTTTTGCTTAAAAATTCTTTTATATTTACAGAGAAACTGAGCCATACAAATACTTTTAAAAGTTTGCACTTCTTTAAGGCTATTTATTTTCTAAAAAAAGAGGACTTGAATATTTTTGACAAATATACACATGGTGTTACGCTAACAAACAGCCATGCAACATGTATCTTACATAATGAAGAAATTGAATATACAAGACCTACTCTATTTAACATATATATTGAAAATATACAGTCTCGCCAATAGTTAAAAAAGTTTTTCTTATTTGGCAGTATTTTTTTACAATTTGTTCATATATTCCGTTTGATGTGTTTTGGTGAATACTGAAATCTAGTCAGTGACAACCTGAGGTACTAAACATTTCTGCCTTACTTCGCTGTCTTCAAAGGTAATCTTTTTGTTCCTTTTAGGCTCTATCCATGAGTTGTGTATTACAGCGTTATTTGGCATGGGATCTGCTTCCACTATTGAAACAACTCGCTTTTTCATCTTACTTTTCAGAACTTTCTGAAACTTTTGCCTCGTGAATGCGTAAAGTAGAGGGTGAAATATAGTTGTTCCATATGCCATCACTAGAAAACATAATCTTAACTTTACCAAAAGGTCACTTGGGCCCAAACACAAGATAGTGGTGTTTAAAACTGAGATGGGTGTCCAGCAGAGCAGGAATGTTGAGATAATCAGAAGGGACATTCTGAAGACTCTCTTTTGCCGTTCTCGTCGCTCCCGGTGCCGTTTGACAGCTCGACGAAGGGCAATTATGACAGACACAGAAGTCCTTACACCAAACACGACGTTTTTTCCTCCACTGCTGTGGGACACATCCGTAGTCTCATGCTGAGTGGTCAAAGAAATGGTTTTTTTCTTTCTGTTTTTCTTCTTTTGTCCTGTTGTAAATCTTGTACCAATCCGAATATTTAGGGCCTGGAGTATTTTGGTGTATGTAATTAGCATTACTATAACAGTGAAGAAAAATATTGGAATCTGAACGAGAATGTGGTAGTACATTCCTAGTTCGGTGTGGTATTCGTTTGTACTCACACACAGAAGTGTCTTATTTTCCCAAGTACTTGCACTTTGAAGACTGAAAAAGTTGACTTCAATGAAAGGAATCAGGAAGGAAAAAAGTGAAATGATCCATATTGATGTCATTAATATCACAGCCCTTCCCATGGTCAGGATCCGATTAGCAGGTTTTACAGAGATGTCGTATCGGTCCAGGGTGATGGCGAAGACGTTGATTGCAGTTGAAACGCTTGCAAAAGAGACACAAGCCTCATGGAAGCAGCAGATGAGAGCAGTGTTACTCTCCAGTGAAAGCAGAAGTATAACTATAGTTAGAGGAATACATCCCACACAAATTATTACATCAAGTACATGAAGGTTCATTGTAATTATGTTACTGACAGAATTGATTAAGTTGGATTTCATACAGTAAAGTACCAGCACGGTGAGGTTGCTGCCAAGTCCCAAAACAATTTCTAACATCAAAAATCCGGTGAGAGAAACTTGAAAGCTTAATGGATATGACAGTGGTTGGTACATGTTGGTGTCGATGTCATCAATGGCATCTCGAACTGTAATGTTAGATTCGGACTGCATGTTGACTTCCAGAATGGGAGACAAACACATTCTTTTGTTGCGGCTGGCTTTTCTCCTGAAAGGTGAAATAAAATATGGAACTATGTGATTTCTTTTTTTAACACTTATTGTAGATAAATGCTAGGGAAGGAGGAGGGAGGAAAAGCAATATTTTTACCAAACTCTTCATTTACGGTATGTTTAGAGCTGTAATTGGCATGGACTCAAAAGCCTGAAGATCTGGAATAAGGTCTTTGCTTTTTAAAAGAAGGCAGGATTTGTTTGAAAAAAGAAAAAATAGTGAAAAGCTTCCACTTAGGGAGGCAAGCTTTTGTTTATAGTGATGTGGTTTTTCACAAAGGGCTCATTTGTTGAATAAACCATACTTTGTGCATAGCCTTTGTATTGCTTTGAGGGTCATTTTAGAAGAGTGTTGTTAAGTATTAACAAATTAGTGATCAAGATCATTTTAAAAAGCTCTTGTGGAAAAAGAAGTGATGAACATGGAGCACTGATGCTTATATATCATAAAAAGAATATTTGAATTATTTATGCCAATTTATGAGGTTTACAGTAGTGTTGTGGGCTGAAATGTGACATTCTGTAATTCACCAGATTTTTACAGAGTTTCAACCTTCTGTTTATTTTAATCTTGTGTGCATCTGTGTATATGATGCTTGCCACTACAACTTTGTATGAATTAATATAATTTCAAATGCATAACTTATGTGGGTTTGGGAAATTAAGTTTATTATACAATACTGCATTTCCTTTTTCTGATTTGAATATTCAGTTTCTTAAGAAATCTGTGCCTACATGGAATGGAAGAGTATTTAATTTTATTCCAGAACGTATTTAAGGGAATAATTCTAGCAAATAATACGTAAAAAGAAAATTGTCTTTTCAGCTTTTGAGTTCGGCTGGTTTATTTGGGTTTTTTTACAAACTGCAATTAAACGAATCAGATTTACATACATAGCATATTTCTCTTAGGAATAAGTAAGGATCAAAAAAGTATTTATTTTATCTAGCAGATTGTTTTGTGTGTCATCTGCTTAGTTTTACACATATGGGTAAGTTTTAAATATAGCATCTACATATAATACCTGATGTTTGTATTATTTATATTGTCAGCCAGCTCTTGAGTTTGTAATTGAATAAATAAAAGAGAGGCTATTCAATTTCTTGTTATGATACTGGAGGGGGTTTTTTCTAGGTAGCTTTAAATTTAAGAGGGGACATATTTGGCATGAAAATAAATTTTAATGTCAAGCTTTGTTCTATTCTGAATACATTAAAATGGATAGCACTAAGGTTAACAAAACTGAGCTCTTTTAAAATGAAAGTATGAATTAAGCACACTTGGGATACAGTATGCAAATGGATTTCATCTGCAGTTCTGAAAAGCCTCAATTGAACAATACTATTAATTGCAAATTGTATGATGAAAATTCTTGGTATTCTTCAACAGTTACTTCACATGTGCCTCTTAAATAAAAAAGATGTAAATTAGAACGTATTACTCTCAGGTGTGAAATGAAACAAGAAATATTTCAAAAGCTTTGTTTAATTTCTAATTCAGGCGACCTCTATCTGTCTTACATTAACCCTCAGGAATAAGATCTCCTTTTGCATGCTGTCCTGGCTGTGAATGGATTTCAAGAAATCATTCCAAATGCATTGCTGGATAAATTAAGTTCTTTTGTATTAACAAAAGCCAGGAAGAAATCAAAAGGAGATCTGCTAAAACAAATGACAGTCTCACCCTAACGTTACAGCAATGGAGATTTTGTGCGAACAGAAAACCTCAGATGTGTTAGGTCGTCATGAATAGCTTAAGCATCACCTCCCTGCAGCATTGCCTCAGTTTTGGGTGCAGGGGAGCTGAGCTGTGGGGACAGGGGCTCGTTCTCCCTGCACTTCTTGGGCAGAGGCAGGGCACAGCTGGGGCAGAGCCAGGGCATCTCTGGGGCATCTCTGGAGCACTGCTGGGGTAGAGCCAAGGCACCACTGGGGCACCTCTGGGGCAGTGCTGGGGCAGAGCCAGGGCACAGCTGGGGCACTGCTGGGGCAGAGCCAGGGCACTGCTGGGGCACCTCTGGGGCAGTGCTGGGGCAGAGCCAGGGCACAGCTGGGGCAGAGCCAGGGCATCTCTGGGGCATCTCTGGAGCACTGCTGGGGCAGAGCCAGGGCACCTCTGGGGCAGTGCTGGGGCAGAGCCAGGACACCTCTGGGGCAGTGCTGGGGCAGAGCCAGGACACCTCTGGGGCACTGCTGGGGCAGAGCCAGGGCATCTCTGGGGCAGTGCTGGGGCAGAGCCAGGGCACCTCTGGGGCAGTGCTGGGGCAGAGCCAGGACACCTCTGGGGCACTGCTGGGGCAGAGCCAGGGCATCTCTGGGGCAGAGCCAGGGCATCTCTGGGGCAGAGCCAGGGCACCACTGGGGCACCTCTGGGGCAGTGCTGGGGCAGAGCCAGGGCACAGCTGGGGCACTGCTGGGGCAGAGCCAGGGCATCTCTGGGGCACTGCTGGGGCACCTCTGGGGCACTGCTGGGGCAGAGCCAGGACACCTCTGGGGCACTGCTGGGGCACCTCTGGGGCAGTGCCAGGGCACAGCTGGAGCACTGCTGGGGCAGAGCCAGGGCACTGCTGGGGCACCTACCTGTTCTGTGTGCCTCAGGGGCCTGGCACAGCGCGGCGGCCGCTCGGCACACACTGACACATGCTGCCACTGAGAGCTTTTTGACTCGCACTGTAACCTGGAAATCAAGTGGTAGCTGAGCTCTTACTTCATTTCTTCCAGGTTTTTTTGTTTTCCTTTTTTTTGTTCCTGCAGTTCAGCAGCAAAAAGTTCTGATTAAACATGGGGACTTCTTAATTGCCTCAGATACTTCTACAGACCAGGACATATTCTGTATGTCTGTTCTGAGTGTCAAGGCAGCAATAACAAATAAACCTTCTTTTAAGTGATGTTAATTTCCTTCCCCTGGTGCATTTTGTAGAAGCCTGTTTTTATTTTCCAGGTTTAAAGAAAAATAATTTCTGATCTCTATTTTCAGAGTGTGTGTAGACATCCTTAGTTTATGGTTGCGTATTTCTTTCTGTAATATTCCTGCTCATTACTTTTGAGTCATGGCTTAGTGAAAGAAGTTGCTATACATCATAAAATCCAGTTCGTGTGCTTTGCGAGTAACCATGGGTTACCTAATTTGGTTTATTTTGATTTAAGGAGAATACATAACATCGTAAAATTGAGAGAAAAATATCCATTAGTCATTACGACAAGTAAGTTATTTAATGAGTAGTATAGAAAAAGCTTGGTTAAACCTTTATTCAGCTTGCTGGTGAAGTATGCATATTCTCCTTTTGGGATTTCATGTTTCATTGTCTCTTCATGCATCAGTTGTTTCCACAATTCTGGTTTTAAATTATAATTCCCTCTTTAAGAAATGCTCACCATTTTAAGAATCAATCATTGCACTCTTCTTTTAATAAAAATCTGAGCAGATGTATTAGTCTTCCATGTATATTGCTGAAGTGTCATGCACGTAAATGGTAATGCAAGTGTGTTCCATGTTTTGTTTTTAATTCCTTTATGTCTTAAGAATACATTTTAGGGATGCATCCTGCTGCTCGTAGGTCATACAGCTACAAAGATACCCGGTCAACTGCATTCTTCATATTGTCAGTTGTAAAACTGAATTAGTTGCTGCATGCCCTTGTGAAGGGGAGGAAAAAAAAGGTTAAAAGTAGGGCTTATGTTTTCAAAAATAAAGTAATGCAAGAATGTATTTTCTAATATCACTTATTTAATGAATAAAAGATCTCTAAAATTGGACCTTATAGATTACATAGAAAATCAGTTAGCCTGCTTTCTGTTTGCAAGTAACATCATATTCTTCTGTCAGCTTACATGCATTTAGGTTTTTTGGACAAGTTTCCTGTTCTCCAGATAGTGCACGTTACAAAAAATCCTGGCTAGAAGCAATAACTGTTGGATGCAGAGTGTCTGTGACTAAAGCTAGAAAATGTAGTTTTATAGCTCTGGTGAGCAGGTAGTTTATGCATGCAACTCTCTTGTCTTTTAATGAGAAACTGAACAGAGTTAACGAGCCTTTTAGAAAATATGCTTTTGTTTAATTTGCACACTGTTATACTTCCCTTTCTTGAAATAAATGTTTAGCAAATCCATGCTTTTAATAAATGGCTCAAATGTACAGGATAACGAAAGAAATAAGTTTTTTAAAAAACAACAAAAAGGGGGGATTTCCTGAGCAATCAGAGATTAGTCATATTAGCCAACCTTCATAAAGCAATAAGTATACACTAATTACAGACTATCTGATCCTACGAAGAGTAACTGAATAAATCTGAAACATATTTAACTGCCAGTATTTGGAAATACTGCTGAGGGAGGAAAAGCATATTCCCAGTTGCTTTATTTATATGGGCTTGTTTTCCCCAATACTGTATGAGCTTAAACTGTACTGTCTTCATGTTGTACAAACAAAACAGGTTCTTAATATTCTATAAGACTTTCATACAGAATTACATTTTTCTATCGTTCTATTTTTAATGGGGAAGGGGAAATAGCATTTAAATATTCCCTGGTCTTAAGTATAACAATGTATTGCTGCTTAACAGAAGCTGAATCTGATCTCTTGCCTTTTTTCCTCCAATTTTTAATTTGGTTTAATGTTGCTTATTCTGCATATCATAATAAGGAACAGGTCTTACCTCCACTAAAGATTTGGTAAATTCTCGATGCAGGTGAAGCAGTTCCAGGTTGGAGGGATTCATTTTGTTCACTTGTTAGCAGAGTAGAAGGGAAAGAGGGTAATAAACATATCTTCAAAAAATGACCTTAATGAAAATTTGTGCCTGTACTGTGCCATTGTTTCAGCATACTGCTAATGTATACAATTGCTTTAGTTCTGGTTTACAGGCTGCTGCAGTCTCCCACTCTTCCTACGGTAGAATCAATAAGCATCTGAAAATACATAATGAAAGTAATTTAACATACTGAAGGCTTCTTGTCTCCAGAGACACCACTGAGATTCACGCTTTCTAAAAAAGAGGAGCCGTGCTTCTGAGAGGAAAGCTTGCGATGGGCAGCTTGTGCAGAATGACAGCCTACCTTGTCTCTGCTCCTCACTGCAGAGAGATGCAGTGCATTCACTAATTTTGATTGGTCAGTGATGTTGGGCTTAAATTGTGCTTCATATATGGGATTGATGCCCTCCCTCCCCCCAATTTATATAAGGATTCTTTTATAAAAGGACTAAATTTACAAATGATTTATGAATTCTGGAATATATTAAGGGTATGCCTGTTTTATTTTTACCTTTTTACTCTTTACTTTGTGTACACTGGAAACCACATGGCACTGAGAAAAAGAAAGGGATTAAACGGTTATTACTTTAAAAGCTTCCAACAATTCTATATTTGAATTTGCCTACTTTCCATTTCTGAGCCTTTTAGGTATTTGAGTTTTTTGTTTGTTTTTTTTAGTTTGTTTGTTTCGGTTGGTTGATTTTTCTTGTCTTAAGAACATTCTGAAATAATACTGCCTCTTTAAGCCATACTGGATTTCACCAGTTTACATGCAAGTGGTCATCTAGGTTTTTTTTAGCAATAAGTTATATTCAGGACAACTTGGTACCCACATGGATATTAGAAATGTTTTTGCTAGGATGCACTGAGATTATTCAGACTCTGATAATTATTCAGACGTGATAATTCAGTTGATTCATGATCAGAAAAAAATTATTTTTAGAATCCATCACCATGTACAATGTATGTCTAGTTGTAGAAATTATTAATTTTTTTGAAATGTAAACTTGTAAAAAAACTTGTATGTTCCATATGAATTTTTTTTAGAGACTTGACAGGTTTCTGTAAGGATGTCTTTCCTTACATGATGTTCTTGACCTTCACTTTGCAAGGGATGTCTTTGTTTTCACTTTTTGTTTTGTAACTTATTTCTGAATCTGTTCTATCAGTATAAGCAATGCTCACAACTGCATAATGAGCAGTGTACCTGTTTTAATTAGTACAGGTGCTAAATAAACCTTAGAAATAATTTCTGTATAAACCCCAAAATAATATTTTTTGAAGTTGGTTTGCTGATACAAATAGTTAAAGAATATCTGAGTATAAAATGTCTTATAAATAGCTTATAATCTCGAGTGTGGGGCTTTTTTTTCACCTTGATTTAAAAGATTTTTAAGATTTTTTTGTAAGGTGTTATAAAGTACTGAACATTAAAGTAGAGTTCTTACATAAGTAACTGTGTTAAGGTGTTAGTATGGGTCAAATTTTGATGGGGTGCTCTGTTTTTAAGTTGTTAATGCAAATACAGAATGCAGTTGTATAACTCAGATGTCTTTATCTCCTTACTTTCTCTTTCAGCCAGACATCCAATATATTATTTATTTTTAGGTAACAGCGTGCTTTATGTATTTTTAAAAATGGCTTCATATCCATCTAGGATGCTTCCTGTTCCATACTCCTTTGCATTCAGAAACCATGTAAATAGAGATTGCAGGAACTTTGAACAGAGATCAGTAGGTACCAGCTGGCTATGCTGAGTAGCAGCTGATTGAGCCCTTTGAGCTGTCTCTGTATCGTCTGCCTCCCAAGAGCTTGAAACCAGTGATACCAGCATAGCTCTTAAGGGTGATGTGATAAAGAGGATTCCTGAAATGAAAGCATAAATACTAATATATTAAAGAGATTTACTTGCTTCACTTTCAGTATGACTAAGGATAAGTAAGGAAGCCTGTCTAAATTTAAACAGATGAATTTCCATCTCCCTTTCTAATTCTTCAGTGTGTGCCTGAACAAAGATGGAGCTATTGGACGAGCTGTACTGTTAGAAAAAAGATGTACACACAGAGGAAGATTGTAGCAGGATTTTGGGTATACCATGAATATATGGTTCAAATGCAGGCAAAGGGGTCACAAAAGACTACCTATATGACAGGAGGTGATATTGGCAGAAGTTTTATCTGCAGAAAGTGTTTGAAAGGAGTGATAAGGAGCTGAGTTGTGAGCATATATTAAGCTAAAGTTTTCTGGAGACAAAATCAGGAAAAGAAGCTGTACCATATGGAGGCAATCAGGAGTAGGTGGATGGATAGACATGCTTATAAGCCATTGCTGTGCAGATGCTAGTTAAGATGGTGTGAACAGATGACTTCATCCTCAAAGGGTAGATAGGGAAGAGTGGGCAAAAAGAGCCATGTGCAGGCACCCAGCATAAACAGAAAATGTGCTGTTCTTATACCTGTTTCTATATCAGTACAGATGGGAAAAAGAATTTGACTGGTATTTTGTCTTTTAGGGTAGTGAAAAGTGGGGTGAAAAGGTAATGAGAAGGTAGAAGTATCAGGGAACAGCAGGAGTCCTAAACCAGGAGACTGATGATGAAGGGTCTTAAGACTGAGAATGGCAGCACGAGGGGAGAGGGAGATCCATATGGTAGCAGAGAATAGATTGTGAAGGATTGAGGCTGCTGGGTCTGATGTGGGGGGAAAAGAAATGCAGAGAGGCAGGAGATTGAATCAGAGTGGAGCACAAGGATGTAGAGGCATGTGCATGTAAAGAGACATGCACAGGGATAGAGATAATGGCAGTTGCCATAACACACCCCAGTAGTACTTCTACATTCAATTCAGGAGTCATGGTTGTATGTGAGAACATATTTTTGTGTTTTGCTGAGAGCAGGAAGTCCAGAAATTTGGAAATTGTAGTGTATTTCTTGGTCCTCTTCCATCTTTTGTCTGTCTTGCTTTCTACACAGAGGAAGTAATGTCCCAATGTTGTCTGTTACTGCATTCCCAAACAGTGAGAGGTCATCTCTAGATGTGAAGGTCAGAGCTCTGCTTTTGAATTTGTAAGATCACCCTGAATCAGCTTCTTGAACTGCAGTGTTTTAAATAAGCTTAGTTTGTTTAAAAATACTTATTAGGCTCTAAAGGTTTAGCAGGGCCAAGTAGGTACCCAGTTCTAATGTTTTTCTATGACAGTCCTTGATTTTGGGCCTTTAGAATTCTTTTAATGTGTTTTAGAATTTAACTTTACATAAAATTACTGCAGACTATTTTGACATCCAGATGTCATGGATCTTCATGAAGATCTTTATTGGCACAGTTGTGAGACTGTGTCTCCTCACTTCCCTTGTTCTCTGCATTATTCTTTTTTCATCCTGAGTGCTTCAACAACACTTTCTTTGTACGGCACATCTTGTTTTCTAGTCTGAATCTTGCTGCTCATTTAATGACTGTTTAGAATTTTACTGCTTCTGGGTCTAAAAATCTCATCTGTTTTCATATTAGCAAGAGACTTGAGATCCTAACTCATACAATTTTTTTAGTGCCAGATAGTGTCTTTAGAGCTCAAGTTGCTTTAGAAAATGAATGTTGGGTGATTTGCCCTGGGACTGTTGTTCAGCATTATTTACATGGTGCATTTGTACAATTCCAGCTAGATAGCTCCTCTGTACCTTTCATTTACCTACTCTGAGGAGTGTCATGCCCAGTTCTAACCTAGCTCTTCTGAATGTTTTGTGATTTGTATCAGTTCTAGCAGTTTGTGATCTATATCTAAACTTGTTTCTTACTTGTTATATCTCAGTTTCCTCAGTAGTCAGTTGCAAAGAGCATGTTTAGAATATTGTTGAAAATCCAATAACTTCTATGGTATCAAGGAAAAATAAGCTATGGATAATAGCTGTTTGGGTTTGGGAGTACTGATGTGCCCTTGTTAATGCTGAATTTGTAAATGTGTTCTGCTTTCTACCTGATATTGAAATTACAGCTTGCTAGTTCTGGATGATGCTGTAGCATGCTTTTATGCAAATCTTGACTCCTGACCCATACACAGGATCTAGTCATAAAGGTTTTTATTATTATTTAAGAGTGATATGCTGAATAGATGACAAAAATTCTGACAGTACCATTCTGACTCAGATGGTTATATGGTCTTTTCTTTCTTTTGGCTCAAGTACTTTATTCTCATTTCTTTAATCTGTAGAAAACTCTTCTAAGGCTATTACTCCTTTTCTGCCACAAGGACCGACATCCAGAAAATTAATTTTCCATTCAGTGTGTTACCTTTAAAGTTTATTTTCTCTTCTCCCTTGTTGTTGATTGCCATCTTGCTTTGTTTTGTTATTTTTATAATGATTTATTTAGGTTGGGTTTTGCAAGGGGCTTTTTTCCACTTGTCTAACATTCATGTTTCCCTTGACAGAAAACAGTTGTGCACATGGGGCATTGATCTCAGTTCCAGAACTGTAGAATTACTTCCCTGAAAAAAATCTGGATTTTCCAGATTAATTGTATGTTGTTTTACTGTGCTTCCTCTTGTATTTGCAAAGATGAAGACCTTTGGAAGCAGTACAAAGACAAGTGTTTTTAAATAGACATGTCATAGATTATATATGAATGATATATAAAAATTATAATAGCATGTGTATATATATTACATATTTATGTATTTTTATATATAATGTGTACATATTAATTTTATTAATTACTATTAATTCTAGATTGAGAGTTAACAATAGCATAGCAGCTTAACTGTGGAAAAATTAACTACTTTTGCCATGGAATAAGAATGTCTTATAAGATTCTTTTGCATTTGTATAACTATTAGGCATAGGTTATTTGTTCAGTATTATCCCATGTTAGAACAACTGTTGACCTTTTCAGCACTGGAAGGTTCTGTACTCATGAGAAAATGTGTAAGTTAGAGAATGCCCTTTAGCTATTAATACCAAAAATGTATCTTGTTTTAGTTTTGTACAATGAGGTGACACCAAAGAGGAATTGCAAAACCATTGCTGGCTATCACTCATATGTAGGGAAGGCATAATTTTTGTGTTATAACAATGAATCTGGTGAAGTGGTACAGCTAAATCTTGGTCCTAATGCATTACTGCACAATTATTTAAGCATTTTAATGGAAGGAAAAAAAAAAAGGAGTATCAGTTATGTTCAGGAGGGAAGTATGTCTGGTAAATTTAATAGTAATTTAAATAACATCAGTCTCACTCCAGCTTTTCTCCATGGAAGTGGTTTATCCTCTGGTATAAATATTCATAATGAGTGGTGCTGCATGTTGTTGTAGTTTTTTGCAGAAGTTTGATTAGTGACTATAAATTTCAATGTATTTTTTCATTTTTCTTTAAAAATTTTAATATTACTATGAATTTGGTTTTTCCTTCATTAAAATTGTGCTTTGACTATTCTGAGAACTTGAGAGATTTCTGCTTTTGTAAAATATTCTTAGTTCTAAGTTGGTAATTGTTGCTGAATTTTAGTGAGGATTTTCATTATTACGGAAAGGCTTTTGGAATTCTGACATCATGTCTTTTGTATTGCTTTGAACATACAAATAAAAAAGGCACCTGCTGGCATTGTGTGAACCTTGTGAAAGCGTGCCTGAAAGATCATTGGTTCCCCAAGTTGCAAAGTGGTTTAGCAGAGTAGCTGAAATGTCCTGACACTGTGTGGCTGTGGAATGAGGAAATACTGCCTTGTGGATTGAGGTGCCATGGGATTGCCCACCTTTCTTTCATGAAGGTATGTTGTAAGTTGGAGGAGGTTTTCAGTGCTGTTCCCTGGCTGTGTTGCCCAGCACCTCCTGGTAGCTCTGTGTTTGTGCATTGCCCAGCAGCCTCGGTGTACACGTATCAGGAAGTGTTCTGCCTGGCTGATGGTGTTGCTTTGGATTGGGAGGCAGCTAAAGTTAATGTGCAGGGTTGAAATTTAGGTTCAGGATTCTCCATCAGATATCCTTGTTGTGAGAGTCATGTGTAGCCAGGTGTGTGGGATGGGCAGAGCAGGAGCAGCACCACCTGCCCTGTTACAATCCCCTCATGCAGTTTGGTTACACCATTCCTGCTGTAATATCCTGTAAGTGTAATTGCTAATTTAAAACAAAATGAGAAAACAGAAAGATTTTTTTCTGCAGTTGTTTATTCATCAGAGATCTTGGATAGACTTTGTTTCTAGTAATTTTGTAAACTAGAAAGGCAGTACCATTGTCTCTTAATTAAGACAAAGTGTCCACATGGTGTGCCTAGTAGCAAGCATTGTTCTAGCTGAAATTAAGAGACAGATCTTAGGATCTTAATTGCCCTGTAAGTAAAGAGTGAACACAGTATGAATAGCTATCACCTGTCATGTCCCTTTAATTTTTTTAAGGCTATCACAATAGTGTAAGGGTTACCACCAGGATGACTTCACATGTGTCAGTCTCACTCAGGAAGCCACTTGGCTGATGCAGTTTGAAATCACTACAAAAAGTGTGTGAAAAGGATCCAGTAGGCTTACTACCCTTAAAATCAAACTGCAGGGATCACACACAGTAACTCTGCATTTGACAGGAACATACTTTGCCTTCTTCAGACAACAAAATAAAACCTCAGGACAGTAGTTAGGTTCCCTTGTGAATGCCTGATATAAGCAGTTAAAATAATGTCAGCCCCTGTGTTCAGTTCAAATGTAGGAAGATCTTCACATCAGTCTGACAGTGGTGGTATTCCAAAAATTAAATTCTCAAAATCTGAAAAATTATATGCGATATGTTTTCTTGTCTGATTTTTTAAAATTATAAATGACTTAGTTGTCCCCTCTTTGCCACCTTGGTTCTTCAGTTATTTTTACAAGGTTGTTCAGGGAAACAGAGAAAAACTGTTTATATAGTGCCATAAAAAGACATGTGAGAGAAGTTTAAAAGTAATAAGCTATAATGATAGATGCATAATAATATGGAAATTGAACTAATTTAGTGCAGTGTGTTGGCTTCATATTTCCTCTACTAAAAAAATATTCATTTGATTGATGTGCATGTTGATCTACATTTAGATTTGTGTTGGTATCATATTCAGTTTATTTTTGTTCTTCCTCTGTTGTTTGGGTTAATTAATTTTCATAATTTGTATCCGTAATATAGTTTAATTTTTTATTGATTATTGAAAAACATATCTTATTTTCTTAAGTGGATAAATGAAAGAGTAATATAAACCCCTTCATATTTTCAGGGTTTTTAAAAAAACTATATACATTGTAGCTGTAGAATCTAAAATAAATACCTAAACTGTGTTAAAATGCATGCATACACATGCATATGAAGAACTCATTTTGTCTGTGAAGCTTTCAAATATTAAGGATTTTTTTGTGCCTAAACCATAGTTTCAGTTTTTTTCCATCTTCTAAAGTATTTTTAACCTCATTGCATAATTGTTGTCTTTGAAATCACTTACTGTAATACTGAAGCAAACCACAGCTTGTATGAAAAATGCTTTCATTTGCTGTTTTTTGGGAGAAGGCTGTGATCAGTGGTGTCAGTGGTATGTCTGAGGAAGGGAATACTGTTTTGCACTGTATATAGTTGATGTCTGGAGCTAGCTTTGCAGTCATTAGGCTTGAAGCCTAACTTTTATTTTACTAATAAAATCTGGAGAAATTTAAAATGGTTGTTCAAGACATTTTTATTGCACTGATGGATGATGAGCAAATATGGGTTTATAGAGAAAAAGCATGTCAAATTCTTTGGCAGCCTTCACTGATGATCTGTGTAATCAATTTAAACATACAGGTAGCATGAATTGCAGTGATAGGAGCTATGAAGTGTAGTTGGAATAGGAAAAAGGAAAAACGTTATGTGCATTATTTCTGGTACTTTCAAAGTGAGAAACTTCACTATTACTAGGTAGGCTAACAGCTCTGCAAAATGATACCTTGGGTTAGGAGCTCCTGGAGGAAATGTGGAAGACAGTGAATAGCAACAGCAACAACCCATCAACAGGAAAACCATGTGAGTTATTACATACTGACTGCCTGTTACCGTGCTGTCTTTCTAAAAGAGAAACTGCTGTTCTGACACAAGTAGAGAGGTCTTTTCTAGTTCTCATTCTTTCCACAGTAGATATGGTGCCCAGTGAGAATTCATTCCCCCTGAGAGACAGCTGGATATGGAGAACATTATTTTATCCTATTAATCAAGCAAATTGGTTTTAATGCAAGGAAAGAATGAAAGGAAAGGAGAGCCTGCCCTTTGAAAGTGGCTACTATTTTAAACTTGCTGGTTGTTAGGCTTGATATGTTTTTCTTTGATGTTGCTTTATGTTGTAATACCTTTTCTGCTGCCTTGCTGTTGAAGTAAAAGGAAAACTCAGCGCTTTCTGTTCCCCCCAGGGCAGTTGGTTTTTTTCCCTGCAATTTTTAAAATATATTCTTCAGAAACCAATTTTGTTTGCCACCATCAGAAATTCTAGGCATTTACCTGTTTATTGGACTCTTGCTAATACCCTTTTTAATACTCCCACTCTGAAATCTTAAGCTGGCATTATCTCAATAAGCAATGCAGGTCTAGGGTAAAATACTTCAACAGAGATTTTCCAATGGTGTTTGAGTGCATCTCCATGTAAGGACTCAGTGGCTCTTGGATTGTTGGTTGAGTGCATACCTTGATAAATGTTACAGGCTGTGATGATGGCATTTGTGAGAGTATAAGAGCCACTGTCAGTAATCTTGAAGCCTGTAGGCAAAGCAGCTATTACAGTGTACTTTGGGGCAATCAAGATTGATACTAGACAGTTTCAGTTTGTATTCAATGCCCTTAATCTAGAGCAAATTTATATGGACAGTTAGAGATAGTGTGGATTAACACTTAGACTAAGGATTTTAGCTGCTTCTTGTGCAATGTCCATGACCACAATGCCTTAAGCATCCTGTATCTGTTTCATAGTTTCTGTTCGCATTATTGTGTTTTGTAGAAAAACAGTTTGGTTATGTGCTGGATGCCTAGCACAGATCTGGAAAGGCTGTATGTATTTCATTAATCTGTCAAGTCTCTATAATACAAGATCAATTTCTTTTTGAAGAATGTGTGGACTGTAGAAATATTCCACATTTATTCTCTTTGCAGATCTTTAAAAACAGGTTTTTAATGACTAACTAGACTTGACAGAGTTAAACCAAGGAAATGCTTTGAAATAATAAAGATGGAATTGAGGTTTGAGTGGAAAAAATAGTCCATGTATCTATCTCTCAAGACATAAATTTACTTTTTTCTGAAGTAAAGTAATGTATTGGCAAAGTTAGAATATAAATTATTTCTTTCACTAACTTCACTTCTATCTAAATTGCTTTAAGCCCTTAACTGCATTGGGAGAGGGGTAGACGAGCAAAACAAGCCTTCAGAAGATGCAAATAATTAATGAGATTTTAAAAAAATGTATTGATGAAACACTATAGAACTCCACTTCATCATCCATCTTTTCAAAATTAAGCACTCCCCCATCTCTTTAAAATAGGTCTTGCAGCATGCATAGAAGATTATAAACACAGGGCAAAAATGGAAAACTGTGTTTGGAGAATATGTCACCTGTAATTTGACATTGAGAAGTTGTTGCTTCCAACATCAACTTGGAAGCTAAATTAAGTGTAAAGATGTTTCATAAATAAAACCCATAACAAGCAGTACCACGCAGTTTAACAGCAGTTAACCAAATCAATATTGTGAGTAGAACAAACTGAACATAATGTTTTTATGTGTTGTACTTTGTTTGGGTTGTGCCATACTGAGAAGAATTTGTCATTAATACATTAGGGGTCTTGTATTGGTGCATTTCCCCTTCTCTTATCCTTCCCAGTGCCTTTACGTGTGTGTGGTGTGGCAGAAGGAAGAAGAAAAGGCACCTATTGAGGATGAGGCAGGCATGGAGTTAGTTGCATGAATATTTGATGAGGACTAAAGGAGTCACACGCAAGGACAGGGAAATTGTGAGAATTTCTGCAAGGGTGATTGAGCTGCTCTTCAGATTTATTTATATCGCCTTTCTTAGTTTTCTTAATGATCTTTTGCTATAAATAGACAGAGAATGTTGAGCGTTGAATTTCATGGTCGCTTTTGTAGGAAACTGCTAAGAGCTTGACTTGTAACCTTGCTTTAGGTTTTGGGTGTTTCGAAAAAATTCTTCAGCAATATCAGTATTTGTTCACTTTGGTACCACAGTATAATTCCATTGGGTACAATTGCCATGTATGGCAGTTGGCTGAATAGCATCCTGTGATCAGCTGGGCACTAAATTGCCATGAGTAGATTTGATCCACAACACAAGGAAATGAGAATGGAAATGGGATTGATCCCAAAAATTCCATGAACCAGCAGCTGCAGAGGGAACTGTGGATTGTAGAGAGTCCGCATAAAATTGCTAATCTGTAATTTTAAATCTTTGTTTAAATCTGTGATTACGATGCAAAGTTTATTTTTCTCTTTCTGTGCTTGCCTGAAAACATCTGTATTTTCAAAGTATGTTTGAAGATCGCTGAGAGCTGCTAGATGTAGATACTGAAGAAATGAATTCACCAAATCACTAATCTTTTTAATTTTTTAGATTTTTTAGAAATACATCCAGCTGATATAATTTAATATTCTGGTTTTGTGCAGAGTCTTGGCTAATGCATGTGTTGAATGAATGAACGAATGAATAAATAAATGGAAAGAAATGCAGTTTTAATTCTGGTAAAACCTATTTTTATTTTTTTTCTTGTAAAATTGGCAGCAATATTCTCCTCTAGGACAGCATTATTGGTTACTGACATAGTGGAATAATACTAGCAGTTAGAAATAAATGTGAATGCTGCTGAGTTTTAGAGCTTAAGCTTTTATTATTTTAAAGTAATTTTAGCACCTGCAAAATAATACAAGATGCTGGTTTCTCTTTTAACAAATAGATTACTGTATAGCTTCCAATTTCCATTGATTACTATTATCTAGTAAGTGCTTGTTAGATATCAAAGCAGTGAACAGTGTGAGCAGGTCGCAGGTTGGGTCAGCCTATTCTTTGTCAGAGACTCAAGAAATCAGGCAGGCAGCTGTTATTTTACCCTCTGAACAGAAAAATTTATTCCTTTGACTATGTTTTGGTTTTTGAATTCTTGCTGAGTTAGTAACTTATTTATTTGCTTTTATATTTGAATGATATTTGAACTTTAAATGAGAAAATTCCGTTATGCTGCTTCTGGGAGAAGAAAATTATATCCAAATTACTGTACCCAACTCCTTGCTGTTCAGTTTAGCTGATACATGCAGGGCTACTCAAAATGCTTGCTGTGTCCACCACCCAAGGCATTCTCAGCACTGTTCCAGGTCCTCTACCAAACCTGGGATTTTGGGGTGCTGACTCAGCTGGCACAATTCAGCTCTTGGTGCTCTTGAGGAAATCTGTGATTGCTCAACTTGATTAGAACTGCTGTCACCACTGCCACTGCCAAGCAGTGCTCTATGTGAGCCTGACGTGTTCTGCTGAACACTGTGTACAGAGTAGTTATCTATAACTCCTGTGGTAGATGTACCCTAGTTATATTTGTATGAGTGTGTGTATGTATATAAAAAGTATAAAGTGGTTATAAAAATTACTTGATTCATCGAAGTGCTACGAATTACACTCTTTCTGGCAACAGAAACAATGTAATTGTTCAGTTCTTCAAATGGAGATTCTCCAATGCATAGTGTGTTCTCCAAAGTGGAATCTTTCTTCTGAAAAGGTACCAAGAAAGAATAGTGAATTCAAGGAAATGTGTCCTTAGCCCATAGGCTTTCCAAAATAACCTTTTTTCCCAGGGTGGGCATGCTGCTTTCTTCCAAGCTTCAGGCATCATGCAGTTCAAGCATGTAATTTGAATGGACATTTAGTTTAAATGGGCATTTTGACCCTGCTTATATTAATTTTGACAATGGAGATAATTATCCCCCTTTCTTCCATTTAACAGAAGTTGTTCTTCCAACATTTATTCTGCTTAAGAGTATCAGACGTAGTATTACTATCTGTGTGGGCATTGGGAAGGAGAAAATATGGACACAGATCTACTTAAAATCTCAATCTCTGGTAAAATTTTTGTACCCAGGAAGTAATAATAGCATTCCTATAATCTTTTATATTTTTAATAGAATCATAGAATCATTAAGGTTGGGAAAGACCTCCAAGATCATCAAGTTCAACCTTTGATCAAACACCACCATGTCAACTAAACCATGGCACTAAGTGCCATCTCCAGTTGTTCCTTGAGCACTTCTAGGGTTTGTGATTTTACCATCTCCTTGGGCAGCCTATTCCAATGCCTAATCACCTTTTCAGTGAAGAAATTCTTCATTATTTGGGATTTTCCTTTGTGTAACCAAACCATTTCTTAAAGTTTAAAGAAATTATAGATTTATAGTTGAAGGTGTAAGGAAAGTTCTTCACTTCTCCCACTTTGGTAGATTTCCTAACTCTCCAGTTCTACTCATGGGTAGAAATAGGTCAAAGGTAAAAAAAAAAAAAAAAAAAGAGGGGCAAAAATAATTAATCAGCTGGGAATGGATGAAACATTGGGCAAAATCCTAAGGTGGTATTAGGTAGGAGCCAAAGAACGACATTTCTGTTGTAACGCTGTCTGGTAGCTGGGTTTAAGTGTAAATTTGTTTCAAACAAGTTGCTTTGTATTCAACTTCTTCCGTTTATAAAAATGCTTTAAATGGTAGCCAAAAATGCTGTGAGATCTTAAGATGGGGACTGTAGACAAGTGCCACCTTCTAAAGGTTATTTTAAAAATATGGTCTCTGTGGTTTGTGAGTAATTTTATAAACTGCAACCTTGCATGGTGATTGAAAACCAGTAGGGAAACTGATTTCACTTCCAAGTTTCATGCATCAAATGCTTTTTAAATATCATGAGAAAGTGCTTTAGCAACTGAATATATCTGAATATGGTGTTTTCCTTTCCTTAACTGTTTAAAGCTGAGCATCATTGTCTGTGTAAATATCAATAGCTTTCAAGACCGAAGGAGGAATTACTGTGAAAAACATAATCTGGATAGACTCAACTCTGCAATTTCAAGACAAGATTTTAAACAGAAATACTTAAACTAATTTTAAGTAATTCTCCCTTAATAATAATAAATTATACAAGTCTCCATGGTGCCCTATCACCTTTGTGCAGAAAATGGCAGCAAGGAAAAACTGCCACTGCTCAAAGGATGTTTACAATTACAATTGATTGAAAAAATTAGCAATACATGAAACACATAACATTTCTTTCATTATTTATTAAATATTAACTTGTTTGAAACATAGACTGTGGTCCTTCTTCAGTGCCTACAGAGTGATACTTACTCATACTTGAAGAAGGAAACGTCTGAGTGTAAACCACTGTGTGTAGTTGTGCATTTTTAAATGATCAGAAAAATTATATCTTCTCAGGCTCTTTTTAGGATTTCCTTGCTTGAACTTACATTAAAGTAAGCATGACTGAAGAAATGGTGTTGAAGTAACGTTCTCCTTTCTGTTTGTAATCTAGATGTGATCTTTGATACGTTAAAAAATATTAATTAACGCACTCATTCCCATAATTACTGGAATGAATTCACTGATGTCTGCCTTAAGCTGATGCTTATTATAAGGAAACCTACTTTTGTAGTTGATCATGGTAATATAAGAGATAAAATTATAATTCTGCCATTGTGAATATAACAAATAGTGTTCCTGTCTGTATTACCGAGGCACACACATCTATCTCTGGTGAAATAGAAAGCACCATGTTGGCTTTCTAATAAAATACTAAATATTAGAAGTAAGTATTTTCTAATAGGTGGTTGCTAAACATGTGAATAAAACAGATGTATGGATGGTAGGGTTTTCTGTATGTTTATTGAAAGTTTCTATCGTGCTGTTTTATGCCACACTTGCAGTTAGCATACTTATACATTGAATTCTGAGTAGAGTAATCTGGATCTCAGACTGAACAAACCAGGCTAGATTTTGAATCAATTAGAGCATTTTTAAGTCTGGAGGGGTTTATTTTTAGTCTTGAAGGGAGTTCAACAGGCAAAGATGTCTTACAGTTTCTACTTTATAACTATGTGTCATCTTGGACAAATCCTTTTTACCTTCATTCGTGGATGGATTAAATAAATTGGCAGCTTGCTTAGACAGAACCTAGGAAAAGCACAAAGAAAAGGCAATTCTGTCTTGGAACATTACACTGCAGCCCTTTCACCTGCCTCTGAATTACAGTGAGTGACACTTTCTTCTTCCTTTTGATCTGAAGCTTGATTTATAAAATAATAGTTTACTGTTCTGCAGTAGCACAGAAATCAGGGTTAAGAGGTTGGTTCAGAAAGAGGGTAAATGAGGAAAAGGACTGGTATACATACCTGTAGAAGGAAAATAGTTATGCTGCTGGGTTTCCCTGCATAAGTGATCCCACTGGAGAAGGCATGAGTGCAGCAATCCCATTCTTAGAGAAGTTCTCTGAATTCTTGCTCAGAAAATAGGAAGTAATTGAAATCTTGAAGTTTATAGACTTGAGCTTCTGTTTCTAGCCCCAGTTTCAGGTTTGAAAGTCTGAGCTGTGAAAGTTTTGGTTCATCAGTTTCACAAATTCAGAAGTGTTACTTATTTAAATCAGGTTGAGGTAGTTGCAGCAATATATTATGTAATGTTATACTAAAAAACTTTTCCTCTACCAAGGTAGCCATAAGAAGCTGGTTTATATCACTCTGTTGTAGTATATAATAGGTGACCTACTTTTGTACTTTCTTCATGGGAACACAAAGAACAACGTTATATTTATGTACTTTGAGATCTTCCTACACATTTCTCCATTCTTTCTTTCTTTAGGTTTTTCATCCTTTTTTTGTATTCTATGCCTAGAAATTAGAGATTCAATTAAATAAAATGGCTTCAGTTTTTTCATTTGACCAGAGTACAAAATATGCATAAATTTCTATTAAATGTAATCTTAAATGTACATTTTCACATTTCTTTGAAAATATGAAGTTGTTTTTTTTTGCTTATGCATCTTTCAAATACCTCTGTATTTGTCTGAAGTTTAGCTTTTTGTGTATGTTTCACATAATATTTTATTTTAAAATTTGTTCTTAAGAAACTCTTTGGTCTTTTTATTTAGTTTTTAGTGGGGTTTTTTCTTGGTAAGGGGGGAACTCAACTCATGCATGATTGACTGTGAAAAATGTATTATTAAAATTGATACAGGGAAAATGCTGTTAAATGGATAGCTTAAACTAGGCTCTTCTCCTTGCACTGACCTTTTCTATCGCATAATAAAACATAGTATTGTAACCAAGTCAGATAGCAGAAAATTTTCCAGCAGTAATGTTTTTCAGATTCATGGCATCTGTTCAATTGGCATTTATGAAGCACTTGGAGATACTCAGATGAATGAGGCTGTGTTAGTGTATGTGTTAGAGGGCACCGTTAGAAGGAGCAGCATGTCTAAGTAATTGCATCTTGGACTTTTATAAATTTAGTTGTATAGAAACCATCCTTAGTAAAACAGCCTATGAAAGGCAAAACATGAGCATTAAATTCCTTGGATGCCTTTTATTGGGAAAGCAGGATTCATAAAAGCACAGTGTGTTGCAGGCTTTATTTCACAGTTCTGCCAACATGAATCCAATCTGAGCTCGAGCACAGCTGCTATTCCTGCCAGTCCTCCTCACTCTCCTGATGGAGCTTGATCAGCTCTCTTTGTTTTCTCTGTTTGCTTAAAATGAACGCTGTTTAATGATCTTCACTAATGAATTTGTGATGTCCTGTTCAGGGACTTTTATTTATGGAGTGCTTCCCCCCAGCATTAAAATATCATTTACTGACATAGTATAGGGTAAGGTAACGAGAAAAAATAGATGTGAAGTTCAGGGTGGATAGTGATGGATAGAAATACATAGAGAAAACTAGATGTTCTTACAACAATTGTGCTATTCTTTTTATCCCTGTAACACAGTTACTCCTCCTCCGCCCCCCACACAACAGATTTGTAATGAAAGAATAGAATCTTGTGCAGGCTGCAACTCCCAAAGGTAAAACCCACAGTACTAGACTTCCATCTGTATAGCCTATTTTATTTCAGGGAGATTTCATTTAGTTTTCCTTGGTTACATTAGTCTGAAATACTGTCTTTGCAAGTTCATTAAAATTATTCTATAATGGGTGTCTACTGTAATTTTTGAAGTGTTATATTCAGTTTCTTGGTGGTGTGCTTGCTATTTACCTGATGTTCTTGTCATCTTTTCTGCCACATTCCGATGTTTGTCGTGCTCTCTTGCCTCTGCACTCACCTTCATGGCCAGTAGTGTTATTCCTGGCCTGTTATCCATAGAAGTCTTTAGCCCTGTCCCCCTCCACCCTCAGAGTAAAATACTAGAGTGAAAAAAAAAAGTCACCTCTTAGTTATATGTAGTTTGAGTGGAGAAGGGAATCCTCTTTGGTTGAATAATATATTTTTATAGAATTTAAGAAGATTATTTCACTGGAATACTTATCTGTAATGTTTACATTTACCAAATGTAGCCCTTACTGATTAGTAAGGGCTTTTATCTGCTTGGAGAAACTAGAGCTATACATGTGAAAAAAAAAAAAAAAAAAGCTCCCCAGGGAAGGGGATAGTGCTGGGCTTTGTTTCTGCTCTGCAACCAGCATGCTAAAATGTACTGGATCAATACTTGGGATCAATGCTGGATAGTTTCTTAGGAGCAGTTAGGAGCACAGGAGGCCTAATCCTGATGAGATCTGTGCACTCAGATCATTTGATAACCTGCACAGCCACCGGGGCAGGTAAAGCCTGAGTGCAGGACTGGGCACAGGCTGGGGAGAGCTTGGCTTGCCTGATGCCCAGCGTGTGCTGATCACTGCTCCAGACTGGGAGTGCTCCAGGGGTCAGTGACACTGCTCTTCACTGGCTTGTAAGACACTGTCGTTATCCCTCTCCTTTGCCAAGTAATCAATCCCTTTTCCTCTAAAACACGAGCAAATAGCTGAATTAAGCAAGTGAATTACTGTGAATATACATAGGATCCACCTAAGTTCTTTCAGGGAGGGCAGTGGTTGAACATTTGAAAATAGCTGAAAACAAGTATTATCTGAATAATCTGAACTTGTCTAATTGCCACTTGAAAACTTTTCCCACAAGCAGTTTATCCTTACTGAAGGTACTTGTTTCAATACCAGATAATCTGACACTTTTTCTTTCCAAGTTTGTTGCTCTGCTTCACTCTGTTCTCTAAAGAATCAGTATTTCTGCTTTGAAATTTTAAGAGTTCTTTTGCCACAACTAATTTGTGCATTAACTTCTTTATATGTTGAAGGCATGTACTAATTAGTGCTAATGAGTTACTGAGTAAATGGAAATCAGAATAGATACTAATTGCTGAGTAAGATAATGAAAACTTGATGTTTGAACAAACCAAAACTTTACAGAGTCAGATACAGAATTTAGAGTTCTGTTTTTTATTGCTTTAATGTGAAGCTCCCTACACACAGTGGATTAAAGACTGACTTCCATCTCTAGTTAACTGCTGCAAATTGCTCTCCTGTGATTATTTTCTCCTTGCATCTCTGCCATGCACAGATGCTTGTTCCTTGCATAGGTGTATCCAGAGGAGTGAGGAGCTGATGCTGAGCAGTGGCTGAAAGCTGCTGGGGTCATTTTCAGCAGAATGATTGTGTGGGGTGGAAGGAGATGACATGGCTGGGAGATGTAGAAGGGAGGGAATAATGGCAGCTGGAATAAAAACTGATAGCATGAACTGATGTGGATCTGAGGCATAAGAGAGTTGGGGTCTGGTACCAGATTAGTATATCCCCTTTCTTAAAGTCTGTAGTATGTGTTATGTACAAGTAGGTGTTCAAATTATTATCTTTCTGTGGAGGTCCCTGAAGACTCAGCAGAAGAGGGGTAGGAGAAAGCTGACATTATGGCAGAGCTCAAAATAAATAAATGGAATGACTCATAACCTGGACCAGTTGAATATTTGCTTATGACAGAATAATTTTGAGTATGGGACATAGCAAGTAAAAAGGACAATCAGAAATCTGAGCAGTACTCCTGGAAACGAGTTTTGCCTATTAATTTTTGCTTTACCTCTATTGTAATAGCATTCCTTTGGCATTGCACACAGCTATTGATGTGAGCTGCATGCGGTGGATTGAGATTGCCATGGTATCTGTTAGGGTTTTAAATATATTTTTCTAAATGTGGATGAGAAAATTAAAGCAATTAATTTTGCATGGACTCTGAGACAAGAATTGACCACAACCATTTTGCTAGCAAAGTTTGCACATTCTTTATGTCACAACTTTATGACTGATTTTCTGTAACTACTAATGGCAAGAGTTTAATAAAAGGTGATAAACTCAGAGGATTTTTTAAATAAGGTTACATATCTGAAAAAGCATAAATGTGTTCACATCATTGAATTCCACAGGTCTTTTAACACATTTTAATTTAAGAAAATAAGTAAAAGGTAAAATGCAAAAGACAAACACTGAGCAACTGTAATGATAAGAATCAATGGCAGACCAGCTTTCCTATGCTGGTAAAAGAATGGTTTCATCTTTGTTTTCTCTCTTTATAGAGTTTATTCCATCCCAAAATCTGCAGAATCCTTAAGCCTTCCAACCATTTTAAGATTTGAGCTGGAAGTCTTCTGTGAACATAATATATTGAAGAAATTTTGATAAAATTTTTCCACAAACACTTCTATTTTTTATTGTGATTTCCTTATTCTGTATTTTTAAAACTCTTTTATATTTAATTAGCTGTTTTAGAGCACAAAATATTCCCTTTTTGTCAGAAGCTGACTTAAAATTCCATCCTTCATCCATCCACCAAGCACCTGGTGTTACTTTTTGAATTTAAAATTAGGGTTTAATGTCATAAACCAGTAGAAATATAGTACATGTAATATAAGTATTAGTTCTATTTTTAAAACTTGCAGGATGGGAGAAGAGCCAAAGTGAGTGGCAGTTGGTATGGGTGCTGGGACAGGGTCTGAGAGATTCATAGAGTGGAGCCCTCCTGTGTGAGCAGAAGCAGTGAATTGGAGTGAAGCATCAGACAGTTATCTGCAGTTTTGTTCCTTGATCAATATGCAGTTTTCTTATTGATCTTTTCTGCTTATTTAATGTACTTCCATTTTATGAGACCTATGCAATCATTTAATGGAGTAATTTGAATTTGGTTTGAATTATTTTCACTTGCTGCGACATTGTTTTTTATATACTGGGTTCACTTACTGGATATCTGTATTGTTACTGCCATTAAGAGAAGAATAGCTCATCTACAGAACCAGGCAACTGTCTATAGCCAAGTGTCCCATCTTAAATGATTTTACCTTCTTGAGAAAGTTGCACACACTCAGTATCTCTATGTCAAAATGTTAGGTATGGTTCAGTAGTTTATTTGGGGGTTTTGTTGGTTTTTCCCTGTTTGTTTTATTTGCTTGTTTACTCTGAAAACTGAGGAAGTAGTAATTCACAGCAGAGCAGTTTGTGTCTCTGTGAGCTGTGCTGGAGATCATCTTGCTGATGCAGAGTTTTGCAGAGCAGCCCGTGCAGTGCCGGCAGGCTGTTGGTGCTCGCTGGCTGTGCCGGCGCTGCGGCACACATAATGGTGTAAATGCACTTTAGCCGAGTCAGGCCGTGTTGGCTCTGGGGTGAAATGGGGTGCATTGCACCAGCAGAAGCCCTTTCCTGCACTTAGGCTTTCTTTGGCATAAAAGTGCTGTAGGCCTTTCACTTCATCCCAGGATGGTGCACTAAGAAAAGTTTTTAATCTAGAGCTGGACTTAATATGTATTAAGAATAGAATATAGAATCAACATTTTTACACTTTAGTAAGCAAAGCTAGTGAAAAATACTGGGTGAGTCATGATGAATACTGTGAGTCTCTTTTTTCTATCCCCCTTTTTTGTCCTCAAAACAATTTGATGGAGCTGGTTTAACAGATGGGCAGAAAACCTATCACTGTGTGTTGGAAAACTGTTTCCAGATGAAGAACAGTTTTCTTAAGTCATTTGCACTCTTTTTTCTTTGTTCAACATTGACTGAACTAGTCAAAACATTTTAAGCACATATAAGCAATAACATATTAAGTAAGTCTATAAAATAATTAAATTGGAACTAGAAGCTAAGAGTTCTTAGAAATATTTACATTAATATTTGACTTAGAATAAATATAAAAAAAATTACTTTGGAATCTTCTAGGAACCTTGTGCTGTAGATAAAAAAAGTTCATTAGGGTTGATGTGCTGTTTCATACTGAAATATTTAGGATTATCTGGTAAATTTACTTCTGAATTGATGAAGACCTATGTGTTCTTTTGTTGTAAATGCTTAGTTATGATGATGAAGCAGAGAGATTTAAGGTTTATGTCTCTCTTTCCAGGAGAGCTTTTGTAGAGTTATTAAGGTGTTGCAGCACCCTTTGCTTTTCATGGGCTTCTTTTCAGTGCATTTTCTTGTAGAGGAACTGCACAGCATTGCTGTACTTGAATTCAGGTAGAGGTTTTAATGGTTCTTGTCTGTTTTGGTCCTGGTCACTGCTCTGAAGAACTTTTATGAGTCTGCCCTCTGCATGTTCTTTTGGACCAGACTTTTAAAATTTATGTAAGGTTAATAGTCTGCATAATTTTGCAGAATATGAGCAAGTACTTGGCAGGAAGTGCCAAAAAGCTGTGGCAGATTTATGTTGTGCTCTGTAGCCTCAAACTGGGTTCAAAGGACAGTGTTGATAATAGGTGACAAGTAATACACCATTAAATAGCTCTTCTGTGGTGGAGATGAGTCAGGTAGTTATCAATTTCTAAACACATTTGCAAAGCAAAATCCTTTTGACAAGAGATGTTTGGAAGTTTTTTTGATCTACAGTTTGGTGGAATGCTGATAAAAGGTGTATGTAGATTTGGGGTTATTTTTTCTCCTGTCCTCATTGTGTGAAAAGGGGTTGGAGAATCCTGTAATTTAATCCTCTAGTGTCCAGTAATTCTCAAGTCCCTTCAGTGTCTCCAGTATGTTTTCTCTTACATGAGAGAAGTCTCTGATCTGCAGTTTTTTCCCCATTAAGATGCTCTCTGTCTTACCTCTGCCTGCAGGCTCTCTGTGCAGTTCTCACTAGTGAGTCGTTTGATTCCTCTCAAGCCCTCGCTGGAGGGGAGCCAGCAGCAATCACTTTCAGGAGGAGGCAGTGAGAAAAGTGTAGCTGAAAAACAGCTCCTTAACCTTTCTCCATAAAGCATGTCACTTGAAAGTGGGGATACTATAGCATCCTTTGTTACCAAGCCCAGACTCCTCATACCATGTCCCTGTTTTTTCAAAAAATGCCTTTGAAGATCTGTCTCAGCTGCTACATGTTCTCTGGAAAGTCAGTGCTATGCCTCCATGAATGTATTGCTAGCTTGTGGCAATGTAGGATTGAAAAATCTCATCCTACTTTTTTGTATTTCCACATTTTTAGATGTTATTATCATGATAAAGTTTGAGAACCTGAACTTTATAGATCCTGTTTAGTTTTCAGGACTCTGAAAACCTGGGGAGTTCAGAGCAAGAGTTATGTACAAGTTCAGGGCTAAGTTCAGAGAAACACAGTAAAACATTCATACCAATGTTATTTGGAAACAGAACTATGCCATGGTTTCTTGAGGACTGACTCAATTTTTATCTCTTAACTCTATTGGTGATGTTACTTCCCTTTGTTGTTTTTCAGAGAAGGAAAGAGTGGTTAGATCCCTCTCTCCCCCTCTCCATGTTCTGCTTCCTCTTTCCCGAGTGCATATTTTCCAGTTTTACTTGGAGTAGAGGGTGAGGGAGACTGGGACTTGCAGCAGCATGAGTGGGTACTTGGAGAGTGAAGGCAGAATGAAGAACGTATGTGCAAACAGTACTTAGACTCCTCAAAGACATGAAACATGGAGAATTATTCTGAAATGTTCAGCTTTATCAAGAACCCAGTCCTTTTTTTCCTTTTCCTCTTTTTTCTTTTCTCAGAAATGTACTTTTAGTGGCTTGTGTATTTTTTAACTTTAAATGATTCCCTCTGTCAGCCCACACAGACATCCCTCCTCTTAGTTGCTGCAGGGCCTTTGATACTCAATTGCAGTTTTTTCGCCTCATTCTATTTCTAAAAGGAGAATTGTGTTCTACTTATTTTTACCCTTGCAACAGACTTCATACAGAATTTTTCCGTCATTTCTTGTAGCGTATGAAGTTTGAGTGATTATTTTTAAATACCCACCCATCAACCCCTCTTCTATTTTCCTTTCTTCTTACAAGTCGCTACTTGTATATGAGATGATGGAAAACTGATATTCTCTAAATGAGCCAATGAAATTATATTCCTATTTCCTGTTATCAAATACAAAATTTTATTATTGAAGCCTTAATCTCCTAAGGAGTGCTCTGTCTTACCTAGAATGACTTTGAAGACCTGTCTGATTTCCCCTTACTCCAGCAATTTGCCTTGATCCCTAACGCTGCTCACTGCTTTCAGATCAAACATAATTAACTTTGTGGTTGAAAATGAATCTTCAGGAGAGTTAGAAGATGAAACTTGGAATTGTTGCTTTCTGGGAGGTTTTGACATTTTGAAGTCCAGTTTTCATCCAATTTATGACAAATAGGTCTGTCTTGCTTTTCCCTCTGAAATTATTCAAAACATAATATGACATAATCAAAATATATTTTTCTTTAAACAGGAAGCAGTAGCAGCTTCCAAGCAGTTACTGAAATGTCTTACAAAATGCACTTAATTTTGAATTCTCATTTATGATAGCAGAAATACATGGATTTTTAAAGGCAGTGCCTTGCAGAGACTACATTTTTCATTGTTAGATAATTTGTATAAATCAAATTGAAGTTCTGTTACATCTGGAGCACTTGTACTCCTGTAATCCTAGAGCTTTCTTCCCTCTTCAGTGCTTGCTGTTGGAGAGTGAAGGAGCTGAGATCCATGGGAGCTGTCCAGGAGCCTGCTGCTGGCTGTGCTTGCCATCACAGGAGCACCCAGGGCTGCTGGTCTGGTGGGTGACTGCCTCTCAAAGGTCACTGCTAGCACGAGCCTCTGCCAGGATCATCCTCTACTTCAACCAATCCTAAAATCCATTTTATTTACAAATATGATCTGTGCAATGTCTCCTGAAATGCAGCCAGCTAATCCTGCCTTTTTAATTACTTGCAATGACTTTAATTGGATCAGAAAACAGAACACTATAAAGTAGTGATGTAATAGGGTTCACATGGTGGGAGGAGTCCTGCTGTAAGCAGCAATTTGTGGTGGCTCACTGAGCTCTGTCCATGCTGCAGGTCTTCTGTGATGCAAGTGCCAAGACAGCCATTGTTCATTTAAGATGCTCAGTAGCTGGAATTTTGGTATTTCAGGCTCTCAAGCCTTGAAAAAAGCTTTTTCTACTAAGAATGACTGAGTGGTGTTGATCCCCAGTGTGCTGCTGTGCCTTGCTGATGCTCTTGGAGGAGTTAGACCTTAGGGCCCTTCTGATGCTTTCTGTTTGCCACTTTCTCACCATTTCAGCAGTCCAATAGGTACACAAGCATCCAAAACCAAACTGCTTCCTCTTCTAAAGGGCACTGCAGTCAAGCCAGACTTCATACTGAGACTATTTACTGGGGCCTGTGGCTGCTTTAGTGAAAGTTGGTTTTGGGGAGCCAATATCCTGGAGCAGCTATTACTGCTCTTTACTTCTGACCATTTCCAGCCACAAAAGCAAGGCACCTTACATGTGTCTCTGTGTGATGGACTTATGAATTTAGTGTACGTAGTTTGCAAATAAAATGGCAAAGAAGGTCATAAAGTCAATTAAGCAAATCAAAAGTTTTACTTGATAGAATGGTCAGGGACTTGTTTTTCTTGGTAGAACTTAAAACTTTTCATTGTGTGATGTTTAGAGTCATTAAGTACCCAGAGGGGTCAGGCTCTGGCTCAGCACTGTGCTGGCTCTGCAGTGGTTAGAGAGTGTGCCTGCTGTCTGTCTGCTGTGCCAGAGACACAGTTCTGTAGTGTCAGGTAAATCCAATACTTGTTAACCTCAAGATTATCCAATGAAGGAATACATGGCAAACGCTCCTGTGGTAGGGTGAGGGTGGGGATGTCAGTCAGCTGTCAGTGGCCACCCCTTGTAAATGATGCATGAATGCTGCAGGAGGAGCAAAGGTGAGCAGTCACCCCCTTCCATTGCAAGCCCAAAAAAGTGCTCAGTTAAACTGTCAGGTGGCTGGTTCACAGCCCAAAGTTGTTGCCCCATGCACTTGCCACGGGAAGCAGTCATTGCTAAATGTTTCTACGAGTTCCAGGAGTTATTTTATAGTTAATGGGAAACAAAGAGACAGTGAGGATTATTGAACATAACAGTACTCACAATACTTGTTGATCATAGTAGTGGTAAACTATAAACTGTTGCTCTGTGGGGTTTCTGCTTTCCAGGTTGTGCATGCACTGGGCTCAGCACTCCGTGTTGGAAGGAGCTTGGCAGGAGCTTGGCTAACCTGAGGGACCAGTCAAGTTGTGGAACCTAGTAGCCAGGACCACAGCTCATCAGGCAGCTTCTCTCAGCATCTCTAGTAGAGATTATACACTGCTAGCTGAGATATCCCAGAGATACGTATTTGACAGCAATAGATTTTACATACTAGAGTTGTATGTGTTGTCATGTTTCCAGTCAAAACTCTGCTGCTTCTTTTTTTTTTTTCAGTATTTCAGTATAAACAGTTGTGAGTATATCAATATCATTAATTTTGATGACCCCTGATAGTCTTCATTTAATTTTCTGCTGAAGCTACTTTCAGGTTTTGTTTTATTTTGGTTTTTTTTTTTATTTTGGCTTGGCAAAATGCACTTTCTGGATGTTAGAAAAATTTATATCTAATTGTGGTGCAGTGTAATAATTTCTTCAGGATTGGGTTCCTATTAGAAAGTTCAATATATGCTCCTGAAAAATTGGGGTTTACCTGTTTTTTTTTTCTTCTGAAGGAAAAGATGTTTAATTTAAACAATATTAATGTTTCTTTTAGAGAAGATTATATTTCTTTCCTGATCTTGAAATTATTCATAACTATAGCAGTAAATGTCACAAATTATGCTTTGTAAGGCTTGAGAAAAATATGTTATCAGATTAAATATTATTTAGAATTAGAACTGTAATAAAAATTATGATGAAATTATATGAGTACACAATGCATCTATATGTTTTCTCGATTTGATTTTTAAGTATTAAATTGCTAAGCATATTTTATTCTTCAAGCAGCACAGTTTTTGTCCATTCAAGTCTTTTGTGTTAATTATTAGACACAATTGGCTGACAGATGTAGGTAATAATAATTGGTTCATAGATAATTATGAAATTCTACAAAGAAAATACCCGCATTTTTTATTTAATAACAGTTACTTGCTAAATTAAATGTTTTCACCCATCTGTTAACAATTTGTGCCTTTAAAGACTGAAAGACTTGCCTGAACTTATTGTTTGCTTCCTTGGATATTCAAACTTTTAAAAAAAGGTATTTATATTTTTAGCATTTAGCTCATTACTTTGAACTCGGCTACAATAGATACTGATTTTTAATTTTATGTCTCTGTGACATTAATGATAGTAGAACTCAAATGTGTCATCGGTACTGTATTAGAGAAGACTTAGCTTTTCGTTTTTATCCATTTCAAAATAATAGAATAAAAACAATGGCTTTTCTTTATGCAGATATTTAGTCATTTTGAGAAGGCAAGTACATTTTTGTGAAATCTTAACCCATGGTAATTTTCAACTTTCATATATGCATGTGCTTCCTAATTTTAACAGTATCTGTTTTTTGTAGAAAATCATAGTCAGTGTATATGAAAGATCTCATTCAAGTCAGCTGCTCCAGCAGTCCCATACCATTGGTTGTGTATGTATATGTATATGTATATGTATATGTATATGTATATGTATATGTATATGTGTATGTAAATATAAGATAAGAGAAAAAATATCCCAGAACCAGCAGTTGTCAAAGAGCTTTTACAGGTGGCAGGAAAGGTGTGTGCCACAGCTGTGTAATGGCAGTCCTGGAGCATGCTGTAGGTGATTGTTCCCTTTTGTTCCGTGTTTCAGGAGCAGCTCTGCAGGTAGGCTGCTCTAATTCCCTTCCACTGGTGTTCACAGCTGGGCACTGGTTTGAGTGCATGATGTGTCAGGCTTGGAGGCTTGGTGAACACTGGAGCAGCTTCTGTGGGGTAGGTTGGGAGGGATGTGATGTTTCCTTCAGCTTCCCAGTGTTCTTGTTAGTGCAGGTACAGCAAAACATGACAGTAAGTGCTAAGGGAGAGAGTAATAGTTTGTCAATTTATATCTAGATAACTTTTTTATCAAATTGCAATGAATGTTGTAGAGGGGACAAGAAAGGTTCTAAATTTTTTTTTTTTTTTTCCCTGATTTCGCTATCCAAATTGTACAAAATAGAAGATACTAAATAATCGTCAGAGGTAACTGCTGTCAGTCTGTGTAGTGGTTAAATACTATTCCAGTTGAAAGGTCAAAAGACAGGCATTCATGCAGGCTGACTTCAAATGCAAGTGTTTGGAATATGAACACTGTTAGGTTCAGTATGCCTTTCAAACAACATTATTTTCCTGCCTATTTTTTTTAGTACCGTTGCTAAGTTTTATTGTCGCTAGAAGAATTGACAAGAATTCTGGCAGACTGGGCAGATTTCTTCCATAGGCTGATCTCTAAATTTCAAAAAGACTGTGCTGTAGGATATATTTGAAGGTTTTAAAATTTTGCAGTTAGGTTCAAGTAGTCTACAGAAACAATCTGTGTAACACAAGGCTCACTTTGTTCTCCTACAGAGTACCTGAGGTACATAAAACCTGTTTGATTTATAACCTGTGCAACATCTGTTGACTCTAAAGATGATAAAAACAGGTAAATCTGCAGCCAGTTGCAGGAAGTTACTGGTGATGTGACAAATGAGGGGTGGGAGGAATTAAATATGCATTTATTGAAGACAAAAATTACATATATTCTAGAGCACTGAGGGAGTTAACATAGTTGTTACTAAAGAAAATGCAATTCTGCTTTTGCAGAAATGTTTTTCTGAAGGTGTAAGTATGAAAGGGTGAATGGTGGGTGTTGAAAAGAGGCAGTAGAGACCCATAAGGAGAGAGGAATATGAAAGAAATATTTGCAGCTTATATATATGTAGTTAAAAAAAATAAAGTAGTATTCACCCTTATGCAGGGGCCAAGATAGCATGATTTTTTTTTTTCTATTACTTTGATTATATATCACTGTAGCACTACTGACTCTAAAGTATTTCCTGGCATTTACAATTGTATGTTAGAAACTACCTATGTTTTCTCATGGACAATCTACATTTATGGATGTGCATATTAGTGCAAAAATAATGACATAAAAAATATCACCAAAAAGAAAAAAATTAAATACAAACTGCCTAGCTCAGGATAGTAATTGTCAGCTTGTAGACCTCCAAGTCTGTAGCTGTCCATATATACCTTTATCCAGGTATAAAAACGTTTTCAAAAATTAAGTCAGTTGATATTGACATTACTTAAAATTCACAAAAGAACCAAAATCTCTCCTGGACTCCTTTGAAGGCAGTGATTCAGTGAAGAGTCAGCCATCTTTGCCTTCTCTGCAACTGGTGGGATGTTTGAAAGAAGTTATTTTTGAGTAAGATTCTTGAGACACATCATCATTTTCCTTCATTTTCTTTAATCATTGCATGGTCTATTGCAACATGGGATGGTACTGATGGAAACTGAATCATTGCACGTTTACATAATGCTCTATATTGAGGAATTCTACTTAACTGTTGAATGATAAAATATTAATAATATGTAAAAGCTGCCAAAAAGAATGGTGTGTTCAGGCCAGCATGTAAATTTAGGTTATATTTTGCATCTCTCTGCTCATAACTTATTTTGCTAGCTTTCATGGCTTTGGTTGCAGTGCTAACTTAGGCAAACAAAAGACAGTCAAAGTCACATACCTTCCTTTAGGTGAGTCCTTATCTTACTTTCCTAGCTCAGGAAAGAGGTGGTTTCCTTCATCCACTCCATTAGGAAGGGCATAATTCTTTTACATGGGTTTAACATGCAGTTGCAATATATTTTCAATGCAATTACAGTAAAAATCCTGATTACTGTCTGCATGGGATTTATTAAAAGCAAGGTTTATTCACCTCTTTGTTTTCCAGTAGTGGATGCTCTCCTGAAATATGAGCAGAAATGAGCATTACCATTGACCTTAGTAAAGAACAAGCAGTACCAAGCTGTGGGCTTAGTTGGGGGTGGGGAGGAACTTGTCAAGGTGGAAACATATGATGGCACTAAATTATTCTTACAGATAATAAAACCAAACTGTAGGAACTGATCTTTATTTGTATCCTTTCACTACATTCCCTCACAATTTTCTGTCTGTTATTCTCAACTCTTTCAAAGCTGATTTTCATTTCTTCTATAATGCCCCACTTGGGCTACATCTTTCTCCTGCTCCATATTATACCTTTCTGTCCCCCTTTCTATTTTCATCTCTTTCACACATGCTGTACATTTGCTTTGCATCTGTGATGCTATGAAGTCTGTTCAAAACCGAAATAGGACAACTAGATTTTTACTGGCAACATATTTTATTTTTACTTTGCTCCAAAAAAAGCCCAAGAGGAGTATTGACTTGTAGAGGTATTATTGCATTGTTGCCAGAATAAATTTAATTTTGTAAGTCCACATACTGGAGACTGAAGAGCTGTTCCTTTTCTGTGCAGTGTATAAATTAAACTTCAGTGATTTTATCGTGGTGAACTGGTTTGTTGTTTTTTTTTTTTTAATTTATATTTAATGAACAGTCTTAATTGTCAGAATAAAATGTGGACTGTGTAAGTTATGTAGGTACTGGGGTTTTTTTTCCATGATTATAACTTTTGTTTCATGTTACAGACTTAGATTATGTTTGTAATTTATGGCCATTGGTGCAGGAAATTTTCTTTCTAATATTTTCTGATATCTAGGCCATAGGTTAGGTGGAATACTTGAGGTGAAGTTGACTTCAGCTCCACCCAACTACTGAATGCCACAAATGTTATAGTTCTTTGTGAGTATTTTATCACAGAGAATTCAGAAAACAATGCAGTTTCAGTTACTAAAAATGTTTTGGGAGCTCTTGAGGGAATTTTGTCAAATCAGCCTGTTTTGAGGGAAATCTTAAGGAGCTTATGGTGATTTTTTGATAATGTTTTGCAGTTTATTAATTTTAATTATATTAAAATATAGTTGTGCATTCCTCCATGGGTAAGGTGTAGGGAACAATAAGTACACTATTCTGCCCCCCTGTCTGACTAGAATTTCTCATGCTGTAGACTGTATCTGTTGCATCTTGAGCACCTCTGAGGAAGGTCTGTCTGTCAGGTAGCAGAAGATGCAGTTAGATCTCTTCTTAACCATTTCTTCTCAAGGTTAACAGACTCAGTTCTCTCAGCCTCTCCTCACACTCACATGCTTCAGTTCCCTGTCGTGGTGATTCCCTATTGGACTCATTTGTCTTTGTCTCTGTTTTACTGGAGGCATGGAGTACATTGGCCTTACAAGTGCCAAATAATAAGAATAATGACTTCCCTCAACCTGCTGGGTACACCCAGTCTGGTACACAGCTGGCAGCCTCTGCCACAAGGATGTACTGCTGGTTTAAGTTAAATTTTCTGTCCACTGGGTCTGTTCTGAAAGCTTCTTTCCAAGCCAGCAAGCACCCAACCTGCTTGTGTGAACAGGGCTGTGCCATCCCAGGGGAACAGGGCTTAACTCACTTTTGTTGTACTTCATAATTTTTTTTTTTCTGTCCTTATCTCAGGGTTGCTAAGGTTCTCCAGAATGGCAGTCCTGCTCTGCAGAGTGCTGAGCCCTTCCTCAGATTGCTGTCACCTGTAAGCTTACAGAGGGTTAATTCTGTCCTGTCACCCAGGATACTCACAGTGGCATTAAGCTGGATGTGGGGCTGCTGCCTGCTCCCCTTGGCAGTCCAGGCACAGCAGAAAGCAGCAGGTTTAGTAGGTCGTGGTGAAGTAAGGTTGTGAGTCTGTGCTCAAGGGTGAGTGGGAGGGATGGGGGAGATCTAATGGTGTGTGGGAGGGGGAACCTTAAAAGGAGTTCAGCAGCTCTTGCTTTAGGCCTAAGTGAGTGTGGGAGTCGTGTGGTATAACTTGTGATTAGACCTAAGTAGTGTTTGTCTTGGTGTGTTAAGCTATTTTCTGAATCATGGCATTTTCACAGGAATGTCTCCAGAATTTGGTGCTCATTGTTAAGTCAGTGATGATGATAAAAATAGATATCAAACTCATTTCCATCAGTTCCAGATCCTGCGTGGCATCTGATTTCCAGCCCAGAGAGCAGTAGGAATTAACTCTTCCATCAAGACAACTTAAATGCAGCTTTAATTTAATTTAAAAATAGCTAGTCAGTCATCCTTAGTGCTCCCCCAGAATTGTTCTCAATTCAGGGTGTGTTTTTTCTATGTTTTTGCATGCAGTCTGGAAAGAAGCAGCAGGCTTCCTCTGTAGATAGGATTGGACATAGATGATTATTAAAGCACTACTAAAAATTTTAACCATAAACCATATTCTGTTAGAAAAAACAGGAACAATCTTTTGGAGGAAACAAAGCTGATCCCAAGTGCAGGTTGATAACCCACTCTTTCATATTCCAACCTGCCTTTCCACTTAAAACTATCCCCTTTGTTTTAACACGCTAGAAAATGTTCCATTTTTTCATACCTACATGGTCTCTGAATTAGAGTGTTGACTTTTCAGTTTTCTTCTGAAGCAGAGCTTTGATCAGGTAAGATGATGCTCTGTCATTGTGAGTGTTCAAGGTCAGGCTGAACAGGGCTTTGAGCAACGTGGTATCATGGAAGGTGCCCCTCTCCAACCCAGAGGTGTTGGACTACGTTTTCTCTAAAGGCTCCTTCTGACCATTCTATAAAAACATAGCATACATGACAGGTCTGTTTTACAGTACAAAGTAATTATCTGTGCTTAAATGAGCAGTTCAAATTTTGCTTTCTTTGACTTCTATGCTTTCTACCAGTTTGGTCTTGGTACTGTTGACCTGATTTCTTTAAAATTAAACCAGTCTTGGATTGAGATGAGGTGTTGAGAAGTGCTTTGCTCTGTTCTTATTTTTCATGTTCCCCATCTCTAAGAACATCTATCAGAAACTATACCTGGTTATCTACTATTTCCTTAAACAGAAGCAGTGAGTTAATGTGTTGTCTGAGAAAACAAACAGATACAGAGCCAAGGGGCCCCACTCAGTTTCTGTCTCCAGCAGGACGGTTTTCACTCACTTAATGTTGCTCAAACAGCTAAAACTGAAATCTTATGTATTATGCATACATGTATTTAATTTTTAAGATGGTAGAAATTGCTTAAATGAGGACCAGAATTTTATAGGAACTTAATGGCATTCTGGTGTCACAGACAGATTTTATTCTCTGTTGTTTCGCTGAAGAAACTTTTGCAGGAATTTTACCATATAAGAAGAGGAAAGAAAGATACTAAGAGTTATGTAACTAACTGGCATTTTAGTAAAATAATTTTTTTCTTCTTCTTTAATAAGGAATTACTAATACCTGAAAAAAATTTTCAACATCAATAATTTAATATTCAAATTCAATAATTTTGAAAGGTATATTCAAATTATATGACACTGTGGATGGCACTTACTATAGAGCAATTACATTCTTATTTTGAACACTTTACAAGGCATTGTAATCTATGCAGTCTTGATAGAAATTAACATCATTTTCTGAAGAGCTCAAGTTGTATAAGGTGAGAACTGTAAGATATTGTTTAATAGTACTGGTAGTGGAATCCCTTTCACTTGATTTAAAGGCTTAATATGAAGCTTGCTTCAGCAAGTACTTTAGTGCCTGGTACAGAGTGTGGGGCAGTTATTTCTGTTTGAGTGGAGAATTAGTCTTGTTAGAACATAATCAAAGGTTCTTTTTGGAGGCATCAACTTCCAGTTTCAACACTTAGAAATTTGTCTCTCTTGCTATTCCCCTCTTCCTCTGTTTGCATCAATTGCGTGGCAAGTGTGTCTCCAAGCAGCAGACACTAAGGTAGGGTGTGCTTTAAGGTAGGGTGTTTGCTTATTCTACCTGGAGACTAGACATATAGTGTAAAACCCTAGGTTGCTTTCAGCAAAGGGTGAGCATTGATCTTTTGCTGAGGTATTGGGATCTCAGGCTCTCTTCTCAGAGCTTTGGTTTTAAATTAGCTGCATTGACAAAAACAAACCAGTTGACATATTTGGGCCCAGCAGCATCCTGGGTTGTTGGTTCAGATACAGGTAAGGCAAACAGGATCTCCTCTCTGCTCAGCAGCTACTGCTGTAACTAACATTTCCATTAAGACCATGGAAGATAACAGAAACAAATACTGCCCATAGCAGTTTAGGTTCAATTTCATGAACATCTTTTACCAATGTACACATGAGTCTTCTTTGATAGTTTTGGAGAATCTCTCATATTCTTGATAAAGCATCTCATTTTCTGCATACTTAAATCCCAACAGAACTCTTGGGTAACATTTAGACCTGTTGACTTTTTGGAATTTAAATTAGTAGCTTCTTGAAAAGTTGTAATTTTTCTTCACTGTGGAAAAATGGCAGTGTCTTCTTAGGATACAGATATCACCAACATTATCTGCAGCTAAGACTGCAGAACCAAGTAAAACAAATGACCAATGTAAGAGAAACTGTAAGCCTCAAACCTTCCTCAAACAGGAAAACAAATATCTGTGATTTATCATTCTATGATTTTATTTAAAGTTTCAGGAATGGGTTATTTTCCACTAATACCCTCTCCTCCCCTTCCCAGTCTCCAAAGAACACACCTCTTAATTTGTCACTGGATTCTTGCATTTGAGTGGAGTTGCGTGTCTGCAGATTTTAGGTGTTTGCTCCTGGGGAATCCACTTCAGATGTTCTAATTTCCTTTTTACCCCTTTTTATTAGTGTCACTGAGGTTGGTTTTTAGAGAACAGAAGGGTTTCTCTTTTGACTCAAGTAGCCTCTTGAGTCATGCAGCTTAATCACATTGGTTTATTACTGTCTTCTGTTTTCCTCTTTGTTAGTGCACCTGATTGTTCTCAGTAGTCTCCTGTTGATTCTCTAATTTCTAGCAAAAGCTCAGAATCAATTCAGTCTATATAAAGAATGTAATACAGTTTTTGTGGAGCTCATAAGAGTGCTAGCTTCATAGTTGTCTCTGTTCCAAAGTATATTTTAATGCTTACAGCAAGTTTCGATTTCTAATCTTGATTCTGTATTATGACAAAGAATATTTCAGGTTAAAAAATGAGATCACATAATAGAAAGAATCTGTGTTGGTGAGTCAGATTAAGGAAAACTAACCATGTTGCTCAAAGTACTGTTTTTCTGCCTAGTGTACTATCTGCATATTGGGTTTGTCTGTTTTTGAAACTCCTCTTACATAACTATTTGGGAAATACTGCTTTTTAAAAAATGCATTTTCAAGCAACACAAAGAGTATTTCAAGCAGCATTCAAAGAGTACATTAGAAAAGTTGTTCAGGTTTAGTAAATCAAGAAAATTTAGAATTGTAGTGACAAAAATATTTATTTTTTTAAAAAAGGTTCCAACCTTTTGGTAGGCTGAAGTAGATTATGTGTGTCACTTATTCCTAGGTCTTAGTGCATTCTGCCTTGACATACAATATTTTTGTTCAAGAAAATGATTCAGCAGGCAGTCTATATTTAAAGTTTTTAGAAAGTGATTTCCAGCTGTGCTTTCCAAGCTTAATAGGGTGTGATAGAAGGGAAGCAATACCAACACCCTATGAGAGAGTTAAGGATTTGCCTTTATGTTCACAGACCTATATAAAGAGGTAGAGTTATCAGAGGGATGAGAGGTACAGGAATGGTTATAGGACTATAGCTGCCTCCTCTAATTTGTTCCCTGGCTGTGCTGAAAGTGGCTGGAGCAGCCTGTGGTGCTGCTGAGAGGGTGATGCCTTGGTGGCTGCTCCAGCCCTGGCACTTGGTGGTACAAGATACTTACATTCTAATTTGTTAAAAGAACAAATCTTCCCAAAGATAACAAGATGTTGTATACGTGCTTTTCAAATCTCTTAAGGGAGAGATGTCAGTTATAAATGTATATTCGCTGTATCTTTCAGAGTTAATACAGTGAAAGATTTACTTCAGAGCTTTAAGGTTAAAGCAGATGGAAAACTGACATGCTTTAAGCTAAACACCAGTCCCCAGGGTCTGTGCTAGCTGAGCCACTGTTTTTGGTTAATTCCTGACAAGAAAGCACAAGTACCTTACAGCCCATGTCACACTCACCTCTGATCATGACCCCAGTGTTATTGACTGACTGTGCAGGGCAAGAAATAATAAAAATGATCACACGAGTAAGTGCCTGAAGCAAAATCCTACATTTGCTACTCCCTGAGTTAATAACTGATAGCATTTTTGTTGTGTTTCACTTGTCAGGGTTTCTTTACTAATTAAAATTGACTGGCTGGAATGTGTGAGTTCCTCTGCAGTGTTTTAAATCAGATCTTAAATGCACACTTATTTTGGGTGTATGATCTTACTGCTTTTATGCCAGCTGTCCTTCTGCTTGGTTTCATCGTGCTATCCAGGGCAGCAACATCAATTTGAGAGTGCACAATGTAGAGATTTCTAATATTGTGTTGTCTGTGCAGGTGACAAAAACTATCAAAAGGAATATACCTTGTCTGTGTTACAGCTTCTGCTCTCACATAGGAATGGCAGGAAAGCACTTGCAGATGTTTCTGACATAGACCTGCTGTCTTTATGAAAACTACTTTTCTTTAGAAAACTGTGTAATTGCTAGAGCTTTCTTAGTGTTAGGATATCAACTAGGAGCATCTATAGTAGTACAGCTAGCCACTGAACCTACAGAAAGGCCCACTGTTCTGAAGTCCTGCTGAAAGGCATTGTCCCAAGACATTTTGTTAGGATTTCAGAAAATTTGGAGCAAAGCTGCAGATTTTAACAGATTGGCAGGAGGTGGCTGCCAGTCGGAGACACAGATGGAGGGTTTTGGAGAAGCCAAAGCAGCATGGTCTTTCTGTTCTTTTCTTAAAACCATCAGAAGGATTAGATTTTTAGCACTTGAAGTGACTTAATTTAGATTTCGAGATAAAACACAGCAGGAAGAAATGGTATCTTTTTTAGTCAACTTCCTCAGATTTTCTGTGGATTTAGGAGGTCATAACCATATTTTAATTTTCTTTTGTTAAGGCAGCCTGGGCTTCCAGATTATGACTTTATGCCATAAGTGAACTGCACAGCAGTTCTTGTATTTGTGGTATACGTAAATATTTGGTAATATTTGCACCTTTTTAAATCTATGTTGTCAAGAAACTTCTTTAGAGTTTACTATTATGGCAGTAGAGTGAATCTATGATAGTTCTTCTTTTTTTTTGTGTGCAGCTAAAAGAAAGGGGTCAGAAAATTAGTCTCACATTCAAGACACTTGTTCACTGGAACTTGTGAGAGTTCAATATTAGTTTTAATGGGTTTGTATGCAGACCACCTGTAGAGATGTAGCTCAGTTGCAGCAAAAAGAAACTAAAGGGAACTAAGGGGTAAGTGTGGCTGCTGTGGCATGTGGCAAAAGCCACAAAAACTCTGTAAACACACCAGCACACAGAGCTTCAGGAATTGCCTGTGCTGTCCTGCTGCTCAGCTGACCTTTGATCCCTCTGATCCATTTCTAAACAAATGCATGCAGGGAAAAGCATTTGCAGGTCTATTCTTAGTAGACTAAAATCTATTTGACATTCTGTACTGTTAAGAGAGATGATTTCTTTATGCCTTTACTAAGCTTTATGCAGTATTTCAGTAAGCTTTTTGTTTAGATTTCTTATATGGTATTTTTCATGTGCAGATACAGGGATGTTCTCTGCATAGCTGTGAAATGATTCACTTGGAATTTTGTATTCAGTTGTGAACATATGATTACTAAAATTGATCTGAGAATTAGATTAGTTTATTGTGAGTAAACAAAAATAAATGGCTACTAAAGGTTATTTGAAAGGTCATTTGGCAAAGATTTAGAAGTTCAGTTAGCTTAGTTAAAATGTTAAAATGTTTAAGTCTGTGCCTTAATAAACTTACTGTGAGGACTGAAAGGAAGATAAGTTTATTAGGAAGTCATAGAGGACTGGTTATAAGTGGAAACAGTGGAACATCATCTTATGAAAGAAGAATCTGATACTGTGTGAATGCCTTGGCCATTATTTTGTTAGTTATATTTGATCTTTCCAAAAAAGCAGTGGAAAACCTGTTTCATTAAGCAAAATGTTGAAAACTCTGTAAATTAGAGTAATCCTGCATTATCTTGGCGATAAATAGTAGTGTAAATATCTAGGCTACCTGGTTATGGAGAATTGGATTAATTTAAATCCAGAAAGGAAAAAAAAAAGAGAAAAAAAATCATTAAGAAAAGTTGAATTTAAATAGATGTTACGGTTGTAGTTGCCAGTCCAGCCCAGTAATCTCTAGCTACCTGGCTGATGGTGATTTCCAAGATGGGTAATATATTTTATGATAATTTTATGATTAAAAACGAAACAAAATTTTTTTCATTTCCATTTCCCTTTTTCTTCATACCTTTCTTTTGTGTTTGATCCCAAATGTTTAGTAGTGCAATTTAAATATATGAAGTGTAATTTGAGCCTTTTAATGCATCTTTAATTTCAGATCTTTGAGCAAATTATGCTTATTCGAACATCTGGTTAGACAAGTTTAATGATCTAATTACATTGGGAGAAGGATACGACTTCTTGCTGCTTTTTGGCCTGTGATTTTGATTCTCTAATTCTTAAAACTCATGTTTTGCACCTCTTCAGCAGTCCCTGGGTATAGAGAAGTGTGTTGAAGTAAATTCAGAGTATTCAATACCCAGGTTTTCTTAAGTAATAATCCTCTGCTTTTCAATTTTTCTGGTGTAAGACACTCCTTTGATGTACTGTATTGTCAAGTGTTTATGCAAAAACGTCCCTTGGAACTGACTGTAACTTTTAAATGTTTTAACATGCTTAAAATATTCCATTATCCTGTGTCATGCTTACCCATGTTTTGTTGCTTTTATAGATTATCTTTCTCAAGGGATAGATCTGTCTGGAATAGAAGTAATTGAAAATGACCTGCTTTTTATTGCAAGAGCTCGTCTTGAGGTGGAAAACCAGGCTAAAAGGTTGCTTGAGCAAGGTGTGGAGACTCAGGTAAAATACACTTTGTTCTTTACTTCCTTTCAAAAGTAAAGTGTAGAAGAACTTCAACTTGATTTCTTTTGCTTTGTGTAGCACTGTCCCCTGTAAATTAATCAAGAAAAAAGTCTTATGTGAGAAGTTCTCACACATGACTGTATTCAAATAAATTGACAAAACTGGTCTTGCACACTATTTGCAATAATAAATTTTTGCAGGATTTGACCTTGTAATTTGGAAGAAAGTAGGTGGATGGTAAATACTGTCATAAAAATTTGATGCACCACCATATACAGCACTGCCAATATTGCCAAGCTTTATAGAGAAATATGAAAAATGCAGTTTCTTAAAACTGTTAGAAGATTTCTGCATTTTAGATGTGCAGAAATAGATTGAAAAGATTTGAAAGATTTGCATTAAAACTTTAAAGACCAGTTTAAACTTTGAGGTAACTGATCACTGTAGAGAAATAATAAATTAATATATCTATAAACTATGTGTATAATGTCTAATTGCATTCATTCATACTAAATGTAATTATCGACATCTTAATAATCTGTTAATTATTCTGTTTTCAGTAACTTTAGTGCTATTTTCTTGCCTTTGTAAAATTTGTTGTTCTTTTGTCTATGCTTTTTAATATTCTTCAAAACGCAATGTATTTTAAATCCTCATTGCCAGAGTAAGAGGAGAAATCTGGTACAAGTTTCTATCAAATTTGGATCTTAAATTGGAGAACAAAGTGACTTAGAACAAGATATTTTTATGCTATTTCTTACTAAGTGCTAAACTTCTCTGTAAGTCAATACAGCATTTGTTGATAGTGTTGAAGATTGACATGAAAATAGAACATATACAGAGTAGAAAACCGATTGACTAAATTGTCTTGATTGAACAGTTGTGGATTATTATATTAAAATTATTGCTATGTCTCAAACTTTTACTTAGATCTGTAATTTCAACTAATTTTCTGCAGTAAGAAGTCATGGTTGTGGTAAATACCTTTGACTATTTACTGATAACAAAGTAGTAGGAAAAAACCACCCCATTTTTCACTTGATTACTATTCTAGTGTTGAAACTTCTGGCTATTTGAGCATGTTGCCAAGCTGTGATTGCACTTTTTGCAAGCTATGAAGCATATAGGTTATTAAATAAAGATTGACAGGAGATAGGGCCTAAGAAAAAGCAAGTGGACATTTATTTTAAATGTAGCAAAAGTCTTCATCAGTGTGAACTCTTTCTAGTTTTTCATGTCAGATTTGACCTTCTCTGATAATTTTCTCTTCATATTAAGTGCTAAAATGGAACTGACAAAGAAACCCTGGGGAAATCAATCCCACTCCACCTGAAAAATAGACAGATTTATTAGGTGTTCCAGGCTGTCTCCAGGTAATCAAGAGATTATTAAAGTATATGCCTGTTGTGCTTTAGCCAGGGGCCTGTTTCCAACAAATGGAAGAGTGTTTGGGAGAAAATTATTAGTGCTTAGTCATATCAGAAATGGGGATGTTTTCATGAGGAGGTGTTGGGTTATGCATCACAGGTTTGTTGTTGGATATGATTTGTGAATTTAATGTTGAGAACAATAGTCTGCTTTGGAAAATACACATGCAGGCATTGCCCAAGAAATCTAGAATTTGAAATGTGACTAGTGAATAGCATGTCTTTGATTCCTGTTATTGTGTTTTGTTGACAAGCTGATTTACATCTATACCTTCCAACCCCTGAAATTTCCTTTAAGAGGACATGGGACCTTCATCCTTTCTCCTGCATTAGATGCTACAGAATTTCTCAGATGACTATCTTCTTGCCAGTGTGTATTGTGATAGCTGTCTGTACCTTTGAGAATAGTGCATCTGTATTTATCCTGGTGGTTCTTCAGTTATTTGATATTCATATTTGCAAATGCAGTTTTAGTTCCCTTGTTTTCATCTGCTCTGTAAATAATACATGAGATCAATTGCCTGTGTAAGAGTGACCTGTATTTCTGTATTTCATGTAGCACTTTCAACAACGCCTTAAGAGAAAAATTACCCTTATGTCTCTTTTAGAGTATTTAATTGTCCACCTAGAGGAGAAGCAGAAAGTGGAAATGCATTTTAAAAATTAAGACTGGAAGTATTTATTTTTAAACAAAAGCCATTAGAATTTGGTGACTGTCCTCTCTAAAATTCAGCTTTTTTTTCCAAGATGCTGCTAGACAAAAAGGAACAGAGCTAAGAAGTCTAAACTGATCCTTTTATCATTTTTATATATACTGTTTGTTTTGGATAGAGACTATTTTTGTTATTTTTGTTGTTTATTTAATGATGCTTAAGTCACATACTAATGAGCTGTGCACAGATTCCTCCAAATAATATCCAGCAGTAGTGCATGAAAACAGATACTTATACCTAAGTAATACATTGTCTTTTTCTGTTCAATGTAATTAATGTTTTTATGGCATGTCCACCACTGTGGTGCTTGTGTGTTTCTCAGAATAAATGAGATCTCTTCCCCCTTTGGAAATGTGGCATTAGCCATTGACTGCTTTAGAAGTGAAGCCTTCAACTCCTGTTCCTGGTGGAATCTTAAAGCTGCCATCTGGGTATAAACTAGAAGTATCTGTCAGCATGTCCAGACTAAACAGGCTCTCATAGAGCTTCAAACCACACTTGCCTTCCTAATCCTTTTAGGAGGAATAAGCTCTCTTTGCTATTGTTAACAAAAGTAATACAAATAATTGCAAACCTGACCACACAGGTAGCAGTGGCTACAGGCAGGATTTGTATTGTTCTGTGTGCTACAGAATAATACACTCCTAGTGTACATAGCACAGATAGATAGCCTTTCATGACCCAGTGAACGATTTAAAGGAGGTGGATTCTAATCCCATCTTTATTTGTAGTCCTAAATGCCTTGCTAACTTTCCTTCATACTGTAAGCAATTTAATGGCAGCATAGGAAACAGGAAAGTTTGCTTTAGCAGAGATGCATCAAGAACTTGATTTAAAGCCACCCTTCTAACAGCAGGGCCAGCAATGTTTTCTGCTTTAATTTTAAAAAAGAGATAGTTATGCATTTTGCAACCATCTGAAACATCCCCATCATTTCTTTTGCTCCCCGATGAACCCTAGGATGAAGAATCTAGATTAGCTTTTTGTACCACTTCACCCTGTTTTCAAAAGCAGTATTATGTAAAGCAGGTCTGAGTAATAAGAAATTACTAAAGAAAAAAGAAGAGAAATTTGTTGAGATTTTCATAGCTCAGTTGCAGGTAGAACAGTTTTTCCAGACACAGTTTGTGTCTGCTAAGTTAAAAATGAGAAAAATTTCTCTGCTTCTTAGCTCGTGCTTCAAACTCTTCCTAGTGCATTTCACCATGCTTGGTGTGGGATTTACAGGCAGGGATAACCAAACTTAGCTCCACCTGGTAATAGTAACATTGGTAGCTTTAGGAGGTGGGCATAAAAGAGTGTGCAGAAAAGAGCTGCATTTCCATCTCCTCCATCCCTTAAAAGATAACCTTAGATCTGAGCTAGATTCAGTGCTTTAAGCAGCAGCTATGGGTCTCTGTGTAAGAAGGATGGATTTTTGTATTTGTGAGATATATTAGGAATGTTCTTGCTTGTGACTTTACTGATACAAATTGTATTAATTAGGATATAGGTTGTGGGGTATCAGTGGTATCATTAAAGATTGATTGAAATATAAATATCTACCGAGGTCTAGCAGGATGTGGTGTTGAAATGAGAGCAGAATTCAGATTCCCCTGGGTTTGCACTTTAAACAGTTTATCCTTCTGTGTGTTACAAAAACATGCTGTATCTTTGACCACAGAATAAAAATTTTCCTTGTCTCCTGGAGGAATTTGTAGATGTCTGACTAGTTGTGGTTTTTTTGTTTGTTTGTTTTTGATTTTTGTTTGGTTTTTTGTGAGTTTTTTGTTGTTATTGTTTTTTGGGTTTTTTTTTTTTTAGGTTTTAGAGAAACTATGCAGTGTTTTATTGTCCAGTTTTTATTGTCCAGTGGACAAATCTACTTACCTGCCTAGCATGGATCTGGAAAAAGTCAAATTCACTGATAAGTCATTGAAGTTGTTCTGGTGATCATGTAATGAAATGTTGTAATCATGTTAGAGAAAGAAAAACATAGGTGTAAGCCTAATAAGTATCCTATGTTAAATTTGGTGTGCTGGTTTTTTTAGAATACATAGATCTATTTTTTTTCCAAAATGAAGAGCTTTGCTAATTTAAACCTTGCAGAATAAAGAAGAGGGGGAAATAACAGATAAATAAATCCTAAACTCTACTTCTGGCATTTACTCAAATGCTGAATTTGTATACACAGGATAAATAGGTAAACAGTAGGATCTGAACAAAAATTTCTTAGTTATTCACATCTTTGTACTGTTGTTATTTTGGGCATAGTTGGGGGCATTTTGAGTGTTTTGTATACTAATTAATTGAGAAGAATTTGTTTTGTGAATTATTCTGTTTAGCATTCTTTTTCATACTGAACCTTTCCTCTCAGTTGTTGTTCCTGGAACAAGTGCAGCTTTTTTTCCATTAAAAAATTACTAACTGGATTTATATGCATAAGTGTTCTTGACTAATGCTATTTAGTGCCTGAGAGAAGTGATGGGAGGATGAAGTGTCTACATAATTAACCAGTTGTCTGGAGGGGATTATCCAGGAGTTCCTCAATTTATCTCAGTTTGAGGTTCCCTAAGCTAGCTGCTTGTGTAGTACATCTTGCAGTGTTATGGCAAAATTGGTGAAATTAATCTGAGATCTCTCACAGACCAGCATTTAATCTCTTGTCAAGGATCTCTGATAGGTCATCTTATCCCCCAAGGGATTGAAGGGGAAAGTATGTACATAATTGACCAGTTTTTCTGACACAATCATCAAGAAGTTGCATAATTTATTGCATGTCAGGGCCCTCTGAGCTGAGTGCTTATCTACCACAGCTTACAGGGTTATGGCAAGATTGGTGAAATTATTCTTAAATCAGTCATAGGTCAGTGTTCAATCTAATGTCAAGGATCTTAAGTAATATATGCAGTTTCTGCTCTGTGGCAGCATTTTCCAGTCAGGCAAATACACTTCAAGGTGTTTGAGATGCTCAGATATTAAGAATGCTTGGCATTGGGCTCCACTTATCACTTTTTTGATGAAACATGGAAAAATATCATAATGTTGCATTTTCTAATTGCCTTCTAACTATTACTGCCAAAAGTGTGGATGGCTCTTGGGGCATGACTGTCTGGACAGGGTGATGTGACCTTGACTTTTTCAGTTTCTTTCCATCTTGCAAGAGACTGAAAGCAATCAAGAGTATGTTTTGCATTGAAAAATCCTTTTTCTAGATTAGTTCATTATATTTAAACACTTCAATTTAAATCAAAGTATGCCTGCTGTTTTTTGCTGGTTTAGTGTCATCTTCAGATGAATGCTTCATTGTGAAATGGACTGGCAAGTGCATGAATGTGCTTTTCTAAAGTTGTCAGCTCTGTGGAGATGTGCTTGACTGTAGAACAAAGTCTAATGTTGTAGCAGGATGTCATTTCATATGCCCTGTGGTTGTGTAGGGCCTTTATAATGTTCAGCTTTAGTTCATTTAGCTTAGAATCTGTTAGATTACCCACACTGATGTACTGTGCTAGTCAAAAGCACAGTTTTAGTCTCCAGATGTTTTTGCCCACTCTTTGCTGCTTTTTCATATTAGTTATCATATTTTTTCATACCTTTTAAATAACACAAGCTCTTATACACTTCAGCATGTCAGTGGGATTGATTGCTGTTATGTAGTTGTACATAACTGCATAGGTGTGCATAATTACAAAATTATCATTAGAATAGCAAGTCAAGTAGAAAAAAAAAAGAGAAAAGAGCCCCTCCAATCTGGCTCATAGCCATTCATCTTTTATCCATATACTGTTGGTTAGCCTCATAAAAGCCCTGGAATAACTGGAGTTTAAATGCTACTAGAGTATGCTTTTTTAAAGTAAAAAAAGTAATCATTGCTTCTTTTTCCCCCCCCCCCTTTTCTTTTTATTATATTATTTATTTCTATCTTGAAAGCTAGGAATCTAACCTCGTTACTGTCAGAAATTTAACCGATAGAGAACACTTTAGGCAGTAGTTATTATATTTCCTTGTTATACCACTATCTTGATTCCCTGCAGGAGATCCTAATGGAAACTAGACTGAGACAGTTATTTTGTAATAAAGTGATTGACTACAGTATGATATAGAAATAGAAGGCATTTCTGATTATTTAGTTTGAAGTCAATTATTTGAATCCAGAGTAAGAAGACTGAAGTGCTATCTGTGAAGATGAGAATTTGAACCTGCTTGCTACTTTCGGCATAAGATGAGGGTGGTAGCTATAGCTGGCTTTAAATCATCTAGTTTTGTTTAGTGAAAATGGAGTATGGAATCCAAAGCTTTTTATTTAAATTCATGTTAACCACTTATTTTAGTGCTTCTTCTAACTCTAATGTAGACAGAGAAGACGTTATAGCTGTCATATTGGCTTTTGTTGTTAAAGATCACAATGGCATTTGAGTCTGTTTAATTAAAATCCTACTAACTTATATTGTTTCTATCCTTTCTTTTAGAGTAGCTCTGTATGCATGTGGGGAATTTTCACTTTAATACGTTTAAAAGTCTTGACAAGTTTTGTTCTATCCTAACCTTTAAGTTTCGTTTTTCATAGAAATATGCTCATGTTGCATTATTCAATTTTATTTTTCATCTTCAGTCTTATGGTTATGGTTTTCATGATCTTGTTAACTTGCTAAATCAGATTCTTTCATCTGGCCATCTGGTGCATGGCACTACTGAAGAGTTTTCTATAAACCTAAATTGTTTTCTCCTTGAACTATTCTATTAAGATGTGATGCAGCAATGTGTGGCTCATCTAACAACCAAAAAATATCTTCCAAGTATATATTAGTTATATCCTGCATCTGAAATGGTAAACTTCATGGGGATTAACCAAACCTTATAACATTTTCCCTTTACTATTCTGGTCTAAAAGGAGTTTGTTTTATCTTAAAGTATGATCTAATGGAACTGAAGTGCTAACCACGCCTCAGTAATTCAAAATCACCAAGCTAAACACTAAGCATGAATTTATACCTCTGAACTATGGATTAAAATAAACCACAGATTTCTCAGCAACATAATCGGCTGATACTGATATAACCTAGAATATCCTTTCAGTTTCCATAGGAACAGATGATAGAATGTTTTGAATCTTGGAATAGCTAAAATGAATGTCTGACATGAATATAGTTCACTTTTACTTTGCAGCTTGCAACCTCTGCATGTAAGGGCTAAAAATGTGCTTTAAGAGAGGATGGTGGAATATTGACATAACACATATTAAACTGGTTTTAGGACCAGTAGTAACAACAATAACAAAAATAGTATTGAAAATAAAACCAAGGTGTTTCTATGTATAATTCTTTAGGTGTTAGCTCTGTATTTTGTTATAGAGGTGCAGAAGGTGTTTTCAGTTCCATCGGGAAAGAGAACCATTAATTATTTCTTTGGGTTAATGGCTCATTTATTAAATGTTTTACAACAACAAGAAAATCTGTCTTGTTGGTCATCTCTAAATTTCACATCCAGTCATTGTTTAATCTCACTGTATTACATTGTCTTAGTTGTATTTTCTGATTGAAATAATTTGTAGAACACAAGAAAACTTCATGTAGCCAGAAGGAAAAGGTCAAAAAAAGTTTAAATGGAATATGTAGTGTGATATTTAGGTGACTATAGCAAAAAATTGTTATTGAAGAACAGGCAAGGAAACATGCCAGCTGGAGTACCTGTTTTATTAGATGTTTGACATCGTTTTAACAGGTCACATTACTACATCAGAGGACATGTGCTTTGAGTGTAAAAATATTAGCAATATTTATTTATCTCTTTTTGATACTTGGATATGTAACTCCAGTATTGATGTAGGGAGAAAATATGGAGATCTTGTTAAGAAACCATTAGGAATCTGAGTGCCCATAACCTGGAGCATTGTGCATACAGGTAGAAATGATAGTATGTGACTGATTGTTCAGTATTGGGGCTCTTTTAGTTTTTTGTACCTCATTTAAGGTACATGTTGTCTATTTAAAATACTTGATGCTTAAACATTTTGTATGAGGAAATCAGGATGGCGCTGAAAATAAAATTTAAAAAAAGAAGAAAGAAGCAAAATGGCAAAGAGGTAACATGTTATGATAGTTTCTCTTTTCGGTGAAACACGTTTTTGAAAGAATGGAGCTGCACTTTGCTAATATAGTTCAAATATTAACTTTTTTCAAGTATCTGTATTCCAAGACTATTTTAACTATCATTAATATAGAAGATTTGTGAGAGCTGTAGTTATTGGAACATATGGGCAAGTTTAATAACATCATTTTGAAAATACAAGGATTTAAAAATAAAAGTAATATCCAAGGCTTTCCTGCTCAGTATTAGAATATTATTTGCTGTTGTAAATGTGTGGAAGACCCTCTGTCACATGTTACTTTCTGAATATTAATTCTTTTTCATGAATTATTTAATTTGCAATTTTGCAACATCCTTTAGAAAATTACTCACGAAGTATGTAGTAAGTGTTTTAGGCAAGTATTAACAAACCTCATTCCACAAGTGGGCAGATACAAGGAAGTTCTGAGTGACAAGAAGTAAGCAGGTAGGTTCTTAAAAACTATTTGAGTTTGCAAGTTTCTATGCATTAATGATTAGACTACACTGCCCCTTTTTTACAACACTGGCCTTGTTTCATGAAAATGCTTTTTTTGCCTATATGAAAATAACTTTTTTTTTCTTAAATCTTGGAAGCTTCTATTTTCTCACCCAGTAATGTCTTCAACTGTAATTATTTATTTGTTGAAATATTTCCAAGTCAAGTAGAAAAAACATTGTAAAATAAATGTAAGTTTTAGTTCTTTAATTTATGTTCGGCAGAAAGTTTTCAGGTGTGGGGTTGAGCACAGGGGACTCAATAATTGGGCATGGAAGGGCCCCTTGCCTTCCATCCACCACCTTTCCCAGTTAGCAGCTCTTGCTGGGAGTCTGCCTCCCCAGCTCTGGCTGTCCCATGGCCATGCAGCTATGCAGCAGTCTGACCTGCACTTCACTCCACAACCAGTTCTGATGAACTCCTGCAACATTCAGGATCAGGTTCAGGCCTTAAAAACTTAAAGATTTTTATGTACTAGTTATTGAAGTTATGAAGTGTCTTGTAGCAGAACAAACAAAATCCACAGGTTTTCTGTTTTGTGGTGAGGCAGTATGGGGAGGTGCTGTGTTATGATATATTAGTGACTATTGTTTTGTAAAACCTTCAGTTAGTTTGAAGTTAGAGAACGTTTTTTTCCTGACCTTTGGATTTTTGTTTTCTTCAAATCTTACTAAAGCAGAGAACTGAGATATGAAGTGGTCCTTGTTTCCCAGATTTGGATCATCAGACTGTCTCCAGTGGGGTGGTGGCAATGGCACAGCTTCCCCTGCAGCACCCCGTGTCCATGGTTAGGGCATACAGCTGTCCTGCTTTCCCCCATCCTTCACTGGATGCCATTACACTGCCTTTCCTTGGGTTTCAAAATGATGTCAAAAACATCCAAATTAATAAGTCCTCTCCCCCTGGGCATCTTGCTGTATTACCTCTGTTGATTTCCAGTCTGTGACCCCAGCCCAGCCCATCAGCTGCCTTCTGAGAGCCCTGTATTTGTATCTGAGAGCCCTATATTTTATCTGAGAGCCCTGTATTTGTATGTGAGAGCCCTGTATTTGTATCTGAGAGCCCTGTGTTTGTATCTGAGAGCCCTGCATCTGTATCTGAGAGCCCTGTATTTGTATGTGAGAGCCCTGCATTTGTATCTGTGAGCCCTGTGTTTGTATCTGAGCCCTGTATTTCTATCTGAGAGCCCTGTGTTTGTATCTGAGAGCCCTGTGTTTGTATGTGAGAGCCCTGCATTTGTATCTGAGAGCCCTGTGTTTGTATCTGAGCCCTGTATTTGTACCTGAGAGCCCTGTGTTTGTATCTGAGCCCTGTATTTGTATGTGAGAGCCCTGTGTTTGTATCTGAGCCCTGTGTTTGTATCTGAGCCCTGTATTTGTATGTGAGAGCCCTGCATTTGTATCTGAGAGCCCTGTATTTGTATGTGAGAGCCCTGCATTTGTACCTGAGAGCCCTGTGTTTGTATCTGAGCCCTGTATTTGTACCTGAGAGCCCTGTGTTTGTATGAGAGCCCTGCATTTGTATCTGAGAGCCCTGTATTTGTATGTGAGAGCCCTGTATTTGTATCTGAGAGCCCTGTGTTTGTATCTGAGCCCTGTATTTGTATCTGAGAGCCCTGTGTTTGTATGTGAGAGCCCTGTGTTTGTATCTGAGCCCTGTGTTTGTATCTGGAATGCTGCTGCAGATCAGCCCATGGCCCAGGTGAGCCCAGCAGAGCTGGGAGCTGCCACCTCCTTTGCTGTCAGTGTCCCCTGCAGCTGCTGGGGAGGTGTTGGCTCAGGGCTTTGGGTGGTTTGGCCAAGGGTGTGATACTTGTTGTTGATCTGTTAGCACTCCTGCCTGTTAATTGTACGTTTGCTGGACACATGTTCCACAGAGAAGTCTGCAAAGCAGACAGCCCCTGTGAGATGTTGTCAGCAGCAAACGGAGCATGAAACATTTGCTTTTCCCTTCCCTCAGTGGCAGGTAGTACACTGTGGTGTAAGGAATTCATAATTAGTTGGTATTAGGCACAGACTCAAATGTACTGCCTTTAAGCAAATATTAAAAACAGAAGAAAGCAAGAGGCTGCATTTTGAGGAGAAACCTGCTTGGACAGACACATGTATATTTAATCAGTCTTCAATAATTCATGTAATATTAATGTGAAGCATATGGTAATACAAGTGTTTAGTAAAATGGTTTTGGCTGAAATTTTAATATGTAATTGGGAGTTGTTGACTTTTATTTTATATCTTAAAATTCTTGGGAAAAGGTAGAATTAGCTTAAGTAAATTATTTAATATTACTACAACTATGTGTGCTACACATATTTAACTTAAAATAGTTTAGTCCTTAAAGTCACTAAGCTTCTTTAACTAAAAACTGTGTCTGATTTTGCTCACTAATTTTGTGCCATGATCTCTTTCAGTGCCTTTCCCAGAGAATCTAAACTAGACTATCTAAACTGTAATTTTTTCCTTTACTGGTTTTCTTATGACTGCTTTATGTTTGGTAGTCAGATTTTTTTTAAAAAAGACAGCTGCAACAAATAGCATAAAATACGGATTAATGTTATAAAAACAGCAAAAAGAAATAAAAAAAGGGAGACACATTGGTGTTGCTGCATAGTTTTCTAACTGTTTCATAACAGTTTATATTATAGTGATACTTTATTAAAATTATGAAGTTAAGTCTGTATCTTTCTAACTTGACCTTGTTTCGTAATGCAATTCATCAAGTTTCCATTTAAGGGACTTTGTCAAATTTTGATAGCAACTCTTTTGCAAGCTTTTTAACCAAACTTGGTATTTCTTTGTGTACAATAAAGATTGTTTGAGCAATTACTTGAATAATCAGTAATTTACATCTTGAAGCAGGCCTAGCATTTCTGCTGTGTAAACACGTTGGAACTGCAGAAGAAAGGAAAACATAGTCATCTTTGGAGACATCTCATGCAAAAAATCCAGATGTGCTGTTCCACCTCATTCATTTTTCAGAGCTGTAGTTTTTCCTCATACACGATGGGCTTTCCAGAATGAAAGGCTTGTAAAAGAGAAGGGAGTGATGAATTCCTCAGTGAATACTGTTGGGACAATGGGACTACTCAGGAAGCACCTGGCATACGTTTTTGAAGCCCACATTTTAGGATTAATAAAGATAACATAGTAGCAGAAATAGTCATGAGAGTGTGTTGTCTAATCTGGGCAGAATTAGTTCATGCCAAAATCTGTGCCTCATACTGTTGGCTGAGCCATGCTGAGGCTGCCCTGCTGTTCTGCCTCTGCTGCTCTGATGGAACAGGAGCATGTCCATGATTCATCCTACTGCTCTTGGTCACAGAGCACACATGAAACAGGGTGCTGGGTGCTGATACACAGTGCCTCTCCAGGGCTCAGATGCAGCTTTGTGCAAGTCTTCCCCTCCAAGAGTGGGGAGGAAGGGAGGGTCAAAGATTAATTCCTTTCAGTCTTTTCCCTTCCCTCCTCCAGCACTGTATATGAGCAAAGCTAAAATCCATATGCATTTGGGAAGGATTGTATGCTGTAGTAGGAGTTACCAGCAAGGAGGATGGGAGGATGCCATATGTTCTCCTGTACTGCAGGTTTTACTCTTTCCTGGAGATTTGTTCTAAAATCCTGTTGATTTCTTGTCCAAAAATTTACTTGTGTTTTGTACTTGATCAGTATTATAGAAGATCTGGCTTTTCCTGCTTAGTGTTGCTATCCTTTTGTTTATTGGGATGTAAGTATTGACTTGAGAAATGCCTGAGACACCTTGTTCCTTGCTTTTAATGTTAGATGAAGGATTTTCCTGAATTCAGGTCTAGGTCAGTATTTATTATTACTGTTGGGGTTTTTGTGTACTGCATATTGAAAACCACAGTCCTCAAGCACACCTTTCACCCAGTAGAAACTTGTGGTATGACAATGTTGGTTGCTTTTTGCTGCAGGTTTGTGGTTTTTTCTGCCAGAGGAGCTGTTAATGTGTGAGGCTTTTTCATTGTCTTTCTACTTCACTCTTGCTTTATCCCCCTTTAAAATGCTCACTAGGAATCTGAATTTCAAAACTGTCTGTGAATAAATACAAGCAACCTTTCCACAGACTTAAGACTTTTTCATTTGCTGTGCAGCCACAGCCTATTCTTCCACCCTTTTGGAATTCACTCCACTTGATTTAGGATCAGCATTCTGCCACATGTTGGAATTAAATTTAATCTTCCTCATGATCAAGGATATTTTTTTCCTAAATAGAAAACCTCATTCTTCATAGAGCCCCTCTGACAGTGTTTTCATGCACAGCGCAGTGGGAAAGCATCACTGTACCAAGTATATGTTGCTTTAGTGCAGCTTAGAAAAATAAAATAATAAAATTAATAAGTTGACAGAGTTCTACAGTGAGCTAAGAAACCCTATGCTGGTGTAGTCTGACTTGTATAGTGCTGGACACAGACTTAAATTCATCAGACAATGAGCTGTAGGGTGTAAAGAATAACAAGTATTATGAGCTGGAGATTATATTCTAAAGCAGGGGATCTGATAATTAGTTAACTTTCATTGAACTGAACAGTATTGAATATTAAATTGTATAGCCATGTAAATAAAATAATCATTGCTTTGAGATTTGACATGGCAAAACTGCTGACAAAAATAAAGAGGATCATCAAAGTAATGGCCTGAACTGTAAACATCTGAAAATTGTTCTCATTCATATTATTTTAGACTTGTTAATAATGAGGTCTACATTTATATTTTATAATCTCTATTCAGTTTAGAAATCCTACGATTTTATAGAATATCTTTGTGATTTTGTACTCAGAAAAGACAAAATTTAACATAGCTTTTAGTTCTGTTCAGAGGCTTTCATTATTAATTATAGGACAAGTGATAAGAGCTTTAAAAAAAAAAAGTTAGGCTTCAACTAGATCTCACATTAGTTTTTTAATCCACAACTGAAATCTTTTTCCCTACACTGAGAGTGCCTCATACTTTGTGCCTTGATGTGGTGGTATGTGGAAGAGCAAACTTAATCCAACATCTTGATAAGTAACTGCACCTACATATAATTTCTCTTGCACATTAAACTTCTCCTGTAAAGACTTTTTCCATTCCATCTGTATAGAATTTCTATGAACAAGTGATTCACTCCTTTTTTCTTGAAACCTATACTAGTAAATAAAACGTGCCTCAGGTAAAAGTGCTGAATGTTCTGAAACACTTTTTTTTTTTACACATTATACTATTATGTATTCCAGTTTCTATTAGAGATTTTTCCATACCACACTTTGTTATATTTCATGGTAGTTAAGTTCACACTTTATGTGTCATTCATACAAGAGAAAATACTAGGGGGATAACAGCTGAATTTTAATAATGGATGAGGAATTACTTAGTTGCAGTAGTTTTCCTAAGGCCCTTTTAGTTAAGGATCTCTGTCAACAATCCCTTTGAATCTTTATATATACTGAAGGTTTTTACCTTGGCTGTGAGTATTTAGAGGAGGTCTGGCAAAGCTGATAATACTACTCAAAGTTTAAGTGCTCATTTCTACCTGTATGTTTGTGGTTTTCTTGGCATCTGGGAGTGGCTGGGCTAAATTAAAGTTAAGATTCTAATTATTATCCTTACCTTGTTCATTAGACCTAAGTTGTTCTTTGATGTCAAATGGTTCATCTCTTCTGTAGACAAAACCTGCTGTTCATACAAGTAGAGACTTTGACATAGAATTCATGAAAACACGTAATGGTGTGGAATTGTACATGTGTGCTAAGAATATTATTATAACTGAGAATTTATTGAATTTTGTCTCTGAGGATTATTGCTATTGTTCTGAAGTCACAGAGAGTTCTCACACTAGCTAGTGTCATTGAATAACTCTTCCAACCCAAGCTGTTCTGTGCTGCATGTTACAGAGAATCCAGTTGTGCAGCAACGTACACGTGAAGCTTAGACTGGAGCAGTACTGTTGAGAGGCAGCTTTTTGTTTTCCCCTGTGCTGGGATAAGATTACACACCTGGGATACAGGAACTTCATTAATGTTTTCAATTAAAGACAGAGTTCTGGGTTTTTTGGTTTTTTTTTAATATATAGGAGCCAGAGACACCTCATGATTATTGTGAGTGGCATTCATGTTCCATATGCCTTAATGTGATATTTCAGTTTGTCCAGGCTGCAGTGTCTTTGCTTTGTGAATTCTAAACCTGTCCACCTGTATAAATTGTGTACCATGATGGTTTGCTATCCTCTCTTCTGCTTTTTTTGGGTCCGTGAGAATGTTGAATAGAGCCAGAATTAGGGCAGTCAATGAGACACAGGTATTGGAGTGTCATGTGCTTGGGTTATCCCACCCTATTCTTTATGCTCTTTTTAGACCATGTTTGCTTGGCTTACTTAGGAAAGTCACTTAAAATAGTGTCAGCCTTGCTTCAACTCAAAACATGTTACATCTCCTATTCAAAGGTACATTTTCTCTGTCACAGAAATAAATTGCTTTGGTTTGGCATGAGTTGTTTCTGACAAAGCCATCTTGGCCATTATTTAGCACCATATTAAAAATTCCTTGTGCATATCAAAAGGTAATTTATCTGTGAAGTCAAATGTAAGTAAGTTATTACTTTGTGGCAGTAAGACTTTAAATATTACTGTGCTATTTGATGGTCCAGTTTTGAAGAATGGAAATGTATGAGATGCTAATTTCAGAATTTCAGACTGTGCAACAAACCTCCAGTGTTACTGACTTTTTAATAGGAGAGCTTTAAACTCCTTCATGTATTGTTTACATTTCAACTCAAATTTCTGGGAATTTTCTCACATAGATTGGTACTTAAAGTACTTTCTGGATGTAATTAGTGCAGCATACTGTAATTAATAAACTTGCAATTGCAAAATGTACATGTATTGTTAAAGTACTACAACATGGATAATGAAAACATTTACAACCTGTATCATTCATGGAAAACAATAGTACTCCTTAATATAATTTGCAGTGAATCAGTGAACTCCTTTTCTCCTTCTTCAGCCCCCGCTGCTGATAGTTATTTTGAGATCAGAATTAACACTTACATATGTACAGCTGCTGTAAATCAGATAGATTTTTAAAAGTACATTTTTGACAATGCTGAAGCTAAAATACCTGTTCTAGGTATGATGGGTCATACATCAACTGTAAATATCTGGCAGAATTCTACTGTAATAAAGTATTTATGAAAAGACATGATTATGAAAGCTTATTATTCTAATAATTTCAGATTTTTACTTCTGTACGTAGCTGCACACATCCATTTAAGAAGTAGGAACAGACATTTTTGTGGGCTACTAAAGTTGATTCTCTTGACAGCCAAATGAGATGATTAAATTGGACTAACATCATCTACTCTGCAACATTTTTTAAAAATTCACATAGTTGAAGGCAGTTTCTGACCAGCTGTTAAATTAGATGTTAAAGTGTGTGCATCTGAAAGTTTCATGTTACCTCTCATCCCCTCTGCTCTCTTCCCCAGATGCTGGAGAAAATACATCTGCTTTAAAAAAAAACCACAATAGAAGAATGTAGAAAATATTAATGTAATTATGTAAATTTGGAATAGGGCCAGATTCACAATACTCTAAACTGTTCTCATTCTCTCTAAGTAATAAGATATGGAAGAATTTAAGAAAAGATAACAAGAAATTTTAGAAATATAAACCCACTGTCACAAGAATAAATATTTAAATACTGAGGTTATTTAGTACATAAAGTAAACAAGTTGTGCAAATATGTAAGCATATAAGACAGTGACTGATACAGAGAAGAGAAAACTGAGTCCTTTGCAGTTCTCTAACCAGGTCACACACTTGTTTACCAACAGAGGGTTTCAGAGTTGTAAACAATTTCTACAACATGTTTCATACAAGAGTCACAACAGTTAAAAAAAGTATTTGCTGAGTATTAACTTTAGACTGATGAAGATGCTAATACAGAACATCTCAGAAAAGTCGCATTTAAAATGCAAATTTTGAGAATGCAATGTATGCCATTTATGGACAGTATTTACATTTAAAATCTGAGAAATCTCTGAAGAGGTCTCTATGTCTCACAAAAGGTGCAGGCATTTGTCTCTCTAAAGAAAGATGGAACTTTGTTCCTTTTAGTTTTCAGCATTATTTCACACTCAATTTAACATAATATCACTGGTGTGTTGTAGAGTCTTGACAATACAGTCAAGACTCCTTGTCATGAGGAGCTTTGATTGATAATTTTACAGTTAATTTTAAAAATAAATTACACTCAGGATACTAATTTGTTCTGCTTTCCCAGTAATGCCAGAGAATGCAAAAAAAGAGTAACAAAAATTGCATTTTTGTAATAAATGTTAGTAGAAAAATTGTTAACTGCTAGCAACTTCTTTTCTTATGAGAATATTAGACTGCATGTGCCTGCATTTAGGAAAGAGGATGTGCTAGAATGTGTTTAATTTCTTGAAAATAGCAAAGTACTGAAAGTCCAAGTGGTGTTATTGAGTAAGAGATTTGCATGGAAGCATTCTTGTATATGCTGCAATTTTTTTTTTCCAAGGAGATCTTCAACAACGTTTCAGTGCTTATTACCTGTTTCACAGGTATTGATGGCCTTTACAACAGTGTGAAGGCATGTTTGTATATGACAGCTAGTTAGGCTGGAGCAGAGGAGTGGATTTTTATCAGAAGTTTATAAAGGTCTGCTTTACTAACTTCTGACACATTTTATTATGTTTTAACAATGGCATTACATTAAAATTACAACTCTGTTATACTTTAATATATCCATAATGTCAAGACTAGATTACATACATGTTGTCAAAGAGGTCAGTAAAAAATTACTTTTTGGTATAGCTAAGTGTGCAGAGATTACAGTTTAATTTAGTAATGTGGTAATTCTGTTAGGTTCTTTAAGTACACCCCCTGTCTTAAGTAAATCTCTTTGTGGACTCAGATAATTAGAGAAGCTCTTAAGTTTTCAAATTTGAGTTCTGAAATTTCTATCTTCTTGCCAAATTTGCTCACATGAAAAATAAGCATTAAAAGACAGTTAAATGTGTGCATATATGTAAAATTCATCCTTGTTTGCTGACTGCTGCAAGTTAAACTCAGCAGTGTGCTTATGTATGACATAAGTGATGTCACGATGTTTATCCAAATGACATTGTCACAGGAAATAGCTATTATTAGCCAAAATGTTTCCCTTTTAGGAATCCTTTCAAACTTGATCTGCCTCTTTGAGTTTATTTTGATACAAATCCCTGAAAAGGTCATGCCCTTTTGTGACAAAATCTTTTGCCTCCCTTTCTTGAAAAAGCAAGCTAACTACACTTGAACATAATTAGATCCTCTGTCTTGCAAATGACCCAGACAATTATTTATCACCCAAGAAAGTTCCTGATCTAGAGTTTTTGTAAAAGTGATATCATATTAGGTGTCAGAACAATTCTACAAAGTTCAGAGGTGTTCTGAGGAATTGTAAGAACATTTGTGTAGGGTTAAGCTAGAGTTCATTTAGCTTGACTCCAGCGATTTGGATCTCTCAAGTCAGAAATTCCTGCAAGAGTCAAAAATCTGTATGGTAAACCTAGAGTGTGGTGGTTGTTTTTGTTGGGATAGGTTATCTGACAGAATATAGGGATATAGGTATTCTTTTGTCTGTAATCATATAATGAATCTGACTGAACAGATGCAATTTTTTTTACATGAGGTATAGATGTTTATTGTACCTTCTTGAACCCTTTTAAATGCAGTGTTAAGACTTAAAACATATATTAGAAACAAAGCTTAGCACTGAAAATGCTGGGTTTAGTTTTCTTTAATGAGAAGCATCCTATGTTTTAGGGTGTAAATCCATGTTTAAATTACATCTCCTTGGGAGTCATCTTAATGCCTACTGATTAAATTCAATACTTTAGTGATGCTGGAGCCAATCAAGAGCCTTTTTTACAAGACTTGTTCAATCATCATCATCCATGCTGGGTGAAAAATGATACTTTATATAGTACACTTTACCATACTAGGTCAGGATTAGAGTTAGGCCTTCAATACTCATTGCCAGTTTGAAGTGGATGCATAGGACTGTGTAGCACTTAGGCTTGGGGAAGAAACTGATGTATTTTAGGGTTTTTTCTTACATTATAAAATCATCCTTTGATGCCATAGAAGTTTAAAGAATATTTAATTGCCCTTGAAATTTTGTATGCAGACAGACACAAGCATTTTCACTGATGTAATGATTCAACAAGCAAAGTTCAAATGATCAATAAGAAACCATAATTTCTGTGATGCTGCTGTGTTCTTTGTCAGCAAACAAGGAGGGTGAACAAGGATTCATCATCTCTCTAGAGACACAGCACAAGTCAATAAGGCAAGTGAAGGATTAAGCTTGCCATAGCTTAAGTTTGGAAAAAAAAAAAAAAAATTGTACTGTATCATTCTAGAATGGTATATTTTTCAATGCTTTACAGATTGTATACTTTACTTCTTCAAAATAAACTCTTTAATTTTTTTTTCCTTTTTCTCTGGCACTCCATTTAAAATCACAAGAGGGAACAGAAATGCCAGCAATTTAGTATATTTTGCCAAAAGAACTCTCTCCAGGGAAGAGGCTCGTGAACCAGGATTTAATTCAGAAAAGAAAATAAGTCTAAATTACTATAATCAGTGAATTTTTGGTCAGATCGATGATAAAGAGCTGATCCTCTAGAGCTTTAATATTTGTGTCAGTGTCAGTAAGGATATTAAGGGTCTGATGGATATAGACTAAACAAAATATCTATAAAGCCTTCTTGATGACAACTGCCCATTAGTAACAAATATACATAATTTTATTCCAACTGACAAACCACTCCTTCTGAGCATGTGAATGATGTGGTAATGTTTTTCTCCAGGCTTAGTCTGTAGATAGAAGACCTGTAGGAGAAATATCCATTTTTAAATCAAAATCTGGATCTCGAATCTATCAAAAGGGCCAGAAAGTGTAGCTGGGGTGTTTGGGAAGCTGGGGGAGATTGCTGATGATAGATAGCATGGTTACAGTGTGTTACTGCCCTTTGTAAGGTAGAGGTTAGAGGGATGTAGTGTTTGTGTGACAATGAAACCTTTATCTGCCCATTAATTTTTCAAATTGAACAGCTAAATTGTATGTAATTGTTTATTTGGCTTAAAGCTACCTCTATGTTTCTCATAGAATGAGATGTTACAAGGCTGAGGAGTGGCAAAAAGCTGACATGTTTCTTCAGTTCATTTATTCTGTCTGTTCTGTATAGCTCACAGAGCAGTCTTCCTATCTTGACCCTTTCACAGCTTGTTGTCTGAATGTTTTGGTTGTGTTTTGGTGTTAAGTAGTTGCTTTTTAGTAAACCTTTTGTGTTATAAATATTCTTAATTTGTCTCAGTTGTTCTCATAGTAGAGCAACTGATGCTGGAGTCAGAACTCCTAATGGAATGTTTATTATTTCTTGTAATTGTTCAAAGTTTATGACTATACCATGTATTACCACCCCTAAAGAACTAACTGTGCAAAAGGAATACTCACTAGCAAACCTTTTAGTGGGCTGTGCTTAACCATGCTGTGTTAACAGCTGTTTAAGTGATTCAGCTGCTGATGATTTTTGTGTAGACCTTTCCCTCTAGAATTCTGCCAAAACATAATACTTCAGCACAACTTGAGAATACTCTGGCTGCTGTTTGCTTATTATTTGGCTAGATCTAACTTCAGAGAAATTCACTTAGGCCACCTTTGAGATTGTTTCTTCTTGGCCAAAAAAAACCCCAAGTTGTGTATTGGAGAAGAATATTACTCACAATCTGCTGCAGGAAGAGTATCCTGAGTCTGAGAACTGATTTAACTACTGCTCTACCACAGACCTGCACATGGTATGAGTATGGGGAAAGCAAAGCAGAGATGCCTATTTTCTCAAAATCTGCAATAGAAAATTTGTGAAATGCATGGTTTCACATATATACACATATGAAGGCTAAAAAGATCCTCTACAACTGTAGTACTCTCATTTTCATATTTTGGACCTTTCCACCTGTTATTCACTATTGCTTTAGACTTTCTCAAGGAGGCATCTTTTTTTACATGGCCTTCAGAAATATTTCATAGTACACTCTCTTAGGAATTCATTGCCTTTTGAAGAAATGTTGGTAAGTAATGAACACTCTATAATTAAAAAAGTAATCTTGAATTTTCACTTACCTGTAATTTTCACTTGAATAATTAGGAGTTGTTTTGTAGCTGTTAGTTGAGTATTAGTAAAAATAAACTAGAGGAGAGCGATGTCAAGGAAGGTAAAAATAGCTGAAGGTAGAGTTGAATATAATCTGTGGTTATAGGGAATAGCTCTAGAAGGCTTTTCAGTGGAAAAAAGGCCAATTTTTTATTTCTAAGGAATAAAGCACATAGCTTGTATTTAATTTTGTGGTAAGTATTTATATTGTGTTAATCCAGCCCTGTAAAAAGTATCAACGTGTCATCAGAATTACTACATAAATTACAATTATGTTGTTTTCCCTTTTTCTGTCAAGCCAAGGAGAGAGTAAGGCATTCTTTTTACCTTTTCTCAAGCCATTGCTCATCTCTTTCAATTTGGCTTTTAGGATGCTGCTGTTTGCTTCCTCCTTCCCAGCTGTTCTCTAGAAGATTCAGGACTGAAGCCAATTCATTTGCTTTCCTACTTTATTACCAAAAATGGCAAAATTTGGCCAATGTTGTCATTTTCCCATCTCAATAATAGATAATAAAGTTGCACATTGGAGTTTTTGCATATCTTCAATTTTTTGAGTGTGGGTGGAATACTATTTCAGGCTCTTACTCTGAAATGCTAAAACATGAAAGACTGTATTATAGTTTTTTTTTCCATGATAACCAATATTTTTAGCTTATTTCTGATTCATCTGAATCTGAGATAAGATATCAAAGGCACAGATACAATGCTTTAAGCACCTTGGGAAGACTGTTTCATACTCTTACTGGGTATAGAAGAGGGGACAACCCTCCCTAAAGTCTTGGAAGTGTGTGGGTTTTATTTTTGCATTTTACCAGAGGACAAAGTTTCTTGACATCAACTGTAATTGAGTTTGATAGGAGCTAGTGTGAAAGACAAATTCTGTTGAATTTAAGGACATCTAAATGCCTTATTGGACAGGGTATTTTGGTTTTGTTGCATTTTAAAATGCTGCGTAGCTTTATTTAAAAAATGCTTGGGCAAAAATTTTTTTAAAGACTAGTGAAGAAGCAAAAACCTCCTCAGAACTTTATATAATATCCAGGGCCAGATACAGACATTGTGAGGAATTATTAACATTGCTTAAGTGGAAGTAGTAAATTCTGTCACACCTTATTTCTGATGTGAAGGGATCTGTAATCTTCACCTGCACTAACTATGCAATGAAATCATATGGCTAACACCATTCTTCCTTTAGTTTGTCTCCATTCTTATTAATGGAAACATAGGTGGCCATCAAAGAGCTTAAGGAAGACTTTGAATTGTGAGTTACTATAGATTTTAAGGTGAAAAGGGAGCACAGTATATATGACTCAAGAATCAGTATGAGTATATACATTAATCTCTTATGTAAGTAAGATTGTGTAATCTTTAAGAGCTGAAGAACATTTTGTAGAGGAGATGGAATTTGATTTAAGATTAGCTAACTTATCCATGAATGTATCTGTTAGGTGATTGATTTTTTGAGGGAGAAAATGTACTCCTGAAAAATGCAATGCTAATGTTTCAACAGATAGCAAAGCAATTTTTCCTTATTATAGTAAATGTAAGGAAGTGTAGATGCATGTGAGACAATACCTGTGTACAGATACTGTACAGATATGCAATTGCAGGATTTTCAGGATCATCAGCTGGAGGAAGTGCTGGTTTCACAGTAGCAGCAGTTGATTTTCTAACCAGGCTATCACTGAGCTGCTTCCTGCAGGAGATTAATTGCCCAATTTTCATTTATTACTGTGTGCATTCTTGAATTCTTTTGCATTTTCTCTGTGCAAATCATCTTCCTTAGAATAATCAAGATCAATTAAAGCAGTCAGTGATGAAAAGCTGAAAGCTGAGGCTTATTGTAATGATTAGCAGCAATATGGGATATTAGATGATGGGTGACAGAAGTCCAAAACTAAACATATTAATGGAACAACTATTGAAGTGTTCCTTTACCACCAAGCAGTCATGTTACTGGGGAGTGTCAGCAATTAGAAGTTAGGCTAATTGGGAGTAAGTACAGCACCTGTAATTTTGGAGCACATCATGAAGGGTAAAATAATCTTTCAAGTACTTCTCTTGGCAGTCCCAGTCATGTTGCTGTATTAATATTTTATGGTTTTGAAAGCAAATGTCTTTCTGAAATAACAAATCTTTTGGCCTTCCAAATGTATTGATTGAATTTAAGTTTTCTTTCCAACATTTCTGTTGAAATACAGTAGATACTATTTTAAAATGGTAATGTGTCACAGGAATATGTAATACTAGAAGAAGACTTGTACCAACTGACAGTTAAAGATTTAACTGTTGTTTCTAGAACTCTTCAGCTACCACCTTAAAATGCAAATTTTAGAGGCTATCTAGTTTGGATTTCAGAAAGGAATTGGCTACTGAAAGAGAGTATGTAACTTATTATCTCCTGGAAAAGGGAAATACTTTTTTGGTAATTTCATGCAGTGTTCAAAAGAGAATGTTCTCTTTCCACAGAATATTCCACCTCAACATAATCCTTTGGGTTACATTTTAAGCAGCTGATGCCTGTACTTAGGATAATGTGCTGTGGTGGCAGTCAGTGTTTAGTCTGAGAGCCACATGTAGCTCCTGGGGACAGTGGCCCAAACTGGTGTGTGGCTCTGAGAGCTCTAAGTCCTGATAACCACACGTGTGCTGAGTCAGCCTCATGGCCAGCTTAGTTTCCTTCTTTTGAAGGGCTTTTGGTTTAGTGGATGGAGATGTGAAAGGTGGGGCCTGATATTTTGTTTGTAATGCTTATTTACCTATGGTATTTTCAAATTCAAACTGAGGAAGGATAACCTAGATATAATAATAGTAACGATAATCTTAAACTGTTACAAGATCAATGCAGAAGTTTGGAGAACCATACATGGTGTTGACTTTCTTCCAATATGGAAGGATTGTATCCACTGAAGTTCTGCAGGGATTTGCCTCAAGGCTAGCACTTTTCAGTGCTTGCATTAATGGTCTGGATGATGGAATACAGAATATACTTATTAAATTTGCTGGCTACACTCATGTAAGTAGGATTAAGAGGTCTTGTAAGGACAGAATTAGAATGATCTTGTGAAATAGATTTGGAAAAAATAGGATGATATTATAAGGTGTAAGGTACTGCATGAAGAAAAGGAGCAAGGGAAGAAAAGCATGGCTATATAGCAGAAACATCTATGTGGAGAAGGGGATTTTGAAGTGATAGTGGATTGCAAGTTGAATGTCAGCTATGTCAAGTAGATATGAAGGAGAAAAATACTGTACTAGGAGGTGTAAATAAAAGTATACCTGGAGTAATCTCTCAACTCTACTCAGTAGAGTGACCTTTATACTCTAGCCCTGGGGTTCTAGTAGTGAATTCAACATGTCAAGAAGGATATGGACTAACCTGAGAGGTAGTCAAGTGAGGAGTGATGAAAACTGGGTTTATGAATAACAGTTTGAGTAAATTTCTGCTAGATGGTTTGTATTTTTATGTGTAGATAATGGTTGTTTTATAGAAGAAAAGTAGACTTGAACTCCTAAAGATCTTTTCAATCTGTATGGTAAATTTAGACATGGTGTCCTGTAACTGATCATCCAGCACCCTGATTGCTGGGGGTGCTCAAATAAGCTGAGCTGAGGGCGAGCCTCAATATACCCGGGTGCCAATTCCCCAGCAAGTGTCACATCTCTGACACACACAGCACCACCTGTGTGTGTGTGCTGTAGTCTTTTCATAGGGTAGGGAATGTGGCCTGTGACCCTTTGCACCTCCACAGAGGCAAGTGGCTTCCCCAGCCAGAAGGGTTGGGCATCCCTGCATTTGCTTTATGATTGACAAGACACTCACATTTTTAATGGATTTCTAATTCCACTAATGGAAAATATTTGCTGCTGTAAACAAAGTGAATCACCTTGTTGATAAATTGATACTGTATTTCACACACTGAAAAGTTTGTAAATCCATTGACACGCTACTTGATAGGGTTGAAGGCATTCAATACCAACAGTTTGCTCTCTCATGTATATAGAGAGCATGCTTTGCAAGTGACAAAAAAAAAAAAAAAAAAAAAAAAGAGGAATCTCTGTGGTTTGTCAGAATGCTGAGAATCTGACTGATGACATTTTTAGGTAACTCTTAACCTGCAGCCCTCTTACCTGCAAGGACATCAATGGCTGGTTGTGATAAGCAAACCACAAGAAAAACAAATGACACTTGTGTTAAAGGGAAGACAAAGAAACTATAAAAAAATTGATGAAGGAAAAAAAGTATCAGGTTTCAAATTAGGAAAGCAAATTGTGAGATAATTGCTTGCTAGACAGATGAAATTGATATTACATTTGTTAAATAGAGCAGGGAGGAATTTATACATTCAGAAACAAGGAATGGTGTCTGAGAAAAGGATGCTCCAGTGATGAGTGCTGTCGAGATCCATGTCTGAAAAGTATATTGTCCCAAGTAAAAGTATATGTTTCAATAATACTAGATCTTCAGAAATATTTGTAAATGTGTGTGCCTAAACTATCTGTTGGTATTTACTAAAGCTTTTAAATTAGAGCATGAGGTTGAAATGGAGTGCATATGTTTTTGGCTTGCTGGGACTTTCTGTGTCTCAGAAATGCTCTATACACAATGTCAGAAATAATCAAAGGAACTCTGTCGGCCTTTTGAGAGGTAATATTCTTCTAAGATACTGCAAATAATTTGAAGGGATCCAGTCAGGAATTTCTCTCAAAATATTTGTTCTGTTCACTGCACCCACTCAATTGCTTAATATAAGATTGCATTGAAAAGCTTGTGTGCAGATGTAGAGATAATAGTCATGTAAAGAAATGGTAGAGTATGGCTCACATCCTAGGAATTTAAGTACATGTTATGGATAGATAATATTGGTGTACAGTAGTTAACACATGTATTCTAATAGGTTTTGAGTTTCTTTCAATATTGTCCCTTGCAAATTAGTTATCCTAGAGGTGAGTGAAGATGGACACAGTACTTGTGTAGATCAAGTGGAGCTGCAGAACGATGTAAAGACACAATGTCAATTTGTACATAAAAACTCAGTGCACTGCAGAACTTAGCACTTGCAGTAACATGGCATATTAATAAACTGAAATAGACAGTTTCCTTCAGTTATGTGCCCCCCACATCTCTCCCTTCCATTAGCTGTACCTCTTCTCCACTGGAGATAGTGTCATTATATTCAAACTGAAATTATGTGGTTTTCGTCCTAACTTGTTTGTCTGTGACAGTATGTGTACAGCATGCTAGTGATCCTAGTATGAACCTGTCTAAATACAATAAAGTACAGTGTTGCATACTTAAGATGTGTTTCTGGGAATTCCTCAGAATGTCAATTTTAAAAAAATTTGAATTAGTGAATTTCAGTCATTACTCATTTTGGCAACAGTCCACGATTGAAATGGCATTTTAGTCTTTATTCAGGATGTCTGTCTGACCAGAGAATGAAGACAACTTTTTTTATATTTAGCTTAATAACTAGAGGTACTAAATTATGTATGTATAACGTAAAAGCTAAAATAATAATTAAATTTTCTCAAAAGGAGAGTATCTAACGTCACATGAAGCTTACCTAATGTCAGCAGAGACCTTGTGCGTAGTTCTGTGTATAATTCAGTGTGTTTACTTTTTGTCAGTCCATGGAGCTTTATTTACTGGTACATAGCTAAGAAAATACAGTTTTTAGCTGACATGCTCAGCTGTCATCTTTTGTTTAAGTCTTTTGTAAGCTGTTACAAATATCTGTATGCCTTTTAATGGACCAGATAATTCAGAGAAAGTACTAAAGTGCAACATTTAATGAGATTAATTATTGGTATTAATGATAAATCATAAGCATCTCTTCTGATAATGTGTGTTGCCCAGGTTTCCAGTAGAAGGAAAGCAGCTTCCAAGACTGAGAAACTTTTATGCATCTTCTAGAAATTCTCTGTGGCAAGTTTCATATTTATTACACATTGTTTACAGGTGTGAATAGCAAAACTGAAGCTACTGTTCTCTGATATTCTGTATTTTATGTTTTGCTCTGAGGGACTAGCATTTTCAGTAAAAGTTATCTGAATTTGGTTTGTCTCTCTGCTTTAGTTGACTCCATAATCTGTGTTATCAGAATTCCTTACTGTTGCTGTTGCTGTTACCCTACAGCAGCTTTGTGACAGAGGTGAAGTGCCAACATCAGTGTTTTGCAGGTGAAGAACAGAAGCCAAGGGAGGGAGAGGTGATGCACAGATTGATAACGTGGCAGGCTCACAGTATTGCCATGCTCAGTATGGGGTGTGGTGTGAGGAGTGGGGTTCACAAAACCTCTTCAGTCTTCTGGGTGAACTAAGTCAGCTGAATTAAGCACTTGGTGAATCAAGCACTGAAGATCTGAGATTTGCAGCAGAGATTTGGTACACTGATTTGGAGTCAGTGTATCGAAACTGAACCTCAGCACACATTAACAGCTCTTCTAGGGCTGGTTTTGCTGGGATTCACCAGCCACTACCTTTCCTGGGCTTTCTTCTAGGCATGGATGACTGCTTTTTCAACTGCACAGTGATGGAAGCAATGAAAGTGCTGAGGAAGAAGTTTTAAAACACTGCAGGAAGTTGGAGCAAAGGCCAGGGTCATCCCTAGCCTGAAGGGCTTTGTCTTGCTGCCAAAGGGCTCAGGACTGGCATGGCACTGGGTGGTCTTTTACATGCTCATCATTTACTCGTGCAGACAAAACACTTCTGTTGAGCTTTGGGGTTGGATCTACATAATAAAGATGGTGTAGAGCCAAGGCATGTGATATTGGTGGGGCAAAGGGAAGAATAATTGTAGCCCAGTGTGGACAGTGTATTTGGGAAGTTCTGCTCTTGGCTTATTTGGAGAATTGGGGCCTCAGTGACTTGCTGAAAGTCATGTCTTACACGGCTGAGTCTGAACTCTAGTAAATAGATTTTTTTTCTCTCTCTATAACTTAAAACCAGGCTCAAGTCATTGCAAGAACTGCTGTTTCACAGACTGTTCCTTAACTGTGCTGCCATTACTTCTTACCCAGAAATTCACATGGTTGAAACTGATGTTAAAAATAAGCTTTCCCATACTCTGGTGATTTAAACCTGCAAAGGGAAAAGAGACAGCGAACAGCATCTTTTAGTATCATTTCCTTTCTGCTGTTGCTCTGGCTGTGATGCAGAGGTAGTTTAGTTAGCCATTCCCCCCGTCTGTGCTTTCTTTTTTTTTTTTATTATTATTATTTTTTAATCTCCTTTTGCTACTCAGAGTTATTTTTTAAAATAGAAATATAGAAGGCAGAAGCAGTGACTACTATATGAAGGTACTATGGAAACCTGTCACGAACACAGTTTCAAATGAAAGTGAATCTTCAGTGCTTAAGAAGTCCAGTTATTTGCCAGACTCTAGTGTCTCCTCTGTGGTCAGACTTGAAGAAGGAATTGAATAGAGCAGTGTTGAGGGGAAAATATCTATTCTTGCTTTTCACTTGGGGAAAATGCATTTCTGGGCTCAGCCTTGCAATTAGATATCCTGCAATGAACTTCTTATTTGGGACCTTTAATTTCTAAGTTATGTAATGTATTATAATGCTGTGGTAGCAATATTGTTCTTTATGGTTGGTGAGATATGTACGTTATAAGATTTAGCTTGTAAGTGTTTCCAGATGTTTTGTTGTTTGTTTTTCTGGGGTTTTAAGAAGACATAGGCAGATGAATTATTCACAAAGCTCAAAAGAAGGTGGTGCAGAGAGCAATAACTAAATAAATATATCTTTAGCATACATTTCAGTTGTGGATGTTGGTGCATATTTTTCAGATGGAAAATCAAAACGTGATGTGAATGTGTTAGATCCCAAGTCACTTGACATTTGTTCTCTGTGCCCTTGCTAAAGAACACACCATCAAATAAGTTCTGTTGATATTAGTATAGTGTGTAGAAGATAAAAAATGGCACAAACCTGGTACTGCTGTAATGTTATGACTGATAGATTCACTTTGGTCTGACGCTATGCTGATGCATAATAATGTACATACATCTAAATATCTATATGAACATTAATGTTTCTGAGTTAAAATAAATATTTGGAATGTCAGTGATTAATCATTTAAATATGGCACTTCCTGGGGATATTCTGAAGTATTTCATCTTTCTGTGGTCACTGAAGTTCCTGGGCATATTTTATAATGCTTGGTGGTGATGTTTGTTGCTGCTAGAAGTATTGGAAAGCAATATTTAACTAACATAAGGAAGACATCTTTTTTTTTAAATATATATATAAAAGATACTACTGTCCTTAAAGGATTTTAAAGGGAGAAAAATACTTTTTTGCCACAGAAATTGCTCTGAAGTAGTAAATTAATTTTTCATAGTGTGTAAATTTGAAAAATTTGGAAAACAGTGGGGTTTTTTTTTCAAAAATTGACAAAGGTTGTATTTTCACATTTTGTCTTAAGCTTTCTACTGCGGGGTTATGAAGCCTTGACAATAATAGACGTGCTGGTAGGCTCCTTTGTCCTGTGAGATCCTGATCTTTCCAATTTTTATGAGTCTGTGTGCATTTATTAAAGGATGTATACTGAATTAGAAACAGATTATGGGATTGTGCAGACTTTGTGATATAGAAAGCTTTATATCACTTTGCCATTGTGCACTTGCCCTATATAGAGGTAATTTAGGAAGCTTAGTGCAATTGATGTCCAACTGACATGGTATTTTTGTAAAAGTTAAAACTCTTTCTTAGCCTTTCTAAATGGTTAATCAAAGTGGATTGACAGATTATGTGTCTGGGTTTTTTTTTTCCTTTCTTTTATTTTTTTTAATTTTTTTTTTTTTTTTTGTGTAGGTGTTTGTGACTCATAAATGCAGAATTAAACTGAAAATCTGTGACTGGATAATGGAGTATTTGCAAGTACTTTATTGCAATTTTCAATGCAGCACAACAAATAGCCTTCACTTTCCAGTGTTTATTTGTAAGGATTTATTATTGTGTGGCCCTGCTAATCTCATAATTTCTGCTCCTGTTTTTATGATAGTGCAAGAAAGCAGTTTATAAATAGTTTCTGTAAATGGGTATTCCTGAAAATGCATCTGATCTGAACAATATTTTTATATAACTGTCTTTTATGGTAAAGTAATAGGTGAAAATTGAGAAGTCATTAATGTTTTATATCCCTTCACTCTGCTATGAATCACCACTTAGCTGTTTGCCAAAATCTTTGTATTATGTTTAGTGATGATTTTATATGAGGATCAGCTGGATAATTTTAAAATTCACTTCTGGTCCTATTCTTCAGAGATTCCTATCAACTAATTTGACCACTTGTCAACTAAAGATGAAAACTTAATCTTCCATTGTAGTTGATGTTATAAATACATATTAATTTAGATAATGTTTTTTGAAGAATTCAGATGGCATTACTGTTCCAAAAATTTTAGATAATAATAAATTCCAAGGAATGAGTAGCTATGCAGTGTGTGTGAGAGGGGGAAAAAGAAGTCAGAATACTTTAGAAAGCTTTTGAAAATGACCTTGTGTTTTAGATCTCCCTGTTGAGACTAGTTATTTTGAAAAATGAAACACTTAGTTGGGTTTCATACCAATTAGTAAATGTCGTTTGAGATCACTAAAATATTGCTCCTCCCAGAATATCCATCATGAAAACACAGGAATGTTTAATAATATTGAGTTCAGCTTTCTGTGCAGACAGAAATTATTTTAAATTAGAGGCTGTTGCATAGTCTGTTTCTATGTTCTGGTTGTCCATCTGTTTAGGTGTTTTCTCTGGATTGGAAAACTGTCAAGTGTTATGTCTTGGACAGCTCTGACCACAATGAGAAATGGAAACTGTTCTAAGATTAGATAATACCTACAAGGGCAAGAATGTATCTGATCCTAGTACTTTTAAGGTAATTAATGCAAATATGATGATTGATTCATCTATTTATATGCAGAGAGGCTTGGGTCACTGCTATGAGCTGCTCACTGTGAAAGATTTGTAAATAAAATATTCTGTAGGGGTAGAATGAAGGAGACTGGGAACACTGTGTGTCAGTACAGAAACTGGAAACTAAGTTTAGGACTTGAAGGTAACTCCAAAGACAAAGATATGAATGGAAAGAGCTGTTCTGAGAACAAGACTTAAGAAGGGCTGGAGCATGATCTGGGGGGTTGGATAAGGTAGAGCAGTGAAATAAGGAAATGGTGTTTGCATTGCTACAGATGCAGAAGGGTAAGCTAAGATTCGATCTTGTTGAAAACAGTTGAAGTAAGACTTGAATGGGAATCATAAAGATTTTTCTTTATCAGACATTTCAGTGTTTTAATGACATGGGTCTAATCTTTATAAAATGAGACTGAATAAAGTTGTCTTCCAAAGTCCTAAATCCATTTAAGGGTTTTATATAAAACATTTCTAATTTGCTCTAGTTACTCAAAGGTGAACAGCATATATGAAATTCTGCTAAATTCCAGGGATGCAACTGAGCAGAGACTGATGTGGGGTTTGGCTAGATCTCTGTATAATCCATCCCAGCCTTTTAAAATTTTGCTTTGTGTATCTGTGTCTCTTCAAAACTGAAGCTACACTAAGGTTCTTTCTCTCCAGATAAGATAGTATGTTATTGTTAAACGCCTCTCCCAGACTGTAATTCTATTTGTGGTTTGTACTGTTGACTGTTGATTGTTAACAGGTTCTGCAGTAATGCAATTAGGTGATCCAAGGAGAACATACAAAGCATTAATAAGTCACATCTGCATAGAGCAGAGTGAAAAATATGATCGACTAGCCATGATACTCATCTAAATAAGATAATATAATTCATTTTGCCTCTTTCTCAGCTTAGAAATCTGCTCTGTCTTAATCCTCTCAGAAAAAAATCAATGCTTCATCGTGTTCTTGATCTGCTACTCAGTGCCACGTGAAATTCTGCATTATCGTACGTTGGTACATTTATGGTAACAAAAAGATTAAAAGCTTTGGATAAGCTTGAAATGACATAGGGAACTGAACAGTATGTGGCATTAGAAAGGAGAAATCTTGCATCAAAATACTGCAGTTCTTGGGTGATGAATAATGTCATCTGTGTGGAAGGAGAGGTGCACTCAGCTGTTTATTCTCTTACACCTCCCTTCTGTCCTTTTGCAGGCAGCAACCCCAGTAATTCCCATTTGTGAAGGTTTCAGAATGCATTGCTGGCTGACAGCTGAAGTGAGGGGTGGGGATTGCCTTTTTTCAGTGGCTGAACTGGATCCCAATGTCTGTGCTAATTGCAGGCAAAGCTAGGCACAGTATTCCTTTTTCTGCAGAGGTCTTCAGATTTTTTCCCTTCATTGTAAAGTTTTTGTATGATACAGCTTTGCCCATTTGATTTTAAAGGGACTGATTTTTAAAAAAAAGCCTAGAAATATAAAATCTATTTCTGTAAATGTAGAATCTGTAACAAAAAGATTTTTGTCAGTTTTGTCCTGCTTCTTCCAGGGGAAAAATTTACAAAAGGATTTGAAAGGCCTAGATTGCTGTCAGGGTGTTGGGTAACACTGCCAGCACTGAAGACATGTTTGGGTGTATCCATGCTCTTGCTCTCTTTCAAGCTGGCCTCAGCAAAACTTGGTGAAAAAGACTGCACAAATCCATTGCTGCATTCTCTGGGAACTGTAAGAAGAACTAGGAGGGGAATATGGAGCAGAAAGTGTCTTCTGGCTCATTTCTGAGCAGCCTGGTGTGGTAAACCCTCCTTTGAGCAAGCAGGTGGATAGGGCATCTCTAGCAATCCTGGCAACCTACAATTCTTCCCTGAATTATCTGTAGAAATTCCTGTAGATGTGTGATATAATGAATTTGAACTTCGTATTAAGAAGAAAAAAAAATGTTTTGAAATTCTCTCCAGCAGCAAATCTGACCTTGATGGAGGTCTATCTGTAGTTGAGTATGAAAATATTAGCTAAAAAATATGTAAAATAAAATAGCTTCTTGAAGTTCATTCCTTTTTAAATACTTGAGGGCACTTCAGGGCTGTTGACAATATATGCACAGATTCCAGAAATGAGATGTTGTCACTTATATAGGTAATTATTATCTTGTTGCAAAGACTAGCAGGAGAACAAGAAAACCCAGATGGCTTTTGGTAGATATTGAAATCATTCAGAGCATACCATTTAAAGGATTTTTTCTGAGATAGAATGATTTCCTTTTTTTTTTTTTCTTTTTTTTTTTTTTTTTGTAAAGAGAGAAAAACATGTTATAACCCTTCAGCAGCTAATTCCTAATATTAATTGTTAAGACTGAGTTAAAAGTGAAACTGTAATGGCTTTGTGGAACCATCTAATGCATAATGATACTGTGAGGTGGAAGAAAATGTCTGGTCACAAGCTTTTGTCCAAATACCAAAATTAATAATGAGATTTTGTGTCCTTATACTTCTGTTCTTCAGTAATGGGACTTGAATCAGTAGGTGCAAGTCGGGGTTGCACAAGGACAGGAGAGGTGCTGCAGTTTCATCTTCTGCTCTCTAAACTTCATCAGAAAAGGACAGTTGTGTTTTTAATAGAGAAGCCACATCTTCAGATGGGATCTGGTTTGTTACCTGTAAGGCTCTAGAGACTGGTCAAATTGTGTAAGAGGTGAGAGAAGCATTTGAAGAAGCTTGATTTGGCCCAGAAGCCCCCATTTCCATGTTGCCTGACTAGTTTTTTAAATTTTGTATAATTTCTACTCTTTATACTCTTCCTACACTCTAAAACAGAGCATTGTAGGATAAGATTTGTAATTATTATTGGCTAGTCAGTCTAGCTGATCTGTCCTCAGAAGTGCCAGATACTTTCTTTAAAATTGCTGTCACGTTGATAGCCTGGGGCTTGGTAAACTTTGGAACATTGCTTGATGTTTCATGAGATAATTCTTTACAACAGTTCCTGATGCCTCTCTGTCCCATTAGCTCTTAGCCATCTGTTGCTTTGATTACACTATTATGGTGAATAAGTGTTTTGGCAAGCTATTTAGCTGTGTTGAAAAATCTTGTTTCTTTGCTTTCTAGTATTTTATTGCTACTGTTCCTTTTTTTTTTTTTTTTGGTCTCCTCAACCTTTGTAGTGCAGTGCTTCTTGCCATTTCCTTCTTGTTATTCTAAGAAACTAAAGTCTGACCTGGTTTGAGGGCATGATGAGGTTTATAACTGTGCTTTGTGGCTCTTCTCCTTTCATGTGAAAGTCCTACCAGAAGAGGCTGTGTATTTCAAATGTGGGCTCACAGAAGGTGGATGTTATAACCTAACCATATTTAAATGTTTGGCTTCAAGACTCTTAAGACTCTTGCCTCTTAGGGCTTGAATGTTCTTTTCTAATCTAGCCAGTGTGTTGCATCAGTATTACCTATGCTCATTAGCTATGATATTTCTATAGCAAATCATAGCATTTTAACCTCTCACTCCTGCCAACATTGAAAAGGCCAAAACAGGAAGATCTGGGATATCATTAGAAAGAAACCTGTATTCTCTGGTTTTATATTGTCAATTTGACCTTTCCATTTAATGCTCAGGTTTTAGAGATGAGCAGAGTAAAAGACAGATGGGGTGATAATGAACACAGAGATGAGCTTCCCTAAGTAGGTTCATTTTTAGGAGTAGTGATATATCAATTAATTTTTTTTAGGCATGGACATTTGGAAAAGGAATAAAATACTGTTTTTAGACTGAAACTGAATTTCATTGGCATTTAATTTCTACTTTTAGTTCTTTATTACTTTTTCTACAATTAAAATAGTTGAGTTATACCTCAAAGCAAGAATTCCAACCATTCTTACTAGATTATTAATTCTGCTCAATAGGTCATTTTGCCTTGACTGTGACTTAGGTGGCCAAGTTTTCTTCACTGGTTACCTGCTTGAGCTCTTTAAATTGAACTGCAGCTTTTCCTGGAGTAACTTTTCTTTTTTTCACTTCTGGTGTCTGAAAGAGATGACTAAGAGCTGGGTAGCTGCAAGTGCTTGCAAAACTTTCTCAGTCACTTGGTCTTCAAGTAGTACTTGTCATTAGGGATAGTAATGTTTTTTATGGGAAAATTATTGGAAGCATGTTGCAGTGGCAGTGAGAGGGGAGAGGGGGCAAATACTGTAAACATCTGGGGATTTTTAGCTTCTCAAAGGGGTCTTTTCTGGACCTTATAAAGCTGTGCTGTGCTAGAAGTTGAAATTGCTATCTCCTACACACAAAAGGAGCTGTATGAAGTAAACTTTAAAATGTAAGTGAAATAGTTCCCAATATAGCAATTTTTTTGTCATATTAAATTAGTTAATACTAAATGTCCATCAAAGACACTCAGAAGTGTAGTCTGGAAACTGTTTTTGCACTTACTCTATGAGGACTGCAATAGTCTTTTGTATTCCTTGTCAGAGAATATTCAGTAGTTTATGAGTTTGGTTATTTCAGTGTACATCCTGTTCTGGGATTGTTGTGTTTTAGTGCTGATTATTTCTTTGTTATTTATGGTTAGGGAATGTTGTAGTATTCCTTGCTCGCCATGTTGTCACACCACTCTGTTTAAGTGATTCCTGGACTAATTAGTAATTATGGATCTTCCTTCAACTAAGCAATGGATATAATTATTATTGAGCTGTGCTACACTTTTACAGCTTGTGTATGGGACATGGTATATGTTTTGCATAAGAGGTAATGATGTGACAGCACACTGAAATCACAGCTGTTGAGTTATCTATCTGTCTATCAGCAGTGAAAATTTTCTATTGGGTTTCTGCCACAGCTTCTCCTGGACAGGGTTGTCTGTTCTCTGCAGAATGATAAAGATTTTCAGTCAGAGCCACTCTTCTGATTTAATAAGTAAAATAGAAATGTCCTTTTCAACATTAGTAGCTATAGAACAAAATTTCTAAGTAAGGGACTGGTCCAAGTTTGACTTCTCTGTATGTAGTCTTTCCGAATTGGACTGTAAAAGAATATTTCCTTGGAGAGCTGTTCTGATGGTTGGTGGTCCAGGTACTTGTGAAATTTAACTGCAAGTTAACAATTAATTACATTTGTAACACTGCTTCTTCATGAAAGTAGTATCATTGTCTCAGATAGTATTGACCATAAATATTTTTGCCAATTAAGACATTTTCATTTGAGAAGGAAGTTGATAGTTCCCTGTGGTATGGAATTTTAGGGACAGATTTGTACTGGATAAAGAAACAATGATGTAAAGTTCCCTAAGACAGATCTGGGTAGAGAAGAATGATCTACATAGTGAATCCTGTACCCTGAGAAGGTTTGTAGCACTTGAGCTGTTAGTTTTGCCTGTTATACAAATTTCTTATTCTTGGTTCAGCCTTATGCTAGGAATCTTCCTGTCCCCAAATTAGCTCAGCATCATCACCCCACTCCCTTGTGAGGAGCAGGTTTGCTTGTCCAAGCTGCATTTGTAATGATGGAAAAGATTACTGCTCTTTCCTTAGCCATGTTTTCACAATATTATTCTGGTAGAACTGGTGGCACTCACAAAATAGAACACTACAGTCTTGACCCTTATAAAATAGTTGCATTATTGGCAGTGGACAAAGCAAAATTGTTTGGTTCCATCGATACTTTCAAATTGGAAATATAAGTTATATTTATTTAAGTCTTCAATGACATTTCTGTTCAGTCTTCACAGGGTTATTATCTTTGTGGGAAAGGAAGTGACCAAATGGGGTTGTGCTCTGAGAATGACTGTAAATGCCTTGCTGGCCTGGACAGCATCTGCTGGGTCATTAAGTCCAGTCACCTGCTCTTTGAAACAACCACATTATGTAATTGTGGAAAACCCCACATTCATACTAATGACTGCATGACATTTTTTTTTTTTATTTGTCTATGATCGTCTACAAAACCAAATAGAATGGAATGGGATAAAATTAATCAGAAATTATGTCAATAAAATTAATGATTCTCATTCATAGAGAAAATGAGCAAATGCATTTGGTGTGAACATCTCTTCATATTTTCTGCTGAATGAGTACCTGTTTTGCAGAAACATAAATTGAAATACCCATGCCTTTTTTTCAAGTGGTGGCTGGTTTCAACCTTCTGACCAAGCTATTTAATCTATTGTCGGATGGATACTGAGAAACTTTGATGTTTTAAAATATTTGTGAGACTTGTTTCATGGTAGAAGGAGATTTTGAGCATGTTGATTTTTGTTTTATTTTCTTCATATGTTGAGCTGATTACTCATGAGTCTTCTTAAGCTCTTACATTTGTGGAATTCAGTTTCCATGTATCTGTAACTTACTCTGTTGTGACTTGCCAGATGGAGGAATGCTTTGAATGCAGAAGGGTATTACTGGTGGACTTAATGCCATCTCTCCTTAACTCCCTGAGTCATAATAATTTTTGCAATCTGTATTGTTGCCCTACACTTCATGGGGTCATATTTTTACTTCACTTGTGTATGCTTGTTTTTATGCAGTTATATTATACTGTATTGCTAATATATTAATAATTGTTCTTCTATTTTTCTTTGCCCTCTACTCTCTTGTTTACCATAGCTTCAAGTTTATGGCAAATGCACAAATTTTTACAGACAAAGAATCTAAGGAGAGCATTTTAAAATTGCTGAGTATGGTTGCCTGCAGTGACAGACACTTGGTTACAAAATAATGTTGATGAACTCATTATATTCCATCTCAAAAGTAATTATATTATTTTCCATATTGTTCCTGTTAGATAGCTATTCTGAATGTTATTCTCTGATGTGATTCCATTTTCCTTTGTAGATCACTGTTGTAGTGAGTTGTTTTTTAACTGCAAACATACATGCTTTCCTCTTGATAAAAATTATGGCAACCTTTCAAATCTCAGAATTGTTTAGCTTTATGCTTTCTCAGGTAGAAGGAAAATATTAGGGAAAAATTCTTATCAATAAAATCTATTAGTAGTAGCGAATTCTGAAATACTGGCTCTCAACTTTTTGTCCAGTGTGTATTAATGATAAACAGTTTAATTTTGAGGTGAATATGCAAGCCTTAGAGTATGATTCATTTCCATACTGCTTTTCAACATTTTCTTTCCACATAATTTTTGTCCCAAGTGAGGCTTCATTTTTTTTAACATATTGTCTAAACCTAGAAACTAGCTGTGCATAAAAATTTCCTTTCTCTTAGGATTAGTCATAAACCAACAATGGACTGTTAGATAGCCTGTCTGGGGCATATGAAACAAAAACTGTTTCCTGAGGTGAGAAAATTACTGTGTATGAATCAAATAAAATAATACACTTTGTTCTACATTGTAAGGGATTTGATATGTCTCTAATTCCATACAAGATAAATGCATGAGCTAGAAACCCTCTGTCTGTGGCCATGTCCACAATTTAAAGCAAATAATAAATAGGCCACCTGCATAATCTTTCTTCTATTATGATTTTAATTTTGGTACTAGATTTGGAAGATACTTTGAGTGAATAGAGGGTTTCAGTAATTATGTATTTTGGTTTGAAATTTCAGGCTAAAACCAGATCTTTTGAAATATAGCTCAGGCTCTCTTGGAGTGTATTTTAGTGTTTTCTTGCCCAGTAGCTGCAGAGTTAGTTTGCTAAACTATGATGTGGGAGCTCTAAGATTGATTTTTTTGCCTGCAGTTATTTGTGCCTGTATTGCCTGTTTATCAGGAAAATAAGTATCTGGCCATAGATTATTAAAGGATGGGTAGTGCCCAGCTCACCTTTCAATGCTGTTCTATTTTTTTATTGTTTAATATAAGAACATTAGAGCCTGAGTGAAATCTAGTTGAGCGCTCCTATAGTAATAGTAAGGTATTGATTTTGTGTTACTCACTCTCTACCTGGTTTCATAATTGTGTAAGTATTCTGTAAAAATTAGAACAGTTTAGGAAAGGCTGGTAAATGAGGTGTAAATGAGGTGTGTCTTTTCTATCTTTTCTTCCTTTCATTTTCATTCTCTTTCTTTCTGCCAGAGTCTTTTTGTTCTATTCCCAGTCCTCTTCCCATTTATATTTTTTTCCTCTGGCTCATTTTGTCCCCAAATTCCCTCCTTGCATTATAGTACTCTTCATTTTTTGACATTCCATTAATCTTCCAGTCTTTATGGCTTACTTTCCCACCTCCACAAGCACACCCACAGGATGCTTAGAAATTTTACAGCATACCCAGTTGTCAAAAAACGAAACCTACAAGTCCCAGACCCGTAATACTATGCTGGGAATGCTCATTAACTCCCACACTGTTTGGAAAAAGAAATCGGTATAGTTAGTATAAGGTCTGCAAACCATAATACATGCCTAATATTCCTTTGCTTTCCACTAAACCTGGGAACTCCTCATTGGAGCTGGGGAAGAAGACAGGATCTGGCTTTTTTTTGCATTAACTGTGGTTTTGATCTTGTAGGAGCCCTAGAAAAAGTGGCATGAACGTGCAACTATAGGAGTGTGACCTCTGAAACATTGGGTTTGGGAGAGCACGTTGTTTGTCAGCAGATAGAAAACCTGTTGCCATAGGTGACTGTGCAGCAAGTGCATCCTCAGCATAGCAGCTGCACCATGGCCAAAGCCAAGTGGGCTTTACAGTGGGAAATGCTGGTGGTCTCAGATGCTTCTGTCCAGTCTGACTCCCAGCATTTCTGTCAAGACCAAGTTCTTTACTGCTGGCAGAAGTGACTAAGAAAAATGACAAAAGACTGCATCTTGAATATGTGTATCATCAACTGATTGCCCCCTCCACTAATAGCTTGTGAATGCTAATTTAAAAAGCAGTATTCAGTGTATGGATGACAGTGCTTAGTTTCCAAAGGCAATAATTTGAGGCTTTTCTCTTGCTAAATAGCAGCCATGCCAGTGTTTTGTGTTGCTAAGTGGAATTATAATCAGATTCAATCTTTATCAGAGGTCTCTTAAATAGTGGACCCGGTCAGGTTTTGGACATTTTTCTGCTTGCTTTTCTTTCCTTTTTTTTTTTTTTTTTTTTTTTTTTCCCCAAGCTTGGGAAATAATCACTGCATTGCTTTATTTCTTAATTCTGCTGTGACGAAAATGAAGTTATTGTCAGCATTAGAAATAGAAATGTAGAAATAGAAATTTTGCAGTGGTCAGTAGTAAGGGCTTGACCTGCTTGCCTCTTATCCTTTGTTAGTACTTTTTTAAAGCCTGTATCACATTTAATTAACTATTTGGGGCTTAGCTGACAGTAGTATAACAAGCACTGCATGTTTAAGCAGTATTGCTAACTACACCATAGCTGAATACAGGTGTGCTGTAATTAACCCCAGAATTCCTGAATCAGTCGCTGGTAACCCACCCCCGGTTAGATACTGCCAGCAGTACTTCCAGTTCCTTTCTTCCCATTTATATTCAGAAGATAGCACCAAAAGGATCTAAGCAAAGCATTGCTCAGAGATCAGAGGAAATCAGTCCTGTCCTTTACCCTTCTTCTCTGTTATGCAGTAAGGATGCCAGTAACTTAAACAAAATGAATTAGCAGACTGAACTTAAAAGATGAACTCGCCCACTTAAAATGATGTCTCCTCATGGATGAAACGTCTCAATAGTACAGTTAAAGATAATTGTTATTTTTTTAATATCTTCTTTCTTCAGAATCCTACTCAGGTGGGAACTGCTCTTCAGGTTTTCTATAATCTTGGGACTTTGAAGGATACCATTGCTAATGTGGTGGATGGATACTGCACAGCGCTGGAAGATAACATAAAAAATGCTTTGGATATCAAAGTGTTGACCCAACCATCCCAAACAGTCACAAGAGGTACAATACTTGTTTCACAGAGAATGATAATTGATTCTTTTTTGTAGAAGTACAGTATGTAATGAAATGGAAGAAACTCTCACATCCAAGCCCATTCTAGAAATATTTCCCTGCTTGCTTTAGCCAGTAGAGGGTGGGAGTAGGCATATCTCAGAAAACATGTAATTTTAAAACATTTAATTTGACAAAATCGGGTCTGTCTGATATTTGGCTCGGAGGTTTTCCATTATTCCTCCCTTCTGCTCCGTCCTAACTTGCCCAGAAAATTGTCCTCATTAGGTTACAACTTTGTAGCATTTTCTTATCTGTTTCTCATGGAAAGATGACTCCAAATTCTGCTTTCTTTGTATTGGTGGGAGAATTGCGGGTTGAAATTGTTTGCAATCAATGGAATAAGCCTGCAACTACATTGTTATGCTTTTCTCAAGTGAAAATTGTTTCAAAGCAAACTATTCAATATGAAGAAATGTTGCACTATTAAGCATAACTCATATATCAAAAAATACTGAGGAACTGGGTCAGCAGGCAAATTTAAACTTAGTGCTATGAACTTTTTTTTTTTAAAGTCGTGCAACAATGTGGGGTCCAGAACCATAATCAGCAGCATAATACAGAAATGCATCCTCTCTCAAGTGAAGTGATTGTTTAGAACCTGCTTGCCCTTCAGCTGGAATATCACTTTTTTTAGCAGTTTGTCTATGTATATGAGCTGGTAATAGCTGTATTTTTCTCAGCCACTCTCTCTGCCATTTCACTTTGCTCTTTACATCCTGCAAAACTGCTCATTGGCATTACTGTGGTGTTTCTGTGGAGGTCTGAATTAGTAGAGCATGTAACAGTTATGAGAATGAAATATCCCCACTGAACTTCAGAATTTAGTCAGCTTCTCAGTTGAGATGACTGAGGCCATTCACAATGCTCTGTTCTGAAGATATTTTAGGCTGCTTTGGCTTAAAAAAAAAAGTATCAGTCAAAATGCATAGAGATCTATGTTTCCAATATTTTAATTTTCATTTGTGGAAGCTGAAATGTGCTGCTGTGTATGTTTAAAAACCATTTAGGTGGCCCTGGTAGAGCTGCCATGCCAACACCTGGGAACACAGCAGCTTTTCGAGCAGCCCTCTGGACAAACATGGAGAAACTCATGGATCAGATCTGTGCTGCTTGTGGACAGGTACTCTGCACCTGATTCCTGTTTGTCTCAGTGTGCAATTTTGGATGTAAGAATTTGAATGTCACTTACCCTCTCAATAACTTCTCTCTGATAGGTGCAGCATTTGCAGAAAGTATTGGCGAAGAAAAGAGATCCTGTGTCACATGTCTGCTTCATAGAGGAGATAGTTAAGGTAAAGTTTTAATTTAGCTGAATATACTTTAGTAAATCTCCTAAGAAAAATGTAATGAGAGAATGAGTTTGTTTCCAGTTTTACAGTTGCATAATTTTTTTTATTAAATTGATGAGGAAGTGTTGAAACTCATGTGGTCTGTGGGTTATATCTGTAGGATATAAACATGTTCATTTTATTGTAATTTCTTTTGTTTTCTTTAAAAGGGAGCTGATAAGGCACCACTGTATGGATCATTAATGTCATTCCATAATACCATGTGATTTGAGTAATTAATTAAATCTGTTAGTTTGCATAGGAGACCATGTCTTCATCTATCATTTTCAGCCATCTGTTTCTCACTTCTTGACAATTTCTCCCTTGAAAAATAATCATGGCTGTTCTTTTGAGTACCTATTATTTTCCACTCATTTGCATTGTTTTTATTCATATTTGGAATAATTTGATTAATGGTCTCCTTCAGTGGTAGGAACAGGATTACTGAAACTGTCTCATCTACCTTAGTAGAAGAGAGTGAAAACAAAAGATATGTTCCTGTTGGCATTTCTTTCCAAGTGTGTAACTGGATTTTTAATTTACATGGACTTAATATTTGAAATAATTTGGGGAAGCTCTTCATATGCAAACATGGTCTTCTCAACACTGAAAGCAAATAAGGTTAAATACAGCCTTTATCTGTTTCTTAAGCCCTTCTCCAGAAGATGTTGCACAGAGCATCACTTTCTATGAGGTGATTCAAGCTTCTCTTTCTGTGCTAACACTAAAAAGCAAACTGAAATAGCAAAAAACCAGCCCAACCAAAAAAAAAAAAGTCCACAAACCCCACCCCCCCAAAAAAAGTTTATAAACTTTTTGCATATTTTCTTTATTAAAAAAGTTTAATCTGGCAAAAAATATCTATTGCTGTCTGGGTGGATCAGCCCTTCAGTGGATCAGCATAGAAACCTGGAGACAGACCAGAAACACTTGAAAGAAGAGTTTGGATGCAAGGGGAGCTTGGATAAATGATCTGTTGGTATTCATGAGTGGCTCCCACCCTGTGCCCATGCTTCTCACTTTCAGTCTTCCCTCTTGTAAAGCATCACTTGAAAAGGAGTTTCTCAGCAACTAAAAAGGAAGTTTTTTCAGTTTTTGAGGCTGATAATAGAGGGAATCCAAAAGAAATATTTTATCCTCCTGGAGACTAAATGAACAGCGAGAATAAATTTCAATGGAAGCAGGATAAGGAAAAACTCATTAGAAAATAAAAGACTTACTGGGTTGTCTTATGCTAAGTATGTTCTCTGATTTCTCTAATCACCCTTCTTTCCCTTAAAGTTCATACTTCAGGATTGCATCTAAGTGAAAAGTTTTATTTCCCAAATAAAATCCATCTGCTTATCTCTCTGCAGTTATCACTTTCCAATTACTTTGCTCTTCCATGGGTGTTTTGTTGTAGTGTTGTTCCAGGCTGGACATTGTCATTCTCAGCTAAGGAGGAATGGTACATGTTTATCTGATGTTCTGCTAGCAGAAATCTCTCAGCATGACACAGTACTGCTGATGGCAGAGATGTTTTACTTACTTCTTGCCTGAAATGGCTCAGTATAGCACCATGTTTTTCTTGGACATTGTCACAGTTAGACCATTTGTCCTGGTGTCCCTTGAATAAGGTGTGCAGATGGGTGAGGTCATGCCAAAGAGTAGAGCTGTTGTTCAGACAGAACCAGACATGTGCTGCATGCTGCTGAAATTCAGGAGTGTAAGTACAGATGGCTGTATGGGAGAGTATGAATTGTTTTAGATATAAATAAGAAATTGGGTTTTTGCCATTTACTAATGAAGATTCCATTTCGTATTGAACTGAAATGTGCTTTCCTCAACAAGTGTTCTGGAGAGGGAGAGAAGTTGGATTTTCTTTATTGTATTCAATTTCATTAATAAACTGAGCAAATGAACAAAACAAACCAAAGGTACTAATATTGTACCCATTTGCTAGAGCAGCATGCCCACTCCAGAAGATAAGAAAACGAATCATCCACTCTACAGTCTGTGCACTAATTACTGTTACTGATGTCAACATTATTATTATAGTCATCTTCTGCAACAGCTGCAGTACCACTTTGCCTGTCCATCTGCTTCCTTGTTTTGATTACTGCAGTGCAAGTATCATCCTAGGAAGCATAAGAGAGGAGGAGATCCAGCCTTTTTAAAGCACAAGTCCTTTAATAGCAAGGAAGCTACTTGCCTTTTTTTTTTTTAGTCATCATTCTCTTTTTCCATTGGGGATTTTTTGCGTCCTTCTCTTCACAGATAGCACAGCCTGCAGTTTTTCTAATTTTGTATTATGATCTCAAACATGTGCTTTTCGGCTTTCTAATTACCTGTTAACATAATAATATTTAGTAGTGTTGTATCATGTTGTGTCCAAAAATGTAGTTTTAAAAGCACTAGTTAATTAATTAAAGGAAGCACAAAAAGTCTCTGTTGAAAAAAAAAAAAAAGGAAACAAAACCTGACAGATGAAGAAACTGATGTACAGAACTCGGAAATTTTTAAATACTGCAGTTCAGCAAGAGGGCAATGACAACACCTGCATCTCCTCTACCCTGTGGTTTCTCCCTACAGAATTTCCTTCCAATTTTTACCAGCTTTAGATGTGGCCAAGAGTTAAGTAACAATCTCAGGCTTACATGAGGATCATGGAAGAATCTGGACATTAAATTTGCACTGCACGTTTTTTCACTCCTTCCCTTTGCAGATCTAGATTTTGGTATTTTTCCCTTGTCGCAGTATGAAATTGAGGCAATTCTGAAAAGAAATCATGCACTCATAGTACCTTCTAAAAACTGCTTCATTTCATACTAGTCATGAACTATCTATTCATTATTAATGTTGACATATTTAAATTACAGACTTCATTTTTTAACAAAACTATTAACTTTTTAAAGGAGAAATACAATTGAATGCACATTTTGTGGGTTTTATGTAAGAAAAAAATGACCTTTAATGACTGGATTTTAGTTGAAGAGGGCTAAAAGAATTCAGAATTCCCAGAGTTCTGATTTCTAGATTTGAGGAAAATAAATAGAGTTTTCATGGTATATGTTTTTTAAAAGATAGGGTTAATGCTGTCATAATGTTAAGGGTAAAAATTAAAATTACAAATAAGATTTAAATAATGGAAATTTGATATTTTTGTTCACCTTATGACTGGTTATTTATATCACCTTTTTCGATTGCTTAATTCACCTTTGGAGAGCTAATGGGTTACTTCAGTTTATTCTGCTTTATTGCTTCTCTCTTTCAGTGTGTAATGACTAATCCTTCCTCAGCTGTTGTAATGCCTAAACTACAATTGACTTCAGTGTAAATCACAGCCAAACATATCTTTCAGTGACAGCCACCTTCCTAATTAAAGATAAGAGTCCCTCTTAGCCCCTTGTAAAAGAGTTGAAAATGATCTTTGATCCTCATCTATTTTGGGTCCTTCACTCCTACATAGGCATCAAGGAACGGTTCTGCAAAGAGAAAAGCAGCCTGAAAAGCAGCAAATCATTTTTAAGGGAGGGTTGGGGTGGTCAGCAGAAAAGATGAGTGGGGTCTCTCCACTGGGCAGAAAGGTACAGGCAGCCCTGCCCTTGCTCACCTTTGGGTGTCCTGTTTGCAGCCAAGGCACATCACAAACCCTGTCGTTTACGTAAGCCTCCGGGTTAAAAAGTGAGCTGAGAGTTGTAGGGAGTGTTATTATGTACTTGGTGGAGGGCTCTTATCATTGCTTCTGCTGATGAATGTTTGGTGAGTAAGCAGGCTTTTTTTCCTGAGTTGTCAACACTGGCAATATGAGGTGTTAACGATATAGAAAGAAATGTCCTCAGCATTACATAAGATAAAGAAAATAAATGGAAAATATAGATGTTTATTGACAGAGTGTACTTGTATTTCACCTGCTTATTTCTGCTCCCCGTCCAAACTTGTTAAAAAATGTTGCCACTTTGAAATTATTCACATCTACCATCACATACTCACATTCAGTTGACGCAATTTTTAAAAAATCCCAAGTGGAAAAATTTGAAAAATAACCTAATTATTGTCTTACATGAATTCAGAAAAATAGTATGGTTTTCACCGGTTATTACAAGTATATGATTTATTTGTCACTATTTTTTGTAGAAACAGAATTTGATTACTTGCACATCATTTCTACTGTGATTTCTGTTTGTTATTTAGGCAATAATGAGGTACTTTGTGAAGATCTAAGCACAGGTGGATGAGCAGGTTTTTGGTTCCCAAAATATCTAAGACACTTTTTGTTTCAGATCTAGAAATTGCCTTGCTGAATTTGCTTGCAGGATTTTTGAGGACTCTTAAAGAGCCAAGAAGATCATACGAGTTAAAAGTCCCAGTTCTCATTTTGGATGAATCTGTGTGCCCAGACAGCCATACTAAAAGAAATTTGATTCTAATTCACATGGGAGTGTGAGAGCCTGTGTAATGGTTTTCTAATGACACTATGATTTCTGTAGAACTTTAATTCTCTTTCTCTGACAGAAATGTGCAGCTGTGAAGAAAAGGGGTGGTGTGGAGATTGCATGGGTTAGTAGGTAATAACGACCTTTGTTCTTTTTCACTTCTCATTTGGTGATGTTTGTGCAAATTGCAGGTCAGTGAGGGACTGTGCAGCTACAGAAGGCATGCCAAGAGGAACACAGTTCTGCCACTACATGATTCCCTCCACATCTTTCTGCTTGGCACCAGCCTCACACCCATGAGGTTTTTACTGCTTTGCCTCGGGTTAGCATTGCACCTAGAATTAGGGTTATGCTTAGGGCTAGGGTTCAGAAAACCACAAAGCCCTGAGCTCCAAGCATTCTGCAGTTTCAAAAGGCATTCCAAGGGGATGGAAATTATTAAATCAGTTGGTTTTCAATCAGCTTGCCATTGGAAAGAAATACATTTACCAGAAGTGCTGCTTTTTATCATCAGTCTTGTCAATCTTACCTGAGCAGGTCCGGCCTGCATGGACATGGTAATGAACCTGTTACCATCCTTCCATCCTTGGAGGGGATATAGTGTAGTCAAGGTGAAAGCATAGTTTGAATTGAAGCTGTACATACTAAATCAGTTCTCTGGATAGAAGAAAGCTGTCAAATCCCTGGAGTAGTTACTGGCTTTTGAATACTAAGTTCATTTATTTCCAGTTGATGCCTATCTTGCAGGAATATGGAAGGATTAATTAATATTTTAAGTAGTTTTGGCGATATAGGGCACTGTTTAATATCTAGGTGGTTTTGTTCCTTACAAATTAGTTTTTCTGAGGAATCACTTACACATTCCAATAGTCTATGAAATGCAGGGTTTTTATTTTCTGGTCAAGTTGTTTTTTGAGAAATAAAGCAAAGCTGCTTTTGTTTCTTTTGTCACTTCCATAAAGAGACCTTTTAAAAATGTTGCATTACTGCTGGAAGTCTAGAAACTATTACACCTTGGATATAAACTGATCAACCCAGTGTAATGAAATTCTGTGCCCTGCAGTAAAACAAAAAAATCAAGGTCATTTTTAAAATCACAGTGTCATTATTGGCATCTCTGAAGCTGTAATGTGTAATATAAACAACATTAGAAATTTAAATTCACTCTTATTTTAAGAAATTTAATCCTGACTAGTTTAAGGATAGATATAGAAAAGGGTTATTGGAAACACACTCAGAATTTTTATTTTCTTTACTGATTAATTGCATTACTGAGGATGATGTCTTTTTGTTCAAAGTCTAACAGTTAACATTTGGCAATCATGTTGCTATAGAAATAGTGCAAATAGATTTCCTTATTTCTGTCCCATAAGATCTTGCCGTACAAAATTGTTAAATCATTTGCATTGTGGCTTTGTTGGTGGAAAAAATATTTAGACTGTCCTTTAAACATCTCCGTTTTTAGAGCAACACTCACAAGTCCCGTGTTTCTCCATGGCGGAGCGTTTGATTACAGATAGAAAACACTGTATGTATTAGTATGCAAAGCCTGATTTCAGGAGCCTGCAGCAACTAGCTGCATGGCAATATTCTCTATATTGTTTTACATTTCAAAGAGGCTTCACAATAAAGATGTTTTTCACATTCTACTCAAAAGTATCAAAAATTCTGCAGGGAAAAATAAGTTGGAAGTGGTTGTTGTGAAGTAAGAGCCAGTTTAGAATCAGTGGGTCAGATTTATTATTTGAATGTTAAAATAGCTATTTTAGACACACACAAATATGATAATTCACAGATGGGAAATTATACTCATTAAGTTCTAAATTTACAGTGTGGAGGAAATAGAGACATTTGTAAAAATAAATATATGTCCTCTCAGCATCTTCTTACATTCTTGTCTAATACTGAAGAAGGGGGGGGGGGTACATTCATTCTCATTCCTTGAATTTAGATTTAATGTCAGATACTAAATAGTTGTTATAATAAGAACAGAGTGAAAAAGATTTAATTTCATTTTAATAATAGCAAAGTTAATTAGTAGTTTGATACAGGTTTTTTAAATGAGATAAGCTGTTTTTATGTTTGAGGAGACTTGAAATCAGTTTTCCAGGCTTTAGCATTAATATTATTGTATAGTACCAATGAATGCAGATATTCTAATATATTTCTTTTGATGATACTGGTAGTCAGCCCACTATTGTTCAGTGGTTTATTAACTTACTAGTAGCTGTTAGTGAAAATGTGCTGTATTTTTTGAACTGGGAAAGCTAGTCATTTTTATATAAGTGAGTAAAGGTTTAGCACATGAATTGTGTCAGTCTGTAGTTTCTTCTATAATCTTGTGAGCAGGGAACATCGAATCTAAATTTCAAATCTATGCAGTTAATGCATCAATCTGAGTGATAGTCTTGCTTAACACTATTAACAAGTCTGCTTCGGTGCTGTAATACCATGCACTAAAGATAAAAGGACTACTGAAAAAACAAATTAATAGACAAGTATAAATCCCTCCCTCCATTCATTCCATACCAGTAAAAAGTACTGATCTAAATCCTTTCCTTACCACCAGTCATTGGTGACTGAGTCTGCAGGCTCTCACAGTTGCAGTGTTCTGAAACTCAGCTTTTTATCAATGTGGGGTTGATCATGAATGGCCCAGCTGAATGACCAGGCACAGAAAGTGGTGATCAGTGGTGCAAAGTCTAGCAGGTGATCAGTAGGGTAGCCCCACAGTGGGTCAATACAAGGTGCAGTTCTGTTTTAAGACTTTCATTAGTGATCTGGATGATACGACAGGGTGTACCCTCAGCAGGTTTGCTGATGACACAAAACTGGGAGTAGTGGCTGATGCTCCAGAGGGTCGTGCTGCCAATCAAGAGGGACCTCAAGAGACTGGAGGAATGTGGAGGAATGCACATTTTTAATTTCACATAAATAATATATACCATGGAAGTCAAACTACCTCTGTCTATTATTTTAATAAGGATAAACTTTGTTCCATTCACATACACAATAAAGTGAGCCCCACTATTGAGAAAATACATAACCATTTGTGGTCTAGCCTGCTGGACATGTTTTGTCTGATTTATGGGTATAATTTTCATGATCAAGTAATTCCTCTGTGAATAGTATGTGTGCCTGTGTAACAAATTTTTAAACAGTGTGAATAAGGGAATAATTACAGTGGCTGGGCCAGAGTGCAGTCTGATTGTTGTCGTTTTCTGTTTTACTCTGCACAGATGCAAGTGAGTTACCTAGAAATAACATATTTTAAAGTAGCTAAGTGCTAATAGTCCATACATCTTTCAAAAGTATCTGTCCATTCCCCTGGTTGTGGCCAGGTGTCCAGCAGGTCAGAATAACAGAGGGTTGCCCTAGTGTATGTTATTGGGCAGTTGTTCAGTTCATTCTGAAAATAAAGAATTAACAAGAGGACAGATCTAAACTGTCTTGCACTGCCCAAGGAATTGCATAGATACTACTAAACCATGTAAGTGCCTTCTCAGCTGTTCAGTTCTGGGGAATGAAGCAGTTGCTGGTCACAGGAACAGCAGCGACAGTGTTTTTAATTTAGAGTTTGGGTTGATAGGTATTAGTTTGTGTAACTGTGCTTTAGACATTGGAGCATTTTCACAACAGATCTTTATTAGAAAATAGCTAGTTTCATGGCTGATCTTACTTTTCCACCATTTTGTAGTGGTACAAAATATGATTTATGTGCAGATTTTCTGTGCTGTGAGATCAAAATGAAGCTGCAAACAGACAGTACATTAATTAAAAAATGCTGCATTAAATGGATCTGGTTTGGGGGAAAAGTTCTGTTTTGCCATTATAGTCTTACAATTTCTTGCAATTAATGTTCATAATATTCAATTTGATTATATTTCACGATGGGGAAAATATGTATATGTCAACCTGAATCTTGCCTGTCGTGAGTTTTAGATACCATCAATTACAGTTAAGGTTCTTTTGTTGAAGGAAAAACATATCACATGACAAGAGGAAATAGCGTTTTATTTTATGCTGAAGTGCAATAATTTACTTCTGAGAGACTTTCAATTATGTAGGCTTTCTAGGTGCACAGTATGCACCTGTAACAGCTTTGTGCCCAATAATAACACCTCTTAGCTTCAGGAGGTTTATGTGTTCTCTGTGTTGTTAAACACATACACTGGGTGGGGGGACAGTATGACAGAATGGTGACCTTTTTTCCAGTGTGGTTGGTTATGGCATAGGAAGCTGTTTGAAATGATTGCTACAGAGCTGAAAAGATAATCGGATGCAGTTCATTACTCATCTTGTCAGCTGCTCCTGCTACAAGGGATTGTATCACAAGATGTTAATCTGCTTGTGACTAGATTTCAAAGCAAGCACTTTTATTTTGGAGGGGGTGTAAATAATTTAACATCTTTCAATTCTATTTCATTTTCAGAGGCAAGAGAAATGGAAAATTTCTGATTTAAAGTCTCAGAATATTAATTGATAGAAATATTAGTACATCCTTGTGGGTTATTTTACAAATACATGATGATGTGCTGCAAAAAGCTATCTAATTGCAGAAATTGTTCTTTTTAAACTAATTATGAGGTAATGTATTCCTTGAATAGTAGAGGTTAGTCTGCTGGCACATTTCAGTATGTTTTGCAAGTATTAGACACAAGACAAATTTGGACCAAAAGGAGCCCTATCTACACATCAAATTGCTAATGTGGATGTACCCAGTGCTCCCATACATTGTCTGCCACTGAGGAGATTGGGTGTAGGTGTGGAGGAGGACTATATTCATTATTTACAGATGGGAAGATGACAAGAAGGTAATTTTAGCTACTTGATTTTAGCTTTCTGAAAGCAAAAGGCCCAAAAGAGCAGTTCCTGTCTGATGCTGTGGTTTGCCTTCTCACTGTGCTGTATGTGAAGCACAGGGAAAAGCTTATAAACTTTCCATTACATTAAGATGAGCCAGTAGATTTGCTGTGTACATTTCAAGCAAGCAAAGCTACCTTTTCCTCCTCAAACTTCATCCTGCCTCTCTTTTTAAGTCCTTGAAGAAGTTGTCCAGTACAAGGGACATTCCTTTAATTTCCTGCCAGAGAAAAACACTCCTTTTGCTACCTTTACATGTAATTTTCTAGTATTGATTATTGTCAGATGGAATTGAATGCTACATTTTAAGCAGTTAAATTATAATTCACATAAATCTAACAAATCTAGAATACATTATTTAAAAAAAACAAGCAGTGAGAGACTTAAATGTACTTTAAAAAGTAATATATTGAATTAATGTGTAAGCAAAAGAAATTACAGATTTAAACAAAATAAATTGTTTCTGGATGCTCATGGTTGCATATGGCACTTTTTTACTCCCTCAGGAGAATCTAATGCTAATGCCTTGCTGTATTCCTGTTTTGGTAGCTACAGTCCACCCACTTAAATACCCCCTGGTGTATGTGTAGGCAACAGTATTATCTAGTTCCTGCCACATCTCTTACATGGTCTACATGGTGCTATTAATCAGCAGCTATATTTCCCCTCCAGAGAGACTGTATCTCAGCACTGGACAAACTGAAATCTCCTATCATATGTTATAGAAGTAACCAACACTCTGTAGATAGTGGTTTTAGTTAGTTCAAAACCAGGGCATTTATTTTTTCCCCTAAACATTTTTGACTGAATAGTCAGTCAGTAGGAAATGTACTTGACTTTTTTATGAAGCTTTTCCCCTCTATCTCTCCTCATACATAATACAGTTGGTTAGCTGAGCCATGAAAGCCTTCTTCACTACAAAATTCTGATACAGTTGTTGTACACCATTCCCCCAGGCCAGAAAACACAAGCTAATGAGCAGAGGCTAATTGAAATGACTGTGGGTACCTGTGCAAATGTGTGCATGTATATGTGTTATAGAGATACATAGGAAAGGTACATATTTCCACAACAACCTAAAATGTCATCTCATGTTGCCATTACTTGTCACCATGTTGAACCTGACAATTATGACAGAAATGTTGATGTGGAAGGGTACATGTTTATTTTTTCTCTGGACCCTTTAATCACTGTGTTTTCTGCTGAGACAGTGACAGAGATCTAGATGGTAATTACACTAATGAAAAAAAGAGTTGTTTGAAAGTGCTGTCTAAGTATTTTTCCACCTCCATTAGATAATTTAGGATTTGAATTGAGTTACCATGCTCAATAGACAACCATTGTTCCAGGTTGGGATAGAGAATATGAAAACAAATTGATTTATTCTTGAGGTGAAAGGCCATTTGTTTTATAGTAGTTTTCAGAATCTAAATTTGAATCTGTGAAATAAAGAATTAAGTATTTTCACATTTATGCTATAGCAATACATTTGCCAAAGAAAGTCTTATGCAGTGAACCTTCTTAATAATGTTCTGATATTCTAATTTTACTTTTCCCATTTATGAAAGTCAAGCACAATTTTACAGAAAATAACAAACCTAGCTATAAAGTAAATTTCTTAGTTTCTAAATCCATCATTGTCCTCAAGCAGTCAAAAATGAGATTCTGCAATCCCAGTTTATTTTACCATTCAGTGTTATTTATCACACATTTTATGAGTCCAGCAGCATAAAAGATGTTCTCTCTCAATTCTTAAAACATGACCCAGAAACTTTATCCTTCTTTATCTTTAGAGAAAAGGAGTAGAGCTGGATGAATTTCCCATCTAATTCCAGAGTTTGTGATGATAATCCTATTTTTTATCATTACTTTTAGATTCATCACTGTATCTTTGACTAATTTTCAGGTTTTATATTAATTCTTTAAGATGATTTTTTTTAAACTGAATCTTGAGCTTGAACTTGCAGTCTCTCAATGAAGAGATCTTCAAGAGGGATGCAGTGATACCTGTTAATGAATGACATTGGAAAGACATTCTTTGCTTTGCCCATTATTGCCACTGCTATTGAAAAAAGACCATTTTTTCCCATTTATCGTCTAAGTAGTAGTAATTAACTTTGGAGTAGTGAGACTTTAAATATAATAGATTATCTCCACCTTTTTGTGCTGCTGCTGGACAGTGCAGAAGTTAAACTGATATTTATTTTCTTTTCTGTTTATCATCCCTATAGTGGTTGGTCAAACTGGTTAATGCAGAATTAGTGCTATGGATGGCATGTACATCATGCAAAGAAGAAAACAGTTCTGTTCACAGCAGGTTTTCTCTTCCCATGAGAAAACTGAACAGTCTTCCAAGTAACTTAACAAGCAGGCAGGACAGGATACCCATCCTCATCTCCTGGAATTTTTTCTGTGTCAAACAGACAGGGATCAAAAATCATGCTTTAATGCTTGACCCTAAGTGCCAGGTGTTGGGGGCAGCAGGGAAGCAGCCTGCCCCTGCACATTCCCTTTGGTGTGCTCCCATTTCCACTTCTGACTGCAGCCCTGCTGCCACCAGGCAGTGAAGAGCCAGCTGTGAGGTTCACTGTACTTTTGTGTGTTTTATGTTTTTGGGGACCAGAGCTGTTCTTCGTGCAGCAGGCAGTGGGTTTGGTCCCTATTGGAGTTTGCCAGTGTGTGGTATTGGCAGTAAATAATTGGTGTGCTGTAGCCAGCACAGGAACTGCCATGGAATGGGAAGGTCACTGCAGTGCAGAGAGGTTTTCTAACACATCTCCTGAGGTGTGCTGCTTTGGGCTGCACTCACACCCCTACAGAGCTGGGAGCATTTCTCTCAGACTTGGAGGAACATATTTAATTTGAGACAAGACTGAAGCTTTTATTTTTGTTCTCTCCAATACTTTTTCTAGCTTTAAACCTGAGGGAGACTTCACAGATTTCACTTTGTTTTTATTCTCAGTTATGAAGAGCAGCTTTGACCAGAAGCATCTACATTCCTTGAGATACTTTGAAAAGAGTGTGTTTTGAAACTTGTATTCCTTTTGTCCCTTGCTCTCAGGATGGCCAGTCTGATATCTTGTACAAATTTTGGACTGCAGTAACCCAGACACTTTCCTCTCAGTTTCAGTCAGCAACAGACTGTAAGTATTCAGTATAAATGATTTGTAACATGTTCTGTAATTATTCTGAATCTTGCTTTTCAGTAAGCCCTTTGCTTGGTATCTCTTCTACCAGAACTACAACAGTGGTTCACTTAGCATAAGGTCTGTGTGTTTAAAACTTCCGAGTTTGTAAACAGACAGAATCCTCCTAAACTGTGGTTGAATTTTCAGAAAGAAATGTTTCCTGTTTCATTAAATAGTTGTTATCTAATAACAAAAAGTATTTTTCTAACTGTGAGTGGAGGTAAAAATGTTTGGAATGGTACATTATACTTCCTAAAGCAAGTGGGTTTGCCAAATTCAAAATTAGTAATTTGATTTTAAAGATAAATTTTTAGTCTTTTCTTGTTAAACTGTTAAACTGATGGGTCAAAAAAATCAGATTTCAGCCATTTTTTGGATGCCTTTATAAACAGAATTTTAATTACTTCAGAGTTGTCTTATATAAATACAGATAAACAGCTGGTGTTCTGACTATACACAATTTTCTCTACATGTTAATATGGAAATAGCTAATACAATCAAGGAGTATTAAATATAAATCATGTTAGCATAAGACAGTTTTATTACCAGAACATGCTAATGCAGCAGCAGTTGGATCATAGGTGAGTTTGGTACTTTCATAAATATATCTTTCACATTTGCATAGAGTGTTTAAAGTTAATATTTTGCACATAGAGGTGAAGTGAATAAGATGTGCATTTATCTTTGTGATCTCAGCTGTTGCACTGGCCCTTCAAAATTTGGTCCTTCCAGGCTTTATGGCAGCAGTATAATTTTGAGGAGCTAGCTGGTGGATTCATGTTCAGTGGTTGCTAAGTAACTAGATGATCCCAAAAGAAAATGTATGCATCTTGTGTTAAAATGTATTAATTTTACTGTTGTTTGCCTTACTCATTGCTTTAAGAGCAGTATGTACATACCCTGAGCCTCCTGTGCTCAAACTGAACACGTGCTGCCCGTTCTCAGCACTCGTGTTTAAGATTGTAAAATTCTGTCATCAATTAATGGGAATAACCAACACTACAGAACTGAGGGAACTCTTTGTCAGCTGTACTTTTTCTAACAGCTATTCAAAACTATTTTATTACTTACAGTTTTTAAAAATGTGTTTTATATAAACATTCACAGAGGGGTTTCGATGTCAATGATATTTTTATGTTGCTACAGCTGAGTTTTGGGGAGACAGATTTTTTCATTTTAAGCAAGGCATCTACATGAAAATGTTCATTTTTAACATAAATTTCTGGTGACTGAATCCACTGACATCAGTCAGATTCTGTATCATGTAGATCAGAAGAAGACAAGATATCAGAAAAATAGTATAAAAATAGGAATTTTTGGCAGTTTAAAAGGTTTGATATTAGATCATGATTTGCTTTTGTGAGGTTGGGACTGTCTTTGTAAACATAACTTCATGACCTAAAAAGATCTGCTTAGTAATAAATGTGGATCCTCCAGTATTCAAAATTATAAATATGAGTGGAAAACACAGGCTGGGTGAAATGGGGCAGATGTCTGAAACTTGAAAAACCTACAAATGAGTGGAGCAGTGTTAATCTCCCCATGTTATGGGAAATCTATAGAGTATGAGTGATGTTAGATCAAGATTAGCAGTTGCTAAAGCAGTTGTACATTTGTTTCATTTCCTGTTACTTGTGGCAAGCCTTTCAAAGCTGAAAATAATGCTGCATTTTCTGCTGGCTTTGTCATTCTTTGACAAGTTTAGAGTTGCATATTAAGTACCTTGTTTTAAGAAGTGTGCATAAAAGCATATGCTTCCCTCATCACATTTCTGAAGTCTTTAGTTCATAGGAATTATCTTTGTCTGTTTAAAATTGTTATCTTCAAAGTTGCACAGCCCCACACTTATCCTCCATCAAGATATTGTTTGCAAATCTCTATATTTAGAGTTCCAATTACACTTTGGCCTTAAATGAATGATAACAGTAATTAAGTTTGATACCAAACATATATTTTACAAAATAAAGTAAGTTTTTCATATCCAGTCTTCCAACTGTGAGTTTTTTGTATTGGTGCTTTACATCCTATGTCAAGTGCATTTAATATTATAGTTATTTCACTTTGAAATAAATTACAAATATTACATTATTAATATTAAACTTAGGATAGCATGTAACATTGATATCAATTCAAGGATAGAGGTTGTTTATAGGAATAAAAAAATTAGTTTGAACTTAGCATTGTGTGTTGCTTACTGCTTTATTTTGCAGCCTCTACGTTTCTGAAACAAGCCTTTGAAGGAGAATACCCTAAATTACTGAGGCTTTATAATGACTTGTGGAAGCGCCTCCAACAATATAGTCAAAATATTCAGAGGAATTTTAACACAAGTGGAACTACTGATCTTTTTGCTGAACTTCAGCAAATGGAAGAAGATGCTCAGGACATATTCATGCAAAAAAATGAAGATTATGAGTATGTATTGTGCACTGTAAGATTGTAAAATATAAATTTTTCACCATGTAAAGAAAATGGATTTTTTTTAAACTTACTGTTATTCAAATTGTCAATGCAGGAGAATTTTAAAGGCTTTTTTCCCCTCTGCCAATTATTACTCTAACACTATTTTAGAGCTGTAGGCTTTCCATTAAACTATAAATCTAACAGTGTTGGGTTGTATTGTCTTTCACAAAGTCTCTGACTTTTAAACAAGTTCTTTGATTCTCTTTGCGTGAAAAAAGTAGGAAAATGGTAAAAATTCGGTTTTGTATGCATTGTGATTACAGCAGTAGCTGTCTCCTAATGACACTGCAATCACTTGAGTGTGACAAATGCTCAGTTGTTATGATTCACAGTTTTTAGTTTATACATCATAGAGTAAACATGATCTGAGTGATATCAGAAAGATCAAACTGGAACAGGCTTATCAAGCCTATTAGGACTTAGAGACTTATGTAAGATAAAATGAATATTTTATATGAGAGTTGTATTGACTTAAATATGTTCTTGAGCAGTCAGTGGGAGACTTACAGAAGAATGTTTTACATATGCATATATTTAAAAAGCAGAAAGGAAAAACAGTTTCAGTATTGCAAAGTTTGTATGTCTGGAAAGATTTAATGCTATTGTGTATTTTAATTTAAAATGTAGTAACTTTTTCTTATATACAAAGTCCAGAAAAGGCCTTGAAAGATTCACTGCAACAGTATGAAGCTGCCTATCTGTCAAAATCCTTATCTCGACTGTTTGACCCCATCAATCTTGTCTTTCCTCCTGGAGGTCGGAATCCTCCTTCTTCAGATGAGCTGGACAGCATCATTAAAACTATAGCCAGGTATGCACATGTGAGGTGTTTTAAATGGAATGTTCAATGTGTACTCGTTCATAAGTTACAGTTTTAGAAAGGAGACTTCCTTAGTTGTAAAAGGTTGGTTATTCTTTAATTATAAAGTAGATTAGTGCAAAAATTAAGTCAGAATTTGGGATGGGTTGGGATGGGATGGGATGGGATGGGATGGGATGGGATGGGATGGGATGGGATGGGATGGGATGGGATGGGATGGGATGGGATGGGATAAAATAGAGTAACACACAGTAGAGCAGAATATTTCAGTTGGAAGAGACCTGCAATGATAAATCCAGTCCAGCTGTGTGAACACTTCAGAATGGCCAAAAGTTAAACATGTTTAGGGCACAGTCCACATGCATCTAAAATACTGATATGCTTAGGGCATCAACCACCTCTCTAAGAAGCCTGTTCCAGGGTTTGACCATCCTCTTGTTAAGGAAGTGGTTCCTTAATGCTGAGATGGAACCTTGCCTCATGCAGCTTTGAACATTCCCACATCTCCTCTCAGTGGGTTTTTGGGAGGAGTGCTCAGCACCTGCCTCTCCACCTCCCCTGCTTAGGAAGCTCTAGAGGCCAATGAGGCTGCCCCTCCTTTTCTCCAGACTAGACAAAGGCAAATCCTTTGCTACCCCTCATAGGACATTCCTTCCAGTCCTTTCACCAGATCTGTTGCCCTCCTCTGGCCATATTCAGATAACACCACATTCTTCCTAAATTGTGGGACCTTGAACTAGGCATGGTGTTCAAGGTGAGGCTGCACCAGTGCTGAATACAGCAAGTTAGGCACCTCTTTATTTAATTATTTATAATAAATTATGCATTTAATTATTTATTTTATTGATTTTTGAATAAATGAAATTTTAAAAAAGCTTTAATGTTTAAGCTTATAAAAGATCAGGAAGATAAAGTTTACATGTACTGTAAATATCTGGTATGTTAATTATCCTGTTTTTCAAAGGGAAGTGGTAGTTGCTTGGCTGGAAGTGATAATACCTGGTGTAAATACTTTTTTAGAGTAAAACAGCAAGATAATAGGTAAAGATGGCTATTCTAGGTGGAATCTGTAGATTGAAATACCTAAATTACCAATGATGCTTTTTCCCTCATAAGGTTTTGGTAATGGCTGCTCTGTTTAATAAACTCTGAAAAAAGATAGGCAATATTCACAGTATGTGTGTATATAAAATGTTAAATATTGACATAGTGCTTGTGACTAGGAATTGCAGATGCTCAGAACATGCCTGTTGGTGTGATGACTGATACTATTTTGCTCCTTACAAAAGAAAAGGGAAAACAACATGAAAATTACAAAAATTACAAAAATTACAAAAATTCATCCGAACTTTCCAGGGTGATCTTCAGCTAATAATGTTTGGGGTCCTAGAGAGTTGTCAGAGAAGATTATTCGAAGTTGGGGTGCCTAGTGACCCTCCAGCTCTTGAGAGAGGTTAAACTCTCCATTAGCAACATGACAGTTCTTGTGCTTGCCTGTCTTCAGCAGAGCAGTTTTGAATGCAGCCCCAGCCCATGGAGATCTGAGCATGTTCACGAACAAAAAATACTGGAAGAGATTTAGAAGTCTTTTCCTTCTTCGTTTGTTCCCTGTCATTCCTTGGGGGCCTCTTTTACTATAAAGGATTGCCTAAAACACAGCTTATTAGTTGTGTCAAGCTAAGGCATCCCCTGGGTATTTCTGCACAGCTCATGCAATTCCAGAGTTGAATGACTGTGTATTCACCTGTAATGTTTGAAGGCTGCTGCCAAAGCTTGAATGTAGTTAATTGCTGTCAATATTTTTGAATGGCTTACTAATAGTGATTTCATACTGAGGTGTCATTCCTAAACCTTGCTCATTTTTACTAGAATAGGAACACTGCACATAAAATTCCCAAATGACTTGTTAAATTGTAAACTGAATTACTGTGCGTGGAAAGACTTGCTTGTATGTGTTACTCTCTAAATTGACGTGCCACGTAACTGTGTATTCATAGTTAATCCTTCATCGATTCAATACAGTATTCAATACAGCACTGTTTAGTTTTTAATTAAGATTTGTAATGTTTGTTTGCAGTGAGTTAAATGTGGCTGCTGTTGATCCAGACCTGAGTTTAGCTGTGGCCAAAAATGTGGCAAAGACCATTCAGCTTTATGGTGTGAAGTCAGAGCAGCTTGTAAGTAATTTTAAATTTCTAAAAACTAATATTTTTTCATGTACAGTGTTCTGGCTTTTGTAGATTTAGAGCATAACAGTTAAGCAGACTAGATAGACAAAACTTTCCAATTAGCTTTCCATTGTATTTATGAACATTATCAGTTAAATTCTGCCTTCAGACAAACATAGTCTTAGATAGCAGTAAAATTTATCTGTATACCTCCAAATTGAATTTGCCATATTAATTTTTAAAGCCTCAAAATTGTAGCTGTCATTAAACAAAATCAGGACTGTTAAATTCAGTTCTTTATTAACCACATTTGATACTGTATCAGTTACATGATACTGCATCTTTATGGTATTAAAATTTAGACTATTCAAATACAATTTTTCACTACTTGCAAGAAATTTTGATTATTTTTTCCCATATATTTGTTAGTTGACATATATTTAACTGACCTTTGACTTGTTTGCATTTGTCTTATATTTCCAGTCATTTACCATGCAGTGGTAACTTGTGTTAACTTCAGTAGAAGAAAGATCCCCAAATCCTTATCCTTTCAGTAGGAAACTTCAAAAAGCCTGTGGATAGTACAGTGAATGTTGCCATCATACCACAAAAAATTCAGATGAACAATTTTCTCTGAGGAACTGTTGCTGCAATTATAATAGTTTTCTTATGTAGAAATGAAAATAAATTTTTGCAATATGCAGACCCACTAGAAATGATTAACTACTTGTATTTGTAAACAAGATTTTCACTTAATAAACAACATTAATTCTGACAGCAGACTCAGATTGCAATAACATTCAGCTACTATATGTTTTATTTAAAGAAAGATGCTTGCTAATATATTTTTGTACCAATTGGCTACAAAACATTGCAATAATTTAGTTAGTGTGGTTCTGTTTACCTTTTACATTTATGCTGTCTCGGAATAGCTTTGAAAAAATTGAAATTCAGTAAGATCTTTTGTTTACCTTGTCTGTTGGGTGAATTGTCTTGGAAGTTTGCAGACTTGGTATATGGGAAAGGAACATAGGTGAAGCAGTCATGAAGGCCATAAAGAATATTTTACATTTTAAAATAAAAACAAATGTTAGTATTATTTTGTTAGGTATTTAAAGAATGGTGCTTAAGTTGGGTCTGTTTTTAAAGATACCAAATCATGGCTTCATATTTTCAGAATAAAATTTGCTTATGACAGAAATTTTAGTAGAGTCATCATAGGTAAAAAAAAATATCTTGTTGTGAATATGTCATGGAGTGATGGAGTGTGGTGTCAAATAGTGGCATTCAGATGGGAAAAAAAAGACCTTTCAGCTGTAATTATGAAAATATCAGGGTTGTGCTCATCACCTCTGATAGAGTCTGCCAGTGGATTCTTTGGAAGTGACATCGTTTCGTGATCAGACTGCTGGGAAATTCTTAAGAAACCCTGGAAAAACCAAGATGCCTAGAAATAAGCTGATAAGTATAAGATTTGTGGCTTTGTGTTAGCTAACCTTAAAGTAAAAAACTTTAGGAGGAAAGAGGGAGTGAGAGCCCTTGAACTTCTTGAATTTGACAACTGGAACTGCAAACTTGAAACACTGAAAAGCTAAGTGATGGGATTAGCCAAGCTGGCAGGATCAGCATCTATGTCCTTGAAGCACATACCTACAAATTGTAAAATAGTGATCAGGAGTATTGCACAGCTACCCTTTTTTTAAACTTCTTTCTTTCCTTGCTGATACACATTTCAAATTTAAAAACCAGAAGTGCTCAGCACCGTTGCCAAGCTGTAAGTGTCAGAGTCATCTTTGAAGTGCTGAAATATCATTCCTAGCCTCCAGCTGCCTCTCCAGCAGGGCATGGCTCTCCCACTTGTCCTCCACCATGCTTGCCAGCCCTCTGGATAGAATCTGGAACAGTTTAGCCTTTTTTTTGGTGCCTATTTTTGGGCAGACAGATTGAGCCTGAAATGTGCACCACGTGTAAAATAGGAGCTGTGTCAGACAGCACTGTTTTATTATGTTTTAGTGGTTTAGCCAAGAATGCAATCTTAATTCAATCTTGCAATCCAGCCTCCAACAATAGCTTGGAGTCAACAATAGTCCTCTCCAAAGCTGAGAAGGGGACCATGGAACATTTCCGCTCAGATGCTTCATGTCTGATTACTATAGTAGAGCAGTGCTAGAGATGGAAATTTAATTTCCTGGAGGAATTTGAAATTGAGTTCTCTTCCAAATTAAAAGTAAACAAAACCATCTCAGAATTCACAATGAAGGAAGATGAGGGCAGGAGACTTTCAAAAGTAATTAATTTTATTTTTAATGTTGCAATATTGCAGGTAGATTTGAAAGGTGAAAAACTGAAATGTGAAGTTCTGAAAAGGTTGAGACATTCTGCTGTTGATGTCAGGGTTTTTATTTATTCAGTTTCACAAAACAGATTTCATTGCTGTTTCTCCAGGTATCCTTAAATAGACAATTAACAAGAAAAATGATGCTCAAGGTTCAAAGATGTTGCCTTTGAATGAAAGCAGCATCTATCAGTCTGTATATACAGTCCTAAAGCAAAAAATACTAAGAAAAAAAAAAAAAAGTATTTTCCTGTTAATCCAGAACTTTTGTTTGTGTTAATTGTGGCTTTGTACCCTTTTCAGCTTTCCCCACATCAAGAACTTGCTGCACCTGAGACCTGTTCTTTTGTTAACTGGTTCAGAGAATATAGTAGTCTCTGGAAGCAGCAGTATGTAGATACATTTTGCTGTTGGGTGAATCTTTAGTCAATTCCTTGCTGATGCTTGATGTAGTTGGTGTATGCCATGCAGTGTTCAGAAATTATTGTCCTAATTTCACTCAGTGTAATTGCAGATATTCTTACTATACAGAGTTTGACGGGATAATTAGACATTGCACTAGATTTAAAAAATATTTCTGTTAATTTAAGAGTATTAGCTTTCATCTTCACCACCCATCCTGTGTTTTTGATGCTGAGAAAGGGTGCTTGGTACATCTTCTCTGTGCCGTTATAATTTTGTTTCTTTTTCTTCATGTGTTCCTTGAAACAGGCCAGACATCTTCATAATGATTGCAGACACCACTAGACTTCTGTTTAACATTCTTCTCATTCCAGACTGGAAAAGATATTAACAAATCTGATCATCATGTTTGGGATAAGAACAAAATTTTCCTCTTCTGTATTTGCACGTTGTAATCCAGTGCATAGATTTTAACTAAAGGTCTGTTTACTGAACCAGATTTTTTTCACTGGTCTCTTTGTCTTGCAAAAGGTAGCCAAGATGAAAATGAACCCTAACTTTTCTACTCTATTCAGTTCCAGGGGAGTAATCCATTCCCATTTGCAAATACCTTTAATCATCTATCTTGATTGACATATATGTGTTGTGCTCTTGTTTAACTGGCCACATCAGGAAAATTAGCTCTTTCATCAAATACTTACCATAAGTACTGTGAAGGGAAGAGATTTGTGAGAAGGCAATAAGTTGCATTTCCTGAAAACAAAAAACCAAAGTTGAGTAATTTGGGATGTTTATGAGAATCTGTGCTTCTTAACAAAACATAGGAGCTCATAAACCTTCTTTCTAGAGATATTTTTGCCCATTTATTTAACTGATAGTTGAGTAGTGTAAAAGAGAACTTAAAACTCACCAACATCTTTATTAAATGCCTTTGACATGGCAATTGTAATTATGTGGCAGGATCCTGTAGTGCAGCAGTCTTAAGATTTTTGAGTGTAAATCAGTATAAACTTTCTGAGTGTGCAACTTCATTAAATGTATACTTGTTTATTTATAACTTTAAATGTATACTTGTTTATTTATAACTTTAATACATGTACTGTTGAAGTTCTGATATTTTTGTCATGCTCCTCATTTTGTCTTGCCTAATCCTTGTGGTGCATGTGCCCCACTTAAAAGACCACTGCTCTAGAGTAATGCTCTGCAATAATCTTCTGTAATAACAGAACAGACTTGGTCTGTTAATTTTTGGAAAGGATGCCTCATTGATTGCTTTTGAATTCATGTTTGGTTTTGTTAGTATGCTACTTTATATCATATTTTTCATTTATTTATAGAAAAATTAAAAAGATGGTAGTCTAATGATTGAAAGTGAAACAAAACTGTGTTTCCCGTCGATTACCTGTAATTTTGTCATTTACTGAGCTGAATTTTGAATGTACTTGAAACATTGTGGTTTCTCTTATAATTACAAATCTCTATATTGCAACTTTGCAATCACTATATTTTTGTTTGCTGTTGATAGAGAAGTCATGAAACATTGAGGGTTAAAAGCTCTGGAAGTTTTCAAGATAGGTAGTTTTGCCAACAAGCAGAAAAACAATTTGTAAGATCCATGTTCCATATAAACTGAAGATAGAAGAGCATCTTTAGTCCTCTAGTCTATTCCCTTCCCAGCATGGGACTATTTGAAAGAATAGTTGTTGTTGGGGCTTTTGTTGCATTCTTTCTGGTTTCAGAGTGATGATTTCAGTTACCTGAATGTAAGTACTGCATGTTCTCATACTTTGGTGCTGTTTCTATTCAGCTTGTCATGTGGGTGGATTGAAATACACTAACACACCCACCAAGTGCACATAGATGAAATGTGTTGTGCTGTGAACATGAAAATGCAGTTGTTTAGAGAAGGTGTGATTCTCCTACATTGTGAACCTGGAGACCTCTACCAGTTTACTCTCTAGAGTTACAGTCATCCTGTCAGACTGTCTTTATTCATTTTGATCAGAGTCCCAGAGCAATCCTTCCTGCCTTGTCTGATGGAAGCTGTGTCTTGCTGACTCCTCCCACCACAGGGCATCACTAGAGACATCATCAGAGACAAAGTTGTCCTTTGGCCAATAAACAAGCAAAGAGTCATTTGCAGAGGCAGGATTGTAAAAATGAGGTTGCCCACTTGCTTTTCAGAGCAGGTGGAGGCGATTATGCTGGCAAATTTCTGTCTTAAAAACATTTCTGTATGAGGATGTGGTGTGCTTACATGATTTGGGCAGACACAAACTCACTCTACTGTTGCCAGATGGCAGAGCACGTTTTAGCTCCACTCCAGTCCATGCTGACCAGTTCAGCTGGGACACCTTGCTGAACACAATACTCACTCAGCCTGGAGCACAGGCAGAGAAAGTTCATGTCTGCTTGAAGTACAGACAGAGCAAGAACCTGCATGGCCATACTAAACTAACCAGATTTTTTTTTAAGGTTAGGGTAGAAAAGGCTAAAATAAGTGGGAGCTGTGATTGCCTATTACTGGAGTGTTTCCTAAATACGGAATAGTGTATTTTATGAAGTAATAAGTTTATCTAAGAAAAGGGACCTTTCCAGCTGACAGGAAGCTGCAGGCAGATGATATAATGGAGATCTTTCCCACTGTCAAACTTGTAAGCAGTCATGGAGAGGAAGCCCTCAAAAGGTGAAGATGGAGAGTGGGTGTAATGAGGGTGGAAGGAAGTAGAGAATTTAAATAATTTTTTTATTCCCTTAACTCAGTGTGGTTGAACTGATGCCTTATATCTCATAAAAGCTGGTGAATGAGGCAGAGGACTGAAGTACAGGCTGAGGGCAGTGCTCTGGGAGAGCTGCTAACCTTCTCCCTCAGCTACTAAACTGTCCTTTGTAGCTCATTATAGAAGCTTGGCTTCTCATCAGGATTTTAGCCTGGGCAATGGCTGTGGTGTGTGTGGTTATCATGTTTGTTTGCCACTTGGAAATTGTTAAGCACTGTGCAGAGAGCACAGTCCTTTCTGGCATTCTGAAGAATTTTCCCCTGGTATTCTTAAGAAAACATAAGAATGCTTGGTGTATTTTATGTATTTCAAAGTTAAAATGCTAGAAACCCAGTAATAGAAGCAAATTTTGAGATTAAAGAGAATACGTGTCTCAAAAATTAGAATCACTGCACCAAGGTACAAATAGCTGTCACATATGCTCAAGGCAGGACATTGAATCACCTGTTGGTGACCTCTACTACTGGACATGCCACGAGACAAAATGAGAAATGATTTGTTATTCTGATCCCAAAAGTTATGGATTGCCGCGCACTTCAGACATAAGAACATTTGCCTGGATTTTTCTGGATGAATGATGTTTTAAATTCTGGATTGTTTTGAGGGAAAAGTCAGCATCAGCTGATGATCTGTGATATAGAGTAGGCAGCCTCTTTCTCACTGTCCTGGATCTCAGTAGTATATTGAGATTTATTTATATTTACTTAAGTAAATATTTGAGTTATGTAATGTTATTCATGGTTCTAGAATGTGCATCAGTTGCAGAGCACTGGAGCAGTAATATGAGCAGTAATGTGTTGGCACGAAAGGTTTATTGGGAAGTAACTGGGAAGCTTTGATTTAGCCTCATCTTGTTTTTGAGTACAATGGTGAAACTGGATTTCAGATGTTGTGAAACAATTCTGAATACTTAAGTGGCTTAATGTTTAAATGTAAAGTGACTCTTAACATAAAAAAATATCTGATTAAAATTAGTATACATTATTTCTAAACTGAGGGTTTACTGAGATCTATTTTCCAATTAATTGGTACTAGATTGTGTAAGTAGGACAGTGTTATTGTGAAGTATTATTATGTGTCATAATGATTCGAAGTATGTGCTTGATGACAGATTTTTTTTAGTGCATTATAATTTAAGAAAATAAATACCAAAAAAAGCAGAAGTAGAAAAGTATAACAATTAATTGTTGTGTCAACCCCTTCTTCAAAGGCAAACACTATATACATGCATATCACAATCACTGACTGCTTGTCCTCAGATGGTGTGGGTTTGCTTTTCAAAGAGAGTATGGGTGTTGTAAACAAGTAACTGTCCTCAGAACAGGAAATGTGAGTAAGTAAATGAGCTTGGTCTCATCTATGTGAAGGCAAGTTTGTATCATTGAGGCTTGTTCCCCTTATGTTGGCCTCACTTAAGGATCAGCATGCCGTGTTTGTTTTTGCTGCAGAAGGGCTGTATTGAAGTATTGAATTGCTCCACACTGTCACCCTGGTGTTTATGTCAGTGTCTGCCTCTCTCTATTCAGAGCACAAGGTCAGTAAGGGTTTGTGACTGATGCTCAGGACTGAATCTGCCATCCCAGCTAGGAACATCTCCCTGATCTGGGAGGGTACCAGTGATGCACTGGGGAGTGGAAGGTTCCTGCAAGCACTGGGCACTGTGGCCATGGGGCCAGGCAGTGCCTCCTGCATGGGGAGGGCTCCCCTTCCCCAAAGCTGTGCCTGGCTGCCAGAGCCCTCCTGGCAAGAGCATCTGCAGGATTGCCTCTCCTGAGCTGCAGCTGGAGGCCGGGGAAGGTACCTGTTGGCCCAGGCCAAGAACTTGCTGAGTGTCCTACCAGCTTAGTGGCACAGACAATAACTTGTCAGATCCAGGAACCTTTCCTGGCACCCTTTAATTTACAGCTGTGGGTGTAGCCAATATGTGACTGAAACTGAACAAGAGGGAGATGCAAAATCCGTTCAAGAGGAAGCATAAAGTGCTGACAGATTGGAGTATGTTTTTTCTTGCATCTGGAATTCATACTTACTTCTGCTGTAAATAAATCTCTAAGGCAAAAGTTAGGAGATGCAATTTCTTCTATAGTAATACTGCTTTTGGTCTTAAGATTTTCTTAGATTGCCAGAGCTTCAAAATACATGCTTTCCAAAACATGTTTTTCTATCTACAGTGCTTGTCATCTGTACTTGACTTATTTTCGTATAGCATTTGGTGTTTCTACCAGAGTTTTAGACTTTGAAAAGAGTACAGTTGTCCATGGCATTGTGGCTAATTGGCAACTTAAAATAGTGCTGGATGGGTGCAAGGAGACTCTTGGATATTAACTCTTCAGTGTTCAGCCCTTCTTCAAAGTAGCCAAGTATTTCTTGGAGACAACTCAGATGACACCTTTTTGCATGCCGGTGCAACCAAGCACTTCTGTAATTTAATATTCTATTTTTAGTGAATGTAATGGATGGAGATACAGGCTGAAGACTATCTATCTATCTGTCATGTTCAGATATTTTTAGAGCACTGATCTTTGTAATGCTGATCAGCACCAAATGTATTACATAAGATTAGCATCAAAATATATACAATGGAAAGTCAGCTCTGCTGCAGTTGTTCTTAAATTATTTTTAGTATTGCCCACAAAACTTGGATAGCTCAGTGCATTGCCCTGCCATTGTGCTCAGTCTCTGTAGGAAGCATTTTAAAAGAGAATTTTATCTTTTCTCAGACCTTTTCAGTCACAGGTCTCCTTCCTGAGGCTTCAAGTCAGATAGTCAGTGATGCATATTATGAAGATTTTAATAAATGCCCACTTCCCACCAGGACTGAAACTGAGACAAATTGTCTCTTATTGCCCTTCATTCCAATTTATATTTGAACATGTAATTTGCAGATGCAAGATTCCAAATTCTGATTTACTTACATTCCTAGCTAGTGTTATGTTCTTTATTGGTGCATGGGTGGCTTCGTCTTCAGCAGTTACCCATAGTATTTTCAATGTTTCAATTTTAGTGGATAGTCAAAACTAATACCTTCCCATGAAATCTATCTGGTTTACTAGCTAACCATTTAGAATGGATTGGAGTAGATTATTTGGGAATTTTTTTTACTTCAGAGGCAGACTGTAAGAAAACAGACTATATTCTTCTAATACTACTCTACAAAAAGTATTTTTGTGTTTCAAGTTTTCTGAAAAAAGTTGATCCTTTGAGTGTTTTTAAAAACTGGTTTGTAATTATTGAGGTTTAAAATAGATCTCAACTTTCTGCATATCCATCCCATCATCATAACTATTTGTAGCAGATGAATCTTGATTTTTTTTTTCATAATTTCTTTTTATAGTGGGTTTATGGTACATCTGATATATTGTAGTCAATAGAAAAAAAGTTTGCTGTTTGTTTGTGGTGAGGCAGTTTTGAAGGTGTAATGGGGTGATGCCATGACTTCACAGATCTTCCAGGATCTCTCTTCCTGAGAATGCAATTAAATGTGCTCTCATCTTGGTTTATATTGCTATGCTAAAAACAATTCCTACTTTATTAACGCTTATCCTTGGTGGCTTGTAAACATTGTTTCAATAAAGAGAATGAGGAAAGAAAAGGCTACAATGCCAGGTGGAATAAAAACCCAACATTCAGCTTAAAACAGCGAGCTGAGAAAGAGACAGTCTTTACAATGAATTTTTGTAATGTCATTTGTAGAAGAGAAAGTGCCTGTCATGCTTGATCAGGGCGATGAAGATTGAAATAAGCTGTTGTCAGGGGTTATTTAGAGGATAAGCAATATAAATGGCATATTTTTGTCCAGAATTTAAAAGGCTAAGTGCATTATAACTGATCCAGGGACTATATTGGAACCTCTTGGCTTGATCAGTGACATTATGAAAAGTAGACATGCAAAGGAGGGTGAGATTTAAAAGATAACATATTGCAATGAGAAAACACTTGGATGAGAAGGACTGGTTCTTAGTTTTCTCTGAGTTTTCATGGAAGTAGGATTTGTTTTCTGAACCTTTCAGTCTATCTTTAGTGGTTGACTAGGAAAAGGCAGAGAGGGGCTGGACTAAACAAGTTCTCTATTGACTTTGCCCCAGTCTGTGTAGTGGTGAGACAAATATCCATAACATGTTGCAAGAAAGAAAAATGTTCATACAAGATGGCTGTAATTCTGGTTTATTTTAGGGAAATGAAAAAAATAAAGATCTCATTTATGAAGGAAAGCATTCATTGAGTTAGCATTAGTCATGTATAATTCAAGGAGAAATGTATCTTACACTACCCAAAAACATTTTTGGCCCAGTTAATTTACACAAATTCCTCAAATGAAATATGCTGGAGTAGCAAGAAAATGGATGTGAGCTGCATCTCTGTTATGATGTTTACTGATGTTTATTGATATAACTGTGTGGTTTGGGGTAGCTCTGTTGGGTTTTTTCCCACCCGTCCTCTATGTGGCATAGTTAAATTCATCAAGCTGAATAATTCAATCAAGTAGTGGAGAGCAGGATGGAGGGGGAGAGAGAAAAGATTTCCTGGAACCAAATTCTTCCAGTGAAGGGATAAAAATGCACTGGAATTCTGGCATCAGATTTAAACCCCAGCAAATTTATGAGGTCTGTGATGGTTTTGAATTGAAAAGCATGATGAATCCTTATTGTAATGACATAAAGTGAGTTTCTGATTGCCTTTTTTATTATGTGATCTTATAAGAATTAATCCATGTCTCTTATTAGATGGTGTTATATTGAATTGTAAGCTTTCATTTGCGGGTGAATCACTATTCAGGACATATTCCAACAATGAGATTTGTCTGACAGTTCCAGGGAAATGTATCTCGTCCTCCTGTCTAAATGTCGAATATTGTGAACTTCAGAGGGAAGTATGAAATCTAATAAGCTCACAAATCCTCAGGAACAGTAGTGAAATGACACCTCAGGAAAGGTTTATGTAAATAACGGGTCAGTAACAATGGTGTAAGTAATGTGAAAGATTATATTTTCCCCACTCCTTTTTTGAGATACGTGAATTAATTGTATTATGCCAGCACCTTGAAGACATGGTATTACTGTCAATGAAAAACTTGTATCCATGCTATTTAAATGAGAGAACCCAAAAATGTGAATTCAATGTTTGGCACATTGAAAGAATTCATTAATAGGTATTTAAATAGAATACGTGGGAGGCTATTATGTAATAAAATAATTTCAGAATAATTGCTATTTCACTGTACAGTAATAAAAGCTAAAGATGGCAGTAGGTCTAATTTTAAAATAATCAAAACTCAAGTAAGGTTTTGTAATTTATTTTTTGATGAAAAGATGAGAAGAGCTTTGTTGAAACAGTCATTAGGAAGTACTTATATTGGTCAGAGAATATTTAGAAATATCTATCTGATAAATCACTTTTAAAAAACATTTAAACTTTTTAAAATGGAATTAAAAGGCTGGAGGAGAGTGTTACATTAAATAACTTCATGAAGGATTTTCTTTTTTCTCATGTTGTCTTTTGCTGGTTAGATCGTGACTCACATAACAAATGTGTGATTTTTAATTTTTTTTTTTTTTTAAGATATACTGGCTAAACTCCAGAAAAATCATCCAAACATAAAAGTCTGATTTTGGAAGTACTGTGTACTTCATTTTATTTTGCCAGAAAATTGGTTAAAAGACTTCTTTAGGTCTAGTATGTTATTTTGCTAGCATGTAGAAAAAAATGTGATTTCACAATCCTTACAGTATTTTGTTACAGTAAGCTCTGAGTTATTTCTTAGCAAATTACATTCTGTGATTCAGAAAAATACTTGGTTAAATGTTGATATATACATGGTAAAAGATTTGGAATTTTTCAGTTTTGGAACAGCTCTATGAGAGTTGGACCATGAAAAGTTCAATTATAAACTTGTGTGGGGTGGTAATAGACTAATCTCAGTTAATGCTGGACTTGATGCTACTAAGGGCAGATGGCAATTAAATAAGTTGATTGTATTTTTTATTTGTAGGTGAATATCATCCTATCATGTTAAACCTCTCATGTGTCTTGGGGATGGATGTCTCTGCTTTTCACCTCTGCAGGGGCATTCTCAGTAGCTGGTTGAAACCAGGAGCTAATGGGATTACATATAAGATATGATTAATCATTCAGTCATTAATTTGGCAAGCATGAAAAATGCAATAAACCACTACAGTCAGAGATATCAGGATCAACACACATTGTCCTTGAAATCCTCCTCAGACTTGAACTGGCTGGGTGATAGAAGGGGCATAATTTTCTATAGTTGAGAAATTATTCCAAGTGTTTCAGGTTTAGGATTCTCCGATATTCCTTAAAGGAACTGGTTTTATAAGAGCTTTCTGATATCACAGTTGTTTTAAAGCAGCTCATTATTTAAGCACTATGAACATTACTCACTTTTGATTACTTGTACAGTGCTTTTCTTCTCAGATGATTCAAAGACTTGGAGATAAATCCTGTCTTTTCTGATACAGAAAAACCATTTGCTGTTTTTCTTCCATTTGTCTGGCTTTTGAAAATATTAAGGAAGAAAAACCAAAACAAAGCAGAAATACCCCTGAGGAAATGGTTCAATGATTGCTGCTTCTTCTAACATGAATAGTATGAGCATCATGTTCAGTCTTTTTTCCTGGTCAAAGATGTAACACTCCCTTCAAATTTTTCTTTCCAAAGTAACAATTATATTTTCTCTAAGATTCTTAATTTGTTCACCATAGACCTCCTTTTCTATATTTCTAGAATATTAAATTTTCATTTTTCTGAGGAAGCTAGAAAAAGATATTCTGGAAGCTCCAAGAATGTCCTGAAGGTGCAATATGCATGTTGTTATGTACATTTTAAATTATTGCCTGAGCTCACAGCTTGTTCCTTTCCTCATGTCTTGAAATATTTCTTCTTTGCAAAATTAGAAGGCACTCCAAGAACATAAATTCTTACTTATTATTCTTTTTTTTTTTTTAAGCAGAGCATTCATATTAATTGATCCTCATCAGTCAAGGATCGTATTTCCACTGACACATTCATTCAAATCCTACACTTCGAACCCCTAAATTATATCTCTTCTTTTTGCAAATTATCCTCTAAGTACCTAATATATTAAGTGTAATAGCTAGCAGAGTTAAGATTCTTCTGTATTTTTCTCCTAAATGGCGCTTTTTTACAAAAACTAGCTACTACTAAGCCTTAGTGCTTTTCAGGTGGAAAGAGCTTATAAAAGGTTCATTTTGCAGTATGGAAAACATTAAACCTAACAGTAAATCATCCCAATTATTTGTAGTTTATGGGAGAAATCCCAGGGCCAAGCCCTATTGACTCAGAAATTCTCAAAATGGATTCTGTGCTTTATAATAAGTTGTTATGATCAGGCAGGAGGCCAAGTGCCAGATGGATTGATTGCCTTCTGCCAGAGGTATGGCAACATCAGCTGCATCTATTAGGGATGCATTTATTGTTGGAAATCTCAGTTTGACAACTGGAGTTCAGTTTGTGCTGTCAAAACACTCTTTAGTCTCATGATCCTGGAGTTAGGCTGAATGATTTGTTGAGAAGCCCTACTTCAGTCTTATTTTGGGATCTTCTCCATACTCCTAAATTATGATGTTTCCTGCTTTAAAGAAAATGGGTTTGCTGAGGCTGTTTCAGAGAAATCAAATAAATGGAGCTTTCCAAAACTGTCAATAATGATGCACAGGGTATCTTAGTTGCTAAGTGTGGAACAGAAGTTTTTCACAAGATACATAGTCTATGAAGGGAAGAGTAGTAAACCAGATCACAAATCAATGTCTCTTCTGAGCTTCCACCTGTTGAAAGAGAGGAGTGTTAGTCACTTTGAAGCACTAAAAGCAATTACAGGAAAACATGTATCAATAGTCTGAGCTTTCCTATAAGGAAAAGACAATCTCAGTTAGCATTTTATTTATAACCCAGGGGAGAACTGATGATTTGATTCATGGCCTAATCTAAATTCTACATTCATTGCTTCATGGTGAAAACAAGAATTTAATCCCAAGGCAATCTTATCACTGCACGCCTCAACATGTGAGATCAAATCCATGCTGTCAAATTTCATGTTTGTTCTAAGGCATCAAACACAGAAATGTGTCAAATCCAGAACACTTAATCTGGTTATTTCCAAAACATACTTTCAAAGTAGGTCTATGCAAAGGGGTACAAATACATTTATAGGGTGAGAATGCATCTGACATGATTACTAAGGATCTTTGCTACTGCTTTAAATTCCTTTTATGGCTGGTGAAGGGAAATAGGTGCATACAGGGTGCATATACTCTCTTCCCAAAGCAGGGGTTTTAAAATAACCTAGGTAAATTACTCAGTTGAAGTTTTTATTTCTCTGCATGTGGTCAGGTGAATCATTCCTGAGGTTTTCTGCACTGGGCAACTTACTGACCGAAGATGGGGCACCTGCACTCTCTGGAGGTGAAGCAGTGCAACTGTGCAGGTGTGCTGAGGGATGCAAACTAAAAGAAACTATTTTTCAGAAGGACTAGCATAGTGCCAGTCATGGCTTACAGCTTCTTGACCATGTCAGGCTGAAGAAAGTCAGATGACCTTAAGTCAACTTGTTCCTCTTCATGACATATTTTTTGTGTATTGGCTTCTACAAGTGTCCTTTATGGTTCTGTAGGCTGCCTAATATCAATCTACTGTTTAGGTCTCAGATTCAGTTGAATTCGATTTAAAAACCCCCAAAATTCTTCCGTGCAGCTTCCCCACAGCTAGTCAGCTGCTGCATTGAACCTGCACATTTCAACTTCCTACTTTAGAGAAAACACTCATATATATATGTTATATATTTCTGACATATATATGTCAGAAAGGCACTGTCTCCCAGTGTTTCTTCTCATTTCAGTTTACAGCTGCCCTTTCTGCTTTTAAATGCTGCGTGGGACAGAAGTTGACATTCACATTTTTTAGGGCACCACAAGACACAGGCTTTGTCCCAGTGCCTGGGTGCTTGACACAACAGTCCTGGCTAATATTTCCTGGTAAGACACCTCTCTGCCTCACACTGATGTGTCACCTGTTGTAGAATTGATGCTTCCTGGGGAATGGGTGCCTGTGCTACTGCCCATGAAATTACTGTAAATAGTAGACAGGCTTGAGGTAAAAGCAGAAACAATTTAACCAACTGAAGTGAAGAGTAGGAAATCGATTGCTGTACTTAAGGCAGATACAGAAATGTGGAACAATTACAGTCCTTGTTGTTGCTGCTCATTCAGGTCTAGCTTCAACATCCTTTCTTTTCCATTGTTCTCAGCTAGCAGGCTTTAACCAGACTAACTCCCAGGGTGACTGACAGCTCCCTGGAGATGGGATCTGGCCTTCAGCTGTGCTTGGTCTTTTACTTGTTTCCCAAAATAGATTCTGATTTGGGATGAAGTCACCACTTCTGTCCCCCCTGTTTCTGATGAGCATAATTCCCCCTTCCTGGCCTTCTGCCTTTCAGGATATATCTGATTAAAAAAGCATCTGATTTTTTCTCCAATGCCCTCATCAAAAAGAAGGCTCATGGACTGTGTCTTTCAGACAGCTTGAGCAGACGTGCACAGGCTTCACACTTATTTGACTTAACCTATTTACACAAAGCAATCCCCAGTGGCCAGATAACAGAGGAAGACTTACATTACCACTGGGTTTAAATGCATAACCTGTGTCTAGCACAGAGCTTTGAAAGTATTTTCTATGTAAAAGAGAGTGATACATGCGAATCATTGATAGAACTCAGTATTTTGGAAAAGAAACTGAGGGGTGGTTTATGTCCATAATAAAAGGAGAACCAGGGAGACACAATACTGACATTTTTTCCTAAGTGCATGCATGATTGTATAATGGATATAAGGGGTGTCAAGAATTCAGTCTGAGGCATTAGAATACTAGAGTAATGATAAACTGTCTGAAATCTGGACTCTTGCCTGTGACACAGCATATGTACATGAACCAAACTGGACAGAGTGCAGAACTTTCTTGCCTTGAGCAAAGTCAGAGAAATCATTGTGGTGACAGCAAGAGAGACTTCTGTAAATAGTAGGACACACCTGGCCATGGAGGTGCCAGGGACACCATCAGGAGAAAGGGTCCTAGAGAGACCTGGCCTGCCCAGTTCCAATTGCTAGTTACAAGAGTCAAGTTTTTCAGGCTCTTTGCTTTAGACCAGTGATTTTAGGATGTAAAAGGGATCAGCACATCTAACTGTCAAAGTTCGAGTGGATTAGTTAAAGGAAATTTAATATGGTAAGCAGTTTTACAAAGATTAGTTGTTTTTAAGGTATTTTCAGATTTTGCCTGTGAAGCTGTTGTGCACTATTGCCAACTGCAAGGATTCCTTGTTATTGCAGAAGGGTTATGTTTGTACTTGTTAATGTTCCTACTTAGCAGTTAAGCTTTTTCACCAGCAGGAGAGATAGAGTCCAATGTCTAAGACATTGTGAAACCTTTACAACTGAGGAACTGAAATTTAAGTAACTGGGATGAAAAATTTTACTGATTTAATAGTATCTTTTATGTTAATTAGTTGTAAATGTGGAAAAATTTAAATTACTCTGTACAGTACTTAAAAAAGCATGGAGAAGACAATTATTTTGAGTCTGGTAGGGTGGTCAGCAGAGTGGACAGGGTCTTCCTTGGCACAACTGTTTTGTTATTAATCTGTGAAGCTGTAAATGTGAGAAGCAGAATTATAAAATTCAGTTCAGGACTGTCAAATAGAAGTATCTAGAAGGAAACAGAGATGTTGTGGCTTACATGGCTGTTCTCATCAGGGAGGCAGGAAAATGCTGACATGACAATATATTTGTTAACCAGCTTAAAGATACATTTTGATGTCAAATAATTGAAGATACATTGGAAAAGATATTTCCTTCTACAAAGGCCTTGAAAACCTATTTACCCTGAAATAATCCCTAAATTTGAAGGAAGATAAATGAATGGATATTGTCAGCATAGTGCTGTGAATAAATCAGAGTTCCTGGGTACTTGCAAAAACCTTTTTAAAACTTCATCATTAGCAATGCTGGAAAATGTTAGATAACTGTGCTTGTATGCTGTCTGTGTTTATGCTGTGTGGAAGCTATGGGAAGTACAGGAATAGTCTTTCAGTAGCAATGATTCACTGCTTCTCATAAGTTAAAATGTTCATACTATGTTTGTTTCTTTTGTTCTTAACAATTTTTACTGTACACACAGTTTTAGTTTGGGAACTTTCTGTAGGACCTACAACTGTGTTCAGGTCCATGAAAGCCTCTTTCCCATTAGCACAGTGAGTTGAAGATATTTTTATGGAGAGACTTTTGGAACTAGGGCATCTTCAGGGATTTCCTGGAAGATAATTCTGTATCCTGAAACATAGATAACTAGTTAGGTAGTTATATTTCAGTAAAGCCTTTTATTAAAAGGTATTTTGCTTTCATGTTTAGTTGTACTTCTAGAATTCACGTCGCTATTTGTCAATTCTTTGTATTTCTGTGGCTTTGAGTGCACAAGAAATATTTGTTTGTTTACCAATTGCAGTTTATTATATTTTAAATTACAAATAAATGTTGTGGTATCCCTGTGAAACTGTTCCATAGTTAATGGCTATTTATGTATCATTCTGGAACTTCGATTTCTGTCATAATATAAAAAAATGTATGCTTTGTGCAGTTTAAATATGAAGAAATATTTATCTGATTTTTGCTGAAAGATCATAGATAAAACTCTTTAATGACAGGTCTAGCACTTTTGGTCCTTGCAGTTCTATTTTTCTGTTGACTTATAAGCCTCTAATATATACAAAGCTCTAAGCCATCTATTAGAAAAAGCAGAACTTCTAAGGAGAGGCTTAAATGGTTATCAGAAGGACAGGCTGAGGACATACAGAAAAATATACACTGCTCATAGAGAAAAGCTGCTTTAAAAAGTTTATTTGGCTTTCTCAGGTAGGTGATTTCACCTGACTCGGATTACAAAGTTGAAGTTTGGGGAGATGCACCATTTAAAGAGTTGGTACCAACAATTTCTGTGATCATTGCAGCTGTCTACTCAAGGAGATGCCAGCCAGGTGATTGGGCCACTGACAGAGGGCCAGAGGAGGAATGTGGCTGTGGTTAATTCTCTGTACAAACTGCACCAGGCAGTTCTCAAGGTAGGCTTATTCTGGCATTTCTCTTCTTGCCATAATGTTACCTTCTTGCTCTATCCTGTGTTTATGCTCCATTTAATGGATGAGTACTCTTGACAAATACAACCCAATTTTGTGTTTAGAGCTGCAACTTGCTGTGCATTTGTACAGCTCTTTGGGACTGGGCTGGCCCTTGTAAGAACCACTATATGACAAAATGTCAATATTAGAAGAATAAAAACATGTTTATAAAGAATAATCACATCTGACAGCCATTACTTTGTGAGCATGAACAATTGAGCTCTGCTTTTTCCCCTTGCTGCATCTGCTTCAGCCCAGGCTTATATTTTTCAGAGGACCTTCAGTGCTTTCCCACAACTGTGGCAAACTGAAAAGGGGAAGGAAAGGGTGAAATCAAGAAAAGCAATACCTCGCAAATATCTCCATACATTATTACTGTGACTAAAGTCTGGCCTGGAAATTTTTCAGGACAAAGCACAGTTATGAATAATTCCAATTTAGTGATGCCAGTTGCAACACAGTTTTTGTAAACTAAACCAGACAGATATATTGGTAGTTGCAGTTAATAGTATTTAAATCCTAGCCTGATTAGAAAAAAAAAAAGACCATGAGTACTTCCAGCTCTGGATATGTTAAAAGAATTTTTAAAAATGCTAAAAAGCCTATAAAATTTCCTTGGATTTTGCAAACAGATGGTAGATCAACTTTTAAGTATGCTTTCTCTGATGTACTTAGTAATGAACCTCATGTGTCTTAGTGTTGGAGGGAGATCTGATATGATTCAGTCTGTGAGTTCAGTACTAATCTGACTTAAAAATACTATTGTGTAGCACATTCAGGACTTTAAGGGAATGGATAGAATAGTCCTTCAGATCATTCCTTGACTCTCAACTTTAATACTGTTTTAGCTGTACATAAATAACTATTTAACATACAGTGCTATAACAGCCATAATACTGGGAAAGAACAACCATTCCTTCAAATATTTGCCACAGAACTGCTTGTATAGTTCTCCATGAATTCTATACTTAGCAGTGGGAGAAGACACCAGTTATTTTTATTCTGATTCTGTTAGCCCTTCAGCTAAATTTTAGCTTAACTCCATTGAGTAATTTCTTTGCCAAGGCAGATTTCATACGAAATCTGAGAGTGAAGGACTGATACTGATGCATTGAAAATTCTGTCTGTACAAAGCACACTCGATAGTTATCTGTAGCTATGTAAACACTCATTACTAAAGATAACTCAGTATGATGCTGAATATTATGGATTCTAATAATTTGTTGAATGCTGATTATTAACAATTACTTTTATACTTTTTAGGTTATTACCAGTCAGAGCTCATTTCCAGCAGCTGCTGAGCAAACAGTCACAACTGCCTTAAAGGTAATTGAATGTCCATATGCTTCAGGGATAGAGCTGAGCTTGGATTTGTTTGTTACCCTTAAAATGGGCATGTATCTCCCACATATTATTTTACATCAATATATTTATTAACAGGTATACAAATATTCTGACATTTCTAATTTATTGTATCTGCAGCTACATGTGTGTTACCTGTGCCAAATCACTGCTTGAGTCGTGCTTGTGTTCAGAATAGTCTCATAACGGTCAGAACATAGATGTCATCTGACTGTGAAAATAAATGTCTTTCTCTGCAGCATTCACACAGCAATAGCTGGATCCTTCATCACCCCCTTCCTCCCCAGACAGATATATCAAATTATAATTTTTATGTGACCTGGTACTTTCCTGGAGGGGGCTGTGGCTGGCGGTGCAGCTCTCCACGTCCGTGCTGGGCACTGACCTGGGAGGGTTGTGTGCAGGGGAATGAAGGGCAGCTTGTGTCTGGAGAATGTGCAACTGAGCCAAGTGTGCACCAAAACATGTACATGTACAAACCAGGAATGCCAAATTGCTGTGCACCTTTCTGAAAGCAGGCTTTTACACGGAAGCAGCAAGCAGCTTTATTTCTGTACTTTACTGGTTAAATCGGTTAAAGAGAAATGTTATTTTAGGTTTGGTTCTCTCATTTAGCATTTTCTAATGCAGAATAATAAAAAGCTCTGATAAAATGAACTGTTTCCTAAGGTATTTTTGAGGTATCAAAATGCAAATGCTTCCAGTTTTTGTTTCCTTACTTCTGCCTTTTCCTTATTCTATTTTAGGCAGTCCATGATCTAATGGGTAGTGCTGTTCAGCCGCTACTGAACTCTGTAGGAGATTCAGTGGAAGCTATTATCATCACCATGCACCAGGAAGATTTTTCTGGGTAACTAGAAATATCATTTAAATTTACCATTGCTCTAGTAAGATGTCCTGCATGTGTGTAATAGATAGTTATTGCCACAATGTCCTTGAAGCAAGAGTGCTTGTTTGTTGAGGGGAAGGCAATGCTTTATGGTTAATGAACACAGGAAGCAGAATTGCACCTATCTGTTGAAACAAATTAATCAGGTAGCATCTGTCTTCTTCCCCTCCCCCTTTTTTATTCATATCTGTTGAGTAAAATGCAGTGCAAATAGAAAAGGAAAGCTGACAAGAGGCCATTTTTGTGCTTAAAAAAGCCCTTTTGCTTTCAAAATACGGTCTTTTTTGGACAGTCTTCAAAACTGTCAGTATTCCTGTTTCTCAAAGCGTGTAGCCTCTGATGTAATAGATAAAATTAACTTTCAAAAAATTTAAATCTCAGGTTCAGTGTGTTATGCTATTTTCCCATAGCGTTTTCATTAAAATTTCCAGGATTCTTTACATGCCAAGATCTTGAGTCCAATGCATAATTGAGGCTTACTTCCTAAATTGTATTTTGGTTGTCATGTCTGTTCTGACATTGCTTGTGTCATCACCAGTTGCCCTGTTTTCTGTCTTGAAATTTCACTGAAAATAGTATATTTTCAGAGATGTTTTGAATTTTCCTTTTGACTTTTTTTTTTTAAACATTATTTTACCTTTACCTTCTTTTGGCACCAGTAACACAATACCTCTCTAGGTGGGTAAAGAGTTTCCAGCCCAAGGCTAAGTTTTGTTAGATAGTTTGTGTGTTCTTCTAAGTTTGGAAGAGCTCTTTCACCTGACTGTCAGTTAGAGAAAGAGAAAGAGGATTGGTTTGTGTCCAGAGGCTTCTGTGCTGCCTCTGTGATACTGACTTTGTAATCCTGGGTTTGGAGGAATCGATGATACTAATTTTACACAAAGAATAGGTTTGGGATTACCAGGCTAAACTTGTAACCCTGTGACATATATTTGTACTTTATGATCCACTATTAGAGTTTCAAGTCAACACCTGGGACATCCAAATTTAGGATCTGGGTTTCAGGTGTGGGCTCCAAATTGAAGGAGGCTCTGGAAGTTGGGTAGGAGTGGGATATTTTCCCCATCTTGTTATTTCTTGTTTGATCTTTTAATTCTTCATGGGTATGGCTGATAAAGAGGTATTTTTGGCTATATTTTCAGAGGGAGCTACATGCTCCGTGTTCTGAGTAGAAATGAAACTCTACAATTTATGCCATGACTTGATGGGGTGAGAAAAAAATTTAAAAGAATCCAGTAGGCTTTGGTTGTGTTTTAAAGATGAATTTAGCTGCCCCTATTTCTTTTTCTTCTCTTTTTTTTTTTTTTTTTCTTTTTTTTTTTCAGATCATTATCCGGCTCAGGAAAACCAGATGTCCCTTGTTCTCTCTACATGAAAGAGCTTCAGGGATTTATAGCAAGAGTCATGAGTGACTACTTCAGACATTTTGAGTGTTTTGACTTTGTCTTTGATAACACTGAAGCCATGGCTCAGAGAGCAATTGAACTTTTCCTTCGCCATGCCAGTCTGATACGGCCCCTGGGTGAAGGGGGGAAGATGCGCCTGGCAGCGGATTTTGCTCAGGTACCTCAGCGCTGATTTCTGCCCTTCAGTGTCATTCCACTGATGTCACTGAAAAGTGTCAATGCTTTTGTCCCCATCAAAGTGTAAGCAGGCAGTTGTAGAGATTGGTGCATACCAGATATAAACATCCTCTCTGATAAGATACTGGATCCTGAGAAATGCATCCATAGGCAGTTGAAGATCCCTGCTCACTGTAAGGCACATTCAGTGAGGTCTGACAGCTTCCTGTCCAGGTGATTGTTGCATTTAAATTTAGCTGCAGCTTGGCATGTTGTCCCACTTGGCTGATCTCTTTGGCATGTCCATCACTTGCCAGCATTCATTCACTTCATTCTTTCTCTCTCTTCTAATGGAATATGGTGTGTCACTTCCTTAATCACTCTATATATCACAGTGCCCACCGTGGCTAATGGCTAACTCAGCTGCTTTGCAGTGAAGGAGACAAGCTAAAGAAATATCAATATCCTGGGGAAGAGCTGCCCTATTGAAAACAGGAGGGCAGTTGCCTTGTGGGATCCTCTTCATGACCCAGTTGACTGACCTGCCTCTCAGCTTTACCTAACTCCTATGCAGGACTAAACCACAAAAGAAACCACCAGATTCATACCCACTACCTGTCTGTGTTATCTACTATATTAAAATTTAATTTGTCAGCAGTACCACTGTATGGTTAACATGCCAAAGAATCAGGCATCCACAGATCCATCTGAGGCTGCCATTTATTCTTATCCAAGTGGAAAAGGGAATTAGCACCAGCTGCCTGCATACTGAGTGCTGCTTTTAGCTGGTGGGTAACTGAGGTAGGAGAGGAAGGCAGGAATTGCTGCCACCTCCATTCCTTCTTGTGGCTTCTTTGTTTCATTTGCCTGTGAGTTATATACTCTTGAGTAAATTTTTTTATTCACTACTCAAAAATAGCAAATCAGCCCTTAACCACAGAAATGAAGGGGAAGTTTTCAATTGCTTTCATTGAGGAGGTTCCATTCCCTTCTCTATTTTTAAGACAATGGCATAAAATTGGAAGCAAAAAAAGGACACTTGACTCTTCCTGTGGAAGGAATAGAGAAAATTCTTGTAATTTATGCTAATTTTAACTAAAGTAAGTAATATAAATTTGGAAAATATTTTCACCTGATTGTACAGTAAAAACATCTGATCTATGCACCTGTTATAATCTAAAAATATAACTTGTTTATAATTTTTAAACACTGATTTTCCCATTCTGACATGGACTGCCTTTGAAGTGAAAAATGAAAGTATATTTTCATAAAATGTAGAGGAATTTGCATGGTCTTCCCCACTGTGCTGAGTATAACTCCTGAATGGACAACTGTGTTGAGATAAATACTCTGATTTCTTTTGGACCACAGAATAAAAAAAAAAGGGGTTGAATTCATTCCTGTGTCCTGCCTTCAACTATTGCTGCATCTGGGGGCTTGTGTTTTTCTTTCCTTCACATTGCACTGTATTCTTGGCTTGTTTAAAATTGGGCTTAAGACAAGAAATCCGTGTCCAACCAGCTGCATGGAGCCAATTCAGTGCTCACTCTATGCCTTTGAGCATCTTTGCACAGAAGCATAGAAGAAAAAGGATTGAAACATTTGTAAGTGGACACTGCCTTATATCCATGTTTTTTGGGATGTGTGTGCTCCTCCCAATAACCTGGTGGGTTTTGTGGACATGCCCATGATGCCAGCTCCTGGGAGCCTGGCAGGAAGGGGGTTGTTGCCTGACTCAGGCAGGAGTCCTGTGTAAATGCAGCTTTAATCCTAATGAGGACTAGGAGAGGTTGCTGCTGCTTTTGGCTGAGGAGGGCAGGGAGCAGGTATTTAGCTGGGCTGCTGGCTTGATGAGAAGGATAAATTTTTCCAAATGGCCATAAGTGCTGCGTGCAGGGTTTTTTTTCAGTCCCAGAAAGGCACTGCATAGTTGGACTAAAGCCAAACCCAAAGGAAACAACCTGCCTGGAAAGATATTGTGTGTAGGAGTAGGTTTGTTTATAAACTGTTTTTACTTGTGCTCTATCTTGTAGAGTAATTCTGAATTTTCTCTGTGCAAAAAAGGGTTACATGTTTCCTGCTCAGAGCTGACTTTTGAGATCTAAAACCCCTTCTGGTATTTTGGGGTTGCTTGCAACCAAAACACCTGGGCAGAAATCTGTCCAGAAGCTTTGATTAATTTGAGTTCTTATTATGAACACACATGCAATGAATCACATAACCTCAGATTGCATCAGATTTTGGGTATCGTGCTTCTTCACATTCTCTCAGGGCACTCACACAGAGCTGCCTTATACTCACAAGAATAGCTTTGGCTGAGAGTCTGATTTGAAAATTTTTGCACTGAAAACGTGTTTTACTGATAAGTTGCCTCAAAACAACAGGTGTCCACACAGAAGGGAGAAAACATTTCAGGTTCTCTTCATTCAGAACTGGGTTTGCTGAGGTTCATAACAGCCAATTTTCTGGAGTGAGGCTCAGCTACTCATACATCAAGAATTACTGGTGTTAAATTCTCTGTCTTACCCTGTTTGCAGTGTCAGTATCACATTTGGCTGTCCTGTGCATTACAGATTTCTCAGCACTGAGACTAGGTGTGTGCTACTGTGGCAGCTGGAAACACAGCTATGATAGGCTTGAAACATGCCTGAATATCATTAATGTGATTTCATGTAAATCAGTGCTTACAGGAACATTGCAAGCCCTAGGAAATGTGCACAGCACTGCAAGGTTGTTATCAAGTGCAGGGCCACAGGTCCTTGGGAGTTTCATTTGAAACATTTCCAGTCTAGAGGCTGAGTTCAGCTCTGTCTTTTCATGCTCTCAGTTTTTATGCAGGCAGTTGTACAAGATTACTTTTCAGCTCACCTCTGTATACTCCTGAAGCAGCTTGTTTTATTTGGTTTTGTATTTTCAAGCTGCCCATAATTCAATATTCACATATTTAATACCACATTTCACTTTTTAATTCAGTACTTGACAGACTGAAAAAAAAATGTATTCCTGGAGGCAAGAAGGCAGCAAGCCCTGATGGTTTTCAGCACTTCTGTTTCTGGGGAGTGCAAGTTCTTTTCCAGAGGACTTTTTGACTTGCTTGGTGTTCAGAGTTGTTACAGCACTTAGGCACACTTTGTGGCTTGTAGTTCAGGCCTTCCTAAAACCCAATGGAAGTGCTGGACAATGCAGAAAAGAATGAACTATTTTTATTGGTTCTGTTTGAGTTGATACTGTTCTCTGTATGCTTCCCTGTATTTCTTATCTGTGATTTATGGTTGGGATTTTTGGCATTGTTCAGTACTGTGTTCAGAGTTTTGATAGGGTACAGTTAATACTGCCACCAATTCTTCAAGTCTTTCTCAAAAAATGACTGCCAAATATTTGCCTAGAAAAGATTATTATGGTAGAAGTTTACAATGCAAAATCCTAGAGTAGAAGAAAGAGCTGTTCCTGGCTAGCTTATGGTTAGAATCTGGTTTCTTGATTCAATGCATAGCATTTAGAAAAATGTAAAAATATTAGGCATTTGGATTTTTTAGAATGTAAACAGGTTTGCTCATTTGATCAAACATGGTGATGCAACTGTAAAAGTGATTTTTATTATTTTTCCTAAAAAATTTCCTTCTTCGTTTCTTACAGAGAAATGAGAGCAGCAGGGTGCTGTAATCACAGTTGCAGTCATAAAGACAGAAACTACTAAAGCTAAAATACATTTAATGTTTAGTGCTAATTATCTTCCTGGAAAGAGGGAATTATTTGCTGATGTGTGTTATTTTAGAGGTGTTACAGCTGAAGGATTTAAACATCAACCATTTTGGCATTGCTGCACTGGAGACAAATCAAATTGCACATCCCTTCAAGGTCAGGTTCTTTCATATAATAATTCAGCTCTTCTGCTCCCTTGCTTGTTAAAGCATTCTGTCCTGGTGAATGGCTAGAAAAAAGCATTCTGAGGTAACATTTAAAAACTTGGGATTCATCTTGGCCAGGAGGAAATGTAATTGCTAAAAATTTAATGTTAAGATTTTCCAGCTGAAAAAACAGCTGTTTAAGTAATGAGAGATCTCAAAAATACCACAATAGGCACTAAACAATAACGTCACTATGTTGTTTTTTTTTTTAAAGCACTCTTCAATAAATGTGCATTATCTGTATCTAGACTACATATTAACTTCACCCTTGGGTTGCTGAACATAATCCAATTAGAGAAGCCAGGCATATGATGTATTTTTTTCAATATGGCCAGCCAGTGAATAGTTCAACAGATAATTGACCACCTAGCCATGGGCTATGGCAAAGTCATATGAGAAGAAAAGATAATATTGCCTTTTTGGGCTAAGAGAGCATGAACCATTGAGAAGAAGCATATGTTGGGCAGGAGCCTGCCACTGTGTCCTGTGAAGCATAGCAAACTAACATGAATAAATCATGGAAAAGCAATGAGTTTTGAGCAAAGCTAGAAGAAGCAAGTCATTAGGCCTTCTTCTGTTCTATCTGCTGCTTGCTTTTTGGCAAGCACATTCATCTCCCAGTGCTCCCCTTGGATTCTGTGTTAATGATTATATCACATCAAGCCTCAGTGGTTGCAAATTACTGTCTGAACACCAGATTTATCACTGAATTTAACCTGGATATTTGAATTTTCAAATTTGCAGTTTAGAAGGGAAATATGGAAAAAAAACCAAACGATACCACTTACCCTTTTATATGTAAAGTCCACAGGACATGTCTGAGTGAAAGGCCTTGCACATGATACAAATACTGGCTGCCAGCAGCCAAAACCATCCCCTGGTGTAAGAGCTCACTGACAGGCTTTGGAGCTGTAGCTGTGTATCACAGCAAAGGCTGCTGCAGTGTAAACTGGCTGTGTGAATCAACAGTTGATGCCGTTTCAGGTGATGACAGGTAACACAACCAACAAGTGATGCACGCTCAATTCCCTGCCCAATTCCAGCACCTTAAAAACAGCAGCTGTTCCAGCCCAATGGTTCCTCCCCAGCACTTGCTCCTGGGCTGGCACAATGCTCAGCAGAGACAATAAACCCCTGTCAGTGGCCTCAGAAATGATTGTGACAGCAGAAGGATGCCGTAGCATCCCGCTGTGTCACCAGGCTCAGATAAACACCGAAAATTCAAGCAAAGAAAACAATCTTAGTTATTGTGTGAATTTATATTGGAGAGAGATTGGGTTATAACACAAGGACTAGTATTGTAAATTTTCAAAAGAAGAGTTTCTGTGGTTTATGTACATTTTTACCACATTAGTTTTTGCTCATTCCCACTCTTCATGAGTCAATGAGAGATAGTATAGTATGCTGCAAAGCTTAAAAACAATGTTTTTCTTTGGCAGCTATTACTTCACGAATCCACCATCTGCTGCCATTAAATCTATCTAGTTCTAGCAATACTAATAATTTCCTACAGTGAATAAAGGTTGAAGATGAAGTAATAGAATTTTCCAAAGTAATTTTTCTTCTTCAGTACTTAAGACTAAAAATTTTAATTTATGGAAACTGCAAAGTATATTCAAGAGAATTCATTTAAATTTGTTTTAATAAGGAACTGGTTAACTGTAGAAAGTTTCACTTAACATCTCATTACTTCATGTTATGTTCCAGGAGCGAAACAATCTTTTAAAACTTATTAAGCAAAATTGTATTTTGCTATGCTGTTATTTCTTCCCCCTCATGAGTACCGTTTGATCCACGCAGCTCTATTTCCACAAGTCAAACTGGCAGTTTGTTGCCTGTTATCAAAGTCTCTAAAGAACCTAAAGGAATTATCTTTTCCCTGGTCCCTCACAGCTACAAGCCCACAGCTCCCTCCAGAGCTGGGACACCAGATCCTGCAGGATATCAGTTGTTTCCAGCTGCCCCCAGCCGATACTGATGCCTGAAACAAAGCTCTGGAGAAATCAGTCTTGCTCCCATTTGTTTTTCAGGATCTGTAGGGTTCTTGTATCATGATGCAGCAAGGCATACTTAGTTAGCTCCTCTTTTTGGCTGCTTGCTCCTGATGCTGTGTGGCAGACCAGCCTCTTGGCTCCCACCTGTGCTCCTGGGGAGCCTGGGGGAACAGCATGCTGAGCTTGCTGTAAGCTTCATTGCAGCTTGGAGCTGGAGCACTTCCCTGCAGCAGTTCCCTGCAGAGCCTGCCTTTCCTGGGAGCATGCCCTCACTCCTTTGTGCCAGCAGATTCAGCTCAGCACAGCAGCTGCTGGCTCCTGAGTCACAGGGACAGTGACCTCCCACCTGTGCGCAGGAGAGGTGACCTGATGCTCAGGGTGTAGAGAGGGGCTATTTCATAAACTAAAGATATGGGGACCAAGAAAGGGCAGCAGGCAAGGGGAAGCCAGGCTTACTCAGGTCTGGAGCTTTATTTCCTTATTTCCATGTCCTAGATTTTTATTCACTTTCTCCTCCTGTGAGTGAAATCTGCATAAAATGAAAGTGCCCAGTGTGGGCATGTCCTCGAGGTCCCTGGGCTCGGGCAGTGGCTGTGCACTGCCCATAGGAAACCTCTGTGGGGGATTCCCCACTGCCTTTCAGAGCTGCCCACCTCTCCTGCTCTGCAGGGGAAGCCAGATGGCTTCCCAGCTTTGCCTGAGTGTCATGTAGGGGCTTACTCCTACAAACATGATTCACCTGGCCTATTTTAGGTGTCCACCTTGGGGAAAGGTGCATCCCACCCCCCAAGAGTGGCTCTTTCTCTCCACTGCCTTTGAAGAGAAGCTGTAGATGTTGAGAAGCAGGTGAGATAACTCCTATCCTGCCACCTGCTTTTAAAGAGGAATTCCTGAAGTACAGGGCCTTGATTTGCATTATTCACTAATTAAGTTCTTGTGGTTTAGATGAGCTATGGCATCATAGTTCACTGCACCATGTTTCTTGTTTATGCTGGAAACCCAGCACACTTAGGTGCTCTTGCTGCAGCTGGAAAGAATAATATAGTAGTATTAAAGACTTCACTGTAAATAGTGTCATGTCACAAACACTTTGAAACTTGTTCAGCAATATTACTTACAAGGGAAACTCATTGTATGGTGGGTTTTGATCTTGTTACTTATTTTAGCTGTCATCCTTTGAAACTTAGTTTAATTGTGCATTATGTGTAAATCAAAGTCTGAATAGTCTTTCAGGCTGGGGATTTTAAAAAGGGGAGACTAAAGCTTGATCCCTCATTTGACTGACACTTCAGGAATGCAAAAAATGAAAGACTTAATCCATGTCTGAGTAAAATTACCTGTGAGGTTTTTAAGTGGTGGTGTTTGTATTGATGTGCACATTAACTGAAATTTTGCTGTGTAATATTCATGTTCAGTCTGGGATTCAGAAGGGAAATTGTTCTTTCTCACTTCTCTGTCCTCACTGTTAATGAAGAGCCTGTGACAGAATTTAGATGTAAAAACCCAGGTGGAGCCTGGCTCTTCTTCAAAAAAGCACAACTCCCATGCATCAACAACAAAAAGTATTTTAAACTTGTTTGTTTTTAAAGATGGCTACTCTAACTCAGAAACCCAAGAGTGTGAAAATAAGCATGGAATTAATGCTCTTACTCTTTTCACCCTGATTCCCTGTGACCCTTTGGCAATAGATCACAGCTGCCTTCTATCTAATATAGGTTTTGTGCCCCAAAATTTGGGGCCCACTGTTCAGGAAGGAATCATTTTAACCTTGTCCTTCACCAAAGGAAAGTGTGCCCAGCTGAAATATGTCTGCAGTTTTACTGCTTTGGCAGTGGTTTGTGGAGACCTGCCTAGATTTGCTTTCTTCCCAGGCTGCGGTCAGATTTTTGGGGTATTGATATATGTTCTTTATTTGGAAAATCATCACCAACAAAATAAACCTGCTGCAAGAAACAAAGCTTTAGTCTCAGAAAGCTGATGAGGCCCCTTCTGTTGTTGTGTACAGATTGTTTCTATCATTTGTCACGAAGTGCTTACTGTGTTGCCAAGAATAAGGCAGAAGTCTTGGCTTGGGCAAGATAGTATGGAAGGAACAGGCAGCTTCTTGTCTTAATTCAGCAACCAGAGAGAAGTCACTTAGACTTAGTTCAAGTTTGGATTATTGCTCAAAGACAGGCTACTTCAGTACCAGGTGTATGTTTTGGGAGAATGTAACTCACACTGAGCTGTTTGCCTTTGTAGATGGAGTTGGCAGTGGCACCGCTGTGCCGGCGAGTCTCTGACTTGGGAAAATCCTACAGACAGCTGAGGTCATTCAGGTGAGCTGCAGTCACAGTGTGACTAAACTGTATTTCAAAACTGATTTATTACCTCGTGTTAGTTCTGATTGAACTGAGAGCTTTTTTGGCAACACCCACCAGCAAATTAGAAATAGATTAAAGTTCTTTTAAATTTTATGCAGAGTGTAACTATGATTTAACAACCTTTGTCATGCAAATGTTGGCCAAATTGTACTTTTTTGTGTTGCTTTCAGTACATCTTCTGTATGACAGCAAGTGCTATAGTTACCTTAAATGTTTTCACTGAAATACAAAATTTACAGTCATGTATTGTTTAATTACAATAGGCAACTGCTGTAAATTTTTGCAAACTGGACCTGTGTTGGAAACCCAGGATGCAGAGTAGTGGCAAAAAAACTCAATGGTTCTATCCTAATGCAATATTGCCACCATAAAGAAACACTTTTCTAATGCACAGAATAAGCTTTTTCTTCATTTCATAAGTATATTGTTACATTTTTCCAGACCACTGCTGTTCCAGACCAGTGAGCATATTGCCAGTAGCCCAGCTCTGGGAGAGGTTATTCCATTCAGCATTATTCTTCAGTTCTTATTTACAAGAGCACCACCAGAGCTAAAATCACCCTTCCAGGTAATAAGATCAACATCTTTTATTTTCAGATGTCCTAAGGTGAAATGGGCATTGTAGTCTACCCTAGCTGTTTTAGTTAAAAATGATTCAAGTGAATATTTTAGATAATTTTTTGGTTTTGTTTTTATTGTGGCAAAGGTATTCTGGTAATTGGTTTACAAAATTAATTGATTGATTGATTAATAGTAGGGATATGATAACCTGATATTAAATAGACTCTCAATTCTTTACTATTCTGTCAGCTCATACTAGAAGTTGCAGATCTTTCCCCAGACTGCAAATTGCCTTCTCTTGTAAGATACAGGAAATCTAGATAAAAACCCTGTCAGAAATGGGCCAACAGCTGATATAGGAGATTACCTCTGTGTTCCCAAATAACATACTGGGCTATTCCTGTTAATTGTCTGAGGCCTTAACTCATTGTGCATCACATGTGGCCTTCATTTCTGTTATCTCTGATTCTGAAATTGGTGTGTCTGTTTCCTTTTTTGCATTCTGTGTAATTGGTGTTTGTGTTTCTCTGTACCAGAGAGCTGAGTGGTCCATTGCCCGCTACTCCCAGTGGCTGGATGATCATCCATCTGAAAAAGACAGGCTTGCTCTCATACGGTAAAAATCATGCTTCTTTCTTCTCTATATGTATGATAATGGAGCAGGAACTTATCTGCACACTAGGACCCTTGAAAAGTAAAAAAAATACGCCTCAGGAGATGTATCATAAATGCCATTGCTCTCTCTCCACTCATGGGATGAGTTGCAAAGTGGAAGAAATATAAACTGAACTCTCCCCTCCACCCCCTCTACTCAAACTCTCCAGTGCCTTTGGGAGGAGCACATAATCCTCTTGTAAAGGAAGTAAACCATGTACAATGATAATTTAAATTAATAATGAGTTTTTGCAAAACTGCCTCTCTCTCTTAACTGCTGGAAAGTCAAGGCTGCAGCTGTCCTGTCATCTGTATCAGGAAAGAAAAGCTCTGAAAGCTTAACCAATATAAATGTAGGTAGAAGTCTAAAACTGGAACACCCTCGTTATGCATTTGGAATGTTATTTTTCAGGAAATCAGCCCATGATCTTTAGAAAGTAATAATTACATCAGATTTTTGAGATTTTGCTAGGGTAGATGACCTCATAGCTAATATTATTTTGCATCTTAAGATGTTAGGAAAAGTTATGAAAAGTCTTGTTTTTCAAATCAAGCAAAGTTTTGAAGTATGTTAGAGCACATTTATATGAACATGACAAAACCAGCCTGGGGATCCTCAGGATTCAAGACTCAGATGATCATTTGGCTCCTAAAGCCCTAAAATTTTTAGCTGTCTCCTCAGTGACCTGGGGAAGGCTGTCACACGTGGCTGCCCTGGGCTCCATCTGGCCTGGGAGCCAGCTCTGCCCTTGAACTACATGCATGGATGGTGCCAGCTTTTGCTGGAGTGATAAAAGCTGACTTTTACATTCCAGCCAACAGTGATTGTGCCTCAGAAAGTCAACTGTTTTCTGTCCACACTTCTAAAGCAGCCAAGAGGAGTCTGCTATAAATATTTAACTTCCTGAAGCTGATAGCACCAGACAGTCCTGTGTAGTGATCAGGCCAGTTGAGGAAATACTAGTTGATCACCACTATATGTTACTAGGATTTATTTCTCAAATATTAAAATACAATCTGTGTCTCTTCATATGTGTAGTTTTTGAAAATCATACTTGTGATTAGTCTAGTTTGTCTACAAAACTAGCTTTTCTTGACTCTCAATCCATGACACTGAATTACAGGGGCATAGGTGATAAGTATAGGGCTGACAGAGCTGCATATGTAATATGAATATTTTAATTGTAATTTCTGTGCTGATAGTACTAGCAACACTGGCAGTGTTGAATCTCAGATATAGTAGGGAAAGCCAAGAATGCAAATCATTTGAGAACTGGTGGGATTTTGTTCTCTTCAATTACTTTTCCCAAGTTTAAAATGCCATCCCTAAACTGCAACACAGTTTTGTCTTTGTCTGCAATTAAATTTCATCCAGACTGATTCAGTTAATGGGCTTGCTGGTGGTCATGTTTGGACACTGATTAATTGTTCTAACCATGGAAGTGTTAAGGAACAACCCTTGGAATGAAGATTTTAGGCTGAGACAGTGTCATGCATTAGACCAAGTAACAAATCTGGAATACTTAAGTTTTCCTTTCAATCCTTCCACTGAATCCTTTATTCATTTTGCATGGCCAGTTATCCATATGGAAGGCAGGCAAGCAGACATCAGTTCCTAGTGAGACCATGAATCACTCATATTTTCTTTAATGCTCTGTTGGAAGATTTCTGAGCCTGCTCTTTGTGTGTCTCAGATGAACCTAAGTTGAACTGCAGGATCTTGTTCTATCAGTCACCCTCTTCAGGCTTTTTCCACCTGTAGTCATTCAGCTGTGTGAGCTGAACTTTGGATGTCTGGAGCCTTCAGATCCCTGCACTGGCCTACATCAAGATATTATCTTTTTGTTTGCTGCAACCTTGCAAATGATAATTTTGTGCAACTTCCTTTGTAACAACTGTGCAATTACTCTGGGGACCTGCTGCCTAGATATTAATTTCCTTGTGTTGCCAGCATCCTTCTAGCTTCATATTAAAGCTAATTGGAGTGCTTCTTCCGCTCTGTAGGTCTTAAATGCTTTGCTTGCAACGTGGTGTGAATGGTATGAATTAGTCCCATTCTGAGCATTTTTGTGCATTTCTTTGTCTTGTATTCAGCACGAGGGGTGGTATTTACCTGGCCAGGGGTATATTTGCCAGACTCCCTTTATAGTCAACAAGAGAAACAGGCACTGCTGGGGCTGATTCATCTCATCCTGGAGCAGGTACCTAAAATAGGTCAGTTGCTTTGTGTCCTGAAATCTCCCATTTTCTCTGTTCTGTGAATGGAGTGTGGGCTGGGACACAGGAGGTCTCTTAGGCAGCCAGCTGCCCTGCAGACATTTAAAGTTAGGTGAGATGACCCTGCTGCAGGTGTCCTCCCTGAGCAGGGATTGTGTTGAAAGGAGCAGTTCTTTAAGTGGCCAGGGCAATTATTTCCTTTTTCTTTTTAAATTAGGCTTGAAAACTCAACTATTCTTCTGTAAAAAAAAAACCCTATTAGATATGTCAGGATTGAGCCAGCCTGAAAGACAGTTCATCCATTCAAGGGCCAAATTCTTACCTTTTCCATTAGAGAGTGTGTTAATTCCTGTTATTCAAACTCACCCTTGCTGAAACAGAGTTGAAATCTGGGCCCAGGAAAGGGTTAATTTCCATAACGAGCTGCTGTCCTGAGCTGGGGAGTTGCTCTGAGCACTCATCTGCCCGGGGCAGGGACAAATGGCAGCTGGGGAGCACCATGAAAGCCCCATCTGTGCCTTGGGTTCAGCCTGGCTGGGCACGGACCAGCAGCTTTGCTGGGAGCAGGGGGCCACACTGGGTCAGAGCTGCAGCACTGCTGGGCACTCACAAACCCTGCTGGGCACTCACAAACCCTGCTGGGCACTCACAAACCCTGCTGGCCATTCACAAACCCTGCTGGGCACTCACAAACCCAGGGTGGGCACTCACAAACCCTGCTGGGCACTCACAAACCCTGCTGGGCACTCACAAACCCTGCTGGGCACTCACAAACCCTGCTGGCCATTCACAAACCCTGCTGGGCACTCACAAACCCAGGGTGGGCACTCACAAACCCTGCTGGGCACTCACAAACCCAGGATGGGCACTCACAAACCCTGCTGGGCACTCACAAACCCAGGATGGGCACTCACAAACCCAGGGTGGGCACTCACAAACCCTGCTGGGCACTCACAAACCCAGGGTGGGCACTCACAAACCCAGGGTGGGCACTCACAAACCCTGCTGGCCATTCACAAACCCAGAGTGGGCACTCAGGCATCTCTGTCAGCCCTTTGATCTCTTCATTATGCAGTCTGCAATAACCAGAGATGTCCCCTGCTCCTCTCTTGTCCTACAGGTGATGCTGTTGGAGGTTTTGCTGTTCAGTTTTACAGTAATATTTAAAGCACTGGATTGAATAGACTTGGTGTCACATAGATGTGCTCTTACACAGCAGATTTTACATTTTCTGCTTTGTCCTAAAGTTTGCAGAGCAAACAGACTTTTACCAAAATACTAAAGAAAAGTCTGACCCTGTTGTCCTCCAGCTGCCCTGCTGATTGTTTGGGACAGGAATGCACAGGGTGCAGTCCCACTGCTGAGCAGAAGGATGCTCCCTGCCTCTTCTGAAGCTTACAGTGTAAGTCCAACTCCATCTGACCAAAGGCAGAGCCCAGGAGGGTAGCACTAGGAGTCACAAATCCATATAAAATTAATTAATTACAGTAATTGTAAGTGGTACACATTAAGATCCTTTAAGAACCACAACCCAAATAATATTTTTTTTTCCTTTTAACTCTAGATATAAATCTTCATGGGTTGAAATAACATTTTAAAGAACTATCAGGGTCTTATATAATCAGCTTGTCCTGATTTCCAGGAAAGCTCATGGTTTTGCTCATGCAAGTGAAGTAATTTAATAAGTGCTTTAAAATCCTTTTCCTTATGTGGGAGGGCTTCTTAAACTTAGGGATTTTTTTTTTCCTTCTTATGGCATTTTTAATGAAGCATTAATATATGCAGAACATCCCACCAACCCTCTTTCCATAGCTCTCTTTTACAAACAATATTTGTAATGTATACCATAGCTTGTCTTTTAAAATAGAAACAGATTGCTGAACAGGTTTTATGTCCTTTATTAGACTAGAAGATGCTGAATTTAGGGCATTATTTAGTCTAATCCCTTCAAGAGTATGTTTTGTATATTATATAAACAGGGTTTCTTCCATCTTAAATAACAATAATATAACTGTATTACATCTTTTTGTATGACAAACAGCTGTGATCTCCTCTGTGTTGGAGGCTTGATGATACTGCTTTCACCCATAGTGCTGTTTATTTTTCCACAACTACTTTGGTGCTGGTGTTTTTGCAGTGTCCTCAACAGGAATGAGCCTGCCTTTTTAAAGATAAGATTTTAGTGGTAAATTCCTGCATATGAATTGATTCCTGTACTGCCAGCATAGTTTACAAAAGCTCATTTGAACTAGATCTGCTAAAGTTTACCAAACTGTCATGGAAAATTCTGCATTTCAAGTGTTAACAAAGCCCCTGAATTTATTTATCTCCCCAAATTAGAGTCAGGTAGGCTTTTCAGCAGCTGCTGTGATGTTCCAAATTGCCTGGCCCAGGCAGCCTGCACTGGCTGCATGCAGCAGGAATCATCTTGCTTTGCCACAAGCACCTTCCTGCACTGTCTGTATTCCTGTGTGCTGCAGTCCCAAAATCCCACCCTGAAGACTTGTTGGCTGCCTTTGGTAAAACAAAATTCCCATCCCAAATGAACTTCTGGGACCAAATCTACTGTATGACCATTGGTACTTTTAGTTACCTCTTCCAGCCCATTTCTCCCTCTCACTCTGGAGCAGCCTCACCATTATTCTCTGGACTCCAAGCAACCTTTCTCCCTGGATTCATGGTTTGTGCCATTTTACTACCTGGACCTTTCCTTACCAGGAATGGACAGAGTTCCTGGCCTGCCACTGTGGTGTCATTCCCACAGGCAGCAATGCAAAGCAGTTTCAGGATCTTGACCATGATTCCCTTGGTAGGGTGTGGAGTTCCAGGTGACTGTGGCTGCCTCTTTGCTGCCATCCTTTAGCAGCTGCAGCAGCTTTTCATCCTGCCCTCAGCTGCTTTCCTGCAGCTGCCTGTGGGAGCAGGCTCACAGCTTGCCCTGGTGGGCATAGGGAGCAGGGAGCTCTCCAGGCCAGTTTCCTTTACCAGAAACACTGTTCTTTTAGGGTTAGGAAAGATTACGAATGGCTTTTTAAAACATTCATCTTCTGAGTGTTTAAATACTTCTATTGGAGATGCAGGAAACACACAGGAAAATTGTGAATGCAGTTGGAGTATTCAGAAAGCTTTTGTTTTCATTGTTTAGTGTAAAGCTGTACAAAGTCTCTTCTAGAAAAATGCCTGAGAATTCACCTTACAGTATTGATATTGCTGGTTGTCTTTGGAGTGGGTAAGAGTTCTGATGCTCTCAGATTGGTGATGTTTGTGAAGTTTGACTCCATCTCTTTGAAACAATGCAATCAAAGCCACAATGAAAGAGCAAGTGAAGCAGAAGGGATCTGCAAAACTCCTTTTAGCTGCCTCTGATGGAGTTGGTTTTGTGAGTTAAATCAGATTCTTTCGGGGCAAGAAGAAGGGAAGGAAAGAAGGAAAAAAGATAAAAGCTGCTAGAAGGTGTGACAGTAGGACTGTAATACTGCTGCATGGCACTTAGCATAGCCTAAATCTCATTCTGTCTTGTTTGATCTGATGGGAATAGCAGTCTGGCAAAGGAATATCAAGGGCTCACATTGAGTGGTTTTGGGTGCTGCTTTTAGGGTAAAGCTTCTCCCTTTCATCTATCTGGTTATCTCTGTAATCTTTTTCAAGGGCTTTTTCAAAGCAAGGAGATAAGTCAGTTAAGGGATAGCAGTGTTACCATCTGGATAATGATGCCAACCCAAAACTTCACCTTAGAGCTTTCTAAGTTAAGCAGGTCAATATGGTTTTTTTTCTATTTTCAGCATTTGATGACTTCAAAAAACTATTTGAGCCCAACAAACTTTGAGGAGTGTATGGAAAGGAAAAGGCAGGGATACTGCTGAGTGGAAGGGGAGATATTTAGCAAGATGAATGACAGTTGCAGTCACAGGAGAACTCACGGGAGTTTCTCAACTGTCTTTTTAATACAAGAGACAATTCTTTGTAGCAGCTAACAACCATTTAACATGTCTAACAATTAACTGCTGACCAGAGCCCTTGAGTGCTGACCTGGGTAGAAATGTGAGACATTTCTGACTCTTCTGAAGCATGTCCACTCATCAGGATGGCATCCTTGATGTCATCCTTGAGCATTCCCTGCCTGCATCTCCCACCTGCTCAGTCTGCTCATCCCATGCTGGCTCCTCATTGCTACAAGAGGCCAGTTTATCTAAAAAGCACAATTTCCTGCTGCCCTGTTCCCCCAGTCCCACATTTTCTCTCTAAATCTTGGGATTTAAAATAAACCTGTGGATGTGCCTAATCTCTCTGCAGTTCATGATGCTGATGGCTTTTGCTGGGAATGAAGTGAGCTGCACCCAAAGCACTTTGTGGCTGCAGCAAGCAATGTTTTAGTTGCTTCTTTCCCTGCAGACTCTGTGCTGCTCCCCAGGGACCATTGGGAAGGAGCAGGCTGAAGGCTTTCAGGAGCTGACCAGATGCAAAAAATCACCTTTACTTTAGCTAGATTAAATAAATATTCTTTCCCTGTCTTCTGCCTGTAACAAGGGATTGCTTCTCCATTGCAGTTTGTTGCTGTGCAAAAAATTCAAAGTGATTCCTTACAGTGTATTTGTACCTGGTGTGGACCCCTCAGCAGTAGCTCATGAGTAAGTTGTTACCAGAATTGATGACCTCTCAAGTGCACCAAGGCCAACATGAGGAATTGTTTCTGTGCTCAGTAACTTTATTTTTCTGAAGTACCTCAGCTCTCTGGTAATCCAGTCCATCCTTCTTTTGTCTCCCCCCAGACAATATGCCCTGGGCTTCAGCAAAGAGGGCTGTGAAGTCTGGATGCTGCTTAGGGACATTAGGAGCTGTGGTGGGAATCACTTAGTGCAGTGCTGTTTCATTCCCATCCTGTGCTCAGAAGTGAAGCTGCCTCAGGTTCTTTGGTTGCACGCTTCACTCTCTCCCTGTCAAACTCTATTAGTGGGGACAGCACACGGGGACAGGCAGCTGCCCTGGTGCGCCCTGGCAGCCAGGCTGAGGGGTCAGGGCTGGGGATGGCAAGAGCTGGCAGGAGCAGGAGCAGGAGCAGGAGCAGGAGCAGGAGCAGCCCCAGGACCAGCTCGGGGGGTCAGGCTGCCATTGCTGCCACTGCCTGCTCTGAACCCAAAGCTCAGGCTCGTCTCTCCAGCAAACTGAGCACAGCTGGCCCCAGGAGCATCTTCCACTGTCTGATACATGAACTTCACTGGAAATTCCCAGCGACGCTCTGGCACAGATGGGTTCAAGTCATTGAGGAAGGGCCAAGCCCTTGCTGATGTAGCAGCAGCTTTACTCACAGGCTCCCAAGTGCATTGTGACCCTGCATGTTCCTAATCTCTCCTCTGGTTTGTGTTTGGTGGGCTCACCTGAGGCTTCCCAGAGCTGCAGCATCACACAGGGATCTTAGCTGTTCCTCTCTTACCATCTTATGCCAGGAGAAGCCTGTGTGTGTGAAACATGGGCTGAGAATCATTCTTCAGCACCTTTGTTTTCCTTAAGCCTTGCCTGATTCTCTGCCTACTGCTGCCAGCTGCCAGCAGGCACATACCAGGGAGCAGCACTGCCTTCGAATCCATGAACTCTTCGTGCAGGAACACAGGGTTCCACCAAAGGCTTGTTTGTTGGAAGGAGCAGCAAACAGAAATACAGCTCTGCCTCTACAGCCCCCATCCTACAGCAGTGGGTGTGTATTTATAGGCACGACTTTGTGGTGGCTCTGTGTTACCATCTCCCTTGACCCCTGTGCCCCCACCCCTTCACCAGATGTGCACAGCCACCATCTGCCCTCTCCCAGTGGGACTGGGAATGTTCCTGCCATGTTACTAAAAGTCAGCAGGCTCCCTCACTGGCAGAGCAGCTCTGCTGGTGCATCCTGCCCTCCCACAAAGGAACACAGGACACAAAACTCAGAGCCACTCCCTGCTCAGGGATTGCATTCATGGCTGGACTCCACTGCCCTGTGGGCTGGTGCCTGCACCGTGCTGGAAGGGCTGTGGTGACAGTCTGTATTAGAAAAGGAACAGCCACATACCAGGAGCTGTATTAGTCTCCACTTGAAATAGGGTCTGTTGTTTGTGCATTTTCTTAATGTCAAAGTTTTGCTGTAAATAGCACAAATGTAAGTGAATTTTACAAGGAAACTCCGAGATGATTGTATCAGTTACATGAAGAAATAGAAGCAGAAAAGGAAGAGAAAATTAAATTCAAAGCTATATTTAAGTGTGGCAACACTAGCTTGGCCTACTTAATGAATTACTAAGTTGGAATCTCAACAGACAAGCACTTAGAGTGTTTGCTTTACAAATACGCTGTCACTCTACAATACTGTGTACTAGAATGTTGGCTGAAAGGTGACCCTGTGTTGTAAAGTATTGCCACAGTTGCCCCGTTTAGCTTTGCACTGTTTTATTTGTGCAGTTCACACATGATGACTCTGTGTGTGACAATGTTAAGAGCCAGGCCATGCCTTGCCCAGGTCGTGTCTGGGGCTGTGGCATTTCCCGAGGACAGAGGTGGGAGTTGAAAAGGCTGTGCCAGGAATGGCCTCAGGCCATGCGGGTGTTCACCAGTGCCCCACCTTGCGTGCTGGAAGTTGCACTCTCAGCGTCTGCAGCATCTGGAGATCATTCTCTCTCCTTCTAAAGGTTACCAGTGCAGCACTGAGCCCGAGTCTGTGCGTCAGAGCTGTCATTCCAAGCCATCTGCAACATGCTGCTGCTTATTTAAATGTTAACTTGTTTGCTCCTCAAGCATGCAAGAAAGAAGATAAAGATCATGGAACAAAAAAAAAAGAGCTTTACAAGGCCTTCCTTGCTCACTTCCTTCCACAGACAAGTAGGACCATCTGAGCAAAATTTTGCAGAGGGAAGAAGGCAATTAATTTCTGTTGCAGATCCTGAATTGACAGTATTTAATTGCTTTAGCTACTTTACTTTTTAACTTTTTTTTTTTTTTTTTCAGTGGTGCACTGGAAGCTTATGTTCAATCAGTGAGAACAAGAGAGGGAAAAGAGTTTGCACCAGTCTATCCCATAATGATTCAGCTGCTGCAGAAAGCCATGTCAACCCTTCAGTGATCACACCTGGACAATGTTCTCACACCTGGGAATGGATGGTAACACAGCTGGGGGCTTTGGTGCCACAAACATATTCACTGTTCATGTAAATTATCCCCAGGTACATCAGCTTTACAATGAAACGTTTACCTACTTCATGTTGGAAACTTCTGTCTTCTTGCTTTGTTACAGGAACTTACTTATACAGAAATATTATAAGGAAATTGTACAACTTTTATGTGCTGTAAGTCTGCATTTAATTGAAACATTCTTAAGCATTCCTTTTGAATTTAGAGAAGTATAAAATTAGAACTCAAATATTACAGTGTAATTGCTGAATATCTCAAATAAGGAGGCAGCTCTTTTCCTAAAGTAGAGTTTTAAACAGTTGAATGCATTTTAGCTGTATTCAGAAAATTGTACTTTTGAAACGTTTGAATCATCATTTTCCATCTAAAAATCACTAATTTTAACACAAGGAAAAATATTTATAACTAACCTAAATGCTTCTCTATTGCACTGCTATTTGCTTAGAAATAATTTATATTGATTTCAAGTCTTTTTGCCTAAACTATAATAAAGAACATTAACTATCCAATCCTGAAAATCGTATTTGAAATTCTTCACTAGCTTCCTAATGGCAAAGCATTAAAATATACTTTGGATGGGTTCATGTAAAGACTACCATGCAGAACATGCTGACTGCTGCAGGGCTGACTTCATGATTAATCTTCTTCATTTTATAAAATACACAACACCAAATTTTAATGAATTTATTTGAAATAATATACAAGAATATAGTGTGCAAAAATTTTAGGGGCAACATCATGTAGACGTGTCATAAACTGAAATTTACAGTTGTGATTCTTAAAAAACAAAACCAACGCACCGCTGTTTAGTACAGGAAAAGCCATGATTGTAAATGTTCACAGCAGAAGCAATTTAATCCTAACGCAGCTGCTCTAATTTTAGACAGTTGGAAGAGGAAAAGAAGTAAAGTGCAAGTGTTGCACATATAGTTAAGTGCAAAGTTTGCCCCCACCATAAAGATGTCTTATGGCAAAATAAAATATTGTAGAATATGTGGCAAAGACAAAACACAGAGTTATAACTATGATGGTGATGATATCAACAGCACCACTTTTCTTGAGATAATGCTATTTATTTGTTTCATCCTGTCCTGGGCCATTGCTTCCACCACAAAATGACAGCTCTCACTAGTGCCAGCTGATGCAAAAATATCTCCCTTGTGGGTACAAGTTTTCCAAGTGGCATCCCAAGCAGCAGCTCCCTTGCTACATCACACCACACCCTTCATTCCCACACCTTCTGGTAACTTGCTGGGGAAGCTGGAAGCTGATAATACACTTTGCCATTTCAGAAAATCCCAGGCCCCAGAATTGCAATTAATAATACAGTTGTGCAATACATATTAATCAGCAATAAGAATCAATGTATATAAACAGCTGTTACATATTTTAAAATTCCCCTTTTTGTACATTTTCTTTTAAAAATAAACATTTATACATATCTCCTTCGCCTCTTTCTAAAGTACTTTAGCACCACAGGATATCCATTTTCAAGCCTATATTACCTGATACATAATGAAGTTTGGAAGAAAAATAAGGCAATTTGGTTTAAAATGCTGATAGTTTTTAGCTTACTTAATGTTCTATTGTAAAAAGCAAATCTGCACTCAGATCATTTCCATGATGGTGCCAATATTTTATGGTCACACATAGTCACAACAAATTGTAAGACCTTGATCTTGCATCTTCTCGCCATCAAGCAACAGCCATTTTGTAAATACAGAGTTAACAGGAGAATTCTGGCTTAATGCTGCTGTGAGCCCTGAGAAAAGAGAAGAGAAAACCAGGTTAGTGATCACCAAGCATAGGAACAGCACTTGTTTTCAAAGACACAAGTATTTCTAATTGTTGGTCTGTTATTCAGAAGAAAACAAAAAGGCCAAGCCAGACTGTTTTGTCCCCTGATCATCAAAAGACCGTCACAACTTCTGTGTCACAGCCTGGAGCCTACTGTCATTACTGAGCAAGGTTACCAGACTGCTAACAGTTCAGTTCACTGAACCAGAACAATTATAAAGGGTATTTCACTGAGGGAATGGGTTCTACAGATCCTGTTCTCTTGGTCTGAAGACTGTAGGGACAAGGAAAATCCTACTAACAAGGCAGGGCAAAAAAACCTTACTGAGGCAAACCCATCACTACTCAGCTACACACAAACATGCCTCTGAGTTGCCTGAGGCTCACAGGTGAGCCTGTGATCTCACCATCCAAAGCTCAAAACTGCAGTAGTGAAAGAGCAGAATAAATAAATATTATTTTAACTAAACCCACACGGAAATGTAACAGAAGCTGTCACTGTTGATTAAAATAGAATGCAGTGAACAGAAAAACAGCTTGTTCCTAGCAGCTGGGATTTGGTGGAACCTTCTGCAATAAGGGACTGGAAACTGCACAAAGTATGTGCAGCAGAAAGAAACAACTCAGTGTTGGAGCATTTCTTATTCAGTCTTAAGGCAACACTTGCATATGCTCTTGAGAAAGAAGCCTCATTTACACATCAAAGGAAAAGGGGTAACTTGAGGATGAAATCTTACACCACATGGAGGGATGGTTTCACCAACCACCTAGATGAAGTCCACATCACCCTTCAAGCTCCTACCCAGCCATAAAATGAAAGAAATTGGCAAGCACTCTGTGCACTTCAGTGGATCTTTCCTTCCAATCTACTCTTCTAGTTGAACAAGCAGAATCTCCTGTTTTTGATGTCTGCCTTACATGATGTTTCAGCTTTAAAGCCCTTCTCTTAATACATCCACACATTCTCTTAAAGCCCTTTCTTAATACATCCACACTAACTAATACATTGCTGCAGACTCTTAGATTGATGGCTTTCTACAAAGTGGAAAACAATTTCTTTTCCTACAGAAGTAGTATTATCTACTGCATTTATTTTACAACTGAATAGAGTAATAAATGAAAGGGATTAATGGTGAAAAACATTTTGCTTCTTCAATATTTTCATATATGCTGATATAAATTATAAGTAAGAAAACTAGAAAAAGGTAAAGAAAAAGCTTTCATGGAAGATAAAAAAAGTTTAGGTGCAATCTTAGGAACTCACTTCAAAGAGAAAGACCACGTGCCTTTCCTTTGCATTTCACAAGCACACTAACTTACAGTACAACAGAATCCACAGAACTCTCATAAAATATTCAGACAGACTCTCTCCTGATCTGTCTCCTGCCAAACTGCCAAAAACAGGTTACAGAACACAGGTGAGTAAATGAAGATTTCAGCTAGTAAGAAAGTATCTTCTGAACAAAACACACTGTAGCCACACATCTGAACACACAATGAAAAAGACTGCTTCACAAACATACAGAATTTGTTCGTTTTCTTTTCCAACAGTCAGGATTTAAACGCTTCTGCTCCTCTGCCAAGGCCTTGGCTTCTAGTGTGTACATCCTTCTTTCCTCATTTTTCATTTTCTTCCACCTGTCGCCAAGTATCACACTTATGGCTCTGCAAGATAAATGTTTACAGTTACAGTCAGGACACTGCTAAGTAATACCGGGGGTTTTTTGTTTTATTCTGAGCACTTTAAAAAAGATGCGAGTTAAATGTGGAATTAACACACAAGGAAGAAGTCAGCTGTATCATAAATTTTTAGTGATCATATTTGTGATTATCTTCTCATAGTTCTTTTAATAGTTAAACAGCTGAGACATCTGTGTTAGCTGAGCATGGGTCAATGCACATTTTAACATTTCAATGAGTGTACATACAGCAACTGGCATAAACCAGCAAATAGAGATGTTACAAAAACCACCACCAAATGGTAACTCGTATTTGTTTTGCTCTACTTTCATACTAGAAGATCATATGACAGATTTGCTGAAAATATGTTCTCTAATAATTAGAGCAATGAACTGAATATGACCTCAGCCAAATATTTGATTAACTGCAAGTTCCCATGTCTATTTAATCAATATGTGTAGCTTCCTCCACCTTTAATCCATTCTGGGTGGAACATACTGATAAGTTCCCATTCCTGTGCAAATGGAACCATTTGTTCTAACACATCTATCACCATTTCCAGAAGCTGAATTAATTCCTCTCCTTACAAACTCTAGGTTTTTTGACAACACTTCCCTGTTCTATCCTGCCATATTGCTTAACTGCACTCCCAAATGTTGGATCAATATCCCATTAAAGCTTTAACTCCATCTTTCAGCTGAATGAAAATCTCTAAACAACAGCTCTTTTATCAATGACTATTAAACCTACCAAGTGCTTTGTACACTTTGGCTTCAGAGTACAGCAATGAGAGTTCTGTGACTGGCTCTAAGGAAAAGGTGGACACAACTAAGTCCTTTTCTTTCTCCTGTTAATAAAGCTTCTTGCTGGCATTGAAGATATTCAAACAGAATCAAGACAATTAGAGTCTGATCAACTATTTCCGTAACATGTCCCACAGCAATTCTGAAGGCTGTTCTGCACCACAGCAAAAAAATGGATTTGTCTCCTGCAAGGCCGTGTGGTGCCATTCAGGTTTCCCTGAGCTGCAGAGCACTCAGGAAACACATCCCAAAGTGCCCAGACAGCCCTTGAGCCTGCACTGCACATGCTGTTGGTGACTTTTTAGAGCAAACTCCTCCAGGGGACACCACATCCCATTGCCATCAAATCCATTTATTTGCACAGCCTCTTTGGCAATGTAATTTCTGTTTTTCTATCCAAACAGAGAAACAGTACCTTTGGTCTGTCATCAGAAGCAAACATAACCAGTTTAATTAGTAGTAGTAATTTTTCATCTTTTGACAGTATCCAGAGGCATATCACCAGAAACCTGTCTGCTCTGGGTCACCAGCTTGTACTGGATCACTCACAGCCTCAGGAAAGAACACAGTGACCCAGAGAGAGCAGGTCTGCTGTAAAAGCCATTGCCATCCTAAATAAAAATGCACCATTAAATCTTTTAAACTAAAATATGATTTCCCTCATCTCTAGAAGGTCCACTACTCAAAGTACTTCTGACCACACAACCAAGTTCCAGTTCCAGTGTTACAGTGAAGAGTATCTAGAAAACAAACAAGTGCAGTCCTAACCAGTTTTTCAAACATGATCTTGCAGTCCATTTAAGTATCATGTGACTCTCGATGTTGTGCTTTGAATGTTTACAAGCTTACTATCTTGCTGATATGCCTTGAGCTGCTTTGTCTCAGAAAAGACTGTTTAACTCAAAACACCTTAAGTTCTGTACTTTCTTACTCCTGTAAGGAAATAACAGCAGCATATGTAAGAATTCCACTGTACAGAAGTGGCTACTATGTTGTAAGATCCACACAGTAATCTGAAAATGACACAAACCTACATTTAAAAAACATGAGAGTTCCTCCCAGCAGCTAAATTAATGAATGCCTCAGCAACAGTTGAGTGACAGTAGCTGAATGCCTGTATCAGTTATCACTAATGCATTTCTGCCATCCTGTGTTTTAGGGATGCCATGGAACTGCACCCAAATGCACTGCCTTCCAAGCAGGACAGTGAGCAGTGCATTTTGAACTGTACTTGTAACTTTGTCATCTCTTTCCTTCAAAGTAAACCTGCTCACTGTCCTGCTTGCTCACTGAAATATTCAATTCATTTTCACATCCATGCAGCCACAGCTCCAGTTCACTGCATCCATGTGAAATCAGCATTTTCAACTAAATATATAACCATCATAAACTTTCCTGGCTGACATTCTGTTCCATTTCTCATTGATAGTTGCAATGAGTGTGAAGGCAGCAGATCTGCTTCACTGAACTTACTATAAACATTACACAACATCGTCAGGACACACAAGACTGGCTGGGATTTGTCTTGCAGGATTTTATATTTCAGCATCAGTTACAACCTCCTTATTAGAAAAATATAAAACAGTTGCACCCATTTCAAAGCCCTGCCAACTTTAATTTTTACCAGATTTAGTTCTAGAATATTTATGTCACAATGTAATTTTTACAGTAACAGTTTTTATAAAATTACATACAGTAAAAAAACTGATTGTAAGATCAGTCTATGTTCATGTGTTTTGGTTTCTATTTATATCTGCACAATTAATGCCAAATATTACTTAAAAGATATGTAATGGAAATCTTAATAAAAAATGTTCAGAAGCAAACATGCTAGAGATTAAGAACAAAAGAACAAACTAACATAATCTGTCCCCCATACAACTCTGCCTGCAAGTTTCAACAGATTGTTGAACGTCTTCAGGGCAAGCAGAATTTGGCAATGTGCTGTCTGATTATGATCCTTGAGATATCCTAACTTATCAGTTAGCCACTCTTCAACAGGATATACAGACTAAAAATAAACGTTTGTAGCTTCATGACCAATTTGCAGTATGTCAAGACTTAATTAGAAGAACCAGAAACTCCCTTTTTTCCATTACAGCACACAAGCAGAGCACCTCATCACTGTAAACAACAATGGTTCTGTATTTGTGCCTCTGCCAGTGCACACATATACATGTATAACTTGCTTTACCCCAATGTTTTTCATTGGTAAGTTTGCCAAAAATGGTTTGTATCAAGTTCACTGAGTACTGTAAATGTTCCCAGTCCACTCATAAAGCACCTTTTATGTTAACATCTTTCAAAACTTCTTCTTAAATCTGTACACACATTTTATTTCAAATGCAATATTTAGGCTATTTAAATTCAAATGTGGGACACAGATATTCTTCTAACTCACCAGTAATAGCAAAACCATAGTTTGTATCATTACCTGTTGTCTTTCCCTGGATACATCTGAGTGTATTCAACTCTGTATTTTTTGGCAAAAAGCATGAAGGCATTCATTGGTCTTTTGCACTTGTTTGGAGAAGTGGCACTCACAGTACTTGCAGTCCCTGAGCTGTGGCTTTTGCCAGCTTTGCTGTACAAAGGATTGGAGGAAAGATGTGACGATGCAGCAGAGGCACAGTTTTTACTACTGCAGTCTGATCTCTCAGCATCTTGATTGTTTGATCCCCCACAGGACAGCGAAGCGCGACGCTGGCGAGCCATGCTGCTGAGCACATACACTGCAGAGGAGTCCATCGGGGTAAAGTCATAACTACAAGGAAAAGACAGATCATCAAGACATCGAGTCATTTTCATGTAAAATCCCTAAATATCTGCTCACTCTTCAATTTTACTACATTTCTAGCATTTTGCCTTCTTTAACGTGGCCTAATGATTTATGCTTGATGTGGACGTCAGTGTGAAAAAAAAAAAGCTACAAGACTCTGGCAGGTAAGTTAGTATCTTCTTTAATATGATGAAGACTGCAGCTTTACTTGTCTTGCTGTGTACTTTTCTCAGCTATGTATCAGTTAACTATACAATGTCTTCAAACTTCATCATCTTTTTAAACACATTTTTTTCTTTGTGCTTCTGTCCTTACCATAAATGAAACCTGATCAGTACAAAAAAAATGCAATCACTTACAAATATATACTAACAGCAAATATGAAACCACTACATTGAAATAAATTCTATTATATTTACTGCCATACAAATAACTTCTCTAGGCAGTTGAATACACATTATTTTACACACAGACCTTCCAGTGAGATTAAAACCCTGCACAGAGCCCCTTGATGTTGTGCTGTTTGATGCTGCGCTGACAAACGTCTGCCCTCTAGTGACAAAACCGCGACATTCCTCCTCAAGGTATTGGAACAGCTTAGATGACTTGTTTCCATAAAATTCAGACCTCCAAATACGACAAACTCTTGCAATTTTCAGCTGTCCAACAACTACAATTAACCTCTAATCACTAAAGAAGTCGTTCAACTCCACAGACTATCTGTTACCATCTCCAGGTGGGAAAAACACTCTTGGGAAGGGGTTACTCAATCATGAATCTAAACCATGAAGTTGTTACCACGAGAGAAACACAGAACATATATTTGCTAAGGTTCCTCTTACCTACTGCTCAGTGTGGCTATAGCTGCATGATTTATGGCCAAAATAAGGATTTTGAAGAGCTTTTTTGTGAACACCAAGTAGAACTACTAGCAAGGAAATACTGCATGTGGCAGTCCAGCCCCTCTGCTAAGGCAGCTCCTCCCATGGGACAGAACCATGCAGAGTGAGCCCTACGAGTGGCCTCCACCATTCCTCAGGAAAGTACAGAGCAGCAAAGAAGAGACAGTGCTGACCATCTTGCAGGCTATCACAAGATAAGGAGAAAGCATCTCTCTGTTCTACAATAGACCAGCACCCTTCCTATTCCTAATCTCCTTCCCATAACACAGAAACAAAATTTTGTTTTTAATTCTTCTGTCCTGTTATCACAGCTGCAGCTTCTGCATGCTCCTTTCTCACTCACTCCCTTCTGCCCAGAAAGACAAGGAATTTGAAGTACAAGGCAGTATTCAGCTGGGCTGGAAATTAGTAAGGATCCAGAAATCCAGATTTTTCAGTGAGATGCATGATGCTAACAGCTCTCTATATATGCAGTTCAGGATAGAGTTAAGAAAAACACGCAGACAGCAAATGAGTGCAGCCAAGCAATCTGAACTTGCTCCATGCCAGACTGAAGTCATACAAGAGCTCCCAGGGCTTGAACTGCAAAGAGCATCTTAAATTCCCTTTTTTCTGTTGTAAAAAACCAAAGTGCAACTGGATTAAAAACAGATGCTAAAAAAGCACTGACATCATAGGAAAAGATGGATTTTACTAAAACTTAAAATCTCAAAATAGTATAAAAAAATCTTTACTATCTTCTTATACTCTTAGAGTAATTTATGTTGAACAGGAACTTCTGAAGGTTATCTGGTTGAAGTTCTAACTCAGGCAAACCCCACAGTGAATCAATCAAACTCTGACGTTAGGTAATTTTGATCTAATATAAAAGAATGCCAAAAAACAAAATACACAAAAATAATAAGAACTAATTATGAACATATTGTATTCTAAAGCCATTGCACATGCATTTACCACTAAGAAACTACTCAGATAATTCAAATACACTGTTGCATATGAAGCATGAGATAACAGCTGGCAGACATACTATTGTCAGAAAATTGCACTGGCTTTTTCAAACATAATCCTCTTTACCTGGAGAATTTATAAAAGCAATATATATAATTTTACTGCTTTATCTAATCTGCATTAAAGTATCATAAAAAGAGGCTAAAAAGTTATTTCACTCCAAGGCACTACTTTGCAGTTTAGCAGAGCATGTAATTACACAGCTTTCCTAGTACTGAGTATTCATTTTTCCTTATAATTTATCTTGTATTACCAAAACTATTCTGTCTTTCCTCTATATAATGCTTCAAATTCTTCCAGACTTAAGGTGCCTACTCATTAAATACAAGAACCACTGAGGCCACTTTATCCAAAAATTACCTTTTAAATGTATCAAAAACACCTGAATCATCAAAGTTAATGGCATCAGGGTGTCCAGGAGGTAGACACAGATCTCCAAGATGCATTTCACAGCATGGAATGCCATGCTGTACCACAGTCAAGCTTGGATAAAAAGATGACCAACCTGAAGTGGTAAAGAGTTAAATTAGACAAACGGCCAGACAATCTCTCCAGTTCTTCATTGGAGCAATCCTATATCTTGAAATTACATAATTTTATTAAATTGTTCTGATGTAGTTTCTTTCACTCAAAATAAAAATCAGAAACTCTTACTTAGGGAATTCTTACTGCAAGCAGTTCATTTTTATCTTAAATAAAATCTCACTCTAGCAAAAAAGGAATCAAATCCTGGAGACTTACCATCAGAAGCTCCATTTTGAGCAAGATAAAAGCCTCCCTTATTTGCAGTTTTCCTGTCTCCCCCCACCCCAGTTTTTCTGCTTTCCAGAGCTCCACTGATATATTCAATGAAATCTTTCCTTAAGAGATAGGCAGTCTTCCTGGAGCTTCATGGCTTTACAGGGTTGGGGTTTTTTTTTGGTTCATACTCTGGATTTCTTTACAAAGAAAGTAAATTGTTTCTACACCACGACTTTTATCACTTTCTTGAACAGTATGGGATGCCAACAAAATCTGCAATCACTTTCTGAGAATATTTGAATATGCAACCAAGTGTACTTGAGGTATTTCATACCTTTATTTTTAACATAAAATGGATGATCGAGTCTGCATTCTACGGTAAGCAAGCCATCCTCCACTGTGCCAGGATCAAAAGTCAGCTTCAGCACTGACTCACCACAGGAAATGCTTTCTTCATGAGAAATCAACTTCAAACCATTGGAACCATAGTCCTGTTAACACACATACAGTTCAAAAAATTTTCCCCAAGGAAAGCATATACCTGAAGAGCAAGACATACCAAGCATATACCAAGAAGAGCATATACTCTAGGTGTATACTCATCATCATACATTGTATTAAAAATAATAATATTTTAATTTGTGTTTCTATCTTGCTAGAAATTAATTAAGAAAGCATAACATTCAAAACATACATAAATTAATTCAATTCAAGTGCTTTTCTGTGAGATACACAAACAGCAGTAATCAGCTCTAAACAACATTAACGTTAACCTGTTTTCCTGAGACAGTAATTACAGGCACAGGAGTAACATAAGAAACTAAGTATTTGCTACAGGTATTGCAGTGAATTTATTAGAACTAACAGCTACCTTGTAAGGACTGACTGGGAGATTTTCCTCTTTTCCACAGCTTTCAGATTTTGCAAACTCTTCAACGTCCTGCCATTCTTTATTGCGTCCTTTATGAAAGCACAAACGAGAGCCTAACATATTTTCAAGGAAAACAGAACGTTACTGTTAGGTGAAAAAGTCTGTGTTACAAGAGAAAAGACAAGATAAAACAAATACTTATTTCATGACACACTTTATTTTACCTTTTAGAAAACAATGCCAGACAGTTGAGGGCCAGGAATGGCACCATCCTAAATCATCATCATCTGAAAGTGATGACATGCAGAAAATGCCAGATTCTGATTCACTATTTGCCTATTAAAAAAAAAAGCAAAATGGTGTTGGTTTTTTACTGCAGAGTATTTTAGGGCTGGTCTTACATGTCTTAAGACAGTCACTGGTTTATACTTGTGGCATTATTTTGCCTTAAATACTCATAGGAATGTGACATGAAGACAAAGATTAAAGGAATGCAGTAAATGTGAATGGATTGCTTTCATCTCCTTTTCTGAGATGCATGCTGACATTTTTGGGTTTCATTCTCTGAGATTCATTTCATCCCTAGAGATTATCTTATGCTCATGTGTAAGCATTTTACACCTCATCATTCCTTGGTCATATACAAAATCATTTAAAGCACATTACTCTATGGTCCAGTTACTGTAAAACTGTAGGCTCAAGGCAGTTGTAGATAAATCACTGGAGAAAATTCACTGTTGTTACCAGACAAATTTCAGATACAAATAATATATGGGAAAAGGAGACACAGGACTGACAGTTTTTGCGCATCTCAAAGGAGAGGGATCCATATTTCCTTTTGAGGCATCAAACAAGATAACAGTTTTTTAAAGCTTGCTGTAGAGGGAATCACAATAGAAGCAGAGCTTTCTTAAAAGTCACAAAAATGATGAAGTAGCACTACAAGCCTACCCTGTGTGGTAAAAAGAAAAGTAGCAGAAAATCTAGTTTAAATAGCAACTGTTTTAACACTAAACAGATATTTTTAACTGGTTTTCCTGGTCAAAAAACTTAACCCATTACTCACATGTTTATTTTAAAATGTTTCAGAACAACTCACCCTTTCATGTCTGACTGGTGTTTCATCCACATCATTCTTGGAGAAGTTAGGATCATTGTTTGAAGATCCTGGTGGAGGACGTGCATAGGAATGTAAACTTTTGCTTGTTGCTATTATGCGAACAGGAGATGATCTACAACAGAAACACATATTTTAAAATATCTCAGATTAAGACAACATGAGACTTTGCTGCCACTACTCTAAAATGCTTTTATTGCAAATATTTCCATTTGCATGACCTGAACACCAAACAAACCTCCCACACACCAGTATTTCAATGGGATGATTAAAGGGCACAAGCTCAGGCAGAGAACACTCAGCATAACTCCTGCACAGGTTCTATACAGCACCCAAATGACAGCAGTACTTCCACTGTGCCATCTCCTTAGCACAGTGATGAAGTTTTTACAAATATCATGAAGCAAATACCCTGCTCTTAAGAGAATATAAAGGCATCTGCTCTGTCCAAATGATTAAATCTCAACTGCATTACTATTAACAGTATTGCATTGAGTTTTCTGATTATAAACCAAGAAAAGCCATACAATAAAAAGTGAAGCCCAGAAATTTCCAAGATTCCACACTTGCTGCTCACAACCTGAGAGATCACAAACCTGAGATAGTTATCACTAAAATACACATTGCATTAGATTTCCAACTAGCTATTAAAAAAAAAATCTGAAATCTGTGCACTAGAAAGCTTTAAGAATTTAATATAGGAAATTCCTCTTAGTTTTTATTTGCTGCTTCACATGAGGTAAATGTCCATAATTTCTGAGCCTGCTGTGGATAGGCAATGTCTTTATGTCATTCATGGCTGGAAACTAAGCAGCTTTTGCACCAGGCTCTGAGATGAGTTCTGTGCATATTTTCACAGAACAAATAAACAGACCAAAAGACAGGGCTCCAATTCAATGTCAGAGGGTGTAAAGAGTGAAGAAAATATTTTGGAGACAGGATTATAAATCAGTACAGTTCAAAACTGAAGTGAGTGTCAGTACCTGTTATAAAATGCACATTGCATCAAAGGACTCTGAGGACTTGTAGCTATATTTGCCAATTCTGTCAACCAGTTCACTCCATTCTCACAAGAATAAGCATTTTCTGGATTGCTGTTTGAGGTATGTTGGCTCCATGAAGGCCTTGAACATTCCTGATGTGAAACATCAGCACCAAGCTGAAAAAGTGCAGGTGGGGTAGAATCTGTCTGCACAGCCTGTAATTCAGGAAGATCATCTACAAACAAATACACAAATTACCACAATTATACTCAATTCTTTGATGTCTACTTAATTTGTCTACTCAAATCTTGCAAATTTGGTGAAAAAAAGGAACCACAATAAAGTAGTTTTATTTTCTCATTTCACATTTACCAACATTTCACAAACCCTATTCAAAAAAATGGCCACAGAAATAGTAACATCTCTAGTCAATTATATATTCACACAAGAAATTTAAGAAAAAATTAGGCAACTAGATAAAAAAGTAGTTCTGATTTTAAAGTTTTTACTAGATTGCCCAGTTTACATAGAACTATACTGCAGTATTATTCAAACCTGCTTCACTAAAATACTAAAACATTCCACAAAAGACAACTAAATTAATCTCTCCTTGAAGGTATGACACTAAAAAATTCAACATCAGACTGTGTTCAAGGTAAAAGGTTTCCACCAGGGAACTAGAGTTAAATAACTCCAATTAAATAAATAATGAGGGCTGGGTATACAGCCTAGTAGGGTGAATTCCTATCAATAATATACACAATATACAATAGTTTCCTATCCTATACATAGTAACAGAAAAGACCCCAGCTTGTGGAGAGAACTCTGTGCTATGTGCTGTCATGTATCTAAGTATCATTATTCTTAATCACTCCATAACTTCAATTAAATGCCTTAATATTTCACAGATTATACTCCTACTTCTTAAAGCATATGCTGTTTTTCTCCAGCATATAAGAACTGAAGTAATGTACCTGTATCCCAGAATCTTTATTTGCAGCAGATCTTAAACAATATGATTTCCCTTTAGGAGGAGCTCTTGAGCTTTCTGTTTATTTTGCTTGTGCCAAAAAAACCCCTGCTCCTCTGGGGATTAGAAGCAGAAATTTGTGGCTCTGAGTTCAAGAAAACATTTGAGTCAACAGGCCAGTGTGTCAGAACTGGAAATGGGTTAAAGGGAAAACTGACTGCAAAGACCTTCAGATGTCACAATTCCCTGCCCTCCTCAAGTTAAAAATCAGCATCAGCTTCCATTAATTTCAGTATAGGAAATCTAACAAACTTCAGAATTCAGTTTCCTCTGAAAAAATCATGCTATTTACCAAGTTCCATGTGCTCATCACAGGATGCATATCCAGGAGAAGAGGGCAGGTTTTCATTACATTTCAGCAACTCCAGTGACTCGTTCATCCCTGAAGTTCTCTTGTCCACTACCAGAAGGAGTTTCTGAACTGCATTAGGCATTTGATTTGTCTTCACTTCCCACACCATGTTAGGATGCTCCAAAGTATCTGACTTTAGAAAGACAGAGGTTAGAAATTTGTATACATGTGAACTGTTTTAAGTTGCATCTGATATACTACTGCATTACCAGGGCCCTAAATCCTCATTAGTCTGTTGACTATCACAGCATATTTTAGGGGTGTCTAGACATGATCTTGTACAATCCTTACAGAAAACAGAGCTAACTCTGAAGTCAAGAGGCTGCCTGGGGCCCTGGCCATTTGAGTTTCTAGTATCTTGAAGGATGGAGACTCCCTGGCACTGTCCCTGTTCCAGTAACCATTCTTGCTGTGAAGAAGCTGTTCCTTATGCAGGTTTGAACATCCCACAGCCTGTGCCCACTGCCTTCAAGAGTCTGGAGTTACCTCCTCAACCACCACTCAAGCAAAGATAAACAACATTCACCTGGTACCCTAAGACACTCAGCCCATCACAAAAGGCAATTAGATGGGCAGACAAGATTTGATTTTGGCTAATCTGTCCTGGCTATTCCCAGACAACTTCTTGCCTTACAAAGAGGATGGACATAGCTATCAGAAGAATTTGCCCTATAAAATACCTGAAGGCTAAGGCAGACCAGCTTGTAGCTTCCCCACATCCTCCTTGAATCCTGGTGTGACATTTTTTTCTTCCAATTATCGGGAGCCATCCTGCCTCCAAATCCACTGCTTTTTGGATACCATCCTCACAATATGTCCCCACTTACTGCAAGGGGCTTGGAACTAAGTCCCTTCAAACCCAAAATATTCTGTCATCCATGACTGGTACTGGCCTGGAGGGATCTCATCTGGTGCCACTGCCTTGTGCACAGATGTCTCACAGAACCAGCCTGCCCCTCACTTGCCCCATTTCTAACACAAAGAAGTGTCTTGCTCTCTTGGAGACAAGTTGCTACACCCAGGGACTTGAGGAACCTGGGAACAGGCCTGGAAAATGAAGATCAAAGCAAAAATGCTGTCCTCAACCTTGTGAGATCAGGTCTCCTCTGCCATTTAGAATCAGACCCACATTTTCCCTGGTTGCCCTTTCAGCACTGGTGGCTCTGCAGGACCCTTTTCCACTGCCCTTCCCATCTCTGGCCTCCAGGAAGAGTCTCAAACACACTGGACTCCTAACATCCTTAGCTGTGTCACAAATGGAAAGATAAAGAAGCCTCTACTGAAAGACCTCACTTCAGTTTCATTTCCCCAAATCCTAGTAATGTAATGTTTATACCAAATCCACTATTTTAAATCATCTTCAGCAGAGAACTGTGTGCTTATTTTACTAAATTGCTGTCTCTAAAAGCTGTAAACTGTAAACAATGTTATCCAATATTTAGTAATTTGGTTATCTACTTTTTTTTTCTCAGACAAGGATGAATTAAAGCTACCATAACATGATTACCTTGTACTTTAATGAAGTGTCCTTGAAAAATAATCATGAGTCTCTCACGAAAGAGCAGAAAACACAACTTAGTAAGAAAGAAAACCTGAAAAATCTACCACATGCATGGTAAAATGGGTAAGCTACATCAGAAAAATATCAACAATAGCTGAAAAAAGTATAATATTTTGTATCATAAAATGAATGGCTTGGAAGGGACCTCTGGAGGTCATCTAGGCCAGGCCCCTCCACTGCCAAAGCAGATTCACCTACAGCAGGTTACACAGGACCATGGCCAGGAGGGTTTTGACTGGAAAATTTCTACCCTTCTGATCTCCAAATCTTTCAAATATATGCAAAACTTATATAAATTTGCACACTAAACATAAAAAGATGCTTGATTCTACTCAAATGGCACTACTACAAAGCCACATCAACTTATTCTGATTTTAAGGTGGGGAAAAAAGGGCACAGAAACAGGAATACACAACTCAAACTATCAGTGACATTATTTTCACCTCCAAAAAACACCTTTAACACAATTTATACCCCTGTCACCCGTGAGGGACAGTAAAATTATGGAACACCACAAGAGCAGATAGCTCAATTAGTTCTGAACAGAAAAACCAGACTTCAGTAACACAGGTCAGGACCTTGAAGATTATCTCCAACTAATCAACTCTGAAGAGCCACTCCTTGTTTTTCTGGCTTATCTACGTCTTTCCTTTCCTTCTTTCTGCCCTGTTTGGGTTTTCTTCCTCTATTTTTTCCTCTCTTCCCATTTTCCTGCCAAAGTGAAGAAGGAAACTTATTTCTAGAATGTTACCTTCTCCTTCCTTCCTGCCAGGTGCCAAGACTTAACAATAAGTGTCCTGGTATCCCAACACTCTGAAGGTCAGAGATAAGGTACCGATACAAAATGCTAGTCTGACAAGAAAGATACTTATTTGAGAAATGAATCATTCCTCCAAGTCACAAGAATTTCTCTAAACCAAAGCCATCTGTGTACAAAAGCCAAAAAATCCTCTAACAAATGAATTGCAAAAAAATTGAAAGAGAATTACAAAGAAAAACAAACGAAGTGTGCCCAACTTTACTTTTCAATTTTTTATGTTCTATTTGATTAAAGCCTGCTTTGGACATCACATCCTTCTCCTCAGCCTTTCAATGGTTTGAACATGAAGGGGACTGGTCATTAATTAGCTTGTAAAGACTTTTTAAATTCAACTTTTGTTGAAAATTTGTTGTGTCAGATGTTGTATAGAACCAGGCTTCACAGGACTGTAATTACTGCAGCTGTCTTTGGAGGCTAAATAACATTATTATTTTCTGCTTTAAAGCAAGTTAATTTGTCAGGCTGAAACAAATGGCACTACTAACAAAGACTTTATTAATTGGATCGTGTCTATTTCTGAGGGACAAAAAAAAAATTTGGGAGAAAAGTAAACAAAGACTGTGGCTGTGAAAGGGTTCAGCAGGAACTGGGCAGCATCCACCCAAACCGCACTGCGCAGGAATGCCTGGGTGGAAGTGCTTCCCGTGGCTTTTTTCCTTCTGCTCTTTGCCTTTCTTGCCCCAACCTACTGACTAAGTTTCAGGCCAGACCTACGCCTGAGCAATAAGCTGGACGGAGTTTAATTTGGAGAACAGCTTCTCCAAGCAAAACACAACATACTGGCAAGACTGGATCTCCACCAGGGACTTTTCCTGGCGCAGCTGCTTTGATCAGGAATCCTCGCTGCACATCCCGGGCCGTGCCAGAGAGCGCAGCCCAGGCAGAGCGTGATTCACCATGTTTTCGAAGCCCGGGCGGCCCGTTCGGTGGCGCAGGGCGGGTCGCGCTGTCCCGCCGCCCCAGCCCCGCCGCGGGTCCATGGGGACGGGGCTGGAGGGCGGCTCGGGGCCGGCGGAGCCCCGGGTGAGCCCGGGATGAGCTCTGGAGGAGCGCCGGGCTGAGCCCCCCGCGGGCTCCCCTCACAAACACCCCCGGGCTCCCCCGCCCGTCACGTGACCTTGTTTACACCCACGGCCGCACGGCGCAGGCGCGCTCGGCCCCATTCATTCGAACTGCGTAACACCGGCCCGGGGGGGCCCCCGCGCCCCGGCCCCGCTCCCCCCGCGGGGTCACCGCACCCACGGGCACCCCGAACGCTCCCCGTGCCGCACAGCCGCTGCTGCCGCTGCGGGCGCGGCGCCCTGGCCCTGACAGACCGCCGCGGACAGCCGCTCCCCGGGGAAAACAAGGGAGGGACACCCCGTCTATTCCGCTTGTTTTCGTAGTTTGAAGGGGCCCGAAGAGGGCCGGCACACCCCGTGAGTTCCAGCCCAGCGGTGCGGGAGGCTGGCGGTTCCGCGAGGCCGGTCAGGGAAGGCGCACAGTAAACAATGTCCGAGGTTGCTGTCGCCGTCAAAAGACATGACCCAGCGGCCCCTCAGCTCAGCCTGCGGCCGCTACCACAACTCTCCGACCTTGTGGACCCGTCCCATCCCCCGCCAGAGCCTGGCAGCCCCCAAAAGCGGCAGCTCGAAACTTTGTAGCACTTACCGAACCCGTCGCCATTACCGAGCTCCCCTCGGCTGCCCCCCCCGCCCCGTCCTCTTGGCGGGTCCCGCCCCCTACCGGAGCTGCTCGGGCACTGAGTAGCCAGAGTCAACGTTGCTCAATTCGCGGCCGCATTCTATTGGCTGACTGGCCTGCCTGTCAGGACTCCGCCCGGAGGGCGGGCATGTTTTGACTCTCCTGCACAGCGGATTGCACCGCGCCGCACATCAATCACCCCCATGCAGCGCGCCGATTGGCCGAAGCCTCCGCCAGCTCGCCCAGAAGCATTCTGGGAGCTGTAGTCGCCAGCGCCGCCATCGCCTGCCCACGGCTCCGCGATAAGACGACAGCCCCCAGGATGCCCCGCGCGGGCCGGCGATAGTAAACAAGCGGCGCGGGACACGTGTACCCGGCCCGCGCTGCCCCCCGCGCCCCCGGCCCGGCCCGGCCCCGCTCCGCTCCCCAGCAGCGCCCTGCGAGCGGGCCCGCCCCGGCCGCCGAACGGCGGCGGGCAAAGAGGCTGCCAAAGGTCAGGGAGTGAGTCAGCAGCTGCGCTCGGCCTCCGCTCCGGCCGCGTCACTCGCCTCTTTCATTGGAAAGGCACTGCTGGGAACTTAGGCCCGAAATACAAGTCGGGGTGGGGAGGAGAAAATAAATTCAATCCATGCAGGTTTATCAGTCCAGTAATGTTTCCCAGACAGTACAATACATTTATTGCCAAAATAACAGTGTGGTTTGGTTAAACATTAATGCTAAGACATTTTCCCACTTACCAGTAACTCCAGAAGATCAGAGAGACAAGACTGCTCTGGAGACCACATCTTCATCACAAAATAGATTAATTAACATTCATGTTGTAATACAAAGTAAGTACACACATAATTCAGAAAGAAACAACATTTTAGAAACTGATGGACAGTTAAAGTATTTTGCAACTGTTGGGATTTTTCCCAACAAATGCACTTCTTACTTATCCCACTGTCAACATCATTCCAGAAATGAGAATGTGTCTCAAGTCCTGTCTCAGAACCTTTGCTATAATTCGGTATCTGCGACATTTCTGCTTTTCAGGCATGCTAACATAGCTGTGCATGACAATGAAAAAAAAATTTAAAAAAGTTAACACAAATTAAACAGAGATGGTTCCCTGTTTGGTTAGTGGCCACTAGAGGGAATGCTGGATTGTTGTTCCCACAAGCGTGCAAGGCCTACAAAGGTAACACAATTAAAAAGTTAAAAAGAAGATCATACCATAATTGTACTTGGCATCACAACACAGTCTGCAGATGTCATTGGCACATCTGTTTGAGATTTGCCTTTTCCACGAAATAATAGTTTGCCTGTTAGCAAAGTCATTGCCATCTGTAGGCACTGTTTGAAGACAGATGTTACTCTGAAAAACACACAGTATCTTCTGCAGTGTGAACTGGAGACTATTTTTTTCTTTTAAAGCTTAGCTTTAAAAGGAAGTAGGAAAGCCAACCCCGTGGAATTTAACTCAAAATCTTCTGTGCTTAGTGACTTCTACATATCATTGCCCAAATCAAAAATAATATTTAAATAAGTACCTTGAGGAAAATAATCTTAAAAGTAATAGTGAAATTCAACTATTAAGTGACTAGACAGTTTATTATATCAGCTGTCTGCCCCACATCCCACAAGCACACATTTTCCCTATATTTACAATTCAGGCTTTTTCTAAATAACTGATAAATCTTTATATAATAAAGCTTTCATGGCATCTCCTCTCTAAAATGCATTCTTTTAATGAATAGAAAACTGGTAAACCAGGAACCATCTTTTTTACACCACTCCACAGTAAAATTAATTTTAAAGCTGTTTTTCTTCCCCTTCTCTTTTGATCTCTTTTACACATCTAAACAGCCTTTAGGCTCTTTGGAGAGACATCTGAGGTTCTTGGGCTTTTAATGAGTTTCAGTGCAGACCCTGCACTGGCAGATTGAGGTGGGGCAGAAGACCTGGCCATGCAGATGTCTCCACTCTGCAAACTGCCTTCTGTGCCTTGCAAGGGAAAACTCACAACGTGCTCTTCTGAAAGCTCCCTCTGTGTGGAAGACAGAATTGGCAGAGGCTGAATCAAGGAGCTACAGAAGGTACAAAACCCTGTCTCAAGTCCCATCTTTTTTCAGAAGAAGTCTGTTGGCCTAAAGGATATGAATAATCTTATGGAGCACAGTTCCACCCTGCTATGTGCTTTTTGAACCCAAAACAAAATAGCTTCACTGCTATGTACTGTGAAGATTCATAGTTCTCTACTTCATGCATGAATGTTAAACATGAGGTCTGGTCCTCTGAGATCCACTGGCCCAGATTCCAGACACAGGTCTAGACAAGTAAACACCATTGCTGAATTAGAGCCTCAGTATCAGACTGGAATCCATGACATACCCAGAAAGCACGAAAATATGAATCCTTCCTAGGACTGAGATTAAAATCTTGTAAATATGAATGTCTGAACTGTTTTGAAATGCTAAAAAGAGATGTAACAGCTTTCTTGTTTTCAAATCTACCTTTCCTTTGCATACATTAAGTTAGCATTTACTCAATGAGGATGTAGGGAAAATAAGTAAAGGGACAGGTAGTCTATGCAGAAGATGACAGCAAGACACACAAAACTAGCAAAGTTTATTCACTAACCCCATTGGCTCAAGGCAAGTATGTATCATCTAAATTTCAGAATTGGGATTATGTCAATGCCACACTCCTTGCTCTGGATGCCTTGTCTCTAATTAAATGATTACTCCCCCTCCACACACCCTACCTCACCTTACCCCATGCCCAAATGAATGGGTGCTCAGAGAATGAATCAATACTGTGTAACACAGGCACCTTGGAAGCTTTGCTGATTCAGTTGCTTCTGCTGTTGTAAGAGGTAGAAATAAGGTGGGGGATTGGGAAGTTAGTCTTGAGTTACTGTCACATTACAGGTGGCTACCAAGAAGCACAGAACAAACAGCAGAGACTACAATTATAAAATATTGATTAATTTGCATCTTGGCTGTTTATCTCTTAAAATGGCCAGGCACAAAGTTAAGAAGCCACAAAGCAGATTTTTAAAATCAGAAATATTTCAGTCAAAGTTGTATTAGTAAAATATATGTTAAATAATGGGTTTGTGCCTACTTCCACTTTTAATTCCTCCTGTCTGAAGTCAATCCTGCCCTTATAAAACAGCTGTTACTGCTGACTCTCTGAAATACAGCATATCATTACTTTAATCCTGCTACAGGAGCTTTCACACCAGCATGTAGACATCCACCCTCAGTAATTAGCTAAATAATCCCCCAGACATCAGAAGAACCCTGCTCACCAGAGCTTCTACTCCTACCCTACATGGCAGCCTGTGTTCTGCAGCCATCCTGCCTCTCAAGTCTTTTCCTCACACAATGACTTGTGTATCTCCTAAAGCTATTTGTACTCTTTCCCTCTTCCAGTGGCCATTCATGGCTAGATGCAATGGTGGCTGGCTCTGTCCTTGTTCCTAACAACATCCCACCTCCACACTTCACATCCTCACAGAAGATGCTCTTGGGAATGAAGAGCAAAGGAAAAGAAAACTTCTTGTTCCCAGGAAAGAAGTTTTCTCTTGAGTGGTAGAAGAGAAATTTCACTTGCCTCCTGCAGTGACTCAAATTCAGGAAAAACAGAATAAATAGAAGAGCAGAGTTTTTTTTTTCCCCCTTCCAAGGCAATACAGGAATTAATGAGAAATTTATTTCCTGTCACTATGGCACAGACTCCAGTTTCAGCTAAACTTTTTTTACCTATAAAGATAGAGCAAGACTAAAATTGCAATAGTATTAGGGGAAAAACAAAAGGCTTCACATATCACAAAACAAAAGAGAAGAGTGATAAATAAAAACTCCTCCATCCCAGCTCAAACCTTGCAGGAAAAGAAGTCAAAAAGAGATTACAGATAAACTGTAGGTTTCGGCTATGCTAGTTGGTAAATTAAAATGCCAGTGACTGTTCTGGGCACTGGAATACAATCATCTGTACTGTACATGATTAATCTTAGAATAGCCCTTGTACAGTTTTGCACAGGCCAATAGTTAATAATTTTCAGATATGGTTTGGGAACCACCATAGGCCAAGGACTATTCCCAGTTGGCCATATGTATATGGCCACGCCACATGGAAAGCTGAAAAAAACCCTTCCTAGACAGCTTATAAATGAGCCCAGAGAAATACTGGAAAACAGTATGAATGTTGGTATTCAGTGCCTCAGTTCTAGCAAATAGTCTGAGGCACATAAAATTTCCTGTGATAGATACAGCCATACAGATGGAGCCAAAACACAATGGAAGTCAAGCTAAGGTTGCTTAAGATAGACACAACACCTGACCCCACAAGGACAAAGCAACAAGAAAAAAAGAATATAGAGCTTCTTGGTAAGTTGGATGGATTTTTCTAGATGAGACATTTCTCAGAACTTAGTTTCCAGCATCTTCAGAGATGTGAGGGAGCAGGTCCCAAAGGCTCACTGGGCTGCCAGGAAATCAGTCATCCACAGAGACCTGCACAAGCATTATCCTCTCCCAAAACTTCATAGCTGCTCAGCTGAAATAATCCAATACCTTCAAAGAAGACATGACAAAGTATTCATATCATGAATTATGCTATTTTTAGGGGCCATCCTAATTTAATTTACCTCAGTAAGAAAAAGTTGAGTCAGCAGATTCCATCACAATGACCTACTAGAACCTAATGCCAGAGTTTTTATATGGGCTTGACTGGGCAGCTTCATTTATGTAACAGTTTGGTCTTTGTCTTTTCCCTGTTCTGCCATACACACATAGGCCTTTACCAGTTCTTTGGAAGAACACAACCCTACCCAGTATTCACACAGCCAAGGCAATGCCAGAACTGCACCCCAGATCTTTCTGATTTGCCATCAGAGAAGAGGCAGAGATGGGGCAAAGGGGATGAGGAAAGGAGAGTGGTTGCCCAGCCAGCCAGGCCACTATGTTCCAGCCAGTCACTCCATTTGCTTTATATTCCCCTACTGCCACTGGCTCTTCACCTGGCTACCAGGAGAAAGATCATTTTGAGGGAGAGAAATGGTGTGAAGGAAGAGAAAATGTTAAAATTTAATTTTCTTTGGACATTTCATGCCCTACCAAGATTATTTAGCTTCCCTTCAGTTCATGAAGTGAGTGTCCAGCCTGATAAGCATCTTCCTGAGCCAAAAAGTAGATTAAGAACTTGCAAACAGTCTTGGTATATATCTAAAGGAAATACAACTCTCAGAATGATATGAAAATGATCCTAAATTTTTTAAGACATTCAACAGCACAGATCTGACAGGCATACAAAGAGGCAATTCCTCCCTGGAGTAATAGTTGAGAATTACAGAGACAGGAAAGTATCTTAGAAACTCAAAAAACCCCCAAATAACCCCACACCTATAATCATTACATGCATGACTGGATAAAAAGAGCTTTGAACTAACATAAAAACTTTATCAAGAACATGTAAGAATGTTCATGCTGTGGCAAATTGACTTCCAGCAAAGCACTTTGTTAAGCAAATGCTATCAGATGTAGTAAGCATCTGCAAAAAAGAAGACTAAGAATTTCCACATCTGTGGAGGATGACCAGAAGATACTGATTTTGCACATCTGGGAACTCTTGATATTGAATAAACAATGTTTGTCATGACAAGTGTCTGGACTACAAAATGGCACAATTATAACGTAACTGTTGCAGAGTCACCTTACAGAAAGCTTAAGGCACTAAACATTTCAAGCAAAACAAAAGCAAACCACCAAAACCAAAAAAATCTCCTAAACACACCATTCCAGCAAGGAGCAGAATAGTCTTCACTGAATAGAAAAGACAACATGAGGAGAGAAGATGGAGTGACAGTGGATTAGGCTGTAAATGGTTTCACAATACTCTTCAGAGGTTTGCCTCAAGACTTCCACAGCTGGTCACTTCTGGACCTTAAACAGGAAATCCAGAAGGGAATGATTTCAGAATAATTTTCAGAATTATTTCAGGCTAATTTGAATTGGATCACATAAAGCACAGTATCATTTGACATTTAGAAAGCAATGGCATCAGCAGTAAGATCAAGGAAATCATGCTTGCCTCAGGATTTGTGTCTTGTGATCAACTTCAGGGCTGCAGATTGTTTTCCCTATGGGTAAGGCATTTTTATAAAAACCATTTGCTGTCATGTGGATTCTCTTCTGGGTACTAAAACATATGAACCCGTGAATGCCTCTCATATGGGATTTCTCTCAGGATTTTCAACCAACTCAATAAAAGTCTTTAATAAGAGAAGCATCAGGTAACTTAAGCATGGACACAGTCTAATAAGGTAAACCTGACACAGTGTTGTTTAAAATCTTTGTCTTTGATTGTATTCAATTTTTATTGAAAATTCTATTAGAAAAAAAAAACCAGTAACTTGGTATGATTCAATGCTTAGGATTAACACTCACCACATTTATGACATGAAGCCTGGGATGTTTGAAGTGTATGTATGAAGAGATCCAGGAGAAATCCCAAGTGCTGATAGATGAAGGATATAATGATTTGGATGAAACTTAAAAAGTGATAACATGTTACTGTTGGTTATGCTGCCTTGAATTTACCAACAAATAAAAATCCAGAAATCATCCAGTGCCCAAGAGCAATACAATAAAACTGCTGTGACATGAAGCTGTATTTTGGGAATCAGAAAATCCAGAGTCCCTGATTATCCTAAATTTGGTACTTTGCCCACAGCTTTTTCCCAGCTATAAACTACAAGCAAATAATCAAATTAAGTAATTGTGACAATTATTGCATCAACACGTGTGTTCTGAGTAGACAGAGAATCCACATAATGCCATTTATGAAAATCAGAATGAAGTGTTAACAATTATGATTTTTTTTTTTAATAAAGGAACATAAATAAGTCACTTGTAACTTTATGGTAATACAATTAAAAGACAACAACAATATCAATAAACATAGATTTTTATATATAAAAGTGTTGTTTATTGTAAGGAAACTTTAAATATAACCAACAATATTGAAAATATCATGACTGGCATTTATGGCCTTGATTGTACTTTACTGCCATACAAGTAATTTCTAGCATTTTTCTTAATCACATCAAGCCAGTGCAAAATATAGGTAGCTTTTAGAGATTAAGCATACAGAATGACAAGAGTGTAGATTTTGGTTACCTGATATTTCCTTCTAGTATAACAGGCTTCTCTTTTTCCCATAAATTAAAAGTACAAAGGCAAGTTATCATATGTGCAATTATTCATACCAGGTTTCTAGGTAAAAAAAAAATTACATTTGTAAATTTTTGTTCCAATTGTATTGTATTGTTAGGAATCTGATTTATAATTTATACCATACTATATGATATAAATTATATTTTGTTATCATATTATATAATCATAATTTTGTATACAGGTATGATTATATTCATTGTCAGAACATGTAATTACTGTAGCATAATGATTACATCAACATACACAAATATATGGCATTAGAAAAGTCATTATCTAAGAAGGAAAGATGTTATAATTCAGGTGTTTGAATCAGGGCACAAGCAGCCTTCCTACAACTCTTGCAGTGTCATTTTGGCAGAGCTGCCCATTGCCAGAATGAGCACTGGCTGTCCATGAGCATCAACAGGCAGATCAGTGAGCAGGACTGAAACTGGACTGTGACTGAAATTTCCAGCCACAGACCCCTGTATCCAATGAGCCCTGTGCTCATAATTAAGATGATATTCTCTCTCCTCAGTCTCAGAAGTTATCCCATGCTATTATGGCTGAACACGTTATTTTATGATGACCTACAGGTTTTTGAAAGCAAGACATGTTAGCTTTAACAATGACAGATGTGTGCAAAGCTTTGGAAGTACTGATCTTTCAAATTAAAAATATTTTTGCACTTTCTGTTAAGGATTTTCAAGGACAAGCTTAGTTTAGCATGGCTTTTGATATCAATCACTTCAGTAATTGACTCTGATCTTTGATAGGTAAGATTAGACTGCAGGAAGAGAGATATACAGAGATCATTTCATTTGAAACAAATTTAACAATAAAAATGGTGAGATCTAAAAAAAAAAAATTAACTACAGAACAAGCATAAATAGAGAAAACAAAATGCATAAATATAAAACAAGGGAAAAGGAAAACAATATAGGTTATTTATGATTAGGTGGAACATGACAATGACCCATGCCTCTGCTTTGAAAGCATTAAGGTTAATTTGTCAGCTATCCTCACTCATGTACAGAATTCATGTAATTAATAAAAAATGCAGTTTATTGCAAAAATATACAAGTCCTCTAAATTGCATAAGATATTACAATGTCGTGCTGAAACATGACATATTAAACAAAGAGGACTTTAAAACGAATTACAAAATATTAAAAACCAGATTTGGGTCATGAGCGTTACACAAAACGCATTGTCATGCTTTATTTTTATGATTAATCTTGTGATTCACTACATCTGTGATAAATGCAACATAAAATCATGACAACTGTAATAGTCAAAAAGTAATATCTACTGTATATCTTCTGTATTAATACATATAAACACTTTGTGTGCACTAATACTTTCAACATATCACATTCAAACTAACAGTCTTTCCAGATAAGATGTAACCTTTTTGAAGACAGAAGCTGGTTTAACAAGTTCATCACGTGGGGTTTTTTAAAAAATCCATTCTTTAAGGAAATGCTGTGTTAAAGGACTTGATTTTCAAAGGTGCTGTGCTACTACAGGCCGGCCTTATATCAGATGGAACCATCAGTTCTGAGCACTTTTAAAAATCAAGCCCCCCATTTATTGAATTGCTATTTTCTTTACTAGTCTTTCCACTGTCAAATTTTTTTTAAAAAAAAGAACAACAAAACAAACAAAAACCACCCAACCAAAAGCAAACCAAACCAAAAAACCCCAATCCCATTCTTAAAATCACAAAAAATGCTTGGCATCTATAGGAAGAGAGACAATTTCTCAGTGGACTAACCACTACTGTGCTATATTCTCATAACAGATCTTGTTGCTCCGATGTTCAGTTCATGCAGTGGTGTCAGCAATGTCCATGTTTGTTCCAAACAGAGCAACTAGCTGTTCTTCATAGTTTGCAATGTTCCTTTTCAGAATTTCCATACAAGGTCCCAAAAGCCTTTCAAATGCCTGCACATCCATAACTAAGATAAAAAGTGAGAGAAAGAGAAAGATCAAATGATGTGCTCATCAGTAAGAGACACTAATCCTGGTATTTATGATATTCTAGTGTAAGATTTTAAATGACAACAGGTACTACTGAGGCATATACATTATTCACACAGGAGGGAACCACTTACCTTAGCAAAACCAAGATCAACCCACACACTGCTGTCTTGAAACTTCATAAATAAACTTGAACTTTCTCTGTTCCTTATTTTGAAAATATTTTCATAGTAAAATATATGTAACCCAAGAGCTTGTAAAGAAGTCTGAAGGGGCCTGGACTCTTCCACAAAATAAAGCTTTAAGACCCACGAGATTTCAAAAAGCCACAACCTTAAATGATGCTTTTGGCTGTATTTGGGCTCTAACAGCCTATTTCCTTGCTCTTTTTACTTGCTTCCACCCAAAGTGAAAATGGTAATTTTCCCAGCAAATGTGCAAAAAGTTGAAGACAGTAATTCACACACAATGTTCGTGCACACCCAACCAGAATATTTTCTTTAGCTGATCACATAATGTGAACCTCTACAGCTCTAGCCAATAGGCCAGGGAGGAAACTTCATATACTTCCAACATGCTGGCAAGTTATCTTTTGTCTCCTGAGAAATGTCCAAGATCTCTGCTGTTTGGGAAGTGCCAGAGATCTCTGCTATTCAACCATAATGGAAAATAAGACTCGTCCTCACCACTGTCTCTTATTCTTTCCCATCTGTCATACCTTGGATCTCTGTTGCTTGATCATCTCTGTGTTTCGAGTTAGGAATTTTCAAAAATAGATAAACTTTTTGGTTACTGGCTTGGTCATCAAATCATTATGCAGGAAAGCCAAATCTATTTTTTCACTTTACAGTTTTCTCATAATTAGGAGCTAAACACCATTAAAAGCAATGGATGTGAAGGGTTGTCCATGAGCACAACTCCTACAGTCTTCACTCTTCCCATGCCTGAGACTACAGTGTCATGGGATGACTAAATTAACAGCTAGTGAAGACAAAAGAATTTGTTAAAAGCTTAAGTCATGGGGATAAAAAGGCACAGGATTTTTAACAGAATTATTTCCTGGATGATTCAGTCTTCTGAGAAAAGAAACACCTCAGAGAGGTGTTTCTGCAGAGTATTAGACATTTATCTGATAGCTATAAGCAGTTTGCAGCAATACTCTTTACAGTCCTAAAACAGTTTTTACTTCCATAGAATCAGAGAAATTTTGGAGAAATTGTGTGTAATAGTATTTATCAATTTAAGTAATTTTTGCAGATAAACAACACAAGTAGTAATGCACAATAATAGGAGATTACTGAAACAGCCTTAAATCTTATATTCTGAAGAAAGATAGTCATAATAAAAACAACCAAATAGATTATGTATCATTTTATATTAGATATAAAACAGTATTTGCTAATACCTAAACATTTGACAGTGCCAAGAGCAAATGCAGAAGCAGCTCGGGGTTTGTTAGTTACAAGAGCAAGTTCTCCAAAATACTGTCCTCTTGAGCATCGAGCTATTTCTACTGCTCCATTCTCTTCTAGATCTTGTTTACCCTGAAATATCATAAAAAAGTGAAAAAAGAAAGAAAGAATATTAGAGGAGAGATTTGCCAAACTCAGGATTTCATAAGCAAAGTTAGTGACAATGGTATAAAAATAGAGGTTGTTGTTTTAGGGATGTTTACCTTCCTTGTCATTATAATCCTTACTTCTCCAGATTCCACAATAAAGAAAGAATCAGCCAAGTCACCCTGCACAAGCGAAAAATAAAGTGAGTAAAAAAAAGTGTAAAATTTCCCTTTTAGTTTCATGGTAATATCAAAACATTTGCAACCAGTGCCTTCAAGCTTTTTGATAGCTGTTGCAAAAGAAACCACTTTTAATTTGAAAACTAGACACATAACAATCAAAACATCTATACAGAACTGACAGCAAGGCCTCTTCTTGAAAAGACACTGCTGACTGTGCCTTACACAAAAAGCAGAGAAAACCAATGTTGGGGAAGATTTTTAGGATCTTTACTACCATTTATCCCCTTCTGTGTTCCTCCCAAATTATTTCCCTTAGCAAGTTACCAGTATAAAAAGCCTCCAGGGGTTTATGTGATATCTGCTAATTATCCAGGGTACGACAATCACTGTTGCCTCTCCTGAGGAGTTTATTTCTGTCTTCTTGAAACGTTGACCATATTTTAACAAGAGCAAGGTGAGTGTTCAGTGCTCCTCCTTGGAAGCACACTTACAAAGTTGGAATTTCTAAGTATACTAAAACTGTTGACTCTTTTATTTATGCCAACAAAGAGGGTTGCTCTAGCAAGTATCATAAGTGAAAATTGAGCTTTTGAAACAAAATAACCACCTCTTACATTAAGGGTTCATTGATTTTATGTGAGAAAGAAAAATAGGGTTTAAAAGTATGTATTGTCTATCAATAACATTTTTAGTGTTCTCTGTTATGAAAGAAAAACTAAAACTAGGAAGAAACTGTACCTGAGCAATGATTTGTTCTCCATCTTTGTACACTTTGGTACCAATCACATCAACCACTTTTAAACGCTCAGATACCTTCATTTAAAAAAAGAAAATGTAAGAAATATTTGGTTAATATTTTGATAGTATATATTTAGAAAGCTCTTTCATATTTCTTTCTGTGAATCTTTTCACAGAATAGTGTATCTTTATTTTCCTGTTTTGATTACCATTAAAAAAAGAGCTGCTGAATAGTGTTCCAGAGGGTACATTACAGTTTTAACAGCTATTCTGATAAGCTTCCATTTTTGTTAGAGTCCTTCAAAAATTATGTTCAGAAAAGCATGCAAGTAAAAATTTATGTAAAAAAGTAGCTGATAAATGAAAATATTTTTAAATTCCCCAAGTCACTGTTTAATTTTGTTGGCTAATACCTAGTAAAACTAAGCTTTGGGAAACCACAAAAAGTTAAATTATTATTAAAAGTTAATTTAAAGTAAAATATGGCCAATAATAATTTAGTCTAATTTTTTTAAATTAAATGTAATTTTTCTCTGAAACAAAAGTATGCAAACTTCTATTGTGGAGACACTTTGAATGCCAAATTTAAAGTCTTCAACAGCAGAATCTTATCAGGTACCTCTGATACAGCCATTAAAATAATGCAATAGAAATCTTACTTCTAAAGATTTAAGGAATGGCAATGACTCAATGAAACTTTCATACATTCTTCTCTTTTTGGCATTATTTTTTACAATGATTCTCCGGAATGTTACCCTATCCTGTAAACACAAAGAGAAAAAAAGAGTTTATTAACTGAAAATATGTGCTAGGAAATACTTTAGAACTGGCTGTGTATGATCAAATTACCCAATTTTATTCACCCAGTGTAGCTGTCACCCAAGCTGGCTGGTCTCTCCCTACTGTCAGTTGAGAAAGATTCCTCTAGAGGTCAACCAGGAGCTCCTAAAGCTAACCTGAAAATAGCTGTGGAAATCCCTGCAAGGTACATCCTGACTTCACCTGCAGAGGGTGGAGTTTACAGCACTGAACACTGAGTGGGTAATTCAGGATATTTAAGAAATCCACAATATTTAAAAATTTCTTTTAAAAAGTTTATTCATTACCCCGAGGTCCCATACAATTTGATGTGTACTTGAGGCTTTTAGGGTTTTGTAAAAACCAAAATACATGAGTCTGGGTCTTAGGTCACTGTCCATTTCTGCTGTTTCAGCAGAACAAGGCTAACTGCTGCCCTAAACTCCAACTGGACATTCCTTAGGATTTGGCCATGAAAGTGAACCAGACAGATGAAAAGCTACACATGTGGTGTTTTCTTCTCTTTACAGTGTGTGGCTGTGCCCTGGTGCCAGGCAGAGGGAAAATTCACTACAAGCCTTCAGTGCCACAGGGGGATTTACTGGCCAGCACAACCCCATTTAATTTAGACATTCTTAATGTCCTAAACAATCCCAAAAGTCACATGGATTAATCTGGTGAATAACCATGTTTCATTTCAGTCCTGGGATCAGTCATTAGATCAATATGTATGTCCTGAAGATGATGGACATCTCAGCTTACTTTGGGGTAAACTCAGTTACTCTTGTCAAAGATCCAGGTAGTATAACACTAGTAAATAACCTCATATTGGAATTTTACTCTGGAAACAAAGGCATTTCCCATCAAGGCATGGGGGAAAAATCAACATGCAATTATCAGTGGTTTTCAATTTGGGAAATTACAATTAAAATAAAATAAAACAAATTATTTTTTTTTTAAATCAGTGTTTTATTAAACCTCAGATTTTCATCTGGAAAAAAAGGATTCTGGAAAAAGATAGCATTGTGTTGGGATTTCTCAGGATTTCTAGAATTAAACTTTCTGAAATGATAATTTTATTTTTTTAATGCTGTTATTGCATGCCAGTGAAAGCTACATAAAAATTTGTATTTTTTAGAAATAGCTGAACAGAAGTACTGTACTTACCAAACCCCAGATGGAACCAGGAGAGGTAGCTATAATTGTAGCTGCTCTGGGTGTATTGTACATTAAGGCCAACTCACCAAAACATCCTCGGTTATCATAGGTTCCAACACACCTTCCAACACCATCACATTTTACATAAATATCATATGTACCTCTGTTAATAAAATATATAAATACAGTGAGTAGAATCCAGCCCTGGCCTCTGCTAAGCAGCCTCTCACTATATTTTTCATACCATGAATTCCAAAGATAAAGCATTTGAAATACACATTTGGTTGCTTAAATGGTATTAAATGCCTTGTAAAGACATCTCAATGACCTCCATAAATAATAAAAGTGGTCCCTCTTTAAAAGGAAGGATAGGGTTATTAGTTTTTACATTAACTCAGTTTAAAGACAGAATGGATGTATAGTGATCTATTTATCACCAGAACTTATTAAAAATTAAGATCTAACTTAGAATCTGTTTCGTAATTTCATTTTAACCACACTAAATACAAATGTCAAGCCTTTGCAAAAATTGCTATGATAGGATCACTGAATTAATTATACAAGTTATTCAATATTTTATATATTTTAAGGTAATAATTTCTAATGAAACAACAGAGATGCAGGAAACAGAAGAAATGTATCTGAAAAGCAACGTAAGATCATGAAATAAATAAATAAATAAATATGCATTTTTCTAATGTATTGTGCTTTTCTTCTCTCCATCATTAATCTAATAACTTTTTTTTTTTTTTTTTTTTTGCTTTGGGAATGCAGTAAAATCTGACATGTTTTAAAACTTGAAGAGTTGCCAAGCCCATTGAGACATCATTTTCCTCTGTACTGAATGTTTTTATCATGTGCATTGATAAATTACGTGAATGTAATGCAAAAATCTGTGCAGTTATTTAATTGATAAGGACACAGAGGTGATACCCTGCACCTAAAAACCACAAGGCTGACAGAATATTGTAAAGTCCTTGCAGCCTTTTGGAAAAGAGATGTAACCTCATAAGGCTGAAAAATGTTTTCTTTCCAGCACATGATCATGATCATCTGATTTAATATTTCAGCTAGAAGGGACTTAAAACAATCATTTTGTTCACCTACCTGACCACTTCAGGGCTACCCAGAAATGACAGAATTTTATCAAAAGAATTGTCCCCATGCCCCTTAAACACTGACAGGCTTGGGGCATCAACCTCTAGGAAGCCTTTCCAGTGTTTAAGCACTCATTTGGTAAAGAAATGCTTCCTAATGTCAAATCTGAACCTCTCCTGGCACAGCTTTGAAGCATTCCCGTGAGTCCTGTCACCGAATACCACGAGCAAAGCTCTAAGGTAAGTGTTGAATACAAGTTCATGGAACACAGACTTTTCTCAATGCATTTGGCACAGCACTTTGTGCTGCATGAGAACAGCAATTCACCTGTCAATGACGTAGAAGTTGTCACCATCATCCCCTTGATCAATTACATGTTCCCCTCCTTCAACCATCTTTTCAAACATTGCATCTAACACCTGAGACATCTGTTCCTGTTTAAAAGAACACAAAGACAAGAAATTATCATCTGCTTCTAAAATTTTACTCTTTGAATTAACTAACTGGCCAGCTTCCCAATATGCAGATAGAAAATGTTAACCATGGAAAATATTCATGCTACAGAAATGTGTGGATCAATAATAGAAAGGCAGTTCTGTTTAGTATTCAGTGTTAGCTTTTCCTCTTCCAGTGTTCAGAGCATAGCTTCCCACTTGTCACTGCAAATGATAAAATAAATCTTCTTTGCAATATAAATTGCTCGTGACCATGCAAAGACAGAATTTCACCCTTCACAACTGAGTGACATTATACTCTTGAAAAATAAAACCCTTGTATCCATTATTCTAAATGATGCATTTACCTGATTCTGTCCTTAGAAATTCCTTACAGAATTTAGCTCCAAAATTATTGTGAAGTATTTTGAAAGTCTGAGTTATACAATGCCTCAGAATGTTGGGCCAGATGAAACCATAAAGGTCTGCAGTGCTTTGGCTGAGTAAGTAAATGCTGGGTTCTTTGGGAAGTAGGAATTTACACATGGCTACAAAACTACTTTGTTGACAGTCTCACAAAATGTGATAATTATTATTATGACTATCTAATAACAAAAAATAAATTGTTAATTTGTCTTATTTGATGTAAATTTGACTATTCACATCTAAGAAATCCAAATACAGCTCACCGTGGATTAAGAATCCTAAAACGATAACTTAAAAATTTCAATTTTATTTTTGGTTTATCCTGCAATATGCCAAAAAATCCTGTAGATACACATTTTGCAGTGGCTCAATTCACAGCATTTCCAGCCACTGAAAGATGGATGGTATTTGCCTTTCCAAAGAACACCAGTCTACGTCAGTGCTTCAAAGTCTGCAGCCCAGGGACAGAGATAACCATACAAGAGAGCTCAGAATCATTCTCTAGAGATTTCCCTTTCTTTCTTCTGAGGATAGAGAGATCTACTGTAACTCCCAGTTAGACACAATTTTTAGACAGATAAATTAGTTGTAATGAATTCCATCCTTATGCTGCTGAATCTTTTACTTACTGAAAGCTTTTAAAAATACCAGCAGCACTATGTTATCCAAGCCTTTTTGAAAAATTTAAGCTAAATACAAATCTTCCTTCACAGAGTTGGCTGTGTGTGGGCACAAAGAACAACAGAATGGCAGTACCCATCCTTAGTACAGCTGATCATGGTAAAGTACAGGGGGCATCATGCAGCCCTCCTGGGCCAGAAAAGAATCATTTAACTGTGTCTCTACTTAGTACCTTTGTTAGTATAGACAGGTAATATTTGAAAAAAAGATTAATCATTTCAGGTATCAGTGAATGTGTTATAGCTCATTTCAGGAATGAGAAGTGTGAGTGGGTGCCATTGGAAGAGACTGAAAATTATGTACAGGAGTTGCCTTTTAAAAACTTCCACACTTGAATGAATAAGTAATATTATTTCATTCTTTTTAGTCTTGTCTATGTAAACAAAAAGAAATTCCTACAGAATCTGCAAAACTGACCTAACATCAGCTTGTCTATGGCACATGAAGCAGCACCTTCCCTTCCTCTGGCTTTACATCTGAATTGGAAAAGTGGCTCCCCAACCAACAGCCCTTGTCTGCCTTTTGAAAGCAAGTGGGAACCTACAGAATGCTCCCCACTTCAGAGGAGGCTAGAGCCATGTTATCATCTAAGTGCAAGCAATGCAAGAAAAAGGTATTATATGTCCATCAAACCCCAGAACTTCAAATACTTCCAAGATATCTTGGGAAAAAAAGATTAAACCACAAATATGGTTATTTCCTCTAATGGAGGAATAATACATATAATTAAAATCTTTATTCAGTGTGCTTCATCTTGGATTTCTGGTTAAACATTTTCTAATTATAACTATGAATCAAGCTTACCAAACCACAACTTTTCCAGTATGTAAATCTACAATTTTTTAATGCAACAGAGTAGAATTCACAAACCCAATTCCCTTTTAAAAATGTTCAAAATACTTTAAGATATTTAATACATCTGAGAGCAGTCTATTAATTGCTGAAGCATTGCACATTTATTTCAACCTCATAAATAAACTGCAACTAATTTAAAGACAAGTGGTTCCTTTTCTAAAATATTCCACTTTAAATTGAGACAAAGCAGACTGCAATAACCAAATCAGGAATATGGTTTTTGCTTTTACAATGAGAATTACATAACTTGCTTGCCCAGTTTGTTCTAAGTGAATCCTTTGGAATCTCTGACAGAACAAGGCTCAATTTACTGGCACACTCTGTCATTATTTTGAAAAGATAAAGATAGGTAATTTTAGAATTAAAAAGCAGATCTGTTTCATAAACAGAATTTATTCTAGTATTTTGTAAAACGCTGCAGTCTAAATGCTTTTCTTCCTTAAATCAGTTCTACCTTCAAAAATACATGTAAAATGAAAAGAGGATGGGGGGCAGGGGTTGGGACTGACTGGCCTGTAGCTCCCTGGGTCTTTTTCATTTCCTTTTTTAAAAATGGGGGTTATGGTTCCCCTTTTCAAATCACTGGACAGCCATGATTTCTCAAATAAGATGGGTAGTGGCTTAGCCACATCCTCGGAGAGTTCCCAGGGATGTAACTCATCAGGTCCTGTGGATTTATGTGACATTCCTGACCCCAGCTGGGGTCACTGTACCATGGATGGCTCCTCATTCTCCCCATCCCTGCTTTCCCCTTCTGCAACCTGGGCAGTGTGGCTGCAGCACTTGTCAGTGAAGACTGAGGCAAAAAAGTGGTAGAGTACCTGAGCCTCCTCCATGTCCTGAGTAGCCTTGTCTCCTGTACCTTTCCTGAGAGGATCCACATTTCTAGTCTGTTTTTCATCACTGACATACCTGAAGAAGCTTTTTTTGTTACCCTGGATGCTGTGTTGTCCCTCTGAGAGATGTTGGGAGTGATTGAAATCCCCCATGAGGATGAGGAACTGTGAATTTGAGGCTGCTCCAATCTGTCTCATGCTCAGTTTTCCTGGCTGGGCAGCTGTAGCAGCCCCCACTGTCCCTGCCCTCTCTTTAACCCTGACCCATAGGCTCTCTGCCAGCTCCTCATCCATCCCATTGGTCATTGACACAGAGGACAACACCCCCTACTTGTCTCCTCTTCCTGTCCTTCCTAAAGATCCTGTATCCTCCCATCTCAGTGGGGTCATAGGAATTGTCCCACCATGCTCCTGTGATGCCAATAAGACCTGCATTATTAAGGTGTGTCCAAGCCTGTTGCATTGACATTCCATATTGGAAATGCACAGAATTTTGTGCAAGTTTACAATTGCTAACAAAAGACATGATGAGATTTAGAAGAAAAAAGCCCCAGACAGGAATGATAACTGATTTACCAAGGACATCCCCCTGACACATTGTTTCCATCCTAATTGACAGGCCAAGAGAAAAACTACAACTAAATTCTCCTCTTGCAGACTTTGTATCCCAAAGTACTGTCCTCCAAATGCATGTTATTTTGTTTGAAAATAGTATGTTAATCTCTATTTCTCTTAAGTTAACAAAACAAATGTGGCAATCATATCTCAAGAAAATGTCTTGACAAAAATTAGAAAATGGATATTAAGTATAATCAAAATGAGATTTTATTTAGTATATATCTCACACAGATTAAAAATCTAGTCACTTGTATGTCCTTGCAAGACAGCTTTTAGTCAAGAGAGCTGGTGGACCATGGCATGTCCTTCCCAGACAAAAAGGGATCTTTTAACTGCCAAACTAGCAAATGCTTTGCTACTGCTGTGCCAGGTATGTCTCTCCTTAATATCAGTTTATAAATTTACTGTGAGCTATTTTGTTAAAGGAAAAAGGATGAAGTTCTTCGTTCCAAACTCAAACACTGAGGTTTCCAAGAAGCATCAATGTTTAAACAGCTGATATAAATGTTTGTTGTTTGATAAAATCCTAGCTGAATCAATGAAGGCACATAGATAAAATGCAGAGTAGGAAGTGATCATCACTGGCAGTCATGACAATGACAAATGTACAAAGTAACTTCTGAAAATTTTCCTTCCTGACTTTTAGAACATGTATTCAGGAGATAGAAGGCATAGCTATATTTTAAAAATTAAAATGATGTGGCATCTAACAGCAAACTGAGGCAATCCTAATCTGGCATTTGTCAGGAGCTGGTAAAATCCAGCTATCAAGATGTGTGCATTAGATCTCTAAAGTAATGGATGGTATGCTGAGATTATAAATGCTTGGGAATCCCATAAAAGGATGAGTGTGCTGCTGGAGAGCTCCCCAGTAGACAGAAAATCTCAGTTAATTTCCTTTATAGATCCAAGACATTCCTGTACAATACAGAAGACTTCCTTGCACTTCAGCAAAATAGTAGCAACAAGACTTGTCTACTCATATGACTTCTAAAAACATGAAAAGATTATCATGTGAACAAAGTGAATCCACAGTTCTATGGTCCCTGAATTCACAAAATGAGCATCCTGCTGGCCACCTTTTCCTCTCCTTGTGCAAGTTGAAATATCAACAAATTAATATTCAACATGGTACTAAGAAGTCAATGAAGCAGACAATACCAGAAAAGGAAGAGGGCTGGGTGTGGGGAGAGAGGTAGAAAATGTTAGCAAAACACAGGCAAGGAAACATGGGAAGAAAAGGACTTCTTAAATCAACAACTCTGAACTTTGTAGAGGAAGATAAATTACAGAATTCATGCCTACACCTCTCCATATTTGTTATTCAAAACAAAACCATGCACATATACTCTAGGGGAACTCAGATAAAAATGTGAGCAGCAATATTGATCCAATTCAAAATATTTAGTTTCCTTATATTATATCCACTTGTGAACTGATGAAAAGGCATTAATTTCTTCACCATCAAAGACTCTAATTTGTATTTCAATGTACAATCAATATTTTCAGGCAATAGCATTTTCCTTGAGAATATACCTTAACCTTCTTCCACACAGTCACATACTGCATTAGTATTCTGCCTCTCAAATATCATGCACATGCCCATCAGTCAGGCTCAGGAACACATTTCATATTTTGTAACTACCCCAGGTGCCACAGCTACACTTCTTTTCAATACCTCCAGAGATGGTGACCCAAACATTTTCCTGAGCAGTCTCTTCCAATGCTTGGCAACATGTTCAGTGAAGAAATTATTCCTAATATCCAATCTGAACCTCCCTGGGTCAATTTGAGGCCATTTCCTCTGGTCCTGTTACCTGGGAGAAGAGACTGACCATAACCTATGACCTGGCCACAGCCTCCTGTCAGGCAGTTTAGAGAGTGACAAGGTCTCCCCTGAGCTTCCTTTTCTCCAGGCTGAACAACCCCAGCTCCCTGAGATGCTCCTCAAAGGACTTGTGCTCCAGACCCTTCTCCAGCTCTGCTGCCCTTCCCTGGAAGGGCACCTCAGTGTCATCTGAGAGGGCAGAGTATTAACATGTTCAGTCATTCTAGGCTCAGTTATATATATTATACACACATTTTATAGATGCATAAATGTATATTTATATATGTATGGGGGAGTAGGGTGTATATTCCCATTAATTGCTCCAAAATCTGTAGTTCTAAGGCTCCACCAAAACTTTTAAGAACCTAAGAGCATCATGAGAATCTTCTGTCAGTGGTTTCAAGGAATGATTATGCCTTAAGTATAAGATTCCACTCTTCATAAAACAGTTACATTATGTTCTCTTTCATCTTCCTTCAAGTTAATCCATTCTAATTGATTAATCAATATTTGTGCTCTCTTATAGTAATTCTCCAGGTACATAAGTGGCAATATGCCCAGAAATTGCTCTTACGTATTTGTGAACAATATGTATAATTTATTACTTTTTAGAAAAGGGTCAAATTTTGTATATTCTGTACAAGCATCAGCAGGGCAAAGCTCTCCAAAATTAAACTCTTCTGAAACAGAATAGATGATCTAACACTGCTTGTGAATTTTTGCCAAGGAAGGGATTCAGACCTTAAGTGCAAGGGCACATCTCAGCTTTGATGGTACCAGCCCCTTGAGCCAGCCTCTTGCTCAGATAAAAGGTTCATCAGTTTTTTAAATGCTGTCCTATGGGCCATAATTTCCAAATTAAGTAGCCTGTTGCTAATCACCTCAGCACATTTTCCTCATAAGAGACAAAACCAAGAGAACAACTCTGAATTGTATTGTGAAAAGGAAATGCAGAAGGCTTCCTTGGCCAGTAGATGAGCTGGTGCTGCTATTTTTCCTGGTGATGAAACAGTTGTTAGGCTGAGCAGAGAGAAATAGTCAGTGATAGTAACTTCAGGCTTATCCTCTGTAAAGGCTGAAGACATTTGATCATCATTTTGTTTTCTCCTTGCTGGCTCACACAAAGTGAAAGTGGAAGGGAAAGAGAGCAGCTTCAGAGGCCACTGCAGTGACCTCCAGCCCCTGGAGCACAAAGGAGGGTGTCTGGTAACACTTTGGTAATGCTTTGTGTGTGCAGGCAGAGTAACCAGCCTGGCACAGCATGGCAACCCTGGGAGCACAACAGTAATATCACAGTTTCTGACAATGGGGAAGCAGGCAACTGAGAAGGACAATAAACAATGCTGTAAGAGGAAGAGGTTTTCCTGGGAAGAAGAACAGGAAGAGATGTGTTAGAAGAGGAATGAGTTCATCTGATATAGCATGGGAAGAAGGAAACAAACATCTGATTGGCCTGTCTCCTGATTCTTTCCTGATCTGGTCCTCTGAAAAGTAACCAAGTACCTCTGCAAAACCTCTTTTCATCATCTTGTTGCAAATGCATGATTCAATTCATATTTTTCTTTTGAAGCAATTTTTCCAAAACTGTAACACTCTAGGTAAGACTGATATTGAGAATCAGCAATTACATGGCAAATGATTAAGCCCCCAGAAAGGGAAAAAATTGCTAAAGTGTCAATTATTTTAAAGTATTTTTTATTTATGGAAGTTAACTAAGGAATACACTGCTGAACTCACATTCACTGACCTGTCACATCCTCAGCAATCTACAAAGTTAAAGAAAGTTTCCATAAAATTCAAGTAACTTCACAGACTTTAGTCTATAAGAGTTGGCCTTTAAAACATAAGAATGTTGCTCATGAAAATGTATGAGAACTGTTGCTTCTCTATTATATTTTTAATCACAGACAATATGTGAAATATTGATATTTATAAATATATATGTGCAAATTTACCTGATAGTTAAAACCTACATTATTTAAACAAGGGCTCAAGACAGTGTTGAGTGTGTATAGCAAGTCCTAAGTTGTCTCAAAGTCTGAAGGTTATCTTTTTCTCCTCTCTCATTTAGCCTTACATTCAAGTGGTTCTGCTGGGTTTTAACTTTTGTAATGATCCGGTCATTTCAAATGGCCTCTTTAATTAACATGCTGAGCAGAGAACTATAAGTCACTTCCAACTACTGCAACTTCTCCTTCAGCTTTACTGATAGCCTTATCTTATCCTTCCATTCAAATTAAAATACAGTGAGTGAGGGTGGGATAAAGTGCTAAGAAAAGGTGGACTTCACTGAGCATCATGTACTGAATGCAATTCTGATCACACATGTTATTTTGTATTTGAAAATGGTATTTGACACCCTCTAAAAGGCCATGGGGGGGGGGGAACCCCATTAAGCCCTTTACATTGCCTGTTCCCCTCTAACTGACCTTTGAAATGGTGACTTTCATACAAAGAACTACAGCAGAAAGAAGCAGAAGTTCAATACAGGGAAAAGAACAACCAAAAAACACAACAGTGGGATCGGGAGATGCTATCAATACAAAGCTTGACTTTAGTTCCAGACACTTGAGCTTTAGCAGCAGAAGATATCATCTCTCTTCAAGATGAATAAGGTTTTTGCTAATACACTCTTTAAACAGCAGCATCTCTCACGGAGAGGCAGAGGTGAGAAAGAGAGCTGGCACAGGAATATTTAATTACTGCAACTACAGTGACAGAGCCCTTGAGTCCCTGCTCAAAATCAGAACAAGAAGGAGGAGTGGGAGAAGTTCCCCAGGGACTACAGATCCTGGCTCCACTGAAGGAACAAGCCAGAATTAAGAAGGCTACATTTTAATAGCTTTGCTCTCTTCAGAGATCAGTAGTTTTCCAGTGTCTTTTATGAATAAAAATATTGTAATGAGAAAACTCCTTTTGTTATCTTGTTGTCTTGTTCAACTTTCCCGAATGCTGCCTGTAAAGGATTTCAAGCAGGAGGAAGTGTTCTTAATCCACTGGACAACCTGAGCAAAGGGGGGTGAACAAGACTCAGGAGATCCCCAGAGTGCATTTCAAGGCTTTGGATTGCAGACCTCCACAAAGGGAGAACTCAGAGAAGAAATCTTCTGCTAAACACCTTGAACAGACTGTGGGAACTGTTAGCAATTACAAATAACTAATTCAAAAGAAGAAATTTTAAAAATAGTTTAAAACATTAGTATCAAGACAGCAAGCACAGTCCTGAGAAGAGCTTCATGAACAGAGGAAATAATCCCTCAGTATTCCTTGGAAGAATTCATCCTTGGAAAAAGTCCATCAAGTGCCCCCAGTGGAGCAGTTTAATGCTCTATGGCTACACAGCATTGCAATATAGCCAGCAGACCCCTATCCTGCAGACCAAGTGGCTGATGAGTGTTGAGACACAAGATCTAACTCTCAGTGTAATGCAAGGCAGATCCCATCCAGAGGGCTGATACTGTGAGCACTATTAACACCACAGCAGGTTCTAGGGGCACACAATAATCCATCATCTGGCAGGGCTCATAAGAGAGAAAAGCTCAGAGCTTAACCAAGAGGGGTCTGCCAAAATGCCATTGGCAGGCTAATGTAATGATGGTCCAGCCAAGTGGAAGCCAGGACACACCAACAATAACAAAAATATATAATAAAACAATTTCATATCCAGAGCAGATGCCCACAAATTACTTTGATTCCCTGAAGCTATTTGGAAAAATAATTCAGGAGCAGAAGGGTAAATGGCTTTAGCTTGAACAAGTAGAGTGGAACAGCTGATTAACTACCTATTAAACAGGCATCATGAGAGAGTTAGGAAATCTTCTGTGTCAGGATCCCTACTGTCCCAATGCTCATGCACTGGCATCCATGTTGAGACTTGATACCTTTCCATAACAATGACTCCAGGCTGGAAACCTGCATCACAAATTAATGTGCATTCTCTATAATAGCACCTGACTTCCAAACAGAGCTGCAGGCTGGTCCTTCCATTAGCTCCCTCTTGAATCAAATTTTAAACTTTCTGTTCTCATACTTAAAAATCTACTTAATTGTTTCTCTTTCCCTCATGCTCCCTCCCTTGACAGCACTGAATTAAATCTTTTGAGAAGCATTTGGGATGCTGTGCGTCATCCCAGCCTCAGTATGCATGTTTTGAGTGATACATTCACCTTTTCCCTAAAACAATTCTCTGTGCTTTTTTGGTAGCATTATCACCTTTGTCTAATCCAGATCATTCACTCAGTGCTCTTAGGCTTTCTTAGAAGCTTGTAGTTGTTTTTATATGAAATAGAAAGAAATTATTTGCCTGGAAGAAAATTGAAAACCTGAAGCTTTTTTATGGTAGCTGCATTAAGGAAAATAATAATGTAAACACATCACTGGTACCTATCTCATTCTCTCTGTTTCATAATTCACTTTTTCAATTACATTCATAGCTAAACTGAAGGCTTTGGGGGTAGTATTCTGTTTTGATGTTGCATTCAGCACCTTTTGATGTTAAAAAGTAACTAAGAGAAAAAACTTAAACATTCCAGTTAACCGATGTGTTTATAGATATCAGTGTACAGAAAGATGTAAAATTAGAAAATACCATAATTAATACACTTAATGTTTCCATTTTCATTAATGTACAGATTGATATTAATGTATTTCAATATGGTGGTAAACAAAAGACTTTATACATGACCCAGCATTTTATAAAAATGGCATTTTTGGAATTTATTAAATGGTCAAGAAAGCATACCTAAGAAGTTACAAAAGTAAAATCTGTAGATTTCTGTTCCAAAGAAGCAATGCTTAGCACACTGCTAAATGCTGTTCATCACCAAGAATTTCTTACCGGGTCTAGGTTCTTAAAAAGAAGGATGTCCTTGCACGCCTCCTGCAGTCTGTTTCTTTGATCATCTGTTTTGGGGTGAATAATCTGAGGGATATAATACAAAAGCTCTTAGAGTGATTATCATATTGTAGCACTAGCTGAAGGACTGAGCTAATTCAACTAAGCATTTTACACAATTTTTTGGCCATGGTTCATAACACTCTCATTTCAAAACCTTCAGGATTTGAATGAACACGCAATGATAAAATGGCATCACCATAGCATTACAAATGAAACACTGCTGTATTTAAGCTCACAAAATATTTACACCTGTGGAATCCAGTTCATTTCTGCAAGCCATTCTGAACACCTTTATCTACACTATTGCTACATAAACATTACTACTCTCTAATCATATTTGGGGCATGCATGTTTTATAAAAGGATCACTGTTACATTCAGCCATTTTCCCTGACTACTTCCTGAAGAGTATTTTGTGAAATAGTATCTGTGTTAAATTTATATGAGAAATTTCACAGAGTAAACAACAGACTTGACACTATCTGAGTGAGCTGGAGATTTACTAATTTACCAGTGTCTGGTTCATCTAAGTATCAATCAAGTTGTTCAACTCATATGCCTCAAAAGATATCCTATGTATAGCTGTAATACTATAAGATAAGCTTTTTGTTACAAGCCAGAATATTAGGTAGAATAAAAAAAAATTAAAATTCTCTTGAAATTCATGTCATGCTATTTCATCTTAAAATCTAAGTAGTGACTAATAAAATAAATAAATACAGTTCATTATTTCTCACATGGTACCTTGAAAAATCTTAACAATTTTACAGTTTAACATTTTCTGCCTTTTGAAAAAGGAAACTACCACAAGATTATAAGGACACCAAGTAAAGTGTCAAGAAGCAGATGCTCTCTGGGTAAATACAATTGCACAAAAATGCTTCCTTAGCCATGTACCACAGGTTTGGTAATCAAGAACAATACATCAAGTCCTACATGGGTGACTCTTACAGAGAATTTTTAAATGTTCTTCCTTTAGCACAAAACCCCAAGAGATTACTAAAGTATATTATAATAACAACGTTTTTGGAAAAGAATAGTAAAGCTTGTTACATTTTTCCTCCTAAATTTAATGCCTGAGAATTGAAAAAATATTTGACTCCAAGCATGAAGTACCCTGGATTCTGCGTCGTCCTCTTCCTCATCAGGATTGTAAGCTTCTGCACACACTGAAATAAAAGAAAAATTATAATCTTAATTTAAATTACAGTGGTGTTGCACAAGATTTACAGAACAGAAAATGCATTGTGTGGCACAGCAATAACACACATTACTGTGTATTATTTTGTATATTCATACTGCTGAGAGGGTCCAGAGCAACTCCAAACAGCAGATGAAATAAAGCTACACTTGCATCATTTTTGGACATGCTTGCCCTGTTTTGAAGGACTGCTAATACACTTACCAATCTCTCACCTAACTTGTTTTAAGTATCTCATCTTGTTGTCCGGAATTTTTTTCTATGTCTCAATTAATTTTTTCTCTAATAATTTAAGGTATCCAAACAGGATGCAGAGATCAGATCATACATTCATCTGTGTAGGTTCAAGGTGGTTTAGGGTGTGTTTCTTCAGATGGTTGGTTGCTTGGCTCAAGGTGCTTTGTTGGGATTTTTCACATACTTGAAAACTTACCCTTTACCTACCCTTTACCTTCAAGGCTAAATAATTCTGGTTCTTCATTTTTTTTCCTTACAAGTCCTGTTTTTCAGCTCTCTGACTATCTTTATTGCCTTTCCCTGAACTCCCTCTAACTAACTATATCTTTATTGAAATGTGATGTCCAAAACTGGTCCCAGTATTTGAACTGAGCAGAGTATATCAGATTAATTACTCCATACATTTTACAGGCTGTATGTCTTTTTCATCCATCCATGCTTTCTTTACAACACCTTGACTGTGTCTATTTATGTAATATTTATGACATATAAAATTTTCAAAACCCACTGCTTAACCATCCTGTGCCTATCTATGGCTATTCTGCCCTAGTACCATACCCTTTCACCTGCTAAATATTACTTTATTTTCAAAGCCATTTCAAGATCATTTTCAATTCTAATCCTGTTCTCTGGCATCCTTCCAATTAATTCTCAACTTTGTGACAACTACAAATTTAATAAGCCTATTCTCTAAAACATAATCCAGATTATTGCTGAAAAAACATATTAGTGTCTAAAATAAACTCTTCTGGAACACACATGAGTGAAACAGCAATACCTACTTGGGGTTTACCTTATCCAACCAGTTGTGCAACTATATCCTATGTAACCTACATGTAAATACTGCTTGATGTTCCCTAGCTTGTTTATTGGGGACTCTTGTAAGACAGCATTCAGAAGTTTCTTAAAATGAAAATGTAGGGCATCTGCTCCTTTTCTTTTATGCACAAATTTTAATCTCTTTTTACAGGGTATTAGATAGTTCCAATAAATCCATGCTGATTGCTGTTTGTTACTTTCCTCTAAGTATTTACCAATAAATTCTGTTCTAGGAACAGAAATGATCTGCAAATCTGTGACAAGGCTCTTCCATCCATAGCTCCTGCCTCCTTTTAAGGATGTGTTTTTCTATTTTTCTGGATTTTTTTTCACACTCATTTTTCTTCTTCAGATTCCCAATGGCAACTGCTAACAGGGCTGAGACTAATTTAGAAAATTCTTCCAGTTTCCAAGTATAGCAAATCTGAGGCACAGCTAACCTGGGAACACCTAACACATTAAGTGCTGTCTGATTTGTCCTTTCTCTGTTCCAGGCTGTTTTCCATATACTCAAAATAACACTAGTGAAGACCAATGTGCTTCTGTTAATCAGTAGAGCAACACTTTCCTGTAACATACTCTTACCAAAAATATACTTCCAGAAACATTTCTGTTACTCCTCATGTGCTTATTGTACACAATCTTTTCTTGTACATGCTTTTTGTTCTTGGTTTCTTTGATGTGTTTTTTTTTTATTTTTTTTCTCTGCATCTTTGCTGTCCTTTTGTATTTGTTCTAAATAATCCAAACTAGTTTTAATTTTGTACATTATTCTTTCTTGTGCTTGACATAAATGAGCTGCTTATATTTTAGTCAGATTTATTTTACTATGCTTTTTGTCCTTCTCCTGTGCTGTCTCAATTTGCATTTTTTCTCTTTATAATTTTTATTTGGGGAACAAACAATTCTTAAACTTCTTTTCTCCAGACTCCTTTACAAAGAGCTTATGCCCCCTGTCCTCTCACATCCCCTTGAAACCTGTTGTTCTAATTCTTTTACCTCTTTGTAAAAAGAAATCTGCAAGTCCTGTCATTGTGGGGTAATTCTCACTCAACTTGCCTTTTCTCTCCCAAATCTTTAACATTTTCTCCCTTAGAGTTGGTATGAAATATAATAGCTTCTCTTTAGATTACTTTCCACAGTGTCTCAAAATTTTGTCATAAGTACATTGGAAAGCACATTGGTATTCTCCTTCATTGACCTCCAGCAGGTGACTCTTCATTAAAATAACTCATTTTCACCATTGCCTATACCCTGACAATAAAAATCTCACCTCCCTGAACTGTTTGGTGGTCTGTGCAATGCCTGCATTACAATGGAGCCCATGAGCTTTTCCTGTTATTATCATTACTCATGGAGCATCTATATGTCCAACTCCCTCTAGAGCTGGGTCACAGCAGAAATATCTGAACCAAAATAAATAACAGCCTCTTCCTTCTCCCTGTCCTCCCACCACGTCTCTGCTATGCCAGTTCAGTCACAGTGCTGCTCATGGATTCAGATTTGGTGTCCTCTTGTTTGTTCCCCAAACTTCCAATGTTATTATACAAACAACTTATGAACTAGTAACCAGGAAGACCCATCAACCTCTTCATTACCACATCCAATTAAAAAAGATTTCATGGTAAACTGTATCATTGCACATATTAAGCACGGTCCCAACGGAAGTCTTGGTCCCCACTGTATCAGGCACTCAGCTAAAATGTCAATTTTATAAAAACTTGGCATCTTCAAAAACCTAAAGAAATTTGACACAAGTCCCTCTGGAACCGAGTGAGATTCCTATCCAGTTTACTGGAAACTGGATTTGGTCCCAAATAATTACAAATGTCCACAAAAGGAAGTCTGCAATCTCTTGAACAACTATAATATTTTAACTCTACATAAACAAAATGTTCCTAATGACTTTAATGGTACTACAGTTACTACAGTCTTGTCAGAAATAAACTTCAGGGGATTTATTTAAAGAGCAACAATAATAACATGCCAAGTAAGCACCATATAACCCATCAAAAGGTAAATCACTATTTTGTTTCAGCTGTGCCCTATTGCACGTATCTGTAGGTGGGAGCCAACAATCTGTGTTACAGTACAGTGTGCTCCTGGGCATATGGGGAGTGTTTCAACCTGAGGTACAGGTACATCCTGTCCTTACCTCTATGTCAAAAGAATTAAATCAGGAATTTAATGTAATAGCCTGGATGCTGTTATGACAGCACTGACTAGGCTAGTCTCAAAGAGCCTAGCTGATAATAGTCTTCCAGAACATACAAAAGAAACAGATTTTTTATCATCCATGCCAATCCTGAATCACCTTATCAGTGCTTTTCATGTAGCAGGATCAGTCCAGAGAGTATGCTCCTGAGCTATTTATTCTGGGTCAGCTTGTGTCTCTGCACAGCATCACTTTTCTCTGCCAGAAACACATTTCAGTCAGTAGCTGCTTTCAGCAGGTTCCTTCATTACATATTTCTTGTTTATCAGTGGTTATGGACAATATATTTAAGAACTGCAATTTCTCCTGAATAGTGCCCACAGGCCCAAATTCTAAAAGGATTTATTCTTATCATCTCTGCTGAGAAACTTACTCTTCTGGTTACAAATCTGTACCTATTTTGCTTTCATTTGAGTCACAAAGAAAATACCAATGCTGTGAATCTGCTGTTTTAAATATGGAGTTTCTTTTCCTTTATTGTTTATTTCAGTAGCATGTTCATTTCTAAGTCCATACCACTAGATGTCTCATGGAAAAACCTGATACATTTTATTTTGGTTCTGAAAACACCATTTCTGACATTACTATGGTTCACTGAATTTTATTGCATGAACACTGGGATTTGGCACATGAGAATCCCACCATCTAAAACTGAGATGCCTTTTACACAGACATCCATCACTTACACAAGTCATCTGGATTCCAGTTACAGTCAATGGAGAGACACAGTGATTACAAAGTGATTCTTCTGACCTGTGTTACATACTCAGACTAAAATGAGATTAATTAAAAGGTGGTTTATTGTTTGAGGCAAATCTTATCCCTTTTGAGATGAGCCAAGCTGCAAGACTGGTTTCCCCCACTTCTCCATTTAGTATGTATTTCCTGGAAAACAAAGGAATTCATGATGATGACAGGCTGCTCATGCAATAGCAATACACCTTCTGCATTTGTTGTGTGTGCTCCAAGGAGACAGTCTGTGGTCCCCATCTCTTTTGCCTAAGGCACCATGACCATGACTAATGACTGGCACCACAGACATTAATTATTCTGAATGACTGCACACTGCTGGTGTGCAATAATCTGAAATAGTCATGGTGTTCAATATTTTATTTTTTTACCTCTCTAGCTCATTCCTCATCCCAACAGTACTTATGCTATTTTGCCATGCTCAGATGCTCTGTTTCACTATGTGCCACTGCTAAATGCAATATTCACATCATGGCTCAAAAAGAATTCCTACTACTATTCTTAGGGACATATTTCAATCCATACATGACAATGGCATTAAAAAATAGTGATACAAACACTGTACCTATTTATTCACTGGTTGATAAACTCAACTAAGTGAAACTATTTTTTTGTTACAGTTTTTCCAGCTGAGAGTTATGTTTCACATATAGTTCCCCAAGATGGACACAAACACCAACAAACCCAAATACATCAACACAAAGCATTTGTAGGAAAAATGAACTGTAAAAACACAGTGCATTATGAAAATACACATGCACTGAAATCTGTGCACTACTGTAGATGGATTGCTTTGTCAGCAAGACAGATGTAAACTGATACTTTCTAACTCATTACTCCAAGTAAAGTAAATTTTCTAGTTTCCACCTGGTAAATGTACTTTATATTCAAAATCAGCAGTACATTAATTCAGCCATGAATGAATTCTGGAACAAAAATTAACATACAGTTGGCAATTGTAAGATCAGAAAACATGGTAGTCATGCTCTCTCATTCCCTTGACACATCAGGAAATAAAACTACCAATAAAGAAATCAGTGAAAATCCAGATATGATCACTGAATAATGTATTTTACTCAAAACATGGCAGGAAAATCAATCACTATATGTGTACTTTTCCCAAATTACAGAACACCCAAGTGTCATAAATTGTATTAGAAAGAATTTTTCAAGAGGAGTTGTGAAAATATTTTTTCATCCCACTCAAATAAAGACTCCAGTTTTGCCAGCATGACTATCAGGCTACAGCATGAAAACAGACCAGCTCCAGCTGCAGCAGTTACACCAGCATGTCAGAGATCCCTACAAACATCCCTACCTGTGGCAGCTATGCCCATTCCCTCACACAGTAAAATCATCACTTCCCCAGTTTAACTGAATAACAATTGCTAAGGTGACCTAATGTCAATGTGAGATTTTACCTGTTTTGTCAGGATTTACTTCTCTTGAATGAGAAATATGGTACTTTGAAATATGGAACAGAGACTCCTTGCAGAGCAGGTGGTAGTTCTGAACTAGACTAGACAAATACTACTGGACCTCCAAAGTTTCTGACATGGAAATCTATTTTCTGACATCTCACCAGTTCCTACCACTACAGGAAGAATTAGAAAGACAGCCTGCACCCCAAAACTCCAATTCCATAAGTAGTTTTTATTCAAACAAAAGCAACTCTTTGGGGGTGGTGGCAGTGAGAAGTAACCAGTCATGGTCTCAGACACTTAAAATTATCAAGTACCATATTATTTCTGTATTCCTAGTTTTGACTGGAAAGATCTTCCACATGGAAGACACACTTGAAGAGCTGTAAGTAAACATAAGAATTGAAAAACAGCCCAGAGAAAGGTTGCTCAATTCTTATCTATTTGAGTGAAAAATTAAATGAGACAGATAAAATTTATCTGATTTCCACGCATGATATAAGGCAATACTGACTCTGCTGCTGAGACCCATTTGTGCCAAATCCTGGAACTATTTCAAGAAGTTTAGATTACTTTGAATATAAACTAATTTGGAACAAAGTGTGATTGCTGAGGCTATCACTTCCCATGATACTGTCAAAAAGGAGTCTGTGAAGTGGCTACTCCTAAGGGGGTCACTAAACAGTAATTTATCCAGGCATAAGTAGGTGAATACATAGAATGCCTGATACCTTGCAATTTTGTGTTATTACTCTTTTAGACATAGAACATTTACATTAGAGATGCTATCCAAACTGAAATAAAAGTGTGCATACCCAGAAAAAGCAGTCTGGCAATCAGAGAAACATGCATATTGTAGAGATTTCCTCACATGCAACAAAGCAAAAATAAAGAAATTTCCTCTTCAATCCATGTGACTTAGGGGGTGATGACTTTCAAGCAGTCAACTACCTAGCACAAATATCTAAGTGCTCAGAATGTCAGCATAAAAATCTGAAGCTGGATAAAATCCAGGCAGCTTGTTTTTTCTTAATTATCAAGAAGGTGGTCTTCAGTTCATTAGGCAGGAACTGACTGAATCAGAGTCTTGGGAGCACTGCCAAGACAGTCTGTTTGAGGATCAGCTGCTCATGAAGGACAGTTACCTCCCCTTGCTGTCAGTGCAGCAATTCTCCAAACACTGCTTCAGAGTCACAGGCACCCCCCAAATACCAGGGCTGTGCTCAGCTCAGTGGCAAACCTTTCATTTTGCCAGAGCTGGAAGACCTTGCTCAGCCTACACTACACGCTTGCAAGAAATCAGAGCCACACAATCAACTTTTCTACAGCATTTGCTCTTGGCCATCTGCTACCAGTGCTATTTCTAATGTGCTGAACTACAAGCTATTTCCTCAAGCATTTCTGAAAAACATGAAGTATCTAATATAACATGTAGCATCTTGAGTGAGGTCCATGCCAATAGTGAGTCATAAAACCTCCCAAGGATTCTCTTTAAAAGTCCACATGAAGTTTATTCATATTTCAAAAATTCTAGCAATGAAGCAGAAGTTTCACCAAGATTCTACTGATCACTATGAATGCCCATTTGAAGAAACATGATAACCTCCCAAAAGACATTTTTTGGATAACTTTATCCCAGTTGAATTATTCATGTGTGGACACCTTTGCACAGGTAAAATATTATCTAGTATGGAAAAGTGATAATTGTGATGTGTTAGACCATAGTCCCTTCCTCTGCTTCAAAGCACTCTGGATCACAGCTCATTTGACCATTGCTGGGTCAAAGATGCACACTACTCCCTTAAGTCAGAGGGGTTTGGATCTCTAAGCAGGCTCCTTCACAGAAACTATCTATTCAAACCTCAGCACAAGGAGCTGAAATAATTCCCTATTTTAAAATAGGGCACCAGAAAGGAGCTTTAACAGAATTTCCCTGAGGACTTCCAAGTACTTAGTCCTCTTTCTAGTCCTATTTCAGTTCTTTCAATAATTGTGCAATTTAACATGATGGAGCTAAAAAATCAAACAACCCCAGCCAAGCTTCTGGCCCATGGTAGGAGACAGTTTTGCTTGGTGTCTCAGGAAATGCTTGGTTTCATTTGCCTGGCTGGTTAAAACCAGCACAAACACTCAAGTGTCCAGAACACTGCAGGTAGTTATTAAACAATAAAAATCATCATAGAAGTAGGATGTACTTCCACTAGAAGAGTTTGCCAATATATACTATGCACTGTAGTACTTACTCCATAAGCTTTCCCACTATAGCATAAGGAGTAGCAAGATATAGAGCAACATACTGTACTCTGATTCAACTTGTGTAACCTTCTGTTCCCATTCTCACACAAGTCCAGCAGTTCAGAGTGCTACAGTGTGCTATTTGGGATATATATAAAATATGCATAAATATTTGACAAAGTCTGAGCAGCCACAGAGTTCTTTGCATACATTTCAACTTTATTTTGCTAATACTACAGAACAGAAACAGAACTGCACTCAGCTCTTCCTGCCATATTTAGTACTTCATATCAAACTGTACAGTGATGTGATCACATAGTACCTCAGTCACAGATGTTTTTTCTTATTGAGGAGTCAGCATTAGGATGATATCAGACTAAATTATTTTCTCACTAGAAAAGCCATCTCTTACATACAATGTGAGCAGATATAAATTGCAGCAGTTAAAAAAACACATTCTGAACAATGCAACCTAATCTTTGCCCATTTAAAGAGGGCTAAAAACAAAAACTGTCTGGGACAGTGGTAGTGACTCTCAGATAATGTATTTAAGAAGGGAAAAGAACTGCTATGTAGGCAGCAGCTGGAAGACAAGAGTGAAAATACATGAGAAAATCTGTGTCAAGGACCTGCAAAGAGTTACAAAGACTAAGACACAAGAAGGTGGTGGTTGTTCTATGAAGCCACATATTTATGGCTATTTTATGTGCTAGTGTTTAAAGACTAAAACAAGATTTTGATAGCTATAGAAAGTTTCTGTGAAGGGAAGAAAATGGTTAGGAGTGACAAAGGAAATGATCACTGATGACTGGACACTTAAAGATATTAAAAGATTCAAGAAAGCAGAAAAATTTTATATTAAGGGAAGACAACAGAAGGTGATCTTCAAGATTCATTTAAAGAGTGGCTGTAGGAAGAGTAGGGACAAAGCCAAAAGTATTGACTCTGACAAACTTGTCTCAGTGTCCTGCCAGGGGATTAAACTGATTTGACCAAGATAAGGTAAAAAACCTGGCAACAGTAGGTATTACAGTATAATAATATGGTATATAGTACAATCTATCACCCAGCAAAATGGAGAAGGTAGACATAATTCCAAATCTAGAACATGCCTATGAACCCTTGGAATGATGTCAAGTCATAAATTCAAGAGTTCTTCAGAGGCACGTGTCAAAGCCTGTGATCCCACATCCAGTGAAGGTTCAGTCTGGGCAGCTAAGGGAGTGCAAAATTCAGTCTCAAACAGGCTTCACAGAAAACCCTGCAGCCATATGGGATTCACAACAGCAAGCTGAGAATAGGCACCTAAAAAAGAGGTGGGATAATGCTTTTGAAAGAATGGTTGCTATAGCAAAGTTACCTTTGGTTTCCACCCTATGGGACCAAGGGAAGAAAGCTTAAACCCACCTTTCTCATTTTCCAGAAGTGACCTACATCCATCCTACATTCTACAGTACTCTGTAATGAGATACTCCTCATTCCCCCTGGGCCCAGGCTGCTAGGTGAAATGAAATGGGAGAATAAGCTAACAGAGCTTGTCTTCTGGAATTTTAGCATCCTTATTTTAGGTTATGTTGGCTTTGGTTGAATAGGTAAGTCATGATCACATAATCCTCTATAAGAAATATGATAAACCAAACTTACTAAACAGATTCCAGATATAACAGGAAGACAGTAGACAAAAAACATTAGGGAAAATATTTTTGCCAAGTTTTGGAATGGTTGATTTTGAACATCTGTTTTCTTAACAATTCCAAAAAATAAATTCAAGACTTTTTGCTGACAGGATTCTTTTCAAAAAGCCAAAGGAATTTTAGAAGACAAATCAAAACTACAAAGTAATATATATGCTGTTTTACTTTTTAGTAGTCAAAATATAAAGTTCTATAATGAAATAATTCTGATAGCTATACACCAAGGCAAAAAAGCAAATCCCACATAGCAATCAGTACCTGCTCACCTGCACCTGTAATGGTGCAGACAGCCATAACAAGCCAAAAGATGGGCTACAAATATTGTCATTTCAAGAACAGGGACAATAATCACCCTGAAAACACAGGTTACCACACTTATGTTTTAATAATAAAAGTTGTCTGTAACTGCATGGCCATTCAGAACAAGAAAAAAGGCATTGAGGTGTCACAGAACTAATCTTTTTCTAAGAGGAAAAAACCCCCAAGCCTCCACTCATTCAGCTAATGACCTGTCACTAATGGAAACTAATATTTTTCAAAGTCCTTAGTCAAGGTAAATGCAGGCAGTGCATTCTGAGGACTTTAAAAAAAAAAAAAAAAAAAAAAAAGGGCACTTTTTTATTTTCAGCTTTCTAAACACTCTCTACCCCTCCAATACATACACATTTGGTACCACTATGAACTAAATGCTACTGCATTCAAAACACTAAATGGGTAAACACACAAACACATCTATCTTTTTCCTGCATAATGTGAAACCAGCATTATTTCTTCTATTTATGAATCTTGCAGAATTCCACAGTGCCATTTCCCTCTTTCTTGTTTTATACTGTTATAAGAGGATGCAGAATGTCTGGATGAGGCCTCATTAGCACACATGGGATGCTCCAGGGTGTATTACTCTTTCATGCAGGTCACAATCACTTAACTCCATTTTCTCAGTATTTACTTAAAACCACTCTGCACTTGAAGAAAATATGAACCCCAGGAAACTAACATATGTGAGCAGGAGGAGTTCACTGCTGAACACTTGACAATATGACCTCAGACAGCATCAGACTGACAAGACAATTGGTCTGGACTTCCAAATCTATTCCATACCTAAATGACTGTGATGACACAAGCACCCTTCTCCACCTGCAGCTGATCAAGAAAGACTGAGCTCTTTCCCATAAAGAAGAAAAATGCATGAATGGTCTCCTGACTTCTGCAACAAATTTTTAATAATTATATCACATTATTTGCAAAAATCTGAGCACATCTCCACAAATACTTTGCTGCTGTTTTCCAGTGCCTGTGCCAGTATTCTCCATTTTCTGCAGACTTCCTTGTCTTACACAAACCTCAACTCCTAGCCTTAATACACAGCATCTCCACTGGGACCAGCTCTTGAATTCCCCTACACAACCATGACCTCACATTATTTCAGTGGAAAATTAAACTGTAAAACAACAGAAAAAAACTCATGAGTGCAAATACAGCAAATTTCTCAGCAATTGAATTCATATCAGAAAACCTCTAAAAAAAGTGCACTTGCCACTTTGAAAACTAAACATAAATATGTGTTTCTAACTCTGTTTCCTCTTGAAACTGTGCTGTGTATGCAAAAGAGATCCATACTTTCAGGAAAACTATATACACATGAAATTATCCATACTGAATGGAAGGGAGGAAATATCTTTATTTCTATTTTCACTTCATGAGAGAAGAGATAATACCATATTTCCCCTCTGTAAGCTACAATTCATTTAAATTTGAGAGGGCAAAATACTGAAGATCCTAATCTGCACCAAACACTTCACATGCACTGAAACCAATATTCTAAGGAATCCTGTATCCCAGGTAAGCACTTTTCACAAAAGCTCCTAGAATTACAACAGAAATTAAAGAGTTAACATCACATTTTGCCAGATGCTAGAATTCAGGCTTATAGCTCTTTTCTCCCAGGAAATTAAGTACCTACAGCTGCTTTTCAGCAACAACTTGTTTAATTATTAAAGAATAAATGAACCCGTAGTGTAAGACAGAGTGTCATCTAGCTTCTTCAGCCAAAACAATTATTTGTAACAGAGTGTTCTTTTAGAGATCAAACAAAGAGAATAATGAAGGCCACAGAGAAAGATGAAGGAACCCCAAGGAAATTGTATTTTTTTAGAAACACCCCCCATGTAAGCAGCTAAAGAACTTCTTGATTTAATTCGTGTACAGTTCCCTTGAGACTTCTAGAAATTTCAGGTTTAATGATGAAATAATCATTCAGTGTAAAAGTTACCAAGATAACAGCACAGCTAGGAGATAATAAAAATATTCTGGCTCAATGAACCACACTGGGTTGAATGAATCAGACTGCTGAGGTACCCATTGCTGCTGTGCTAAATAAAGCTATTCTAATTATAAAGAAATAGAAAACAATACAAAGCAATAAAAATTGAAAGCTGCAGTGTTGAAAATAAACAGTGCCACGCTTGAAATGCTGTGACAAATGAATTTGAAGGTACTACACTTAGTGTAAACACTTATAAATCAGCGTGGGCTTTTTACATTCTCAGGGCCTTTCAGTGGGTCAGCCTGTAAAACAAAGGGAAAGTTATTTACAACCAGCTGAAGCTCTCCAAGTTACACAGTACACATAAGCCAGTGTATAGATCATTCAAGACTGGTGAAAAATTTCCATCTTAGACATGCACGAAGAGAAATCAATAATATGAAGAAACTGGAAAGTCTGGATAATAATGGGATATACAGATGAATGACCATAAAAATATGGAAAAGCTTCAGGAACTGCACAGAGCCAGATGCATCAAAGACAAAAGTGCTATTGGTTCTAGCTCTGAGCATGCTATTGGTGTTTACATCTCAAAGCCCCCACTATTAGAGTTCATTAGAGTTCATTACTGTTTTATGGTAAAAAACTTCTTCTGTGTAGCTCATTTGAAAGTATTTTCACAGGAACAGTTAGGTTGGAAAAGACCTGTGAGATCATCAAGTCCAAACTCTGACTGGCCACCACCTAGTCAACTAGACCATGGCAGAAAGTTCCATGTTCACTCTTTTCTTGAACACCTCCAGGGATGGTGACTCCACCACCTCCCTGGGCAGCCCATTCCAGTGTTTAATAACCCATTCTGTGAAGAAATTCCTCCAAACAAATCCCCCACTGGCACAGCCTGAGGCTATGTCCTCTTTTCTTTTTCCTAGCTGCCTGGGAGAAGAGGCTGATCCCATCTGGCCACAGCCTCCTGTCAGGCACTTGTAGAACCAATAAGGGACCCCTGAGCCTCCTTTTCTCCAGGCTGATCACCCCCAGCTGCTCCTCCCTCACAGGATTTGTGCTCCAGACCCTTCCCCAGCTGTCCTTTCTGGACACTCTCCAGCATCTGGAGTGGAGTCCAAAACTGAAAGCTGACATAAGCTTAGTATTTTGGTGTAGATTTGGTAAGCTGGTCTTACAAAGTGTCAGCACAGAAGCTTCATCCATAACACAAGGCTTGGAGCTCCATGGGTTCCACAGGTCTTGTCTCAATCATTACAAGTCTGGAAAAAGACACTTTCTTGAGGACTCATCTTAGGAACCCCATCAGTTTTGCCCCAGAGGTGCACAGAGTGGTGCTTGCCCCTGGCAGTGACCAAGGGAGTCACTGAAACCTCAGACACCTGAACCAGGTGAGGCCTTGGTGACTTTCTCCACTCCTGGGCAACATGGGCACCTGATCCCTCCCCTTGCTGAATTCAGGAGAACAGCAAACAGAGCATTCATCAGGAATGTATCACTTTTTAAGCAATAAAACCGGTTCTAATATGGATCAAATATGGAATTTAAACTTCTCAAGTCTCACAGCAACAGAAATAAATTATGAAGACATTACTACTTTAAACAAAAAGAACAGGATCCACCATGCAGAAGAAAATCTTCCTAAGAAGAAAGTGGTTCACCTCTGCAGTGGCTGCAGGATCCAGCACCTCTCTGAGCTTGTTGCAGCTTGTGCTGTCACCCACTCCTCCCTCCAAGGATGAGGGAGGGTCAGGTAGAGTCCCTATAGGTATGCCAAGGAAAAATAATGTGTGATCTGCAGTAAGGAGGATGTATAGACACACTGTCAACAGGCACGTAGAGTATCACCCACAGAAAAACACAGTAATTTATTGATGATAGCAAAACTATCTAAAATAGACATGAATTTCTACTGTAACACACCTAGTATGAAATAGGCTTTTCATATTTTTCTTTATTCTTTTTCAAGAATAGTTTAAAATAAATAGTTCCAAATAAAATAGTTTCAAAATAGTTCAAAATAGTTCTCATTATGCTGTCAACTAAGAAAAGGCTCAGTGTAAGAGGGAAGATAAAAAACTTCAGTGAACCACTGGTGAAAATTTTAAGATCTTTCTCATCATATAAACCAATTCATAGCTTCTCAGCAAAATATACTCACTTTTGAAAATTAAATTTTTTAAAAAATCAGTCAAAGCTTCATTTAAAAAAGTATAAATATTACCACAGGTTTCAGTGGGCATAGCAGAAGGCCACCAGCATATTTTTAATCCCTGATGAAGTTAAATGTTTTTAACATAATATACCCATAAAGGTGAAGCATGGTAATAACTGAGTCTATAAGAATTAAAGACACCACGTAAAAGCACTGTACAGAGAGCATGGGTGGCCTGTGGGACACAGAGAAGGACAGATATACCAGAGATAAAGGCTTTGCTCCCTCATGCTGGTGCATCTATCCCCCCCATTATCTCTGTTGGAAGGCAAAGAGATAGAACAGACAGTTCCCAATACATATCTGTGTCTGTACCAACTAAAGGATCAATGACTCAACTGGAAACAGAATAGTAAGTTTTATTGGACACAATCCTCCCCCAAAATAGAGGACAACATGAAGTCATGCCACTCCCAATTCATTTTGTGCAGAACAAAAAATAAAAACGTAGGTTAAAACCCTCTGAAAGTTGTGATGCTAAACATTTGGTTGTTAGAAAAGGTGTGCACCACATTCCTAATGGCTGGTAACAAATTGCTTCCATTAATCCAGCCAGCCCAGGGTTACATTATTCCTTTCCATTAAGCCACTTTTGTATGCTCTGCCCACCTGTATCAATGTGCAATTTCACAGCCCAGTCATTAAAGTGCATGGATTTTACCTCAGGGTGGAAGGACAGTGGTAGTTTTAACTTTGTAGTCATGAAACCAACACCAGGAAGAAAAACAGAGAAGTTCCATTAAAAAGAAGTATTCATTAAAAATGGCAGCATTGGGAATTAAATACAGAGTTCCTGCTGGCACCACTCATATGATAAATGCACCAAGAAACCCAGTTGTTGGATGTGATTGCCATCAGTCCATAAATAGAGACAATTCCAGTTGCTCATATAAATAATGCCTTTGCATCATTCATGTTGTGTTTTGATTTAAGAGCCCTGCATGAGAAGTGTGAAATGAGCAGAAATCCCCCTGAAATTTGCTTCCTCTCTTGCACAGTACAACCACTTGCTAGTACCTCAGCCTCCACCCAGCTGAGCTCCTCCTTTCTCATTCAAATTGATGGGACATATTTAGTGCTCATGAAAAATAAGGCCTAGTCCTGAATACAAAGGTCTAAAAAATTCATGATAGAAAAGGTAACTCATGATTGGTCAATTATAACTTTTGGTGTACAGGGTTTTTTTCTACTTATTAATTCAACCTTAATGCAAAGCTTTTAATGATAAATTTTAAAGCTATCTTGTTGCATATACAGTTCTTAAACTAAAAGTCATCCAACATTGAAACAGATTTTGCTTCAGCTTTGAAAATGTCACAGATATTGAAAAAACTACTTCCAGCTCCTAATAAGAATAATATTATGGTCAGAGATGAACCACAAAATAGTACATCCTAAGAATCATTTGCCAGAAATAAATGGATATGCCAGAATGATGGGTATTATTGGCATTTTTCAGTAATCAAAATTATATAAGTCCAGTTACCTAAAGAATCATGGAATCATTAAGGTTGGAAAAGACCTCTAAGATCAAGTCTAACATCTGACCTAATACCATCATACTCACTAAACATATCACAGTGTCATTTTTTGAACACTTAAGGGGATAGGGACTCCATCCCTTCCCTGGGCAGCCTGTTCCAATGCTGCACCACTCTTTAGGTGAATACATTTTTCCCAATATCCAATGTAAAAGTCCCCCAGTGCAACTGAAGGTCATTTCCCCCTGTCACTTGTTACCTGGGAGAAGACACTGGCCCCCACCTGGCCACAGCCTCCTTTCAGGCAGTTGTAGAACCCATAAGGGACCCCCAAGCCTCCTTTTCTCTAGGCTGAACATGCCCAGCTCCCTCAGCTGCTCCATCCTCACAGGATTTGTGCTCCAGACCCTTCCCCAGCTGGGTTGCCCTTCTCTGGACTCACTCTAGCACCTCCATGTCTTGGTTGTAGTGAGGGGTCCAAAACTGCACACTGGTGTGCCCTTGCCAGAGCCAATTACAGGATAAAAGAGTTTTTAATAGAATAAAAATGTTCTGGAACTTGATAAACTTTACTTTTTTTTTTTTTTTTTTTTTTTTTTTTTTTTTTTTTTTTTTTGTGAAAGGTAAAGTTGGCATAATCTTGAAAAATTTGCAATTCGAACCAAGCATTTCAAACAAGTGTCAGTTCATTACATCACAATTTTGATTGTTTTTTACCCCAACTTGATCACCAAGACAAATTTTAAAAAATTATGAAAATAATTTTGGGAATCATCATCACAAAAAATGACAAAGAAAGCCAGCTGGCACCCCTGAGACTTTGTCTGCATAAGTTCTACTCAGAAAGAAAACATGTAAGAAATTCTACTTAGAAAGTTAGAATACATAGATGAATGATAGTATGTGACAAAATGGCTTATGATTTTTAGGCAAGTATAGCAAATACTATTACTTAGTGGGTTGCATCTATCGTCAAATATTTTTTCCAAATTAATACCTTTTTAAACAAAATCACTAACATCATGTTCCACTTAAAGCATATCTCTACACCAACAGCTACACATTCAATTTTTCTAGATTTACCTAATAAAAAAAGCTGGAAAACATAAACCATAAGATTGTGTGCCATTCAATTAAGTGCTTTATATGCAAATTCCTCAGGACAGCTTTTTATTCTATGTTTGGTGACAGTAATATTCCATTGCTGTGGGGCCCAGAACACACACAGGAATTAAACCATTCCTGTTACATTAAACTTTAAATCAACATTTTCTTGACCATTCCACAGTCAAGTTTGTGCAGAAGGTTTTAAGCAGCTGGGTTCAGAGTCGGGTGTAAGGATGCCACGAGCTGCAGGATCACATCAGCAGGTTCAGAGCATTAGCTCAGTGATGTACATAGCTAACATAGTGTCAGACTGCAGCAAGCCAGCCTCTAATAGCAGGCTGCCTTTGTCTCCTTTATGCAGCACAGCTTTAATACCATCACATGCTTTAATCTTGCTCCCCTTTCAGGGCAGGTTTCTGCAGAGATGGGATGTGCACAGTGCAGGCAGTGAGGGAGCCTCACACCCAACAGGCTCTGCTGCTGGGCACTTGTGGTAGGTGTTCCACAAAGGATTTGAAATCCCACCCATTGTTCTTTTTCACTGCATCAGGCATAGGCTTCCTACTCCTCTCTTCCAGGCCCCTGCTAACCCACTGGATCAGCTATTGTCACACTGTGCTGCTCCTGCCTCTGCTTTGTGACAGCTGCATGACCACAGTTCTCCAAGAGCATTTTCGCATTTTTCACACGTGGACTGTGTTTCTTGGACTGACCCATAAGAACTGTACCACTTTCCCTTCCTCATTCTTGCAACAGACCAGTTTCCTGGATGGCATATTAATGAAACCAACTGTGCTGGTTTAATAAGCCCCATACATATTAGGATGAACTATGGGGCACTCCATATTTGCTCTTCCTACACTTGCACAGATAAGAAATTCAATTAACAAAATGTACAGTCTTCACCAACATGCAGTAACATATTGATGTTGTTGGGCACTACTGAACCACAATGACAATTTAGATTCTCTGCTGTAATTACTCACAAACACACTGATCCCAGGAGCACACCTCAAGAAGATCTTTTAGATTAGGATCTCATCTTTTTCAGTGTAATTATGCCACACAGTAGGCGTAAGTACTTCTCTTTTTCTCTCTTAGCTATTTTGCATTTGAAGCATTCCTTCACACTAACCATGAAAAAATGTGATTGATTCTGTGATATGTCTAAAAATCCTACAGAACAGTAGGTAAGCGTTATATAGGGAGACATTTCTGCTATGTTCTTTATAAATACACACACACACACATTTTTGTCTGCTGTTGACTGATTCTTTGACTTCATCTATTTTAGCCTAAACCCCAAATTCGTGATGGCTGCCATTCCCCAGGAACTTATTCCCAAATGGATAACATAAATGAGGCTTTTTTTTTTTTTAAATAAAGAATAAGAATAAGATTAGTGCTTATCTTCTCAGTAAGGAAAATGCCTGAAAAAATTAAATTGTGCCCTGCACAACTATCTTTGATATTAGTATATTACTATGATGATATATGGCTATACACAATATATTATTATGGTGGGATAGACAAAAAAAAATTGAACAGAAGAGTCAGCTGTGGACCAACTAGAATAGGTGTGAAAGTAGTCTCCAAATCCATGCCAGCATAAAAAAATTGTCTCTTTCTGTTGCTCACTGGCAAGAATATGAGAGACTAGAAAGTAATTTTTATTAAGGACTTCCCCCTTTCATTGTTCCAAGTTCCCAGCTCAGAGAACACAGTTTTGTTACAGTACTGCTCCAATCAGAAAGTGTATTTCCAAAACTCAGACTGTAATAGCAGGAGAGAAAAAGGCTGACAAGTAGGCATTGAATTTGTGCCTTAAAAGATGCACTCATCTCTTGCTAGACTGCATGCAAAACAACATCAAGGATATAAATTCCCAATTTTGTTTCAGTGTAGCTGATGTTGAGAGTGAAAGATGGTTTCAAAGACTGACTGAAACTTCGAATTTAAGCTGATGGGGGTTCCTCTTCTGTGACTGGTTATTTGAAAGTGAATCTCCACATTTTCATTAGTTTCTTGCATATCTAGAGGAGAAAGAGTTAGTGCTTCCATGCAATCTCAGGTTTAACAAGAAAACTAAACAAAGCTTTAACATTTCCATTTAATATTTCCTCCAACAAGTTCATTTTTCTTTATTTTCTCATGGAGTTCCGTTTCATATTCTATGTAATAAATACATACAATTTTCCTCATGAATGAATTGTGGTATTGTAGCAAAGAAAAATTGTAGCAATATTTCATTCTGGCATGTTCATTATAACTCTTCACAATAATTGTGAAGACACCAGAAATCAATCTTTTTCACTTTCACACAAAATTGCTATTAGAAGAAGAAAAGGAATTAACCTCAACCTCTTAAGAATGCATTCACATTAATACAAAAAGAACTGTTATTCCATTTTGATAAACTTGCTATGTAAAACATGCCTGGTCTTACTCATCTTTCATCCTTCAGAAGAAATCTAGAGCATGAAGGTCAAACCACATGAAGTCACAGATGGAATGGAATTGTTTTGGAAAACTGGTAAGCAGATACAACAGCTCACAGATTCATGCTCTATCAGTTACAGTGGAGAGAGCACACCTCCCTAACCTAACACAAGTGTGGAAGAACAACAGAGCACAGTAACCAAAGAGGAGCTTACCATAGGCACAGATACTGAAACATTATAGAGAAAAAAGATCAGAACTACTAACAATGACTATCAATACACACCTGCTCCAAATTTATTTTAAAATTCTTCCTCTTTCTTTCACCCACATGGATATCTTTTCATTAAAAAAAAAAAAAAAAAACCAAAAAAAAATTACTGTATTTGTTTCAAAATCACGAGTGATGAGCATCCTGATAAAAGGATTGGAAGATTATTAACTCCTCTGATCATGTGTAATTGGGATCTGTGAGATTATCAATAAAGAATGCAAACTTGGAAGTAGGTTAAAATGGAAAACACAGTATGACTGTTGAGGTTTAAGAATTTATTGCTCCAACTGAGACTCTCCAAACCATGCTATTGTCACTCATTTCTCTTCCCCCTGCAGTGGGCAGGAGAGGAGAACTAGAGGCCCAAAAGGTAAAGATCATGGGTTGAGATTAGAGCAATTTAGTGGAAACAGGAAAAAGATAAGAACAGTAACAACAACAATATTAATAACAAAAGTGCTCAGCATGGAGCTCAACTTGACCACAGTTGCCCTGACCACTCCTTCCAGCTCAGAAACCAGCATTATCCAACTGCTCCCTCCAGCTCAGAACCAGCATTATCCAACTGCTCCCTCCAGCTCAGAACCAGCATTATCCAACTGCTCCCTCCAGCTCAGAACCAGCATTATCCAACAACTCCCTCCAGCTCAGAACCAGCATTATCCAACCACTCCTTCCAGCTCAGAACCAGCATTATCCAACCACTCCTTCCAGCTCAGAACCAGCATTATCCAACTGCTCCCTCCAGCTCAGAACCAGCATTATCCAACCACTGCCCCCAGCTCAGAACCAGCATTATCCAACCACTGCCTCCAGCTCAGAACCAGCATTATCCAACCACTGCCTCCAGCTCAGAACCAGCATTATCCAACAACTCCCTCCAGCTCAGAACCAGCATTATCCAACCACTGCCTCCAGCTCAGAACCAGCATTATCCAACAACTCCCTCCAGCTCAGAACCTGTGTTATCCAACCACTGCCTCCAGCTCAGAACCAGCATTATCCAACAACTCCCTCCAGCTCAGAACCAGCATTATCCAACTGCTCCCTCCAGCTCAGAACCAGCATTATCCAACAACTCCCTCCAGCTCAGAACCAGCATTATCCAACTGCTCCCTCCAGCTCAGAACCAGCATTATCCAACAACTCCCTCCAGCTCAGAACCAGCATTATCCAACCACTGCCTCCAGCTCAGAATGGCTCCACCACACAGCTCCCTCCACCACACTCACTCTCCTGGACAAGCTCCAGCCTGGTGCTTGGCACAGTCCCAAACAGGACCATTCACAAACAGTGGTAGGGATGAGGCCATGCTGCTGGCTGTTGGTAGGGCTTGATATACAAACACCTTCCCATACCCATCTTATACAAAAATGAGTTTAAAGGAGCTGGTCAATCAGCCTAATGACTTGATAACTTGCTAGAATGTCTGAGCTCTTCCTCAAACAGGCTGGGAAACAGTCCATAAAGATAAATTTGATTCATATTTCAACATCAATCTCTGGTTTATGTTTCATATGTTTGAAACAAGACCAGCCCAAATAGCTGAAAAAACTACAATGATTAGTTTTATCAATACAATACCACATGCAGGTTGCTTTCCAAATGTAATATTTAGGAGGAAAAACTACAATTTCCCATAAAGGGGGATGCACAGTAATTTATGAACTCAAAACACAACCCTCCTATTTTCTAAAGAAACAGTTGCTATCCAGATTTACCAACATGTGCAATTTAAAAATTATTACTCTGCACATTTTAGTCGGTTTATAAATGCAGTCAAGAAATACATGAAAGACATCTAAACAAACATGGAAATACAGATGAAATTTCAATAAATCATCTGAACCATCAACCTAAATCATCTATGCACTGCTGCAGTATGAATTACACCTCTATTTCTTCAAGAAAAGGTGTTACCTTTCTTTAAAATTTCTGAGATAATACCACATTCCTGTGCAGTCTAGTCTATTGCTTTACTAATTATTTAGTCCAAGAATTTTCCCAAGGCATAGCCTAAATATTTGTGTGTGTAAAAATTAGGCCAATCACTATTTGTTTATTTTCTTCATTCCCTGCCACCTCCTTGGACAAACATTGAGAGCCCTCTCTATAGCAACACAGTGCACAAGGCTTATGTACTTATTCCTACCATCTCCCTCTTTCCATTTTCTTGCCTTTTTTCCTCCTTTCCTTCACCAACCTCAAATTTCACCTTATAATATGGATCTACAAAACCTCTTCTTTTTTTAATTAAGCCTTTAGTGTTATGACAAAAACAGCATAAAGATAGCTGTATCTAAAACCTGGCATGGCATTAATTTGCAAGAGTTTGCCTATTTCTGTAACTCAGTTCCATCAATGGGCTCTGAAAAATTCAAATTCAACCTCTGCTGATCATATATACAAGAAAACACTTTGATACAAACTGCTAGAATCTACGCTTCAGATTTTGGAGTTTTAAAATAGAAATAAATAAAAGCTGAATATGAATCACTTAAAAAATTCCTGAAGTAATGCAGATAGCCCAGATTTTGTTTTCTTTTGAACAAGAATGCTACTGTGCAACCATACACTGTAGTGTGGAAGAGTCTTTGTATATATGCAATGAAACTGAGAGAGAAAAAAGTTTCACAGGCAGAATCTGTCACTAGAATAGCCAAAACAACTGAACCCAGAAGGAGGCAGAAGAGCATCTGAGCATAGATCTTCTTCAGATCCACATAAAAAGCAACAAATCTCAAGGTAACAACAGGACAGGAACAAATACTCTCAAGTTTAACATCATGATGTTATTTATCAAACATTAGGTTTGGAGCAGAGGGAAATGTGAGTGTTCTTTAAGCATCTCTAGGACTATGTTAATACTTCATTTTTCTACAGTAGCTTTTCTCAGATTGCCAGAAAATATAAGAGGAAACAAGAGCAAATTAAACTCCTGTTTCTGTGACTTGTCTCATTTGCAGAAGTGCACAGCAAATAGTTTGTGCAAGAACTAAAGAAAGGAAGCTGGATCAATTAATTATGGATTTCATAGGAAACAGCTTTTATCACTAATTTTCCACAGATCGAGAAATGTTGTGGGGCAGATCACTCGGATCAGTTCTTCATTCCCAAAAGTCAAAGAGAGACAGGAGAGTCAAGGATGTCCTGGGGGCATCAGGCACAGCACTGCCAGCCAGGAAAGGGAGGGGATTGTCCTGCTCTGCTCTGCACTGGGGCAGCCTCACCTCCAGTGCTGGGGGCAGTTTTGGCTGCCCCAACACAATAAACATCTAAAGCCATTACAGAATGTCCAAAGGAGGCTATGAAGATGGAGAAGGGTCTGAAGGAGAAAGCCAAAGAGTGGGTCATTTGACTTATTCAGCCTGAAGGAGACTCAGGGGAGACTTCACAGTCACTGATCTCTTCATTTGGGTAACCACTAACACAGGAATGAAATGGAATGAAGCTGTGCCAGAGAGGTTTAGGTTGGACATTAGGAAAACTTTCTTCACTCAGAGGGTGGTTGGAACAGGTTCCCCAGGGGAATGGTCACAGCACCAAGTGTGATGGAATTCAAAAAGCATTTGGACAATGCTCTTGGGCACACGGTGTGACTCTTGGGGTGTCCTGTGCTGGGACAGGAGTTGTACTTTCCTGTCAACTCAGGATATTCTGCAGCATAAGTGCTTTAAACAGGACCAGACTGAAGCACAGCATTCTCCCTGATCAGTGGCTCTAAGGTGTCTCCAGCTCAGTGCACCACACCCTTATTGTTATTCAGCAAAGGATTGGAGTGTTACAGTGATGGTAGGTGTAAGAAGCACCCAGACAAAGCACAATACACCTTCTTTACTGTGCTCTGTTCACACAATGTAGATACACTCTCTAATTCCAACAGCATTTTTTCTTCTGGTTTTCCTCAGCACAACAATGGCAGCCTTAGTGCTTAACTGAGTTTTAGTATTGGATCTAAATTAGATACTGTCAGCTATGTCCTTGCTTATTTCAGAAATGTGACATACTGAACATTTCAAATTTTGGGTTAACTACATGTGTGTAACAAAGGTGAATTCAACATCACCTGAATTCAGTTTGTGGGTTATTCGTCATTCAGAAGGAGTAGAACCAGCAATTTTTCTTGAAGAACCAGAATTACTGGTTCATCAATGAAGTTCCTCTTTCTTCTGTCACTTGATTTGCTTCTACAGCACTGCATCCTACCTGAGCATTTCAATGGGGACTTTACAGTTACTTAATTCCATGCCATTATTTTTGGTACAACCCCAGCTTCTGCCTTACTCTATAAAAGGGAATAGCACTTCATTTCAGCATGCTGCCTTTCTCCAACAATTTTTAATATGTTACAGGAAAATGGGTGCCAATCTTTCTAAGAAAAACTCAATATAGTTGAGTTGATTGAAAATCATAAGTGAAATATTCTTCCTAGGGACATTTTCTATTCTTGGCTAGCAATGTCAATTTGCTCTTCCTAAATACTAGTTTATATTAAACTGATTAATTTGATATCACCTATGCTCTTCCATATTTTCAGAAAACAATTAGCCATTCCTTCACTAACGGGCTCCTGTAGTCTAAATGCAGTAAAATTCACCATGTTTCTTAAGTACATGTCATGCTTCCTGTAGGAATTATTAAATTGAAAAGTAGCAATGAAATACAGATATATATAAGTGCTACTCTGGGCATGACTAATCCAGTCCACACAATGGTTCAGGATACAAAATAAAAGTTTCGGTCTGTAGTTCCTAATGGCACCTTACATAAAGAAGAATAATAAATAGTTCTGGCTAATTTGCTCCCAGATTTTCCCCTATATGAGGCTGCACAGAACCCCCCCACACATCCTATCTGAATGCCAAAAGGGTGCCCTTCATGCTCCCCTTTTTTCCACATCCATGTCTCTTGATCACCTCAACAGTTGTTTTCCTTTCTCTTTCCTTTCTTTCTCCTCTTTCTTGTGGAATCTTAGTGCCACCAGATTTGAAAACAAAAATTAAGGATTAACTACTTGCAGCTGTCTCATTGTTCATTCTAGCTCTATAAAGTATTTTTAATCTCCTCTTTTTACTAAGCTCCTCTTTTTAAGTGTGATATCTATTGTTCTTTGTGCATAGCCTAGAACAATGGGGTGCATTATTAACTAGCCCATGAGTGGCTGTCACCAACTCTCTAAGTGTATTTTATGCATAGAGACACATTGCATATATACACATACATAGGAATAAACACACATCAGAGATACATAATTAGGTAGCTCAATTTTAAGAACTGGAATTACAGAACAGCTAATTTATCCTAGCTTACTTCTGCCTTTTTCCTCCACATACCAATGACAGTTCATTAATACATTCCCAGCATGTTAACGGAACAGCTGTTAAATAATAAATGCAGTACTGTATTATTATCAGTAGGTGCTTCAACAATTAAACTCTGGGTGCCTAATTTCTAGCTCAGTTAGGAAAAATAACTATACCTCATGCAGCCAAGTAAAATACTAGGCATTGCCCAAAGAAACATCAAAATACCATTGTAGAGAATTATTGTTCTCTGTGAGGAAATGTTGGAAACCCAATGCAAATCAATGCACCAGAACCTCATGTTTTTCTGTTTCATTTAAATCAATCCACCCTCAGGCAGCAGAACTCCTAGGTCTGTGCAAGAGAAGTACAGAGAACCTATGGGCAGAGTCATGACAAAAAGGGACCCTCACGTCTCCCTCTCCCAGAATCAGTCTGCACTATCGTTATCAGATGCAACATGAAACCACATTTAACAGCCAACCCTCTGAATATTCACCACTAGTGTGCAGAAATATTCACCAGAAGAAAATCTTCAAAAGCACTCATGAATCAACGTCATTGCACATCTCAAATTTTTAAATAACTCTTAGCCAAACAGTCTAAAATTAAGAGAAACTCCTATTGGAGGAAATAACCCCTACATTTCGTTTGGTCTGTCTACATAATACATGTGGCATTTCCTAAACATGAGAATCAGCTTTGACTACAAAAGGCAGTAAAGCTACCAAGCAAAAGAAAAAAACCCAAACTCAACAGCTACTATCTAGCTTTTCCCCTTGCAAGGCATCTTGATTACAGACAACTGTTCAATTTTAAAATATGGTTAGGACTGCAAACATCCCTGTGACATGTTTATCTTATAGGTATAGTCTGATTTATATCTTCAATTTTATATTTTATCAAATTTCTTAAATGTACTTTTCCAACAGTCACCTATCATTTAAGAAGAAAAGTAAGAACACCTTTCACATGCTTTCTTGTTTGAAAAATAGTTATTTTAACTATTAAAGCCATCACTAACTTAATAAAATAGTACACATAGTGGGCTGCAGCATTATTTTGTTCTAGCTTGAAATGTATTCACATGATTTACATCTGATTTACTACACCACCTGACTCATTATTCTGGATAAGATAACTATTTTATCTCTCCACAACAAGGCCAAAATACATGAAATATTAATTCCCCACAAAAATTATTTCCCCAATAATTGTACAAAAATTTCAGACTTACAAGATGTTTTTAGTTTTCTTTTAAAAGTAAATATTAATTTAATATTAAAGAAACATTAAGAATAACTGGTTGGGAGCTTTTTGTGTGCAAGTGTTAGCTTTTCAAACAGTCAAACTCTCTGAATGCAAAAGCTTATCACACATCTGCTAGAAGGATGGCATTCATTAATGTCAGCTATCAATCAGCCACAGCAGAACTCTCCTCAAAACATGAAATGTGATTTGCACAGAGCCCTGCTCACTGTTTCTGAGCACTAGGTAACAAATCATTCCTTTCAAGCTACAGTACATCATGAAGTATTATCATTAAAGCATTAGAATAATTGGAATTAATTACTTTTTCTTACTTTGAGCTACATATGTGCAGGTGGTCAGGCACTGTCACAGGTTGCCCAGACCAGCTGTGGATGCCCCTGGATCCCTGGAAGTATCCAAGGCCAGGCTGGACAGGGCTCTGAGCATCCTGGGACCCTGGGGGGTGTCCCTGCCCCTGGCAGGGGGCTGGAACTGGGTGGTCTTTAAGGTTTCCCAACCCAAACCATTTGTGATTCTATATAAGCTGTGCACCAATCCTGCAAACCTCCTTTTTTCTCTACAGTTCTTCAGTAATCCTGAGGATTTTCACCAGGCTTTTTACATTGACAAGGGACTGCCTGACTGAGGTTTTAACTAGAAGTCTGGACAGACTTACTGCATATGAAGTAGATTTATTGAAAATGACCTGAAGTTGAAAACAAAGAGCATTTTATACTTGGATGTTAAACATGGCATAATGAAATGACCAGGAAGAGCTCACATTTCCTGCTCTCCTGACTCTTATCAGTCAGCCATGAGTCTTATTACATTGCATGGTGATTTTAATGCCACATTTTCATATTCTTAGTACTTCAAACAAATAAGATTCAAATTCTGGGCCCCACAATTCAGAAGAAAAAAAACTTCAAAAATCAAGCCTAAAGGACATGACACAGCAGATAACAAGGGAAGGCCAAGAATATTAACTCTTGATACATAATTTGGAGGGATCTGTTGCATGTAATATAAATAAGGAGTCCTCTGAGCCAGCAAGAACCAAGTTGAAGAATACACAAACCAGCACTAGGTAAGGCAGGTGCACACCCAACACAAGAACACAGCACCATGGAAATGGTGCTTCCAGACCCCATCTGCCAGCTCTGCACTGCACAGCATCACACCATGCACACAAACCAGCCTGGGCTTGGAAAGCTCCAACACAGTTGTGCATTTCCTCATGCATAGCTGATCACAAAATTGCAGTTTCAGGTTGCCTGTGAAGTAAGCAAGGTAACCCTGCTTACATGCAGATAACATTCAGTTCTTGCTTTCAACCTTCAGGTGTGCTAGAATTGAAATTATTTTTTTAAAAGGGGGGAAGGGAGGATGTTTAGTTTTTTAATAAATTCCACAGCAACAAGAAGGGTGCATGCAAGTTCCATGACCTGAAACCTTGGCCACATTTTTCAGTAAAGCAGGTAACAAATTACAGGTTAGCCCAATCCTTAAATAACTCAAACTAATGTCATATTAAATTTTACAAGACAGTCACTGTCAGCAATAACATTTCAGCTATTATGTAGACAAATGTAACTTCATTTAGCTTACCTGATGCTCGTCTGGTGAATCTGTTTACTGCTGGAGCTGAAAGAAAAGACAACATTTTGATTATTTTTGTAGCAGTTTAACTTGCTTTAAGCATAACAGTTTTATACTTCATTTGAAGTGTGACAATACAAACACCAGACAAGCATTATTTTTGTATCTTTATAGGAACCCATTCATATACACTTTAACTTTTAAGTAGCTTTGCAGGAGATAGTACATAGTAACTAAAGAGCTTTCCAGAACATTTTCAGCTTTATAAGAGTTGCTTACTGCTGTTCATGACTGTATGTGAAACATTTAGATCTGCATCTCCATTATTTATTGAGTGCACAGAAATTGGCATCTTGCAAACAATAATGCAATCAGGGATTTAAAAAGTATATTAAAAAATTACTTCATTTTTACAAAATATACCTATTGAAAATCTGGCACTGAAGATACTCCTATAAAGAAAAAGACTAATTTGTAATCACATTAAAAGATCAACTTTTGCTTGGACTAACCTTTAAAACTCCTTGGGTAAGTCAATAACAATGCCAGCCCCCACCAAAACCCCAGTGCAAATGTTTTATAGTGCCATCCTGGCACATCTCCAACTGCATGCTGCAAACATTTGTAATCAGACTCCTGTCTTGTTTCCAACTGGGAGAGACTGCAAAATACAACTTAAAACACATGGCTTTGCCTCTATTTCTAGGTTTACCAGCTTCTTCAAGAGTTACTAGAGATAAAATAGATAAACAGCTTTATGTTTTGCCTTCCAAATACAATCTTCAGCCTTCTAATTAGTAAAAACCACTGGTCTTGAACTCTACTTTCATGTGATGTATTAACTGCTGGAATAAACAGCAAGAAGAAAATCTGAATGACCTAATTTCAAAAGTGGGCAGCAGCCACATTAAAAATGTATGCCCTTACAGTGCTTATTAATATTCAACCTTAAAATCTGCTCTTCATGTTTACACAGAACTGAAAAATGAAAAATATTAACCTTTTTAATTTTATCCCACTAAATTTTACATGGGAGTTATGCATCATGTCTTGAACACCTAAGCCAAGAGAAAAGAATTGCCAAGAAAACAGAATAGACAGTAACAACAGCCTGAGATGCAAACTGACTTCTTGTTCTTTTGGGGACTAAAAACCAGAGCAAAGCTACAATTTCTGAACCACAGTCACAGATGGTTTGTGCAAGCACATACAGGAGTGACAGGTCCAAGTGGCAAAAAAATGCACTGGGAAACCCAGCTACAGAGGTTTGGACTGCTAGTCATGAGGAAGGAAACCTCTGGTCAATAAGCTGTTACAAACCCCCAACATATATATAGATGAGCACAAAAGTAAAATAACCAGCAAAGTTATTTTGAAATATGAATTCTAATTCCCCCAAAAAAATTTTCTTCAAATAAATACACAAAAAATGTAGACACATTTTTATCAAAACAGCGTATTTTATGCAACTGCTGTTTTGTAACATGGGGGCTGTCTCATTCCTCAAAACTGTTTATTTTGTCACTACTGTTATGGGCCAAATTTCAGGACATTTCAGGACATCAGTCATGACTGTCACCATCTGATGGCTGAGTTGTTTCCTCAAGCAAGTAAATTTGCAGCAGGTCTCAGCAGATGTGCTCATATGAAGAAAAAAAAAAATGGAATCTGACATATTCCTAACAGGAAAGCATAAAATAATATTTTGCTCCCATTCAGACGCTTTCCCAAACCCTTTGGGGGGGGGGGGGGTTGGCTGTCAATTCTGTATATAATCTGTAGATATGAAAATTTAACTTCTATACACAGCTACCTCAGCACATTTAAAAAAGGAAAAAATGGAACATGTAGCACAAAACGAACATAATTTGAAATAAGTTACTGGGATTGTCAAAGAAAAAAGTTATTTTTCAGCTACATAATTCTAAATTCACTCTTTTATTTGGCTACAAGAGGTTTAGATTATTGTGCAGCAGATTTTACAAATTATTTACTGTTAGAAAAAAAAGTAGCAAGAATGTCAGAATCTTGATCAGTAATTATTTTTGAGCTTATGTGAATAATCAGGGTTTCAGCAGCAACCAGACAAAGCCTTCCTGCCCAGACTGGGATTTCATGGAGGTCATCCAAATGTGTTACTGGGAGATTTAAAAGCAGAACCCACAGTTCTTTGTTATGAAGCAAGTTGAAATACTCTCTATTTTTCTGACAGCAAATCACAATATACTTCTGCTGTCCAGGAAGGTGGAAGCATTAGCATACAAGAAGGTCCCAGACAATAATCAGCCCTACAGGAATTTAGCTGTTTAGGTGTTCTCACTACAAAGTAGATGAGTGGTCAACCAGGTCATTACAATGTCTGGCAGGATAAATACAGTAAGATGGGCAAAAGAAAGTCCAAGATGCACTTTGCCTGAGGCATAAAACAAATACTAAATTATCTTTCAAACATGCCAGGAGAGGAAAGTCTTGGCTCAAAAACAAATGGACAAATCAATAGAAATATTCAATGAGGGATATTAAATGTTCCTCCTGGAGCCACACAGCATCAAGAGCAGCAGAGATATTCCCAGGGAAGAAGAACTACTTATTCTGTGATTGCCACCTTCCCTGGATATCTGTTTTTAGCCACCATCCTTCCTGAGATCTGAGTTAGGCTGACTCTTAGGTTTGAACTGAGATAACTGTCCTGATTCACACAGCTCCAGTGGAAGTGGTACCCAGAGAGACAGGGGATGCCAAGAGACAATTGAATAATGAGAACAGCTTTGAAATCCCCTCACAGGACACAGGAATATCGTACTTGTACTCTATACCTAACACAATTTGTAACCTGTACAATGAACTCACAGGTTCAAGCCCCAAGCTGCACACAGGTAGGAGTGGTGCTTAGGCATTGTGATTATTGTGATTCCCAGCCTGCTGCTGCTTCAGCTGCTTCCCAGCACTGCTCCCCTCTCTCCTGTCAGCCGTGCCTGGAGCAGGTTCAGTGCCTGCCTGCAGCTGCTCTGAGCTCTGCAGGCTGCCAGGGGCTGCTCCCACAGTGTGAAACCCAGGCAGCCTCTGGCAGGGCTGCCCATCCCCAGGAACATTCAGATGCAGCACTGCAGACACACACCAGTTCAACAGCTCCAGTTTTCCAGCAGGATAAACATGGGAAGGGAATGGGCGTGAGGCAATACCCAGGTGGCCATTCAAGTTAACTCTACAGCAAAAAAATACTTAATCTTACAGGTTATAGTGACATTGTGCCGAGGGCTGGTTGCTGAAAATGATTCAATTCAAGCAACTTGCTGGAAAAAAAAAATCACAATAAGAGTGCCACACATTCCCACTAACCTGTGTAAAATACAGAAGGAACAAAACTCATGGATTGCAAAACCTCACCATTGCAAAAGTCAAGGATTTTTCCCACTTAAAGGCATAAACAACATACAGATAAATTCAGAACATGTCCAGTGACATTTAATATTTTTTTAGTATCACAACAAATTGCATCACAACAAATAATGTACAGCTGTGCAGTCTTGTTTAAAAGCACTGTATCACTCCAATATTGAATATAACTTCATGTTCTACTTTGTTTCAACCAAAATCTATTACAAATGTCACAGGGGGTGGGGTGGGTGTGCAATAGAGACAATACAGAGGCATGTATCCTGATGAACTTTTGATTAAATTACCATTTGAAAGTGCAAAAACTGACATGACATATTTCAGTACTTTGATTCTTAGCACTACATAAGAGAGAATTCCACAATTTGTCACTTGTTAGCAACTGAAATTCATGTTTGAAAATCCTTGCTCAGAGAACTGTATGGAAGTACAGCTTCTAAAATATTTTGGCAATACAGATCAAGCATATATTAAATATAAATAATTGGAAAATAATCAAGAGTAGCATAACTTTGTAAGCAGAGGAGGAAATGGGAGTCTGTGGGGTGGTTTGTAGAGCAGCAAGACTAAGATGATAATGCCAAGAAAGGATCCCTGCCTGGGCATCCTGTAGATGGTTAACCTGTTCTGATAGCCTGAGCTGTCTCTTTTTGCAAACTCACAATTTAAATGTTTTTGCTTCAGAAGCTGCCAGAGTTTCCTGTGCCATTAATGTCACCTGGAATAAGAAGCTAAGCACATCACAGACATCAGACATGCAGCCTTCCTAAGAACTCAGGGACTGCAAGGCTGGGATTCAGGACATTCTGACAACCAGCTCTGTAAACTGGTGCTCCCTGCAGGTCTGCAAAGCACAGCAGACACATGCCTAGGTGTGCTGCAGAGTGCATGGAACCCCAGGGTGAGCACACCCCACTCCCTGCTGCTGCTCTGGGGGACAGAGGCCAACAGGAGACTGCTCACCCTCCTGACACACTTACAGCAACTCAAGACAATGCTCCTTTAGAGAAAAACACACAAGTGACAAGGGCTGGCAGGGGATTAGTGATCAATCTTCAGTGTTAGTAAAAATTAAAACACTTTTCACAAGCCTTGCTTTCAATTAGCCACTGCAATTTCTTCTAAAAGGACTAAATCTCCTTTAAAAATAACAAATAAATCAAAAACCCCTCAAAATTTAAATTAAGCTAATATATGTTTAAAACCTTCCAATTTAGCAGCCCACAGCCTCCCAAAATCCATCCTTATTTTCCAAGCAGAAATTCTGCTTATGTAGCTTAATGGATAGCCAAAGAGAAACATCCACACTACACTGTGTCTTCCTTGTGTGGAAAGTGCAAATGCCCCAGGTGAGCTTAGGAAGCAAATATCATATCCAAATCATACATTTTTTTTTTCTGTCCTGTTGAGGGCAAAACTCAGTTAAAACTCTCAATGACCTCACTGAGGTTAGTGGGTCAAACCTAGTCCAAATTTGAACAATAGACTGAGAACCTACTCTCAACACACTGTCTCATTTTATTCCATTTAACTCTAGTGCTCTCAGTAGAGTTATTCCTGATTTACCTATGGTCTTTTCATCATATATCTCAAAATCCCAGGCTAAATTTTCACTGATGAGGATCATGGGCAGTATATGTTCCACCTTTTTAGTTCCAAGCTTACCTATTTCTCAAGATCTCAACTTTCAAAAAATTTTGAATTATGCTTATTGCAATCATATTCCTGTATTACTCTAAGTAATATTCACTTTTCTTCTTTCACAAACAGATTATTAATTAGAATGACCTAAGCAGAACAAGAGCAAAATCAAATCTGAATTAATGTCTCTCTAAAATATGTACTTTAGTGAGATCCATGTTTTTATGTCCCAAATGGAGGAAATAGAGTTAATTACCCATTACAATGATAGGCTGGGACACCACAGATAATAACAGTAATTTGGAGCCTCTCTAATTTCCCTCTATCACAGGAAACTTTTACTTTAGTTCAGGATTAATCCAGGTAGAATGACTTTTTCAGAGGCTGAGACCAACACAAGATAATAGAGTTATGTTAATGCATATTCACACTGTTAAGACCTCACAAAACCTCAAGGAAAGTATGACAAACTCATTGACAGTTTGAAGGAATGACTCTGACAAAGAAGGGAATTGTCAGGTCTATGGAGAATAGTTCTTGTCTTTTCTCTTTGAAAGGCTATGACAAGTGTGAGGAATGAGAAAAAGGGATGAGCACAGCAAATACACAGCTGTTTTTTGGAAGACAAGCAAACAGCCTGGGCAATACAGTAGTTAGAGCATAACTTTCAAAATACTTATATTTCAATTTCTAGAAAATTAACAGGAATGATAATATTTTAGTGATGAAATATGAGGTGTGTTTTATTATTTCCCTTACCAAATACACCAGTCTCAGAAGATGAATCTTTTTATTCAAAATAGAATTGAAGACCAGCAGCACATAGGCTTGGCCTTTTCACAAAGAGAAAAGGTAAATGACAGCCACAGGAGCTTCCTGTATGTACCAGCCCGACAAAGAACATGACAGGTTAGACAGCAACACTGCCACCAAGTTTCCCAATAAACAAATCTTAACATCTCAAGAATATCTGAAGCCCAGTCCAAAACTGATTAACCTCGGTGAAGAATACCCACAGTTCCTAAAAGGGTAGGATCTGCACACAGAGGGATCAGGCTCCATCCACAGAAAGTGTAATCCTGGAAGGTATTGTGAGCACACGGAGGAAGAAAGGGCTCCCTAAGGAGCTGAGGCTGCTCTATAGCCAAGGAGACAGAGTGCACATGGGCACATGCATTCACCAACAGAGCAGAGTGCAGGCAGTGAGGCATGAAGGCAACACAGTGAATCCTGTGGACTGACTTAGAAGCCAAAGATGAGGGAGAAACAACACCATAGTGGTAGAATTTATGTGCTACTGAGAGAAAAAGAGAGGGAGAATAATTTGGCTGTTGCAAGAAAAGTAGATGTTGGTATGAAAAACATTGCTTCATCTAATGGTATGCCCTAAAATTTATTTATTTTTTAATTAAAAATAATGTCTATAGATTTTAAAACCATCTGTACCAAAATAAATACATACATAATTATTGCTGTCTTTGCAGACATCAATACATCTATAAAAGGATTAAAATATACAGTAACCAGAATATCTTGCTATCCCCATTTTTTAAATATGCAAAATAAAATCTACATGAGGTTGTAGTCCTAAAATCCAGTTAGCTTTTTGGGCTGCTAGCACATAAAGTAGGGTCACGTTGAGTTTCTCATCCACCAACAATCCCAAGTCTTTCTCCTCAGTTCTCCTCTCAATCCTTTCTTCCCCCAGCCATATTTGTGCTCCAGCTGGCCTTGAGGCTGTGTTTCTCAGAGCAGCACCCTGTCCCCAGCTGTGCTGAGCTTCAGGAGGTTGTGTCTCCCAGAGCAGCTGTGCCCAGGCTGCTGTGGCTCCCTCCCTGCAGAGTGCAGCCCCACACAGCTCGGGGCTGTCCCTGAGCCAGGGAGGAGCAGCCCCAGCCCCCCTGCTCTGCTCTGGGACCCCCAGCTGCTGCCACAGCTCTGGGTGCATCCAGCCAGCCAGTTCCTGAGCCACGGCTGGCAAATTCATGGCCCTCTAGTTTAAAGACCAGGATATTGCATGGGACAGTGTCAAATGCTTTGTACAAACCAAGGCAGATGACATCAGCTGCTCTTTCCATATCCACCATGCCATAACCCAGTTGTAGAAGGGAACCAAGTTTGTCAGGAATGATTTGCCCTTAGTGAAGCCATGTGGCTGTCACCAATCATCTCCTTACCTTCCTTGTTCCTTTGCACAGTTGCAGGAGGATCTGCTCCACGATTTTGCCAGGCACTGAGGTGCAGCTGACTAGCCTGTAGCTCCCCAGATCTTCCTTCTATCTTCCATTTTTAGAAAAAGGGCTTATGTTCTTCCTTTTCCAGACAGTGGAAACTTAACTGCCCTGGCTTCTCAAATGTGATGGATAGTGGCCCAGCCACTTCCTTGGAGTCCATGGATGCATCTCATCCACTAACTTGTGCACATTCAGGTTCCTCAGAGTGTATTGAACCTGGCCTCCTACAGTAAGTGGTTCTTCATTCTCCCAGTCCCTTCTGGGACTTGAAGTCTTCTGCAGCTTGGGTGCTGTGGCTGGAGCATTTGCCAGCAAAGATTGAAGTAAATATATTATGTATCTTGTCCTTCTTCACATACTGACAATCAAGCCTCCCATTTCCTTCTGCAGAAGACTCCCATTTTCCCTGCTCTTTGTTTTATTGTAAACATATCTGTAGAAGCTTTCCTTGCTGCCCTTGACATCCCTAACCAGAATTAATTCTTTCAGAGCTTTAGCTTTCCTAACTTGACTCCTGGCTGCTCACACAATCTCTCTGTATTCTTTTCAGGTTACCTGTCCTTGCTTCCACCTGCTATAGGCTTCTTTTTTTGTGTCTGAGTTTGTCCAGAAGCTCTTTCTACATCCATAGACACCTCCTAGCATTTTTACCCAATTTCCTCTTTGCTAGGATGCATCACTCCTCAGCTTGGAGGAGATAATTCTTGAATATTAATCAGGCTTCTCTTCCCTCCAGGACCTTCTCCCATGGCACTGTATAGAGCAGATCCCTGATTAGGCCAAAATCTGCTCTGTTGAAGCCCAGGGTATTGATCTTGCTGTGCACCCTAATCACCACCCTGAGGGTCTCAAACTCCTCCACTCCATGGTCACTGCAGCCCAGGCTGCCCTGGAGATTCACATTCCCCACCAGATCCTACTGTGGGTGAGAACAAGGTCCAGCAAAGAACCTCTCCTTGCAGGCTGCCCTGTCTCTTGGAGGGGTTAATCAATGCATTCCAGGGATCTCCTGGATTGTTTCTGCTCTGTTGTGTTGTCCTTCCAACAGATACTGGGGTGGCTGGAGCCCCCCATGAGCACCAGGACTGCTGAATGTGAGAACACCCACAGAGGAGCCCTGTGCTCCTGGCCTGGCAGCTGTGCAGACCCCCCACAATGTCACCTCTCCTGCCTCCCTTTAATCCTGACCCAGGCTCTGGCTGCTCCTCTTCCCCCAGACTTTGCTCTGTGCACTCCAGCTGTCACTGGCACAGAGGGTGACACCTCCCCTCCTCTCTCCTGCCTGTCCTTCCATTCCAACCCTGCTGTCACAGCAGCCATCCCAGGACAGAGATCACAGTCCTGCAGCGTGTGCAGGTCTCTGCCTGCTCCTGTTCATCCCCCATGCACAGGGAAGGGTCCCCACTGAAACCAACTCTGGCTGCAGTTACTCTGCAAGCTGTTTATTTAACCTGTCAGAACCTTGAAACTGATGTAAATAAGTCTCTCCTACTTATATCAGTTAAAGAGATTTCAGCTCTTATGAATAATTGATGCTGTACAAACACTGAAAATAAAAATCTTAAATGCCTGACTGATAGGTTATACCAATGACCAACACAGTGAAATGGGCTGTCACAGCTCATTATCAGGAATCAAATGCTGATCTTTTCCCATCCAAGAGCTTGATTACGATTTTAGGTGGTTTTTTGTTGTTTTTTTTTTAATTTTTACATCTGTTCTTTCTGATTAATGTCCCATATTAAAGAACAAAGGGAAGATATTTATGAGGTTTTTTGTCTTAAATATGCATCCTGTTACTTAGCATATTTGCCCTTAGAAATTCATCCTGGTTATTGCTTGTGACTTGGTCATTATCTGATTAAAAGTAATCAGTGATCTAGATAACAGGAAAAAATATATAATTTAGAGCAATATTTCTAATTTTCTTTAATACCACAGGGTAAAAAGGTTAATTTGTGTTAGAATTTCTCTATGTACAAGCTGAAGATGTCTGGAAATCCTGGTTTGGAGCACGTGCTGTCCTCAACCCCAGATTACTCAGGATATATAATGCAAAGTGGTGTGTATGAAAGAAGAATTCTACCCACCAGAGACAACACCCTTAATAGGAAAACTGAGCCTAAAAATACTAATGGAATAAATGTATGAGGGAGTTCAGCCTTCCTAGGCCATGTCCTGGGCTACAAAGACCCAATCCTTCCACAGACCCAGGACCTGCAGCCCTGCTTCAGCTGGTCACCACCTACAGATTCTGTTTTGCACAATTTGCTGCCCATTTCTGCCCTAGCAGAGTGGGTTGGGGTTTTTTTGTTTGTTAAGTTTTTTTTTTAACATGATCACTACACTCAGTATCATTTGCAGTAACATCCTTCTTTGTTAATTTCTTACCATCTCCAAGGGATATTCTGCTATAGCCAGAGCATAGCTTACAATTGCTACCAAACAATCTGACACAAAACTCTCTAAAACTCTAAATGGCTTCCTTTCACTTGAAATTCCACAAGCTATTTTAAAAATATTGTGGTTATTTGCTTTCTAAAACTGCTGCATAGGCATTTAGATCCATCTCATGTTCTTTTTTGCTTTCTAATTTTGCTGCCTGGAGCATATATACTAATGTATGCATGTTCCCTATCAGAACACATGAAAAACTGGTCATTCTGCCAAAGCTCTACCAGCAATGCCCAAATCAGCTGGGATCCTGTAAATGATCAAATTGACATAACTGCTTCAGGTTCACCATCTCATAAAATAAAATAAATCTGTACCTGTCTTTGAAACAATATTTCTGTCAAACTGAAAACTAGAGTATTGAACATTTTAGATGAATGACTTGTTCTCCTGGTGTCTTCCCTTAGCCATCACATAACAGTGCTTTAGGTCCTTTTGGGGGGAGGGGAGGTGGTTTGTTCAATTGGTTTGTTTTTTTACAAAACTTTGGCCTATGTCTTTTGCCTTTTGACACTACCTGCAAGATATATTTATTACAAAGGAATAACATTGCAATTTCACTGATGGAAGTGGGCTGAAGAAGATGTCAGTACTCTTCTCTGAAGGAGTGCACCTTTCTGCAGAGTTTATAATTATCTTATCTATTTTATATCATTTGACAATGGTGAACATAACTGCTTTCTCCCATACACATTCATACTACCCATGTTTAATCTAAAGCCTCAAAGCTTTTGAGACTCAAGTTTTCCTTCTATTTTTCATGTTTTTGTCACTTTGCTATTAGGTTATTACAACAAATCCTACATGAGCAAGCACCATTAAAACTTTCCAAAGCAAAGATTTTATACAAAGACTCTGCTTGGTTCCTAGGACTGCCTTGGCAGAAATGTGTGGCACAAAATACCTTGATGAAGAAGTACATGAATATGTATAATTTGCAATCTGCATTGCCTGCCTTTTCACTTCCTGGTGAAATCTAAGATTTTAGATTTAATGCATATTTTTAAATTTGCATATTTTTAGAACATTATGTATTTAAAGGGAGTTTCTCTTGCATACAGGACAATTCATTCTCAGCTACTCAGATCTAAAATAGACAATTTTGTTAGATTTCAGATAATGAGGTAAAACAAATTTTCCACAGTTGGTTTTAGAGACAAGCTGAGAGATGTATCTCATCAGAAAGCAACTGTAAAGAAAAAAAAATTTAGAAGCCCAAACCCCAAGTGTTATTGTTTGAATATAATGGGAAGAATGGCTGTTTCAGAAAAAGAGAATTTTTAAAAACCTAACCAAACAAAATAAATACAAGCATCTACCTAGAAAAACCATGGCCAAAAAGAGAAGATCTTAAGAATTATTCTGTCCTCACTCCTACCACATAAAGAAGCTTGTGGGTGATACTGATGGCAGGATAGTGCTTCCTTGAACCCAGAATGCTGACTAACAAAACACCTAATAGTCCACAGGCAGAGCCTACCACCCATTTCCTACTCAGATGTCCCACTGGTTAAACTACAAACAACTCCCACATTAGACAAACTGTCCCATGTCTGGAGCCAATAAAACCAGTTAGTGAGATAACAACAAAATGAAGTCCCAGTATCCTCACACCAGCCAGGAACACACCTACTGAAGTCACTTGGTGGCTGACACCTTCCCCAAGCTCAGGTCTGACTGGCTTCTGACAACAGCTTTGGGATAATTCTGGGTTTTGGTTTTCTGTTTCCAGTTAATGCCTGTACTCTTAGGCTACAGACCTGGGCAACACCAGCAATAAAAGCCTGGGCTACAAAAAACTAGTGTAGAGATCTGAGAGTTTGAGTCAAAGGTAGAAGAGAGGTGAGAGAAAAGACAAAATCCAAAATATTTCCCTGTTCCCTTCCCATATATGTGCAGTGCTAAATTACTGGAAGCAGCTCTTGGGGACTGCAGTGAAGCTGCTGGCCAAAGCACCTTTTGTGATGTGGCCTTTCCAGCTCTCAGGGCTGAGTGAATGAAGCACAGCTGGTGCTGGCAGCAGCACTCACTCCAACACAGCCCCTGGACACCACGGCAGTGCCTGCTCTTGTCTGCTCTTGCACACGTGTGGGACAACATGAATCCAGGGAGAAGGTGAGAAACACATCCAGCTTGAATAATACAAGCAATACCACCCTTTCCAACAGTCAGAACCACTATCCTCATCCACAAGATCACTGATGATGCCCTAATTATAGAGAGCCCAGGTGTGATTCAGGTTGACCTTAATGAATGTCTGTATGAGCCATGGAAGGGCACAGAGACATCCACCAAAAAATCCCTGGTGACAGTGATACCTAAGTGAGTCCTAAAAACTATACCACAATTTGGTGAGGAGATTTCTGTGTCCCAAAGGTGTAAATTGTGCATAATAATGCTAAATATTGCCATTTGAGCCCTTTTAGTTATCTAGTCTTCATTCTCAAAGTGCTTCCTACTTGTGCTTCCATTATGGAATCTTTGAGGACAAATAATTCATTTTTTCAAGAGAATGGAGAGGTCAAAGAGATCCCACAGCTGAACAGACCTTATGGACAGCTTAATAGGACATGTCTTTTCTGTCCTGAACACATCAGCACATGCAAGTGAGCTGAGGAGTGGCAAAAGAAGCTGCAAACACCAATTTATTTCAGTACCTTCTGTTGTGCCAGTGTGAAACAGAGATTACTGGCAGTACCTGAACAACATTCCCTGAGAAAAGGGATAGTCAAAGTACAGATACAAAGATCTACCTTCTATAATTTCTAGATACTGCAGTAGCATTAAAAGCACTCCACAATGTAAAACTAAATCCCATTATGTCTTTCAGCTCCATTACTTGTGTATCACATTCAGAAACGACTAGTAATGACAAGTAGTGCATTTTTCAGTACTTCTCCATTTTGCTCAATAATTTAGGCAGCACTTGAAAAGTTGCATCTGTTGTAAGTAAACTTTGGCATCACAGTCAGTTTCACACCCATTTTGTTCTTTCCCTGGCTAGGGATGCTTGAGAACACTGTCCTGACTTCCTTCAGTAACTATCTGTGAGATTCCTACCAGTGTCCAACTTTCCATGACTCTTGATAGGAAAACTCTCCAACAGGCTGATTAGTCATCAGGCAACAAAATAATTCTTGGCATAAAATAATGGTCTTCCAACAGAGAGCTTTAAAAAGAAACAAATAAAAAACAAACCGAAACCAAACAAAACCTACTATGCTTCCACTTCAGATTCCACAGCAAAATCACATGTGCTAATGACACCATTACCTGAAATACAGCTAAAACCAGCCATAGCAAATGTCATGGGTCATGAGCCAAAGACTCCTTCCCTGTAGATCCATTTAAGAAGTCCAACATCCATTTTCACATTGTCTATTTACACTTACCTACCTGGGAACATGATTCAAGGTTTGGGTACTGAACAGGAATATACAGAGCAGATGCAGGTCATCTGGAATCTTGCTCAGACTCTCTGCTTTGGGAAAAGGCAGAAAGGCTTCAATCCATGTCTGACAAAGTGCTACTTGTCCTGACAGTCTTCCCCAACCTACTCTGCCTTTCAACAAATTCTAGTTCTTTTAGAGCAGATAAACAGAAAATGTCCAGACTACATTTAAAAAGGAAAGCAAAAACCTAAGGGATGAGCCTGCCTGACTGGGTACATGGCAGACTAGCAACCCACACCTCTGAAAAAAAAAATGTCCTACTTTCCAGGCTATGCCATATCCCAAGGGCAAGCACTAAAAATTCTTCTCCTGAAGCCAAGACAAGGTGCAAACAAGCATGCTAAAAAGCAGACTGGCCTAGTGATCTGGATATTTAAGTGTCCACAAAGATAGCCTAGAGTTTCCTCTTCAACTTACTGGAAGATGCATGCTTTACATTAAACTTTTAGCAGAAAAAAAAAAACCAATCCGTTTTTGTAAATTAAATTGGAATTTTCTAACATTTCCTCCTTGCTTTCTCAAAAAAAGAAAAAAAAACCCAAACCCACACATATTGTTTTAGGAAGTTTCTGAAATTAAAGGACACTCAATTAATACACCAGGATAAGTATTGCTTTTCACTCATATTCCCAGCATCTACATTAATTTACTACAAGAGAAGATGAGGAGACTAAAATTATTTTTGGCAAGAAAAAAACAGATGAACACTTTTTGTCCTAATGGTGGACTTAAAAAAAAAAAACAAAATATAAAGTTACAAAAATGGACTGCTATTTTTTTTGAGGAAAGACAGTGACTTGAGACTAAAAATTTATTCAGGTTTTATAGGCTGAGCTGATGCACGACCTTTATGTTAAAGGTGACCTGAAGAGCACATGGCTGAATGTAGAATTCTGTAAGAGTTACATGGCAGGAGCCCATAGTAACAGCCACAAACACCTTTTGTATAAACAATTTGGTAAATAACAGTGTGAGTTAGGAATATCAAGTAATGCAATCTCAGGTTTATTACACTTTTAAGGGCAGTCTTTGCATCCTAAACAAACCATAGAGGTCTCCTCTGCTTACAAGGGATTTGCTGATTGCTCAGGTGTTCCTGAGTAATTTTCTGTATTTGGCCAAAATAAAAAGATGCATCAGATTAAAATTTCTCAAATTCTAGCATCAGTTAGGCCCTGGACTCTAAGACAATGGAAATTTTTTCAATTATTGTAGGCAAACAATGACACATGAGCCCTTCACAATCCTTCAAATACATCCAGTTACAGGATCCCAGCAAGTTGGGAATTGTAAATTTTCCATTTCACCAAGCTGCAGGCACTAGTGCAAACTACTCAAAGGCTCACAGCAAGACTGTAACACACATGAAGATTTAACCTAATTTTTCTTAACTCTCAGAGCCCTATTTTTAATTTGTAGATCATTCTTTTCCTTAAAGGATAGTTATCAAGGGATGAGATTAGAATAGACCAAATCTTAACCTTCAGTCCAAATTCCATTGTCTTGTGGATTTTATCCAGACCCATAGAGTATTAAAATAAATTTTTTCCCACAATTTTTAAGTATCTCTTATGACTGGTAGGATATGGGAAGTTATCATCAGTTACCATACTGCACAGTATATAATAATTTAAAAATGTTTTTATCACTAATTTGATGGACTACAGGATTTTCATCATGCCAGTCCACTGAAGACATGCATGTATTTTCTAAAGCATATAGTTTCATAGACACAGTAGGTATTCCTGTATCATGACCTGAAAATTTCTGTAAGTATTATAGATTACCACTATCCAGTTTTACAGACACGCCAGTAATTCTGATAAACATGCCTCTTTCATTTGTTTCACACCTCCAGTTCAAAGCTCTCCTTTTTGCTTTTGACAAGTAACAAGAAGTTACTTAGAAATCAAACCACTTCCATAAAATATATTGGATCTGACCAATAGAAAACAGTCAAATAAGAGTAATACATATTATCTTGGATATCAAAACTACTGATCACCAAAAGTACTTTTTTAAAACTGAGAACTATGATTAAAATTTCTTTTGATACAAACAGGAAAAGGGTGACAGTTTTGTACCCAGTGCCAAGTTTCATTTTACATTCTCACTGGAATTCGTGTAATTTCCAACTACAGACTAAAAAACTTCAATCTTCTTTCCACTTCCTTAAGCACAATCAGTTACATGCATCTGATCCTCATTCTAGTAACACAGAACTCCATGTTAAACAATAACTACACTGGGAGAAGTTATCCTCAGAAAACATTGCAACTGTTCAGTCTCTAAAACACAATTTGTGCAAGAAAGGCATGAGGCCAGTTTTAGGGGGGAAAAAATTATACCTAAAATACTGCATTAAAGGCTCTGGCTAAAAGGAAAGGTAAATTCTTCGCTCCATCTGAAAATAAAAGTAGTTCTATAGCTCTATAAACTGTTTTTGTCCTGGAATGCAGAGCACAAGTTAAACAATGTCAGTTCCTAGCCAGAAGTAAATATAAAGCAGTGTTTATGGAATAAAAGTGGACATCTATTCCAGAATAAAAGAGCATCTTATTGGCTTGCCTTTACATTTTTAAAGCAGCACATGTGTTTATATTCTAACCTTTGTACATTTCCCAAATGAAAACAAAACATAAAATATCTAAGTAATACACCTAAGTATTTTCAGCAATAACCAGGCTCCTGTTAATTTCTGAGCATCAGTCACAGTCAGATAATTGCTCCAAGTGTCACAGCAATTACATTTCTATTCTTGATATTTAGAAAAAAAGAGTGTGGTTCCAGAAAACCTCACCTGTCAATTTTTAAATGGTTTCAGCAGAAGCCATTCAAACACTGGAAACAAGCAAGGGCAGTTTCATTTTGCAAGTGACACACAAATTCCTTAACAAAAGAAAAAAGTGAACTTGCTCTACAATTTTCAATTGAATTTAACAATGAGAAAAGCCTCAAAGCAAAGAAGTTTCTAGTAATATGTGAAAAATAGAAGTTGATAGCAAACTAGTACCCACCATGAAGGACAGGTCACATAAACTCAGTCTTGGCCTGTCAGCTGATCAGTACTGGACATTCTCAATATCAGTACTAAATGGTTCTGAACCAGACAGCTTCTTCTTCCACCTGAGCACTGTAGTGCACCTTGAGGAATCCTTTGCTTCCTGAATCAGACTCAGCATTGCAAGGGTACAATACACACTGTGTGCCATAAACCCACTGCCTCTTTCAGACCATCAAGCTGGATCATTTTCACCCCAGCTGAACTGAACCCATACCAACCAACCAGTGCTGGAACAAATTCACACTCTGATTTAAAGAAACAAAGAAGGCATGTGCCAATTTGTATGTTCAGAGCTGTGTAGTCAGTTTTACAACTTTTTCACAAGCAACTGTATAATAACTTCAGCAAATTAAACATCAAAACTTTAAGAAAAATAAAAGAAAGAATCTCGCTGAAAAGGACATTGCAATAGATGTCAAAGGTGAGACATACTGACCACAACCACAAATCACAACTGCTTTCTTAGAAGCTAAACACTTCTTAGCAAGCACAGCAAACTCCAGGCTCATAATAGAACAAAAGTAGCTCTGCTTAATGGTTCAATTTCCCCATGGCAGAGGAATGATGCCCTGCTTGGGCCCATGCCAGCAGGGTCTCTAGCAGTGCTTGTTGGGACAGATCCCTCCTGAGGAATGGGTCCAAAAAAAGGGACCTTGGTCCTGTCACCATCAAGCTAGAAGAGGCAATAAATGGTCTGCTTTATTAGGGAGTCAGAGAAGAGGACAAACACCTACACATTTGCATGGAAAGCACAGCTTTCTCTTACAAGCTCAAGCTATTCTTTGATTGGATTTCCCAAGATCCCAAGTCTCCCCAGGCTCCCTATACCTCCCAAACCCTGAGTCTGTGATTAATGAAATAATTTGAAGGATGGACTTGAAGAAAGTATGACATTGTTCCTCTTCTTCTTGCATTTTTTTGAGGCCATAAACTGAAGCAATTACAGATGAGCCATATTCATATGACAGTATATTTCAGAAAGACAGCAAGCTAGAGTGCTTGTGACTCCACTTTATTCCTGATACTAAGAAGGCAAACCAGAAGAACAAATTACTTCTTTTTGCAAGGTGGATAATGGAAATTAATCTACATCTACTCCCACTTCAACTGCCAGCAGCAGCTATATTTCAATAGAAGGGGAAAACTGACAGATTAGCAAGGGAGACATGCAGAAAAATACTGCAGAAAAATTTTTAACAAGAATTGAAGTTAGTAGTATCTAAGAATAAATAACCATCTATCTTCTTTCAAACCAGTTTTTTATATGTCCATTAGGCATTTAACAATATTTCCTGTAGGCTGAAGCAACAGGAAGGAAAGTAGGCTGTTAACTTTGCATTTAAATTACCTCACAGATGCTTAAATGTTGTAGTGGTGAAGGCTAGATCAATGTTTCTCACATTTAGACTACCTATTAAAAACCAGTAGAGAGAGGTAAATTATCAGCTAAAAGATGGGTTTTAGAGAAAGATGCCTGAATGTTATTCAAAGTTGTTGAACAAAATGGCTGGAAGAAAAAGCACTGTGCATTCAGAACTGAAAAATAAAAACCCCAAAAATAGAACCAAAGATAAAATGACGACTGGGTCTAGTACAAAAGAGACTCATGAAGAAACAGATCGATAAAGCTACCGGATCCTAACTTCTCAATTTCAGTAGAAATTAGGCATAACTGGGGACAAAAATTAAACCTCTCTCTCTAATGTTTAATATCATCAATTATTAAGAATATACAATTTTCAAAACTCGCTCATGATGAAAAAATAGGTTTCTTGCAATGGTAGAAAACATTTGTTTGAAGTCTTAGTAAAATTTTGATAGATGTCCATAGCACATATTGTCATTGTTTCTGACTGCAAGTGATGAGTATCACAAACATTGTTTAGGAAGAGAAGAAGAAATCTCAGGACAATTCCAACCCTCTATTAGACAAATTTTTTGTCATATTAACCATTATTAAAACAGGAGGAATATTTAAACATATTTACTTGCTTTTAGGAATTCATTTCCAAGACATTAAATAGCAAAAATTCTTGATCAACGCTTATTTCAAGGACTTGGGGTATTAGTCTGCATTTTTTAGCAAAGGCAATTACTGGCCCAAAGATGGAGTTCTTCAGCATCAATGAAAAGTGTGACAGCTTCAGAGAGAGGATCTAAAAGGAAATTATTTCAGTGGTAAAAATAATGGGAAACAAATTAGAAGAACCAGATCAGTGCGGTGACAATATATATTCACATGCAAGGTCATCCAAAAAGGCCACAGCAAAGCTGTCCTGGACAGCTTGAGTTCAAGATAACCCACATCCTGCAACACTTACAAATGCCTTATAACTCATAGCATTGAATTTTTTCACAATAGCATTACATACTATCATTAAAATCAGAATGAGATAAAACACCAAGAATTTCAGCTGTGTGCTCAGGCAGGCAAGTCTGAATGCTTGTGCTTGGTTCCAGCTTGTATTCATCCCAACACCAAGAATTCAGTTCATCTTTTATTTATAGTCTATACTGAGGCTTTGCAAGGAATGTTTTCTTTTCAGTGTTAAGCAAGAATTTCTTTTCTTCCTATCTGGTATGCTTTACAACAGAAATGTCTGCTAAAAAGGTATAATATGAAAACACTACCACTATTTATAAAAACATGTTTGACATCTGCATCACAGGGATTCAGAAAGGATTGGTGTTGTCGTAAAGATCTTTATACAAGCAGGATGGTATCTGGAATGACTGAGCAGGAAAGATCATGTTACTTTTCCTTTCAAAATCTATTTTATACAACAATTTTCTAGACCTTCCTGAATGGAGATTCAGGAAGTCATCATAATATTTACCAATTGTCCCTTTTAGCCCAGCTTTACAGAAACCACTCTGGTCATATAACTGAAACTGTATGTGTAAAATAGCTATTCTCATTATCAGCCCTTACCTGCTTCAAGCTCTCAGCTTCAAGCTCTTGCCCTGATGATTTTTTTCTTAATCTCATTAAGCAATTTAAGAATCAAACACGTAAGTGAAAAACACTTTCTGCTGTTACAGCATGCTTTTTACAACTCTACCTTCCATTTTCCACAGCATTATAGTACAATAAGGCAAGGCAGATTAAATTAAAATTTGGATTTTTAAAAAAATGTTGTATTCTTTATAATTTCCTTATTTTATCTGTGCTCCACAAATTACTTTTCTGAGCAGCAAAGCTAAAAGGATGCTGTTTATGGGAAGGCTGGAAAACTTCCATAAGGCTGTTGTACATTTCATTCTGAAGATCTCCTGTACCTACAATCTGCATTTTACTCCTATGCACTTCAGACACCCTTGCCTGTCTGCATCCCCCTTCATTTCAGACCTCCCATATTTTTGTATGACATGATGTCATTGGAAATGCTGAATGAGGCACTGGACATTTGATTATCATCATCTTTTTGATGTAACCCCAAAACTGTGTCTTCTGGATTACTTGCTGTATCAATTTAAATCTGGATTCGTGTATTACACTGCCTAGAAACTGCAAATAGAAATTCTGTGTGAGTGCTTCTGCTATTTTTATCACAAAGTGCACAAAAAATTAAAACAGAGCTCCTCGAATTTTTAAATGAAAAACCAAATTGACAAATATGGTGCTTTTCTGCAAGGAAAAGTGTAATAATGCCAGTCAGCTAGAAAAGTAAAAAATGAAGAGAAAACAAAGCACACTCAAAGCCAAATTTCAACCTTTTTCAACAAAGCCTTTTTTAGTACTATGAGTGAAATCTGATCTACAGACCAAGAAATATATTTAATAAAGAAAAAGATAAAATAAACCCCCAAGTTTGTAATTACTTGTCATGATCAAACATCCTGTTCAGTTGCATGCAGTAAATGGTTTATCATTCCTACTCAGCATGTGGAAGGGTCAGCCTAAAAGGGTTCCTTGAAAGGATAAGAGGTTTCAGTACAAAATCCCTATATAAAGCTATTTAGACTTACCAGTATCATCATGCAATGTCCCAAAGAAAAAGGAAAAAAAAAAAGCTAATATCTCCTTTAGAATTTTTATAAGAATACTTACAAGCAATACCATAATTGGTGGATGTTTATGGTAATATCTACTTATAGACAAGTTTATTTCTTTTGACATGTTTATCTAGCATGTAGTAATTCATGTATACATGGAGTTCATCTTTTATGCATCCACATACATAAAACAACCAACAATATCAAACAGACTATGTAAAATCATCTATTCTTCTTCTAATTTATGTATGCCAAGACCTATTCCAGCAGCAGAGAACACTGAGCTATTTTAAATGGCTTTTTTCTCAAACTCTTCTCCCTCCTTCATTCACTTTTTAAAAATTGCTCACCTTTTTAAAGCATAGAATTTCTGTATAATTGCACTCACTTGAAGCTATAATAGGAGCTCAAACCTGGGGTGGGTAAAAGTCATCAGCATGACTTTAAGGCATTTCCATTAAAATAATAGTTGGGGAAATAACCACTGTGACTTGCATTTAGCATTAAAAGTAGGGACATTTCACCATCTCTGTAATGTGCTGTCCAATATTTCATTTCTCCATCAGCACCATCTTGGCTCTCTCAGCCAGGAAGAGGGCAGCTGTACCCATGTGCCTGTTGACTTTCCTCAGGATGACAACTACAATTATTGTTTAAAACCAATCTGAATCCTCCATAAAAAAGCTTGAGTTGAAACATTCATTAAAATGCAAGCATTACAAGGCTACAGACATGGTAATATGAGAGATGACCATGGCAAAACATTTAACAGATGTCTCAGCATAAGATGACCAAATTCACATCCATGCAATGCATTGACCACTGATTTTAGTTAAGTTCACATTTATGCTCTTCTGAAATAATTTATAAGCCAAAGACAATTTCAACAGAAAATTCAGGACATAAATTTGGGAGAGTAGGGCTATAGCTAGGTAGAAAAATAAGAGTGGAGAATTTATTGTACTCTCACATGTGCTGTCTATTCTTTTATCTTTCTCCCCCTAGTTCAGTTCTCTATCTCCTCCTTCCTCTTGTTTCCACCTTTGTATTTTCCTTACCACACACTGACTCCTTTTCTTCCTCCATGTCCTGCCTTCCACATTGCCTTCTTGTTTCTTTCATCACTGTCCCAACAAATGAAATTTCCCAATCTAGAGGTCATCTTTGATATTTGAAAACCAGAAGTGCAGCAGCAGCCTGTACCTTGATTAATCTGTACCTTGTGACCTAAATGTGTGATTTCCACACCATATGTTCCAGATTTACAGGAGCAGCTAAGGCCAACAAGCCTGCAGAGATTTGACTGTTTAGGTACATTTCACACAGACTGAGGGAGCTGGACAGGACTAGAGAATATAATGCAATACTTTTGCATAACAGACTTGGGATAAACCATGGGATGTACATGTATTAAACCAAGCTTAACTTCCTGACAGATGCAGGAAGCACCTCTGGGCAGGTTACAAGCATTAGGTCACTATACTGTAGGAGTACATTCTAAAAGCACACCCTCTCAATATCAAGAGTTTAATATTTATTCTCTTCACCAAGCAGGGAAATAAATAGGTTTTTTTCCCATTCACTTAAATGCATAAACAGGAGTAAACACAGGGAACAAAACAGATAAGGTTTCTTTGGGAAACTGAAATGAAGTCAGCAAGTGAAGCAATATTCCTAGAGAGTTCCTGAGGAAGCAGGTTTTCCTTTGAAACAGACATGATACAAGCAAGAAACTGAGTGTTGCTGTGCAAATGTTAGTACTGACTTGGCTTATAGCTTATAATTCATAATGCTATCACTACCAACCCATGCCAGCAAAATTTTATGTCTTCCTATACATACTGAATTAATGCTGCTCTCTTTCCAAGCTGAACAGTCAGCCAAAATCATCTCTACATTGTTTCTTTATTGAAAAAGAAACTGAAGACAAATTCTAATATTTTTGGTATAGTTCTACTACTATTCATAGTTCTACTACTTTTCTGTCCATAGGTCTTTTCATTTTCTCCTGCTTCTCTTCAATACACAAAATGTTAGCCAGCAGAGACACCTCCACTCATGCATGCTTAATTTTGAGCAGGGATGCACAAACACTTTTAAGTGGAGGCTGCTATCATTTCAACTAAATTATTAATATAAACATACTTTTTTTTTTTTTTTAATAAGTTGTGCCAAAAACAATGGTTGTGTCAAAAGTATTCCTTTCATCTACAATCACAAATAGATACATGTCTGGGAGGGAACCATAGTCCTTACTACAAAAGTTACTAAATGGTACATATTACAGCTTCACAATTCTACTTGCTTATAATTTTGTCAGACTAAGTTTTTTTGATGACAAATCTCTCAACCTAAGAAATTAAGGAATAAAAAAACAAACAAGCAAACCACAAACAACTGCCAACTTGCTTGGGTTTACTCTCTAGAGTAACTGTTAGCAGAAAGAAAATATTTGAGCTTTCTCCTGTCAAAAAATACTGAAAACCATTATTTCAAAAATCTGCATTATTTTGAAGATTTACAGGAAGGATAGAAAGCTCTGTGGTTTTGTTACTGTGTACACAAGCAGAGAAGAGCAGGCAGTAGCCAAGCCCTGACCAAGGCCCACTGGACCAGCAAGGCACTGAACTGATGCAGCTGGAATTCTTTTTCCTCACAGAATCTTCCTCCCAAACATCCACTTAATTTACATACATTATTCTTTGAATGACAGCAGCCATAGTCTAGAAAACTGCAAGGAGATGTGGCCCAAAGCCTTGCCAAGGAGTGTTCCCTGCTCACAAGGGTCTGTGGCTGGAAACTTCTAAATTGCATCCACAGCAAGGCTGCTCCAGCCTGGGTCTGATCAGGTTTGTCCTTCTAACCATATCAACAATGCTTCATTTCTTTCTGTATATCAAAGGAATGATGGTAGAAATCATTAAAACTTAATTTCTTTTCTGTATATCAAAGGAATGATGGTAGAAATCATTAAAACTTAATTTCTAAGGTTGGCTAAGTACATGATGGTGATTTCAGCCACTATCCATCATACTGCAGATTTTAGTTTGAATATACACATTTGTAAGAAATTCAAATGCTTTTCTATGTAGCCCTTGATTTAAGGATATCCTACAACAATTTGTGTATATTTTTATATTGCTCCCCTGTCCTTACTGACCCTTTCCACTGCTCTAATCTACCCATTATCTACACATGACACAAATGTAGTTGTGTGCAAAGTTTTTTCTGGTTTCTATAATTTACCGATTATTTCAAAATTCCAGTAACAGTACATCTGCAAAGCACTTCAGACTGAATAAATCCATTAAAATAAAGACATGCCTTTAAAATTAGCATTGTAAGGTAGAATACATATGTTTTACCTAAACTGTGATCTCATATTATTTAGGCACAATCAGTGGGTTAAGTGAGATACAGACTTGCATTTTCTAGCTCAAGTTTTCAAAGGAGAAACTCAAAGCAACCAACACACCAACAGAAGCACACGGGGGAGGAGAGGGACAGCTGTAGTACTTTCCTGTTAAAATACACCACTATCTGAGAAAGACACCAAAACAAACTGAAGTAAAACAAAACAAAAGAAAAATCAAGTAAACAGAGGCTATGTGGTGCCAAATGATACATACAGCACTGCAATTTTTGAGTTTAAAGAACAGCAACATTACCTCAAAAAACTTCTCTACAGATTCATATTAAAGCTAGATGAAATACGAATTTTTACCTAGGGCAAGTATTTTAAAATAACTGTTACAAATTACATGTGTTGTTGGCCATCAAAATAAGTTGCAAATCAACATGCAAGTGGCAATGTCAAAAGTAGTCACTGTAAAAAGAACAAATAATTTACTGAGCATATTCAAATTTTGTAGACACAGTATAATAAATATTAATATGCACTTCAGACCTGCTAAAAGTTAGACAAATTTTCTAAAATAGGGCTCATTTTATGTCTATTTCCTATTCAATTTAGTGACTGCTATTAGCCTTAGTAGGAATTAGTGTAACTGATTAATGCTAACACACCCATGTAGACAATTAATTTTTTTTTTAAAACCAACTAGAAAAAATCAACTAGAAAACCAGAAAAACACTCCCAAATTAAACTGTGTGTTCCAAAGGGGATAATCTAAATGCTCTGAACAAAATGAATGTCATTTCTGAGGTCACCTTAACTCCAGGTGCCAATTCAAAACTGTAACACCAATACAACAAAGTTCTCCCTCCAGACATGGTACCTGCTTTTATCTTTATGTGATTTCTGCAGCTGAGGTAATGGACACAGCAGAGTTTAATTCAAGGTTCACATATAACTCTTAATCCCAAGTACAGGGTTTATTTCTTTTTAACACAGCTTATGCCTCAGCTCATTATTTCTGAAACAGGATAATGCTCATATACCTTCCAAAATACATTTCAAGGACAAAACTAATACTGACAAAGAGTTCAACTGCAGTGCTTGTAGGTATTTAGAAACATTTAGTAGGGAAAAAAACAGTTTTGGAGCATTTACAGTGAGAGCTCAACAATGCCCTGTTTGAATTATAGAATACTTTCAGTTTGACATTTCAAATGTACAGCTTTACCACAGGAAAGATACCCCCACCAGGTCTGACTTCCTCCACAGAGGTTTTCATTTTACATTTGCTTATCAACTTTACAAATTTATTGTCCTCTCCTAAAGATGCCAACAGGACACATCTGCTATACAGAAGAAGTTTAATAATTCATAAAGCCAAAAGGAAAAAAAAAAAATTCCCCCCAAACTTCAGCTCTTAAGAATTGCTACTTCCAGAAACAGAAAGCAAAAGCATAGAAAAAATATGCTTTTAAATTGGTATTTAAACTCATTAAACAAATATTTGAGTAGAAGTCTTTATGCCTCCAGTTATTAACAAAAGGCTGAGTGAATGCATTGTTATGTTACCTTAGAAGAATATATTCAGGGCAGACATAAAATTTGAATTTAAAATAAACACTCCTGCACAATGCACACATACATAAACACAATATTAGTAATCATTTACCATGAGTTACTTCTTATTAACTTTCACATGGCATCACAAACATTTTCATTTTTTGTTTCTTTTAATTAATAATTATTTGAATCAACAGAATTTACAAACCATAATACAACTAAGTGTTCAAAATATATTAGGCTTTAAAATGTAGCATTTTAAAGGGTTCTTGTCAAACAAGTAAATGGATTCATCAAAAGAGATTCTAGCATGTCCCTTAATGAGAATATTTACAATAATGGCTTTTCCTCTTCACAATCACAACAAAAAGACTGTCAAAAGAATCTTGATTACTGGTATTCATTATAAAAACTTAGAAAGCTTAAAGTTACAGGTATGTAAAGTTACAGGTATGTAACACATACATACTAATAAATAAAACTACTTTTCTGCACTTCCCTCCATACAACATTCCAGTTCTCCAGTTACCAATGAGGTTGATTGGTGATAGAATAATTAATGTTTGAAAAACCACATCTAGCATTAGCAAATTAAGATAATAATTTTTTTTTCTTTCATATTATGACTATTTCAGTTTTCAAAGACAGCAAATTTTCAAATTTCTACAAATGTCACATAACCAGCATTAGAGTTTAAAATTGTCACATAAATCTGCAGAACCTGATTGACAGATTCAATTTCTCATTAAATACATGTGGGTATAGCTGCAAGGAACACATGAAAAGAACAGTGACTTTCTTATGGGGTAACTTGAAGCATTTTGAAAACTTACCCACTTGTTAAACGCCTACTTGTTTATCTACATTTCCTCATGAAACGCACATAACGCATCATTTCGAAATCCACACTGAAATTCAACCAGCAAACAACTGCCTTCTGTACTCTGCTAAATCTACCTCCAGCACGACTCAGAGGGATAGCTGCTTTGATGATCTGATGAGATACACTTCAAGCTATCCTCAGAAAAAATAAGATAAAGATACTCAGATGCTTTCCTCTTCTCCATCTAACCGTATTTGACTGACCCTTCGGTCAGACCGCTCATGACACAAAGCACTGTGCACCCGTCAGAGACAGCTCCTACCCATCCCATAACCACAGCAGCAGATGGATTGACACAGTCTCTAAATAAAGCCTGTCAGCCACACAAAGATAAGGTGTCATTAGCTGCGTGTAGATCGGTGTTACCTTCAAACACAAGGATACCGCAAATGTTCTTTGCTGTCACAGTAACACTTGTTCCACAAGCCCTTCTAAATGCAGAAAAATTCACTCTGGCTTCCAGGAAGAAATCATGTTTTAAATTGTGCTCTACTTTTTAAAACACATGTAAGTACGTAAAATGCTTAACCTAGTGCCTGAATACAGCACAATGCCCATGAGAGGTGTTTTCAAGGTAGACATACCCCTGCACTAATTACAGAATGAAGATTTGCTCTTATAAAGGGGAAACATAAAGACAGATCTTTGCTGGACTATTACAGGCTCACACGCTACAAGCGATGTAGCTGGCGATACCTGTACGCCAAACACCGCGGAACAGGAAAGCCCGGGAGGCTGAAGTTTGCCGCGGGATACGGGAACCCTCCCGCGGGCTCCGCTGTTGGGCGTCAGCGCGGGCGGTGGGTGCCCGCCGTGCCAACGCTGCCGTGTCCGCGCCCCCGCGACCCCCGCGGGGAACCCGGGCCGGGCCCCCATCCCTGCGGCCAGGAGCCCCATCCCTCCAGCCGGGATCCCTATCCCCACGGGCCGGGATCCAACCCTGCCAGTCAGGACCCCGATCCCCGCCTGTCGGGACCCCCATCCCTGCCAGCCAGGATCTCCATCCCTGCTGCCAGGACCCCTATCCCCGCCAGCCGCGATCCCCATCCATGCCAGCCAGGATCTCCATCCCTGCGGCCAGGACCACCATTCCTCCAGCCGGGATCTCCATCCCTGCCAGCCAGGATCCCCATCCCCGCCAGTCCGGACCCCCATCCCCACCGGCCGGGGAGCCCCCCCGCGCCCCCACGCCCGGGCCCGGCGAGGCGGGGGAGCCTTACCCGGGAACTGCTGCGGCGGCGGCGGCGGCGGCGGCTGCTCGTCCTCGCCGCTCTCGGAGTCGGTCTGCATGGGCTCCTCGGCGAAGTTGACCCCGCGGGCGTCGGGGGTGCCCCGGCGCGGCGGCTGGGTGCCCCTGTCATGGCCGGTGCCCGATTTGCGGCCGCTCGGCTCCTTCTCCGCCGCCGCCTTGGCCGTCGTCGCCTCCTCCTTGAGGCGCCCGAAGTACTGGAGGGCGAACTCCAGCAGGTCCCCGGGCTGGCTCCGCAGCACCTCTACCGTGAAGCCCTGCAGCAGCTCCGTCAGCCCCGCCGGGATGGAGATGCTCATGCCGGGGCCGGCCGGGGGGGCGCAGCCCGGCCAAGAAGGGGGAGGGAGAGGGGAAGGGGAGAGGAGAAGGAGGAGAAGGAGGAGGAGGAGGAGAGGGGGGGAGAGCCCGGGGCCGGGGGTCGGCGGCCCGGGGGACGAGGCGCGCCCGGCGGATCGCCCGTGGGCAGCGGGAAGGGGCGGGCGCGGCGCAGGTGGGAGCGGGCGGGGGGCGGGCCCGCGGGGGGCAGCGGCTCTGGCAGCCTCGGCGGCGGCGCCTCCTCCCCCCGCGCCGGGGGAACCTCCGCACATGTGACCCGGGAAACCATGACAACCTCCCGCCGGGGACTGCGGCCGCCGCGCCCGCCCGCCCCGCGGAGGGGACGGCGGGCAGGGCATCGCATCGCATCGCATCGCATCGCATCGCATCGCATCGCATCGCATCGCATCGCATCGCATCGCATCGCATCGCATCGCACCGCACCGCATCGCATCGCATCGCTGCCCCCGCACGGGCCCCGCCACCCCCGGGCTCCCGGGGACCCGAGCCTTGAGCGCCTTCTCCCTGCGGGGGCGTCCAGGCGTCCGCGCTGGCGACCGGCGGGGATTCCCGATGAGCGGACATGTCCCCGCTCAGGGAAGCACCGCAGTGCATGTAGCATTTCATAGCTGATTGCTGCTGTGCTTTTTCACGGTCATGCACCGCCTTAAAGCTCTTCTCCACATCATTCGCACGCATAGAAGTGCTGTCGATTTACATTCATCCATATAATTTAGGATGGGAGGGGTGATGTGCTAGCAAGAACGTCCTGTTTTTCACCTGGTTGTAAAGGTCCAGGAAAAATTTAGCAGGAGAAAGAAACTATTGTTTAAAAATGGGGGAAGAAGTTCGATTTAAACACTGCTGAATGCCAGCGCTCAGCATAGACACTCCCAAACCATGCTGCAGAGACTACTTAGCACAGTGGTAAGTGGGTGCTGCTTGTCATCACCAGGAAGCTCAAATGTTTTAAGTAGAGTAAGTAGCAATTATGGGTGCCATGTTTTCAGTGCTTCACTAAATGCTTCCTGAAAGTGTGGTCCGTGGAATGCATGAAAACGGCATCTCCCCAGTTCGTTATCACCTCTGAACACTGGCCAATATTTTGGAGTTCCAGAAAAATCTGTTGTAGTCTTATTTTTATTCATCAAGAACATTTACTGCTAAAACGTCTAAGGCTGCCACAACATGGCTGTTTGATAACTGATTTCATTAAACATTCAGCATTACTCAAATGGCCTTGCAGTGGCCATCATAAGCCCTTAGAGTAAGATAAGCAGTCAAATGTGAGTTTGTAGTAGCAAGATACTGGAAGACCTGACCTCAAAAAAAAAAAAATAATGTGACAGCAAAATACAGCAATCACTATGACACTTTTCACACAGGTACAGATCTCAAAGCCAGTTTTAAATTGAATCCCTTTCCAGATGGAATCCAGTTCTGATTGTGTATGTATTTTCAAATGCAGCTTGATTCACAAGTTGAATCTTCAAAGTGTTATAGACCAGGTCAATTAGTGAAGTGAGTAAACCATGCCTGCACGGGTGATGTTGCTGCCCTGCAGCAGGCAGGAGACACCTCTGCTCGTGGAGCTGTGGAATACCTTCAAGCAACATCTTGTGGCTTCATTTTACTCTGCAGGCCATTATGAAGTACTTATTTGAAGTTAAATTCACTGTTGATTTGCACTGCTTGAGGAACCTCTTCAAAGTCAAACAAAATCATCTAGGGGCAGACCATGACATCTCTCTGGACTGCAGAAGATTGCTCTGTCATCAGGCTCTAGGAACTGCTGCAGTGTCCAGGGGGCTCCCAGCCCTGCCAGCACACCCCACTTCATGCCATGCCCCAGTGCTGGCATGCCCTGGCCACAGCTGCCTGCTGGAAGCACTGCTGGAGCAGCATGTAGCCACAAACATTAAAGTGGCTGAGAATCAAGCGCAGCAGGAGAGCTGACACCTCTACATCATGGACAGGTGCATAGCCTGGTCACTCTGGAGGGTGGGTTAGCTAGAAATGCCAGATTGGCTTATCCACAAGTTTGGGAGATTAAAAACCTTCTCACACCACTGAGTGGGTTGATCTGTTTGTGACCAGATTGAGACATACCTAAGCTTTGAGGAAGCCCCCAGGAAGGGAAGTTTAGTAATTAGTGCCTTCCAGGCACTAGGTGTTCTGTGAGAATATAATATTCAATTTAATGGAGTCTTCCAGAATTAGAAGAAGTGTCATCTCTGAGGTTTTCTCTTAGCCAGACAAGGCAGTCTTTTTTTCTAGGAATTTACCAGCAGCATAGTGCTTTGCCATCTAATCAAGGGCTCCCCTACTTTGTCAGAGACTCCCATCCTCCCAGACTTAAAATGAGATCACTTCTCTGAGGACATCCTCAAGAGTCAGCCTTTGATGTTTGTATGCAAAACTGGGATAATTTGAATAAGAGATTCCTAAGTGGCAGAACTGCAAAGAATGCTTCTTTCTTAAAAAAAATGTTTCAAAACATCCCAAAACGTTTGTGTGCAGTGAAACTTACCTTGAGTTTGGTGTATCTCAAAGGATGGCAGCAAACTTTGTAGTTCAAGTTTGTGTCATCTGGCTTCCTTAGATGCTTTCTGTTCCAAAGACCTTGTATTGATATTTAAATTGCTTTTAAATCCTCATAAGGAGGACAGCTGTCGAAAATATGTGTTATGTCTAGCAAAGTGAACAGTTAGATAGTGAGAGTATTGATTCACACCTCTCCAATGAGTTTTATTAGCTGCTACTAATTTTTGCATGCCATTCTAGTTCTGTAAATATCTTCTTTAAAAGAAAGAGAATATACAACCTACAGAAATCCTTCTGTGCTGAAAAAGGATTAGATAGAATATTTCCCTCACAATTGCCAAGGAAATAACCTGAAGACTTTGTTATCTCCTTTCCTCCTAGCCAACAGATGCACTTTTCATAACACACTGCTTGCCTGCTATGCATGTTGTTCTTGTCCCTTCATCTGGTTTGCAGCAGTGAAAAACTAGATTAGAGCTAGCAGGTGAGAAATAGCAAGCACTGTATCTCCCACAGGACAATTCCAGACAGCATGCTTCAGACAGTGGTTGGGAATACTTTGTCAGAGCTCAGAGAATGAGATGTTTTCTGATCACGTGGAGGACAATGAACGGATTGCAGAACAGAGGAGTGTCAGACTTTCAAGCTTTGTCTTAACCAGGTCAATGCAAATTTAGTAAATTTAGTAAACTTGACCTAACAAAGTCCATCCAACATCCAACTACAAGGCTGCTAGCTTTTTCTTTTTCTGCTAGCTTTCAATATTTTGCCTGACAGGAATATTTTTCTCCAGTACTTCCAAAGACATGCTCTTGAACCACCATCTCCTGATGGACCCAGCTAAGCCTGCAGTGCCATAGGTGGAGTACAGAGGGGCAGAAATGTGCACTTAACATCAAGGGTGTCAGCCAGGGTAAAGCCCTTTCTCCCCTGGGGAAAGTAACTTTAGCAAGCACACTAGTGGAGTACAGGTTTTTAAATCCTGCCCTTTGTTGCCTCGTGTCAGGCAAGAGGGCTGTTATTGCTGTGTCCTTGGACTGGCTGCACAGCTAGCCCAGAAAGAAGAGATCCTGATTTCATCATCTGTAATAGACTGTCTCAATTTGGCAACCTAGTAATTCCCACAGTGACTCTCCATGGAAAAAGTTCATATTGTGCTGGAGAAACAGGGCAAAGCCTGGCTCTCTGCCTAGTGCATCATAGTAGGAAGAGTCACGTTTGTGTTTGGGAGATGTTACTCCTTCTATTTCCTGTGTTCAAAAGATCTTTGATTCGTGTTATCTTAAATCTTTTGTCCAGGCTTTTGAAATTTTAAGTAAAGATGCACTTTGCATACTGCACAACTCAAAAGCTCCTGCTCAGAAGGCATCTTCAAATCCCAACATGTTTTATATTTACTTCAAAATTTCTTCAGCTATATAATGTTTTTTCTAGCTGACTCTGGACTGAGCAATAGCTGGTTTGTAAGTTTAGGATAACCACAGTTCATAAGAATAATCATGTAGCAATTTCTGACCTTCTAAAACACCTTTTAAATGTTACATATATTGACTTTCTTATTTTCCTTCTCAGGTCCTTCTGGCTTACTAGGCAAATCTTGCTCACAGAAATTTTTAAACTGTTTTTAATGGCAATTACTCAGAATTTTCCAGCAAAACAAAAACTTGCAGTTGTGTAGATCCATAATTTCACACTTTTCTGTTCTCATTAGAATGATATGCCACCATTATCATATTGCAAAATCCATTACCAAATCCAGATATATTTATCAGAAAAATGTTCAGTTCTGTAGACAATAAAAGAAACTAGTGCCTGTAACTCATGAATCAAATTCGAACACATTCCTCATGATTCTTCCTTCAATTGAATTTCCTCCATCTCATACCCTTTACTCTGCCTGTGCTTATTGTTCTGTAGATTCAACCTACTTAATTCCTCCCCTGCCTACTGTAAATCTAGAATGGCAAGAACCAAGCAGCCATTTACATACTCAAATAAAATTGATATTTATGCCAATGAGGGTTTTCCCTGAGCAAACACAAAGGCCAAGTTCAAAACTTGGATGGAAGGAATCCACCTGAAGAACCAGAATAGCAGCAAAAGCAGTGTAAATGAAACAGCCCCTGCCACTTTCAGTAGCAATTCACAATCAGTTTAACCAGATACACACTTTGAGGAGTTTCCTCACACAATATGGCATCTGCTAACCCAGGTGCAAGTGTTCATTTCCTCTCCCTTGTACCACCCTTTAGGCACTTGTAGTGCTATGTAGTCAGTGAAATTAAAAGGCTGATTAGAGCTGAGATGAATCATCTTGCTGTCAGGGAGAAGAGAGCAGAAGTCGTGGCTCGGGAGGAGGAGTATCAGATTATCAGCAATTCAAATTCTAGTTGGCTCACATTGGTCCTGAATCCAAGTGTTCCATCCACCTCACCTACTGAGATAATATGTTAAAAAGAAATGCAGAGTATCATATTCTAACCTCAAGTCCCTTGCTTTTTCACTCACCCTAGTCCTTTTCAACCCCAAACTGTATTTTTCAGTATGAGCTTTGTGACTTATTACAAACTCTGTTTACAAGTGTTACTATTCAGTAAATGAACAGCTGTTGATTTCCATTGAAATCTGTTGTTTGTCATTCTTGATATTCAGAAACTACAGGATACTGTCTCTTAGAAAAGTGCTCATTTTTATGTGCCTCAATTTGGGCTCTCATAATCACCTGTAATTTCAGAAAAATGTGACTAGAGTTTCTAAAGTCAATACAGTGAGTGCTGAATTTGTCATTAAAAGTAAACCTTCTCATTTTAAAAGCAATGAAATAAAATGACAGTGTAGATATAGTAGACTCCATCTATTTTGAGGATCTTATTTCATTAGATGCCATACACTTTTTATAAAAATGGCATTATACACTGTCAAGACAACCTGTATAATGGCTAACAGAGATATCTCTCCAAATAGTTAACAACAGAAAATCATCATCAGATGGAGAAGCCCCCCAGGAACTGACAATAGGTACTTCTGCTCAACATCTTCTGCAATCACATGGGAGCAAGTATAAATGTTGTTGATATATAACTTCCACACAACCCAGTTGAACAGTGATGTCACTGAACTCAGGAGGCAAGAAGAAAATTTGAAGAAAAGAGAAATTTAAAGAAAATCTTACTTTACAAGCTCCTTATTGAGTCATTGACTCCAGAAGAAAGAGTGCAAAATGTTTCTACAGAATGCAAGGACTTTATCCTGGAAGGCAGTGCCTCTAGAAGAGTTTGGTGATCAGAATGGAAAAACAATTTTACTCCAATTTCTGGTGTAATTCTGTGGACAAAGGGGCTAATGAGATTTTTGCTTGTTTCAAGAGGGAGGTGAAAAATAGGACTGGGAGATCTTCCCTCTTTAAAGCATTCCTGAGATCAGTAACAAAAAGGAAGAGATTTAGTGTTCATATATTCAAAAGAATATGGAGAAATGGAGACATGCAGAAAAGAGATACAGAAATTATTCATAAGTTGAAGGAAATGTCTTGAGGTGAAAAGACTGGGAGAATTCTCAACCTTTATCTAAGCACTTGTTACCATGCTCAAAAGAAAAGGCTTATATGATAGAAGTGATGAAGGGTACCAGTCTGTATACACTAGTAGCACCTTATGCCGAAGAATAGAATCATTCTTGCTTATCAGAGAGACTCAACATCTTCTCTTGGAAAATCAAATTCTTTCATGTCACTAGAGGAGCACACAAATATCCCCAAAGATGCAGTAGTTCTTAGATCTTCTGAAATATGAAGCACTAGTGAAAAAGTCATAATACATATATACTTTTAAAAACCTACAGACACTGCTGTGGATGCTTGGGTTTTATTTTAATGAAAAGGAGTGATAGTGAATGGATAGTTTTGCTTCATTTTCCTTGAGGGAGCTGGGGAATCCAATAATTTTTGAAAAATTAACTTTCTCCCTGCAAATCTTCTTCTATTAGTCCTGAGCTTAGATCTGAAATCTTCAGATCATCTACTTGTGGCAAAAACTGGGAGAAAATAAGTAGAAATAGCTGCTGGATGGAGAGCAAAGCTACAATTCCATGACTTGCATTTCTCATTAGCTGTCAGTGTTCCTAAAAAAAGTTCTTAAGAGAATTACTTCAGTTTCTTGGGAGCTAATATCCTGAAAGAGGGAGTCAGAGCTCTGAAGTCTGTAGCTCTAAGTGATATCTTCTGAGGAGGAGGCAACTTTTTCAGTGAACATTAACTGCTGGGCTTTTGGTTTGGGTTATTTTGTGGTTTTGTGTGTTTGGATTTTATTGTGTGGGGTTGTTCCGGTTTGTCTGTTTCGTTGTTTTGTTTTGGTTTGTTTTCTTCCCTGATTGATTTAATTGTTAGTCATTATATTCTTGAGGAAATTATTAGTTATTCTTGGCAAGAAGAATAAAGCATCAGCCGTATTGGTTAAAGAGGGCACCAGCTGAAATATTTTCTTTGGTTTGAACCCTAATGTAGTGATAATGTTCCTGCAGACTTTTGTCCTGGTGTAAACAGAAAAGAGCATTAATGAGTAAAACCACCACTCTGACCCTAAGGTGTTTCTCAGTTTGGGTGTCTCTGCACACCTACACATTGCTGGGCTTGGGTAGGTACTGCTGGACTGAATGACAGACACTTCAGTATCCCAAAGGCAGATTCAGGTATTGCCTAATCTGTAAGGGAAGATGTGCCTGTAGTTGGAAGGGCTACACTTGAGAGAAGAACCTTTATTCAAACTAGCAGAACTTAAAGGACAGAGGTGAATGTGACAGAACTGTGCACTGGACTGTCAAACTCCACTTTATCTCAGGAGAGTTTGTTTATACAAACTTCTGGATGTGCATTTGATTAAAAAATAATCAAAATGTAATCAAAACTTGAAAGATTCTGGAAGAGAAAGATTGTATTTTTATCTCTCTCTAAGTGTATGTGTGTGCATGTGTAAATAAACACATGCATTTGTCTCTATATGACATTACTGTTTCTGTTTTGGAATAATCTAAAGACCCATAATACTAATCTGTCTACGAATGCAGTCTAAGTATCTTAACTCAGTTGATTTGCAGTGAATTAAGACTGGCTATTTAGTGTAGACTTATGGATTATTGAAGAAAGTATGTAATTATTTTTCATACTTTTATAAGAAACAGCAATATTTACATTTTTAAAGTAAAATTCATAATTTCACCACACTTTCAATATTCCAACTTTAGCCCCAGGAGTGGAACATAAGCTGTGCCAGACGTGCATTCCCATGAGTTTTTTATCGTTGTTTTCGACACAATCTATTTTTATTCGGTTCTATGGGAAATGTACACACTTTTTGTGCATTTGCCAGAATGTAATTTCCCAATGCCCCTTATTATTTCAAAGTATGCTTTTGTTGGATTCAAGAGCTTTTGCAACAGAGCATTTTCATGTTTTGTCATGTAAGTACTCCCTGCTCATACTGAGCCCATTTGGAGAGGACAGTGGTTACCTGTGTGGGGCTGGCAGCCACAAAAACCAGCAGGAGCCTCCCCCACTGGCCTTAACAGTTGGTTCTCCTTCCTAATTTGGGGTCTTCCATTCTTCATGTTCACTCCACCTGAGGACTGCATGCAGGGAGCTGGGGGCAGAATCCTTTCTTTGTTCAGATTCTGCTGGTGTATCAGAGCCCAGCAGTTGTCAGGGGGATGGTGATGGCTGCTGAAATCCCTCTCCTTGGGCCCAACTGGCAGGACAATTTGGAAGCTGCCCAAATCCACAGCAGGTTAATCCTGAGGGAGCATCTAGGAGCTGGGGCTAGCCAGAATGCGTCCAGCTTCAGACTGATTTACAGCACAACCATTGCCTAAGGAGCAACAGAGAAGTTCAAGTTGATGATGTGCAAGAGAACAGATTTGGTTGTGGAACCTGTCCCAAAAGGACAATTTGCCTCCACAAGGACATGGTCCTTAGTCAATTTGTCTACTAAAATTTGCATGGTGTTTACCAAGTCAGCATAATTTTCTATCCTAGCATCACTTTCACTTGATAGAGTTTTTTCTATCATTTACTCATTTTTGTGTTAAAATCACTTGACCATGTCCTTACATCCCTACAAACCATTAGATCATTGCTATAAGACATAGTCCAGGACTCTCATGTTCAGACACAGTTGTAGGACAGTCCTCTATAAAGTGTCACAGACACATCTACATGTAAATAGGGAACCACTGAAGAAAACCTCTCCAAAACTTCTTTGCAGTGCTGTTTAAAAGGCATTTTAATACATACTCCACCCTGACTCATCTGCAACACAATATCACAGACCTGCACCATAACATCTGCATAAATTATATATTCTTACCTCACACCATCCTCCAATATAGACTTCAAACAAACAGAAAAGGAAGAAATGTGGCCTTGAGGCCAGACATTGAGGTCAGTAATCCTTCCTACTTCTGCTGTATCTGCCTCAATTTATACCTGGTAGCTCAAATGTGAGTTTGTTCCTGGAGCTTTGGCCTGAGTGCTTGCAGAGAGGGTTGGTAACCCCTTGTAATACACATAGCAAGGACCCAGGATCAGGGTGTTTTCCTTGTCCTGTGGATTTCTCCACCATCCTCCTGCCATCTAGATGATGGCACAGTTTTGTCCTACTGGGACTTGGACAAGAAGCAGTTGGGTTTGGTAGCAGCTGGTACATGGATATCGAGATGCAGGAAGGTGAGAGGGTTCTCCAGGGGCTGAGCTCGTGGCTACATCTTGAAACTGTGGTCAATTGCTGTGACAAGGAGTCAGGGAGAAAGGCTGCAAATGTTACACATTTTCCTTAGCAAGTCTCCTCCAATGTTTCCATTGCCTAGGCCTCTTAATTGGCAATGGCAACAGGCAAAAAGTAGACTTCTCAAGGTCTGACAACCTCACAGCCTTCCACAGCCCTATAACTCATGAAGGAGAGACAAATATTTTGAACTGGGCTCCTTTGGGGAGCCAAATTTCCATGAAATGGCACAGAGGAAGAGCCTCTCAAACTGGCAGTGTCAAAAGAAGCCTCCCAGCCTGGGTGCTTCCACAGACTTCATGGTGAAAAAAGCATTTTTCCCTGAAAGGCCATGGACTCCCACTAAAGACAGGGACACTGCTGCCCTTCCAATAAGCCTTCAAAATAACTGTTTTCCAAGATTATCTACCAAATCAATTGATAACAAGATAAATCTACATTAGACATAAATTACAGAATGCTTCCTTCCTCCCAAGGCAAAAACAAAAGGAAAATAAGTCAGTACAATCAAGAGCTGCAAGGGCTGTAAGCTTCTTCCTATAGCATATCAGATACTTCTGAGTTTTGGATTCTCTGAATAAAACAAGTATTTTTTCTCACAATTTGTGTAGACTGTGATGAGCAACTGGCTAAGGCATCCTAGGACCCCTGGGCTCAAGTGGGTCTGTGCAGACAGGACAGCTTACAAAGTCCATATGGATCTGCATACTTCTCAAAATCACACCTGCTCATTTTCCTGAGTTCCCTTCTCATGAGCATGGGTGTTTAAAACTCACATTTCTCTGGTAGTCTCACTGTAAACATTCAAAATATTCCTAAAATGGGCCACTAGGGTAGAAACACTAGCAGAACTTCAAAACAGCAAATCTGCCTTTTCCACAGAAAAAAAAGGGAAGTGTAATTTGCCCCATAACTATCACTCTGAAAGAAAGACCCACTCATAAAGCATCCCTTTGGATATCTGTAGTACTCTTTGATATTCTTTTTCTGAGGGTAATGATGAAGTAATGTATCAGGAATACAGACACAGAAGTGTGGGGATCTTTGAGTGAGAAAATTCCCCTTGACCAATAATTTTTTCTGACAAGACCAGTCATCTTTCAAAGTCCTCAGCTTTTTATCCTTCTCAAAATGTGTCTGGAAAGACTGCAATATGGATGCTTCACAGACTCCCTGAACAGAAATAGAAGATGAAGATGCAGACAGCAGATAGCCTCTCTTACTCACATTACACAGCCAGATTGTCCTGTGGGAGCTGGCAGCAAGGTCCAGCTGATCTTATCCTTATTTTAAAATAGGATAATGATTATGGGTAACACAGAGAGATTCTCAGAGTGTGATCAGTGCCAGATCACTTCCCTGGCTGGTTTCTAGTGTGATATCATCAGGCTGAGATCTTTTACTAAATCCATAAAGTGCAAGCTTAGTTTTATGGTCCTCTCCATGCAATCAATTCCACATGGATTAAGATACATGAAGAAGCCCAGCCATCACTGCAGCTGGGGTGGCAGGTAAGGAACAAATCTGGGGTTGCACTGGTCTCTTTACCTGTCCTGGGAATGCCTAGATCAGGCATATCTGCAAATCTGGTGTGTGCTTACAGAAATGAAGCAGGTATTTGTGAATCTCCACAATTTCTTGCTCTTTCGACACAGATGCAGAGAGAATGGAGCACCATAAGATACCAGGAGGAAGGGCTGACTCCTTGCAGACCTTTTCTTTGCCTGCACCTCTGTGTGTCACATATCTGGTGTCAGCAGCAGATGTTCCCTGCTTGACACTGGCCCAGCAGGACAGCAGGTCAGGAGGATAGAATAGGGAGGGAGGGCAGAGGAGGGCGAGCAGACAGCAGCTCTGGCTGCTCTGACACAGCCAGAGCCTCTCCTGAGACAAAAAGACATCATATCCCAATAGGGGCCATCCTGGAGAACTGCAATGAATCCTGTGCTGGGCTCTAATGTGCCCAGATGCAAAGCAAATTTGGGTTTCTTAGCAACTGAGATATTTTGTGTTTAATAGCCAAAGGGCAGTGAACTTTCTGCCATGGAGATGCTCTCAGTGAAAGCTGGCAAGCCAGCCTTCAGCCACCTCATTACTCCCTCTGTGAGGGGAAGCTTTGGTACAGAGATGGGCCCTCTCCTTTGTGCCATGGAAGTGGCACAACACCTCTAAATGGCAGAGGACAGTGTGGACCAGTCTTGACTTTATCAAAAACTGATTTGCATTCACAGAAAACAGTAGGCTTTGATTATGCCTACATTTTACAAGCAGTGAAAACCTTTCATGTCCTGCCAGTGTTTCAGTGCATCATGTACAGAACCAGTACAGAGCTCACTGAGGATGCTAGAGAACTGCTGACCACTACAGATAATATTGTGGTTGGGTCCTTCTGAATTTGAATAATTTTCTCTTGTGAGGTGGTAAGTTAATGACAGGTGAGAAAGAGAAAAGAGCAATGTCTCATGGTCTTTAAAATACAGAGAATGCCATAGAATTGTGGAGCAGCTGGGACTGGCAGGGATCTCTGATGATTGTGTATTTCAGATCCTGCCTGTTGCCTGTTGCCTCTTGCCCTGTCCCTGTGCACCTCTGAGCAGTCTGGCTCTGACTCCAGGGTGGGCAGTCCCAGCTCCCTGAGCCTGTCCTTGTGCACCAGATGTTACAAGCCCTTAGCCAATGCTCTGGCCCTTGACTGGACTCAGGGTGCTATGTGCATGCCCAGCACAGCTGGGAGCCTTTGTCCTGCCAAGGTGCTGCTGAATGGCAGCACAGCCATCTGCTGTGTCAGACACTTCTCCCTGGTGTGCATCTGCTGCAAAGCTGCTGAGGCTCCTGTCCCACCACCCAGGCCATCAGCACAGCTGCACCCTAACACAGGCTGACCCCTGGGGATGTCACTGGTGTCAGTAGCCAAGTTAAGGGAACATGCAAAAATTTTCTGCCTAGAAGAGTTTAATTCCTTCTAATCAATATACAAAGATGTCAGAAAAGTTCTTCTAAAGGTTTATGGAAGGATGCACTTCATTGGAGACAGGCTAATAAGCATTAGAATTTATTTTGAAATGTTTATTGTTTTAAAATATCTACTACTCAGTAAAGCATGAAACATTATTTTATTTTTAATATGTGCAGCATTTTAAGACTTGGACTTTTAAAGCATGCAGATATTTTAAAATAACTCCATTGTGTAAACAGATCCTTGCTTAATAGTGCAATGTCTTGTAAACATTCTAAATAATTTAATTGATGGCTTTTATTTTCTTTCTGTGTCTCAACCACTGGCATTCCTCAGTTTAGATGTCAACATTTTATGCCTGGAAGCTGGAGAATAAAAATAGTTTCTCTCTAAAAAAGGGGCAATGCTGAGGGTGAAAGGTCCTGATCTTGCAAGTTCTTGCTCACATGGAAACTCGATGGCACTACTTGGGTGAGGAGGAATTACTCACCCAGCAGAAATTACAAAATGAGGCTGAGCTCTGCTCTAAAATGGTAATAACTCTAACATGGAAAAGATTATTCACTCTCTGATGAAACAGAAGGAGCCTGACTGTACAAATCTGTGAGTTTTAAAGAACCAATTAGGGCTGAAACCCACTGGAAATCTGTTTTGAAAACACATGAGAATGTCCTGCTAAGCTGTTAGACTGCAGTGATGTTTCAACAATTGGGATTTTTTTAGGGTTTTTGTATTGAACGTAGAGAAGCCAACTATGCATTCATGTCAATATTAATAATGCCTTGGGCCAGACAGAAAGCTTGAAACTATTTGTTTACATAAATAAAAACCAGTGCATTTTTGGAGTTACTTCATTCTATGGCCTTAAAAAGAGTGTCCTTGGCACAGTAAGATGACCTTATACTTAGAAAAATAGTGTTATATGTCAGAAATGTCTTTATTTCCTGACACAGCAGGACAGAAAAGCCACTTTTATTCTGAGGAATACAGCTCGTTCAGATAAAACCTAAAGACAATGAACACATCAGGACACCACAATACTGATGGTGTGACTCTTGAGATAAGGGTGAGTATCTAATGGCTGTTTTCCAAACAAAGAGCTCTCAGTTAACAACCAGGGTACACAAACACATCAAGAAGGTTTTAAAGGGGAACATTGCTCAAGTTCAAGAGTAGTTAAAGGACATTAAATAGGCCACAGAACTCTATCTCTTCCTTCACTGGAACAAGTAAAGGGGAAAAAAATCCCCAAATCTATAGATCTTCTATTCTGTAGCTCATTTCTACCTGAACCACCACCTTCTCTGATTCTGATCACCTCTATGCTGATCTTCAACTGAAATTTGACAGAAATGGCAGCAGCCCACTTCCAGGATTCGGGGACAGTCCAGTTGGTGAGACCAGACCCTGCAGGAGATCTCTGCCACACCTGGACAGTTTCAAAGCCATTTGCAGCAAAAGGCATTTCCCACAGTGGAAGGTTCATGATTCTTGCTTCTTCAAAACACCTCAGCTAATGTAATTTAAGCTAGTAGTTCTCAGCCTGCAAACAGGAATCTAAGCTTTTCAATTGCTGGTCCCATTGCCCTTTGCTCCTTTAAAGACATTTCTGATTTTCTCTCTGAGAGATGATGAGTAATTAACCAACTTCCTAACTTGCTTATTCGCTGCTGGGTGTGGCAGACACTCCCCAGCTGTAGGTTGGAAATTAAAAAACTTCTCCAGTGCAAAGCTCTTTACTTTCCACATCTTGATGGCTCTCCCATGGAGACGGTAATGGGAAATACATCTGCCTTTCTGTTGTTTCAGTGCACTTTATTCTTCTTATCCACCTTTTCAACTGGAAAAAAACATGATTCTTTGAACAGCTCTGCTATAGCCTCTTACATAGGAAGCTCTGGAGAGAGTCTTTCATTCTGTGTATGGGCAGGTCTACTTTTAATTCATGCTGATTTCCTTCCTTATTTTGGTTGTTGCATTTGGAAGAACAGAGCAATCACTTTCTCCAGGTCTCAGTGTTTTCTCTGTTCTTGGTCATTATCTTGTAAGCAGTTGTGTGCCTATGGACCTTTGTGCTTGGCCAGCTTTCACTGTTGGATGAAAGTCTAACATTTTATTGCTCAGAAGTATTTTTATAAATAGTCCATTTCCAGTGTAAATCTGGAACTGATTAGTTTCTTTCTGGGGGAAAGATCAGAGGTCACAAAGAAATGGAAATGTCATATTTCTGTGTCAGTTTAAAGGCTGTTCTTCGACCTTGTTGGTATCTAAGCTACTAAAAACTGAACTGGTCTGGCTGACTTTATGAGAATATAATCCATCAGAAGAGATCCACAAATAAGTAGAGCTTTTCTTTTTCTTTTTCTTTTTTTTTTTTTTTTTTTTTTTTTTTTTTTTGTCTGGCTTAGCTAATTTTCTGATCAAAGTATTACATTAAATATATGTCCCACCATTGTTGGTTTGCAGGCCTGCTCTTTAAAGGATAAGCCAATTTCCTCTCAAATGGAGTTGATTTCTCTCTGACTCACTCTGACAGTTTGACAATCTGTTTGTCACAGAGCTATTGGTACATACCAATTTATATATTAAAAGTAGCCAAAGGTGAAGCAGTCTCACAGGTGGGTTTAGGACCTTAAAACATTGTGTGAAGATTCATCAGATTACTCTCTGCTTTTGTGGGGTTTTTTAATGATGGCATTACTTTTTAACTTTGTACTTCAGTGAGTTGTCCTACAACTCACTTACAACAGGAAAAATAGTGCCCTGGAGTGTCCCAGCTCTGCTCCATGCCACAGTGCCCAGAATGACTCTGGCAGTGTGGGAACACATCAGGCCAAAGCCAGTAGTGGGCTGTTTGCCATTCTGGGGGGAATTGTTTCTGGCTCAGTACCATATGCCTGAGGGAGGCATGTGTCTTCTCAGGAAGGACAAATTACTCTCCTTCATGTTTGGCAAGCTCCTGCTGGCATGCCAAAGAGGCCTATATTTAGTACTGGTACTGTTTAGCCAACAAGCTGGGAAAATTGTCATGATGATGTGAGTAGAGATGTACCGAGGCTGTTTTCCAAGAGCTGAAGAAGACACGGTTGGAGTGAGTTTTGAATTTCCAGCTTTGAATCTTGCTGCTCCTATTTTCTCTGGGTACTGTACCTCCTGCTCCCAAGCCCAGGCCTGTGGTGTTGCAGCTTGAACCAAGCTCATTTACTCTGACTTGGCATTGGTGGAACTCCTACAAAGATGGTTTTTCTGATATACAGCCTGGTACCCAAAATCCTGCTGTCCTTGTTCTGCTGAACCCTGGCTGTAGCTGTCACTGCTCCTGCTGCCCTGGTGGCACATGCTGTCCTGGCTGCCTAAAGGACACGTGGTCCAGATGTGCTGAGGGCAGAGATCCAGAGCAGCAGCAGCTGTTCCCAACAGAACCCTCTTTGCCTCTCATCTGCACTGGGCATGTGGCTTATCTACAATTCAAAAAGCTCATGGCACCAAAGGCAATATGGGCCCTGATGCTCACTGCCAGAATTTCATCTCCTCTGTTCCTTTCTCTTGTGAAACAGCAACATCAGGAACCTCCCAAAGAAGTGGAACAACATCATGGGGTTATCTTATTTCTTATTAATTTTATTTATCTCATTTCCAGCTCAAATTTGCCACAGGGACATTCACTGTTCAGCAAGAGCATCTGAAGATCCTTTTCCTGGAAGGCCATGCTTATGAGAAGGTCTCAGTTATCTACTGTTTATATTAAGTTGAAGTTACATTTTCAACTGGTAATTTACTCTATACTTGGGCTTTGCGTACATAGCAGTGCTAGAAAGAGGGTAAAAGAAATTACCTCTTTAGGAAAAAAAAGGCAAATATCCCAATTTAAACATGATTTCATTGCTTTTATTTAGGCTGTGTGAAAGAATGGAAATTCATGGGGGAAAAGTTAAACTAAATAGGCTTTTTATTAACAAAATGTTCAAAATACATGCTGTGCTCACAGCTCAAGACACGTGAAAAAACGATTAAGGGCGACTCTAATTCTCTAATTTCATATCCCTTCCTTTAGAAATCCATATGACTATTTACTTGTGTCTTGACACACATTCTCATAAGCAAAGGAATTTTGGAGTTAGTCTTAAAAATATTCTCAAAATGTACCTTAATCCTTTGCTTAGGCATTTAAATCTTCTTTTCCATCTAAAGCAAGTGTTTCTTTTGGCTGTTGTAGCTATAGCAAACACATGAAAAATCATCTGTGCTTAGGTTGGCTGTATATTTTCTCTTCTATATGCTAAGCAGGAGGTAATACTAATATTGTACACGTTTTCTCTTCATTTGCAGTTTTGGTACTGCTGGCAGGATATTGCATAATGAAGAGTACAGTGATATCCTCTTTCCCTGTGTATCCCTTCTGTGTGCATAAAAATTAGGTTGTTCTACTGATTTAATTACTGTGAGGATAGATAAACTCCTTAGGAGTCTTACCACTATACTGACCATTCTTGTAGAAGTTTTAAGTGATTTGACACCTCTTATCCTAGTACCATTTCTAGTTTATCTCCCAGTGAACAAATGTTGATTAATAATTCTTGGCATTACAAACAAATCACAGCTTTTGCTTATTTTCAGTAGTTTGCTAAACTAGGAGAAGGTCTTGACAACCCTGATTTGTTGAATTTAGTAGATGATTGACTATTTTTATATATTTCTCATCTTTCCATCCATTGGGCCAAGAAAAATCTGGAGAGCAGATTGTGCATGACTGGGACATCCATCCTGTACAGACCTGTTAAATCCCTCAGATGTTTGTTGTTGGCTATTACTCTAATAAATTCAGTGCAGGTCCCTTATGTAGCAAACACTGCCATGTGGTAACTCACAGCTATGAACCTTCTTCAGGTCATAAACTCTCTCTAGTCTATTTATCTAGCAGGAAGGTATTTGTTTGCATCTTCCAATGGAGCCCTTTCTCCATGAATAAAGTAACATTAAGACAAGTGCAAGACACAAACTATTTGTTGGAGGGCAATACACACTCCTCCTTTTAGCTTGGCATGAGGCTTTGTAAACCATAGATTTTAGGAAAAACTACATGGTAAATTAACAAGAAACATATAACTCCTGGCAATTTGTAGAGTCTCACTGGCATACATAGAGATGAAAATGCACTGAAGGTTGATGTTTCTTCACTGTACACCTCTCCCCTCCCAGCCTGCAAGCTTTGTGGGGCTCTGTCACAGCCTGATTTGCTGTATTGTCAGCTCCCAGGTTGTTTGATTGAGTTTGAGAAATTACCATAGTAATCAGCTGTCACAGGTGATGGTTTCCTCTGAGTATAGAAAGAGCAGCACAACTCCTGCTGTGCTCTGCTGGGTGTGCTGGGCTCTGCTGCCAAGCTGCTTGGGTTCTGGTTCTGTGGTTTTGAACAAAGGAAGCAAACTCTGGCTATTTTTGACCATTCTTGCTGGGGAAATGCACAGCCCACTCTCCCTGTGTGCACCTTCTGAGAGGTCTCCTGAGTATCTTTCTCTGCACAACTGAGGGTGTTGGTTGTAATGACCAGGTGCTGTTTCTGCAGTCCATACTGCACAGCTCCCTCTGTTTCTGCCTTCCACAGCTCTCTGGTAGCCAGGAATACTTTGTTGTTCCACAAATTAACCAGAATTGTTCTAACAGATTCAGCATCTCATTGATCTCATTTTATCTTCTAGTAAGCACTGAGCAATTTGGGGGAATTAACAGTTTCTCCAAATGTTGTGTGTTTTTTCAGCTCTTTATCATGGTATTTTTTTCCTATGGGATTCTGTGGTCTCATGCCATTCTTTTATGTCTTTTAAATCACTCCCTTTGTGGATTTGTGACGTTTCTGACATCTACAAATATTTATTTTCCCTATTTAAATGGGAATGTTGCTACATGGTGCTTGTTCCCTCATCTGCACTCATGGAGCTTCTCCCTCTAAGAGTACCAGCAAGCTGTCCACATCTAATGATGTTTAAATTGTGTTTCAAGAGTTGTGGTGTCCTTTTTCAGAGGTTCTGTGAACTATGTGACATCTGCTGTATTCAACAAATTCTCACAAGCTGTTAAGAGCTATGCTGTGGTTTCCAAGCCTTTTTGACAAAATGGTAATTTAATTGTTTTTCTGTGATACAGTTTCAGGTTATAATCTCTTGACCTTGTAAATAACACTAATAAATATTTATTGTAGTTTGTATTTGATGCTGTTTTAAATCAGGATATTGCAATTATGATAAAGACTTTTCCATATATATTTTTATGGGCCTATACCTTGTGAAGATGGTATTCCAAAGGGTGCTCTATGAAGCAGTGCTTTACAGGTAGTACTGAAAGCAAGTAACTTGCTTCTCAGGATATGCAGTTGTTGTTTTAGCCACTAGTTAAATTGATCACAGTGTTGGACAGCAGGTGGGACAATTAGACTGTGGTGGCTCCACATTATTGCTTTTTTTGAGTCTTGGACATTCTGAAAAAAGGCTTTATTTCCCTTATTATTACACTTAATTAAGGTTTATCCACTTTTCCAGTCAAATGTGTATTCACTATAAAGTTCCTTTTCTACCTTGAGCTCATTGATGATAGTAGTTAGGAGGGTTAATACAGAGCATTAAATCGGGGAAAGTTTAATCTTCCAGTGCTTTGCACCTTGAAGCATATACACACAGCTTTTCCTCATTTCTTTTGCTGTTTGTTTCCTTGTCAGAGAATTTTTAGCATCTTTCTCCCAGTGTAGGTGTTGACAGCATCTCCAGCTAGTAGTACTTTTGACATGTGGTTCTTTTGCTGACATTCAGCTGTGCATTTCCTGGCTCTAAGATGCAGACAGTTTATTTTGGTTTTAGATTTTGAGGTCCAAAGAACAGCAACAAGAGAAGAGAAATGAGGAATTAGGGTGAAGATTCTGAGCAGCAACTGAAGCAGCAGCAGAAAAGTCATTCATATTATGGCTTTACCGACCAACTTAAAAAAAAAGAGTAAACTTAATGTTTAATAAACTATTTATTCTCACAGAATAGTCCTGATAACACCACTACTTATGTGACATGAATGTCATGGAAGGGCCTTTCAGTAACACACTCTGTCTGCTGAGTCCTAAACCCTGCAGAGCACACAGTTCATCCTGGCACTAAAACCCTGACTCTACACCCATTTTTCCCTGAGCTGCTGCCACTGCTGAGTCCCTGTTCTCCTGGGAGCTGCAGTGGCCACCTCTTCCCTACAAAACTGGTATCAATCTCCACAGGATCTTCAAGTCTCTGGTCTTGTTAGAGGCTGCTCTTTACCCAGACTTTGGTGTGCTGCTGCAATGACAGAATCCCAAAGACTGTGCTCTGAACTATTAATGTGTAGCTAGCATCTTCCTGTAATTGCCTGCCTTTGCATGAACCTTGAATTGAAAGGTCCCTGCCTGGAGTATTTTGGTTTCAGACTACTTAAAAGTTACTGAGATCTCTGGGTATTCTTCTCTCCAGGAAGGCAGAACTAGTTTTACAAGATTTGGAAAACACATCATATTCTGTTGAAAGGAAACAGGTTCATAAAACAGAGATGCTGTCATGAACATCATCAAAATGAAGAATAACTTTGGCTGGAGAGAAAGCATTTCCTGAGGAGACCTATTTATTTCACCAAGATTTTTCATGCACGTATTTGACAGCTGAGCAGAGGATCTGCCATCCTGCATCAGAGACAGAGCCTGTCCAGGCCAGTATCCTGTCCCTGACAGGGACCAGCTCCAAATACTTCAGAGAAAAATAACTAACTTCCTTGTGTGATGAGTTTACTGCCAGTCCCAGATACTAGACTGATTTTTTTTTCTTTTCTTTCTCTTTTTTTATTTTTGTTTTTAATCTCAGGTTGCTTAAGAGTAAACACTTTGAGCAAGATTCAGTTCTGGCTATATCTTGAATTGCTAATGAACTCTTTATCACAAACTGCATTGTGGCAGTGTATTTCTTACGTTATTAAACAATCATGGCCCTCTTAGCCTTTTGTAGGAAAATTAGTTTTGATAAAGATATATTCAAAGGCAAAGAAGCATCTGGTACAAACTCTGAGCTGTAGTCTTAATACTACTTTGTACTATGGGTCATTAACATTTCTATTTTCTTTCAATTTCTCCTTTCAGGGATCTTTTCTGGGTATGCTTCATTACATTAGATTTTACTCTTCTTGTGTATCTACTCATTGTTTATCTTACAAAGAAATGCTGTTATCTACAGTGTATTATTTCCCTTTTTTTTCTTCATGCACTTAATAATTGGACCAGTGGTAAGCTGACCATAGGCACTAGACCAAAGACAGCTTTGAGAGCATGACCAGCACAGGCACATGGTGATTCCTAATGCTGAACACTGAGTGACTGCATCCAGGTGTGGGATGTGCTCACACTTACAGGATACAGCACTTCTGCCATGCACAGGAATCTTTTGTTAGCTAAAATTAACTGGCACGTGTTCCTGGCAGTGCTGCTGCTGTTTCCAAAGTGACAGCTTCTTCTTTTGCACTCCCAGGAGAACACCTGAGTAAAGGCACACGCTGCCTCCCTGCCTTCCCCAGCCTGTGGAGGGCTCTGGCCATGTCAAGGGCTGCTGGGCACCCTCTGAAACAACAAACCCCCATGCCAGGGGTAGGAAGGAATTTATCCTGTCCAGTGTCCAATTGTTTATTATAAACTGAAAGGTCATCAACCTCTCTTTTGTTGGGTATGAGACCCAATGATGCACAAAAAGCCAGAAGCCATGGCCTTGTGCCAGCAGACTAGAACATGTCACCAGTGCCCCTTTTCTCTACAGACATAATGATGTGCACACCTCACCTGGGTGTGACCATGGTGTTTGGCCAGACCTTGTAATTAACTGTGTAACTGCAGACAAACAGTTCATCTTTCTGTTTTCTCCAGCATGAATCTTACTTTCTGTCAGTGTGTCACAACATTTCAAATCTATTAGTACCTTTTTGGCCCAATTCTGGCTTCCAAATGCCGAGTGGGGTGAGCACAGCAGGAATCTCCCCCTGTTGACCTCTCTCTACAGGAATTCATTATTTCTGGTCTGTTGACTTTAACATATATTATGTAAGTTGCAATGAGAAGATTCATGAAAGCATATGAGTGTTTTTCAGAAACTTCAGTATTGCTGGGATGCTCAAAGAGCCCATCAGACCCTGTATATGGTATCTCAGACTTTAATTTTAATACTTTTTTATTTTCAAGACTATTTTGCACAAATTACATTATAAAGCCATTAGCACAGAGTCTGAAATCTATATAATCCTTGGGATTCATATGAAATTGCAGAATGCTGCTGGTAGTCAGGAAAAAGATTTATAATAAAAATACAAGAATCATAATTGCCACTGATACTTTTCTAAAGTCACTGGTCACATTTTAGAAAAAAAATCTGCTAAACATGTTAAGTCTCAATACTCTGCTAATGATAGATTAAGCACTTCTAACAAGTGCAACCAGTGCATTCAATGAAGATCTAAATATAATCATATTGTACACCTGAGCTGTATTTGAACTTCTCTTCCTGTCCTGGAATAAAATTAGGATGGAGCATTGGGGACACACTCACTAACCAACATCTCAATGACCTCGCTGGGGACAAAGCAGCTGTCAAGTCACAACTGAGTCTGAGGCACTGACTCTAAAAATAGATTCAAATTTCCATTGTTAGGTGCAGCCTTAATGTGAATGAGAATACCAAGAAAATATGACAGATCTCAAAGACAAAGTAGCCCTTAAAATAATTTTCAAAAAGTAATCTTAAGGGTAATAGAAGACAATGATGATAATTGAGACCTACACAGAAAATGTAGTAATTTTCTTTTTCTGCATGCTCTTTTAGAGCTTCTGAAAAAGGTTAGTGGTTAGTGACTAATTTACATGCCCTGGTTTATAAGCCTTAAAAACCAGCTATTAAGTTATTCTGAAAGGTCAGTGAGTTTATGCACTGGGAGACTCAGGAAATTGTGGTTCAGCTTCCTGCTCCAGCAGTGGTATCTGTGCTAAAGCTCCAGGTCTCCAGGCCTTGGGAATGCCAAGAACTGCAGCACAGGACAGCTGTGCTCTGGAATGTGCAGATGTGTTCTTGTGCCACCTCCTTACCTGAAAGCAGCTCCTCTCCCCAGTGAGGCTGCACTGCCTCAAACCACAGCTCTCATTGCTCCTCCTTGTGCCAGGGCTTGCCACAAAACAAGGTCAGTGGTGGGTGGAGGTTTCCAGAGGAACACAAAATCCAGCTGATACTCAACCCCATGATCGTGCAGCCATTCATAAGGAGATGTTGGTGCTCACAGATTGCTCCATAGGTAAAGAGGAGATTTGGCAGCTATGTTTGATCTCTCAGGAGACAGAAGGCAGCCTAGCAGAGCCCAGGCAGCCCAACCACAGGCTGCATGGGCAAGGAAAGCAATGAAAAGTAATTTGTTCAGCACTGAGGTGTTTCAGGTGTCTGCAATACAATTCAATATAGCACATTGTAAGCTGCTGATAAAAATCATCAGTCTAAGTGTAGTGCATGTCTAAACTACTTTTCTCTGTGTACTGATCTCTTGGAGACCTTTTCCTGCAAACGGAGGCTGCTTCAAGAGTGCCATTTCCCTTGAAGTTGTGATTAACACTTATTTCTCTTATAGCACTTATTATTTTTATAGATATTATATAGATAAAATATAGAATTTTAGATATTTTTATATCTAGCACTAGATCTATTTTTTAAAACTAGGAACTTACTAAAATCTTTCAGATTTTTCTTCATAGAACAGACCAGGAATGAATAAAGTGTTCTTCAAAGTGGCAATATTCTATTCACATTTTACAATTACAATAATTGCAATTCCAATACTTTAGACTATTAAAATGTAAGATATCTGACATCATACAGAATTATTAATATGGAACTAAAACAATTCCTCTGAGTGGGACTTTGAATATGATTTCTTATTGAGATCAGGTAGTCTTTAAGAAACTGGATAAAGAATATTTATATGTATTTTGGGCTAAGATGCTTGCTCATGAATAATAATCAAATGAATAGAACATAACAATTTATTTCAGATCTACAAAATACAAATCTAAAAATACCATTTTACAGACAATATTCACCATCCAGTTTATATTTTAGTAGGATCTAAAGCCTATCTTGCACAGAATAATAATGTAACAGAATAACAAAATAGTCTACATTTTAACCTTAAAGATTTCCTTAACTGAAGTCTACCATTTACATCAAAAATACTTGTGCACAGTAACCAATTAAACATCTACATTTCAATAATAGATTGGCTACATCTCATAACTGAGACACCAATTACAGTACATTTATTAAAAATCCTTCAAGAATGCACTCAGTAGTAACAGTAGTTAAAATCATAACAGTTCTGTGAAATGATCAAAGCAAATGATAACAGAATTTTAAAATTCAGTTAATCATTTATATGTAATGTAAAACCCATGTAACACTATAATGAAGGAAGAAATTACATGGGCACAAGTGCAAAAAAGCAATATTGTAAGCCATCTTCTTTCTTTGGTAAAAATCAATTAGCAAGAAGTATACAATAATAATTCAAGTCAAAGGTTAATTCAGGCTGGATGTTTTTTTCCTTTTCTACCACAGGCAGACTTGATTTGCAGGCAATCTACAGTCGAGAGTCAAAATTCTACTTAACACTGTCCATTTTTTCCTCTTTTAAGTTTAAATATTGAAATTACAGATAAAGTGGGGTTTTTTCTTCCATAAATAGCTTTTCAGTAGTATTGCTTCTTCAGGAATTTTAAAATAAATAGCAAAATATACAGAACTTCAAAGATTACATTTAATTCCTTCTAGGTATATCCTGAAAATATATCACCAAGGAATAAATAACTTTGGGTTTCTCAGATATTTGGTAAAATGTCAATTACTTCTTACACAAGGAGTTTTCTCTGAGGGATAAGGAAGTACCACTGCTTTTTCTGCAAAGCTTTTTTCTATACAGGTGGAATTTTAATAACTTTACACTAAGAATATAAACTGTAATATAATATGGACGTTCCCCACTGAAAAGTACAGTAAAAAGTCTTTCAAAATTAAACCTTCAGAATTTAATGTTCAAATCTGAGGAACTTCCAGAACTATGAGTTTCTCCTGGTCAAGATTGGTTTCTTTGTCAGGAGGTTACAGTAACAGTAAGGCAATTTCCTCCAATGGCAGAGCCAAAGCTCTGTTCTACTGACAACATGTTAAAAATCCAGAAAGGACAAACACTGAGGAAGGGACAAAAGAGAAGGATGTGGACGAAGAACACTTGTGTGTAAACCATCCTGAGAAAGATATGGATTGTCTACATAGATTTCACTATAATCACAGATTTTATATAAATTCTTCTGGTTTTGAAGGACTTGACCCTCATAAACAATTAAGGTAAGGTCATAGGAGGTTTGTAGGTTACCATCTTACTCAACCTCCTCCTTATATTTATCTGAAATTATTGCTAAAGAAAGAAAAAATAATCAAAGCCACATCAGCAAAGCAACTACTTAAAAAAATCCGGCAACTTGAAGTGTCACTAGAAATTAAAAAAAAAAAAAAAAAAAAATCTTATCTGCAGGAAGATCTTCTGGAGGGGCAGAGTAATGTCCTGCCTTTTTACAAGATCCATTTAAGCTGCCAGAAGAGTAAAGGCAATTTTGACTGCTCATTGATTCAGAATTCATAAATAACATGTAGGTTCACTAACCTCCTATTCACACCCACAGTTAATTTACATAAAAAATTAAGCAGAATGCTTTTCTACTCCTTGTTTGATTCCAAGCACAAGATGCAAAAACCAGTTAAACTGCACCGTCCAGCCCTTATCTCTGCAAACCTCTATCTGATCAAGAAAATGCTTTTTGGCATCTTCTTCACTTTTCCCTACTGTCAGTGCATCCCTGATATATTCAATATCTTCTTTGCTGGTTAATTGGGGCATTCCAGTCATTAGCATCATGGAGAACAGGATGATCAGCAGGTTTGTGTGGTGTCGGAGAGCTAAATAAGCCTTCACACATACGTCCTGTGAGAGAGAAGAGGTTTTTGTTAGCTGAGGAGATGGAGTGAGAGGGATGGTGTAGGAATTTCACAGGACTCTCATTAAGCAATGCCATTCAATCACACCAGTATGTCAGAGACAGGAGAGCCAACAGAGCTGTTCAACGGAGTCGAAACGTGACACAAATTTCTGCACCTGCTGCTCAGTGTAACTTCATTCACCACAGCTTGGGCAACAAGAACTGTTTGGGTGTACAACTAGCAGCTCTTAATACTGCATTAATTACTAAAGCATAAAGCCTTAGCCTCACCAAAATTTCAAAATAATTTGGCTACCATATAAGCTCCTTCTGTGGCTGTTAAGAGAGACAGCAATAATTCACTGTCTTCCTTTCCTGTTGGGATGCTCCCATTTAAAGACTGTGGCTGGCAAGTGACAGTGAACAAAGCAGCACCTCCAGGGGATTGTTCTGCATTTTCTATAGATGTCTATTAACTTCACAGTGGTGACGGATTATTTAACAGAGAAGATTTTCAGGCTCGGTGTTCTAAGGAATTTTGCTAGCTGACAGCTCCAGTCTTCAGGCACTCTGCCTGCTGGAGGATTTCTATCACTATGTACTGTCATTCTGGATTCCATAGGTGTTTTTTATAGCCTTTTCATTTCCATGTATAAATAATCTGTGCTTAACAGCAGAACTTTTAAAAAAATGACATTTCTGCAGCTTGGAAAAACATGCACGCTTTAAAAATATTTCCTCCTAACCGACTAATATATAAACTGAAATTATTCATTATAATTCATTTTTTTCAATTATATTTCAGTTATATTAAATGTATAACTCATTTACTAACAGAAATAAGAACAATGCAATGAAGACATCAATCATCAATCATCTAGCAATTAGGTCTGCAATGCAGTAATGTAAAAATATGAAAAATATTTCCAAGAAGGTTGTTATTATTCAAACCACAGCTGAAGCAATGCTAATTTTTATCCAATTAAATATTCAATTTAACCTTTCAACAACTGTATATTAAGTTTTTGAATAATACTTGGGAAATCCAAATATTTTAAGGTCAACTTCCAACAGGACATTTTTTACAAGACACATGCTTTTTTTCTTCCTCTGAAATAGGAAGAAGTGTATAAATAATCTTAACATCTATCACTGTTTACATCAGCAACACCAGGACACCCAGTCAGACAGGTTAGAAAAAAAACTAAGGAAGAAAGATGATGTATTGAAGTTGTGTCTGTACAATTTCTTTTTTTAGTATTGCCTGGGAAGTTAAATCTTTTACTGTGTTCCCAAATAAATCCTGCCTTGAAATAAGGTCATACTTATGAACTCCAGTGTTAGTTTAGTTCTAGCACAGCAAAGGATTAAATGCAATGGTCAAAGCATGATTTACAATAGGAATCACTATCACCTTATCACAGAGAATAGTTTCTCTCCATTATAGCAGGATAAAAAAATGAAAAAAGAAATTTTACTTCTGTATTATCAACTTCAAACAGTGAAATCTTGTCACAAAAGTTAGTCTGTGTTTTGTTACCCTTGAAAGAGATGAAAGGTCTTTACAGTTATATCAAAGAAGGTTTTACATTTCTGTATGGATGATGTATCTTACTCCTTTGGATGTCTGAGACAGAAAAACAATTACGCAGTCAAGAAAAACCTGTCTCACTGCATCTCAAAGGCAGTCCTTCCAGAAACTCAAAACATTTGAAAAATCTGCATCTACCTCTTACAGTTATTTATTCAGGCAGGAACTGAATGTGGTTTTGCATTAGTATCTTTAAAAAAAAAGGAATTTTTGCACTTTTGAAAGAGGCAGTGAGAATCAAAAATAACCCAGATGATAGGTATGTGTGAAGGTATGTACATGCTCACTGGGGGATTAAGAAAGCCCCTAACTCATCAAAAGCCATCAAAAGGAGAGAAGTGAGGAGAAACCAAAATCCTATTGCCTAATAGGAAAAAAAAATTAATAATAATTTTGAAAGCTTGAAACTGTCCTAATTATTATTATCCTAAAATCCAGGCATTTTTACAATATAAAGTGTCCAAATTCTGTTACATAAGCCATCCCTTCCCTGTACAGTATACTGCAAGTAAGTATTTCTTAGTGATGAATTATGTATCTTCCATTTTCTGTAACCTTTGACAATCAAATACATGAGATTTTGTAAAGAAATGGTATGGAAAAAATTGATTAGCACTGAAGATCTCTGTATGATCAAGTCAGCAGAGTAATGAAAAAATAACTAATTAATTAAATTAAACCTTATGCATAAAAATGAGTTAATTTAATGCACAAACTATCAAAGACAAATTGACAATTTCAGGCAAATCTGTAGTAAGTAGGTGGACAAAGCTCAAAAAGGACCATCAAAATCTAAGATGAGGCTTACTCAAAGGTTTCTACAAGTAAGAAGTGACAAAGTTGTGTGTACATAGAAGAAAGAATATTGGTGGGTTTCAGCCAAAGGCTGGAAAGGAAAAACACAGTAAGAGAAATCTGAGCAGGACTAGGGCAGCTGAAAAAATCATAGATGGAACAAAAAAATACTTGTCTTCTCAGGTTAAGTTATGCTTAAATACATGTCTGTGATGAGGAAAAAGCCCATCAAATATTGCTTCCTTCTAAGCATTTCTGTAACGTCATTAATAACCTCTGGACTCTAATTTTCATTAAACCATTATTAAAAATGCAAACAAAAAGGAAAACAAAATTAGATTAGGAACTAATAGAAAGGAACTTCATTGCTAGTTCAGAAAAGTTCAGGCCACCAACAGCCTCAGAAGTCCACTAATAATGAACTATACTCTTCTGCAGTGAACTTTGGTCAAAGTTATTTGCCATTTTAACCTTCTCCAGCATTTGCAATATGAGCACTGGACTATGGACTATGTCCAGTGGATAACTAAGAAATACAATTTTATAAAAGTAGGTTTTTAAGTTATCAAAAACTGTAAAAAACAAAGGAGTCTTCTGAAGTACAAACTGTTTTAATGTAGTCAAGTATAAAATAATGAGAGATGCTTTTAAAAGTTAATGAAGGATAAATGCTCAGACTTTTCCATTAATACATGAATGAGTCAGCAGGCAGATTGAATGAATCCCTCAGTATTAGGAAACACGATGAAACAAGTAAATTGAAAAATTAAACTATAATTTTGGTTTTTTTTAAACTCTGGCCATGTAAAACATACATTTTTCACAGCAAAATATGTGATGCAAATCTTGCTCTGTGTTACTCTTTTATTTGTATAGCAGTATATGCAGCAGATCTATACATGAACTTACATTTTTTGGTCAGTTTATTGTTGTGTGTGCCTAAATCATGTCACTTAAAATGCCCAGGTCTCTTATGACCATCACAGCTCACAACAGTGAACACATTTTATCTGGCTAAGGACACTAATGGAAATGACATTGGTGCTATCACAGCTTTCCTAAACCATCAGCATTAGTGGGATGGTAGCAGTACTTAGAAATTAGTATCAGAGTAACAAAAAGCTTATTTAGCCAAACTCAGGACTCCATGATGGAGGCATGATGTATTGAAGAGAAGCTATGACCAAACTTATTTCTAATTGATTTTTGTATTTGGGCTGCTGAAGTAAAGGTCAGATACTCTCTAAAGAGCTGGATGATCCATATATATGGAAACAACTTTACCTCATTGCAGACATCTTTCAATTCTCCATTAGCACACTTTAAGACTTTTAACTATTTCCTGCTTCCAGAACAGAGGTCTTTTTTGAAATTACATACCCCAGATTGGTGTTTCAGTCCCACATGACCTACAGCTGCAGCAGCAGCATCACTGCTGTACCCAGCACAGATCACAGGCTTCCCTGAGAGCATGGATTCAGCATTCCCTTCCCATGGAAAACCCCACCCCAACATCTTTTGATCTACAAGTCCCCTTCATAGCTTTTCCACTGTGATAAGCACAAAAAAGAAGATTCAAAGATTGCACATGGTTCTTCAATTATTTTCAGAAGTTTGGGCACTGACTTTAACCAAAGATGGTTGGTTCTTTTTTATGTGGGTCCTCTCCTCACATGCCCTCTGCCTTTGGATTGTCTCTGGTAGACAGTGTGGTTTGTCCTAACATAAGAACACCAAAAGGAGGGAATTGCAACAGGATCTAAGTGGATCTCCATCCCTGGCAGGGAGGCCTGCAGGATGTGTCCAGCCTGAAGATGAAGAACATTCAGTTTTGGATGAGTGAGTAAAAGCACTGAGATGCGGCCACAAATGGAGACAAAATGCTGAAGCAACTGCACTGGGGACCCATCTGGTGTTATCATCTTAGGATAACTCTCACTGCTCATCACAGACAATTCCAAGGGAGATGGGTGTACATGTGTGGGTGTGTGGATGTGTTGGACACAGATTTGCTATACAACAGTGTGTATGTTCAAAGGGACATAGTCACCATCCACCAGGAAGAACCTTAATTAAGTGCTCAGGTTAGAAAACCAGACTCCATACTGGGACTGGTTCACCCACAAGGAATCCAGAACATGAAAGTTAGGCTTTAGCTTTGATTCACTCAGCAGAAGAAATTTTCTGTTGCTATTATAAGGAATCTGCTTTCTAAATCAGACACTTTACTCAAAGTCTCTAAAGAAGACCACTGGAATAATAACACCTCAGACATATATGTACTTCTGATCAACCACATTCTCAATCACTTCACTAAACATAGGAACTGCATACTGAACACCTTCTTTGACCAGGTCCTACACTAGCTCAAATAATCATAACTGGTTTGAAGGAGATCAATTTCAAATAGAAGTAATAGAACAGATTTTTAACACCATTAGTTTCTTTCAGAGTTAAATCTATCCATTCACTTCCCAAACCAGCATCTAAGAGAGCTTTGGTTCACTACAGACTTTTACTCAGAAGCAGCAGTCCAAGCCTCAGAACTCGAGGGGAGAATCAGGAGGGAATAACTGGCAAAGCCAGCTGACAAATGCCTCCCACCTGCTCATACTCCACAGAGGCTCTGCTTTAGAGCCCTGAGTTTCTTCTAATTGCACAAACACTGAAGGTGTCTGCAAAGTACTTTCAGTCAAGACAAGAATGAAGAAAGAACTGCTTATCTGGTCTGCTGCTAACAAGCTTTTCAATATGCCTTTGCAAATGTTTGAATTCTAGTTCCCATAATTGTACAGATAATTTTTTCTCTTAGTTAGACCTAAAATATCCCAGAATTATATTATGATTCAGTACATTTTATTAAGATAATACCCAGGAGCCTAGATCTTTGAAAACTAAGACACTTAATGCTCATTTCAGAGGGTAAAAACACATTGCTTAATTGATTTGCAGATAGATACCCATTGTTAGATACCTGAAATTTATGGAAATGGAGACTTGTCTTCTTTCCGGAAGTTCCCATGACATACAGAAAATCTGGAGTCAGTACAAAAGGAACTCTCTCCTTATTAATTCCAAGAAAGCTTTTATAGTTCCCAAGAATATGGCCAAAGTCAATATGGAAAAGGTTACCTTCATAAAGAGAAGAAGTTACATTTAGACAAGTACAATAAACTGCTAAGAACACTTACATGTTTTCACAGTACTTCCAACCCCTTTTTTTTTTTTGTGTATATGAATCTCTCTTAAGGTCAGCAGAAAAGACTATTTTCTTTCTTTTTTTTGGGAAATACACAATTCTGTCCTCTTAGCAAAATTACTTCTTTGGCAGTTGTTAAAAGTCTGGCAGAACTACTGTATTATCTAAACATATATTCACAGCTTTTCAAAAATCAACCAAGGAAAGCTTGTGCCTTATACCCGTAACAATCAGAGCATCACTACACGGAAAAGGCTCGAGGGTTATGTTTCAAATAGCCATGGGATTCTGGCACTACCCATCTCCCTGGCAAATGTCATTGCCTAGAACATGCTTTATCCTCACAGACCTCCATTAGTGATTTCTAAACCACTCTGTGTGTTCGAAGTCTGCATTGTCACCCTTTGGAATAGTAGGGCATCAGCTCCCACAAAAGTGATTAAAACCTCTCTTTTTAAGAGTGATTACACCTACAGGAGTGTGCTGCCACTCTCTTCATCACTTTATTACTTTCACTGGCAGCCAGGACACAAGAGTATGTTTACTTAAAACATAGATTTGTAGCAGTGGTATATTCATAAAAAAAGACAAAACATCGAATATGTAAGATGATACTTCACAGTGATCTGTAGGTGTTCCATATTTTAAGCCAGCTTTCAAGTTCCCCCAGCCTACCAAATCTGACCTCTCAGACTGAGATCCTTCTGGCTCCTGAGGCTCAAGACAGATCCTGTTAAAGACTCTGAGGCAAACCTGCTCATGACCAAAGAGAACAACAATTCTTTCTCTGTTTCCCTGTCTACCGATCTGTGCCTCATGTTCTGCCAGTGGGAACTCACACCACACTACATTATATATCATGTCAAAATCAAAGCATTTATTGTTTTTCCTCAAGGGCTTCTGATGAACTTTTTTTACTGTAGTCTTCAATTAGCTAACTTCTATCTTCAACTCTAGCCTTCAACTGATAAAATTTTAATATAATCAATATCAAATATCCAGCCTTCTATCTTTTTTCCATCTCTTATCCGAGACTAATTATGAAGTGAGAGGATCATGAAATAAAAAATGAATTCCTTAGACTAAATAAAACTACTCTGTATGAACTGATTGTTCTGGGGTTCTTTCCAAAGGTAAGTAAAATTAAGGATGAAACAATGTGCAGCTATGGAAGTAACTTCCAAAGTTTATAGTACAAAAAAACTGTGAGTTTCTTCATCTCACAGATTTTAGTTGGAAAACAAATACACTCCATGTACACTTATTTCCTAAATTTTTTTACAACAGTACACAAAGCAATTACATGCCTAAGAAGTGAAAACAGTCCAGCAATATCTGAATTCTCAATTCTGACAGAATTCAGTTCCACTGAACACTGTCAGAACCACATCCACACATCAGATCAATGAACAGCTATCTGCTTTATAAAGTTTTTTTTTAGTTCAGACCTTAGATGTAGACAGTGAAAATATTTTGATTTGCATTTCTAATGACTTAGTTCCTATCAAACTGCTCCTTGGAAAATAAAGGCATTATTAATGATACATATCTCCAACCTGTATGAAGACAAACAGGGGTGAAAATACATTTCAGTGTTACAGGAGGACTTGACCTTGTAAGCACCACTGACAGAACTGGTTTGTGTCTCTTCATTCATTGTTAAATACATTATTTATTAAAATGAACCATAAATCTAGTGAAGTACAGACAGTCTGCACATCTATGAAATTCTCAAAAAACAACCCACCTGTTTCTGTAATCATGATGTTGTCATTGTGCCTGTCTCCTATTCCAAGTACAAAGGTTGCCACACAGTATCCAGCACAAGAATAAACAAATCTTTCCACAGCTTCCTGAAACTGCAAATAAATCTTAGGGATGTTAAATGCTTCAGTTCTAGGTGCTAAATGCAATAATTCTCAAAGTTATATATCTTTCTGTTGAAATGTTTCTATTAACAGTAAGGCAAACTGTCTTATAAAATGCACCACTGCAGAGCAGAGATCAAGATCACAGCCCTGCACTGCACTCCCTGTGCTGGTTCTACCCATCAGCACAGAAAAGCAGCATAGAGCAGCTCACACATTCTGAGGAAAAAAAAGTGGCAGAAAGCTGTAGTAGGTCAGTGGACGTACACAAGCAAAGGAGTTGTGAGCACCCAAACCTGCACCTAAATCCTCTAAAACCACATTGATTTTCAGTGTTCTCAGATGTCCTCTCAACCTGCTCCTGATGTATCACTTCTAACTTCCACTGATAAAGGAGTGATTTTAGAAGCATCTTGTCTCTCAGGAGTTTGGCTGCCAGCTGGAAGCTAAAGGCTCATTCACAGACACCTGCAGCTGAGTGCAGGGAAAATGAATGGATTTTTCAAACTCCTGTGAGTAACAAATACAAACCAGTGGGCACAGTCCATATGGGCTCTATGCTCCTAAATTAGTAGGGTGCAATTAAAAATCCTACCTAAAAATTCAAAGAACTCACCTTCTCTTCAATCATGCATCTTTCCTTCAGCCACTGGTTTAATATTTCATCCTTAAATGCACCAGTGTTCCCAACTGTACTCTGTTGAATTTTGGCAATTGTCGTAGCATCTTTCACAATTTCAATCATTCCTAAAAAAAATAACAAAAAGATTAGAAGAAGTTATTAAATTTTTATCAAAGCATCTTAAAAATATTCAAAATTAAATTTTAAACTGTGTTTAAAAATAAACTGCAGATCTTCATAGGTTGTGAGCAGAAATTTATTTGACAAGGAGCAATGGTTCCTGTTCACTCCCAGCTGAAACCAGCCAGAGTTCATAAAGAGCCTGGCATCAAATCTCCTCCCCTTTAAAATGGATGTACCACATGATGAGTGGGGACCCACTGCATAAAGGCTTTTCCCAAGGAGAGGAAATATCCCTGTCCTGATTCCACTTCACATTTTCCCCAGCTTCTCTCCAACTTCACAAATATAGCTGAAGAAAAGCTTTTGTTTTGCTGCAGTCTAGGGATGTAAGTGTTGCCAGGGCTGTGGCAGAGGAATAGAGTTGGCTCTTCTGCAGTAAATCTAATTTAAGCTTAAGTGTGCATATACACAGAAAGCACAGAACACCAGTGCACAGCAAGGCACAGCAGTGGGATTGCAGGTGGAAGGCTCTGGTTGCCAGGGCCATGGGGCCTGTCCCCAAACTGAACAGGCCCTTGCCAAGGCACACTGGCACACCACAGCAATATGGTGCACAAACAGAGCCTTGTCCTGTTCGTGCCAGCACAGCATGTGGGGAGGGGAAGATAGAGGGAAATGCAGAAACAGAGGCTGCAACACAACTCTGCCCTGTAGCCAAGATTAGCAAATGCAGTCCAGACTGGGCATGACTGTATGGGAGAAAGTCACATTTTAATTAGATTTATTTGGTAATTGAAAATATCTTATTTTCTTTCTCTGGTTCAAGTTCAACAGAGTCTTCTAGCTTCAGCTCCAGTTAAGAGATAAGCAAGCAAATAAAAATACCCCTTTTCCTCCAAAGCAATTCAAAGCACTTTCTGAGTTGTTTTCAATTTAACTCTCTCTGAAACAGATACATTTCTTTCTATTCCTAATCCCACTCTTTTGCAATTACTGAATTACACGCAAATTTTGTGCAACAGAGTAACAGCACATCAATCTCTTCCTGCCCTCTCTGCATGGCTGAATATCCCCTGGAGGTATGTTCTTCTGTCTTACAGTGGCCTGGATATGTTTGCCATAACACTGTTGTGGAAATATGACCTCCAAAACCCACCACCAAGACCACCAAATTAAAAAGCTTTGCATTTTGGTCTGTGCATGTCATGCTGCTGTTTTTCCCCTGGGTGTGAGCTCCAGCTCCCATTCCAGCAGTAAAAAGTCTTTCCCTGCCTGAGCTGACAAATCTCCCTCTACTGGCCAACAGCTCCTTAAAGGTTGGGGAGCTGAGCTGGCTCAGGAGGTGCAGAGGATAGCAGGACTCAGCTGGGCTGCATTCAGCTGGGAGGGAGTGCAGCAGGAAATGCACCATGCATTGTGTCTCTGTGGTACCAAGGCAGGTAACTCTTCTAAGAGCCAGCTTGAACTTCTTAATTTCAGCAGTCATGCTGCACAGTAAGTAGTGATAATTGCCTCACAGAGCCAGGAACATATGGACACTTCAAAGGGAGAGAGAGCAGGGTATCACCTTTTACCAGTGATAGAGAAGAGAAAGCTCATCCTACAGAGATCTGCTTGGCAGCAGCAATGAAGAGGACAGATGCTTCCAAAATTACAAACTGCACTGGATGCAATGTCTTTAACAGAATGAGAATGCTCTATGCAGTCAGCCCCAGATGTAAGACACCTATTTCCTTGTGCTCAGTGTACTGTCCTTGTGTCAACTAACAGAAACTGCCCAAGTTCCATGGAAGTATGAAGAGGGAGGGAAGAAGCAGCCTGGACGAAGACCACATGTGAAAACTGTGAAAGACCATTTGCATGCCACTGCTCTTTGGTTCTGTTCCAAACAAGCATAAGCTCTACATCAAAGTGTGCCACATTGGCATTACTAATTTAGGCTGCAGGTATTCTCAGCAAGACAAACAGGGGTGTTAATGTGATCAACCATACCCCTACTGTGGTGCTAAAAGGATGCTAAATTCTTGCATCTCTCCCATGCCTATAGGAAATTCAAATGCAACTTCCTTGAGATGGAAGAATGGGGAATCAATTTAGAATTCATGAAAGAATAACAAATCTGTTGCTCAAGTATGAAAACACTAGAATCACTGGCAGAATTCCTCCTCCTTCCTTCATTTTTTCAATTGTCTTGAGATAACTTTAAACAAAATTAAATCAGATCCTAAATAGCTATCTAAAATTTAGGTTTAACACCTCTAAAGGAGAGAAAAAACCATGACTTTCCTTATATTTACAGTTACTTAGAAAATTGTACATCCAAATGCTATTTCCTTTATGATTAAAATTCTATCAATAAATATAATTCAATTTTAAAACACTTCTATGAGAAGAAAATAATCTCTCTTATGTCATGCTACCAGGTATTTTATCAGTGAGTCGGGTTTCCTGCATTACTGAGATATCTGAAATCAAAAGGATGTTAAAAAAAATTTATGTAGCAATGGATTTTAGAGAGGAAGTACATTTTAAAAGTATATTAAAGAATCATAAAGAGTCTTATTTTCATTGGGATTTGTTACCTGATTTCTTTCACCACAAGTTCTGAAAAATTTATCATCTCTGTTGCAGAAACCAATGCCCTGTGAGAAGCATTGCCTGAGTATCCTGTTAAGTAATGTTGTTGCTTCTAAGTGGTATAGGGTATGAAGCTTTAGGTCAGGAAAAAAATACGAAGCTTTTGCTCTTTATTTTATTCCTATCAACACATTAAAATACATCTTGAATAAGTCGCTCACTTTCCCTGCTGTTTTGTACTAAATATTGTCATTAAAGAGAACCTTGCAGCACAAGCCAAGCCATTGCACAGGAATCACAGCCAGTAAAGCTGGTACTGCAGCTCAAGGAAGGGCAGAAGCCACTGCCAAGATTCAACTGAAGGCTGCTCGTAGAAAGTGTAATAAATGCTATTTACCTCAGGACTGCAGTACATGTTAGAATAGTTCTCCCATACACATCCTCTGTAAATATGATATTTTGAATTTCTAATCACAGCAAGTGTGACCACATACCTATTTTGTTCCCTGTAGAAATGCAGCCATATGGCAATAAACAGAGGTCCAAGGATTCTGCTTCCCAAATAGATTCCATAATTCGAAGAATCTAGTAAAAAACAAATGTATGTGGCAAGTTATTTCAAATTATTTGAACATTACGGATTACTCATCCAAATAACATTACCCAGACTTCTAAGATGGGGCTAAACTTACTTTGTTGTTTAAGAGATAAATGCAGAAAGTGTGCAGCCATTCAAGATGATCAGTTATAGAACCAGGGTTTATATTTCTTCATCTGTTCTGTGACCAGGAAATATCTACTCTTCTATAAAGTATTAATAAATATATTGTATGATTTCTACATAAGGTGAGATTGAATGCTCTAACTAGAGTAATGCTAGCTACTGATTTTTCATTTGTTAACTTTATCCATTGCATAAATAAATTATAAAAGCACTTCATCAGAGAAACAGGTCATCTTGCCAGTAAGATTCTGTTTCCAGAACACCAAAATGTGAAATATGTATGGCATATGGCAAGAAAAGCCAGGGTAACGGTATGCACTGTGTCTGATGGTGATGAAGCTCATTTTCTTCAGAGCAGGTTGTACTGTGCTGTGGTTTAGGGGGTGACCAAAGCAGTGCTATGGCATTCACTGTTGTCCCAGTGTCCCAGCTGAACAGTGTCTCCTGAGTGCCAAGGCTGCCTGTTTCTCACCCTGCATCACTGTGACTAGATTGGAGTGCACAAGAGATTGGGAGGGGACACAACCAGGCAGATAATTGAAGCCAACCAAAGAAATACTCCATGCTGAACAATGTCATGCTCAGCAATAAAACAGGGAGGAAGGGGTTATGCAGGTTAACCATCTTCTGTGCAGGGACTGGCTGGGAACTGGTCCACTCATGGGATGTGGTGACTGACTGCCTTAGCACCACTTGTTTTGTTTTCTTCCTTTGTTCTTCCACTTCTCCTTTTTTATTAAACCACCTTTAGCTCAACTCATAAATTTTCTTGCTCTTAGTCTTCCTTTCCTCTTTTCCCATCCCACCAGGGTTAATCCATAACACAGTAACATGAAAAACTGCAGTACAACAAAGATGATCCAGTGTTGATATCAGCCTTGCCATACCAAGTTTTAAATACAAAAGACAACCTTATATTTCATATGAACAGTAAAGACAAGGTATACACACTTTGGAAAAGTATAATTATTTTAAAATATTCATGTTAATCTTTAGGAGCTTTAGCTATCATACCTGTAAAATTAGCATGTCCTGACGGAGGTCATCTCCATGTTTGAAGATGATGCCTATGGTTTCATTTGACAGAGCTGTTGGATCTGCACATTTAAATTCAAGCCAGAGAGGCTTCTTCTTAGATGCCATGACTTTACATTTTTCTATCTGTAAAAGACATGTTTAATGCTTGCTAGCCATTGTATGCCAACATCAACCCAAGAAACCTTTTTAACAGCAGCTACAGAAAAGTTTACCAACTTCCACTCAGCTATACCACAAGCAACACACTGAAAGCACATGTAATGGATGGAGTTCAGTGGCCACACAAAGCCTCCCTGAGCCTGCACAACTTTTAACCATCGTTCATGATAAAGGAAAATATGTATCTTGACTCTCCAAAACTGGATTTAGCTTGCAAATCAGCTTCAGAGATATTTAAAATAGGAACAGAGATTCTGACAGAACTGAAAAATACAGTCCTTCACAACAGCACTTTGACAGGTGCTTTGCAAAACCAGAACATAATCATTGTCTGATGCAATTTACCACATCATCCACCCTTCTGACTTCTAGCAACATTCCAGATTGCTTGATTCAATTCCTCTAGTAAATTGTTCAAATTCATGGGGAAATGGCACTTTTGAAACTAATTTAATATAATAATTCATAAGATAAAATAGATTCCCTATTTAGTTTTATTACACTTTCAATACAGATAAATTCAGTACTGAAACTGCAGTATTTCAAATGTTTTCTCCAGTTATTATGGCTAATACAACTTTAATAGGTCTTACTTTCTATTCTGGAATTCCTGATTCATTGTTGAACATTACTATGTATAATAAAGCCATCTAAAATTAAAAAAAAAAAGCAAGTGCACATCAGTGTTTGAGAGCAGATAGAATTCACAATATAGGAGTATTTTTAGTATATTCATGCTTCATCTACTGAAATTCTGAGCCTGTAGTCTAAAACAAAATAGTTCTTACCATCCTTACTTTCAAAAAGTAAAGAAGTTTTTGAACTTATTAGAAACTCTGATTTTGTTTCTAGTATTTCATTTAGACTTCTAAAATTTTAGGTTTTGAAGATTATGGACAAATAGCACTCGTTAGAACCAACATGAAATGAAAGCTCAGTTTGTTTTACCACATATTTTTATTCATGTAGTTTGGGAAAAGCTAACCCATCAATTTTTGGATGTAGCTACTTTCCTTTGTAAGTATATTGTTTCATTCAACCAGGAAGGTCCTGGTAGGACTGAATACTTCCTAAGTGAAGAAAAACCAGAAAATCTAGAGAAATATTTTATTTTCAGATCTACTTTCTGTCAAGCTGTTGATGATTTCTGTATTAAAAAATAAAAAATAAAAAGAAGATGACTAAAGAGAAGATACAAAATACAAAGAAGAAAATAGTATTTAAGAAGTCATAAATTACTTCTGAGTAAGAAATGTCTGAACTGGCTTCTGTGCTGACAGTGCTCACCTGAGAGGTGTTTAATTCTCTCAGCCTGAAGACAGACTAGCTTATGGCCTGTCTCCCAAGGCACAGGTTTATTTAACAGAAACATACCCATATCTAGACAATGCCTGAACATTTGGCAATTCCTTAAATTGGATGATTTGTCTGTCCTTAGCTAGAAGAAAATTAAGGGGTTCTTTCCTTGTAGGATCCTTGCTGCACATCAAGGGGTCCAAGGATCTTGACTGTGCTTCTTTACCCAGACCTCACATTGCATTTTATATGCATGATCCAATTTCCTCTCACTACACATCTGCTGATCTATGAATCTTTTTTTAACTCTGAGTCAACATACACAATTGCAATCTCACCACAAAACTGAAGGCAGCAATATAGAAAAACCCAAGTGTTTCTTAATGTATTTCTAACAAAATCAGAATGTATTTTCTAACAAAACAAACATAGAAATACTGAAAAATCAGAAATAGCTGAGGTAGACATTTTTGTCAGTATGATGAAGGTCTGGACCCAAACCTTAGTGACAGATATGAATGAGGGTAAGAGAAAGTAACTGGAAGAATGGAAACTGAATATCCCAAATCCCCTGAATCAGATAAAAGTTTTATGCTGTTATCTAATTTTTTTAAAAAATATTTTAAAAAATCAGCCACCTGGTTAAATCTTGTATTTAACTAATGGAAAAGCTATAATTGCCATTTAATTATTAGAATTTCATGGGTTGTTGCAATTTTTTTAGCACATGGTGGCATGTCATTACATTTAGAAAAGTAATAACAGCTCTGGGAACAAAAACCTACAGAGTGCATGCAATGTCATTATATCCACACAGTAATAAGACCTTTTGACATATTAGCAAAACTTCTTACCTAGTGGCACATACTTGCAAATAAATTTCTTTTTTAAAAAATATTTGTAGAAAGTCAGAATATGCTTACCACTAGTGCTCCTGCTCTTAGTCCAGGATCATATGGAACTCTAAAACTTTCTGGAAGTTTGCTGCCCTGTAATTTTTCAAGCTTTTGTCTCAGCTGTGCAATAACTGCAATTACAAGAAAGAAAACACAATGAAATCAAACATTGGAAGGCAAAAAGGTTTAAGGTAATCAAACTTGCTGAACATTATACTAAAAAGTTTTATTTTGCTGACATTTTTAATTGCTTTCCTCCTGGATCTCCTGATTCAAGGAATGAAGGAAAATTCTTTAACTTACACTATTAATGGTCAGGCTGTTTCAGATACCTAAAGATAAAGTCCTCAGAAGATAAAAGAGACCTAAGGATAAACACCTCAGAAATCAAGTGCCTTCTCTGCAATATTAGAAACACTGCACAGTAAGAGTTTAAATTAAAATGCCAGCTTTCATTTAAAAAACAAAACACAGTAAAACACACCAAAAAGTATTTTCCCTCATAACTGACAAGAAATGCAGACAGATTCATGGATTTTGCCTTCCTGGAATCAATTACTCTGTAACTATAAGGAAACAAACTACAGAGACACTGAATTTCCTATCCTTCTAAAACTGGTTTCATAGTGCAGCCTTCTCAATCCCACATTCCTGTAAGAAGAAAATTTGCTGTATATTTATATGAACAACAATTTTAATGTTCAAACCTAAATGCAATCTTTTAATTAAGAAAACCTCAAGCTTCTGAATCTTCTACTCAGAATAGTACAGATTATACAATGCATTTTGTTCACCTCAGCTAGTGAGTGTCAGCAGCATAAGCAATACACTGGCTATTACCCTGCATTAGGGCAAAGACTGAGCAGAGTTCTAAAAGAAACATGTTTCCAGTGTGCCAGCACCCTCATCATAAAATAATGCCTTGCCTTCCATAGTCAGAATCTGTCACCCTTTAGTTTAAAACCATTAACCCTTGTCCTATCACTACAAGCCTCACTAAAAAGTTTGTCTCCCATCTTTTTTACAAACTCCCTGTAAGCACCAGAAGGCTGATGTTAGGTCTCCTGAGCCCTCTCCAGGCTGAACAGCACTCTCAGCCTGGCCACACAGGAGAGGTGCTCCAGCCCTGCCATTGTTTTTGTGACTCTCCTCTGGACTCACTCCAGCAGATCCATGTCTTTACTGTTCTGAGTGGCTCAGTATACTGTGGATGCAGTATTCCACATGGAGTGTCACAGGGGCCATGCAGAAGGGCAGACTCATCTCCCTTGACCTGCTACCTATGCTACTTTTTATGCAGCCCAGGACACTTGGACTTTTTGGGCTCTTAGTGCACATTAGACAAAAAATCAGGACAGTTCAACTGCTGCTATCGAATTAAGAAAGTTAAGCCAAAAGAAATGGCTGACAACTCACAGAACACAAATATTACATCTGCCCTAGAGAGTTTTAGAAAATAACTAGTAGCAGTGCCTGATAACTAACATGGTATCTCTTCTGGTGAAAAATAAATCTGTCAGTGACATACAGGAGCTAACACATGAACTTTAAAATAAGACACTTTTCAAATAAACACTTCAAAAATCTCCAACCCAAACAAACAATAACACAAAAACAAACCAACCAAGCAAACAAACAAATAAACAACAAAAAAAAAACTCTAACAACTCCCCCCTGCTTCCGAAAAGCACCTAAATTGTAGTAACTTGGATAATGAAACAGCTTTCTATTATGTAACTATAGATTTCCTAGACAAATATCTAGGAAAGTTACTTTTTACAGTTTACTGTTATGGTTTACTGTTAGTTCAGTAAGTGTCCTCATTGTAATGTAATTTGAAAACTGTAAGCAAACCAACTGAAGCTACAAAAGATGAGGAATAGCTGACTTTAAAACAGAAGTAAAGGCATTGCTAAAACAATTTTCAAGTTGATCTGGCTCAAGAACATGGTGCTATGCACTTTAACAACAAAATAGCTGCATAGACACATTCTAGGGAGACAGAGCATCTAACTCAGAGGGTGATGAAAGATAATCCCATGCAAGATGTAATATTATGATCTTAGGAATTTATTTATTTAATATTACTTGTTATCTTCAAATACAAGAAAAGAGATTAGAGCAAAAAGTGATAGAAAGAGTTTGACAGCATCTTTGCTACTGCAATAGTATGGACCTAACAGGAAGGAATTTATTCTTTACAGAAAATCCACAAACACTGGAGAAACATATATACAAGAATAAGATGACAGAATTAAATGAAACAGGACAAAACACTCAGACTGAAAATATGAACAATGATGAACTTAGAAATGTCACGACAAAAAAAGAAACAATAACCTTTGGAATAAATTTTAGGATATGCATTTTTTAAAATATAAGAAGTAGAGGGTGCCTGTAGAAAAAATCATGTCCTTAATAATCTGATAATAAATTATATTAGATATAGCATTATTAGGACACTCCACAGTTTCAGGAAGCCTTATTCAGTGAAAATGTCAATTATATAAGTCATCTTTCAGTGTTCTGCTGTACATTACATCCAAAGATTCTTTAACTTCAAAACCTGGTGGGTGTTAATATGATTGCTTTCTCTTGAAGCTTTTCTTCTTTGCCCACATATCCTTCAAAGATAATGTATTATGGGATCCACTGCTCTTACAGACATGTACATCTGCAATGTTGTACAGTTCTTTCCAAAATACCAGATTCTGACTAAATAAATTTAGGTTATAGAATATTTTAAGAAAAATTCAGGAACTTGTGTAGAAACAGTGTTTTATATGGAGTTTCAGTAAGTACCTTAAACCACACTATGTGGTAACATAACAGATTTTACACTATATATTGAAGAATAAATGCATATTTCCTTTAAATCTCTTTTGAAACATAATCACAGTCACTTCTGCATAGCCAGAGTGGAAAAGCTTTCCAATCCAAGGACTTCCTGGCCTGGAGCATACCAGGCTGAATATGCAGGAAGAGATGGTCTCTCCATAGCTTTTAGAATTTTAATATTGTCATGTCTTCTCGCACTTACTCCCAACACCAAGCAAGTAACAGGAATGAGGATAAACATGCTTTTAAGAAAGTTGGGAGGAAGGGGAAAAAAGCCAGGCAAAACCTAGAGGTAAAGAGGCATTGTATAACCCTACTGAGACTTCCAAAGCAGTGCTTGCAAGAACTGGAAATAACAATACCACATCTGTCTCAAAGGACTCCTTAAAGACATGCCCTGTATATTCACTCCTGATCCACCAGCTACTTCCATGGATAGCAGAGGCTGCACTGGACTCCTCCCTGATCTTCCCACCAAAAATCTTCTAGTGAGAGTTTAGAGGAAGGTTGTATTTATTGGTAAGTGTCATTTTTGATCTCCAGTTGATATTTGTGTCTTTCTTCAGCACTGGCATTCAGCTAATGTACAAGAACTTATTTGTTTCCTAGTTTCCAGAGCTTTCACGGCATGAGGTTCAAGAAAATAAACCAAAGATTGGGAAAGTACTGGGTGTCTAGAACATTGATACTCTTCCCCTTTTGGAGTGAAATGAGCCAACAAACCTATTACTGGTTCAATCATTATGAAATTATGCTCACATTTTAGCAGAAGAAAAATTATGCCCTTTGACAGCAACTTATCCACAAATTTTCTTAATGGACAGTACAATTTGCTGCCTAGTTTTTCATACTCAAAGACAAAAAAACAATATTAACAACAAAGAAACACCTGTTAGCAAATACCTTGAGAAGTAACATCATACTTTTCTGCAGAAACTGATTTAATCTCCATTGTGACTTTATGCAGCAATTCAATTACTTGAACCTGCTTCATGAAATCGTGCAGCATTGCTTTTCCACAGCCCCTAAGGTAGGCTTCCAGGATGACTGCAAACCTCTGCTGGTAGTGCATGGACTGGGCAATTTCGCTTCTTAAGAACCAAAACAAGAAGTGACCAATTCTTTTGTTCTGCAGGTAAAGAAAAACACTACAAATTAGCATTCATTTCCTCACAAATAAATAATATGTCAGCATATGACATATATATGTCAGCAACTTCTGCATAAGTTGACTGTATTTTGAAGTACTTACTCTCAAACCACGTTTCAGCAAAAATCTGGCTAATGCGCTGTCATGATATGGCTCAAACTTCACAGCCTGAGTAATACAAACATAGAAGATGTGTTAACACATTTAAGATCCCACTGCTTACACTTAACCAATGACATTTAGAGAACACACTGCTGCAGGAGCAAAAAACATGAAGCAAAGCAGGTCTTTTTGAGGCTTCTCTGTCAGATTCAAGAAGCACATTTTATTTGCAACAGGTTCTTTTCAGGTTTATTATTAATGTGACAACACAAGGCATGGAATTCCTAACCAGAGTCCAACCTGAGCATATGCACAAAGCAATGTCATTCTTGGCAAACCCATTCTTGCTAGATCAGAAACCAGTCTGCAATATGACTGACACTGAGAATGCTTGAAATCATTATTGTCAGATGGAATGTATTTGTAATAGCTCTCTAATAAAACATTTCAATAATAAAATATTAGTTTGGGTGAACATCCACTACTTCCAGACTAGGGCGCCAGGATTCAGTGCTGGGCTCCCCAGAAAAAACAGGATACAAGAGCAGATTTCAGAGCACTTATCTGGCCTTATTCCATAAATGAATGACAGAATAAAAGCTCTGATACACATCCTACAATAATGAAGTACAATTAAGAGGAAGACTTCACCAGAGCTTTTCTTTTTTACTGACTGTGAAAACAGATGTATTTTTTCTCTTTTAAAAGCTGCTCCCCTCCATCAAAGCCCACAGACATTTCCAAGCTACTGCCAAAAAAGCAGGTGGGAGAGGAAAAGGCAACAACTATTTTCAAGTGCCAGCATTGGATTTTTTTTCCTGTAATTCTCTCCTCCATCCCAATAACCAAGTGAATTGGTGTACCAGAAAACCATCACACTTCCAGATTCTGGGTAGCACCAGGGAACTTCTCCACTTCAACTCATTTTTCCAGCAGCTTCTTTCATGCTGCTTGAGAAATTCAAGCTTATAGAAGGTTTGTATTCAGATTAATGGTGTAAAAAAGTATGCACTTATATCCCATGGCAACAAAAGAGCAATAAGAAGCATACAATCTATGAATCAGAATCACAAAATCCCTGTCATGGACTGAGGGGGTTGGTGAATGGCTTCAGGTTCTGGAAATAAGAGTGCCAGGAAGCAGCCTGTAGGGAGATTAAGGGAAAACAAAGGGATGCGCAGAGAGCTGGGTGCATGCAGTATGCTCAGCTTTCAGAAGCAACAAAGTATGCAAACCTCTAGCAATAGTTATTCAACAGAATACAATGGCTCTTTCAAGATCACTGCAGTCTGCAGCTTGCAAAGAAGCAACCAAGCCATCAGCAAAGGTCTGCTAAATTCATTAAACAAATCATACTTTTATAAACTCTTACAAGTACTGTGGCACACAGTTGCATTTTTATTATTAAAATATCAATGCGATTTCTGAAATGTATATGGTCCTGTGGGTTTAATCAAAAGAAAAAAAAATCAAGTCAACCTTCCTGAAAGAAGCAACTTATAAAAATGTCACAAGGACACGTTCTTTCTAGCTGCTGGCTAAGAGACAGACAAGAAAGCCAAGCACCAGACAAAAAAAGCCAAGCACCAGACCTGCCCTTCTCCTGTATCATAATTCTGCAAGAACTGTTTTGACTGTCTCTGCAGTACTGCTTTATATCCCCAAACAACATCTTATTTACGAAAGACAATGACTATTCACAAAAATAATAATATATAGATCATTTTACTTTGTGTATGAGATTATGAGGCATGAATAGTTTTTAATAAAAATTCATTTTCACTGTAGTAAGGTGCCCAAAAGCAATAATCATGACATAAATTCAAATGGATTTTCTTACAGTTCCAAGAAAGCCTATTATAAACCTCATTCTGGTATATACTATGTTTAATGTTCACATAACCTTGAAAAACAAGTTAAAACTGAAATAGAGCCAAACAAACGGCCATTACTTCAAAACTGAACCTCCTCATTGAACTTGTAAATATATTTTAACATAAAACAATATTAAAAAATTTATTATGACCACCTTTATTGAGCTGATGTTTTAGATAATTATTTTTAAAAGTCCAGCCCTTTTTTCTTCACAAAGCCAAGTATCAGCTTTTGCACAGCAACAATAAAAGCTGGCCATTAAAAAATGTCTGCTGGCACCTCACCAGGTCCCTGTGTGTACATTTTCCTTGTCAATTCAGCAGAAGGCCTTTACTCACTGCCACATACATGCAGCACAGCCATTGGTGTTTCTCTTACAAAGAATTTTGCTGCATTTTAACTCTCCTATATCCATGCCTTATCAACTGTACAGAGAAGAACAGATATCATAGGAAGCTCAATATGTTGATTTATGGTGTGGCTCCTTCTACTTGAAATAAACCTGTGGGGAAATAAAACGTTTGATTTCTAACTCTACAGAGGATAAATGGGGAAATAAGCCATAGAGCTTTCATAAAGGTGTGCATTTGAAAATGACAGCCATTTGCAAAAGAGATGTGTCCACTGGAGCAGAGGAATGGCTGACATCCATTCTCTGAAAAATGTAGATTTTAAATACACTGTCATACCAAAACTTCGCTGCAGAATTTTGACCGCCTATGTTCCATAGTTAGCTAAGAAATAAAGACAAGAAAAGCAGCAAAGTGGTAAAGGTTGAAATCTAGCATGCTTTCCATTTTTAAGGATGGTAAGCTCATTATTTCTTACATCTCTTACTAAAAATGACAGTGAAGTTAAGACAGTATGATTTTATGGCACAATATTTTATTTAACTGTTAAAAAGGTTTATTCTTTTTAAAACTCACCAGATTTGTAATTCCTGAAAACAAAGAATTTCAAACAAAATGGAAACAAGTCCACTATTTCCCCTATTTTCTCAGGCATTTTGATAACAACCAATCAACACTTCAAACTCCCAATTTAGATATGGAAAAAAAAAGTGAATAAAATTGCTGAGCCACATGTAGACAGCAAAAGCTCCCAAGCCAAGCATATATATAGCAGCAGCTACGTGGGAGGCCCAATGAGGTAACCGTAGCGACTCCTTTGGTTAACACAGGAGTGCATAAATTCTGCCTAATCTTCAGACAAGCAAAGACAAGGCTAGAAAGGCTTTGTTTAAAGCACTAGCAATGTGCAGCAAAATATGAATTACTAACATCATTTTCCTAGGCTCTCTCCGAACCTGCAAAAATAAAAAACGTCTTCCCCAGCTGCAGTAGTTTCATTTTTAATTTTTTAAAAAACATTTTTAATGTTGTCCTCTGATGCTTTGAAAAAACTATTGCCTGCTCTGAGGGACAACAGCCTTTCCACACAAAACTGAGCCCTGGTAGGTGTAGGAGGCCTGCAGACCCACCTGTGCTTACCAGGAAGAACACAAGGTTACAACAGACACCAGAGAAGACTTTGCCACTGCCAACAGATGGCATCATGTTTAGTGAAAAGCAACCAAACCAAGTTTCTTGTATAACTGATATAAACCTTCTGAATGCTTGATCTGGCAGACTTGCATACTTTGATATGCTTCCTATTGATCCAGCAGTGAGCCCTTGCCATTAGAACCACAATTTTGCATCCAAGTTCCCAGACAAACTTAATCTTAGTATGTAGTCTTATGAACTCTTTAGCTACTTTCAAAATTTGGATGGGGGGCTGGGGGGTGTTTCTAGATAAATTTGCTCCTCTTAACAGCACAAGACTGAAGTTGCTGCAACATACTGTAATTAATTACACTGGTGTTCTTGACCTAAAACCCAATCTCCAATTTTTCTTCAGGCTTGCCCATGTCAACACTTGTATTTGCCTTCTTTCTATCTACAGTCTTTCTAACCTATCAATAAAGTCAGTCAATAACTCTTCAGTGCTGTATGATTCAAACCCAATATGATAGGGTTTGCAAATATATTCCTGGAAGGCAGAGTTCAGGAATGTAAATTCACCTTACCTGCACAAGCTGTAAAAGATAATGAAGAACATCATCATCTTCTAAGCTTTCCAGTTTTTGAACTGCCATTGCTCGGACATTTTCATCTGAAAAGTTACAGTCCAGAAGTTGCATTGTGAGTCCAACATCTAAAGTGCTCTGATCCCAAGCCTCTTTTTTAGCTAGCAACTGGTATGTTTTGGCCACTATTTCTTGTTGTCCCCATTTCACAGAGCTAAGCAGCTTAGGATATGCCTTGGGGTGCTTTATGCTCTCGTATCTAAAGTGCCACAACAGTTCTTTGTCCTCAGGAGAAAGTGGATTAAGTGGGTCAGTTGCTATGATCTCCTCAAGTTGCTTGCGAAGCTGGTTGGGCATTTCAGCTCGGGTCCGGTCGCCCTGGGGGTCTGATGATATCCTGTGCTTGGGCAAGGCAATTGGGTGACAATATTTGTCCAGCACAATAGAGATAGCCATTGAGTTTTCTTTGTCAGGGTTAGTTGCTGATGTGAGTTTGTCTGCATTTATACTTCCTTGTTCTTCCCCCTTCCCTGGAATTTTCCACATGTGGAGCACATAGTCCCCAGTTCGTAGCAAGAAACGGTGATCTATCAACAAAAGATTTACATAATAGAGAAGCTGGGTTTTGCATTTTGCATCAGAGTTGGAGGATTCATGTGACTGAAGGTTTGTCTTTGCAGATGGTCCCTGTGCTTTGCCACAGTAGATCTGAAGATTCAGAAGTGCTCCTTTAGGCAAATCCTTGATTTTGATATCAAACTCCAACCAAATATTCCACAGAACCTCCTCAGTAAAAGGCTTTGATGAAGTTCTTCTCTGTGAAAGGAGCTGCTGCCCATGTTGAATGTTAGCCTCCACAAACACAGTAAGATCAGCATTTCTTGGTAAAACTGGGATATCAATGCCAATTATTTTCACTCTAAATTTCCTATTACAATCCCACAAAGATATAGTGAAGACTCTCTCATGATCTTTTCCATCTATTGTCAATTGTTCGTGATACCCTGTAACTCCTGTACAGTCATCCACCAAGGGCCATTCTTCCTTCTGAACCTCATCTTCATTCGGGTCTGGGGGATTGTCAAGGACAAGGTGGATTTCTTCCCCATTCTTAAGGCACTGTCTTATCCAGTGAAAATCTTTGATTGGTGTCTCTCCAGTAATGTACTCATCTCTGCCACAAATCCTGAGAACAAAATCCAGTTCACTGTGATCTTCAGGAATGTCCATCAAGGACTTTTTCTTTGCCATTTTTGTGAAAAAGCTGTGGAGAATCATATCTGGAGTGTCATCTATTGACACTTTAATTTTCTGACTAGTCGTTCCCCTATGTATGATTATGAAAATGTTATTATTAGTGATCTTTTTAAATAAATATTCTGGGAGTGGCTTAGATGTAGTCCATGGGTGCATTGCATATAATTTAGGATCTCTGCAAGCTACCTCTATCATTCGTGGAGTGACTAATCTGCGCCGAGTAAATTCTAGTTCATCATCATGAACATTGCTTACATCAGTGACATCATAACCAATTAAATCATTAAGCTGCTGCTGAAATTCCTGGACTTCTTCTGAGGGTTTTTGTTTCTGGACAACATAGATCTTGCCTACCTTTTTCTGTAACACCTTCCAGTAGAGTATGCAGTCCAATGTCTGTAATACTTGATGTTTATCATAAATTTCATACCATTGCCCTTTCTTCTGATACTGCAGAATAAACAGATCTGGGGTGAATGCATGGTAGAAGTCCGTGGTTTGACTCATCTCGATTGCACGCATCCAAATCTGTGCCTTCATTTGCTCAACTGTGCAGTTGCCAGCTATTTCGAGTAACAGAATTTCTGGTGCTTTAGTATGTTTATTGCTTGTAGGTAAAATGAACTCAATGGGTATCAGCTCCATTGAAGAAAAACTACTTGATGTACAATGAGGTTTCATTCTTCTTCTCCTTCGTTTATTTTCCTCTCTCATAACAACGGGCTGTTCATGATCCCTCAACTCCATGCCAGAAGAAATCTAGCAAAACATATAATTACTTGATTACTTTCTCATTTACATTTATCTTCACTCTCACTTTTTAACTTTTCATATACGTTTTTTATATTTCCACTTCCCCTTAATTTCTGGTCCTAAATACTTGATTTACATAAACCATGTCAGATGTAATCTATTCAATTCAACACCAAATATAAATGGAAAAACCTCCAACCAACTCTCCAGTGATTTAGTAATTAAAATAGAGGTTTAAAACATCCTGACCAGATTTTACTGAGGATAAGCAGTTCAAATGTGCAACCTCCATACTGATTAGTTCTTGCTTCTATTTGATCAAGCACTGATTCTTCTACTGCCTCATCTGTTTTGATGATGCTGATGTTAACACAAATGGATTTTCATAGAAATCAAAAGACACACTACTGTATATGAATAGAATGCAGTCCCACTGAGCTCCAGGAATGGCAGAAAGTAACAAAACAAGACATTTATTTGCAGTCTGGACAGACATGAGCCTATTCCCAGTTTCCTCTACCTCTCTTTCTAGGGATGAGGAATCAAGACTTCAACCCAAAAAAAGCCCTTAGGATCAATTCACCAGACAGATAGTATCTATCCATTTTCAAATTAAACACAGCTAATATTAATTACTCATTTGTTACAGAAGAAAAATCTCCCAAGCTGATGCTGATCTATTACCCCATACATCAAATCACACCTAAAACACCAGTAAAACAATACTAAGGATAAGTAGCCTACCTATCAGCATTCAGTAAATAAAAAATATTGTTGCTCAGTTAATCTCCATTCACCAGTATTAAACTGGAAATTATTCAGTGCTGACTGAGTTCACTTGCAGATGCCAAGTTACAGCAACATACTGAACTTATTTTCCAAGCAACAGTTCTACACACAAAATCTTTAACTGCTGGAGAAAAGTAAAGCCAGTGTGTGTCATGATGCCTTAGCAGATAACGAAAGAAGCAGATTAAAATATTAAAGATTAAATTCAAACAACATAGCACGCTAAATAAAATTCTTTTGAGTTCCAGAAAGCAGTAACTGTGGACATATCAGCACTATACCTAGCAAAGCACAAGGAAATATTACCTGATTGTAAAACAAAGGTTGAATTGCTGAAGATGATTCATTTGTTTAATTTTTGTAGTTCCTATTTTTTTAAAGGAAGATCTTTCACACAAAAAAATGTCTTTGTTTAAGCTGTTCTGCTTTTCTTGCTCACTCTCGTATCCAGATGCAAAGGAAGTCCTGCACTTACCAGGAAGGAAGTTTTAACCAAGTTGATTATATATGTGATTTTAAAAGAAGTCAGAATGCTTTTCCTGTTACAACAGTAAAAACACAGTAACAGTACATCAATTTAAAACACACACACAGAAGATACATTCAGAGCTTTTTAAAAATAGCAAAGAATAATCTGGGCAATAAATTTAATGAATTCAAATAAGGTATTTAAACCTAAAATATTTTTGAGAGATTACCTCACAAAAGGATTAAATACAAATAGTAGATTAAAGACAACTAAATATGCAATGTTTAATTATTTTGATTTGCATAGTGATAGCCATTTGAGGACTCCCAGCTTAAATTCACTAGAGATTTTTAAGCCAGTCTCCATACAGGCATCTCATAGAGACTGTATATGCTGAGGATCTTGCATGGCAACCTCAGCAGTGGAACAACTGGGTAGCCTTGCCCCACATATCTTTAACTCATTCATTTATGATTTAAAACACACTGTGAAATCCACTAGAAACGGCAACTTTAGATTCAGGAAGAAATTGAACCATAGACTTTTTACCCTAATTCTTGTTGTTAACTAGAATCTGAGGTGCTGCACTTCTACTAAAAAAATTATTACCACAGAAAAAAAAAAAAACCACATTAGGGAAAACATGTACAAAACAGAAAGAAAAGACAGAAAACCCTCCAATTTCATCCTTTTCCCTTATGATTTTTTAGCGAAATATTGATCTTTTGAAAAGCAACAAGCAGTACACATCCTGCAGTACTAAATATAATGCAAAAATGATGACACTTGAAAAGGAGGAAAAAAGTATGAAACAACTGAAAGGTTGTCTACCAACACTGAAGTGCCCTTTATTTTAAACATATGCATATTTCCTATTTGTAAGATACATTTTTAATAAAAATGTGAAAAATAACTCCCCTCTCTGTATTGGCAAAAAAATCTGATGGTCTCTTACCTGCCTCTAACATGCCCAGGTTGATTAACACTCTGACAAGGTTAAAAAGCAGAAAATACCCTCCACCACTGACACAGCTCTCCTCTCTCTGAGCATTACTCTGCCTGTCAGCTAAGATCTTTTCTTTTTAGAGGTTATTTTTCACAGGAAGTCAGTTTGAGGGAAACACACTCTGTCTCAGATCCCTCTGTTTTAAAGTCAGTATTTGAATTTTCTCAAGGTAGCAGTGAAGTTACTCCGAACATTTTGTTGCTGACATGAAATCTACTCATCTTGGCCAAGACACCCCCAAAACTCATCCTCTACTCTGCACCTCCCAAAACTGCATCCTCTACATGCAGCCTGTCAGCATTCACCAGCCACAGTCTTTGTGGCATCTCAGCACTACACACTGCATTCCTCTCCAATCTCAGTTCTAAAATACAATGCAGTCGCGTATTTCTCTTCATTTAGACATAAACAACTAGCATTAAGGTTTTTTACATGCCAACAGGCTATATAGATTTTTTGCAAAGAGTCCTTCCTGTATAAGTCATTGTGCTGTCCCATTAAGTAAACCTGGACTCATTTCAGTTTCATTGGGTTCTGCAGATCTAGGAAAGCTTCCCGATTTAAAATGTCCTCAGCCTGCTCCTAATGAGCCATGCACCTAAGGATTGATTCTTCAAACACATGTACATACAAATAGTTCTTCTACCACTACTGCATAGATCAAGACCATTAAGACAAGCAAAGGCAGCATGTCTCCCTCATGCAGCAGAGAACTAGGCTGGATACTTCTCAGCAAATGCAATTGCTTCACACTCTCATCCACTTACAAAGGCAGGTAGAGCACCACTTCCATGGGTTCAGATATTCCCCCCACAAACTGCATCAGACACAACACAAAATGTGTGGTACTTCTGTAGCTGCCTTGACCATACAAGGCTGTCTTTTCTCCTGGATTCATTTGGGCTGTCACCTATCATGTTTAGTCCAGCCTGATTCCATCTCCATCTCCAGTTCTGCTCCAGCCCCTTTTCCTCAGCTTCAGAAAGCAGATCTTGGAGCAACAGTTGTTTCTCATCTGTCTCTGCAATGACCCATTCTTATGGTGACACCAAATTGTATCCATTTCCTACTAATCCATGTATTGGCAAAACCGTATTTCCTCATGCACAGGAATCATAAAACTTTGATGTTTATAATGAAAAATCATTCCACATTAAGTTCCTAAAACCTTTAGCATGCCTAAGCTTTACTTACAGTATTGACATTTCAATAACTCTACTGCAACAATACCACCAAAAAAGGGAAAAAAATCACCCTGTTTTATTTATAATTTTAATGAGCCTCATCAACCCTGAATATCCCTGTATTACAAGAACCACCTTACACTGATCCAAAAATCCTGATGGGGTCCAATGGAGAAGGAAAAGATGGGTTGGTAAAAGGTAACTAAGACAAGCAACCACTCTTGCCTTTGTCTCCAGTTGTGTTCCTATCTCATCACTCAGGTCACCAATCTGATCATAACAAAACCAGCAAAAAATTTGGTTAATTTTCAGCTGGATCAGTTCCTTTATCTAACTCAACATTTGCAGGAGTGGTTGGGCAGTGAGGGAAGAGAAGGAAAGGGAATGGAGCTAGCATAGTTAAGCATAACTGAGACTGAAACATGATTCACAGTAGGAGACACACTAAGGAATAAAGTCATTAAATTATTTGAATAAACCGGCTGAAAGGTGCTTTAAAAATTATTATTATGATTATGATGTATTACTTATCTGGCTACAAAAAATTTAGGATAGCTGTTGATCTTGACTGTTCTGTAAAGATTATGTTAGAATTTTACCAGTTACTATCATGCTTATTGTAAATTAGCTCCTGCTTCTGTTTTAATCCTTCATGTGAAAACCTTATTTTAAAATTATTCTTTTCACTTTAGTGTGAACTCCTTCTCAGCCAACTAAACTTTCAAGAAAATAAGCACTCTCTACCAGAGTAAGAATTACCTTGGGTATGCATTATGTAAATACAACACTAAAGTTTACATTCAGTTTTGGACAAAGTTCATTTGAAAGATAAATTTTTAAAACCCCAAAACTACAATTACAAGATCAAAGTTTTCCAATCAGCATACTACATCTAATTGCCCACACTGTTGTGCAGCAGGAGATAACTTTGCACTTGCTGGACAGGAGTACATCTTCCCTACACCTGCAGTGATCCCGTGCTGAACTTCACAGGAAAAACACAGCACTAACATTTCAAGTGCAAACACAACAACAAAATATCACTTGGCTTCTTTGTCAGATTCTCTAGCAACTACCAGCTCTCATGGGAAGTAAAGTGAATGGTCCCATTAGCAAGTAAACTTCACAGGTAATGCAGTCACATTCCTCATCAAAAGTATACGAAGAGCAGGTACAGCTTGGTCGGGAGGCTGGAGAGTCAGACTTCTATTACAGCTGTAGCATTTTCAGGATGTCCTGCCTTCACCACCTTTAGTTTCTGTATCAGTTATCTATTTGGGTCTCCTGGAACAAACAATAACTTCTAGCTGGTTCTGAAAATTTAGGTAAGGATTTCGGCAAAATTCTAGTAAACTGAGGTTACACAAGTGATCTAGTGGTAATCTCGAAGTAATCCACCTTGGAACCAACACTCTCCAGAGTTTTAAAACCCAGAGATCGCCGCTATTGTTGCTGCCGGGACACACTCACTGTATAGACACCGCCTGTCCTGTCAACTTGTGCCCGGTTTTCCAACACTAATCGAAAACTGCGTGATCTTCTCTACACCAGCAACCAGCTCCCGAGTGCCCTCAGCTACTATTTCAGAGGGATTGTGGTGTGGAAAGGTTTCATGGTCTACACGTGTCAGAGAGACACAAGAAATTTGTTGCATGAGGAAACAGTTACTTATTGTTTAAAAGCCGTGTTGTAGCAGAGCTGACTCACTGATCTTAAACTCGGGAGAACTGTCTGCTGTAATCCCTCACTTCGCATTGTTTCATTCCACGTTCCAACAACTTCCTCAGTGGGTTTGGCATCAAACTCGTTAACTCCTGTTCGGGCTACAACGTGAGGCGGGACCAAGGCCGGGAGGGACCGGGCAGACCGGGGGGCTCAGCAGTGCCGGCTGCGGCGGGGACCGCAGGGCGCCCCCGGCCATCCGCACAGCCCGGAGGGAAGGAGCTCCGCGCCCGGGAGGCGGCGGGACCAGCGGCCGGGCCCGGGGTCGGGGTCGGGGCCGCGGCCGGGGCTGCCTCCCTCTCTCCTTCCCTCCCGCCCCCGGCCCACAGCCCGGGCCCGGAGATGGCGGCCGGCGCCGCCCGCGGGAGGGCGAGCCTCACCGGCAGGGCCGGGGCTGCGGGGCCGGGGGCGTCCTGTGGCGAGCGAGGGGCCAGGGCGGGTCCGCCCGCGGCCGGCACGGGGAGCGGAGCCGCGCCACAACCTGCGAGCGCGGGCCCCGGGCAGCGCCGGCCCGGGCTGGGATCCGCCGCGACCCCCGCTGCCCCCGGCACGGAGCTACTCACCGCAGCGGCGGCGCGGCCCCGGCCCCGGCCCTGGCTCCGGACAGGTGTTTCCCTCAGCAGGAAGCGGCGCGGGCCGGGGGCCGGCGGGCAGGCTCCATAGCCGGCGGCAGACGCAGCTCCGAAGCCGCCGCCAATCACACGCCGGGCAAAAAGGGAACCGGCTGCGGGGCCTCCCCGCCCCGCCCGGCCCCGCCGCGGCCCCGGGCACCCGGCCCCGGCCCCGGCCCGGCCGCATCGGCCCGGACCCTGGGCTGGGCTGGAAGCGCCACAGCCGCGGCGAGGCTCAGTCGCCAGCACAAGGCACGCAGGACGTGTCCTGGTATCAGCGCAGGCAGCAAAACCTCCCTGGGCGCAGCTTCCTGCGGTGCTCCTCGCCCGGCGCCCCGCAGCCGGCTCACCCATGGCACTCCAGCCTGACCCCTCAGCCCCACACCTCAGGGCAGGGGCAAATTAGTTTGTCTAAACTGCCCTTAAAAGCCTCTGGAGATGGCAACCTACTGCAGCGTGGTGGTCTTCTGCTTAGGAAAATTTTTCATGTTGTCTGATTAATTATCTTCTCTTACAAACTGACCATCTTGCTTGTCTTATTCCTCTTATTCAGTTTGGGGGTTTTCTTCCTCCCTCCAGGTAGTTTCTTGCTTGAATTTGCCGTGTTAACTTTTTCTACTATTTTTCCACCTCCAGACGGGTCAGTCCTGGATCTCCCTTTTTAGGTCATGTTGCTTGGACCTCCTGTGATTCCTGTAGCTCGCCTCCGGGATCTTGCCAATTGGGCCACATTGTTTTTGGAAAGCACTGCTCAAAACTGGACATAGTAGTATTCCAGCTAAGGCCTTGCCAAGGCTGCCCACAGCAGGAGGATTAATTCATCAGCCTTACGGTGCCAGACTCCAAATGCAGCTCAGGCATAACCATTCACATTCAATTCAAACAAACAAACAACTCCCCCTCACCACTCTTTCCCCATCCAGGCTGCTGTCTGTTTGGCTCTGAATTGAGCTGAGTGTTTCTGTCTCCACAGCTCTTGTTCAGAGTGAACAGCAGAACTCTTTATAAATAAATGATTATTTGAGACATTTTTTTTGACCCAGATCTTGTAATGAGATTCCCAGGTGAACTCTGTATGGCACAGAGTACACACACTTGCTCTGAAAGCTGTGTTGACATAAGGTTACACCTTCAGGGAATAATCTACAAGACCATAAGTTGCCACAAAGTCTTTAAAATTTCTTAATATTTTTCTAGGTACACATTCTTAACTTCCATAGAAAGAAAAGGACAGAAGGAAATAACTAGAATGTTACATGTACAGATGCTATTATCAAAGGTTGGATAATTGTTGTTATAGCATGGACGGATCCTTTTGACTGAAAAATTAATTGCATGGTGTTAAGAATCATACCAGCCTGAAGCAGAAAAGAGAAACTTCTGTTTCAAAATGAATATACATTACAATGAGCTGCATCTGTAAGGAATTATAATAACTTTACTAGCCTCAAGTTCCCTTTTACATGAAAGCAGAGCAAAAACCTTCAAAAACTTCCATGTGATGTGTGTGCAGCATAGGGGAAACACAGTGAAGACACTTCATGCTTGGTTTTGCCTGATACAATGAGTAGTACCTGTCAAAGAAGTTCAGTTTTGCACAGCATTACTGGATGCTTTAAAAGACATCTAAAAGCCTTATCAAAATAGGAAGTCATTTTTGTTGGTTTTGGCTGGATCCCCAGATGGATCACTCCAGGAACACAAGTGTAGCCAGTTTGGCAACTAATCCTGGTAAAAGCCGTGGACTTTATTTGGGGATGCACAAGCATATGGAGATTTGAGCAGCTGAATAAAAAGAGTGTCATTTGTCAAAAGACAATTATAGAGGGGATAATTTACAGCCAGAACAAATGACACATTTTGCGTTGATTTCAGCCAGAATTGTGTAACATTTTTAAAATAGCTATAAGTCAATGTAGTGCTATTTGCAATGAAAGAATAAATTGTCTACATATTATATTTGAGCAAGGTTGGTAAACTGAAAATCTTGCTCTCTTCAGGATTTAGCATGTTAATAAAATATTACATTTTTGCAGTTAATCTTCAGCTCATCTATATACAGCTCATTTTCTTTATTGCTTTTCCTGAAAAATCAAGTAATACAAACTTTTCTGTAGGCAAGGATGCTCTCCTTATAGGTTGTATATTCTTTAAAAATACACATATGAACATTATTTTATTCCTGTTCATTTTCAAATGTGACTTAAACCCTTTCCCATAAATTATAATTTGGTTTGTTGGTATGTTTTTTTCAGTCAAGAACAGCCTGCACAATAAATTGAAATGCATAGTTTACCATATCAAAAATAGAACTTTTAAACAGTCAAAAATACCATAGCTTAATGAAGAAAGGTGAAGAACACAATTTGATATTTAAATGAAGCTGATTTAATCAAAATTAGTCATGCAAAGAAGCAATCACTTTGCTAATATAATCTTGCAGGGTGCAGTCAAAATGCAATTATTTCCTTTATCTACCAGCTGTAATAAAAATATGACAAGAAATTCCTGTCATGATCTTAAATGGGAGTTTTGAAGGTTGAAAAACTGTAAGATGGTATCTTTTGTATCCTCTGCACAGTTAAACATCAGTTTTTATGTCATTTAGTGGAGGAACTGCGATAAAGAATAACAACCATCTTAAATGCTCAGCAACAACTTTATATACTAACATATGTTGGATGTAAATGTTCTGTTATCATTGGCAAACTGGGTTCATTGCAATTTTGGAAATAGCATAGAATACTTTGGATTGGTTTTTATTTTCCATATTGCCAGCAGAGAAAAAGAAATTAAATGAAGAAGCTTTGAAGGCCTTGTAACAAAGTCAAAGCCTGCTTGCCTAAATCCAGCAAAAGCTACATTCAGTTTTGTAATTGCTTCTCTATGTAAAGAAAGTGGAAAAACCCCATTGTACAATACATTGTCCATCCTGATGGAACAATAGGTAGCCTTCTCCTTTCTTGGAGAATTTATAAGTTGGAACTTTATAATTGGATTGTCAACTCTTTATGATGCATTCAGAGGAGAATTTAAAATAAATTGACAGACTGCCTTTATCTTAAAACTCTGCTGTGAAAACTGATCATGTAAACATGTGATCAGTTGCATCAACACCATTGTCATTGATTTGTCCATATGTATGATCATATGGTAACTTTGGTATCAAATATACGCTTTTCTTCTCGCTACAACTTGCCAACAAGCAGAGGAGGAGTGAGCTAAATTTTAGTTTGGCTTTTGCATAATGTTCTAGGTATGGTAGCTGCTTGTGAAAGGGATGTAAGTGACAGATAAGTGTTGCCTGCAGATCTGTCCTCCATTCACAGCTTTATGTCATGGGAAAGGCAGCTCTACTGATGCTGGTTGCTTGGGGAAGCAGGAGAATGCTTTGGGGAAATAGGGGCACCCAGAAGAGCAAATCAAGGGTGGACTCTCTGTGCATCCCATCGTAGGCAGTTAAGTCCTCTCTGAGATGTCTCCTACGTGAGCTTGGTTCCCAGCTAGAATCTTGGTCCAGGGGAACCTTTTAAGATCTCCTGGGCATGAAGGAAGCCTTGTGGCCTGATCCAGAAATGATTGCAGTGAGCCTCTGTAGGCAGAGCAGAGTCAGGAAATCTCTAAGAAGGAAAAGACAAGTCTTACCTATCTCTTTCCCTTCTCCTCCAAGAAATACCCACTCTTTCCTCCTAATAGACTGGTGCTCCTGGTGATTGAGATTTTGCACAAAATCCCTTGTTTCAAACACCTTAAGCTTCCAAACAGGAAACAGCAGGTGTTCAGAAGCCTTCTGAGATACATCTGCTGAAGACTTTGTCTCCCATTTTTCTGATTTGGGCTCTTATACTTCAGAATAGGTATTTAAAGCACAGGGGTGGGAGTGCAAGCTGTTTCCACTGTACCACATTCATACACACATCAGCTGAGATGCAAAACTCACATAATACCTCTTACTGGCTTGAATGCCTTTTTTTGGCTGTTCACACATGTATGGGTGTGTCAGAGAGAGATGTCATCGTTGTGGTAGCAGAGTGTGTGTAAACAGATCTTTAAGATCACTTGTTATTCTTAAGGGGTGGAGAAACTCACAAGTTTTTATGGCTGCTGACAGAGGGAAGTCTCAGTTTTAGGTGGTGATGCAATATTGCATCATCTTGTGGTGTTGGGGCATGACAGAGGAAATGAAAGAGGTCAGAAATAGAAAAATAAAGAAAAGGAGTTCCCAATACCAACAAGGCCTCTAGTCTAATAGCATTATATTGAGTGTTCTTTAGTATAAGGTACAGACATGCATTCCTCAGTGTCTGAAAATTTCTGACACAGAAAATAATGAGTCTAAGTTGCTAATTATGAAGTTTCTCTAGACAAGCTCTCTGAACTGTGTTGCCATGCTATCTTCCTGTCCTGATATTTATTGCTGTTAATCTTTGTAAATTTCTTTAGCTGTTTATTCATTTGTTGGGGCAAGCTTCAGTCTGTGAGGAGGTAAATATATTTGCATTACATAGAAGTTATGTAAGGCTAGACTTTTATCAGAGGATTTCTGTATTTTTGTTCTCGTAAATGAGTAATGTAAAATTCTTTCCCTTTAAATGACCTCATTGCCTCTCTCTGTATATTAAAGCAATATATCCTTTAGATATAAAAGTGTTCTGTTTACCAGAATTTCAGGCACTCCACAGATTATCTGCTGTAATAATACTCAGGAATACTGAGAAGATATTTAAGGAGATCTATTTGTTCCACAGAGTTTAGTTGAATACAAAATTTGCTACAAAGAAAGCTCCTTCCCAGCCTGGTCTTTTCTGAAAACATAATCTTCAAGAGCTTTAAACTTTAACAGGTGTCTTTAGCAGAGTGTCCAGATCACCACATCTGAGGGAGTTTTGGGGACTGAGTAACAGGATTTCATTCCAAAATGCTGAACCCCTTGAACAGGAAGCCTGTGGGCAGGTCTGTTTCAGGAGGAGATTGGGAATCCTGCTGGGATGCTGCGTTGTCATCTGTGACAACACTCCATGCACTGGAGATGGTGCCTCATCATAGTAGTAGCTCTGCTAAATAAACACCTGTCCTCAGATTGGAATATAGAGCTTCTGTCTTTACAGAAAAATCAAAACCTTGCCAGCCAGCACAACCATGATGAGTAAAAGCCACTTTCAGTCCTGGAACTTTATATATTTGCTTCCTAGGAATGAAAGCTGAGAAAAGCTGTAAACCAAACTTCCACATGGGAGGTGTCAACCCTTGCACAAACAATGAAGACAGCATTATGCTGTGGATAATGCTTCATCATGTGTCAGTCTGGTCTGTATAGGTGGCTGCCCATTTTCTATGTCAGCCAGGGGTGGTTAAAGACAGACATGGAAACACAGCCCAGAAAAAACAGATGGTATTGCCAGACATCCCATGTATTTTAGTATTCCCTGAGTTGCCATCACAAATATTGCATTATCTATAAAATGTATGCTTTCCTGCTAGCAGTGGAAAGCCAGTTGTCTCCAGCAAAGTTTTACAAAGCATCTTTAGGATTTCACAGCTTGAAGACTGAGCCATTCAACAGGAATGGACATTGTAACTAAGCCCAGTTTGGGTGGGATATATCCCAGTCATATGTGGAAAGCAGGAACTGCTGCAAAGTGCTGGTCAAAACCTGCTCTTCACACTCTCCACAGAATAAGATATGCCTTATTCTCCCTTGATCTACACTCTGGGTTGCAGTTCTGTCCCCCAAAGCTCAAAGGGAGTGCAGCAATGTCAGTTCTCTGCACCATGACTCAGAGTCACACTACCTCATGTATCATCTGGATACCTGCTACAGTACTTAGATGTGATAGAAACCTTTAATGTCTCCTATTTCTGCAGTTAAAAATATGTCAGTTGACCAGATAATGTTTTCCAGGGCATGTAGAACACAAATCCCAAGTATGTTGGTCAAGTTAGACCAGCTTTCCTACAGCACCTATGTGGCTGAAAACTGGCAGGGGGTTGAGCTGGATCTCTTTATAATTGTTCATCTAGCTGTCTGTCAGCTACTGAACAGACATAGCCCATAATAATAATTTCATGAAGGACATTCAGAATTTCTTTGTTGCATTTCAGAAGCTATGGGAAGTCTTGCTAAATTCACATAATGAGGCAGACATGCAGGAGCCTTGTGTTTCATCCCAGCAGGAAGCAATTGTTCTTCTCTGGGAAGCTGATGTTCTTTCCCAGTATTTTTCTCTTTTGTCTCCAATAACAAAATGTTTTAGTTGAGATGGTGTGATTTTTTTTCTTGAAGAGAGTAACCTAGACCTGGATAGAACAGATGCTGCAATCTTTCCAAAGTACAACGTTACCCTAAAAGTGTGTGGTAGGTAGTCATGAATAAATGTATAGAGATGAGAGACGCATGGGAAGATCCTACTTTAGTATTTTTTTTCTGATCTCAGATGATTTAGAATACTCCAGATTTGCTTTAGATCCTTCCTGGATTCCATTAAAGAGAAGGAAATAAAAGAAATGTGTAGAAGATCCTGCTATATCCAGAGGAAGAGGACAAGACCACACCATAGAGGAATCATTGATATTAGAGATGTGTAACAAACTACAGGTGAATGATACAAATAAGTGAATGAGTGACTCTGAAGACTGCATTTTGAAAATCCCTCCAGAAGTGTGACTACAAGATGTTACATAGTGGAGCTGGTTTTAGGCACAGAAGTTGCTGATATTGGGATATCAGACACTGCAGAGCCTGCCTCAGAGGAGTGGCTGCAGATGTCGTGGGAAGCTGGTCCTTAGGGCTTCCCTGGGGAAGGGTGACCTGCTGGCACAGGATTACATGGTCTCTTGGGCTCCTACCCCTGTGAATGGAGCTTCTTAGACTTCTGTGAAAAAGTGAAGCCCAGAAGAGTTTAGTGACTCCTTCATCTTGTAAGGTTGAGCACTGGAGGTGGCAACCACACTTGGATTCTTACTTTTCATTATTTTTTACTCTGTTTCAAGTAATTGGCATCACAATGGCTGTAGATGAAAGGGACATTTGAAAAGGTGTTGCTGGGAGTTTAGGAGTTAAGTGTTTGCACCCAGGACATTGCCAATGAGGGGGAGCAACCCAGGAGACCATGGCTTGACTTGGGCATGTAAAAATCTCAGGAAAGAGCAGTGTTGGCCGAGTTAAATCAGTTTCACCAGGATAAACAGCAAGATATTCAGAGCACTTTCCATCTGCTAAGAGTGAAGTCACATCAAAAGCTGATTGATCTGGAATCCCAGATTTAGCTTGTGAGATGCTCTGGTCAGTGAGATGAGTACCATGAATTAACTTCACTGAAACTCATGGTAGATGAAATATGTGAAGGCCAATGACAATACAAGGCATTCTTAACAAAAGAATCCTTTAGGTGATGCATAGTCCATCAAGAGGTGCCACAGGAATAAATATATTTTAGGGTTCCATGTAGTTAAGGGATAAAAAGTGTGGAGCCAAGAACACTGAAGGTCGAGAAAGGATCTGATTTTGTGCACAGAGGGTGCATGTGCAGTGCTTGTATTGGCAGTAATTTCAAAGGAACTTGGTATTACCCTGTTTTCAAGCCTTAATTCCATGAAAGGAAGAGTACAAAAAGCAAGGATTCTTTTTGCTAGTGATTAGGAAAAAAACAGCTGTTTGAGTTAGTCTGATAATCTCATTTGACAAATTATGTGTGTTGAAACACTGTGGAGTTTGAGATAAGCAAATCTATCATAGGTCCTGCAGCCAGGGAGAAGGGAAGATCATGCATTTGATGTGCTTGAAGAAATATGTGTGCAAATTTTGGCAGTGAAACTTGCTAGGAAATTGAACACAAGTCCAGATGCAGCCCATGGAGGAGGATTTAGTCCAGCCTTTGGGGTGAGGAGTACATCTATGAGGAGTACACTGGCTGGCATGAACCTTTCAGCTGGCCACAAACCCTCTGTGACATCCCTGTGGCCGAGCTTTGTCACCTAACCTCTCTGACCTGCCATCCCACCCAGGACATGCCCCTTGCCCCAGTTTTGTGCCAGTTTCGTGGCAATTAAGCGAGTGACCTTTCCTTGTGCCCGACCCTCCCCAGCCGCCACTGCCCTGCTGCGGTGCCACAAATTACGGCGACAGTGGCCGGGACAAAGGGCACAAAGCCAAGTGGCTCCTACAAACTCTCGCTCTCCGGAGCCACTCGTGCCATCCGTCCCCTCGCCATGGTTGCGTCATCGCCCGCGGGTGTGACGTCACCGCCCACCGGAGCAGCGGCGGGATTGCGTCATGCGCAGGGACAGAGGGACCCTGGTGCTGTGGTGACACCTGCTGGGCCGGCAGGAACATCACCGGGGCTTTGTCCCGCCCGTGAGACGGCGGGGAAGGGCTCTGGATTCCCTCCGCCTGCCCCTGATTCACCCAAGGCTTGTGGAGAATAATGTCCCTCGCCAGAGACACCCAAATGTCAGCCACCAGTGTTAACCCATAGTTAACCTAACCCATAGTTAGTTCTGTTTTCAGCAATTAATATCTAAGTAACTGAAGATCCTTAGAGTATGGAAATATGAAGTATTTTGTGTTTTTAGAAGAGAGTTGGTGACAATGATTGTGACTTATCTGTGTGCCAACTATGTGTGTCATCCAAAACAAGCATTAGTAGAACTTACACATCCCACCAACTCACCATGTAAATTGTGTCATGTAAGCATCTAAATCCAGTTCTGAACATCCAATTCTTGGCAGAGGGGAGTAAGACAGGAAAGGGATGACTTCTCTTGCTGAGCACAGGCTCTATGGGAGAGCTCAAGGTGCTGTGCCAGAGCTGCTTCAGCTGCTCACCAGGTACTGAGCTCAGGCTTTGCAATATACCTGTCTCAGCTCAAATGGCTACATTTGAGGAAGGTAACAACTTTATTTCTCCCGCTGTGTGCAGCAGACAGCCATCACAGCACAAAGCTCTGCGTGAGTGATATCAGGAATACTGAGCCAGCCACGTGTGGTGCTGGGTATCAGATGCAAGCCTAGCCTTTTTCTTCAAACTATCTGCTTTTGTGCAGCCACCTTCTCTTCACAGCTTCTCAGGTAAAAGTCTTTGAAAACTCTTAAATGGAATATACTGTCACTTCAGTTATTAGACACAATGGGATATCTATGACAGAATATTATCTGCCAAAATATCACCATGTAGCATGGTAAATTCAGCACCCTCAGAGCACCAGTGGATTGCTGGTGGGATAGATTCTATTCAAGCTCATAAGATAATAATTATCCTTGGATTTATTGTCAGAGGAAAGCAGAGTCCAGGACAAATTATTAAATTCAGATGTAAAGTTCCTAGTCAAGATATTAGCAAAAGGTATACTGCAAATATTATTAAGATCAGTAAAAGAAGTCAAATGGTTATGAAACCATTATAAATACTTTTCTAGTAACATGAGAAGATGATCAAGTTATACTGTATTCAAAGAAAAGAATTAAAAGCATACCAGTACAACTGCATGCTGACTTATGGGAAATGATATTTTAAAAAGGGGAACCCACAGTTTCTGAATAACAGTATGAAATTAAATGGATGCAGTCAGCAGTACTAATTACCTTCAATACTAGGCTTTTCTGGGGCAAATGGAATTTTTAAAGAAACATTTATCTCTAAGTTGAAAGATAAAATTTTAAAATATTTGTCCTCTATTAATAGGTTTAAAATATATTTAGAATAATACCAACCCCCCAAAAAGCCTTCTTTGATTAAAAGACTTACAGAAAATCTGTATGGGTAGGTAGAAGGATGAGCTGTTCACCTTTGAAGCTGGGGGTGGCACAGCCCACCCTGCCTCCTCCTCAGTCACTGGCCTTGGGAGATTGCCTGTATTTGCTAAGTTGCAGACACTCTTGGCCCTTCATTGGTTATGAAGAAATCCCAAATACCACTGAGGGCACAATAACTTATTTCTATCAGGGAGAGCTAGAACTCACAGGGAGCCTCAGTGCAAAGAACTGTTGAGAAATGTTTCTACAGCACCCACTTGGTGGACTTGCGATGAAGAAAAGCCTGCTGTAAAGTTTGTTTTCTCCTAGGGAAAAGAAAGAGAGAGGAAACTAGAGAAGCTGGTTGTTTCCCTTGAGAAAGAAAACGTCTGCCATTTGGCTTGATTTGGTTGGTATGGGTGTGACTTGCTGAAATGTTCAGCCAAAGACTTTCCACAAGGGCATTCTCCTGCCTTCAGTCTGTTCTTGCTAGGCACAGTGACAGCAAGGGCACATGAGCTGTCCCATGTGGGGGACATGTATTCAGCCACCCTGCAGTGCTGGGACACCACAGAGCTGGCCCAAAGGCTGGAGGGTTCTGCCTACTACTACTGCTACAGTAGTGAAGCCAATGACTTCTCTGTTGCTGTTGCTTGCAGTGACCTCCAAAGTAGCTATCAGGAGAAGGAGGAATTTTATACACAGAGCTGAGATTAAGGCATCAGTGATGTTGAACAGGCATCTAGGAAATAGCTGATTCATAGGAACTAGGGAGGGATATAACAGAGTGTCTTGTGCTCACAGCCCTGTGGTGAAAAATAGTAAGAATACAGTAAGAATATTTTAGACTATGGTGAAAGAATAGATCTGTGCAATGAAGAGGGCATGTTCCCATCCCTTCTCAGTCAGTTGTGTTATTACTGTTTGTCTGATGTTTGTTTTATGACAGGTAACTTGTTTGCAGTTTGAATTTAATGTCTTGTCTTGCATGTGCTCATACAGCCACATGTCACATAACCAAATCCATTCATTAAGTTATTCAGTGTTAATAAAATAACCTTGACATTACTGGAGCCTTTGCAGGCAGACATCTAGCCAGCTGCTAGCAGCTATCTACAAATATGTACACTGAACTCAAAACTAGATTGCAGCTGTTTGGCATTAACTGAAGCAGTTTCCCTAAGGGTGGCCTTATTTTGTGAGCAACACTCAGTGTGGAGAGGTTTACTGTGCACAGATGGATGGTCTGGAGCACATCTGCCTGTCCTGGCACACAGGATGCCTGATTCCAGGATATTTCTGTGTTTCCCACAGGTAGCCAGACTGAACATCTGTACAGCCCATGGTTGGTCCACATTTTGTCAAGAAATCTTTAGGAAAGTGACAGACATCTATCTCTTCAAAATGGTAGGTCTCTTGTTCTCTCTTTGTTTTATATTGATAGTGATCTCCATTTGTCTTGGGTGAAGTGTGATGACTCTCATTAGTGGTATTTAATATTTTTTCTGCTTATAGTGGATAGAGAAGAATTTCTTTGTGTCACCTCAATACACCTGATGCTTAGAAAACGGAGGAGCACATCAATGCCTGGAGAGATCCAGGAATACAATACTGAAGCATGCACACTATCAGCTTGAGTGTATTTAAAACACAAATTCAGAGCATCTGAAACCAGATTGCCACTTTTTTCTTTAACTGAAAATTCATGTGTTTCTATGGGCATTTCAGCATTGCACTTATGCCTAAGATAAGTACGTGCAGTTCACTTGTTGCATGAGGATAGGACAAGTTGGATATTTTTCTCAGCTTTATAGGCTTCTGTTTTCTCATGGTGAGCTACTTTGTTCAGCAGGTACCACCTTATATTAACATATTCCCAGTTAAAACTGGTTATGGTAAGAATCTAATTTTCTTCTTTTTTCCCCTCTTTCTAATTATACTCTTTGAGGCCTGCTAATGGGTTACATTAGTGATGACGGGTGTTCTTTTATTAGTGTTTATTCTTTTTAAAATTAATAAATGCAAAGTTTATAAACAAAAATCACAAGTTTCTTTATAGGGTTTAGTTTTCGCACACAAAACTATAAGGGGAACTCTGTTTCCACCATGCTTCCCATCCTCAAACTAGGCCACCTTGCTGCTTCAGAACTATAATTTTGTCTAGCTCTGTAATGTTAATTATTATTTTCATCATTGCCAGTACAGCAACTGCCACTTATGTACCTGCAGAAGGATTGGCATCTCCAGGCTATCCTCTGGGTTTAATCCTTGGGAGACAACCAAGCTTCTCACTAGCACATCCAGGCTAAAGCCTGATCCTGTGGTAGGATTTCTTTTAATAGTACTTGTTAAATTATTTTTAATCATTAATTTGTCCAGTTATTCTTTGGACCATGTAAGCTTTTGAAACCCATGGCATCTTGTAATTACTTCCACAGCTCAATTATGCACTGCATAGAAGGGTGTCTCTTGTTTGCCACCTGAGAATTTGATTTTTTGCCTTCTAGATCTTGTATTACAAGAAACAGAAGACAACCATTCCCCAGTTTTCTTTCCTGTAAGCCTGTTTTCCACAGACTAGAAGTCTAAGCACTCAATCCTTGTACAGAACTCATCCAATTGCTTCTTTACTATGTTAAATTTCATACTCACAACTTTTCTAGGTCTAGGTGGAAAGAAATGACATGATTTGGTGGCAGGTGAATGAAAAATGAAAAAGTGGACAAAGAAGAAAATGAAAATGGATTGAGAGCAGAAGGAACTGCATGCCAGAGGAACAGTTTAGGGAGAGGAAATGAAAGATGAGTGGGGGTTGTTTGCATTTAAAAATAAGGCATTAGCTTGACAGACAAAGCCGAAAAGGGTACTGATATATGTAATGAAATAAGGGTGACCTCAACAACCCTTGGGAATGGAGAGGAAAATTTGGGAATGGTGGGAGCTATTCATCATATTCTGATGATTTGTGGGGGTAGCTGTACTAAGATGTTGGGTGCACCAGTAGGTACACCAAAACAAAAATAATAAGGTGAAACTTCAGAAGTTGGTGATCTCAATTCTCACACCTGATGGGGAGAGGGATGGAATCTGAGTGCTGCAGCCATTATGGTCCTGGTGCTTTTTTCTGTCGTTCTTTACCTGAGTGGGAGAGGAGAAGAATATACAGAAGACAGCTAGGAGCACAACTTCTTGTTCACTCAGAATACCAGCCTACAGGGCAAAACCAAGAGCATGAAGCCAATTCTACAGCTGGCCACTATCACAGATGGACCTTCAGTCTATTTAGTCTATTCAGTGATCTCCCAGCTGAAAAAAGTTTGGCTGTCTGAGTCCAGCTCATCTTCTTTGCTGGTCTTTGCTATTGCAAAGAAAAGGAAGAGAGCTGGCCTGCCTCTCCCTCCCTTAAGAGCTGCTTTCAAGTTAAAGCTTTTTTGCCTGCAGCTGAGTCTGCACTTCCACTCAAACCTTCTTCTGACCTGGATCTTGCCACCCTGGTTTGACTTGACTTCCTGGCTTGGCCTCAGATTCATCATGACAGACCTCCTGGCTGATCAGTGACTCTGATCACTGCCTCCAGACCTCCAGCCTGGACTCACCAACACGACTTCCTGACACCCATGAGTGAGGCAGTGCTCCTGCCTGCTGTCACCCTCCATCCTGTTGTCTGTGCCTTTCCTCTACTGCCCCCAGTATTGTTCCTGTCACTTTTCAGAGCTCTGCATTTCAAATGCAGAAGTTGTTGGGCTTGGTAAAATATATCTCCATGTCAACTAAGCTCGGACAGGAAAGAGGGGTCTTGTCCTGTAGATATTTTCAAAAGTCCAAACCACTTTGTCCTGCCATAGATATCAGAATTTTCAGAATATTTATTTTGGTGAAAAATTTAAAGCAAGCAACAGCTCAGGGCTTACAACACTTTTGGGAGACTATGGCTCATGTTTTTCTACCAGTGCTTGATTAGTCAACTCTACAAAAAGCAGTAGTGTTATTGAGTTATACTAAGGGAATCCTACACTACGTTAGCCATAGTTTGAGACAAATGAGTTGAGTGCTAGAGAGAGAGTTAAAGCCAAACACGGAAGAGCCAAATAACCAGTAGCTATGTATCCAGATGGTTTCCCAGTGAAAACTCTTTAACCTAGATTCACTAGCTTTGTTCATCTGTAATATCAGCACAAGATGTACTGCTGAAAAGAATACCTTTTATCAGCAGTAACTAAATGGTGTATCTCTGGAACAGGAACAGGAGCTGCTGTTTGAAGTGGAAGTAACTAGGGATTTGATCCCAAATATGAAGTGTTTAGTAACTTATAGGAAAGCTAATGTACTGGAAGATAGCACATAAGGAGGGAGAGGAGGCTGCATAGTCAGTTATGAACTGTGTTAACAATGACCAATTTGTTTTGTCACATCTCTCCCCTTCTGCTCTGGAGGTCACATAACCGTAGGTTAATTTCAAGAAGAGATTGGTGTAAGGAAATTATAATTTTTGACTGAAAATATATCTACAACTGTGATAGATTTAATTTCACTGTATTCAGGATTCCAAGAGGATTCTTATCTAAACTAAGCATGACAATTTTCTGAAATCAGTGGAGATAAATGAAAGAAATGCCCATATCTATGCTGACAGTAAGGCTACATTAGTGATTTAAAATGTGTGTGATTCAGTTTGCCATCAGGCGAGGCATTTTCTTGCAATCCACTTGTCTTCCTCTGTTAATATTTTAATCCTTTTCTAATCGTTCCACTTCTGTGTAACTGGAAAACTCTCAATCTTCACATGTTTAAACCTCTTCTGGCACAAGGACAGTCTGTTAGGAAATGCCTGCCACAGAGGAAAGTCGTTCTACAATCTTTGCCTTAGTGAGCTGGACTTTATTGTTGTTTTCGCTTTTGTTTTGGTGCTGGTTCAAATTATATGCAAATAGAGATTATGTCTGGAAACCGTTTTCAGCAATGGCTCCTTATCAGTTATGGTTACATCCGTCCTGGAGTCTCAGCTTTCCAGTTTTCTCTGTCGTTTTCTCCTAATTTATTTTTCCTTTGCTATTGTATGTGGCCTGTACATATCAAGATCTACATCTTATCCACTTTGTAACTAAATTGTTTGATTCTACAAACATTGTGGGATAAACCAGAGCGCACAGCAAGCAAAGCAAACCTGTATTGTAGGATATTGTACTATATTAGTCAGTGGGAGGAAATGGTGCTTTTGGAAATACTATTTCGGCAGGAAGCAAATGGGCAGGAATCTCAGTGATTCAGCTTTCAAGTCAGGGAGGGACAAGCAGGAAGAATCTGGATCAGGAAGAAGCTAGAAAAGGAATGGAGAATATGAAGAATATGAAAAGGAAGAAGATTCTGGTGCATTTATCATGTAGTGTTGAGGATAAATGTGGTATTTCTCTGTTATGACATGTCCAATCCATTGCTACAGACCAGAGACACCAGTCTTTGTTTCAGACAAAACCTGAGGGTAGCCTCTGGCATCTTCATTTACACTTCTAAATAATGATCACTTTTTCCAAAGCGATGGGCCATTTGCAGTTCTTACTGCCTGCAAGGGAAAAATGAATGGCTCAGACCATGAATTGCAAATGCAGAGCACTAAGCAGCTCCCTCCAGACAATGCATTGGGACTTTAACTTTGAGTTCCCAGTGTTGAAATCTTAGGCCTCAAAATGCAGGTGCAAGAGAATACTAATAGACAGTGAAAAATCTGTCTCAATTATATGGCTTTAATTAATCCGATAGTAACCCATATGTGGGTATTCTTCAATGTGAGCAACAATAGCTCACTGAGCTTAAACTGAATAGTAGCCTGTTAAAACTAAACCAAACAAACTGGAGTAAGTGACACACTGCGGCTTACCGTGGGTTTAATTGTCAGTAAAAGATTAAACCACTACCATTTCTTATTTGGAAGAGCCTTCCAAAGATAGCTGAGGGGATTGGGGATCAAATATAGATGATTTGTTAACTTTGACTACTTTTTGACTTTACAATGAAAATTTGGGTCACTTGTATATTTTGGAAAACATTGAATTCAATTACTGGTTGATAATGTTTGCATATGTCTCTGCGACAACAAACGTGCTAAAAATTCACTGCATTTTTTGAAATATAATCTTAAAATTCTACTCATCCACCTGGAGCCATTGCAGGTTCACCGAGGATGAATGATTCTCCTCTTTTGTGGAGAGCCTTTATAATAATGCAGATCATGTGCAGGGTCAGAACCTCAGCTAGTATCTGTCGTTGTGCCTGTATTAAAATGGAGGGTATCTATAGCTACAGAGAACCTTTGATTTTAAAACGTGCAATCTAAAAGCCCCGTTCTCAAGGTATTCTCAAGCTATTTTTATTCTTTCTTTGTATCAATGTTATCGAAAATGGTCAAAATAATTAATGTGTTCAAATTATCCGGTTTTGATATTTATTGTGTGCTGGCACGAATTCACAAGATTTTAAAAATTATTGTAAGAAATACTGTCAACCAAGTGCTACGGAACTATAAATTATTATAATATTTGGAGAAGTTGATATAAATCACACTTGAGGAGTTTCGAATCTACATTGAATAACATAAAAAATACTTTCAAGGAAAAGAAAATGATAGCGCTAGAAGTAATATGGCAGACTGCTAGCAGATGTAAGGTCTCGGTGCAGTAAGGATATTCAGCTATGTGATGTGAGCCAAGGCGGCGGCCCCAGCCCCGGCTCCCCGCGCCAGGTCTGTGAGTCCCAGCGCTGCATCCCAGCCCCTGAGCGGGGACACAGAGCCCTGGCCAGGGCGAGGAGCTGGGCGGGGACAGGCCTGCCAGGCTTCTGAAGCCCGTGCCTAACTCGGAGAACAAAAGGGAGATTCAAAAGGAGGTGCTAGTGCTAACAGCTAAATCTACATAATAATTGGCTGCTTGCGACTTTCACTGAAACAGAGAGATCAAGACCTTTTCCACCTAAAGTGCATAAAGCTCTCTCTCCTTTGCCTTCTGAAGGTGCCAAAGACGACATGGAAAAAAAACCCCAAACCCGGGTTCTTTCCATTAAAACAAACTCAGCCGGCAGTAGGTTTAGAAATTTTCATTCGGACAAAGAGAACAAATAAGAACGAGCCTGACTAAAACGTGATCCAATGACACAGTAAAGCTGGTGTAACTATCTGTTTAATAAAGCCACATCCATATGATATACAAAGTTGAACTAGTATCAACCCCCTTGCTCTAATTATTTCAAAGCATTTTGGAAGGTAACTTTTCTTCATGGACTTTATGCTGGATATATTGTGTCCTCCCTAGGCCAGCATGAAACATAAATCCAATATAAACATTGCATTGTATCCTGTGGCAAGTTCAACAACAACAACGAAAAAACCAAATCAATTGTGATTCTCTCTGTTCTGGAGTGAATTTGTCCTGTCAGCTGATATGGTAATGCACAAATCTGGTAGGAAGGAAAATGGCAGCACAGGCTGGAGGGTATCACAAAAAGAATTCATGAATCGACGTGCTCAGACACATGGTATCAAGAAATAAGGTTTAATTAATAAGGTTTTAAAATAATTGATAGTAGGCTTTAAAAATTGTGTGATTTGAGACAAGTGAGTGAAATTCACGCTTGTTTCAACAGTGATGATACTTTAAAAAGGGTGTCTCAGGAAACAATGTGACCAGTCCTACAAGATGACATGATCTGTGATATGTGAGAACCACGTTCTTGAATAACATATTTCTCATACTGGAATTAAATTCAAAAATCATTATTGACTCATTTTACACCTTTGATAATACTGAAAACCTATCAGTTGGTCGTGTATAGGAAAGCAGCACATAATCTACTTCTGGTTTATAAATGAAGATTATAATTTGAAGGATGTACAGTATGAAACATAATTTAGATTGAATGTGACTGGAGGAATAGAAGGAGAATATTCCAGCAGAAATTATACCAGCAGGAAAGATAATTAGAAAAAAAAAAAAAAAAAAAAAAAAAAAAAAAAAAAAAAAAAAAAAAAAGAATTGCCTTTTTGCAATCAGTGGAATAATAGATTCACAGAGTTGTGGAGATTGGCAGGGATCTCTGAAATCCTCCAGTCCGACCACACTGTTCAAAGCAGGGGCAGCTACAGAAGGCTGCTCAGGACTGTGTACAGTAGGTTTCTGAACATATCTGAGATTGGAGACTTTACGACCTTTGTGCAAGCCACTCGAATGTACAATCGTCCTTATAAACATTTTTTTCTTACGTTGCTGCGCAGCCTGGTGACATCTTCTCAGGGTGACAGTTTCTCAACAACGTCGCATCTCCTGCAGGCTCCCACCTCCCGCTGCCTCGCCTCTGGAAAGGCTCCAGGCATTCCCTAAGCCTGAGCTCTGCACAGCTCCACCCTCCTTCTGAACCTGCGTTTGAAAGTTGTGTTAGAATAAAATACGCAAGAACAGAAAAGAAATTGGGGTAGGTATTCTGAAATAATCTGATTTGTGGAAGCATTTACTCTATAATATGGATGTTGGAGATTTTTTCCCTCCGGTCTAGCCCTGCATCATCTATCTACACTCTGTCCCACCATTTGACTATTCGCCTTGGCAGATGAATCGGTGGAGACGATACAGTGTGGTTCTCTCCCTCTCCGCTGCTTTCCGAAGATGACACAGTGGTTCGAGTACTGTTACTTTGTCTACAGTAAAGTTAAACTCCGGTGAATTACTTCGGGGATAGCAAAGACTGAAGATTTGGGAGTATTAAATAGTCAAAGTAAACAGAAATGGTTAAACAGATGGCTTAGGTGGACTGAAAGGAATAAGAGAAAAATAAAATAATATAAAAACAGGATCAGCAAGAAGAGTTTTAACTTTTGATACGAAAGGCAAGGATCTGTTAATGTTATAGACCAAGAGACCATCATGACTGTAGTAAACAACCAGCTAGGCTATTGTCAGTATTTATTGATAGCAGGGCAAAGACTACATAAGTGTTGTACAGTTTGCACGGTTATGTGATTCACATACAGATTATTTCCCAGAATGTGGAAAAAATAGCCTCTGCTAAGGTATCTTCCAGGAGTGCTATCTGTGTCACAAAGCATGATCCTTTGTGTTCTTTCACTTTTACAATTGCTATAGAGCTTTTGTGAATGTATCAGTCTTCTTCTTAAATTAGAGATGTTTTCCTCTCTCAAACATTGTAAATGAACTCTATTAAAATAAAAGCTGATTTTTTAAAAAAATCCTTTCCTCCCCTCTGCATGCAGTCAGTCACCATTTTGAAAGAGTGTGTTGAGCCAATGAACAAAGGAGAAAATGAGTCACCCCAGGCTCCATCCTCGCTGCGCTTCTCCCGAGCGCGGCTCGTAGCTGTGATGGACACTGTAACCTCTGCGTTTCTTTCTCTGTTAGCTTTGTTGCCATTAAGCGCTAGAATATGTTCTTGTGGTTGTTGCAACAGTAAAGCTCTGGGAAAGAAATGCTCCATTGAATGGACGGAATGCCTTCTGTCCGTAGGGCAGAACCCAGCTCCGGGGTCCGCCCGGTCCAGAGCCCCTGTGTGTTAGAGGGAGGATGAGGAGGGTTAGGGAAAGAGTGTGAGAATGATGCAAACACTGATAGTCACTTCCCCAGTTATATTCTTTCTTCCTTTCCCAGCCTTTGGCTTAAAGCCTTTCTGAGACCACGGTTTTTATGTACAAGAGCTACTGATGGATTTTTTCCTTCCAGTCATGTCTAATATTTTTTAAAAGTGTGCTCTGTAATGACTACAAATGTACTGGAGTATATTTTTCCATTTTGGGATCCACAACTTTGCTGAAAATGAGATCCACAAACTAATTATGAGTCATCTGGGGGAAACAAAAACAAAAACAAAACAACAAAAGTAACGCATATCTTTTTGGTAATTTGAAGTTTTCTGCTTTATAGCTTCATGTGCTTTCCTGTCATTCTTGGATTATGAATATAAAAAGACATAATAATTTCTTATCTGCTTTCTTTGTACTATCACAGTTTTATAATCCTTTATCATATTCTTCTCCAGCCATCTGTTTTTTCAAGCTGAAGAGTCTTAGCCTATTTAATTTCTTTTCATAAAGAAGCTGTTCCATATTTCTGCTCCTGCTGGTTGTCCTTCTTTGTATCATTGCTATTTTCTTTTAGAGATGGTAAGACTAGAAATGCATAGCATTCAAGATTTGTGAAGGCACAATGGACTCACTCTTAGCAGAATGCTGTCTTCTGTTTTTCTTTCTATCTCTTCTATAATGACTCTTAACACCCTATTTTCCTTTTTTACTGCAGCTGTGAATTCTACAGACAGATTCAATTTTTTTTTCTCTCTTGTAACTGATTGAGAAAGAATTCTTGTAAATTATTTGCTTTTGTCTCTCTTTGAAAGTATTTTCAAAAAGGAATTTTGCCAATACTTGTCTGGGCACTTTTCAGGCCTAGGAACTTGATGACTATTGGGTAACATCTGAAGTTTAGTTGTGAATGGATGTGGAGTCATGCTTGGATTGCCACACAAACTTTCCTGAAAATATTCTAAAGGCATTTGGGAACCAAATTAACTGAAGCAGGCTGCCAGTTAATGCAACATCTCAGAAGCAAAAGTAAAGAAGTGTCTGGAAGGAGTATTTATCTTTGAAGTCATTGGAAGTAAGACTGCTCTTGCTAACCTGGGTAGAGCATGTTGAAGGAGAAGTCCTGTCAGCAGAAGTGATGGGACTTAATATCCAGGATTTACGGGCTCATCAGCGAGATTCAAAAACTGTGTGATCAGTTTTACAGATAAGATTGTTAGCATTTAAAAGAATTAGCAGTTACCAGTGGTTTTTTTGTTTTTGTTTTTGTTTGTTTGTTTGTTTTGTTTTGTTTTTTATTGTACAAGGCAGGAAACATTAAAGAAAATAAAATATCTATTGAGCAGCAATTAGTATACCACTTTCTCAATTGGTACTTTTCCTTCTCAAGAATAAAATACAGAAAAGAAAATATAACAAATAATTGGAAACCAAGATTAAATTAAAAAAAAAAATCTTCTCTGTTCCAATGTGGACATTTCCTGTATTTTTGGAATAATTATTATTAGAAGATATATGGAAAATTGAGTCTATACATCATAGTCAAGCCATTTTGATCCACTTCTTCATTTTATTCATCTATTAAGGAAAGGCAATATTTACTTACATAACTCAGGAGTATTGTGAGTGATAATTAATGCTTACAAGAACTAATATGATTGAAATGAAGAGCTATGCACTTTCAAAGGATTATTAATTTTATTATCATTGTTATTACTGTACTGAGCTATTGGAAATTACTAAAAGATAGAGAATTACCATAGACTTTTTTGAGATTACTTTGTGGAGTATTAAAAAAAGAGTGTTACACTGCAGAAAACCCATAATGAAGTTGTAAAAGTGAGATAACATCCTGTGCCTTAAAAGGGTATTGCCCACCCATTAATCTAAAAAGCAAAAATAATGAATAAATACAACGTGATAAAATGTGCTGATCTGTCTTTTCACTTGCAGTTGTAGTGATTCATTTACTTCTTGCTTGAGATGCTTCCCCCACTCTGCCTCAATAACTTTTGAGTCATATGCCAGAAACATTTGTAATTTTGGGAAAATGTTATGGGCAATGGCAACTGGGTTTCTGCAGATTAATGAGGGCCCATTTGTCATCTGAGCTTCTGAATTATAGCTGCCTCCACCAAGAGTGTGAGCCCAGTGCAGCTTGTGTGTTTCAGCAGGTGATGAGCCTCTGCTAAGTCATGGTGACCCAACAGCCAGAGTGTGATGAACAGCAGCACAGCTGGATCTGGAGATGCCTATCCCTGGTGCTTCCAGCACCAGGCACTTGTCCTCGGATTTATAGGACACCTCCCTCAGTTAAATCTGGCTACATGAGTGCATTCTAAAGTACACTGTGAAATGGATCCTATTAAAAATGGCTCTAACACCATCATTTTGGGAAAGGCTTCTTTTTGAAACGGGGTAATTTTCAAAGTTGGTTTAGAATATGGCTGTACCTCAAGACTGTTCCCATGAAGATTTAAAATAGTTTTGTTAATATCCACTTTAAATGGCTATTTGGATTAATATTCTTGAGTTTCCCATGAAGACAAGTTGAATTATCCTGTGAAGAAAATGAATTAATTCCACTGGCAGCAAGGAATAATTTCTTATGCAGAATTTCTGCTTCTTACTTGACTGGATTTCTAGACATTCCAATTTAGGTTCTTGATGAGTTGAGAATAGAAGATTTGCCTATTCTAATCTGAAAGATTAATTACAGAACAAAGACTGTCTATGAAGAAAAATGTTATTCTGCTCCCTTCACCCATGCTGAGAGAAAGTAATTAGATAGGGGTCTAATCAAACTTCAAATAGGATTTGTACAGTAGGTTAAACCACCTCTGCCCTTGCTGGCACCTTGCTGTTCTGGGTGCTGGAAAGAGCTCTGGTTTAATTGCAGTAATCCAGGAACCTTACAAGACACTCTGCCAGTGACAGCAATCTGAAATATTGGAAAGCATGATCTAGAGGGACACGGGACTTCCCAACAGCTGACAAAATTGTGCTCCAAAAGCTGCAAGTGTAGCAGTGCCATGCAAGAAAAGCCTTGCTGTGGATTCAGCAATGTGGTGACTCTCACAAAGGTTCAACCAACCCAAGTGTTTATTGTTTCATTTGGGACATGCTTTGTTGGGATGTCAAGTCAATCTCGATGATGCAGTATCTCAGTATTGGCAGAAAACAGCTTGGGAGAAAAGGATTTTTGGTCTTGTTGGATACCAGACTGAACCTGAGCCAGCAACGTGTCCTTGCCACAAGGAAGGTGAATATGATCCTGGGCTGCACTAGGCAAAGTGTTGCCTGCAGTTTGAGAGAGACCCTCCCACTCTATTCAGTGCTTTTGAGGACACACTTGGAGCACTGTCCAGTTTCGGGTTCCTCGACATGGATACACTGGAAAGAGTCCAACAAAGGGCTGCAAAGATGATGAGGAGGTTGGAGCTCCTCTGCTGTAAGGAAGGGCTGTATGAGCTTGGACTGTTTAACCTGGAGAAGTGAAGGTTCAGGGGGCTCTCATCAAGATACAGATACCTGAAGGGAGGGTGCAGAGAGGATGGAGCCAGCCTCTTCTCAGTAGTGCCCACTGACAGAGTCAGAGACAATGGGCACAAACTGAAACACAGGAAGCTCCTCCAAACACAAGGAAATGCTTTTTCATTCTTTTTCAGTTCATACTGAACTGGCACAGACTGCCCAGAGAGGTTGGAAGCACCCATAAAGATCATCAACTCTAACTGTGCTCCTTACAGGAATGTCTAAAATTAAACCATATAACAATGGATGTCATCAAGATGCTCATTGAACTCTGACAGGGGTGGTGCTGTGACTATGTCAGTGGGGAGCCTGTTCAGTGTCTGACCACCCTCTCAGAGAACTTTTTCCTAGAATCGCATCTGAACTTCCCCTCATGCAGTTTCATTCGGATTTGTCATGTCCTATCAGTGGTCAGCAGAGCCAGGAGTGTCCATCCTTGGAGATATTCAAAATCCATGCAGATACAGTCCTGGTTTAGGTGGCTATGATTGAGCACTGAGGTTGGACCAGATATCTCCAGAGGTTTCTTCCAACTCCAGCTGTTCTGCGATTCTACGACAACTTACGATGTTGTTGACTGATCAACCTAGAGGCTCATGCTAAAAGACCCCTCTAAAACAGGATAGATGCATTTAACATCACGTAAAGCACTTCACCGTATCATGTCTGTCGGCCCATTTTTGTTGTTTGACTCAGTTCCCTCACGGCTACTCCTTCGGGGAGTCTGCTCATCCAACCAAATCCTTACCCCAACACATTTCACACAGCACCCCCTCCGTCCGCCGCCCTGCGAGGATCCGCTCAGCGGGGCGCGGGCCGGGCACGCGCTCACCCCGCCCTGCGGGAAGGGGGCACGGCTGGAGCGCGGGGGTCGCGCTCGGTGTCGCGCCGGGGCCGGACCCGGCCGGAGCCCGCCGGAGCCGCCGGACCCCGCTGCGGGCAGGGCCTGCCGCCCCCGCCCTCCCGCGGCCGCTCCCGGCGGGGCGGGGCCGGGCCCGCCCGACGCGTTTCGAACGGGCCAACGGGCGGCGCGCGGGGCGGGCGCGCGCAGGCCCCGCCCGGCACTTTAAAGCGCCATTTTGTGCTGGGCGCAGGACGTCGATCGCGGCTCACACCCGGCGGCGCCCGGCGGCGGCTGGAGCCTGCCTTCGGCGCTGCGTCCGCTCTACCTTCGCTCTGCCTTCGGCGCTGCCTTCGCTCTCCTTCTCGGCGGCTGCCCCGCCACCCCGTCCCGCTGCCTCCATGACCCGCAGTAGGAAGCAGGCGGCGCTGGAGAGAGGAGCCGGGAAGATGAGCACAGAGGCGGGCAGCGCCGCGGCGGCGGCCGCGGGAGCCCGGGCGGCGACGGCGGCGGCAGCAGCAGCAGCAGGGGCGGCGGGCGGCGAACCGGCGGCCGCCGCTTGGGGGCTGGAGGGGGAGGCGGAGAAAGTTGTGTACTCTCGCTCGCAGGTCTCCTTTGCCGGCACCAAGGCGCTGGGCGACGCCCTCAAGCTCTTCATGCCTAAGTCCACGGAGTTCATGAGCTCCGACTCAGAGCTGTGGAACTTCCTCTGCAGCCTCAAGCACGAGTTCTCCCCGGTCATCCTCCGCAGCAAGGACGTCTACGGATACTCCTCCTGCCGCGCCGTCGTTCCCGACCCGCCGCCGCCCTCGGAGCGGCCCCGCCGCCGCGCCGGCAAGCGGCGCCTCCCGGCCGCCGACGCCAAGCGCCGGGCCGGGGCGGCGGGCGGCAGCGCCAAGCGGCGGCGGCGGCGGCGGCGCCGCAGGAGGGAGCGGGGCCGGCAGCGGCCCGCGGCCGGTGGCCCCCGCGCCCGGGAGGAGGAGGAGGCGGCGCCGGCGCCGGCGCCGTCGGGCGAACAGGCGGACAGCGGGCAGGGCAGCCCGGCGGCGGCGGCCGCCTGGGAGCCGTTCGGCGGCAAGTCGCTGGAGGAGATCTGGAAGGCGGCCACCCCCCGCCTCACCACGTTCCCCACCATCCGTGTGCGGGGCAGCGTGTGGAGCCCGCGGAGCCTGGCGGCGGCGCGGCGGCGGGCGCAGCGCATCCTCGGCGTGGACCTGTGCCCCGTGGTGCGGGTGCGCCGCTTCCCCGTGGCACCGTCCTGAGCCCGCGGGGTTCTGCTCCCCGCGCCTCACCTTGGCCGCGGTGCGGACAAAGAGACCGGTATCAGTCACCTGTTTACATTGCTTTTGTCTGGATCGTGTTCTGCTGCTGCACTTTATGGCCCGCTCGGGCGGCGCCGGGCCCCCCTCCGCACGGGGGGCGGCCTGCCGGGCCCCGGCCTCGCCCCGGGCTGGGACCGCCTGGCAGGTATCACGCGTGGGGACCAAGTTCCACTTCCACTTTTTTTTCTCTCCCATTGGACTACCTCACTGGTCCAGAAGTCCACCCAAGAAGTTATTTTCCAAAGGAACTTACTTTCATGCTTGTATAATAAAGCACCATCTGATTCTTGCTTTTTTTTTTTTTTTTTTTCTTTTTTTCTCCCCTTCCCCTCTTCCGATGGATTATGTATGCTTTGTGGTGTTGCACTAGTATGTGCTCAGGGTATTTTGAATCCCAAGCATTCCCAAGTTTCAGTTTACTCTGATAAAGGATGCGTAAAGAATGGAGGTTCAGAACTTGTGGCTGTTCTTGATGGTGCAAAAACTTTTTAAATTTTGATTTCATGAGCTTAGTGATATATAAAGATGTATCGCGCAGTATAGTTGTTACACTTTTGTATCTAAAGTCATTTTTAAAGTTTTCTAGTTGAACTAAGTATTTGTTTCTATGGAGCACCTAAAGATAGAGTCATCCTGATATTTTATAACCCTGTTTACTTTAGGGAAGCTCATTTGGTCAACCTAAGTGAACTTAATAAAAGTCAAAGAACAAATGGTGTTTCAGTTCAATGACACTGCACAGGGATGGGTTCCTGGTGAAGTGCATCACCCCTGAGGCGCTCTGTCTGAGCTCTGGCTTTGAGAAGAATGTACCTGCTTATCAAACAATGTATAGGTGTCTGGAGATGAGCTATGATCCAGCACTGGTGCTGACAGCCACAAGTCAGTAGCTTGCATGACACACATAGCACACTGAAGTGCCTCTGTCTGCAAAAAGAGCAACACTTGATCTCGATAACAACCTAGTACTTGTTGTCCTGTGGTTGTGAGATGGTTAATGATGGATAATCATGTTTAATATAATTACTTGCACATAATTATTTTTATAAACCTTTCACGGGTTCCATGGTTGACTGGTGAAGAATTCATGATGTAACTTGATTATTTTGACTGAAAAATAACACATAGTCTTTCTATGTGATAGGCAGTCTCTCTTCAAATTGATTTATTAAAGGGTTTTTTTTTAGCTTTGCAATTAGTGTGTGAGGAACACAGATGTGTGTGAGGGAGAAAGTGGTTGATTATTCTACTTTCACATTAATTTTTTTATGATTGCAAGAGGGTAAAGAAATGCTGGGTAAAACACAGTTTATGTTCCAACTATCCTGGCAGATGGGACTAACCAGTTTTCATGTTGGAATGAAAAATCTCACAACTTGCTTATAGAATCATTTGGTGATTTAAAATTTCTGTCTCTTGACTCCTTGTTGCCTGCCTTCAACAAAGGCAGTAAGACATCTTGATGGTATAGAGGCTGCTTGTAAAAACTTGCTAGTGTTAATGTAAAGCAGCCAACTTCTTCTGAAAACATGTATATTTTGTAGTTTTTTTTCTCTGCAGACTCCTTCCAAACTAATGCTTAATCTATTCTACATCCATTTGGCTTTTGAAATTGTTTATATAACGTTAGACCGTCTGCTGATGGCTGCAGTAGTGCCACGTTGCATTTCAGAAGTGAATTAAATGAAGGTTCAAGGGTGCATATTGTTGTCCTGTTCCTCTGGGTAAAATACCTGCTTGACTGTAAAAGCAAAATTGGGTTGATTTAAAACCCAGTAAGGCAAGCTGCAGAGTTACCAGATGCCAAGGCTTCAGGTATTTTGATTTTGGAATTCTACTTCAGAAACACAAGAGTATTGTTACCAGTTCATGAAGTGTATAGGTGATTTCAGTGCTCCTACTGTTAGGTTGAGGGGCTTTTTAGTATTATTTTCAGCTCTGTAGAAAGATATGATAGAAATAAGGATTTGGCTTGTGTGGATTCTTAACTCCTAAAGAGGCACAGGACAGGCTAGGTCAGATTTCAAGGGTGAGAGTTAAGGCTGCCAGGGGTACAATATGGGAGACACTGTATTAAATTTGTGCTGCCTTGTTTGGAGGCATGTCCTGAAATGTTCTGTGTAAGAACAAAATATAGTGAAGTAACTTGTAACTCTGTTGAGTGGCTCTTGCTCTGAGGGCTCTATGTGTAAGACTTACTTATTTTTTCTCTTGGTTGTGCTTTGACTTCTTAGTTTAGAAGTGGGAGATTTATTGGGGGTATAGTGTGTTTTGCTGATACCCTGTTAGCAGGTTGGGTTGGAGTTTCACTGCAGTCTGAGCTCCTCTGACAACTGCATTTACGGATTCTTAACTCAGCTATTTCAATTTGTGAAGTCAATTAAGAATGGGAAATCTTTAGTCAGATTTTCTGGCGATGTAATGAGCTGAAATAGCTCACCAAAGTTCTGAGTACAGGATGGGCTGTGAAAGCCAACAGATCACAGGGAAACGAAACCAGCTTATATCATGCTCATATTCATGCAGTTTGTGGTAATCAGGACAGGATTGTCTGTGGTCCAATTTCCCCCATCTTTTTCCTTCTCAGATGTGCTATTCCCACCTACCTCTCTGTGGTCATCTGAGGAAACTAAGCAAGCAGAAAATTCTTCCAACTTCAGGTTTGGCTTTTGTTCAGCCTTCTAGCTGTAGACCTGATCTGAGAAAGGTTGGAAAGGGGTGTGTAGTATTGCCACAATATTGTGTTAGATAATTTTCAACATGATAACAGTAGATTTATTAGAAGAAAAGGGCCAATACTGTTTTTTGTACTCTACCTGTATGTGTGGTGTTGGAAATAGTGTAATGGATTAGACAAACCACTGGTCTGACTCCATGTGGCTGTTCCTGTGCCCACACTGAGCAGTGTGAGAGGTGTGATTTGCTTGATTTAACTCAGTGGTTTCAGCATCCTGTCACATGGGGCTGATTCTGAGACTGACAAAATGCAGGCCCAGAATAAATCCAGTGTACAATGCCCAGTCTGCTTTGGTCAGCACAGATGGTCTCATATTGAGCAGGAATTTTGTGATAGCCTCTTGCTGGTTCTCTCCCTTTTGAGCTCCCTTTATAGAATAGAATATAGGCTATTTCCATTACCAGATCTGAATTTTCAACCAGTCACTCAAAGGTTACTGAACTTCAAAATGTCACTGTGCCAAAAAGAGTTGGACAATGGCTCTGGATGTCAGTTGAGGTGCCATTGGTCTAACATGTTGCCTGGTGTAGTGTTAACAGTCAAGAGGCAGTGCCTTCCACTGAGTCATTGCACAAATACATTATTCAGGACTAAGCTAATAAAAGGAGAATGCAGTGCCTTGCAAGAGTTCTCCTGGACTCTATTGTTACATAAAAGTTTTTGCATCAGAAGGATCAAAGTGCACAACTGGTCCCTGAAACCCTCTGTTGCTGGTCTTTAAACAACAAAAAGTTTTAATACACCCAAACCTCATGCAGAGCATCATTGTATTTGCAGAAGGCAATTCTAGTACTTGGATTTTGCATCAAAAGGGTGGGGAATGTTTTGTGTATGTCTATTTCCTTGCCTATCAGAAGCAAAAGGCAGAGTGAATCTGGTTTGAAGATTTCAGCATTGATCCCAAATAATTTTTCACTTACTGCTTCTTCAGCAAGGCAGAGTCCTGGGCTCTTCATGCTGTTTAAAGTTGACTTGTGGTAATGTATGTTGCCTTGATGCTCAGTACTTCAAGCCCAAAGTTTACATGCACGTGAAGCCAGTAACACACTAAAGCACCTCTATTTCCTTTTGGCCCAAGGGTCCAACACAAAAATTTTGATTTGTATGTATGAATCAAAACCAATGATTAGGGTTGAACAGAAGCTTTTTTTTTTCACTTGAAATGCTCAGGTTTTGCTTGTGTCCATAAACACAGGAAATCTGGAAACAAAGGGCTAGATTGACAAGAGTGAATGGAAATACTTCCTGGAAGTGAGGCAATTCATATCAAGAAAGAAGGTGGATCCTAGAAATCCCCCAAAGACACAAATTTCAGTGCCCCCTCTGTCACACTTGTAAGGGTGAACTTTGAAGTTCTGTATTACGGATGACCATTTGTAAGAGTTTGAACCATTTAACTTTGTACAATAAATACTCCCTAAGTGAGAAAAGATTCCTGAATATCATAGTTTTTAGGGAACACCTTGCTTTTTCATCCACTATTTCTTTTAGATGAGCATGACTGCCTTAACCAGAAAGACTGAGGCACACCCATCCCACAGTATTCTGTGATAGGTAATCTGCTCAAGTGGTGGCTCCAAATGTTGGAGTGCTCCACATGGTGTATTCCCAAACTATAATGAGGCATCCAGTATATGTAGTAGTAGGACTATGTAGGAGAATTTTGGAACATAACTTATCCCTAATTAAGGCAAAGCCATTTTTCCTTACTGTAAAAATAAAGCATATATATATATGTGTACACACACACATTGGTGGTAATCTTGACCTTTTTTTTTTTTTTTTAATGTAAAGAGACCTGAAAATTGTTTATTTCAATAATAGAGTCTTATTTATCCATTTATTTACTTTAAAACTCCTCATGAAACTGCTAAGGAGATGGAAGAAGTGGGCCTTCATTTATGCATTTTTGCTCAAACAAGTGTGCAGCCAAACAGAGAAATCTGTGGCTCCTTGTACTTTCTGATAAGCTTCAAGAAAGCTTCCATTTTGGTTTTCTTTCAGCCTCCTTATTTGAGACTATAGAAGATTAGTATTGATAGTGTTGAAGTTCAGAGATGATAGTGTCAAAGGAAATCCCAGTCTCTTGAACTGTTCTCATTATTCTGGGTTTCTCTCCCCATTACTGCTTCAAGTATGCAGACATCCTGCCCTTGCTCCCATCCTCCCTTCCCAGGCTGATTTTGAGGAGACAGAATTGATTACTCTAGAATAGGTAGGAGGTGAAATTCTTCCTCTGAAAGACAGGTGGGTTTTTTGTTGTTTAGGTGGGTTTTTGGTTGGTTGGTTGGTTTTTCGTATTGTTTTTGTATGTGTGGCTTGTTTGTAGCTGGCTGCTGTGTTCCATCTCCTCAGAGGCTCTTTGCCTTTGCTGTGCCATTGGCCATCTCTATTTACCTGTTACTTGTGCAACTGAGCAGCCTGTTCATCAGCTCATGTTGCCCATGCCAAACCACCTCACTATGGGATGATCTCTCAAGATGAAGAGGACATGTTCATATGTACACATAACAAGTGTTATCCTGACCTCACATTTTGGCAGCAGTGGATTGTACTCAAAATATCAGATGCTGTTTCCAAATGGGTGGTATTTCCTGGAGGAGAGGTAAGAAACCAGACTGAAAGAACCCAATGTGTCAGTTTTTTGTGTTTGAGTCTGTGTGATTCAAGATTCCCTTTCAAAGCATTTTTGAAAAAGAAGTTTCTTTCCATCTCCTCATGGATTCCTAAAAATTCTAAAATGAAGATATTATGTTATTTTTCCCCTTCCAGTTCAACGGTTGAAATAACAACTATCCACTTTATATAACAAAATAACAACTATCCACTTTATACATCCCAGAGCTGTTGAAGGCATTTATAACTGAACTTACCCATTTCTCTGTAAGATAAATGGTGAAAAAAAGAACATATACTTATGAATTAATTGTGCATGGCAGATTATATAGGAAGCTGACACAACACATTTCCCTCCTCTCAGGGTGTCTACTCAGCTAAAGGGAATTGGTGCCACAGTTTGTGACTAGTGATGCAAGTTTTCTTGAAATAGTGCAGAAAGTGTGGGTTAGGGCATGGTCCCCCCCTGTCCTGTGCTTACCCTTTGTTCTTCCCAAGCACCTGTGTAAGGTTCCAAATAGCAATGATTTCCTAAGTATGAAAATATGTATAGCCAAGGCTAAATTTTACAGGTGGTATATATAATTATGGAAGTTTGCAGTTAATAATAGTGTGTGTATGTACTCATGCACATGTGCATTTAGACCCCAGAGCAGTTCTCCTAAAGAGGCTTCTTATTTGTCCAATGCCATTGGAACATACATTCTGAAAATGTCCCACATGCATTCTAAAAATCCCTCCCAGAATCTACCTTGTGTACTTCCTAATGGTTATCCCATCCAGAAACCCCTTTCCAGTAAGGTTTCTGTAGACTTCTGCCTCATGGTAAATCCACTAATATTAAAAATTATGATATAATCTCCACTTAGTACTTGCAGTCTTGGGATGTTATGAGGGGAATTTAGCTCTTCCAGAAAAATGGATATCTGATTATTCTTTTACAGTGACAGTTTGAGAGAGGAAGCAACCAGAGGCAGAAAATCTTAAATATTTTTTTTAGGAGAAATACTGAAGTGCAGTTCCTCCTGCTGTTGAGTGACCTTCAGCAGGAAGGGTCACACAGCTCAGTCACAAAATGCCTTCCAGTTAAGTACTTCTCCCAGGAAAAAACACAGAGTACCCTATCCTGTGAGTGTACAGAAACACTTCAGTGCTGATTATGAGTGGGCTTTAATGTGGTTGTAAATGTCAGGTGTGGTTTTTCATAGCAATTCTCAGTACTTTGTGGCTTAGAATATACTAAGGAATAGTCAGCTTTTCATTCCTAGATCTTTCAAGAAACTCAAATCTTTTAAGAGCTGCCCACACTGTTTTTTTTTTTTTTCTCAAAGATATCATCAGTTGCTCAGGAAGTTGTGCCTGTGGAACACAAAATAACTCAGGTTGCAAGGGACTTACAGAGTTTAACCTTGTCAAGCAACATCCTCCATGAGCAAGCGCAGATAAAAGATGTTTTGAAAAGTGGTCCTTTAAAGACATCCTAAGTACTCATAAAGAGAGAAGGCATAGGGAGAAAATCAATTAGAAACAATACTGGGGCAAATTTCCCTGCTTTGAAATGTATCCCAGGGTCCTGAGGGATGTCACTGGCTGATGCCATTGCCAAGCCACTCTCTGTCATATTTGAAAAGTCATGGCAGTCAGGCTTAGTTCTTGGAGACTGGGAAAAAAGGAAATATTACTCCTATTTTTAAAAAGGGAAGAAAGGAAGACTCAGGGAACTGTGGGCAGGTGAGCCTTTTCTCTGTGCCTGGAAAGGACACAGAGCAGATCCTTGTGGAAGCAGTTTAAGGCACATGCAAGACAGAGAGGTGATCTGAAGAGATCACTGAGGGCAAGTCACACCTGATAATCTGGTGACTGCAATGGTCAAGGGAAGAGCAACCAATGCCATCTGCCTGGAATTCTGTAATGCTTTCAACACATGACTTGTCTGTCAGTCGGAGGGATGTGAATTTGAAGGGGTGGGTTGTTGGTGAATAAGGAATTGGCCAGATGGATGCAGCCCAGAGCTGTGGTCAATGACAGGTTGGATGGAGCTCTGAGCTACCTTGTCTAGTGAAAGGTGTTCCTGTCCATGGCAAAGGGATTGGAACTAGATGATTTTTAAGGTCCATTCCAACCCAAACAATTCAATACCTCTATGAAATCCAAAATGAAAAAAGAAGGTGCTAATCTTTGATAATGTACAATCTGTACATCGTGACCATAATGTAATTTGGAGCTTTTTATCCTCTCATCTTGTATGACAAAATTAATGATGCTGAACAGAAACACCCCAATACTTATTTCTGGACAAGTGATAAGATGTAGAGGAGAAACTGGCAGAAATTTTTGTCAATTTTAATTTTTTGAGATTGTTCCATCTACTTTACTACTGTCTTTGTTTTATGATCCAGCCTTTCACTGCAGCTCCATGTAATTTGACAGAATTCCTGAGTGCAGTGAGTTGTGCTACCAAGACTATACCCTAGGTGCTCTTAAAACATATTAAGTATTTGAATACTGACTAGATACATCTAATGTGCTCATTTATTAGCCATAAATAATGATCCTCTGTGTAACAAATGTGCATATATTACCTCTGTCTGCACATAAATTTCACTTCATTGTCCAGGTGACTTAATAATCCCCTGGTGTTTGTATCCTTCTGATTTCGTTTAACACCTATATAGTCTGTTTACTCACATCCATTTTCCTCTTCCATATTACCACTGTATGTAAAAATCCCTTTCCTATTAAAAAAAAAAAAGATCATAATTGCCAGGATCATGGACTAAAAACAAATTGAATGAAACAAAACCTCATGGAATTTTGAAAAATTTCCCATTTAAAAGAAAAGCACAAAGCAGCCTGTTGTTTTCTCCATGATTTATTTTGCTGACATTTTTATAAAAGTGTCTTTTATTTTTGTAAACAGTCTTCCATTAAACTAAATGTTTGAAAGCTTCCATTTTTGGCAAGTATAGAAAAGATAGTGGAGGTGAAAGCCACTTAGACCTTTTTCTTCATTATTTGAGTATCTAGGTTTTTTAAAATGCAGAACAATATATCAATGACCACTGGAAATAATTTATTTTTAATTATTATCTGCATGGTTTTCTTGTTAGCAGTGTCTAGTGCAGGGCTGTGTAAGTACCTACCTAAAGAGATCATGAAACATGAACAGGTCAGCTGGGCACTGCCTGGGCAGGAGGGTCTTTGTGTTGGGCACAGCTCTGGCACACAGGATAGGACATTAGGAATGCTGTCCTCCCTGCTGATGCTTAGCATTCCCCTCTCTCAAGGCACTCCTTTCCTGAGAGAAGGTGGCTGAAACCCAGGTCTGCAAGGCTGTTCCCCTCCTACATTGTGTAGAACTTTTTATTTGGCACAGAATGTAAAATACCACCACATCAGAATTGCAGCTCATGCCTTGCCAAAATGCTACAGAATATCTGGAGTGCCAGACAAGGAAATAGTATTTCATGTCAGCAGTGTTGCTAATTATTGTGCAAATTACTTTGCTCACTTTTCAGCATCACAAGGTAGGCTTACAAAAAGTCAAAATATTTAAAAATTAAATATATATATACCTGCAACTTTTGCAAGTCACAAAATATCATGCTTTTCAAGATTTTCTTAGCCTTCAGGAAGAACAGAATCTCAATTTTGAATGACAAATAAGTTTTCTCAGTCTAGGAATGGGGACAGTAAGAAAAACAACAAATACCATGATCCTGGCAATAAAATCTCAGAGTTGGCAGTCGTGGGTCAGAGAAGACAAGGCTTGGGAGAGAGCCAGACCTTGCCTGTGAACAGGAGCAGCAGGCTGGAGACAGCTGTCTGGAATCTGTCTGGGCAGCAGGCACCCCAGGAGATGAGAGAGTCATGCAGGGAAGCAGCTTTTTGCTGCTCTGGGAGCTGAACCTCAGAGTTGTTTCCACTCAAAGGGGGTTCCTGTTAGAGCTGCAACTGGCAAACCCTGCCCACGAAGATGAAAGCTAGGCAGCTTCCCAGAATAGAATTATATGAGCAGAAGGGAGTTGCTGCATGTATAAAAACATCTATATTAGAGGATTCATTGACATGGTTATAGGGCTTGAGAATGGGTGTGTGGTTTGGTTGCTTTGGTTTTTTTTTTTGATGAGGAGCAAGGCCATAGGAAAGAAAGAGGGTACAGGAACAATCCAGGGAGACACAATTTGCCTTTTTCTATGCATAGTTTTGAACAATTGCAATGAGGTCAGATCAGGATTCCTCAGATGTTAGAACCTGTGGGGAAGTGCAGATGATCTTTGGTAACAAAGCAGTCTTCTACTACTCCCATGAAAGTTGGGAATGCTTATTAAAATTCATTCTGAAGTGTATGGGTTTGCAGAGCCCAGACTGCATCTCATTTCTGGCTCTAGGCTTCTTGTGCACAGAAATTCCATCACACACACTAGTGATTATTTTGGGGCTAGCTGTAACATGAATTTGAGGACATGTTAAAGAGTTTCAATCATATTACCCATCCATTTTCTTTTCATCTTGGTAGTTGCAGTTTAGACATAAATTGTCTGGGCTGTGCTTAGGAAGACCAAGTTTCAGGACATCTCATGGTGGACCACTTTAATTTAATCCAGCCGATGTCAGTCTGTCTAGACTATGTAAAGGAAAATTTGGAAGCATGTGATAGCATAAGACAAGTATTTAAGCTTTCACCACTCCAGGCAGGCCTGGAGTTCAGCATTCACAAAGCAGCACGGGTGGTAGAGAATGCTGGGCACAAACTCAGACCCAGAACTGATGAACAGTGCAGGCATGGCCAGAGAAAGGGCTGGCTGGACTTGGAGATGAGGACAGCATCTGAGGGTGTGAGAGGTTTGACAGTGTGCTGCACTCTCTTACTCACTGGTGCAAATAGCAAAGCTGGGCCCAAAGGCAATAACTGCTGTTGATGTAGTGACCTACTTCAGCATGTGGTTATTAATACTGCAACATCCCAAATGTATCTCCTGCTGTACAAGGGACCTGCTGCATTTTCAGATTTCCTTGCAACTGCCGGACCTCAGTTCTCTGTGACTATTTTGTTCCTTCTCAATCACCTACCTAATCTTCTTTCATGAAAACCCTGACTTCTGCTTTCCCCAGCCTTTGCTGTTCTGTATTTTTTTCCCTTTCCTACTGTTCTCTTCTGAGGATATCAGCATCCCAGAGGACCAGGGTTTGCAACTGAGAAACTGATGCAAGCCATCAGCTGTGCTTCAAGAGGACTGTCAGAAGCCAGAAGCAACATAACCTTGTGGCAGTACCAGGAGGCTTCCAGCTGCTGAATGGTGCCTCATTAAACTGGGAAGGTTATGGCCTTGCTCTTGAAGATCCAGACAAATTCCTGGGGCTGGCATGGCTCCAGTGTCTCCCATGCAGACAGCTCAAACCAAACTTTGGTGAGAGCAAAGCCTCCTGTCTGTTTAGCACCTGGAGAGTTTGGATGGGCACACTTCTTCTGTCACTCCTTTGGGGCCCCTGATCTTCACTGAAGAGCCATGCAAGGACATATCAAGAGACATGTCTTGGGTCCTCTTCCCCAGCCCAGCTGGAATCAGGAGAACAACATTAGTGGACCAGTTTCTAGCCCCAGGTGTGTGCTGGTGATCAGCTCTGGTGCTGGACCTCTGTGAGTGACTACAGCACCATTCCTTCACCATCCACCCCTTGCTGTTTCAGCCTCCTCTTCCTTCCTTCAAACTTCCCCTTCCTGGTGAGATGGAGCTCACAATGGGGTGAGGGGGGAGGTGATAAATGTAAATTGTCTCACAGAATGACTAAAGGCATGGGCTTTCCTTTTGTCTTTCCAAATCCCACAGAGCTGATGCTAGGGCTGTTGGCTCTATTCCAGACTGAATACATGTCTCCATAAAACTGTGCTCAACAGCTCTCACTACTATTGAAACCACCAGCATGTTAAAACACCTTGTTACTAGTGGCAACCATTTTCTGCTAGTCTAATTTCTGTGCTTTCAAAGAATGGGAAGGGAAAAAAATTGCATTTCTTGTTTGCTTGGGAAGCCCCAGTGTTCTTTACATTCCTTCACAGGTCAGTCTCCCCTTTGCTGCCTTTGCAAACCACAGCACAGCCAGTGAATTATCCCCCTGGCAGCCTCTGGTGCTGAGGGTTTTTAAGACACCTGCCATAACCCAGATTTACCCATTCTGGTACCTGTAAACACAGCAGAGCTCACAGCCTGTCCAAATATGCAATTTGAGCCCCATCTCTCCTGCCTTCTGTTAAGTGGCCTCTCAACCATCCTCATTTTCCCCCAGCAGAATGATTTTGTCTAGCTCAGAGATAAAAATAGCTCTCTGTTTTCTAGGGACAGATTCTAGAGAGATGTTCTCGAGAGAAAAGCACTGAGCAGCAGAACAAATAACCAAAGGAGTACAATTCCATGTTAAATCAAATACCTTTGAATATACCTAGATGGTCTGTGGATATAACTATCAGAAACAAAGACCAACAATTTTTGCTTTTCCAGTCCATCTTTTTTTTGTTGTTTTTCTGACTCTGTCAGAGTAGGCAAGTGTTTTGTCAGGACTCATACCCCTCTGGGCTTGGATCCATAAATCACTGGGTGTAGAGCATCTTGTGAGAAAGCTTTAACTCATTTATAGTTCACAGACCAGAAAGACCAAAACCCACCATCTAATGTGATGTGAGAACAGCTGAAAGACTGTGTTATGAGCAGATCATATGCTCATGTGTGGCTTCCCAAAGACTTTTTAGTTCTTGCCTCCCATAATACCTCCTACAAGAAAACTGAAGCCCTGTTGCTTAGGTATAGTTTGTAATAAACTGGACATTTTAAAGACAGCTGTTGGAATTCACTGTTGGGTTTCTGAGCTCTGCTGGAGAACTTTAGCTAAAGCAGGTCTTAGAAACATAGCAATGACATAATTTCCATTTCAACCTACAAAGTTAGCTACTGGGAGCTCTGGATATATTCAGTTTAGTTGTCAAAATTTTGCACTCATACATAAAATATCCATACATATCCATACGCTGGATATGAACTTTTGCTCATTTCAGTTTTGCACAGAAGGTTCAAAACTTGCACTTGCCATGAAAATCCTGTGAGGACTCAGGCAACCTGGTGAGGTGCTCAGAGATTTGCCCAGCTCTCCATTGCCATGTGCCTCTGCTGTCTGCTCATATCAAGAAGTGTTCTGGGTGTAGAATTCCTGAAGGATTTTCCCCTCTGAACTTGACCAAATGTGCTCCCACCCCAGTCTTGACAAGCAATCATGATGCACCTCATGACACGGATGCTCAGCTTCACAGGATAAATTGCTTCTTACCAGAGCAGGCTTAGATGTTTTGAATCTTTGCTGACCTCACTTCTAGCATCAGCTAAGTCATGGCATTTAGCTTCAAGACTGGAAGCAAAATTATTCAGTAAATGCGACTCTAAATCCCAAACCCTTAACAACAAGGGACATTTTTGGTGATTTAGTGTCTCTCTCTTGGGATCCTTCTTAGCTGGAGGCTCCAGTTCAGTCATTGCTCTGCTTGTCTTGTACAGAGCAAATTTGCATAAAGAATTTGTATTAAGGTTGGGCTGTTGCTCAGCATCCCTGTCTGCTCCACGGGTGGTGATGGCCATTCCAAAGCCCCTCCTGGTTTAAACTGCCAATTCCAGTTTTGGTTTCACTTTAAATCTATTCCCTTGCTTATTTTCCCAAACCAACGTTTATACTGGGGTGACAAAGCATTCCCAGAAAAACAGCTTTCTTCCTATCCCAGACTTTTTTCCAGGCTGTTACATTGTCTGGGATTTTAGTAACATCTGTTGGAATATATATTTTCCTCTAGTCTGCCCCCCATCTGGACAATGGGGTAGGATGCATAATGCAATACAGAGAGCACATCCCACAGTCTATTCCTTTTTTCCTAAAATCCTGTTCAGTACTATACACACATTTTGGCATTTTCAATTTCATTCTGTATAACTGCAGTTTTGGTGAGCTGTCTTTCCAAAGATTCTGAAAGAGAAAATCAAATGTAGCCTGTGGGTCTGTTTCCACAAGGTTTGACACTTGTGTCCCTGTGTCTCCAGAGTTCTTCTTCAGTTGCCAGAGTCCTTCCAGCCGAGGCAACACTTGTTCAGGAGGTTTTTTGGGTGCTGCCACACCCCTAAAGACTGTTCTTCAAAGGATGCATCACTGAATGATTCATTGCTCTTGCCTCCTCCTTGGTTGTCAGTCTGTTGCCCAGTTTCTTACTGTTTATACTGTGCTGTATGTGCCTTTTCCCTTCCCACACTTGCAATGAGTTTAGGGGCTCTCAGAGAGTTGCATTGGCTTCTGTCTGCACACAAGTGACAGTGTGACACCCAGGGGTGGCAGTGGCTCAGGAAAGAGGCTTGAGAAGTTCACCTGATTGAGTGCTCATTATGTCTCTGAGCTAAACATGGGGAAGCCACTGTGGTCACTGCACAAGCTCTGAGGTTTGGGGGTGTGGTGAGGAGGGGGTGAGGAACAGTTCATGGCTACAGAAGTGCTCGCCGTAATTTGTCACCCAAACACTTGACTACACTTCTCAGACAGATTAAACAAAACAGAGACATGATGGATTTATGCAATGGGGGTATCAAAGAACACAATTCTCTTCTGTTTGGATTCAAGTCCTTGTCCATCTCTGTGGTCTGATCCCCACTGCTGCTGCACATCATCTCCCTCTCCTCAAGGCCAAATTCCTCAGCACTGGGGAAAAGGTGTCCTTGGTCACTGGCCCTCTGTGCAACTGCCTTACTGGGAAGTCATTACTAGATATGACAAAGCCAAATCTGCTCTTCAAGAGTATAGTTTTGGATGCAATAACTTGGAATAAGGTAAAACAACCCAGGGGAAAACAAGCACAACTGTACAGTATGTGCCAGTGCTCAGGGTGGTGAAAGGCAGGCTCCAGTGATGATAATCCTATGAGACAGTATTGTATTTGGCACTCAGACAATGGTGTGATCTGCATTTCAGGAATCCCTTAGCAAGACAAAAAAAGGATTCCCAATCTAAAAGGAAAAAATGACAGAAACTGGGAGTGAAAACACACTTTGTTCAATTTATGGCATGTCCGTGTTTATATCCTCCATAAACCTTGGAGAAGGGACCAGCCATTGCTCTCCCACTCACCTCTAATTGATAGTGTTCTTTCTCTGCAGACTTAAGTTCCAAAGAAATAGGATTTATCTTCAGAATTTATGTTTGGTTTTGTTCATGAGAGAATTCTTCTGTTTTCTTAACTTCAAAAAAAATGGATCATTATGCAGTGGGAGGCATGGACACAACATTGAACAAGAATGAATTTCTTGTTTTATGAAATAGAGAGTACAAACCCCAACACCTTTTAGTAAATATTTTTTCATTTAGATTTTTACAGTCTACTGTGGTTGAAACAGCAGTACTCCATATTGCCTAAAAGTATTTTAGGAGCTTATCAAGATTTCATTTTTTGAGTATACAATCATCTAAAATCTAACCATGTATATTCTTCCATTTGCTATTTTGATATTTTCAGCTTTTAATTATGAAGCATTACAAGTTGGATAATAGGCCTCTCTAAAAATGTTTGAATTTCAAAATATAGCATTTCATATAATGAAAGCCTAAAAAACTTCAGTGTATACTTCACATACCAGCACACAAACAAAACACGTTGTAGAATCCTTGTAATATGTGAAATGTTTTGACTCAAATAGTTGGTGATGAATAGCAATAGAGGTATGTGTGTGTGTGTATTAAGACAGATTTGATTTGTGGTGACTGTAGCACCTCCTTAATCAAATGTCTTAATTACAAGTCATGGTGTACCTAGTCTCTGAAAATAACTTACTGTTTTAAGAAATCAATGCTACAAATGGGTAAAAAATTCAGGTTTGGGATTTTTTTACACATTTGACAAGATGTTAGGCATTGTCATTTTCATTCTTGTTTCTTTCTTAGAAAGTAAGTAGTGAATTAATATCTTGGTTTTTTATGCAATCAGAAAAACATTGATTATACAGAAAAATGAGATTGTGAAACTCCTGAAAATTGCAAGGAATCCAGAAAGCAGACACAGCCCTTGTAAACATGCTGAACTGACTTCAAAAGCCAATAGGTTTCAATTTGTGTGTGCCCACTGAAATCCATGTATAACCTTGCTATGGCAACAGCATTGCTGGGAAATTAACATAGAGATAGACCTGCTATTATTTTATGTCTTGTTTCAGACTGCTCAAATAACAACAGCAATAGAATGGAAGTGACCTTTGTGCCAAGAACAATAAAAGGGATGCACTCAGTCTGAGAATTCTTGGCAACAAATACCTCCCACAAATTTTGGCTCCAATATGAAGTATTTTCAGTATTTTATCCTTTCATTGGATGTGCAAAGGGTGACTCCTCAGAGCAAGTCCTTATCAGCCTTTTCCTCTTTCTGGAAAAGAGTGCAGTTCTTGGAAATAGGGACTGCATTTCATTCCAGGCAAAATTCTTACTCATTTCACTAAAAATAGAGGGCTATTTTTTTTTAATATTGGCTCAGCACAGAAACTCAAAACTGAAATTGTGATATACTCCACATCGTGGCAAGGGACTGGTGAACAAGGGAATACTTTCCTTGAAGTTTCACAAGGAACTCTGGTTATCCAAGGAAATGATGATATTCAGCATTTTTGGTGATCCACATAACAACTTCAGTGAGCAGGTCTGTGTGGATGATTGTCGTGTTGCTACTTCTGATAATACCACCTTGCACCTCAAAATATTTTTTTTTCACACTTTAGCATTAAGAGTTCTATCATTATAGACTCAATTTTCATTGAAAAAGGGAGAGGGATAAGTGCTTGCCTAACCCTTAGAACCATGCGATTTCCAACTTCTTAAAATAAAAGACAATTCCAGTTTTAATATGCTTTAAATCAAGCACAAGATTTTCAGGATCTGGGTTTGTTTGAATTTTTTTTTTCACCTTCTCTACTGTACTTTTCCTGCATAAGCAAATTGTCTGCTTCTGGAGACAAGAGCTAGATTTGAGCACATTTTGCAGGTATTTCATTGTCTTCAGGTTCTAATTGTTATCTTAACCACAGCACAGCAGTGGTCTCTGGGCAAGGAGGAGGATGATTTTGGTTCTGCTCTGCACAGAACTCTGTAGTCCTGCTGAGAATCCCTCTGAATTCAGTGGAAGGAGGGATAAAGCAGCCTCTCCTAACAAAGACAGCATTGTTCAGCATTGCAGGAGCCTGGGATGCTGGTGATGCCTTTCTTCTTTGTGCTCACTTCCTCTGGCTCATTAGGGCTGTGGCTTTTGGTTTTACAGCTCCAGTGTGTGTTTGCTGTTGGGTGTCAGCAGTGTTTGTGGGCTCTGGTGCCTGTGCCACAAGGCAGGTGCTCCAGCAATTCTTTCAAATGCAAGATTCATTGTAGGGGAGTGGGATGCCTCCTCCTAATTTAAATGCAAAAAATCTAAAACTGGTTTGCATTTCACTTGAGATTAAACTTGTAAAATTTTTTATTATTTTTGTTTTTTTAATTTTTTTTTTTAATTTCCAGTGATACAACATAACTGAAACCCCAAGAGGCTGCCTCAAGCACCTGTGTAGCTCTTGTCTTTCTTGATGTGTTGATCAGCAGTGTGTTTCCTTCACACAGGATGTCAGCAGGCTTCATTTTCTATGCTGAAGTGGTAGAAATATAGCATAAAGAGAGGCTGAGAAATTGAGAATTATGGGAGTTATCAAGACCTCAGTCTTGTAAGAGGTCCCTGGAGGAGCACTGATCCATTGTTCCAGTCCAGATAAAAGCACTGCACCCTGGTTAAGTGGGTGCCAGACACACAGAGTATTTGGGCAGCTCTAGGGGAGGAGGGGATAGTCAGTGTCTCAAGGATAGTGGTACTTTTGTAAGCACATGCATAAGCTTCCAAAATGCGTATTTGAAAATTCTGATATGTAATTATTCTGTTTTTGCAGGCTGAACTACTAAGATTAATTACCATCTATTTTCATTCTTTATAATTACTGTAAAGGTTAGAGAGATATATTTGTTCCAAATTAGATTTTATTCTCATACTCAAGTACTTTTTTAGATTAATTCTACCTGAAGTGGATGAACTATTTTGGTTTTACAAAGCAATTTGGGCAAATTTCCCAGCTGGGCATTTTAAACGAAGGAATATGAAACATCCAATGTGCTCATCATCCCTTGATGAAGAGACCTTTTCCCTGCAGGGAAACCTGCATTTATTGTTGTTCATTCCACATCTCAGAAACTATTCAGCTATAAATTGCAGACACAGTTGAAATACATTTTTAATTACTACTAGTATTTCCAAGGCTCTCAGAGGTGGCAGCTAGCTTCTTGAAGCATTATTTTTGGGTGCATCTACACTAGTGGAAGATAAAAAAATTCTCTCTGCTTTGGTATTTCCAATTTAGATAATTCCTAGTTTTTCCTTCTCTTCACAAGACTGTATGGCAGCTAAGGAGGTTTTGTCCCCAGTTTTCCCCAGAGCCCTTGGGGAGCCTGGGCTGTGGATTTGCCAACTCAGTCTCCTTGAATGGTCCAGATGCTGTGGCTGTACAAGACCAGTTCTTCCTTTACTCCTCAGCCTGTGGTCCCAAAGGATGCAGGACAAGGCCAAGGCACCTCCACAGGGAGGGAATGAGCCCTCCCTGAAGCAGTGGAGGAGCTGCTGCCCATCCCTGCCTCCTGTGCAGCCTGTCTGACTCTGTACAAGGTTAAAAACAACCATGCTCTCCTTTAAGGCTGCTGGTGTTACAGAGCCTGTGTGTTGTATCCTGCTCTGGGAAAGCTGGAGGAAGCAGTGTGAAACCCATGTTTATAAAAGGATGTGAGATATAAACTAACACTCCCTTTCTGATATCTGAAGATTTATCTTCCAGCTGAATTCCTAAAGAGAAAACTACAAAAAATTCAACCTCAGTGTTAATTAAGAACCTGTAAACTGCTTTTATCTGAATTTACATATGGAAGAGAAGGTGGTATGATAAAAGAGAGATTTCACTATACATCCCTCTCTGAAAATGTAAACACAGTTTTCCCTGTGTTTATGCTAGGCTGTCTGCAAGTGCACTGTAATACCAAAAAGGGATCCTTGGACCCCTGAGCACAGCTCTGTGCCAGGGCTGAGGCTTTGGCAGGAGCTGCAGCACAGAGCAGTGGAGGCTGCTCTGCAGACAAGGACAGCAGCTAAGATCATGGCATGAAAGGCAAATCCAGGGCAGGATTTTGAGTGGGGAGAGCTGTGGTCAGAGACAGGAGATGAGCAACTGGGGAGGAAGATGTACATATACAATTATTCTGAGCAAGAAGGAAACACTGCCTGAGCAGCAAGGATGAGTAAACAGGATAATTACCAGGAATTTACAGAAGTATTACTGCAATCATGGAAGGGCCTTTGTTTGAGCACAGACGAGGTGGTGGAGGAGCCAGAAATAAAAGTGGCAATGACAAAAATTTTAGAGTAATTTTAACAGACACGAAGAAAAGGGGAAGGAGAAAAAGTATTAATTAATTTTTGAGATATCAGTGGACCTTGCAGAAGAAGAGAGCAAGGAAAATCACATATTTCAAATTTTGTGCAAATGTGATAATTTTAACTGGAGAAAAGAATGTAAATAAGCAGAAATAAAAGGGAAGCAGGGTAGCACCTCCACCAAAGATAAGAAGAAGACAAAGGAAAAAAACAGGAAGAAAATCTCATTGAGCAAAGGATACAATTGGCTGTTGAAGGTGAGGGAGAAGTAGGGAAAAATGAAAAAGCAACTCTTGCTCTTAAAAAAAGAGGCGGAGGGGCTGCTTTAATGTCCAATGGAGAGAGAAGCTGGTAAGAGGAAGAAAAGGAAATCAAAATACTGGAAGCAGAAGCCTTGAGCTTTTGAGAAGCCTGGAGATGAGGGGGAGGAGGGAAAGCAAGCAGCAAGCAGAAAAGGAGGTGGAGCTGGGCAGGCTCCCAGGGAGAGGGAAGGAAACCCAGGAAAAAATGGCTGGTGAGAAGCTGAGAGGAAGTGCAAGGTGGGTGTGGGGACGAGCTACAGAATTACGACTAGAGCAGTGGATTGCAGCGGGAACGAAGCAGGAAAGAGGCTGGGGATGCATCCTCATACACAGCCTCTTCCCATTATGTCTGAACATGTTTCTGTCAATTTGATTAAATTAAGCAGTTGATCTCATTATTCAGGTGATGGGTGGGTGCTGATGCATAGCCCTCAGGAGCATATAGAGCCTATAGGGAAAATCGATTTATGGGTCAGTGGCCAAAATTTTAAAAAATCCCTAAAAAACCCAAGCAATGTGATCCCAAACAAAGATTATATTTTCCTATTTCCTTTCTTTTTTTAATTTTTGTTTTCCTTTTGATGGTGAACAAATAAGAGCAGAAACAAAAATCTCTGCGTCCGACATGAAGAAAAATATCTAATTTCAGGTCTTCATAAGGAATGCCCAAGGAACCCAGTAGCAAATATTTTCTGCTGCTGCTACTGCAGGAGCTGCAGCCTCACTGTTCCCCCTGGGAGAGCACAGACCACACTCCAAGAAGCTGCATTTCACTCCTGCCAACAGGAATTTGACTCCACCTCTCTCTGGTGACTCCCTAAGGGCTGGGCTGATGAGTCCTTTGCCTATCACACTTTGTACAAGGCACAAAGTGTCACCAGCTGGGACTGGTGTGTGTCACCTGCCTGGGCTGTTCTGGGCTGCAGGGTGGTGTTGAGGGGTTATCTGCCCTCCCTGCTGGTAGCCAAAGGTGGCCCACAGAAGAGTTGCTGGGGCATAAAGAGAGAAAGTGAATGGCTTTGTGGTCTGAGACTGGAGTAAAGTTTGAAGACCAGGGAAACACATGACATTTGTTTTAGATGGGCTGATCTTTTTTAAGGAAGCATTATTATTTGGGATGATCAAACATAAGTAGCCCCTGTGAGAGAGGCACAGGACTCTCTCACAGCTTTCACACTGAGTCTAGTGGATGCTGGAAGGTGACTGGAGTATGCAGCTAGCAATGTTTGGAGGAGATTAAACTGCCTAAGGGAGCACTTGGTTGGTGGGGCTTGGGGTCTCCTTCTGAGATGTTCTTACTAGCAAGGACTGGTTCATTTGTTCTAAAGCACAAGTCTGATGAGAAGCAGCTCAGGGAGATGGGGGTGTTCAGCATGGAGAATAGGAGGCTCTGGGGAGACCTTATCACTCTCTACAACCACCAGAAAGGAGGTTGTACCAAGGTAGGTATTGGTCTCTTCTCCCAGGTAACAAGTGACAAGACGAGAGGACATCACCTTAAGTTGTGCCAGAAGAGGTTTAGATTGGATATTAGGAAGAAGTTTCTTCGCCAAAAGGGTTGTCAAGCTCTGACTGCCCAGAAAAGTGGTTGATTCACCATTGTTGGAGCTATTAAACACATGGATATGGCACTTAGGGACATGGTTTAGAGGTGGACTTAGTGGTGCTGGGTCAACTGTTGGACTGGGAATGATCCCAGAGACCTTTTCCAACCTAAACACTTATTTGAATCTACAATTTGCTGAGTTCATGGTGCTTTTGTGGCAGCAAACATACATGCTTGAGTATAAATGTGATCCTCAGACAAGAAGAAATTAAGGGACATCCTAGATCTTGCTCTGTGCTAAGCCTCCCTCTCTGCACTGAGACTGTGAAAGCCTTTGGGAAAGTTAGTGGGCAGGGAAACAGGATCCATTCCTCTCCATGGCTGCTGGCTCCCAGTAGCACAGAGGTGCTGGGCTCCAGTCCCTGAGGAGCACACCAGCTTGGTGAGGAGTCCCTCTGGCCAGTACCAGGGATCTCGTACCATCCCTCTAAGATCCAGCCTTGTTCTTCAACACAGCTATTGCCCTTCAAACATGGTGCATTCCATGGTTGCTTTGTGCAGGGTTCTGTAGTCCTGCCAAGCACCTCACCATGTGTGAGACCTTGGTTTTTGCTGCTCCTCTCTGGCCTGGGTAAAGTGCATGCTGCCAGTGCTGAAGCTTTCCCACCTTTTGCTGAGTCTGTTGCAGGCTTCCCTTATCCCAGCTGCAAACTCCACACCCAGGGAGGCTGGAGAGGGAGAAGCTCTTGGGCAGTTCCTCCATTTATTGGTGTGGAGGTTTTAGCTCCCTGGCTCTCAGCACCATCCCTGTTCAGTGGAGCTCAGGGTCACCTCTCCCACTGCCTTGGCTGACACTGAGCCTGCCCACAGTGGAGCTCAGCTGGCACTGGCTCAGAGCACAGCATGCTCTCACTGCTGAGGCAAGGTCTGTTTAATACTTGTCTGCACTCAATGTGTAAATATTAAGAGGAATCAGGAAAAAAAAATCTCCTGAAAGCCACTTTACACAGATGTTACCATGAATAGATTATTGTCCATTTATGGCTGAGGGAGAGACTTTGTAATTTACAGTTGATTTTACATCTTTATGATTTCTGTGGCATTGAGAGTATTCAGCAAAAATCTATTAATAACAAAGAGGACAGGGTTAGGATCTCTGTAATAGGAGAAAGAAGGATGGTGGAAGGGTGATTCATGATTAGTCAAAGAAGAGTTTTATCTGTTTGCTCAAAGGCAGACAGCCTTCTTAAGAAAAAAATATTGCTATCTAAACAGGAATACATAATCACTTATAATGAGACAATTTAAACAGGTGATTCTTCATAAAAGTACAAATAAATGTACTGCTGTTTTGACAACAATCTTGTTAATGGAAACATCCCCTTTAATTAGCTCTTGGATATGCTGCTTTAGACTTTCCTTTGCCCACTCCACATGCTATGTGACCTCCTCACAACAGCCTTGGCTTGGGAGGTGGCTTTTGTACAACTGAAACTTGGAAACATTGTCAGCCTTCAAAAGAATCACAGCAGAAAAAAGCCCAGAGATTTTCTGATAACCTTAAAAGCAATGCAGAATCACTGCAGGCATCAAACCCAGAGGGGTGCTAGAGCCAAGGGAAGCTCTTGGCTCAACCTTTGCTTATCAGTGCATGATAAATCCAGGTTGTTAATGCCATGTGAACAGTGTGTGAAGAAACATGAACACACAGCCATAAACCAAGGCCACCTTGTCCATGGAAAAATTGCAGTATGGAAGAGGAGCCTCAGAAATGTCTTTTGTTGTGGGTTTAGAGGGCTGGGGATAGAGAGAGAGGCTGAGAGGGAACTAAAATAGCAGAAGACACTGGGCTCTGATGCATCTCACCATTTGGGTTTCTTCTTACTGAGTGAAGCTGTTTTAGGAACCCCTGACCCAGGAATGCATATGCAACTAAAAAGAACTCAAAATGAATGTAAGCTAAAGTCAGCCCACCTGGTGGCTGCAAACACATTTGTATCCTGTTCATTCCTTCCTTCCTTCCTGCCTGCCTGCTTCCCTGGGCTCAGTTTAACCAGAGAACAGGTGTTTTCCTGCACACCAGCACTGGAGAGATGAAGCAACCCCTTTTCTGTTAAACCAGTAGGGGATTGATCACTTGTGTTGACTTGCTTGTGAGATGCTAATGCCCTGCAAATGCTTCCTTTCCAAACCTCAGCAGTCTCAGGCGGAGCCAACAAGGTGAGACATGGGGTGGCTGCACCACCTGAACTGCAAAGGAGCAGATCACCTCAGATGTGAGGAGAGAGGAGACAGACTACACCTGACAAAGCCCAGCATAACCATGAGGAATATCAGCACAGGTAATAGAAAGACCCTTCCTGGAGTTAAACTTTTCCTCTACTCCTTTTATCTTCTCTTGGACTCTTAACACTTACCAGCTGAGGTCTTCTTTCCATCACAGCTGAAGGGAGATAAGCAGACATAAACAGTTGAATGATTTTATTTAGTTAGGCCTTTTTTATGTACAAGGCATTTCCTTCATATTCCTTTGAAAGAATGCCTTCAAAGACACCAATTTCTTTTGGCATGACCATGTTAATCTAAATCTAACTTGAAGATAAGACAGGGCAGAGCTGCTCAGCCAATTCCTGCTCTTGGAATGCTCTTGTCCAGCTGTGGACATTTTCTAGAGATGAGCCTGGGTGTAAGGCAGCACTGAGTATTTATCAGCTTTCCCAGCAATTCTCATATAGACATGGGCACATTACCAAAATTTTTGCCCTCTGCATTTCCGTAAATGTAAACAAGAGTAAAGATAATTTTTCAAAATAGCTTCTGAATCTAATGAGGAAAGACACCACAAATAAGACTTCTGAATCAGCCTGCAGCTCAGGTCCTGGCTTCAGCCCTGAGGTGATCATTTTAGCAATCCTCTAAGGACAACCTATTGCCCTTGCATGTGAGCTCTCTCCTGCACCTGTGAGCAGTGTGGGGTATGAGTGGGGTCCCAAATGGGGGCCACCCCACACTGCTCCAGAGGCCAGCTCATGCTGGAAACACCTTCTGTTTGGATGGAAAATGGAGCAGCACAATATTAGCCCCATATTTTGGTTTTATTTTTATCTTTGTATGTGTAATGGGCTCATATACAGAATGGTAATTGGAAATGTCAGGCTTTACCCTGAATGAAAAATGCCAAATATGTTGTCAAGAAAACAAAATCCAAGGCTGTTCTCGTGCCATTTGCTGCCTTTCAATAAACTTTCAACTTCATGTCAAGCTCGTTGTTTGATGTCCCCAAGAAAATGGATATTCATTCACCTGAGGAAGTTATATCTGAACTGGGAGAGTCCTCCATTTATCATCCAGGAGAAAAGAAATAGTTTCCAGCTCTCACAGCCATGTTTCTGGGACCTCTCCATTGCCTCCTTCTTTTCTGTTTTGTAAACCTTATCTTCACTCACAAGTCCTTCCTCAAAACCAGCTCTTCTTATCATCTCCCCTCTGGGCTGGAAGATGCTCACCATCCACCATCCTTTTGTCACATCTTCCAGCAAAAGCTTTAGAGTGTGAGCTCATGGCCAGCACTGCCACGGGGAGCTCCCCAAAACCACTAGTACCAGTCTCTCTGGAGCATCCTCTGGTACAGCCAGCTCAGGCCTGAGGTGTGCAGGGCTGCTTGTCCTTGTCCTCCTCCATTACTCAATACTCTTCTGTCATCTGCATTGCTATATTTAAACAGTAAACTTGGAGCACACCCTGTCCTTTTCTTTTGTGATTGCACAGTGCCTCATAAAATGGGATATTGCTTCATGGCTGGTGCTCTTCAACATGGACACAAAGCAAACACATAATATTAGTACTACTAAAAGTCTTTCATTACTTTTTTTCTTTCTGTCTTTCTTTTCTTGGTTTATTTCTTTGCTTATTTTTTGCTTCGCTCCTACAGCTATGCTTATTTCATTTAAATAAAAGAGCACCTCAGATACTGCTTGGTTTTTGTCTTTCCAAAGATAAAAATCAGTAATTCACTTAGGGATTTTACCAAAGTTAAAAATACTGAATACTAAAACAAGTAATGTGGTGGTTGTTTTTCATAAAATAATTTGTCTTGGTGGGCACTGCTGTTGCTTGGGAAAATATTCCATTCTGTCTCAGCAAAAGCCTATGCATAGTACTGAAACCAATCCCTAATTGATTTGTTTTTCTTTTTACTTTGATCAATACTTCAAAGAACAGCTCTTTTGTATTAAAAAATCTGAAAGTCTCTTACACCTTTCTTTTTGATAGCTTTAAGAACTGCTACTGAATAATTAACTTTGTTCTTAGAAGACATTTTCACTTCCTCTCAGATGCCTCACTATGCATGGCATACAAAACACAAGACACAGCTGCAGCTCATAAACTGCAATTTTTCTTTTTTCACTGCAAATAGTGAATTTCTGTCTAAATCTTGTTTTAATTATTCACAAACTATTTGTATATATGAGAAAGTTGTACCAAGTAGTTTTGGCTCTTTATTGGAGAGAAGACATCCACAATTTAAGCAACTATCTATGGTCAGTATTACCTAGGCAGTAGAAGTCTTACATGTAATCCTCATTTCTTCAAGTGGGACCTAAACCCTGCTTCCCCAGAGAGGGGTCTGAGAGACAGCCCAAGGAGTATTTGTGTAAAAGGGTTGACCACAGATTTTGTGGCCCTGCTGGGGATGGGATATGACATCAACCTTATTAATTCTACTGTTATTTTGCTTCAGGGATAGAAAAGAGATACAGACACTATAGCAATATATAAATTGTTAATAACATTAAAATTTTTGTATGATCTGTCCTTTTATTTTCTCTAGCAATGACTGTTACTAAAAATTGTATTTAGTTAAGCAAAAGAAATGACAAAAATTAAGGCATGAAATACCAGATTGTCATAAGCCATGGGAAATTTCTGGTGTATTTAGACTGATGGAAAAGAAGACAAAGGATGGGACTGAATTTTTAGTATGAGCAACTTGTTCTCCATTAGTATGTTCATTGCATCCCAGAGAATCAATAGTTCTATAAATAAGCCACTGAAATGGTAAGAGTTATCCACATATTCTATTTATTTTGTAATAGCTGTTAATCTTATACCTGATTTGATAATACAGATCATCACATCTTGATTTTTGTGTGCTTAATTTGAACAGTAATTAACTGTGCATTATATATGCAAATTGCAATGCAGAAGTCTTTAAAAGTAAATGAGGATGGGGCTGTAGTCCTACAAAAGGAAGTGTACAAAGCTGTTGCTGAATTCCTATATGAGTGCAAAAAGGAGACCAGTTGAAGAAACAGAGTAGCTACTCTATTATAGGCCAGCCCATGCCAGTAGGTTTCCAGACACATGATGAAGGAAAAAGGAAGGTGTTAAACCTAAGGGGCCACATCCATCAGAGCTTCAGGACCAGAGTATCCCTTCTGGGCAAGTTCTGCTATCATAAAATTTGGCTGCTTTCATAGTTCAGAGTGAACAGAAGAGACCCAAAATGCTGTAGAAGGGGAGGTAAATGACAATGTTTCCTCTTGGGGAAGTGGAAGAAATAGCTATCTGAAAAGTGAAGTGCAGACACACACTGAACTCTGGCTGACAAAATTTGGTACATTGCCCTTTGGCCCAGATCCATGATTTACCACTGGAACTGAGTTGTATGGGACATCTAAATAATTGTTTCTGTGTGCTGAAGTCCTGTGACAAACCAGATCTGCAATTAAAATAAACCTTTAATTACAATGACTCCATTGCCTTAACAGCAACTTAGGCTCTTGTTTCATGGTCGCATCCATGAGAAATTTCACATCCTGCTGGAGACAAGTCCTGCTTTCCCTGGCCCCTACACATGTGCCACCCATCCTCCCATTTGCAAACCCACACACACACACACTTTATGTGCCCAGGCAATAAATTGCCTCTGGGAACTCATCTGGCTTCAAACAAGCTGGCTTTCCTCTGAAATTGCCCCCAGGCCCCCTCAGCACTGCCTTTGGGGTGAGCCACTGATAACAAAACCCTCTCACTCTCTCTCCTGTTGGGAGAAGTATTAATTTCTCAGAATCAAAAGTGATCACAAGGAGAAAAGAATTCCTAATTGTTCTAAGTTTTATGGGAGGGATTTAAAAAATTGGCTGGCCCAAACTTGAGTACTAAGGCAATTAAGTTGTCTTTGTTCTTTGCCCAAGATACACTTTTTCTCCATTGGTTTTAAAAACTTTCAGTGGGGGATGACCTTTTAGATTCAAGATAGAACAAGTGAAAATTTCTCTCCTCTGTCTCCCTGAATCCATCTATTCCTTCTTCCTTCCTTTTGACTTTTCTTTGTGTATGTATCTTTTGAGTTGGGGAAGAGATTTGAGTGATGTGTTCCCCAGAAATTGCCTATGGTCTAGAAAAGCATACATTAATATTCCTTAGGAGATGAAGGAATAAATACCTGAGCATGTACACACCTTCAGTAGGTATTTGTTTTTAAAAATAGGTATGTAAACAGCCATGCTGGAACTTGCAATACTTCTTGGTATAATTATTACTGTCCTATGACTGTATTCCTGTATGATGAATACTCTTTTAACATAGTTCAATGTAAACATTTGGTGACTTAAGAAAAAGCTTTCTTGTTTGCTGGAAATAGGTTCTATTGGGTTACAGTACTAAGAGACCTGAGTTCCTTGAAATGTTTGAGGAATAAATTTTTAATGTTGCTAGAACATAAATTGCTGGAGCAGTTTGTTCTGCTTCTGAAGGACTGCATCCCATACCAGGGACCCATATGGGATGCAGTGCTGGAGCACTACGTGAAGAGCTGCAGCCAATGGAAAGACCTGTGCTGGAGGACTGTGTCTCATTGTCTCATGTGACAGACTCCACCCTGGAGCAGGGGAGGACCACAAAAGAGAGAATGTGTGATGTACTGACTACAGTCCACATTTCCCTGACCCTGAACTGCTGGGGGGAGGAGGAGGTTGAGAAATTGAGAAAGAAGTTCAGCCCAGGAAGCAGGAAGGGATTGAGAGGAAAGGTGTTTTAAGATCTGGTTTTATTTCTCCTCTACTCGGATTTGACTGGTAATAATTTCCCAAATTGAGTTTGTTTGGACTATGACAGTAACTGGTGATTGATTTCTCCCTCTCCTTATCTTGACCCACAAACCTTTCATAATGTTTTTTCTCCCCTGCCCAACTGAGGAGGAGAGTAACTGATTGGCTTGGTGGGCACCTGCCATCCAGCCAGGGTCAGCCCACCAGCACACATGGTTGTGCTGGAAATGAGATATCCAAAGCAACCATTGGCAGGTTTACAGGCTTGTAGTGTGTAAAGTAGGAAAAACTGGTCATGACAGCAAACTCCAGGCTGCTTGCAGTAGACACTGTGAAAATAGCCATTCTCTTGGCAGTTTGGGAAGACCATTATGTTTGGTCTCTCTATGAAAAAAACTTCAGTGTACCAGAGGATGATCCAAAGCAATCACACCCTCACAGATGTCAGTTGCCCCTAAGTAATCCTATTATAGACCAATACTTTTAATTTTATCCATCTGCTAATCTTCAAGGTCACTTCTCCAGTCTTTCTCACCCTGCAAGCATTCCTGAAGTCAGCATCATCTCCTCTGGCCCTCAAATCACTAAGTCTGTTGTTCAATATGGTCAGGTTACAGCCAACAGATTCTACCTTTGCCTCTACTTTTATCATCTACTGGTGATTGTAAACACCTCAGATTGTCATTGTTCTTTATCTCATGCTTTTATTATGGACATCTGATACGCATCTCCAACCGGAATTTTTTCAAACAGTGCTTGAAGAACCTTCTCCCTCATCTCCAGTTTAGTGAAAACATTATTTATGTGAGACTGTATTCTCACCAGGACTCCTTCCCTTGCCCATCTGAGCCCTGCACCACAGACAGTCACAGGGGCTCCGAGATACATTGCCTGGGTAAATAAATGGGACAACAATGCTTGCAGTTACTCCTTCTGTAGCAGCACTGCCACGTAAGGTCATATTTATTTTCATAGCCTTTGTTTTCTGACCTGTTGATTATAAGACCTTTTTGTTTTGCTCTTCTGACTAAGCTGTTTGTCTTTTGTTGTATCTCATCTGGTGATGAATAGAAATTCTCAGCAAACCAAACATCCCTGGGACTCCAGTCTCTGTGCAGATATTTGTTGCACAGCACTACAAGATATTGCAGGGAGATGATGTCCCTTTGCCTATGCTGGCAGTAACATCAAAGTAATGATTCACTTACCTGTGTACTGAGAAAGGTTTTGGAAAATATAAACAATTTTGCAAAGAAATCCGTGTATTTTCAGTGTCTTGCTACAACAGTATTGGTGTCAAATGCCTTCCTACAAACACTGCATGTAAGAGCACTACTTGCTACTAATTTTTTGTTCATTAGTATTTATATAGTGTAAAGGTATGGTCAATGAACAAAGAACTGGGAAGGAAACCAGCCAGCACTACTTGGTGGCTTGTGTTCAGAATAATTGTACAAAGCTCCATAATGGGTGGGAGCATTATTTATCTCCAGTTGTTTGCTTATGCATTTCTGTCATGGTGGATTTCCTCCTTTCCTTTGAGATGAATTTTAGACCAAGTTCCCCAATGTAGTTTCATTCTTTATATCACTTTGAGTGGATGTACCCTTCCTATCCTTGCTGACAGTCTTTATAACAGCAGCTGGCTGCTGCAAGCTTCCAGTTCACCCTATGTAATCCATGTGATTATCTATGGATAATAATTACTTCTCTTCCCTCTATTGCCAGGTTCAGTTTTGTGTTGGCTGGGGGTCTATTTGGTGTACAATAGAAATAGTCCATGATCCATATTGGAATAACCTATATGGCCTATGTGTTTTTGTGCTTGCAGTGATTCACCACTGCTTCCTTTCTTTGGAAAGTCCCGTCACATCCTCAGCTATATCCCTGAATGTGCTTCTCATGGGTCTCTAGGTCTAGCCCATGTGACTGAAAATGGATTCCAAGTCCTTCCAGACAGAAAATTCATCTGAAGAAAAGGAGTTGGGAGCAGTGTTGTGATGCTTCCTATTGCATGGCTGAGCCATCGACTCTGGGTGGCCACTTCTATCCAGAAAAGCTCTCATTTCCATAGCCTGTGCAGCCACATCAATGAATCTGTCACTACACTACAAATCCTGCAGTCAAGAGTAGACTGGTGGATATAAATAGGAAATGCTCCAATTGTATAAAATGCTTCTACTCTCATTCTTCCAGAGAGCCACATAGAAGGCTCTTGTTCAAAGGTAATTTTTTTTCTTGCTTTCTTTCCTTCTTGCTTGTGAACTACCATCAGAAGTACCTGTCTGTTTTACACATAAAATATTAACACAGGATCTTCATTCAAGAAAAATAGTTTATGAAATTTTATAAATTTGTGAATAAAACAGGAGGTATCTATGTGATAGACATTTGTAAGTCACCAATTGTTGAATGTTCATTTCTGGTTTTACCAACATTACGACCCTACAACCCAGCTGATCAGTGTAAATAGGTATTGAACTCTATGAGCTTTGAAAAATACTGACAGTGCTGGAGAAATTTCTGTGGGCACTTTTGGAAAACTATAAATGCTAAACAATGAAAAACTTGCATATGCTATAAAGCACTCCATGTAAACTGATCTTTATCTCAAGTCACAGAATAATGATGTCTTTCTTCTTTGTGAGATTAGTTCATGACTTATACCCAGAACCCTTTTTTTATGATTGTCAGCTGCAGGTGCTGATTCTTAGGTTGGCATCTGTCCTTTGCTTAAAACCCCCATGCAAGGATTGAGATTCCTGTTAGGAGACCATAAAGAAAATTTCTGTAATGATCCCAGATGGTGCAAATAAAAATGCCCTCCTGGAGAGCATAGTGGGGAGATGCTGCCCTTGCAACAGGCTCCTGGAAATCAGTTGTCCCCTGCCACCCAAGGGACAAGTGTTTTACAAACATTATGCAACTACTCCTGAGCCTTGGATAGAATTCACTGTGACCATGGTAAGCATTGACTTTTTGACACTAAGACACAGAATGTGAAAGCTTCTCTGCTTGTTATGTGCTGTGAACCAACAGGGTGACAAGCTTCTGCCAGTAAATACAAGTGCTGCCATCAAAGCAGCTGCTCAGGAGCACAGAGGTACGAGTTAATAGATCCTGACAAAGTCAAGCTCATAAATAACTTAATCAAAATACATGAGCGTGTCAGATGATAACCTTTTTCTTTCAGTACAAAAGATTAACAAAAGGCTCATTGTCACCAAATCACAAAAGGTTGCTGAGGCTATTTTTGCTGAGTGTCTTAGGAATTAGAGGATAGCTGGCAATTTCACTTAAAAATATTTGCCTTCCTAGTCAGGCAGAGGAGGCTTGGAAGGTTGGAAGAATGATGTTCTAAATCTGCAGAGAAGGCAAATGAGCTCTAGAGCTATAATCCCTGGCCAGAAAGCCTTCTCTTGGATTGATATACAGTGCTGGAAACCTGTATTAAAATGTGTGTTTGGACCTGGCCCTGACTTTTGGGACCAGGATCTAGCACAATCCACCTAGAAACTGAGAAACTCCCAGAGGTAGCAGCCATGCTGACTGACCTCTCTGGGTGCTCCAGGGAGCGTCTGCTGTGCTGAGCAGTCCCAGTCATTTTCTCATCATTCAAAAGCTCAGCGACAGCAATCTGCATGCCTTGCTTGGCAGCCATCCCAGTAGCACAAGAGCATTCTGTGATGGGCTCTTTGAGTTTCTAGGCTCGTGTGACTATTTTTCAGACCTTGTAACAGCAATATTTCACACTATCTTCCATGGTTTATGGATACAATGGCACTGCAAGTGAAATATTAGGCGTACGCTCTTCAAGGGGTGAAGCAAACCCTTAGAGATTTTGAGCTGTACTCCTTAAATGAGAATATATCCCTATGTATGGACACCCTCCCCCAAAGAAGGATGGATTTGGAACCTCTGCTCTCAGACAGGTCCCATTCTTGCGTGTGGAATTCCAAGAGCAATGACAGATTAGAAACTCATGCCAAAGTCGCTCAAGCATTTAATAGAGTGTGAAGAAGGAAGTGTCAATCTTTCCTTTGTCCAGAATTGCTTTAGCAGAACTATGCAGGCTCTTCACATTCTCTGCATGGCTCAAGAGAAGCAAAATCTCATCTAAGTGCAGCAATCTCGGGGCATTAAATTACATTTAACCCAAATTGCTAACTGTTGTTGATTCTCCATGTTATAATTATATTGGCTAGAAACGGGATCAAGTCAACAGCGTGGAGGAGACGTCAGTGGGGTGACTGTGAAGTGACAGGCAGCAGCACCAATCCCCAGCCCCTCTGTGCAGCTCCAGCTCCAGGCTGGGAGGGCTCAGGGGAGGAGGGGGGCTCTGCACATATGTCCAGAAATTGCTGCAGTGGATGGCTTGGCTCGGCTCTCGCTGCTATTTAAAGGCACATGAGCTGCATGTTAAATTGGGCACTAGGATTTGTCTGGCTCTCCAACATACGGCGGGTCTGACTGTGCTGTACACACATCGAGGGCAAAATGCAGGCACAGCCCATGAACACAGAAATTGCAGGACACTAGGGGCTGATTCTTGCTTCTCTCCAGATGACAATTTCATAATAACAACTCCTTAAAGCAGAACAGTACTAGCAAATTAAAAATATGGTTTGCCACTGTGCTTTGGGCTGCCAAGAAATCCTTGGTTTCTTCCTCAAAGTACCAGCTCAGGTAAATCTCTGGACTTATAGTGCAAGAAAAGAAAGGGTATTTGCAAGCACTTGCAAGCCAAAAAAATACAGAGGATTTGTCTCTTCCATCGCCAAAATACTCAGCATGAGTGCCCGTTGCTAGCAGCTATTCCAGCTCTGCAGGAGGTGACTGTAAAGCCTCAGGATACCTGAAGATTTACTGTGGACTCATTCTAGGAAAATAAAACAAGGAATTATGCTAAGTCCTTAAATTGCTGTCTGAAACACCTATCAAGTAAAATACCTGACAAGTAAAATGTTACCAAAAAGGTTTTAAAACACAAGTGAATGAGAGAGGAACCACAGCACAAAGAAATTGAAGCTGTGCCTATAGTGGCAAATTAAATGTTCCTGGGTCCATTCGCTGGCACTGAGGCCAGCTGGCAAGGAGCTGCCTGCATCCATAACATTAAACAAAACAGAGTGGCCACATGGAAACTGGTTCTGGGAGCAGCCCCTGGCCCATGATGGTACTGAACTCTACCCAGGCTGGTTGGCATAGAGCTACCTGGCACTGGTCAAAATGTGTCAAGATCTGTTCTAAAAATTTGTGGTGTGGAGGATAGGGAGTGCTGAAAGATGTTCCTGATACTGTTAAATGTGTTGATATAGAGGTAGCCTGAGAATTTCAACCAGTGCTGTGGACAAAAAGAAAAATCTCACAAAGAGTAGGAGTAATGTCACCCTTTTCTATTCCTGGTTGGGAGCATGAGGACATGTAAGATGTGTACTTTGCCCCGAATGCCTTGCTGGCAGGAGTCACAGCCCATAAGCATGGGTGGACACTCACCTCCTGTGGAGTACAGCTTTGTGTTTCTCAAAGACCAGCTTAGCAGCCTTTTTTTATTTTTAGTATAGCTTTCCCTATGACTTTGTTTGGTTTATAAAGCTTTGTTTTGCTGTAATTTGCTTCCTTATTGTTTTCTACACTCTGCAACTGCTGATATGTATGTACTTCCACCTCTCAGATCTTTTCCATCTTTGAATTTCATTTTCATGACAATAGATGGCAAACATAAACACTGAATAAATAGCCACAATATTTGTTGTGATAGAAGACATTAGTACTTAGTTATTTAAAACAAAACAAGTGTTAAAAACCCAAATCCCAGGAAAGATGACTCCCAGCTTCTAATGGCAGTTCCTTTTGTAAATATGAACAATGTGGAGCAGGCTAGCCTTGGAGCTGGGCTGTGATTTCTTAACACCACATGTTCAGGGGCAATGCTCATTTCAGCTATTCTCACAATCACTCATTTCCATCACACAACTGACATTTCTGGGCAGGATTTTAAAAAAATGTATCGGGTTCCTAATCCAGTTCAAAACAGAGTCCTGTAAACTGTTGTGCTGTCAGCTGAACGGGCTGAAGACCAGCAGGCAGGACACAAGAGACAGAGAATAGGAGGCAGGGAAGGTACCAAATATTGGGCTTGTATTGCATTTATAGTTGCTCTCTCTTTCTAATGCCTGCTGCTTTTGCTTTCTGCTCCACCTGTGGGTGAAAGCAAAATCTGAGGAGATAGTGAGCTCAGACTTTCACAGCTGTTCCATTGCTTGCTTGCTTTGCACCCTCCTTCCTTCTCAGAGCTCAGTGATGGTTTGTGCAGATAGTCCCATGCTCCTGAACTATTTTGGCAAAGCTGTGTTTAAGCTCCCTCTTTCCAAGAAGGAATCATTCAGAAGCCAGGAGGTTTTCAGGGCAAACATTAGTTTCTTTTGCCTGTGTAAGACTTGTAGGTCTGACCAATGCAACCACTCCTTTGAAAGCAAGAACCTATTCTATCAGAACTTCCATGATCTCTCAGGTTACTTAATGCACTTTTTTTCTGCATCCACCTTCACTAAAGAGATTAACAGCTATCAAATGTTTAATACAATTAACATCACTGTTGAAAGGGGAAGAACTGAAACTAGAAGAGAAGGGAGAGATTAGGAAATGCTCCTACAATTAGATTTTTTCAGCTTGACTGAGTCTAATGAAAATGACTCCACAGTATTTAGGGACATGGCTAAAGCAATTGTGAAGGTGTTTGCAGCTAAAACCAGCTCTCAGACATCTGTGGTTGAATTACTCAGTTTGTAGATTATCTGTACCACAGAGAGCTAGCTAGTGTCTGACATGGCTCATTAGCACTAGCACCACATGCATAAAATGTTGCATATTCCAGAGTCAGGTTGGGTCTGGAAATAGTCCAACTACTTCCATTCAGGGCAAAGCTAAAGTTTTCTCTCTGAAAACCCATCTGGATGTGAGCTGCCTATGTACCTGTACCTATATAATATTCCCTGCTGAGCTCCTGGAGGATCATCACAATTCATCACAGGCTTAGGCACAGCCTGAAGGAGGTAATTTGGGTAATTTCAAACTTGTTAGGTCCATCTAACAAGCCATACCTAACATGAGTTCCTCCTAGGTCTAAGTGGATCCAAGCTAAGTTGGCCAAAAGCCTTGGACCATCTGTTGTGTGTTCTCCCAGACCTGCATGGCTCCTTGTATCCATCACCCAGACCATCCCAGCATCCTGAGGCTCCAGTTGGAGCTGGTGATATCTTGCAGGGTTGTGAAGCTGCAGAAGATTGGAAAAGAGGTAAACATTAAAAAGACCTGGTATGGGTCAGATCAAAGTCATTAAGAGACGGAATTAGAAATTACCTGTTGGACTGTGATGGGGAGAAAAATCTCAGATACAAAGTAGCAGCCCACAAGGGTTGGCCAAGAGTAAGGCGCGCTGAAACAATTTAATTTCTTTCTGTGTTTTGATCCAGCCCTGCCTGTGACTGTGGCTTTTCTTGCTTTGGGCTATGGGTGTTTTCCAGCATTTGCTAAAGATGCAAAGATGATGTCACCAGCTTCAGTGCTTGGGTGCTCCTCACTGCAGCCCTAGGAAATGAGGTGGCTTGATGGTGCAAATTCTACCTGGCGCTGACTAATCTGTGCTTCAGCAGCAGCCTTTTCTGATGAGACTTTCCCAAATGAAGGATCATTTTACTGCTCCTGGCTCATGACTGGCAGAGTATCAGTTGTTACACAACTGCAACAAACACCAAAAGTGTTTCAGCCAAATCACAACACAGTATGAGGAGACAGAAATATTTAAATGAAGTGTCCAAACAATCCTTCTTCTTTCCATTAACAACCCTGTGCCTTTCCACTAATTACAATGGAGTAAGAAAGAAAATTTAATACCCTTCCTAAAGTATCTTTAAGTAGCAGTATAATTCTAAACTGGATTTATGTGAATAGAGTTCCTCTATTACAACTGCACTCTATTTGTTCACTAAGTAATTATACAACTGGGAAAGGTTGTGCAGGTATTGTATATGTGTTCTTCCATAGCCTGAGATATTTCAATATACATTTAAAAGAAGAAAACCTACAACTCCAGACATTTCCTGGAAGAATCAAAAGTGTAGGGATGTAATAAGAGACACACTTGTCTTCCAGCACTAATATGTTGCCCCTCACACTTTTCAAACCACATATTCTCTATATGCCATGTCCAAGAAACTTCCTTCTCTGATTCACCAGTGCTGAATGGTGATCAATGTTTTCCACTCCTTCAACTGATTAACAAACACCTTACTCATCCCATACCTCAAGGGAGGCTGAATTACACTCGTGACTCAGATTTTTCTTGTACTTTAATTACACACCTACAGCAGAAATGGAGGTTTCATGACTTTGTCACTTCAGGTAATGGATGTGCCTGTGTGCTGACAGTGATGTGAGTTATCCATCTGCCTGTCTCCTGGCTGTTGGAGAGAGATCAGAGTGACTCATCTCTGGGGTACCAGGTCACATCAGCTTCTTCACACTAGTTTCTCCTTGTTTCCTTCCTCTTTGAATTTTGCTCAGGAAAACCTGGGGCAATCAATACCATGATTACATTTTAAGGCAAATGAAGTGGCTCAGTCTGAGGATCTCACCTCACTGCAGATGCCAATGCACACCCATCAGTGTCAGAGCTGGCTGCTCTGGGCTTCCCCTTAGTCCCTGTAGGGAATTCACATCTGATTCACCTTCACTAGATTAAATACCAGCATTAGCATGAGGTGACTCCTCCTGTAAATGTGTGGGTTCCCTTGCTGAGTCCCAAGACAGCCTGCAAGACTTGCTCTAGCATTGATGGTAGAAAACAGAAAAGTGATGGGTGATGCATCCTGCTCCAGGTGAGTCAGAAATGTGCATTTTAAGATCTGATAAGATAACTTGTTCTGTTATCCAGACATGGTCTCCCACCATCTCTACATGACTTATAGCTCTTTCTTTTATTATATTTTCGTTGCACGGATAACATTTGGGTAGATCCACTGGATTAGTTGGCATGACAAATAGAGGACAAAATGAAGTTTTTTTATGCCCACATAAAAGAACACCTCATCTGTTGAGATAAAATGCCCTAGGCAGACTTTCCTTCTGCCCCACCCTCGAATTAGCAGGCTTCTAGTCTGAAGTAATATACAATCAAATAATTGTACATGTATCAGAATAAGCTGGACACACTTCAGTCTCAAGTCACTTTGGAAAGGTTCTCTGGAATGATACAGCTGTGCAGAGCCTGTTCCCATTACAGAGTGCAATGGGAAAATCCCAGGAGAGCCAAGGACAGAAAGGCCTGGTGCTCCCCCAGGGAATGGAACCCCCTTCTGCAGATGGCAGGGTCTGCTGGCCCCTGCAGTGGCAGGAGGTAGCACAGGCAGGTGTCAGAAAACCTTCAGAAACTGTCCTGTAAACCGACTGGAGACTGATTTGACCTTTTGATTTGCTGGGATTTCCACTCTGGTGCAGCAGCCCAGCACTGCAGGCAGTGCACCTGGGTGCCCCTTAGCACATTTGGTCTTTCAAAAAAATAATTGTTATTTTGCCAAGCTCTAGAGACCTAGTTCCAGAAGATGTTCTTTTCAGGATCTGAAGTGCTCCATTGGATGGTTTCCCTGGGGTTTTTTTCATTTTTATTTTGATGTATATATCCAGTAAATGGATGGTGTCTAATCCCAATTCTAATGCCACTGGCTACTTTTAAAATACAATTGTATTATAAAGTGCTATTGCTGAGCAACCCTTTTGGGAAGCAGAGAGAGAAAAAGAAGAGTCTAGCAACAAATAAAAAGCCACAACACTTTTACCAAAAACATTTATAAAATCACACATAAGTCCTTTCAGGATTATAATCAATTTCAGTGAAAATAAGTTTAAAGAAGTATTGTGGCAATTTAAATACCATTATAAAAGTGCAACCTTTAGGTAGATAAGTAGGTAAAAAAGAGATTAAAAGTCTCACAGCATGCACAGTAACTTTGCTCTGAAACCTTGGACCAAACCAAACAGTAGGTGTATTAACTGAGGAACACCCAAAAACCCTTCATGTGATGTGAATTCTGAAACAAAGTACCTGAGTGTGGTGAACCCCAGTGGATGCTGCTGTGCTGGGAACAGCCAGACTCAGACTCAGTGGCCTCCACTTCTGAAACATGCCACACCACCAACTTATGGCCATGCTGGTTTTGAGCCAGAGGGGATGAAAACTTAGGGTTTCCCTCCCTGTTCCTGCTCCACTGCACGTTGGAAGAGCTGCAGCCCTGCCTGCTAATGATGCACTGTTCAATAGCATCAAAATAATGTTTTACAGTGTGATAAGGCTGACAAAGTACTTTGGCTGGCTGAGGTGTGAGTGAAAAACACCAAGGTGTCAGGTATCACAGTGGTGAAGAAGGCTCCCAGACCTTTATTTATGACATCTGAAATTATACCCTCCAGGGCTGCATCCTGACAGGAAGGGCAGCAGCTTGTGCATAGAATTTTTCAGGAATGTCTCCATTAGTTTTAATGACCAGGCATAATTGCAGCACAGATTTTGAACCAGGTACCTGGAAAGTTTTGACATGCTCTATCAAAACTTTTGCAGTTCATCTCAAGGACTAGCATTACAATAAATGTCATTCTCTAGTTTATAGTTCTAATCCTGGAGCAAGAGCTGATGATTGTTAATTTTATGCTTTCTTTCTTTCTGCTTACTCATTATGTCAGCATATTTCATTTGTGCTACGCTTTCTGAAATCAATCTTCATTTTAATGTATAGCTCCCTACTGCCTTTTTTTCCTAGTAAACAGATGAAGATTTAGTGTTGGCCTCTAACACACTGAATCCATTAATGATAGTTTACATAATCAGATTTTCAGTGCACTGTAAATCCATCTTTAAAGTCTTACATTGCTTCAGGACTAAACTGGTTAAGTTTCTGAGTTGTTTTTCATCATTTGTGCACAAGTCACCATTTTAAGGAACAGTTAAGATGTTTTTTTGCTGGGGCTTTAGCACCTTCTATGTGTCATTGATTATTCTTTCCCCAGTGGGGAATTTCTACAAATAATGTTTTATTTCAGAGTAACAACTACTTTGGTAATAAATATCTTCCAAGCTATTAAATGTCAAACTTTCTTGCAGCAGTAGGATAATTCATCTCTTGAATATAGTGGTTTACTTTTGCAATTAAACAAAGTGATGACATTTCACAGGGGGAAACAAGCAAAACTAGCCAAAATCTTAACATGCAGATGGGTGGTGAATCTATGAAGCAGCTCTGATGGGAAGCAGCAATGTGCTTCTACAGGCTGCCCATGGATTTTCTTCAAGCCTATGGCACCCTGCTCTTAAGCACCAGGACTAGCAGGAGCAAGACACAAGCCCTGGTGTAGGGCAGTGCAGCTGGGACTCTGAAATGGTCCCTTCCTGCCATGGAGGACCAGAATTCTTCAAGCACAGTGGTTTGCTCTGCTGTGTTCTTTGCCAATGGGCCACAACAGCAAGGTGCAAGCCCCATGGAAGGGCTGGCAGCCACTGAAGCTGACACCAGAACAGCCTGCCCAATTTAGCCAGGGATGTGCTGCTTCCCTGATGTGGGTTTTAGGTGGCTTCAGCCGAGTCATGGCTCAGCAGACACGTGTGTGACCTTGCCATGAAGAAATTGGAGGGTGAAGCCCCTCAGCAGCTGCCAGCCAGGCTGGAGCATGGAGACACAGCCGGGGATTGCTTGCAATTGCAAGAATGGGTCTGACCAGCAGCTTATCCTTCCCCAAAACCTGACTTTTCTTCCTCTCCAGTGTGAGGACAGCTCTACAGAAATGCAATCCACTACACCAGCTGAGTTTATAAATTGATTGCATACATCAACAAAATTTTCTCATAAGGACACACATTGACTTTGGTTTGTACCTTCTCATATAAAGCAGACTCAATACCAGCCACTTTGAATTTGGTTTATAACTGGGGTGTTATTAAAACATTTTATAAGCTGAACGGGTGTGGAGAGTGAGAAAATTGGACTAGGATGTAATTTGTGATTGTGGACAGATGCCAAATACAAAATGTCCAAGTTCAAGGCTGGGAGATAACAGCCTTCCAAGGCCACATGTGGTTTCATTTGTTCCCTGAGATAGCATTACCTTGCAAAACTAAAAGTAAAGGAGCAAACAATAATATGGATTATTAAACTGGAGCAAATCCAATATAACTTAGCTACAGTTGGGTAAGTATCATTTTTTATCATATACCAATACACAGCACTTAATCAAAACAGTCAGACAAATGTCTATTTTAAAACATTTGGTCCAGGTAAAGCCCTAGGTTTGTCCTGGAGATTTATTTTAAACACATAGAATTGCCTAGATGAGGAGCAAATTGGGTGTGGAAGGGAGAGAGGAGAGGAGAGGAGAGGAGAGGAGAGGAGAGGAGAGGAGAGGAGAGGAGAGGAGAGGAGAGGAGAGGAGAGGAGAGGAGAGGAGAGGAGAGGGAGGAGAGGAGAGGAGAGGAGAGGAGAGGAGAGGAGAGGAGAGGAGAGGAGAGGAGAGGAGAGGAGAGGAGAGGAGAGGAGAGGAGAGGAGAGGAGAGGAGAGGAGAGGAGAGGAGAGGAGAGGAGAGGAGAGGAGAGGAGAGGAGAGGAGAGGAGAGGAGGAGGAGAGGAGAGGAGAGGAGAGGAGAGGAGAGGAGAGGAGAGGAGAGGAGAGGAGAGGAGAGGAGAGGAGAGGAGAGGAGAGGAGAGGAGAGGAGAGGAGAGGAGAGGAGAGGAGAGGAGAGGAGAGCCAAATCTGAAGTGAAAGCTTGTTGAAAATAAGTCAGAATATTTGTACCCCTGAAATGCTGAATGAGAAAAACAATCCCAACAAAGCCACATAACCTTTAAAGGATTCAGATGGCTGATGTGGACTGCAAACATTGCCTATGGATGCTGTCCCTGACACCCTGATACCAACTGCATGATGATATTTACTTTTGAATGAGTTTTTTTCTTTTAAAACTTAGGAACAAACCCACAGGTTAAAAGCTGCGGAGCCAGCAAGTTATTAAAGTTGAGATGTTAAACTCTTCAGAGTCTGGAAGTGCCAGAAAAAAGCACATCTGTGCTCTCTGTGCATGTCCTCTGTCGAGTGGCCTTTAACCACCAGTAGCCCAAGATCTGCTGTGCTGGGTGTGGGCTTTCTCCATTGTTTGGCCTCCAGACACCTGCCCCCTGTAATTATGGGCTGTGGCACTCTGCTGAGTTTAACAGGGCGGGCAGGTAAGAAAACTATCTGCTGAATTTACAGAGCTTTCAGGGCTGGGTGGCCTCATAGCCATTGAGCATTAAATTGTTCTGTTAGATACAGACACAAATTCTTCCTAAAACCTCAAGTAGTTTCTTTTGCTGGTGTCCAGGACTTTGGCCCTAGAACTGAAAAAAAAAAAAAAAAAAAAAAAAGCGTATTGCTTAATTGAGAGTAATATGATTCTTATCAACTGGGTGGAGCAATACCATGAAGCAAAGGAGAAGGTCAGCAAGGTCAGCACCCAGCAGTCTGAGCTGCTCTCTTTAGTGCCCTATTTTATATGTTAAGCCATAAATTTGCCCTTACAGAACAACATCTAAGTTTCTCCCTTGCATTTGTTCGAGCTTTATAACTTTGTTCTCTGTCTGTGGGATGTGAACTGTGCCAAGGAGCAGTGTGTTACAGCTAAGGCTGCACATGCTGCTCTCAGGGTGCCCATGCACTGCCCTAAGGGTGCTGCAGGTTGGTGGGGTCCAGGTGGGGGTTTTGATTGCTCACTCTACCTCATTTACTGGAGTTTTCTTCCTGTTAGGGAGTTGTGTGTTATTTGAGGTGGTCTCTGGACGATTCTTCAGGGTGATTGGGGCATAATAGCTGGAAACTACCATCTGCCCACAGAATAATTATTTACTTATCACAGAGGAACTGATGTATTTTTTACTATCTATTAATGTGAGGAGTATTTCTAATCAAATATCGATCTTAACTAGATTTCCAAATTCACATACACTTGAACTTAAAAGTAACTCAAATCAGGCTGCATGGTCGAGAACTGAGTATTCAATCATGGTCATGGACAGGGTTGAATACACAAGTTCTTTGAATTAAGGAAGAAGAAAGATGGGCTTGGATAAAAGCATGTATACGCAAGAGAGAAAAAAATAATTGTTGGAGTTGGAAACTGTGGTGTGCAGCTCTGGGTTCATCCCTGTTTCCAGCTCCAGCATACATAGAAAGGGTCTTCCCAGCTTTCCAAAACAGGTAGGCACAGTGTGTTCATGGATTTGAATAGTTACTCTTTTCAGAGTACTCCAGCTGAACATCCTTAAAGTTAGGCTCCTTTTGCCAACACACAAGGGGACTGCTGCCCAGGGGGATCTCTCATAAGCCATGTTACTGTGAGGCTGCTGGGTGCAATATCATCTGCACAGATTTGGAATGGAGCTGTTATGGGAGTGATTGTGGATCTGCATTTTTGCACATATGGAAAGGTGCAGCTCATGTCTCTGCACAAGGCTGACCTTGAAAGTCAGAGAACGAGGAAGGAAGGGAAGGAAGGGAAGGAAGGGAAGGAAGGGAGGAAGGGAAGGAAGGGAGGAAGGGAAGAAAGAGGGGAAGGAAGGAAGGGAGGAAGGGAGGGAGGAAGGAAGTGTTATAAATGAGAAACAAAGTCTCAATAGCAAAATTTAGATGGGTTTATTTTATATAGACAGAGCAAGCAGCATGCTGGGGAAAACGAGAGGGGTCACTGCCCACTCCATGCTTCCACCAAACTCGGTTTGCAGCTCCCTTTTTATAGGATGGTTTTCCTTGTAGTAATCAATAATTGTTATTGTTTTGTTGTAGTAATTCTGCAAGGTAAGCAGTGGTGCTCAATGAAAACTTCCAAACTTCTGTGGGACAGCTCTTAGGACAATTGGTCATGCAGCCATCTGGTCCTGGTAGATAAAAAGCAGGAGAAGTAGGAAGTCTGATCTTTAGTTTGTGATTGATTACACAAAGACAGGATATCTGATTCTGCAAACTCTTTCAGGTTGTAATTGATTACACAAAAGCAGGAAATCTGATTCTGCAAAAAAACCCTTTCAGGCTGTGGAAAACCTCTTTTTTTTTCTTTTACAAACTGGTATACAATATTCAATATACAAAATTCATAATAAGGGTATTTAAACAGAATAGGTTTAATCATATATTTCCCTTTATCTAGGTCCCTGTTCTTTTCTTATTTTAAGTATTCTGGTTTATATAAACTCCAACATTCTATGATAAACATGAATCATTAAAGAGGAAGGAAGGAAGGAAGGAAGGAAGGAAGGAAGGAAGGAAGGAAGGAAGGAAGGAAGGAAGGAAGGAAGGAAGGAAGGAAGGAGGAAGGTAAGGAAGGAAGGGCATGACGGAAGGAAGGAAGGAGAAGGAAGGAAGGAAGGAAGGAAGGAAGGAAGGAAGGAAGGAAGGAAGGAAGGAAGGAAGGAAGGAGGAAGGAAGGAAGGAAGGAAGGAAGGAAGGAAGGAAGGAAGGAAGGAAGGAAGGAAGGAAGGAAGGAAGGAAGGAAGGAAGGAAGGAAGGAAGGAAGGAAGGAAGGAAGGAAGGAAGGAAGGAAGGAAGGAAGGAAGGAAGGAAGGAAGGAAGGAAGGAAGGAAGGAAGGAAGGAAGGAAGGAAGGAAGGAAGGAAGGAAGGAAGGAAGGAAGGAAGGAAGGAAGGAAGGAAGGAAGGAAGGAGGAAGGAAGGAAGGAAGGAAGGAAGGAAGGAAGGAAGGAAGGAAGGAAGGAAGGAAGGAAGGAAGGAAGGAAGGAAGGAAGGAAGGAAGGAAGGAAGGAAGGAAGGAAGGAAGGAAAGGAAGGAAGGAAGGAAGGAAGGAAGGAAGGAAGGAAGGAAGGAAGGAAGGAAGGAAGGAAGGAAGGAAGGAAGGAAGGAAGGAAGGAAGGAAGGAAGGAAGGAAGGAAGGAAGGAAGGAAGGAAGGAAGGAAGGAAGGAAGGAAGGAAGGAAGGAAGGAAGGAAGGAAGGAAGGAAGGAAGGAAGGAAGGAAGGAAGGAAGGAAGGAAGGAAGGAAGGAAGGAAGGAAGGAAGGAAGGAAGGAAGGAAGGAAGGAAGGAAGGAAGGAAGGAAGGAAGGAAGGAAGGAAGGAAGGAAGGAAGGAAGGAAGGAAGGAAGGAAGGAAGGAAGGAAGGAAGGAAGGAAGGAAGGAAGGAAGGAAGGAAGGAAGGAAGGAAGGAAGGAAGGAAGGAAGGAAGGAAGGAAGGAAGGAAGGAAGGAAGGAAGGAAGGAAGGAAGGAAGGAAGGAAGGAAGGAAGGAAGGAAGGAAGGAAGGAAGGAAGGAAGGAAGGAAGGAAGGAAGGAAGGAATTCACCCTGCAGTGCAAAATGTGGATTTTGATAAGGGAAGCAGCATCAGTCATTTCCTAGTGAGCCTGAATGTATTCCTGATACAGCATAAATGTAGCAGACTCTGGTATAATGGTGACAAACCAATGGCACCCTTTTATAGGAAGCCCCTGAAAGGACTTACCCTGCAGCTTCCCAGGATACTGACCCACTTGAGCAGCTCTCTGCCTGGGAAGGGGACCCCTCAAAATTAAATATCTGTCCTGAACACACAGGGATAGAGTTGGTGCTGGGTGAGGAATGTTCTTCTGGCAGACTGGGTTTGGAGATCTTTCTTACCAGATGTATGCTGAAACACCACATGAACATCTTGAAAAGCCTGTTCTACTTAAAAAAGAATGAAGAAAGAGAAGGTGTAAATTGGATGTCCTCCACATATACTCTGTTAGGTTCTCTAATCAGATGATATGTTGGTCAGACTACAATATCTAAAACTTAAATCAACTAATATTGGGCTATATATTTTAAGGTAGAAGGTTGACATACAGTTAGGATTAGCAAACCAGTCCTCGGACCCACTCAGTCAGAAATACATCTAACAACAAATTTGTGGCAGGAATTTCAAAAGAATGAGATGAAACACACTCAGTGTGATAGTATATATGCTGTTTCTGTTTGCTGAGCCCTTGAGGTTCCTCTTTTTTCCCCAGCCAGATTATAAAATTTAACATTAAAGTGGAAGCGGCAGTGCTCTTGTAGTTTCTTGACACTTTACAATGCATGTGTAAATGTGATTTCTTAATCAACAATGAAGCTGAGCAGTTTGCTGAAGACATCTCAGTAGAAAGTTTTTGAAGTTGTACTTATAAACAAATTGCAAATCTATTCCAATCCATAATTATCTGTCACAACTGATGAGCACTGAAAATATCTTCCAAGATATTGTTAATCTTTTAGAACTGCTGGGGCTGTGAGTTGTTATAGCTTTGTTACGTCAAACAGGGAATGTTTATATGAAGTTTATATTCACCACGTGGTACTGTGAACTAGATTTAAGGGAAACAGCAAATTCTGTGAAGCTGTGATAAGTCTGGATAGCTGGTGAAAGCGTGCTTGCACAGACAGTGTAGATTCAAGTGTGAGACACCCTGTACACTCCTGTGGGATGTTCCTTAACATGAATGGCAAACTGCAAAAGCTGGTTGGCTGCCTCAAATGCCAGCTGTGCCCACAGGCTCATCTCTCAGCAATTCCTACCTCTGAGAACTCCAAAACATGCTGAATAAGCTGTGGGCATCACTTTTTGTAGTTCTGGCAGAGCAGCTGGGAGGTGGGAAGGAGACTGCATAGCACCAGCTCCTCCATATGTGGGTTAGAGCAGGACCAGCCCCATGTGAACCCAAAGCACTCCCAGCCACCCATCTCAAGAATGAAAGCTTACACAGTCATCAGAGTTTTGACATAATTTCCTTACATTTTTAAACTACTATTAAACTACTATCAAGAGCAAAAATGCTGTCCCAGCTCTTGGATTTTTGACTGCCATGAAGACTGAGAGAAGGGTGGGTGCAGCTGCTCCTGGTATCCTGCCCCCATGCCCCTCAGCAGAGATCCTGTTTTTCTCTTCTTTCAGGATAGGTGTTTGGAAGAGACCTGTCTCTCAATTTCATCCAATCTGTGTAATGTCACACCCCTGACACCACAGACACCCCCAGATATGCTGAGCCATTGACTAGACACATCTTGCTAAGTGTGTCACTCCTGTCACACCAGAGTTCCCTTATACCCTGAATTAGAAGATGGTGAACATATGGCTGCTGGTCCAGCAGCAACAGTGGGAAATATGGAGAAGTGATGCAGCATGGTTTGGTCCTAACATTGATCCTGGAATGACCCTGGTCAGATCTGGGATCTGAGCATCCCCCATGTAGGAACATTGTTTCAGGAGCTTTTAAGTAGCTCACACTAGTCACATGTGCAATATGGGACCCTCCAATGTATCTGTTTGAAGACTGCCAAAAAATAGACTCTGAAATATATGTGTGTATTTAAATATGGAGTTATAGAAACAAATTGCATTTCATAAAAATTACATTTCTGACAGATATATTCCTCAATTAATGCTATTTGGGCTTGCAGTAAAAAAATGAAAATGCCAGCAAAATCTCTTTCTATGACCTCACTCTTAAGATTTTGGATAGTAAAAGAATTCAACATTTCAAGATCATTTCCCCCAGCTAATCCTTGGCCTTGAGTATGCCACAAAAAAACATTCCAGTGTGTTCAAATAATGAGAACTACTGCTGGCACTAAAAGGAGGAGCCCAGCATCAAGGACAGCATGAAGTTTTATCATGCTCCCATGTAGCCTGCTGAAGATAATAAAAAGAGACTACTCTAACCAGAAATTTTTGTTCATGTCTAGCATTTAAAATAATCTCAAAAATTATCCTGAAGGCTCAAAGATGGCAAAGACCTTTGCATACAATAAATATTTTAATAGCTCATTTATCAAGTTTATTCCTGGCAGTCAATGCATACCCCCCCCCCACCAAAAGTTTATTTTGAACCATGGCTGTATTTATTTTGGGATGAAGAGAACTGCATGATACTTCTCCATGGGACTACAGTCCAATGTAGTGAATGAAACACTAACATTAACAGTAGTGGCACTCTTTACTCATCCTTTGGTTCAACTCCTGCTCTAGGCTGAGCCATATAATCTTTCCCTTAAGCCTTCCAGGTAGCAACCAACCCGTGGAGCCCCTGATTTGTCAGGCTGAGCCCCCAGCCTTGCCCAGCTCCTGCTGTGAGAGAGGCACTGTGGCTCTCTCAGCACTGCACAGCTCAGACAGCACAATGGCAGGAGGAGGGAACTGAGGTCTTTGCACTGCCAGAGCATAAGACATTTGTTCCATGAGGCAAATGTGGGTTTGTGGTTCAAGAAAACTTTTGGGACCTGACTTTCTATCCCCTGGAGTTTTTAATTGTTAACCAAAAAGCTATGATTTGGAGAAAAGGAGATGAAGTCTTAATTTTAGACTAAAAATTGCATTTCCAGATGGAGTTTGTAGATTTGTGACCGAAAGCAGTGGTGTTTATTAATACTCCTGAAGTGGTGGTGATGCCTCAGTGGCACAAACTTGTTTTGCAGAGAGACCAAAGCAAGGCTGAAATAAACCCTCACTGAAGGCAGCAGCACAATTCCTGTGGTACTCAAGAACCTGAGATTTTCTTTAGAAATGGAGATGGATGAAGTTCAGAGGTGAACAAAGTTCAGAGATGACTGAAGGTCTTAGTCATGTTTCCAGTGAAGTACAGCTTCCTCTGGCTAATTCTCAAGACAGCGTCGCATCTCTTGCAAAGGCAGCCTGAGGGAAAAACCCTGCTCCTGCCTGTCAGCTTTCCATCCCTTGGGATGAGTTCAGGGGTGCTGCCCAAAGTGGGACCCCAGAAGCAGATGGAGAGGGACAGGGGCAGAGAGCAACTCACACCTCTGCCTTTCCCATCTGCAAAGCCAGGGTGTGTCAGCTTGCCCCACCACTTCTTTCAGCCCAGGTGTGGGAGCAGAGGGCAATCTCAACCATCAGCCCATGTCTGATTGGCAAAGTGGGGGAGCCCCTCTGTCCCAGGCTGCTGGGGGCAGGGGGGGGAGCAGGATCCCAGCAGTGCTGCAAGGCACATGAGGGAGGAACATTTATGTAGGTCATGTTGGTTCATAATTACTTGTAGGACAAGAGAGCTTGCATGGAAGGAGAAGGACAAAGCCACCATGTTTTGGAGAGGGGCTGGATTGCACTCTCAGGCAATTGGCAAGGGCCAGAGCCATCCTGTGGTGAAGGTGAACTTCACCAGCAACAATGAAGAAAACAGTGGTGTGGCCACTGCCAGCACTTCTCTATCTCTCTTTGCTGCTCCTGCAGCTGCTCTCCATGTGCTGAATCAGATGAGAGGATGTAACTCAGCAAAAGGATGGGTTTTGGTGTTTGGTTTTTTTGGTTTTTTTAAATCCCAGTAGGTATTTTTCAGCCAGATCAACTGTCTGAACAGGTTTGCTCTAAGGCTGTGCTAGCAGAGCAGAAGCACTGGCACAGGTTGAGTATGGAGAGAGCCCAGCTGAGCCCACAGCACACACACAGAGGTAACCCTGGGGTGCTGCATCTGCAGAACAAAAGACAGTAACTCTGGAAAACTAATGCCCCTCTCATGCACAAGGGAAAGCAAAACAAAGCTGATCCTAAGACAAAATCTTTATTTCTCAAATTTTTATAAATATGTTTTAACTTTTTGAGTCTGGCAACTATATGGTTTTTATGCCTTCCACCTACAGTTTTCCATTGATTTTTCATTCTAATTACATGACAGATATCCCAAGAGGACAATGCCAGCAATGATGAATAAAGAATGAGGAAATCAACAGTAAAACAGCTATAAGTCAAAAAGGGCAGTGAATTAACTGTGAGTGAAATGCAGGAGGATGACTGGCAAGCAGGATGACTGGCAGATTTTACTGTGAGGGTCGTAGGGGTCCATCCCCACCACAACATTACTGCTGTTGGCAGTAGCCCTAAGCCCTGTGTTGCCCCTGTGCTGCTGTGGCCAGTGGCCCAGATGCTGCAGCAGGAAGCAGTCACTGCACACCACTCCTGCAGGGATATTTCCTTCTATCTCCAAGTTTGTCTTGCTAGCATTATCTGGAAGTTCAGGGCTAAGGGTACAGCTCTGTCTCCCTATTTCCTTCTGCAGGTTTGTGTATCCTCTGCCAGTTGCACATTCAGTTCCCAGAACATGCTCCAAATTCACTATTTACAGCCTGCTAATTTCCTGCAAGTTTTCCTGATGGAGATGCAAACATTAATTGACCATGTACTTTGATACCCAAGATAAAAGATTTCCTTGTCTGCTGATATTTCCATACCTGTATGATTGCAAATTTTTCTTCCATCTTTAGGGATCACTGGGCCATTCCTTTCAGTGGGCTCTGTGGTGCATCCTCAGCCTGATGCTGGCCCATGGCCACAGCAAATGCTCTAAAGGGTAGCCACCACCAGACAGCTGAGCTCAGCACATCATCACGAGGGTGTGGAGAGCTGGAAATGGAGCTGAGTTTGGGGAGATGGCCCCTCTCTTCCCATGTCAAGGTATGTACTGTCCCAAGGATACAGTGGCTCCACAAAGGGTGGGGAGGATGAACAGGGAGAAGCTCTGGGAATGAGTGGAGAAAGCACATGGGGCAAGGATGGGGGCTGGGGCTGGGCACAAGGAAGAGTGTGACTTGGAGCATGATAAGGGCAGAACACCTTTGGGGAAGAGGCAAGAGACCCAGGGAGGGAGACTGGAGAGTGGAGTGTTGGTGTGGGATGTTATGGGTGAGAATGTTTGGTGGGTTGCTTGTGGGTTTTTTGGGGGCAAGAGGTGTAAAGGGCCTGTGGTGTTCCACAGGAAGGTTTGCATCAGAATCACCCAGGACAGAGACCTGAGGGAGAACATTTCCTGTCCTCAGGTCCATCAGCAGAGTGGTTTCAATGGATTGTAACAAGCTTTTTTCACTGGGAATTGCCACTTCAGATGTTGCAAGGTCCTTGGCACCCTGACACACACTGCAGATAGGGAGCCATCCTGTCTGTGCTGGAGCCCAGGGCTGGTTATCTGCAGCAGAGGGCAGAGGGCAGGAAGAGGGTCTGCAGAGTGTTGGGATGGTGCAATTACAGCTGCCAGCCCTGTGTCATGCAGCCATGGGATGCCTGTCACACGTGGAGGTTGAATGCACAGTCAGGGCTCTGGGGGGCTGTCACCCCTGTGGGATCCTAGTCCCAGGCATGAGGACAGTCCAGCACTGGCCTGACCTCTGCTGTCACCTCCTGGCACTAATTGCCTATCCTGTGGCTGATTTCTGGACTCAGTTCAGCATTTTGTGTGTCTTGCAGAAATTGGCAGACTTTGAAACTGCATCTTCCTCACTTGGATGGGTGATAAGATGATGAGGATGACAACTGTGCTGGAGGGAGGGATTTAATGCACCCTCCCAGTGCTGTATTAGTCACAAAGGACACATCTATTAACAGACAGAGCTGTAGTGTGTGGCAAATGGGTCATATGTTACCAGCTTCTTGTTTCCACTCTAATTCATGCTAGAAAGGAAGTACTGTAGTGTTAAATAATTTCTCTGGGACCAGAGGTCTCAAGACAGCGAATGCTGGTTCCATCCACTGATTAACAGGAACAGGAAGGAGAAGGGGAGGCTACCAAAGATTTTGCCTATATAAACTATTTACCTAAATTCCCCAAGGGGATAGGAGAGCACAAAGTGAAGCAAGAAATACTCAGATAAACTTTTCTCTTACTGCCTTTATATTTACAAGGAGAGAACCCTTGCAGATCCTTTCCCATGTGGGCTTTCTAAGCAGACCTCTTCAAATCCCATGTTGGGCACCCATGTGTTACTGCCTGTCTACACAAGCTAGAATTGCCTTAGTAGTGGGAATAAAATGAGAAAACTCAATTCCTAAGGAGCAGGTCCATAGGGCAAAGGCTTAGGTTGCTGCCTGAGGAAGAGTTGGCAGCAGCCACCACAGCTGTGGTAAGAGGTTACCTCCCTGGTGGTGGTACAACAGTTATTGCTGCTGTGTGGTAAATGAGATCAGAGATCTGAGCTGGCTACAGAATATTATTTTTTCCCCTCCTTTTAGCTGTGTGAGTTTTCAGCCAGATCAGTTCCCTGGGCCAGTTCATGGTACAGCTGCATGTTGACTTGTGATGGCATGATATGAAAACAGCACAAGAATAGACTGAAAGCACAGACATGAGACACTCTTTCAACAATGCTCACCAGATGCAGCATGAATGACCTCTGAGGCTCCTCCTTCCCAACAGTTAACAAAAGCTCTGTTAGGCAATGTCTTCAGCAATCCTGAGGCTTTGCACTGGGGAAGGTCTGCTCTTCTTCCAACATCTGTCTTCACATGCCAGCTTTCCCTCCCCATTGAATATGAGCAAGAGAAGCAGATGTGATAAGGAAGACAAACAGGGGGATGGATTTTGAAAAGGTGTTTGACACCCACAGATGTAACCTCCTGCTGCCAAAATGCATCCTTGAACAGTGGGGATCAAGGACAGCTCTGTGTGGAGAGGCCCAGCTTTGCAAACTGGGTCTCTGAGCAGCATGCAGGGGAGCAAATATAATATAAAGGTTCACACAGAGATGTCAAACTGCAGTGTCAGAAACAAACTGCTGCAAGTTTGTTTGTTTTGTTTTGTTTTTTTTAATAGCAATAGCACAATGAAGAAACAACTTGAATTGCTGAGGGCTAGAGGCATCAGGCTGAAGAACAGCTCTTCATGAAGGGCTGTGTGTCCATCTGTGCTGTGTGTCCATCTGTGCATACTGTTCGAGATACACTGGAAGAAAACTGATAAATACTAACAAATTGTGCAAAAAGTTCCTGGATCTGAGAGGCTGGTTTCCTCACAAGCAACATGTTTTATATGAATCTTTTTTGAGCCCTGAGCTGAAGAACGTTTTCAGGAAGCTGCTTGCTCATGCATTTCCCAGTGCACAGCTGACATGAGCAGACATGGCACATCACAGCCTGGAACGATTTCCAGTCTCAGTGCAGGTCAGCAGCTATGCCATGTCTGCAGAGCAATTTGGCACATTTGTAGTTTAACTCAGTTAATCAGATCAGCTTCTTAATTTTTTTTTTTCTGCACTCCAGGAAAGGCAGTTACTTCAGTTGAAAGAATAAAAGACTCTTCTCTCAAAATACTGACCATAATATGTGCACTTATTGAGAAACTTCATGTAGGAGTTGTAAACCAAACAAATCAAGAGCAGTCCTTCAGGAAAACACAACCTCAGAACAGGAAAGGTTTATTTCAAGATCATTACCAAAAATAAATGTTGTCTGTATTTAGGAATATGCCCTAGAATGTGAAGCATTCTTCAGTTCTGTGAAGAAACATATTTATTTTGCAGATTATTGCTGATGGAATAGTGCTTTGAATAGCCAATGAATAATGGTTCTTTCCACTTGGATATTTCTTAAATCCACATACCCTTAAAGAAAATCAAAACTCTTGGCCTTTTGGGGGGCTTTGCACCTTGGGGCTATGACTCTGTAACACCTCACTGCTAGATTATATCACATTTGAAGTGGAGGCAAATCTGCTTATTTCAAAGTGCTTATTAAAAAGATTGAAAAAAATAACTGTGCTGTGGGCAATACCTACATTGTAGTTATTTAGGATATCATGGAGAGTCTGCAAAAGAATATCTCTGAAATCACCATTTTCTTGGATCCAATCAGGACTGAAATAATTTGGATCTTGCTGATAGATAACTAACACAGATAAATTGCAAATTCTGCCTGTACAGACTCACCCATGCCACGTCTCCTGTTATCTTGGAGATATTTGACCTGAAACTCCTCACTTAACTGCTTGTCTTTATGTCTTGAGGGCTTGGTCTGCTGGAGTCGGTGGAAGCTTTGCTCCTGATTATACTGGGGCATGTCTGGGCTTAGCCCAAGCATTGATGGAGTTGAAACTGCAGCTTTTCTACTGCCTTCTCATCTACACCATTATATTGCAGCTTACCTGTGCTAGTGTCTTGGGAGACTGTTTGGATTAGTCTGACCTCAGGCAAAGACATTGTCTTTGGGATTGTCTTTGCTCAAGGATCTGGTTACTCTTGGTGGGCAATGCAGAAAGATGGAGAAACCTGTTGTGTACCACATGAAAACCTAATCTTAAGTAAGAACTGTGTGTAAAGTTTCACTGTAGAGTCTAAAGAGAGTATTGATTTGGATATGATGATAATAGAACAAAGGATGGATAATGTCTTGGTTCCAATACAGGATGTGACCAAAAGTATGTATTCTATCACCATCTGTCAAAACAAGGTGGGGCAGTGACCCTTATCTCTGTGAGAGATATTCTCTGCTAATGGGCCAGCTGTCAAAAAACAGATGTGGCAATGTTCTTTATCTTTTCCACAACCCATCCTTCCCCCATGAAGAGGGGGAGGTGCCAAGCCTTTCCTACCTAGATAAAAACTGAGATTTGGAACACCAAGGCAGCCTTTTTCTACTGGATTCCAGAGGAAAATCAGACCTTTCTACATCATTGCTGGACCTTCAGAGGAAAACTGCACCCTTCTACAAGACCACTGCTTCAACTGAATCCCATCTGTCACTCCAGGAGGACTGCAGCCACTATATAATTGGACTGCTACCAACATCCCGACCAACAAAGTGTCAGGTTGTATTCTGACTCAGTCAGTGTTTCAGTTCTATTTTTTTTTCCTTTTGTATTACTGTACTTTTAGTTTAATTTTTTCTAGCAAAAAACTGTTATTCCTATTCCCATATCTTTGCCTGAGAGTCCCTTAATTTCAAAATTATAGTAATTTTGGAGGGAGTGGATTTACATTTTCCATTTCAAGAGAGGCTAATGCTTTTCTTAGCAGACACTTGTCTTTCAAACCAAGACAGCCAGTTTCACCCAAAGCCCTGACCTCACCTCCTGCTGTGCTGTATGCTGCTTCCTTAGCTCCCTTTGGGATTCCCGTATTTACTTGAGTCTATCTTACCTATTTTCACTCCAGATAGGAGCGGCTGTGCTGGTTTGGATCATTTAACCCATAATCTACTCTGCCTTCAATAGGACCCATAAGCAGATTTGTATAAATCAGCTACTGCAGTTTCCTGCTATTTTCAGCTCAGAGGATTTCCTGAACGGGCTGTGGTTTGCCTGTGGCATGGACCCCTCCAAACACTTGACTGAGCATGAAAGTTCCTTGCATCCTCAGGGTACTTTGGAAAGGACCTCCTCAGCAGGTCCACTGTCTGCTGCATGACAAGCCCCTTCCTTCTGTTTGCTTGGAATTTGGTTCCTACCAGCTTCGTGAGCTGGTCCCTCATTGTCCTGGAGACACAACCAACAGTCCATCCCTATCCACTCTCTCTGTATCATTAATGATATCTCTGCTTTCCTTGTACTGTGTCCCACATCTCATACCTTTTCCAGCTTTAGAAGTCCTATTCTCCTGCACTGTTCCTTGTACAGAAGTTGTGTCACACCTTTGCTCACCCTGTTACTCTTCCTGAATTTTTTCCTTCTCTACTCTATTCTTTTCAAGGGCCCAGAACTGCACTGAGCATTCAAGGTGCAGATACAAGATGGATTCATATAGCAGCACAGTTATCTTTCTACTTCATTGGCTTTTCCTTTTGTAGTAATCCCAAACATTTATTTGTTCTTTGACTGTTGTAGAGCAGTCATTTTATATTTTCAAGAAAGTGTCTACAGTAGTTCAAACAAGGCTTCCCTCCTGAGTAGCAGCAGTAAGAATGGAAAACATTTATATGTGAAGCTGAAGCTGCTTCTCCTTAAATTCATTCATGGCTTTACACCTGCCTATACTGAATTGTATTTGCCATTATTTGGGCTGGTCATTCTCTCTCTTAAGATCTTCCTGAGGACTTCATCACATGCTTCTGGTACTCTCTACTGATAACTTTGTACTTCGTAAATTTTTGATTTCCCTGCTCACTTCATCTTGCACTTCTCTGCTCTGGCTTCCCTCTCCTGCTTGCATCTCTACCTTTTCTTAGCTTTCACCTCTCCAAAGACTCACAGTATCCTTCAGATTTCTTCACTTGGATCCATCATCCTTCACATTTCCTATCTGCATCCTACACCATCCAGAAAAGCCATACTCTTTTTTTTGTACTTTCTACTCTGCCACGTGTTTGAAATCATGTCAAACAGAGTTGTACCAAATCTCCAGGGAGACTGTCCCTGCTGCAAGGGGGAGAGAGAGAGGACAGGATGCTCCTGCAAGGCAAATGAAGTAATATTTAGGAATTTCCAGTATTAGTCATTATGTCATTTTTATTTTTTGAAAGCTATAGAAAATAAAATTATGGGGTTTGCTAACAGGAAAAAGAGGATTTATTAGCCTTTTTTGACCCTAGTAGTTAGCCAAAGTTTGGATTGTTTCAAAACCTAGCTGTTTATTTACAAAGAACAGGCACTGCTGTCTTTGCTTAACATGAGGAAACACTTTGTTTGCAGCTCCAAGCTCTTTTCCAGTGAGTGCTGCCTGCAGTCTGTACTACCCGGCTACACCCAGCAAAGCGCTTTGCCGGCGCGGCTCGGCTCCCTCAGAAGCTCTGTGTCATGTGCCTGCCTTTTGGATGGTGGATCCTATTGTTCCAGATAGTTAATTCCATAAAGGAATTAAGTGGTTCCCTGTTGCCTAATGAGAATGAATAGGGATGCAATACCTTCTGTTTCCAGCAAGCTCCAGCATGATTTATGATGGAAGGAACTTCATAAGGAGCCAGTGGTCTTCCAGTTGTGTTGATTTTTTAAGAGAAAATACTCTGTCTGAAAACTCTTATTTTTTTCCCTACTTTCTTTCACTAGAAAAGCACAGTTCAGGCATGCAGTCTTCATACCACAGACATCTCAGCTCTCTAAAGTCCTAGCTAAGTCAAGCCTTGTTGTAATAATATCATAGAATTCCACCACTGGATGCAATGTTAGCCAGGCTCAAGACTTTCAGAGATTAAGTCCCTGGCCAAGCTTCCCTGTTGAAAAGTTGAAAGTAGTACATTGCATCTTTTCTTGTTTTAAAGGGTTTGTAAGAGGACTGTCTCTAAGGAAAAGGTTAGGGATACAAAGAATTAATTTGGAAATCTGAGTTGGCTTTAATGATATTCAGAAATTTCTACCTTTTTTTTTTTTTTTTTTTTTTTCACTACATAAAAAACTTTCAATAGGTCTTTGAAATTCCAAAATATGCATGTGTCAACATCTGACTTCTGCTCCAAACAAAGGCGCCAAACCTTTGTTTCTTCTCCGTGTTGGAACATCTCTTGGTCCTTTCCAGGGATTTTTCTCATGAGAATGGTCTGTATTTTCCTCCCTCCATTCAGACTGGTCCTACTACAGTTTGGAACACTTCTCTGAACACCTGAGGTGATGTTTATCTGAGCAAACCTCCAGTAGCCTGTTCACATTTTGATTATGTTGTCCAATATCACTGCTCATAGCCACTGACCTTACAGGCCAGTCAGGCACCGCAATTCTGAATTTCCCAATCTCTGCACCCAATTTATGGCCCAGCAGGAGCGGCAGCATCTCTTCCATAATCCAGGGATTTTTTGTTTGATGCCCAGGCTTTTTCTGAGCTATCTGCTAGAAAGACATGCTCTCTGCTCTTCTTCAAAAGAAACAGCAGAGAGGGCTTTCTAAGAGCAGCCTTCTGCTGCATATTCTCCACTGCAGAGGACATAAATGTTTTTTCTCAAGAGACAGTGCTGCTTCTCTTGTTACAGATGCTGCTTCTCACACTTCCCTTCATGAGAGGACATATTTTCATCTCAAGGTGTTTGCAAAGAGCAAAGCCAAAGAAGCCCTGCAGTTGTGTGAGTGATGCTACAGAATGCTACCTTCCATGGCAGCACAGCAGCTTCCTCACTCTGGTGCATGTCAGCACAAGGTAAAACGCCCATGGGCAGCTTGGTGAGCTGTTACAGGAACCTCAGAGCTTACTCTTGACTGTAACTTTGGTTATTACTCCTTCTTAGGTTTCTCTTTACCTTCAGCATCTCAAAGAGCAATTGTCTGTCCAGGGAGAGTGTCCCAGGCTCCCTAACACAGACATACTCTGAAAGTGTGGTGCTTTTCCACGTAAGAGCCCAACAGTGAGATCTGGGCAGCTTCCTGCATATGTCAGATGTGTAAGCTCTCAGTTAACACAGGCTGAGACAGTGTTTGAGACTGTCAGAGAGGATCTTCTGTGCAGCTGGAGGGGAGCACACACAACCTTGCTAAATAAATACCCAAAGGTTCATGAGCTTCTCTCAATGGCTCTTCAGTACATCCTCTGTTGCTAGGCCCAGGCTGATGGGAACAGGAGAGAATGGGAGATGTCTGTAGAAATGCATTCTTTCTGCAGAAGCAAGTTTATGTCTGCCATCCCCACTGTCTTGCAGCACTTTGACTCTTGTGGTACAAGAGACTCCAGATTCCTCTCAGACCTGAATGGTATAATCTTTTCTTTAAGGTTCTGTAGCAATGAAGAGATAGCACAGTATAAAAGTACACCAACTTGAATTAGTATAGGCCAAGTAGTTATGATGAAATGATGCCTTTTATTGGATATTTTTCACGGTCCTTGCTGCAAATATGAAAATGCAGCATGGCTTGTAATGTGTTAAGTTTACACTACAGTATACTTTGTTAGAAGCTAATGATCTTGTGTCTCAAATGCAATTAATTGAAATTTTCTATGAAATACATAATATAAATAGTTGTAATTTCCAAAAAACAAGTGTTAATTCTTTATACATATATTTTTCATTGCATTGGCTAGTTTGTCTTTAATCCAATAATAAACCTTTAGTTATTCAACTCTAAGAATTTTTTTTTGGTATCAAAAAGCTGACCAAATTCAGTGTTTGTAAGTGGAGAAGTAGTTCTGCTTTGGTAGATTCAGACTCCACTAATGATTAGTTATTGGTATGCAATAATTTGTACCTTGTCCAGACAGGAGTTTTTGAAAAATTTGGCTTTGCATTTGTATTGGTTGAAGTCACGTGCAACATTACATCCATAAACAGAAATTCTTAGGTCAAACCCCCACATTTATTTTTTATTTCAACCAGACAAATTTTCTGCTGCAGCTTGAGCAGCAGCTCAACCCAAAGCAGAGGCCAGCAGCCCACAGTGGAGGGTGAGAGGGGTGAAGGACTGCATCAAGCACTCAGGTAAACAAAATGCTTGTTAATCTTTGCCCTCAGCATGCAGCAAGCATGAGGGAGCAAGCTCTCATCTGGAAGAGTATTTGGAGAGAAGTAGCAAATGCGCTATAAATTAACACCCTTATTGACTTAATGAAAGCCTTCCTGCTTTAACAACCTGGCAGACAGGGGTATGATTGATCTATCTTCCCAGCAGTGCTCCCCACCACAGAGGAAATCTGTGTGTGTGTGAAGGATGGCTGGAAATGAGCAGTGAGAGCAGCTGTCCCAGCCAAAGACGGGCCATGTCCCCAGCAGTCTCCACAGCACTGGGTTCATTGGGTGCTGCACCTGTGTGTGTGCACAGGGAGATCTGCCTCCAGCAAGGACATAGCTGAGATTTATTAAAAGGATCTGTGGTTTAAACAAACCATAAACAGCCTCAGCTCACTGTACTTCAATTGGACTTAGCTTCTTGCTCTTTGCCTCTGAAGCTTCTTGTTACCAGGAGCCCAACTACAAAGATGTGGCTCCTTTCATGTGGTGTCCTGCCAGGCTGGGTCACAAATGTGCTGCTGAGAGCACAGGTCTACTCCAGTGTCTGCCACTGGGCCCTCCCCTGCCTCTCTGTGGGAGACATCAGTCCCTCTTCTTTATTATAAGGAATTCTGTGCAGTGAGTTGCTAAACCATCCAGCATCTAAGTCATCTGGGAGACAATTATAAAGACATTTGCTCTGTCACCTTTCTCATGCCTCTTGTGTGGATCTATATGTATAATCCCACCAAGGGCTTTGGGCTAAAAGATTGTTTTGTTATAATCAATGACAAGTTTGCTAAAAATGAGTGTCTTACTGTTGCAATTTTACATGTATTTTTGAGGGATGCTGAGAGGTTGGGGATGACATGCAGTGGGATCAAATCAGGAGGCACAAGGAGGGCTCATGTCTCCTTTAATAGTGGTCTGAATCTGCCCTGGTTAATTGGTTAATCCTAACAAATATTTGTCAGCAGCTTGGCTCATAGGGGGAGACTGTGAGAATCAGTCCCAAGCATGGCTTTGCTGTCTAGAGGAGTTATTTTGTATACAGGCCTTCTGATGTTGCAAAGGGTACAGGAAGGGTATTTCCTTCAGCTCAGGCTGAGGAAAGTGAGAAGGAGTAGTGAGAGGTGATGGTGTTTATCTTGCTGATGTGACCTACAGCAGATTGCAACCAGGACCTTGTCTTTGCATGGGACTTTACACTCCAAATACCTATTCCATATTTGCTCTTTGTTAAGAAAAGAAGACCATTTTAAATAGCATGTCCCAAGCAGCAATTTCTAGGGCCCAAGAGCTGGGTACTTCTGGTGCTGCTTCTGGCAGAGTGAAGGACAGATTGGGTTGCAGAGCCACAAATAAACTTGCATGTAGGAGTTGGCTTTTTGGGAGCTCCTTTGAAGCATTTTGACAACACACATTCCTTTTCCCCTTGTATCTCTCCAGCCTTTAAACAGCAGATTTCATCACACACAGCTTCTGCTCCTGGACTTGTACATTCAGAGCAAGTGAATTTTCTGCTGTAGTTTTGCAGTCCCTTTGGGTTAATAATTTCTACTGCTGCCAGTGCTGCTTCCTATCTTCCCCACTGTGCCTAAGGGGCAGCAGCCATTGTTCCCCATGACCTGTCCTGGGGTGGGACCCACATCAAGCAGGGTGATTCATGGAGATCTAGTGAGGCAGAAGAGAGGAACCAACAGGCAGGTGCACTGGTGTTCTGCTATGCTAGAGGTATTTCTGGTAGCATGGAGTTGCATCATTAAATGGAGAATGTATAGCAGAAGGTTCAGCCATGAACTTTGTTTCAGTGTCTCTGATGTGAATGGTTGTGCAAGGGCTTCTTTGTGTAAGAGAGGCTGCAAATAAAGGAGCAGGGTATTCAAGGCAAGGGAGATTTTGGTAAATGTGTGAAAAGGAAGCAGTTGATGCAACATTTCCTCTCTTGAGCAAGAGGCAGCTCAGCTCTCAAGGCAGTTTAACTCTGTGTGGGTCCCAGAGGCAATATGAGCAGAGGTGCTGGCACTGGGAGAGCCCAGGTGGGAACAGAAGCAGGTGCTCCCACCGGGGTACCCCCTCATACTTCTTTGTCTGGTTTCCTCCACTACACCCCCTTCCCTTTAAAAAAATACTGCTTGTAATTTGGTTAATAATTCTGGGAGTAGGGAGAATTTGTTTACTGAGCACCGGCTTAGCTCAATATTCCTGTGTTTCTGCATGGCAGTCTCACAACAAGGGCTATTTATAATGACAGTGTTAAATCTGACATTGTGCTGGCTATGATGGCTGGAAAAAGGTCTGCCCTCTAATCCTACTTGTGCTTTTGCATCTCTTTCTCACATTCAGTTCAGGATGAAATGTTCTGCTCTTTTCATGGCTTAGTTTTACACCCTGGTTAAAGAAGAAAAGTACTTATGCTAGGTAATAGTGCTTGCTTTCTCTTCATTAGATGTGACCTTACACATGTGTGAAGTGTTTTCTACTCTCTTAAAAAAAAAAAAAAAAGAAAAAGAAAAAATGGAAAAGCAAGTTTGAGCCATACCAACCTAGATGTGAAAGCTGCCAGAAAGATAAAGTGTCATCTTAAGAGAGGACTGAGCCACAGGACAACTCCTGATGCAGCTTTCCAGCAGTGTGGCCCTGCCAAGGTATCAGGTGCTGCTGGGGCTGCTGCCACTGGGGGTCGGTTTTTATTGTGTCACTTGTAACGCAGCCATGATCGCAATGTGAAGAGAAAGGAAGCAGAGGAGGGCAGTGGGCAGCCCTCCCACTAGGCTGTCTCCTGACAGCTCCACATCTGCCTGCCCAATCTCCTGCATTTTCACAGCTGTGTGTAAGCATCTCTCTCTCCTCTTGTGTTCCAATAGTGCTTTTTCAGAGAAACTTCTGCCTTTGACTGGTGAACAGCCAAAGCACTTTTCATGGCTTTCTCTGTTCACAAAGATGGAGGCTCTTCAGACCTTTAATGGGACCTTCATTGTCCAAATATCTTTCAAGCCTTTCTCTATTGAAATGATGCACCAGATGTCCATGTTATAGCCATGAGGATTTGGCATTTGCAGATAGTCAGGGGGAAGCACAGTGAAAGGAACCATTTTCTCAGTAACATACTCTGCTGAGGGTTGTGTTTGTGTAAAGCCATGCTCTCACATTTCAGACCAGTGCAGTGTGCCATCCATGGCACCAAAACACACAAGGTGGTGTATTTTTTAGTGGATTCCACCTCTGTGGACTTTCCTGATTTCTGGCTGCTGCTCAGCTGACAGAAATGCTCAGGTCCAGACCAAGCCTTGTTTCTTTAGCAGGCTTCTCCCATGTTGCTGCCCATCAAGGTGCCCATGAGGTGCAACTGGGAGGTGCAACTACTGCTGCAAGATGAGGGTAAAACTGCAGTACCTCCAGATATATTTGCTTTTTAAGCTTCTGCTTCCTAAACTGGTGAGTAGCTGGTATACCCCAGGAGCTTTCAAATCCTCCTCCTGTCCAACACAGCGTTACCTCCCCCATCCACATCAGGCTGGCACTGCCTGGCATCTCACCAGTGTGAACTGCATAGGCAGAACCCCCACAATTATGTTACTATTCAGGCATTACTTGAAGTATTGGTTAGCCTAGCCCTAAATTGTATGAACAGGAGGAAGTAAGAGTCTCCCCTTAAGCTTCAGCAAGGAAGTTTCCAATGCAAACAATAATACCATAACAGATGGTTTTTCAAAGGCTCTTTTACAAAGCAACGAAGAGAAGGAGAATTTGCCTCTGAAGATATAAAATTGCCCATCTGAGTGGGTGCACAGCAGTGGCAGCATCACACCAGCAGCCCTGGGTGTGTGCCAGGACGGCTGGTCCAGCTGCATTCCCTGCAAATAGCTGAGCTCCCAAATCTTAAGTTCACAGAAAGCAATGGAAAATTCTGTGTTAGGGAGTACATAACTTACCTGAGACCATACTCTGCAGAGACTTCTTAGCTTGCTTCCTTTTCTGAATTCCTTTTCTGAATAGGAAAAAAAAAAAAAAAGGAAGTAATTTGTCTGGAATGCTTTGATGAATGCCATTTGTAAACACCTTCAATTATTTTTTCCTGTTATGGAAGCCTAGAAGGCCAGTGTGTCCTTTTTGTGGGGTATTTGCAATCAGACATGGCCACATCTGTGGAATATTCCTGTCTTGTCAATGATTTCTCTCCCCCTGCTCTGTCAGAAATCAGCCTGCCTGGCTGAAGCTAAGCATTTTGAAACAACTAACAAGTTTGTACATTTGTGCTTTTGATTTTTTTTAGTTTGGTCCTCCCTCCTCCTAGTTAATGCACGGAAAACTTCTCCAGTCAGCCTGACTGACTTATGTCTTAGCCACTTCTCTTGGATACTCTGGCAGTCACTGCAGCTGTGAGGAAGTGATTTCCAAGTTTTAAAGGAAAAATGAGCCTGCCCTCTAGCTGCTGAGTACACCTTCGTTCCCACTTCCTTGACTTTCCTAGAGCAGCCAGGACAGAAAGTCAGTTTTGCTCCCTCCCATCCTGCTTCTGGAGCTCTGATGATCCTTGTCCTGCCTTGTCCTTGTGGCACAATTTCACCTGCATTGCCTTTGCCATGGTGAGGAGCCCATCCTTGAGCAGCAGAACAATGTCTCACAGCCCCCTCAGGGTCTGCTGATGTGTAGCACCCAAGGTTAGCACCTGAGTTTAAGCCATGTATAAGATAAGGACCACACTGATGAGAGAAGAAATAATTTTAGGGGTGTCAGCATAGTTCAAAGATTTTTGCCTGTGGTAAAGCCTAGCACTGGTCTTTCAGAAAAGAAAGTAATTTCTCCAGTAGTCTGAAAGAAAAGAAGGTACATAATTTCAGAAATGTTGGAAGAGTTGCTTTGAGTGTTTTGGTTTGTTTTTTTTCCTAGAAAAATCAAATAATTTCTTGCAGAGAAAACTTTAAAGTACTTTCAAAATCAACTATTCTGTTTTCAAGCATTTGAAATGAAAACTAATAGATGAATATCAAGGGAAAGTGGCTTCTTTTTTATTTATTTTTTTTTTAATTAACACTTTCTACCTAATGAAAGTGCTGGAGATAACATGGGTCAGGTTCAGCTCCTTACTTTGCCCAGAGTAACTTGGACAGCCATTGCCGTGATTTAATGACAAAAAAATTCTTCCTTTCACAAAGCAAATACATGTTTTGTGTCCTCTGACTGGCAAGACTGATCAAATTATCTCTTTTGGAGGGAAAACATTGCTCTTAACCAAAACTTCCCTTTTCTGGGAAAAATGGCCTAACTGAAAGGCTATGGTAGAACACCTTTTGACTGAAGGAAAATGGCTGTAGGGCACTCAAATGGCAGCTCTGGAGCTGAATAATAAAATCCTCCCTGACCCTTGTAAGAAATTTGGGAGGGGTGAAGAGGAAGACCACTTTAAACATTTCTGAATTTTTTTTTTTTCCTTGGAAAACTAGGATTTTAACATGAACTTTGTGGTGAGCATCCGCCATCACTGAGTCCTTAGAAGTAAAATGTACAACCTCCTCTCTGCCAGACATTTGGTTTAGGTCCTGGGGCAGAGGGGTGAGCAGCCAAACGGATGAAGGCTTTGGACAGGAGCGAGCGCAGGAGAGAGCCGTGAACAGGGAGGGGGAATGGCTCGGCAGCCTGAGGGGCGGCGAGCGGCGGGCCCAGGCCGGGCCGCTTTGCGGAGCGGCCGCGGCTCCTCCACAGCCGGCCTGACGCGTGCGGAGCAGGCGGGTCCGCAAATCGCGTCTAATGAGGAATTTTCCACTTGGGAAAGCCGCTAGGTGGCATGTGAGGTGCGGCAGAAACGAAGCACCGACACAGGAGACAGGACAGGGAGGACAGGGAGGACAGGGAACACAGGGAGGACAGGCGGGACAGGCTCCTCTGAGGCCCTGAGGGGCCGCGCCGGCTCCACCGCCGAGGCACAAGGGCCGGCTTGTTCTAGTGGCTGCATTCTGACATAGCTGTGTGTGTGGTGTGTTGTGGGGTTTTGTTCAGTTGTGGTTTCTTTACATTTTATTTGTTTGTTCCTTGGGGAGACTTTTTTCTTAATATTTTCTTTGGTGGGTTTTATTTGTTTTTTCTTGGTTTTGTTTATTTTTAAAAGGAAATAAGACACTTGGAGGCTGTGGGACACACTATTTTAGCTGGCGGCTCTCCACAGGTACCTGCTGCAGCACAAACCAGGAGGGATGTAGCCACCCACCCCCTGGCACGCCATGTCTGAGCCTTCTTAGCAGTCACCAGCTACCTCCTGCTGGCTTTTCAGCTTTAGACAAAGTGTTATTTTACACAGACATTCACCGACTAGGCCTTTTTTCTATGGCCAGATACATTTTTAAAGGTCACTGAATAGCCACCATCACTCTATACTATTGCAGTATTAGAGCTGTTATCCAACTCTGTCGTCTCTGCCTTGTAGTGAACCATTTGGTAATTTTCTTCTGTTCTTTTCCTCTGGTGTGTTTTTGTTTTTAATGTTCAAGTTGAACAAACTCCAACAAAGATCCCATGCAAAACCAGATGACTAATTGAGGGTACTTATTTGTAGTGATGGGCCAAAAAACCATTTTTGTTTCAATAGGTAATAGCATCTTCTACAATAAGCTTTTGATATGTTCCTCCAGTGATTTTTGCAAGTAATGCCACAGAGGTCTCTTCAATTCTACCAGAGCATTGTTGTCACACACCAGTTGGAAATAACCCTCTGAATCCGAGTCCTCTGGATTGATTGATCATGGCACAGAATGATGTTTTCTACCAGCTATCCTGCTTGCAGGAATGTTTCAATTTGGAACAGAAAACTTAGTGAATGAATCAATTGAATGGTATGCTAAAATATATGAAAAATAAAGGGTACTTCTACAAAAAATATGGAAGCGTAAATGGCCATGGCTATACATGGGAAGATAAATGTTCTACCTAGTAATAGTCCTGGTCTCTAGGAAGAGAGAGGCAGAGAAGTGTTTTGAAAGAAAAAGAGGCACCTTAGTTCTGCACTGGCATCCTTTGTACAACCACTGCCAATCACCCATGAAAGCTGTAGGTTGGAAACATCAGGGCAGGGACACATTCCCACTCCATCCCTTGTAAAGAGAAGCCAGTCCCTAGTCTGGTTATGAATTACAGGGACACGTCATGAGCTCTGGAAATGGTCTGCATTCATTTGTCTGCCCCATCCAATATTTGGGTAGTATTGCCTGGATGCTCTCCATCTGCAGCCTACACAACTATCAAGGACCATTAAGACATCCATGCTTATGCTGCTTCAAGTCTTGAGTGGATTTATAACTGAAGGAACAATTTAGGGGTTCTAAGAAAGACTTGCTGTTTTGACTACATTTGATTTTTCAGCATAAACATCACTAAGGGCTTTTCAAAGCAAACTAATGTGTTTGCTTATGTAGTTTCAGCATTTGCAGTCAAAACAACCCTCTTGGTGGCTCTCTTGTTCCTGTGATGTGTGGGCCGGTGTGGCTGGCTTTTGGCTCTGCAGTTCAGAAGAATCTGTAGAACTGAGCAAATGGATGAAGGCAATTCAGCCACTTTAAAAAAAATTAAACCAAACCCCAAACAAACAAGTTATTTAGTAATTTCTGACTGTTTTTTTCTCCTTTTGTCTAAGGATTCAAGCTGTAACAATTGGGCATCAGGGATCTATATCTTTCTGCTGTTCAAACTAAATAGCTCTGTTGTGTGGGAGCAGTGATGGACCTATACTATGCTATTTGATTAGCAGTAAGATGCATTAAAAGGTTGAGATAGCATTTGATTTAATGTGAAGACAGATGGTGCTAAAGGAGACCAAACTGCCTGTCTCCAACAATTGTTGTCTCCTGCTTAGTTCAGGCATGTTGTCCTCTCCCTCCCTTCTGCAGAGTGCTTTGGCTTATTTCACTTTTATTTCACAACAAGTGCTTCCCCAGGACCCAGCTACTGCTCTGACCCTGTCAGATAATGAGCATGGCCTTCCTTAGCATTTAAGTTCATGTAAATTAAAGCACAAGCAAGGATTTAGTCTTAACTGCATTTGATTTTGACATGCTGATGCTGCATGATGTAGCCACACAGACATAGACCCTCTTGTAGCAGGAACAGATTTTGGAGAAGAAATCCCCATAAGGAACACCCAAATGGAGATGGTTTCACTTTCACAGATGCCTGAGAAATCAGAAGTGTTCACCATTTACTTTAGAATGAACCCAGATTCCTGGGGCCTTTGCTGTTCAGCAGAAAGGTCATGGAGGTCATTTGCCTTTCTGTAGCAGCCTCAAAGTAACCAGAGAAATATTCACTGACAGTGACTGACTCTGTCCCTGCTCATGCAGGTTTCAGGCAGGAGCTCTGCACTCTCTTGCCCATACACAACAAGATGGGATAAGGCATGCCAAGGGGGCTTCTTGAGGAAAACAGTTCCACCTCTCAGAAGCTCAGCCTTTGTTTTCCTGCAGCCTGGCTGGTCTTCCAGAACTGGGGACAGTCTCTCTTGCTTGGAGAATATTCATGTCCACAGCTCTGTAGCACTGTGGCCTTAGGTTGCCTGGACTGCTGCCTTCAAATTTTTGACATTTTTCATCTCATGGTGAGCTTAATCAGTTCTCAGTAGTGTCACATTTCAGCAGAGTTTAGACAGCAAGAGAGGCCACTCTCTGGTTGCTATTCAGTGAAGTTGGAGAAACACAAAGTGGGCTAGAAGAGGGGTCCCATAAGGAGAGATGATCATAAGGAAAGATACTACAAAGGATTGACCAGAACCTCCCATCTGGGCTGTGGCTATATCCCATCTGACCTGTTCTGCAGGGTCTTGGCTATATGAACTGGGCTTCCAAAACTCCAGCAGGTATGAGCAGAGGGCTTTTATGCTGCTATTGCAATACCAGTTTTTCCAAGAGCTGTAGCTGAGCTCACCACTGTTCCACTCAGGCTCCTTGGAAAAATATCATTTGGGCCTCACTTCAGGAAAATGCTTATTTCCTTATCAAAAACTGGTGTCCTGATCCAGCCTCAGTGATGTAAGGCACAGGTAGGGAGGGGCCCTGTTGTCTGCCCTCAGGCCAGGTCAACAATAAGGACATACCTACAGCACTCTGTCAGCAGGAATCTTATTTTTTCTGCAACTAAAACAACGTTTTATTCCTAAAAATATTCTCAAGTGTTGACTGAGATAACTACACTCCAGCACTCTCAGCCATAACAGCTACCTGGTAAAGCTTTGCAAAGTATAGGCTGATCCAGGGTTTGCACTTTGATATTGCAGTATTGTTGCCTAGGACTGTGGGAAAAGAATGAAGTTCCTCAGCCAGTGCTAAGTTTTTAAAAAGCAGCTCATGATCATGTGTTTAGTTTCCAACTCAAAGCTTTTAGTGCATGTTACCCTCACTACAGGGTCAGCTTAGCTTTCCAGGCATTGTGTTGGGCTATGTGGTACAAATCACTCACAGCACACAGAGCAAGAATATTCAGGTCTCATGGATAGGAAGGACCCTAATTTAAAGAAGCAAAATGAGATCAAAATTGAAAAATACTTTGATACATTATAATTTTGCATGTTGAATGCTAAAATGTTTGGAATGTGAGTGCTTTTAACATTGAAATATCTTAATTAAACTATGAAGTAAAAATATTCTGTTCTGGTGTGCCCAAACAGAACTTTTAACCTTACCTAAAATGGTGTTTGCATTGTTTTTCTATTTAATGTCACTGAAATCATCCTATTTCCTAGGGTATTTGGGTTTCAACACAGCTATGTGTGCCCATGCACACCATTCTGTTAGAAAATTTTCAGCTCTTTTTAGCTGTAACTACTGGCTAACATAGAACCAGTTAACTTACCTCTAGTATAAATTTGTTCTAAGAAATTACTCAACAGTATTTTAATAAAGGCTGCACCAATGTATGTTTGAAACCTGGACAGAAACCTACACATCTCTTCTGGCTTGGAGACTATGGACAACCAAATGAGGTTTTGCCCTTTCTCAGTTCCCACACATCTATTAGTACATGTGATGCAAAATTTTACTGTAAAATGTAGGGGATTCAATTTGCAATATGCAAGAAAGGGCAACAATAAGGAGAAAAAGGAGGAAAGTCAGTTCCAGATCCTCTGACTGGTCCTGAGTTCCTCTGCCAAAATGTGGTGCACGCACTGTCCTGTATTTTCAGTTTCCTTTATCATAGATAGAAGGACTGGGCAGATACCAGAAAAACTTGTAGACTCCCTGACTACACAGAGAGACAAAAAATGGAAACAGTCTTTAAGTCCTGACACTGTACCAATACTCAAGGTGAATGAGGGAAAGACTTCTGAGCAATTGTTCTGTAACTGCACATGCATGAAGTGACAGGAGTAAAAACATTTTTCCACTTGGGGATATTATTCCTTTAGAAAGCCTTGTTTTCCTACTGTGATGATATGGTGACAGCCTATTATAAACATGAACAGCACAATGAGTAGTATGGCCTAGTTAGAGGGTCAGGAACAAAGCTCCTTAAGTCACAGAGAGAAGTGTCTTTTTGAATCCATTTATACCATCTCAGTGCAATGACTAGATTTGTCAAAAAAATTTCAAGGGGTATTCATTAATTTTTTGTTTATTATTATTATTATTATTATTATTAATAATAATAATAATAATAATAATAATAATACTTTCATTCTAGCAGCTGAAGTTGATAGCAAAAGTAGCAACCATAGAGTGTATTTATTACAGTTGCTGTTCTGATTTTGGTTTAAGGTCCTTGAAGCCAAATCTTTTATGTGCTGCAAATCAAAGGCACTCTGGTAAGTGCTTTCCTGGCTTCTAGAGAGACTGATCACCAGTGGCAGCTAAAGATCTCATCAATTATTTATCAGCTTTATCATATTTTGAGTTTTGTAGGCAGTGGAGTAATAAAACACCTCTGCATGAAAATGATTCAACATCACAGGGATCAATCCAGCAATAAACTGGCCAGCATGCAGGTAGAGAGCATGGACACTGGAATCTTTATGGGAGAGGTAGTTTGCCAAGTGGAGTTTCTTTACTGATCACCTCTCATAACATCTTTCCATTTTTAAAAACCTGGAACAATCATCCATGCTGAAAATCAGAAAAGACACTTTTATTGCCTATTTCTATAGAACTTGGTGCTCAAGCACATTCCAGACACTACTGTTATTACCGGAAGTGCTACACCAGCTTGAAAAAAATGACCTTTCTAGGACTGATTCTGATTCTATGCTAAATGTCTGTGGAAAAGCCTGTCTGCTCCCCTGGCCACTCCAGGAAACCCCATTAATGGAAGCAATCTGACACCCAGTTCCTGACGTCCTGCGCCAGTAAGGGCTGGTCCATGGCACACCCCACAAGAAGGGCAGTCAAACTCCATGGAATATAATTTAAAATCCTGTTTATTAGAGTGCATTGGTTTCAACTGCAATATGGTTTTCCTCCTAGTATATGGTACAGTGTTGTGTTTCAGATTTAGTATGAGAATGTTGTTAATAACACTGATATTTTATGTTGCTCAGTAGTGTCCTTGCTACGGCAAGGACTTTTTAGTATCTCTTGGTCTGCCAATGAGCAGGGGCACCAGAGGCTGGGAGGGATTGTGGCCAGGATTGGGGACCTGAACTGGCCAAAGGGATATTCTGTATAACAGAACATCATGTCCAGGTAATAAATTATAATTATATTTTATTTTAATTATTGACCTGTTCTTATCTCACTGGCTTTACTTTTTTCTGATTCTCCTGCCATTCCACCACTATGAAGGGGGGACAAAGGGGGAAATGGAGCAAGCAGCTGCATGGTACCTTAGTTTCCATCTGGGGTTAAATCCTAACATGGAGAAAACACTCTAAAAATCTTACATCCCTTCAGACAGCAGGAGCCCTAAGCTGTGCACCCACATGCAGCATAACGTGCAGACCCCTTCACACAGAGGATTACACCAGTTGGGTGATTTGAACTGTTACAGGATTTTCTTACAAGATAGCAACTCTGCTCCTCATTTCTACTGTGTCTAACAGTGGGGATGTTCACATCACAACTTATTGCTGCACTTTTGGACAAAGGCAGGGCCGTGCTGGTGATGTAATTGCTGGTGCCAAGTGGGAGATGCCTGCAGACTCCTGCATTACAACTGATGTGAAATGTGTCCTGAGGCTGCAGGGTACCCCATGCACACACAGGCTAAGTGCACCACAGGTCACAAGGTCTTCTGAGCTCAGTGCTTCCCCAGTCAGGGTTTCTGCAAGGATGCTCCCCTGCACCCTGATCTCTTACACAAGCTGTCCCAGCTGGCAGTGCTGCATGTGGGAGGCTCCTGAGGGGCACCTTCAGCAGCTCCCAGGGCTGCAGACCTGCTCCATGCCCTGATATTATGTGCCAGTTATCCCACAGGCACACGCCAGACTGCCAGCATACAGTTTAATCCACTGCCTCTTGTTGTGACATCACTGTCTTTTCAGCACATCTTTCAGCAAACATTGCTAGGAAGGTTTAAGACACCTTTAAAAGCCCTTTAGCAGGTGAAAACTGAACCTCAATGCAATGTTGTCAAACTCCTGCACGTTGTCACTAGGCAGATATTCTTTAAACAGAGTTACACTTCATTGACACAAATGACCTGGGTGTTTTTGTGTGACAGCTGATTCATGCTGGTATTTTTATTATTCTGCAGCTATTGTAGGAAAATAGGGCCCCCTGTCACCCCACCCAACTCTGTCATTGCTCAGGCCTCTGCTAAGGAAGTAGAAGAGGCTGCCAAACTAGAAGAGCAGCCCTCCTGCTCAGGATGAACTGGTGCAAGCAGGCACAGGGTGTGCACAGGCTGAGCCCATCTGCTGATGACCAATATTTCAGCACTGACAACAGACTGTGGTAGAAACATGTCAGGGCTAAGGCAATTACCTCCCTGAGCACCTGATGCATGCTGAAGAGTTTTTCTTGTACTTTCAGTGCAAGTTTGGTATAAGGTGGCAGTGTGGAAGGAGACATTGAGAACTTCATGGGGACCCCCAGTGGGGGTGGAGGGTGGTGGCTGTAGGCAGCAGGGGCTGCCAGAACCACCCTGGGGCACTGTGCTTGATGGGCTGGCACTTGCAAAATACGGCCCCAGCTCAGTGCTCTGAATATCTTTACTTGCAGAAAGCCACATTGTCTCTCCTTGATCAGTGTTCTTATGTCTGTATAGCCAAGGTGATTTTATTTTTCTCACTCTGAAAAAAATACCTTTGAACAAAGTTGCCTTAACCTCTATAGAGGGTTCTTACAAGTTACTCAGGCATGCCTGAAGTGAAGCTGCTCAGGCTTCAAAAATCAGATTATAAATCTGGAGGAATGTGTTCTTGAGGCGTGAGTCACCTTAACTCTGACATATTCATTTGGACTGTTTCTGCTTAAAATAGAAACTCTGAGCATCATACAGCAGCAGGAGGTGACAAGGGACAGACGAAAGCCTCCAAGCACTTCGTTCCAAGGGAAACACAGCAGAGGATATGCTCAACCCCAGCAGCAAGGAGCTGTATCCACATATCTTGCAGATGCTGCTAGGTGGGCTCCTGCCCTGGCACATGGCACAGGGTAGAAGGAGGTGCTCAAGAGTCATAGAAATCTGTGCTGGTGTGACCTGAAAGCAAATACTGTCCCTCATAGCTGCCAGGTGAAACCTTTGGCTGTGGTGCTTGCAGCCTGAGTGGGGCTCTCGTGTGGGAGCAGGGAGTCTCAAGTGCTTCCGCTACTGTGCTCAGAGCTTCTGCCTCCAGCCCTGACATTTGCCCAGAGCACAGCTGGTATGGGCTGACCTGTCCCTGCGCCCTTCAGCAGGGCTCAGTGCCACTACCCAGCCCTGGTGTGCAGTGAGATGGTGAGGATGCCTTGGTGCACAGGCTGCCCCCCAGATGGGATCCCAGAGCCTGACACAGCCAACAGCAGGGAGCACTGCCTTGGGCTGCCTCAGGAGAAGCAGCCTCTCCTGGACGTTAAAGCCTGACCTGACAGTGCCTCCAAAAAGAGTTTGCAGCAGCGGCGAAGGATTATGTTGGATGTGATTCAATGGCACTCCCCTGAGGAGCCATGGCTGAGTGCTGCCCTGTTCTACAGCCTGCCACTGCCCTTGGCCAACGATGGAACAAAACAACCTGGAACCCTGTCCTTGTCTTTGTACCACAACCGAGTCAGGGACTGAGGTGAGGGGAAGGGCAAAGCACCAGTTTGGCAATTCTCTTTAGTCAATGAGTAAGCAAGGTCTGACAACAACCTGCTGACCATCTCCTCATTGCTAGTTGTGTCTACTGATTTACAAGTCCCTGTTTGACTTCAGCAGAGGATTGGGCACTTGTGTAATGCAGCTCTGCTGTTATACAACTAATTCCAGCCACACATTTTCTGGTTTCGCTTGTGATTCGTATCATGCAGGAGCTGAAAGATTCTCAGTGGCTCCTCCCAAACATAAGTCACACTGCATTATTTAGGTAAAGGTTCGAAGTACTCAGACCCTTGAGTAGCAACAGGCACATCAAACAGATTGACCAAGCTCAAATAAAATTAGTAAAGTCTGTGAGATGATCTGAGCAACAGCTCCAAGAAGTCAAACCTTTTAGATTTAAGAGACGGCAAAAGACTTGTCAGTGTCTGACAATGAAGTTTGCTTCTTTGCCTTGTACATCCTCTTGCACAACACTGCATGTACAGCTTAGACTGAAAGCTTCTGACCCTAAAATCAGGCTTTATATCACATGCCTCAATGAAAGGACTTGTAATAGGCTAATCCCAAAGGTATCTAGTTCATGTAACGCTTTCCTGGAATTTGTGCAACAACCGAATATTGCAGGCTGGTGCTTCCTAAGCTGTCTTATGGTCTGTAGGACATGGGTCCATAGGCAAATTTTTTTAGGATACAATTCCCACTTGCAGACTGTTAACTGTGTGCAGTCCCAAATTTTTGTGGCATGCAATGTAGGACTCTGAGAACTATACCATGCAAGAAAAAGTTGCAGAAACAGACACAGAGAGAAGAACAGACAAATCCTATGGCCTCCCCTCAAGCTGTTAACCCGAAATATGTGGTTTTGACCTGCAGCCCAGGGCAGGTCTCTCTTGAATTTGCTCACATGCTTCACCCTGGTGTCAAAGCCCACAAGCTATCACTGCAGATTGGGGCTTAGTCCCCTTGCACTTAGCCCCTTGCACTTTCCTTGTCAGGGGAAAATGTGCTCAGGACTTCCCCAGAGGTGGGAAGAGGGCAATTGAGAAGGACATACCACAAGAGAGGTGCAGAGATATCCAGTCATGGCCAGAATGACGCTGGTCTAAAGGGGATGTGGGAATTTTACCTGTGGCCACAGAGCTCAGGTGTAATCCTTGGACAGAGGAAGGCTTAACACAGGGTGTTTGTTGTGGGGCTGGGGCAGTTCAGACTTGATACTCTTGGGGTCCTATGTTCCCTCAGCCTTGCATCCCAGATCTCTGAAACAAGAAATCCTGCTAAGAAACCTCCCATAACCACACCATAACTATGCAAGTTAATCCTCCACTCCTCTTCTCCCTGCATTTGCAGGGGTTGAGCTTTTTCTCTCACAGTATGACAAATCCTTCTGCAGAATTAATTTGATTGATATTTAAATCAGTAGCTTTCAATCTGCAGCCCATTAAATCCCATTGGTACAAGGTAAGTAGCCAAAAAAATGTGAAGCCTATTATCAGAAGGCTTAAAATTGTCACAGGGAAATCCCACATCTGTTGGGGAAAATATCTGGGCCCATAAATATAAAATAGTCCACAGCCTCCCAGATGTGTTTGTCTGTGAAACATCCAGTATTTTGGTGGAATAGCCTTCCTATGGAGTTAGGGTTTAGCCATGAAATAAAAATAGCTATGACTTACATTTGGAAAATGACTTACATTATGGAAACAATTGTGTCATGGTTGTGTTATTTAATATCACAGGGATTTAAAATTTGTCTAACCCAACTGTCTAGGACAGTTCTTTTATAATTTTGAAGAAAAAAATGGGCAAAGTCATGTGTATTCTCTGTGGGGCTCTATTTGGTTTCTTGCAGGTTTCTAGCTCTTTCTCCATTGCTTAACTGCTTGCATAATATGGCACAATTATAATTCAGTGAGAAAAGCCTTTTGTGGCTGCCAGCAATGGTAGAAAATGTTTTACCAGTAAAGTCAGGCAGGTATTTTTATTGGTGGCTGAGGAACAGAAGGAGGTTAAGCCATGTGAAGCTGTTTCTATGCTCCAACATTCATTAACAAGATGAGGCAGGAACTGTATTTGCTCCCTGAGGGACTGGTGGTCAATACTGCAATACAACTTCATGCTGCACAAGGAAAGCTCAGTTTAAACTCTCTGAAGGTTGAGGGTGAGTTAAGCAGATGCTGCTGTTTCACCTGGTCCCATTATATAGGGCCATTTAGTATATAAAAGTTTTTTTGGCTGTGAGCTCATCTTGCCACATCCATTGTTATTGAAGATAACACAGAATTTGACAACATTAATGACATAAAATTACCCTTAGCTCTTTGCAGTATGATGGCAAATGTTCATGTTGAAGTAGACAGATGCTATTTGCCTTGGTTTGCAGATGTGGAAACTGAAGCACAGGGGTGAGCTGCTCAGGATTACAGGAAATAACTGGCAGGACTGCAACTAGGACCCAGTCTTGCTTTTTTTTTTTTTTTCCTTTTTGTATAATGCCCTTGTGTGGCAGGTTCCCTGACTTTGTATTATGCCTCCACAGCTTGCCTCTGCACTGCTGAATTTCTGTCATGTCATGTGTCGCTGTGGGTCAGCAACTGGGACATCCCTGGGGCTGAAATGGTTGATGTCCCCTTCACCTTGGGCATGAGTTAGCCACACCCCTAATCCCTTGCTGTCTGCAATACTTTAAACATCTTGCCTGCACTGAGCTTCCTACAAAAACACCGTCATCCCTGGAAGTTATTTAAGAAAGTGTTCGCTAGCTTTTCTTCAGAAGTGCTATAAGAGCAACTGGGCAGGAGGTTGGATCAGCTGATTTCCTGACATCTGCTCCAGTCTTACCTGATTTTATCTGAATGACTAAAAAAATTCTGACACCCTGTTTTCTGGCTGGGATTGTACTGAGGAGACTCAGCTGTTTGTCACCTGTCATCTCATGTTGTGGTTGCTCCAGTCCTCTTCCAGAGCCATCACTGCTGGAACGCCCTGGAGGCTACCAGTGCCTTGGGATACCAGCCTTGCTGTCTAACCAAGGGCTGATGGTTTGGCTCTTGTAGCTGCTGGGCGTCTGTCAGCAGCAGGAGCCTCTCAAATTAACTCACAGTTGTCCAGAGTACTCTTGGTTTTCATGGCACTGGCCTTCCCAGCAGCTTAGCCAAGGCATAAACACTGAGGAGTGAGGACAGGCAGTGCCCAGTGAGGAGCACTCAACTCATGCCTGTGTCTCACTGCAGGTCTGGTGGGAGTTAGGTAAGAAAATGCTTTTCGGGTTCTGCAGCATAAGTGCTTGTCTGGACACGGAGGATTCTGCACAGAGGACAGCTATGAAGAATTGAACCTAGATTTCACACTAGCACCTTTTGCACCAGATCATCCCTGCCCCCATTAAGGTGGAATGATAATGCTCACATGAGACAAATAAGTTGTTGTCCTTGGCAAGTACTCATATTCTTGACTGAATGGTTTCTTGACTGAGTGGTTTCTCGGGTGTCATAATTTAATTGAAATCTGAATATTAATCTAATTATTCTCAACATCTTAGGAATGTGATTTTACTGCACCGTGAGTTTTGAGTTGTCACTGCTTTGAAATCTTTCAAGCTGGAGTTCTTAGACATTACACACATTTATGCCTGTCACATTGCATTCTCCTGCTTGCTTTTGAGAAAAAAGAATCATTAATGTGGTTTTCTTTCTCATGGGAAAATAAGTTTTCTCTTTCTACAATTACATTGAAATAGAGAACAAAAATTGAGCCTTCATGCTTTTTTTCAGTAAATTGAACTATTGTACACTGTTTTTTCTCATCCTTTACACTAACTTTTATTTAATGCACACCATTGTCATTTCTCTTTGCAGAAAATTTAGATGCTCCTTTGAATGCAACACATCATATTTCCATAGACCTTGGTTTTCATTTTCTTAATTTTTCTGTTCTTTTGAAGTGTTTTTTCCTGCACCTGAAAATATTTCTCATTACTCCATGGAGATCCCAGCATAAAAATGTGCTCCTTTCCAATATGGAAAACAAAAGCAAGAAAACTTGTGGATTGAAACCCAGGTAATTTAATAAGATAAAGGAACAAGATAAAGATCCCCACCAGTAATGCAAAGTAAATCCTCACCATCTTCCACAAGCAGGCCAATGTCAAGCCACTCCCTGAGCAACAGCACCTTTAGAAACCTGAAACACGCCCTTCTTCCTCCCCTCAGTTTTATTGTTGACATGATGTTACACAGCATGGAATATCCCTCTGACCAGTCCAGACCAGCTGTCCCAGCAGTGTTCCCTCCCAGCTCCTTGCCCACTGCCAGCCTACTCACTGGGGGAAAGCAGAGTGAAGAAATGAGAAAGCCTAGGTGCTGTGCAAGCATGTTTAGCAATAGCTGCAAACCTGGTGTGCTGTCAACACTGTGGCTTAACCACAGATCAAAACACAGCACTGTACAGGCAGCTGTGGGAAAAGCTGACTCCATCCTGGCCAGACCCAGTCCTAATGCCTGCCCAGGAGGGAGAAGGGGATTGAGACATTCTCCCCATGCTTACTCCTTTATTCCAAGACTTGGGTACCATGGAGGGACAGACTGGGCAATATGGAAAAGGAATTTGGAATCTCTGTCTGGGGGAGCACAGTGACCACCAGACCAGTGCTAGCTACTTGTGTTCTTGTTTCTCTGACATTCCTGGGATGTCTGATACCCATTTTTATGCTATTAGACAGCTTCAGCACAAGGCTGCCAACAAGCTGCCTTCCACAAGCTGCCAGCAAATGGCTCCTGGAAGATATACTTTCAAATCCTCTTTTGGGACACAAGGGAATTCAATTTACTGTGTTTGCCTTAGGTGAAAGAGGTTGGTGTTCAGCATTTCTGCATTTAATGAGACATGATGCTTTTGGTACAGTCTAAATGTGTTGTGGGAGTACTGGATAGAGCCAGCCCAGGCTGGAGCAATGTCTGCATCTTTTCTGTGACATGGGCACTGAGAAGCTCCTTCTGACAGCCTGGGCCAGCCCTAACCTTGCTTAGGGGTGCAGCTGGAGGCCTCAAAAAATGTAAACCCCAAAATTTGTATGCCTCAGCCAGGTATTGAGCAGAGGTATTCCTCCAGCTGACTTGGTTTGTGATACCATGTCTCTACTGTCCCACCCATGCTCACAAGCACTTCCACAGAAAATGTCTGGGAAAATAGTGATTCATTTCTTTCTTTAAATATCCACCATGGTCTCTAGGCTTAGCAGCCAGTGCCCTGAAAACAACAGCTTGATTTGTGTGCTCTGTTAAGGACAATAAGCAAGACATAGGGAATTTTCAACTTGAAATGTGCATTCTTTTGTGGATCTCTTGATGCTTCAGAATGAATCTGTTCATCTTATATCCACAAGGATGACAAAGGCAATTCAGAAGCATGTTAACTTCCCAATAGTAATATGATCTGCCTGTTGAGGAATCAAGATTTAAAAAAAAAAAAAAATCCTACTGTCAGGCAATAGTTTTTTTTGTAATACTATCTATAAGAGTTATAATGAGGCAGAGAAGTGAGGAGGGGGCCTGAACCTGTAGGTGTTTTATAGACTGTCAAATTGCAAGATGGAGCACATAAATATTTATGTTAGAGAGACAAAGCTGAAACAAATTCTTGGCTGATGGGAAGTGTCTTCAGCTGATCTGAATTTTCATGGCTTGTTCTTTCCAGCAGGGCTGTGACAAATTCACATCAGCAGAGGAGCTGCTGCTCTATAATTAGCCAAATCCTTGCAATAGGGACTACAGTCACCTTCCCATCAACCCTGCTCTCCACATACAGTTGCTATTTAACCAGTCACAAAAATGCTGCTGTCAGAGATTTGACAGTACACCAAACAGAATATCTGGAACTTGGGCTCCCTGTGAGACAGCAGCAGCATTAATTCATGATCTTTAGTTATATTAGATGATCAAAGATCAGCAGATCAAAGGAGATAGTTTCTTCCACAAAACACCGGGTGCAGGAGCTGGGCTGGGTTGTGACAGGGGCAGCAGCACAGGAGGGAAGCAGCTGAGCTCCTCCTGGGAAAGCACAAGGGGCTGCTTCTGCTGGTGGCCCAGGTCACTCCCATTCATGGCAGGGCTGGTAAAATTGGGTTTTACCCCAAGCATTATGTCCAGCAAAGCCACCTCTTAGAACAGACAAAAAAGCAGAAGGATTATTGGGGTGAAGAGTTCTTGGCCAAATGCCCTCCGTCACATTTTTCTGAGGGCAGCAGAGTAAAGGACAAACTTTCCCAGCCAGGCTGCAATGTTGGCAGCTTGGGTTGATCTGTGTGGCACTGAGCAGGCAGTGGTGGGCTGACAGCCCTGTCTTATCCACTGCAATTTGTTGGAAAAATTGGGCAGAAGGGGCTTTCCTGGGGCTGCACAGCCCCATCAAATGCCCAGACAACATCAGAGCTTCCCTGCTCCAGGGATGCCCATGCCAAGACCTTGCCTGGACACTGTGGACAGTCTCTTCATGACAGCCCTTAGCTTGACTCCTAGCATGAGCCTGCAGAGGCTCTGGTCTGCCATCACCAGTGCCCTCATTAGACCTTTCAGGCAAGCACCATGGCACCCTGTTCCACCATTTCTGTGGGCGTCTGTGCAGTGCTGTGCAGTGCAGATGAAGGATTTAGCTGGTCACCTCATCCTCCTTACCAAGCCCCAGGGAAGACAGTTTGTTTAAGAAATGAGTTCTATTTCAAAGAGACATTACCCATCAGAAAAATCACAAGTGAATGACTCTTCCTGAGACTTTTGCAGCACTACTGCCTGCCTGGGCTCCCTCACCAGCCTGCTCATTGGAACAACCCAGGCTGATGATTTTTTTTGGCAGCTTATACAGAATTTGATTGCTTTTGCTCTGGACTGTGGCTCTGTATTTCTATTTTGGGCCTGGAGGATTTGCAGAGTCAGAGCAGACCCAGGGACACTCAGTCCTAAGGGATGCCTTCAAAGAGCATCCACACCCTCTGCCTGGAAGCTGCCCTGGACTCTCCAGTTTAACTCCAGTTAAATGCGTGAAGTCTCCAAAGAGAGAACTTCAAGGTGCTTTCACACACTAGTACAGATCACAGAAGTATTATTTGAGCACCAAAGACTTCTTAAAAGCAGAGTAAAGGCAGGGGGTTAGGAAACATTCTCCTTGGCATCATAACAATATGTAGAGGGTTGTTTTCTATTACTCTCCCCTCTGACTCCACCTTCTCACAACACTTTTGCAGCTAGTTCTTTGGCAAATAGCTGGAGCCTTACTGTGCTGGTTTTGGCTGGGGTAGAGTTAATTTTCTTCAGAGCAGCTGGTATGATATTACATTTTGGATTTGTGCTGGAAGCAGTGTTGATAATTCAAGGATGTTTTTGTTATTGCTGAGCAGTGCTTACACAGAGTCAAGGCCTGTTCTGCCCCTCACTCCAGCCAGGAGGCTGGGGGTGCACAAGAGGTTGTGATGGGATGTTGCCAGGACAGCTGACCCCAGTAGATCCAAGGGATGTTCCAGACTACATGGCATCATGCTCAGCACATAAAGCTGAGGGAAGAAGCAGGAAAGGGGCATATTAAGTGATGGTGTTTGTCTTCCCCAGTTACTATAATGCATGATGGGGATGGGTGAACATTTGCCTGCCCATGGGAAGTGGTCAAATAATTTGTTGCTTTGTTTTGTTTGAGAGCACAGGGTCTTTGCTTTACCTATTAACTGTATCTCAACCCATGAGTTTCTTCAGTTTTACTCTTCCAATTCTCTCCCCATTCTACCTGAGAGAGCGAGTGACTGTGTGGGGATCAATTGCCAGTTTGGGTTAAACAATGACATTCACCTTTAAGCAAACACCACTCAGTTTATCAAAGAATAGTTGAACGTGCTTTGAACATGCAAGACCAATGCCAGGGGTCTGGTCTTACAAGCTGGGGAGGCCACCAGGATGTGGCTGGAGGATAGGGGCCTCTTTGCTGGGCCATGTGGAATGCTAGGAGTCTGTTTTTGCCTTCAGCTTTAGTGGAAGCTGCTGTGCTATGGGATGTAGGAGAAAACAAGGAATGGCTGTGGTGGCTGTGGCTGGCCACACCACCAGGTAGTCCAGCCAGAATGGCTGCCAGTGAGAGAACCCTAGAGTCACTGGATGCAACCTGGGATTTTGTGAACCCTAGGCCATGGGATCCTTGGTTTGGAGGTCTGCAAGGCAGGGAGGATAAAGCTGCATTTCATGGTGATGAGGGCTGGAATAGAATTCTGAGCTGTGGGCAGTGTGGGTTGGAAAGAATGAGCCCATGGTGCCTTCCTGTAGAGGAAATTTGTGGTTCTGCCCTGCTGCATCAGACAAACTGCCAGAACTTTAAAAGTTCTTTTCTTTATCAGAATATTGGCACACATGGTGTGGGTTGTGCCACTTCTAAAATCTCAGCAGTGCCTTGTCTGAGCTTTGGGTTAGAGTTCAGTTCATTGGATGCCTGGTGCATCAGGTCCCCTAATTACCAACCAGCCAATCTCCAGCAATATTGGAAGAACTGGGGAGTGATCCACTAATTACAGGATGGTAATAGGATTAGTCTTGTGAAATTGATCGTTAGATTGATAATCAGTTACTGATAGATAATCTGTTGTAATGAAATTGTAATATGATGTTGAGGTCAATGCTGTTCTTGAATGCAGTCCCTGCTTGTCACTGAGCAGGATCTCTGTAAGGTTTGTTGCCTCTGCATTTGACATGGGTGCAGCTGGAATGTGCTGTCCAGTCCTGGACTTCACATTCCAAGAGGGATACAAAAAAAAAAAAAAAAAAAAAAAAAAAAAAAAAAAAAAAAAAAAAACAGAGAAATTTCTGTATAGACCAATACTGTCTGAAGGTCTGAAAAACCTCTTACAGGGGATCCAAAGTCTACTTATCTTCTTCTCTAAAAGTTCTACAAGACCCTGTATAAGGGTTTTGATGTTACAGGCAAAGATACAATAACTTTCTGTATTTAGAGTTGATAGGTATGTTTGAGCAAGAAGTTATATTTTCACCAATGAAGCTGATGTTTGTCATACATTTGCCATCCCTGAAGAAGTTTCCAGTCAATGTTTTTCTGAAGGATATCCTCAAATTCAACTGTAGATACTGGAACTGAAAGACTAATTTGAGGGAATTAGGTAAAAACTCAAGCAAATTACCTTCATTCTGGCCTGATGGTTAAGAGGTAATCACACAGTTCAGACCTATGCAAATCTGAATTTCAGAGTTTGAATTCTCTGTTTTCATGCTGTTCAATGTTCAACATGCTGGCGAATGTTATGCAGGAGCACAGCTTTTGGCAGTGACTGCAGGGCAGCCAATGGACTCCTCCTGCCCTCTGAGAGATCCTTGGTGCCTGCTGTGTCACAGCTGCTGGTTCTGTCTCACTGTGTACCTGAGCCACAGAACAGACTTTTATGGTGTATTTAAAACATATCAGACATAAACTATGGGTTCCTACTCCTTATTTGTCTTTGTGAGCACAATTGTAAACTCCAAGCCTATGTAGTGCAATTGCAGAGGGAGTAGCGACTGGTAAATTTGCAGGAAGCCAGCTGTGCTGTGAATCTGGGATGAAGGGTTGCCTGGAACCTCACTGAGGTTTATGGCTGAGGGCCATAAACTGGTTGAGGGTCATCTCCACTCACTAGGAGGAACTCTGCAATCAAAGAACACCCACTCTTTTGCTTCATTCTTTATCAGTCTGGGTTGCATCATGCTCCCATCTCATTTCATTAAAAACAATGTGATGCTCTAATCTTTGAAGGTTCTCATGTGTCAGAGGTTGCTTTAAGACAAAGTTGTGTCTTTATCCCTTGGGTTGCCAAATCAGTGTCTGTTGGTACTTGCAGCTTTGTACATAACAATTTATCTGGCTGACTGTAACCAAGCATTTCTTGAGAAGATTGTGTGCAGGGTCTGGATGCGGGACTGTGTCCTTCCCATGAGGCCATGGAAACTCAGTACCACTGGAATTTAAAATAATGCTGTTTGTGTGTCTGTGTGTGTACAGACACCCATCCTTATGGGCAGAGCTGTAGATAAAAGGCATATACACTGCAGATCATATATGCTGCATAATATGTCTTAATAATGAAATTATTAAGAAATAGTGTGTTTATACAAACATATATATGTATGTCTGAGCATGAGGAGAGAGCCTATGAGTATGAGGATACAGCCACTGCACACCTCCCCATCACTTTTCACTTTCAGCGTGGTATGAATCCAGAGCTGCTAAAGGCATCCAGCTGATAGCTCAGGCATGAGAGTTTCTCATTCTGCCCAGTTCAAAGCTACCAGCTGTCCTGTGAGCTGCACAAAAGCTTAGCCTGGATGGACCCATTTCTGGTGTGATAAGATCCCAAGGCTTCCTGGGACTACAAACTAACCTTGGGACTAGATTTGCACAAGCAGTCCAGACAATAGGGCCTTTCTCCTCTGCAAGGACTATCTCTGCTGGCACTTCAAGCCCACTTTTTCTTTTTAGTTATTCCTTTGAGAAGACTAAGACTTTGAAGAATTTGAGACTGAAGAGCTAAAAACTAAAAATCTGCCAGTCTGTGTGACTGTATTTAACTCTATTTTGACTTGGAATGCTAATTTAAAAGCAAGCAGCCAAGAGCACAAGGAATTTCTGATTATTCAGTGCTGTTGCAGGCAAGAAGGTTCAGGAATGAGAGCAAACCAGATGTCATCAGTATTGCTTGAAACTCTTCTTTCAAAAGGGCACAGACATTAAGAGTCTGGTTCAGTGAGACATGCTAGCTGCTTCTACAGGCTTCTTGCTTCTTTATTCTTTCATTAGGGCTCTATGTTCAAATACAGCAGTATTTCCTTTCCCAGCTCAGACTATTAAATTTTTGTAAATATATATGTTCATTCCATTCCTTGTTTTGAATTTCTTTGGCAGCATGCAATAGTTACTTCTGTAATGCAATTCTTTGAAGTCCGAGACTTATTCTTCAAAGGCTTTTATATAAATCCCAACATCTATGAACTGCCTCAGAACCCTGTCTTGATTTATTGACTACACGACAAAAATAAAGTTAGTAAAGTTCTACCTAACAAAATAAAAAAAAAAAAATCTCTGCTCTTTCATCAGATCCCACTTTAGAAGCAGAGTTAAAAATCATGGTTTTGGGGGCCATCTGATGTTTTGTTTTGTACCTTATAGCCACACTACAAATTACATCCTCCAATCACTTCTTGAGTTGTTTAAAGACAGAAAAACAAGGCATTCATGGTTGCATGTTTTAAAAAGGCACCTGAGATGGCTTTGTAAGTCCTCGACTTGCTTTAAGAGGTTTGTGTGGTTCAGGCTATTTTTAACAGCCTCTTGCTGTGTGAGGATGAGCACTGCAAGCACAGAGTCTTCTCTGCAGGACCTGGGCTGCTGCGTAGGTGCACCTGCTGGAGATGTCCTTTTGTCAGGCAGGCATGAGGGAGGAAGAGGTATTTTTAGTATATCTACATATGTATTTTTCTCCTCTAATCCATGAAGGACATAATTTTGGGACAAGGACTGTGTCATCTAATGAGTCACAACATTTGCCTGTAGGAGAGTTTGTTGTGTTCAGCCAGCACAGGGCTTGCCATCAGCTCTCAGCAGCTCAGACCTCGGCTCTTAGTGAACCCTTTGCCCCAGACTTTCTCAAGAAGTGATGCTCAGACACACATCCTCCCCCTGTCATTTCACAAGGGTCTGTTCAGTTGCAGTGCCAGGTGCTCGGCCTTCCTGGTAAAGGTAATACTTCTGTGATATTCTGCTCCCCCTGTGTTTCTTCCAGCTTGGGGCAGGAGGCATCCCACAGCTGCAACAGGTGTCCACCACAAGCCCCCTTTCTAGCACTTCCCAGGTTTGCTTATTTGCACTTTGGTGCTGTTCTCAAGGTTCTTTTCCCAGGCCAGGTCAAGCTCTGGAGAAGGAGCACATCCCTTAGTCATCCCATCATCCTTCCCTCTGCAGCCAGGTTGGTACTGGGCTGACAGTGCACACAAGGCCCAGAGGAGAGTCTCCTCCAGATATTTTGACTCAGCTCCAGGGGGTGTTAAATCTCTCCTTTTGTATATATATTTCTCATTTCTCTACTTCTCAGACTATGTTAATGTGGGGGAGAAATTATCTTTTACCTCCCCTTCTGCCCTGCCCAGTTGGATTTCTTTCCATTTGCTTTTTTGGTGGTCAGGTTGCAATCTGGGGCTTATTAGTTCTCTTTCCTCTCCTCATCTTGCACCTGTCTTTGAAATACTTCATCTGATTTAAGCCATTCCTGAAGAAAATTATTTTGTCTGCAAAGAAGATTCTGACTGGGACTTCTGCATAACTTATATCAGAATGTGTTTTTAAAAATGACTGCCTTTCCTTGGCACCAGGTGATGTTTCATGGGGCTGAGCTCTCAAATGCAGAGCTTGGAAGGATGAAATATAGCACTAACCTTTAAGGCTTCTCCAGAAACTCAAAACATGGCACTGATCAAATGTCAAAAGCAGTGCTCTTAGATATATTATCTCAGTTACATTAATTGAAAACCCAAGAACTTTGCTACGTGTGCTACAATCGATGATGTGTCACTGGATTAAATCATTATGTAATGATTATTACTTATGCATTATTCTCCAGTTTTCCATATGCATATTTTTGAATGACATTTATTTGAAAACATAATGAGGGATATGTGCATACCTGTAGTATATGGCTTTGGACTCAGCCATTTCAATGTGCACGAACAGAATAATAGCAAAATTTGATTTAAAAGTACTTTGAAACATTTATCTTCTGAGAATTAAAAATCAGGGGCCACATTCAGGATCTGCTTCAAGAAGTCCTCAAGACCAGGGTCAGAAGCCAGACTCCTTTGGTACTGAGCTATGCTGAGCTTTGTAAGGTCAGGGAAGAGATTGTATAACAAACTTCTACTCCAGGAAAAATGACCTTGATCAGAAGGTGTCTGATTTCCTGAATGTTTATATCAAGTATGAATACATAATCAAGTTACCAGCCCCTCTATGGGCCCAGACTAGCAGTCCCTGTGTGTATATGGTGATATTAAGCCTGTGCAATTCTTTTGGCTTTAAGAGGCCACTTTGGTGTGTGAAGTAAAACAATTCTATGTCTGTAGTCTTCATGGGAGTTTTGCAGAGCCTTTGTTCCAAAACTGGCTTAATGCAAGTGAGTCCTGGAGCCCTCATGGAAACTGGACCTTGAACTGTTTCTGCATGTACACACTTTCATACAACTTTTGCTACTGATGCAGGTAAAAGCACTGTTCATGCTGGAGGACAGATTTCACCTGGGATAGTGGCAGGGATTGAAAAATGTGTTTACAACCATCTTCAAATTAACATCAGTTGAAAAATGAAGCATTTTGTAAACAGGTTTGCTGTTGAAAACTTTGCAAGTATTTTGTACAACTGCAACATCCAGTGTTCAACCCAAACTTCCATGCAGCCATCATGATGTAATTGCCACCCTACTGTTTTGGTCTCATAAATGGATTTTGTAGGCTCAAGCAGCTACATCCAGCAGCTCAAGCCACAAGGAGCACTGGCTGTACCCCTTCTGCAGCACTGAAGCTCTGGGTGATCACCTTAGGATCAAAAGGATGGAAAGGCTTTATTGGAAGTGAGCTGGGTTTACTAATCATAAAAGTTTTCCCAAGAGAGCTTACAAAATCAACTGAATTTCAGTGCATGTGCTTTTATAGACACCCTGATAGTCCCTTAAAGCTCATCAGTTCAATACCAGCAATTGTGTGTAAATAACTTGATGGTAAAATTGCTACAGCACAGCTTTCAAGGAAGGTATTCAGCTGACAGGTCAGCAGAGGAAAGGCAGTTTGGAAAAAGTTCCCTACTGCCTTGACATCAACCAAAAATTCTTGTATTCAACTTATAACAACACCAGCTCCTTTCAGATGAGTTGATTCTCCCAGGAGCACAGAAACAAAGAAAGTAAATATCCTTATTGGATGGAAGAAACACAGCAGGCAGCAGTGTGTGTGTGTCTGTATACACTTGTGTGCATGTGAATGCATTGCACAGATACTGAAGTGTATAATCCATATGTAAATACAACAGACCTGGAAACACTGGCACCCAGCAAACACTCTAGTAGAGCCTTACCACGTGTCATTCCTGCATGTGGTAATGTTTATGTATCACCTAGGCTGTTTACCCAACTGCTGCTAGAATAAGTGATCCAACCTGTTTTCTCAGTTCCTCAGACTAGGACAGAAATCCTGATCTGCTGCTTTAGAACAAGAGGTGCCTATGACTCTGCAGTTTCTGAAGCACAACTGGATTTGACAGTAGCAAAAAGCAGTGCTCCTAAAATATTCACATAAACATGTTGCTTAAAACATTTGAGGTCGGTCAGACTTCTAAAAATAAAAGCAAAACAAAATCCCAAAAGAAAGTGGTTTTCTGTTGTTCTTTATGACTGGGAAGAAATACTAGAGGAGAATCTGAAAAAGCTGGGACTTTGCAGCAGCAGAAGAAAAAGCTCAGGGGGATCTTATCAATGTGTATAAATAAATACCTGAGGCAGACTCGTCTCTGTAGTGGCCTGTCACAGGGGAAAGGTAAATGGACACAAACTGAAATGCAGGAAATTACACTTGAGCATAAAAAACCCTTCAATATTTTTTTACTCTGAAGGTGCAGAGACAACAGTGCAGGTTGTCCAGAAGCATGTGTGGGGTTTCTTTAGTTGGAAATTTTCAAAAGTGCAAAGGACACAGCACTAGGCAGCTTGCTGGAGCTGACCCTGCTCTGAGCAGGGGCTGGACTGACTTACCTCCAGAGGCACCTTCAAACCTCATCCATGCTGTGACTCTGTGCTCCTATGGCATCTCCTGTAGGTGCCTGCTGTAATCCTCAGCTCCCAGCCAGGGAACAGGCAGTAGAAGAGCAGCCTCTCCCCCATCAATTAACCTGAGCAGGTGGCACCACTCACAGGAACACCCCCAGGGTGGCTGAGCACCTCCCTGCACAAGCTGTGCTGCCCCCACTCCAGGACAAGAGTTCCACAGTGCCAGAGCAGTAACTCTGAATCACTCCAGAATAAGCACTAAAGAATACCTCAGAGCACTGTCTGATTTTGGGCTGAAGCAAGAATAGCTTAATATATTGATAGAATGGGGGGAAAACTCTTTATCGTTTTAGCCAAGCTCTCTTTCAGCTGTTAAGATAAGATTGACAAAATCCAGAGGAACTGTGAATTTTCTTTTGTTAGTGATAAAATCTAAGCTGTTGTTAGAAACATCAGGGGGATTTAACAGGCTTAGCAGTGTCTCCTAAATTCCTCAGGAGGCCTGTGAATTTGGAGTTCAGATCAATGAGCTAGGAAGCACTTGGCACCTTATCAGCAGTCAGCTCAGATGCCTCTGGAGAATGAAAATCACCTTTTTGTTCAACTTCCGCTGGTAGCTTGCCAACCTTCTTGTTACTCACTAAGTCAACTGTCTGTAGAAAATATGGTCTCTGGTCTAAGCCACAGGATTCAAAACACAGCTTAATAAGTAAGCAGTAAGGCAAGGAGAATTATGTCATATCATAACATCTCCTCAGCAGGCAGAGGCAGTTCAGCTCCTTGGCTGCACAATATCCTGACTATTCACTGGGGTTTGCTCAGTGGTGCCATTACCTTGTAGGCACAGAGCCTTCCTTCACCATGAAGTTGTCTGATCTCTTTCCTTCTGGAAAGCATTGGGCAGGCAGAGACACAGTGATAGCACAGAGGAATGGACTGTGGAGAGAAAGACAACATGAGCAGGCAGATGAGCAGCTGGCAAACAACCCCAGAGCTGCAAAACTTCTTTGGCAGAGTTCTCCAAATGGTTGAAGTGCCCCCCCAAAGACAGGCTCATCATGACCCTGATGGTTCTACTCAAATGGCTGAAGTTTGCTTAAGCTGCTCTTCTGATGAGGTCATTTTAATAAACACAAATAGTCCACGTGTACAGGTACAATCACTGCCATGTAAAGACACACAGAATAAAATGGTCTTGCACCAGTTACTATCAACACTGAAATATAATCACAGCTATCACTAGCCTCTCCCCTTCAAAAAAGATCCCTAATTTATATGTATTCTACTGGCATTCAAGCCCATAACTGGAGCAGCTGTACCACAATCAGAGCTGCCAAAGCCATGGTCAAGGCCCAGACAGAGACTCCTATGACATACAGCGCAAGGGATGGGAGAAAAAACAAATACAAGGGCAAAGGAAAGGATGTTCCCAAACAATTTGATTGCTCTGAGATTTTAAATATTTTGCAGTCACCTTGACCAATTGTGGAGTGCTCAACATTAAACATTCATCATTTGCTATCCCATCAATCACAGCAAGTGAATCAGTAAATAGCTGGGATGAACGTCAGATTTATGTCTGAAAGTACTGATATTTTTTTCCAAACAAAACTCTGTCTAGCTCTAGAGGAAACACTCCAAAAAACAGTCCTGAGTCACAGATCCAAGCAAAACATGTGCAAGAAACCAGGACTTGTCTGTTTCTCTCATGTTAGGAATTTGGGTGATTTGAGATGCTTCACTCTTAATTTCAAGTAGCAATGTGAGTTTGCTTGTTCTGCAGCAAAGAGTGTATTGGTGGTGTCATTTCCCTCAAATTGCCCTTTTGGCTGAAATGCAGTTCATGTTCCCTTCAGCGTGACAAATAACACACTTCATCTCCCTCTGGATCCTGGAAAATCTGAGATGAGATTGGCACTGCAATATAAAGAGAGATACTCTCAAAAGGGAAGCAAAATTATTTGGCCCAACTGGAAATAATCACTGGCTACAGACAGTCCTTAGATTTCAAGCTGTATTTCAATGTAAAATTACTTTCCCTCATCACATCCATAGAGCATCTAGCACAATTGCATCCTGATCTCGACTGTGGGTTTCTGGCACTGCAGTAAAACGAACATTGATCTTATTAAAAAATATACAATCAATCACATGTGCTCTTGCATGAGCTATCCATGCCCTCAGCATAATTTAAATACAGGTGTGGGTCTGTGTATGACTTCAGCTTCAGTCATTGAAAACCAACAGTATCCAGAAGAAAACTTTTCTCAACTAATCCCTCATTTCAGAGCCAGACAAGTTGGGGGTTCTTTTTAAGAGATAAAACATGCAGCTGGTCTGCCATTTGCTGTGAGCACATAAAAGGAATATTACACAGATAGCAAAGCAGAAATGGATGGCTCTGGCAGATGGCATCATACTCAGGGTTAGCCAAATCCCCTCTCAGGCACTGGAGCTCAGATGGCCAAGCAGAAACACTTTCTGCCACAAACCCTTTGCATGCTTTTGAGACATCTCTGTGCTGGGAGAGGAAGTATGTCAATTCACAATCTCACTGTGATAAAACAAAATTTGATGTATTTTGGGAAATATGTTCATTCATAGGCTGCCCTTGGCCCCAAGGCTTTCCTTCCCTCTGAGCCTCTGCCAGGATGGAGTGCTAGTCACAGCTTCTGCACACTCTAAAAGATGATTACCACTAATATTGAAATCTGGGTTTGCAAAATGAGTCAAAAAACCCCTCTTGGCAAGCTTCTGTCCGTGTACCTCTAAAATCAGTAAGGTCTCTTTGAGAAGCTGGGAGAGCAAGGACTGAGTGCATCAGCTGCTAAAGGAGCTCAGCAAGGGTGACTGACACTGGTGGAAGTGCTTTGCAAAATGCTCAACACTTCCCATTTGTTTTGACATTGCTCTTTAGTTTATGTGATTTCAAAAAAATCTGCTTTGCTCAAACCCACCAGAGGTCTGAAGCACATGGTTACACTAGGGGTTCTCATCACTTCTCTCACAAATGACACCACAGGGCATCCAAATTATCGAGTCCTTGCAACTGAATCCTGCCTGCTCCTTTTCATGCTCAGCCTAAGTTGCCAAACACTTGTCTCCACAAACTTGAAGGCACTCTGGGAAATCCCAGCTGGGGACCACTGCACAGGCACTGTGACCTTCCAATTCTGTGCATCCTCTTTCAGGGCACTGTTGTCATGCCATGGCCCACACTGACCATGATTAGCCCAACAGTGAAATAAGGCTTGGGTTGGTTCTAGTGGAGGCTACAGACCCCCCTCTTGCCAACTTATGGCCAGGCTGCCACTGTCTGGCACATACAGTAAATAATCAGCACATACAGGGGCAGTGCCTAGGGACTGGATGAGGGGAGGAAGAAGGTGAGGAAAAGAGTCAAAAATTGGAGACAGCAGTGGGGCAGGACAGGGAGGGGAGAAGTAGAGCTTGATTCAGAGATAAGGAGTAGAAGTATCATACAACTTTGTTGGGGGATGAGTTAGTAATTACCTTTGATCTCCCCTTCTATTTTGCCTTTCCTAAACCTGACACTGCCTCATACCATCCTGTCTTGCTCCAGACTCCTTTATAGACGTCTTCAGTACCTTACACAGTCTGTTCCCTTGCACAGTCTTTCTTTTCCTCTTTTCTCCCTCCCAGCCACTGGAGTCTGTGGCTGCACCCTTGGTTCCTGCTCTGCTCCAGCTGAAGGACTATGTCTGTCCTGTCACTTGAGCTGGCACATCATAACCACATGACCTCTTATGATTCCCTAAATTCCTGTAAAAATCCAAAAGTCCTGTTCAGGACAATTCTGCCTTTATTGTGAAAGCTCTCAGCTCCAGCACATCTTTCCTCTTCCTCCCTGGAAAACCATTCCTAATATAAATCGTTTTCCCTGTGCACACATATATGCCAGGAAATCTCTGCCTCTCCTGCTGTGGTTTGGGCGTAGCGATGGTGCTCCAAAGCCAGCTTTCCCTGGCTGTCAGGCCAGCTGGGCAGCAGGTGCCAGCACAGCTGAGCACAGCCCACCCCACAGCACCCCACTGCTCACACATCTCCTTTCAAACCAGAGCAGCCTTCTCCATGCAACACCTGGAGCTTTAGACTAAAGCCAAGAGCAAAATGGAGCCAGAGCTGCAGCCCAAGCACCAGCTCATGAGCAGCAACTAAATCCTCAGGAAGATGCCTGGCATGGGTGAGGTCTGGGCAGCCTGAGCTGTGCCCAGCATGGGCTGGCAGGGCCTGGGTCCTTGCAGGCTGCTTGGATGCAGCCTCTGATTTGGCAGGTGGAGAGTTTGGCTGTGTGGACAAGCTGAACCGTGCCAGGGGGGCTCCAGGCCAGAGAACAGGGGATTGTTTACTAGCATAAATGTAGCCTCAGCATCAGAAAAGTGTTGAGCATTGTTTTCAAACTCTCAGAAACAAGAAACACACAACAGTATCTTCAGAAAAGTGCAGTGGGTATGCTATGATTTTAATTTTTGAAACTTTATTGCAGGATTGAGTCAAGGTAGTCTAAATGCTCTCTCAAAAACTCAGCATGTAATGTTACATACCCAGGTTTTACTTCAGGATTTCTTTGCTCTGGGACAAGTACCTTCATTCCCATAAAAGAGAATACTGCATATCTGCAAGGCAGTGATTTTCCTCACATCATCTGTCAAACCACTGCTGCTGTTCCTTCTTCTGCCATCTCTGCCTCTGTACCTTTTCCCATCTATCACACAATCCCAGATCCAATTGGCAGACTCTGGCAGATGGGAACAGGTTCTGGCTGTCAGACATGTCAAAATTATATCTAACTTTAGGCTCTAGATCACTGAAACAGTAGAATGCTGAATGAGAAGTTCATCTTTGAGAAGGTGTACTTTGAAATGGCATCTCTTGGGAGGTGAAGTTAAAGCTAACTGGATCCTTGCTGAAGTGCTGAGCTTGGTATGGGGGGATTTATTGAATATCAGGGGCACTAAGAAACTCCATGCAGCTAAACCCAGTGCCTGTGCTTGAAACTGATCTCTGACAAGGAACTAGGATTATATTAACATTAAATCAAGGTTTTTTTTTTTCCCCATATCACATGGAGACAAATATTCATTCTCACTTAAAAGCTGTCTGCCTACAGTTCAGGAAAAAAAAATCTAAAATTGGACTACTGATAGGAAAATCCCTCTTTGTGTTATATTTATCTTGCAATTACAAGCACCTCTTACCCTCTTTGAACACAGCTTGCTGTGTCTGAGCAGAGTTGCACATTAAAGAACACTCTTACTCTCCAGATTGCTCCTCCCTTCCCAGTTGGAACATGAATCATCCTCACTATTTCATCTTGGCTTGGTGCAGGATACCAGGAATGACAATGTGGGAAAGGCTGTGCTGGCTGGGAGCTCTGTGGGCACGTGCAGCTAGGGCAGGCTCTAGCCAGCCAGGAGCACATGTGGAGATGGCAGCTCACATCCCTCTGGTGCCTAGCTGGTGGCAGGATGTCTTAAGTCACAATACAGGATGTAATCAAAAGTGTGTACTCTATCACTATCTGCTGAAACCAGGTGGGGCAGTGACCCTTATTGCTGTGGGACATATCCTCTGCTAATGGGCCAGCTGTTAAAAAAACAGGTGGGGAAATGTTCTTTATCTTTTCCATAGCCCATCCTTCCTCCATGAGTTATCTTCTGTTAATGGGCCACTGAGTCCCACTGCATGACTAATAAAATTACATCATCCCACTGAGAGATGCTCCAGCCAGGGGGAAGAGCCAAGCCTTTCCCACCTAATTGATTTGAAACACCAAAGCAGCCTTCTTCCACTGGAATCCAGAGGAAAATCAGACCTTTCCACATCATTGCTGGACCTTCAGAGGAAAACTGTATCCTTCTACAGGAACACTGCTCCAGCTGAAACACATCTGTCACTGCAGGAGGATGCAGTCACCATTTAATGGGACAGCTACCAACACCCTGACTGATGGGGTGTCAGGTTGCATTCTGACTCAGTGTTTTGGGTTTGTTCTTTGTAATACTGTATTTCTATTTCAGTTTTCCTGGTAAAGAACTGTTATTCCTATTCCCATATCTTTGCCTGAGAGTCCTTTAATTTCAAAATTATAATAATTTGGAGGGAGGAGGTTTACGTTCTCAATTTCAAAGAGGCCCCTGCCTTTGTTAGCAGACACCTGTCCTCCAAACCTGGGCACAGGAGCAGTATCAGCCTGCAGACAGATCCTGGGGGAGACAGAGGACAAGCCTGAAGCTTTATTTTGTGCAAGGACGTGCATTAAGAAAAGATTTTATGTTCAAACTACCTAGGTGAGCAGGTGAAACATGAACCTCAACAGGGTGTTGAGAAACCATGAGTTGTTGTAAAGGAAAAGTATCAAGTGTCTCTAGCTTGATGCATTAAAAAAACTATTTAGTTTATTCCTATCTTTGGGACTCAAGGCCTGAAAACTTGTGTGCAATTCTTATGGACTCTTAACCTTGATTGTGATTTTGCAGGGCTCCAGGAGAGGACACAATACTGCTCACGGTCAGTCTAACCAGCAGCCACAAAACACCATTGAGTTCACATGGTGCCCAGCTGGTTCCATGGTCCTGCCTCCTGTCAGGGCAGATCAACCCATGCTGAGCTCCATGCTGCCCATTCCCACTGACCACAAGACCATTGTGTTGTCTCAACACAACACTGCCACCACAGTTTCTGTCACTGCAGCAAGGGCTGGCTCTGACTCCTGTTTGCTTGTAGGCAGGATGAAAGGAAAGGGTGTTACTTCATTTGAAAAATAAGAAATTGATTTCTTCCACACTATTTCATTGTTCCTGCTCCTGATTCAGTTCCACAGGCTTGTCACCCCTCAGCAGGCATAGCTGTGTGACAGAAAAAGTCTCTTTGTTTGCTGTGGGTCCCTGGGCCCTTCTGGGATACATCTCCACTGGACTGTCTCTAATGCTTTTTCCTGCTGTAAGCTTTGAGGTGGTTCCATTCCATCCTGCTTTCTCAGGGAGTTATCCTGCATAAAAATGCTGTAGCTCTTTCCCTGACAGGTCCTTAAGACATCTTATAACTATTTTTCATATAGATGCAAAGAGGCTGGCAGCATCATATTGAGATAGAGCCATTCATCACCAGAGGTTAGCAAGGCCAAACATAATTTAATAGCGCAACAAAATTCTTGTTCTGTTTTTGCTGGAACACCAAAGCTGTGGGTGAGAATACTTCAGACCTGAAATTCACCTTGTCACTTCTGAGTAATGGTGGGCACAGCTCTGGGGGCACTGCTGGAAGGGAAGATTGACATATGGTGCTAGCCTGACAGTTCTGGTGGTAGCTGTTATTTTCGGAAACTTTTGCATTTATTTTGTTTTATGCTGATCAGGAAAGCTCTGAGCTGAGAGCAGATGGTACTGATTTGCTCAGGGTTATTGCTGATCAAAACCAAACAGGGCTGCACTCCATTATCACAGGCAGCTGTTAAACTGGGAATGGATATCATTGGTGTTTCACTGGATTCAGCTGGGAGTGAAGCCACACTCAGCTGGGCACTATTCACTTGCACAGAGGGTGTTACGGTTCTTTGTTCCTAGAAACCCAAACCTGAAGTGAAAATCCCAGATGCCCTGACCTCAGGCTATTACCAAATACCTCTCTTACTGTTTCAAAACCCTTTTCTCAGCAATATAGCTTCCTCTTTCTCCCTCCCAAGCTTGAGGAGGCTAGATGTGGTATTACAGCAGCTGCTGACCCACTGGCTAGCACAACACCCCTTCAAGGCACCTCTGAGCTGCTGCAGCTCTGCTGTTGGGATTACTGGGAGTGGCTATGCTTCTCCTTTTTGTATGGAAGCATGCCCTGTCACATCATCATCCAATTCAGCCCTCCTGCATCAACTTGAGAGCTGTTCATTTGGTGAAACATAGGCTAAACTTGCTGTGGACACTGTCATGGAGATGCATCCTTTGGGCAGCCTTTTCCTCCTTATTGAGGGAAAGTGAGATGGCACAAGGTAGTGTTGGTAACAGAAACACTTCCCTGAAGCAATTACTGACAAATACACTGCCTTTCTTGAAGTCTATATTAAAAATACTGATTCTGAACATTATGATCTAGAAGAACTCAGGATCTCTGCAGCTCAGTGTCCCATGTGGCAGGTCTGGGGCAGACCTGCACAATTCTTGGGGATGGGGTAAAACAGCACTTTGGAAAGACAAAGTGTCTCCAGGAGCACAGAGAGAGGAAGAAACAGAGCCAAGAGGCAGTACCCATTTACCTTTGCAAAAGAAACCCATAGATTGTGATCTCCAGAGGCTTTAAGGCCACCTTGCTTTCTCTTTCAGCCTTGACTGATTTACAAATATTCTTGTTTTGCTCCAGTGCATAAAAACATTCAAACAGTGAAATCTTGTGCTTAGATAAGGAAAAACTAATGTAATGGTTGCCATAATAACTTACACATAATTACAACTCATTACAAGGCTGCCTTGCTACAAATGTTACAGAAGATGCTTTTTCCCTTAAAATAGTAGAACTGAGTCTTCAGTTTAGATAAATAAAAGCTTAAAGGCAAACACTGACTTACTACTTTGGAGAATACTACAATTTTTCAGGGGAAGTTGTATGATCCCAAATGAAATTGAAGTGTGTTCAACTTGTATAAATTCTTTCAATTAGTAATACAAAACAGATTTCCAAACCCTACAACCAGGACATTATCTTGAAGTGGCAGGAGCTGTCAGACTAAGTTCTAAGTGTGAAACTCAAGTCTATCCATAGCTATAAGTGTGGTGAATGTGGGTATCAGGACTGTGGCCCTCTGCACACCCTGTGCTCTGAATTCATGAATTCCCTGTGTGGTCCAAGAACAGCACAGCTTGTCATCAACACAGATGAGATAGTAAAGCTGGTTTGAGACAACAGATTGCCTTGAAAACAGGTCTGAACTCTTCAACACACCCATAATTAAATAATCAACACTCAGGACTTCTCCAGATGGGAATTTTTGACAGGTCTGCATATTCCCCCAGGTATCTTCTGCTGCAGCTCATCCCCTCTGTGTATCCAAATGTGTATATGGTGATTAACATTGTGGGTGGATTGTCCCTGGCATTCTTACACAATTTTGCTGCTTTAGCAGTTGCAGAAAGAATCAAGTTGTACATAGATATGACATTTGCAAGCAGTCAGTACAAACTGTTCCTGCAGACGCAGAAAAATTCTCATGTAGGACAGTGCTTTATACACAGTTAAGATATTTAAACCAGTTTTATATGCAGTTGTCACAGACAAAACAGTCCAGAATTGGGAAATTTTATTTAATTTCTTGCCAGACCACACAAGCTTCTGATTCCTGATTTGTATATTAAGAAAAAAGGGAACACAAACAGCTAGGCACTTAATATGAAGCTCCATCCTCCCTCCTTCCTAGGGTCAACTTCCTTTATTTTTTCTGCAGTGACAACCATTCTGTCAAAACTCCCTGGCCATGGGATGTGTGGTGGGATAAAGTGGAAGCATAACACATGATGGCTTTCTGCTGCCCACACAGCTGTTTCTACTGCAGAGCTCCATGATTCCTGACACCCTGAGCAATGCTTTCCACCACACTGCACACCATGGCCTTTGTTGCTCTCCCCTCTCTGTCCCTGCTCTGTCACAGCTCACTCATGGGTGTGTTCCTTCCCCACATCATTTCCACTCGCTTTAGGGCATGATGGAATCATTTCTGGCAGGCAGCAAGGCATGGGCTCACCCCCAGAGGCCAACACTGCAAACCAGTGACACAGGAAGCCTGGTGACACCTGCCAGTGCAGCCATGCAGTGACAGGGATGGATTGTCACACAGGACAGTGGCACAGCTTGCAGCCACACACCTGTACAGCCACTACAGTGGGGACTGCTGTTGGCACAGGACAGCAAGTTTTACTTCAAACACACATCCTTTCATTGATTACCTCTGCAACATTGGCCTGCATGAGAAGAGTCCATTAAAATACCTCTATAGCACTCCATCTGAAAGAGTGCTCAGCAGCTCAGTATATCCCCAAAAGCATGGACATGAATTAACAGCCTATCAGCAGCAGGGTCACTTCAATTAGAAACCTTAGAGACCATCTTAGAAATAGAGCCAAATAATATCAAAGATCAGTTTCTTGCAAATGCTGACAAATGAAGGGGATCTGAGAAGAGGCTGTGTGTCTGTCCATGTCTCAGAGAGCATGGCAAGGGAGGAAACCTGCCAGCTGAAGCCTGTTGAGGAGAATTCTTTCTTTAGGAAGAGTTTCAGTCCTGGTGTTGCCACGTGCATGTGAGTGTATATAACAGGGAATCTGCTAAAACTGCAGAATGGTTATCAAAGCTCTGCCCACCATCAGGCTGATGTAGCTACCACCCTCTTTAAACAGAAATCTGGGACCACTGGAGCTTACATAAAGTGTCTCAAGCAACTCCTCTGTGTAGTTATACTCTGAGCTGGGAAAACAGTCTCCTTGTATCATGTAATATCTGTCAAGGCCTGCTCCAGCTGTGTCCATTTTGGGAAAGGATTAGGAGAGGTTTAAGTGAGTAGGGGCAGCCTGCAAAGTTGGGAAATTTGAGTGGATTCCATCCTTCTTCCTTTTGCTGGTTGACTTGGGAGTTCTCACACTGATTGTTTTTCACACCAATGCTGTTGTATATGAAGGTATAATGATTGTTATAATTAAATCACTTCACTGATGTAAATAATTTGACAGCTTTCCTTGTACATACCTAAATTTATAAAGAAGGATGTCAACTCTGGTAGCAGTTATAAAGCCCTCCAGTACCCTCAGATATTGCTGTTCAGAAGAAGTGCACTGTGAAACCTAAACAATTTTTTCAGAATATGCTTTTAAATTAAGACAACCATGGCAGCTTCATACAGAATGCTGTTTACAGTAGCCAGGCACTTAAGTTTCAATGCTGATCCCTATTCTTACTTTGAGTAAATCAAAAGTGGAAATAAAATTGTGCAATACACAATTGCTAAGGCAGTCAGTTCTGCTGTCAGTAGATGTGATGGCCAAAGATCCCCTTAATCACACACACAGGATGTATGAGTGATACATCTCTGGATAAAAGAATAAATATCAATGTGAAAGTGAAACATCAGCAAACATTTCACGTAAAACCTAAGTTATGTAGTGTGCCAGAGGGTTTGAGTCATAGATACATTATACTGTAATATTAGATGCTGCTGACTGTGAAAATGTCATCATTTGCACAAGTTGCACCCCCTCATCAGGCAGAATCAAATACAGAGGTCAATTAACCTGTCACATACTGCACTCTTTTTTACTGTTATGGCAATAGTAGCTCCACTGTATTCCCAGGTGTAATTTATTTCAGGTACAGATAGATGTATCAATATATTTTATTTTAAAAAGTCGGTATTTTAAAATGTATTTACTATATATAGTATATAAATCACACTACTCCAGTAGTTACAAACTTCTACAATCACACCATAAAGATTCTCAGAGGGACTCACATATTACTGATGTTTACCCCTGGGTAATTACTGTCACACCACATGTACCTTTTGTCTGTCAGATAGAATGACTTTAGATACAGTCTGCCAAATAATGAATGCCTGTTTTCTCAAATTCCTTTAAGGATGCTCACCTTTTAACTGTCCCTCTCAGACACCAGATGAAAGCATCATTCAGACATTTAACAACTAAGTTTTGCTGCACAACTTGTCCCAGGCCCAGGGTAATAGAGATTCCTTGAGGACTTATGAAGGTGATCACTGACAACACATTCTTGGCTGGCAGGTGTTTCAGCACATAACAAATACATGGAATAAATCCAACTATTTTGGGAATAGTTGTATAAAATCTAATCCAATTCAGAATTCCTGTGCAAATGTTGATAGATAAAATGGCACAAGATAGTCTGTATTTAAAATTGTCTTCATTTCCTATGCACTCCCCTTTGAAAAAAAAATAAAATTCCTTAAATCTTCCTTTGGCTTTAAAGCCCCCAATCACATTTTCATTGCACATCATTATTTATGTGAAACCTGGAAACTGAAGGGTTGTTTAACTTCAGTGTATGCCTACAGACTAGGCTAAATCCATGTGAGTTACTATATTCCTCCAGAAAGCCTTGGAGGCAGCAAAGGGCAATATGCAACTTGTGAAGGGCTGCAGCTGTCTGTTTAATTAGTCTCAGACTGCATTTTTCCACAATGAGTTAAGCTGTGAACTGTGGTCTGCTAGCTGACAAGGTTGTCATACCACAGCTTCAAGGGATCCGAGCCTCTTAATTCACAGACAAAGCAAAGCATTTTCATGGCTTGATGCAATAAAAGAACACTTGACACTAGTGCAGATGGAACCCTTATCTCCATCATCCCCAACAAATCTTTAAGAGATAGAGTGCCCAACCTTATGTAAATACTTCTCTGTTCAGTACCTGAGGAGTACAAGGTGTTTAGGTCAATTGTACTTCTGTTACAAGGCAGGTGCTAAAAAAGGTCTGGTGCAGATTTTACTTATCTTATGAGGAGTAGGTCAGGATGATCAAGGAGCTCCTGCCTATGGTCCATTTAGAAAGGCTGAAATTCTATACCCTGGAGAAGAGAAGGGTCTAAACAATCCATGGCAGAAGAGCAAAATATAACGAGCACAAATTGAAATTAAAAAAGGTGTACCAGTCTGGACATTGACAAACATTTCTTCACCATGAAGAAATTGCCAACAATTAAGCATTAGAACAGATTATCCAGAGAAGTTGTGGAGCCTCCATCCTCTGAGGATTTCAAGACCCAACTGGATATAGCCCTGAGGGACAAAATCTGATCCCACAGATGACTCAGACTCCTGACATCACTTCTAACCTGAATTATTCTATAATTATAAACATTTCATTGAGTTCTCATTGCTGTTGCAGTTTGTCTTAGTGTCCCATTCCCACTGGACCTAGTGACATAGCATGGTCTTAATTATTGATTACTGCAGCATGGTCTTAACCAGAATAACTGATGTGATGTAGCTGGTTTCTATGCAGGAGTCTTCTCCAGCTGATGTCAAACAAGGGAAACACCTGTTAAACAAATCCAGCACACTCCACTGCCTATAATTGGTCTACAACAGGAACAGTGGCTGGGACAGCTTTGGAAAATTCTTACATTCACACTGTGTTGCACTCATGCCCCTTCCCTTAGGGTTGAAGTAATTATATATTAAAAATATATATAAAATTATAAAATTAAATATATATATAAAATTGTCACCAATATTACACTTCTGGGTAGCCAACAATCATGGCATGAGGACTGAGGATGGTGGTGATAGGAAGAAATATGTTTCCTTATTCCATTGGATGGACTTCACCTAAAGCACTGTTCTTGATCTTGGATGGGAACACCAAGCCCGAGTACAGGGATGCCTCCAGCATGACAGGCTTTTGTCCTAGGTTACATTGTAAAGATGTGCCCAGAAGTATGTATGCTGTCACCCTCTGCTAAAACTGGGTGGGCAGTGATTCTCATTTCTGTGGGAGATATCCTCTGCTAATGGGCCATCTGCTAAAACCAGATGTGGCAATGTTCTTTATCTTTTCCATGACCCATCCAGGAAGATATCTTCTGTTAATGGGCCATTGAGTCCAACTGTGTGACTGATAAAATTACATCATCCCACTGGGAGATGCTCCACCCAGGGGAGGGGCCAAGCATTTCTTACCTCAATAAAAACTGAGATTTGGAACACCAAAGCAGCCCTTACCCACTGGCTTCCTGAGGACAAGAGCTACCACAATCACTGCCAGGATTTCTACAGAATCACTGCTTCAAGCAGACCACCTCATCTGGACTGGTACCACCACCCTAACTAGTGAGGAGTCAGGTTGTATTCTGACTCTGTCAGTGTTTTTTCTTTTGTACTATTGCATGTATTGTATTTTTTCTTCTTTTTTCCTACCAAATTGTACTTCTGACTTAAAGCATCCCACTGGTTTTGATTCCAAAACCATTACAGCCTTACTTGAAGGCCAAACTACCTGTGGCACTATAGTGAACTTGTGACCAAAGCTTTTATCTAGATTATTTTAAGTGAGATCAAGAAGTGGGCATGGACTGGTGGGGGGAGAACAAGACTACCCAAGACCCCCTATATCCTATGACCCATTTCCAGAAAGGTCTGAAAGAATGGGCTGTACATAGCAACTAACTTGCATAGAAAGCAAGCATCTCTCTTCCACGTGGGAGAAATTATCTATGGAGTAGTAGTAGTACTTTTTGACAAGTTCTTAGCTATAGACTTAGTATCCCAAATCTTGAACAAACATGCTGCTGACAAGCACCTTCTTTGAGCACTTGGCCTCATTCTTCACCAGAAAGGCTTCCTGGGTGGCTATGCCCAGAAAGGCAGCAAAGGAGAACTGTCTTCTCCTTGGAAGAGGATTGAGGCAAGGGCATCATGACAAGTCTAGACTCAGTGTGATCAGATCACACATGCCCTATATACATGAAGAAGGGCTTAGGGAGCCCCTAATAGCAGCCATCCAGTGCATGAGGAAGGTTGCAGCTGAATATAAGGATGGGGAGAAATCACTAGGAGGATAATAAAGCACAGGAACAAATTCCCTAGAGATAATGGAGAACCTACGTTCATGGAAATCTCCAAGACCTGACAAAACAAAGTCTTGAACAACACTGTCTGGAATCTTCATTGACCTGCTTTGAGCAGCAGGCCAGACCCAAGCTAGAGTTTTTTCAAGGGCTGTTCCAACCTGGACAGCTCTATGAATGGTTAAGTGGCTTGAGATCCAAGAGGAAATGGTAGAAAAAGACATCAACTCAGGATTTGCCAAGACTTCAGTTCATCTTTTCCATTTATGGTGCATCTCCTTATAATGATGTCCTGGTTTGAAAGGACAGGTGTCTGCCAGGAAGGGCAGAAGTTTCCCTTTGGAATAGAGACTTTGGTTCCACTCCCCTCCCCCAAGTATTATGATTGTTGGAATCAAGGACTCTGAGGCAGAGATAAGGCGGGTGGGAATAACAGCTCTTTTACTAATATATCTAACTATACAAACAGAAAACAATAACAGTTAATATTGCTAACAGAACGAAATAGATAACTCGGTGTCAGTCCCTTTAGATGCAAGCACGCTGTCTCTGTGCTTAGTCCAGAGCCCGGATCTGCTGAAAGGCAAGCGGGAACGGAGGCAGGAAGGGGGGGGGGGGGAGGGGCGGCAGCGGCTACGCCGGTCTCGGGCGGGAACGGGCTCACCCTCACCGAGGGCAGCGGCTCCTCACTCACCGTGTGTGTCCGGGGGATCAGCTGTGTCTGCAGAGGCAGGAGGCTGGAAACAGGGCAGATGCAGGGCAGGTGATCGCAGAGGGTCTGGCTCTCCTGTGCTCGGCCGCGTGGCTGAACGATCCCAGGCGTCCTCCTCCCGGCTCGCCGGAAACGCGAGTGCCCTCCCGGAAGCCTCAGAGGCCCCTCCGGGGGCTGTCCCCACCCACCCCCTTTGTCTGGGCCCATCAGGGACCCTGGGTGTAACCCGGCCAGCTCCATTGGCATGATAATGGGAAAAATTCTTTCAATTGACACAGTAACAGAAAAACACTCAACCCCCAACAAATGATTATGTTGAGACAGACACAACTGGCACCATCACCAATCTCCTATTAAAAACCTTTTGTGCCTTCTCTTGGGTAACTCCACACAGTACTGATTCCTTTCCTCATTAGCTGCTCCCCAGAGCACTGTCTCCTTCTCTCTACAATTATCCTTTTTCTTTCTGCATGACCAGCTAACCCCAACCTGTCCCTTTCCCAGCCACCTAACCCTGTCTGTCCCTCACACAGCATCTTCTTACCTTGTCCTTCCCTTGAATGACCACATGTCCCTTCCTCCTCACAGCACAGCCAGCATCCCAAACCAGAGCAGACTCTGCCTCCAACTCCATCTTACTCTGGGCTGGCTGTCCCACTCTTTTATAATCCCCATCCCCATTGGGCAGGCAAGGCTGTCTCCACTTCTCTGCAATCAGTACAGCTGTGATTCATTGAGGCAAATTCCCTTCTGCACTATCATTACAAACAATCTTCCCACATCTCCTCTCTTACCAGCTCAAAATAACATTATGTGTTTAGAGACTACTATTTATCCAGGAATATCTTCTGATTCACAGGTCTGAATCTAGAGCCATCCCACCTCCTGAATGCACCTGGAGCTCTCAGAATGATGTGAATATATGGAACTTCATAGCTGTCCTCCTCACCCTAACCATGCCTTGTACATCATATTAAATAATCCCAGCTCTTGGGAAGCTGATTTGATAGAAGATGCTGAACAAGGTAACACAGCAGGAACACCACTCTACCATAGTGTGACTCAACACATAAATTAGAACACAATTCCTCTGTGGATTTCCTGATCTAGTGGAACTGCATAAAACCTGCCTGTAGTCATGACTCATAGGAGGGGCACAGAGGATGACTCCAGAATCCTTTGCATAAATGAGGATGTCTGACTATTTCTTCTACATATACATTCCCACTGTTGTCTTCTGAACATTTTCAGCCTTTAATTTCATTCCCACTCTTCTTCTAGTTAGTCGACCCTCACTGTCCTCTGAATATTTCCCTTTGTGAGGAAAAGTTTTGACTCTTCAGTATTTCAGAATCAAATAGAACACTGTTTCTTTAACTACATACTTGGACATTTCCCCCTCAAATTTCCAGGACTGTGTTTCCATTCTCTCTGTAAAGAGGACCTTTGGGACTAGCAAATATTGCACAACATTTATAAGTTAGTTGTTATTTAAATCTCAAAAATCCTCTAAATTTAAATCTTCTAATTGGAATAAAATAGATCTTTGTGACAATATAGGTTAGGTGATTGGGTAATACATAAATTCTAATAAACAGACGCAGAGATAAATCCTCTTAACAGGAACATTAATTAATTTTTACTACTGTTATTAATTTATAAAGAAAGAAAACATTACTATATTAAACATTGGAGGAGGTGCTGTGGAGAAAAAATAAATCAGATAACTTCTGACTCTCCAACAAGAAGAAACAAACTCCTGCCAGCAACAGTAAAATAGATGCATTAAACAAAGACAAAGTAAATGGAAAATGAAAAGGTAAGGAAGGCACTGGTTCAAAATAGTAAAATTAACAAGGGCTGTGGAAAAGTTCACATTTTATCTGACACCAAGGATTTGACAAAACCTATTCATCTCAGTGAGTTCACTGGCCCACAGATTTCCCCAAATATTTGTGGAATGATTATTAATTGCTACCTGATAAGATGAAGGCCAATATTTTTTCCTTGAGGATTATCTCGTATTCCTGTTTAAGAAGTAACACTGAGATATGACCATTGTTTCATTGCAATTTCAGTGCTATTTTGACACAAAAACCTTACCTCCAAAACTTAGCCATCTAAAATCTCATTTCTGTTTCCACAGTCTTTGAGATCTCAGGATCAAATTTACAGAGAGAAAAATATAAAAAATACCTTGCTAACAATCCAGAGAAAGTTCAAGCTATAAACAACTGTGAATTTCAGGGGTGTGTTCCAGCTACTTGGTTTGTTTCTTGAGAACACTGAGTAAGAAATGAGACTACAAGCAGGAAGTGAATTTAGAGAGCTTGGCACATCAGCAGGGGAAAGAGGAAATGCTGTGTGCAGGGGCCCATACTGTATTTCAGTTCATCACAAATTATTGTAGTGGCAAAGTCTCCAAATGTCACCACAGTGAGAGAGCAAAACCAGACCCTGTTGTAGTTGTTGAGACAGATTTGACTGGTATTATCACCAGTCTCTTATTAAAAACTTTTCATGCCGTCTCTCAAGCAGCTCTGCACAATACTGACTCCTTTCTTCACAGGGAGCTCAACACAACACTGTCTCCTTCCCTCCCTCTGCCTGAAAGTTTCTTTCTTCCTTCTACATGACCAGCTAACCCCAAGCTGTCCCTTTCCCAGCCACCTAACCCTGACTGTCCCCAGCATCTTCTTACCTTGTCTGTCCCTTGCATGTCCCTTCCTCCTCACAGCAGAGCCAGCAGACTCCATCCCAAACTGCAGCAGACTCTCAGTCTCAAGCTCCATCTCCTACTGTAACTCTCAACTAGCTAGCCCACTCTTTTCCAACACCCATCCCCACTGGGCAGGCAATTAATTGAGGAAAATTGCCTTCTGCACTATCCTTACAAACCATCTTCCTACAAGACCCTACAGGTACCTGTTGGTAGGTTCAACCCAAATCAAATAGCTCAAACTGGGACCCCACATTGATTCCTGATGCAGTTCAAGCTGTCACATAAAATGCCTGCCCTCTCTCTCCCTAACAGGCACAGGAAGCTCCTCCTTCTACTCATCAGCCTCATAATTAAAGTGGGTTGTTTTAAATTTATGCATCAGTCTGATCTATATTGAAATTAAGGCATGAAGTTCATCCCTGTCTCATCCTGCCACAGTAGACTCCCATCTCCAGTTTCCTTTTCACATTTAATTACAAAGCACTAAATAAAAATTAGGACAAATGTGAGTAAAGAAGATTTTAATAGAAAGAAAGAGAGCTAAATCCAAATGTACCATTCATAGAAAACTCTGTATAGCATAGCAGGTGCCTATTTGTTCAGCCCAAGGACCCCTTGATACCGATCATTTTGCTTCTGTGTGTGCCCACCTCTCCAGTGCCTGCCTCTCCTCAGCCATTCCTTTGCTTACATCCAGAGCACATTTCTAGGCCATGCTCCTTGTACACTAATGGGATTAAGCTCTTCACAGAAGGCAGCTGCAATCTTTTCCCATGGGGACAGCAGGAGCAGAAAATTGCCCACGCGTTCAAGCAGCAGCCCCAGAGCAAAGGGCAGTAAAGGAGCTCCCTCCCTCTACCCCAGCCACTGAGGCTGCTGCCAGCACTGGCTGTGCCCTGTGGAGAGCACTGGGGCTGGACTGGGTCTGCAAGAAGACCAAGAAGAAATCTGTGTCTCATCTACACTGTAAGGATTGCAGGGCAGTGCTCTAGGACTGTGCCCACTGCTCCAGTGACTCTGCATTTCATGTAGCTCAGTCCACAGAGAACCTGGGAACCACAGTGACCTGCATAGTGCAAATATTGTGTAAGATGACCTTAAAAAAAAACCCAGAAACATTTTTTCAGGGATCATTTACGTTTGAGACATCAAAGAGAAAGACTTCCAGCTCTGCAAATGAGTTTACTTAGACACAACTTCATAATTTTTGCAATTACTCACCAAACACATCAATTTTAATCCTGCTCAATTTAACAGACTGCTAACATCCTAAATTTAAGCACCCAAGGCAGTTTTTGCCTGTTATCAGCTCAGGCTAATATTCTAAAGACAAATTTTCCTTCATTTTCATCTTAAAAGCAACAAAATACAAACCTATAAATTTCCATGAGGATGTCCCTGTTTTTAAAGGTGTTCTCCTAGACAGTTGTGTTTCAACCTCTGCACAGAAGAATCCCAAGGAATGGTTCAGTGCAGCAGCAATTTGCATGCAGCAGCTCAGAAGGAGCAGAAATGCTCCTGCATCTGTGTGCTGGGATTCCTCACCTGCAGCTGGGATGACTTAGCAGAACAGCTCTGCATCCTCATGCAGCATCACAGCCCCAGCCACGTTACAAACATCCTTCTTGACTGAAATGGTCTTGATTTGCCTCCCAGTCAAACTTTAATCTGTGATGCATTGTTATGAGAATAGACAATGCTTGGGGCTCTGTCCAATCCCTATGAATTTATATTCACTCTCCTCAGGAACAACAGGAGCAAGGTATTTCCCTGATGAATCTCGCAGTTCCCTTTCAGAAAGGATGCCAGGGGAAAAAGAAATCACATTTCTATAAACTTGTAGTGCAACAAATTGTATAACCTTGTGATATTTTTTGACCAAAACACTGTCTGTATAGTAGAGCTTGCCCTCCATACAATTCTTTTGATGAGCATAAATAAATTATTCAGTTTCTTTCCCCCTTCTCTTTAAAGACACAGTGCACAAGATCCTGAGTGTATTAGTCAGTAGCAGCTCACTGGAATACCACCTACAGGATCAGGCTGAACTAAAGTGTGTTTGAGCATGTTAACACAAGCCCAGAGAAAAAAAACAGTTCAAGGCTGAAGTTCATGTGAGGACAGTGGCTGATGTCATAAACTGTGAAACTGTAACTCCTCTAACCAATGGGTTGTAGCAAAATGCTCACTGTCTGTCCCTCTGCTGCTTCTTACAAATGTGTTGATTTATCCTGTTTTGCTTCAGGTGCTCTCCTGCAAAGCCAGCATGAATATTACAGAAACTAGGCAATCAGTAAATATGTATAATCTTCCATGCTGACTACTCACCAAAAAAAGAAACCCTGAGTAATTGATGTTTCTAGGGACTTATGGTTTTTATGGGTATTTTTTTTTCTTCATAGAAGCCTAACAAATAATATAGAACCTTCAGCTTGCTAGATTGAAAATGGAGACCTGAATTATTAGAAAGTCATCTTGTGTATTTCTAAACTGGACTGGTGGCATTTGATCCTCAGACATAACTGTGGCAGCTTGGTTGAACTTTACATGTGCAGCAAAAGTGTTTTCAACCTTGTATTTTCATCTGGATACTGTGAATGTGCCTCTCATGTCTGAATACACACTGTGTGTTATGAAATACAAAAAAAAGTCAATCAGTTTAGCTCCAGGTCTCTGATCCCTCCAACACTCAAAGCTCAATTATGCCCTGCAGACACTGTGGTTGCTGTTGTAACTGTGTTAGTGCAGGGGCTCTGGCTGGAATCAGCCCACACATCAGGTGATTAACAAATACATCACTAGAGATGGTCTCAGGTCCAGAGGACTCAGCATTTACTCCAAAGCAGTAAACACTGATTGAATTATAAACATAACTCTAGAGAAAAGCAGTAAAATCTTCACACTATGACAGAACATCCCAAATTGTGCATTGGCTAAACACTGTTGAAGAAACAATTTAGAAGTATATCTGAAATTTGAAATAAATGTATTGGAAATATTTCATTCTTTTTCCTTTAAAACCCAGAGGCATTCATTATGATGGACTCTATTTGACCAAGCTGATACTCATCACTGTAATGAAGTGGAAGATTGTTGGTCTGAGAGCAGAGAAAATACTTTGTGCTGATTTGATCCAAATAGAAAAGAAACTCAGCTGTTTGGATGTTTAGGAATCTTGGTGTGTGGACAAAGTACAAGAGATTGAGTCTAATATTCCTGTCAGCTCCCTTCCTGCACTGCATCCTGCACTCCACAGCCATCATTTGACCAGCTTCACAGGTTTATTTTAGTTGCACATTAATTGTGCCAGGGACACATTCAGTATAGCTCAGAGGTTACTATTACAAAGTTTATTGGCTCAGGTACAGTGCTTCACAAACAACATTACACAGTGTTTGGTGTCAGTTCAGGCAGTGGCTTTGCCATTTTTATATGACCTGGGACATGAAGAACCAGCTTTACTAACCCAAGCCAGCTCCAAACAAGTGTATATCAGAACTACAGTACAAAACCAAGAAAACTCAGAAATGCAAGACTTGCACCTTTAACTTCATAAAGCCACATTGGATTCAGCAAGCTCCGGCTCAGGAGGGTGTTTCTTGACCCAAGCTGATGCTAGACAGATGCACTCAAATACCCATGAGCAACATGTACTTGTCACCCAGCTCATGAGGAGACCCCAGCATGGAAAAAGGAGACAGCAGGTCCACCTGAGTGGCTCCTGGTAGAGGGCACCTGACCACACAGCCAAAACTGGTAAACTGTGCTGGATCCATAGTACCAATTCAGAACCAGTGATTTTCAATTTTCAGGGGGTCCTGTGTCATTTTACCCATCTGTGTGACCGCAATTTCAAGGTATCTCTCAGCTTTACAACACTCTGAACAATGAAGTGAGTGAACTTCTGTTACTCTGAAGAACATGCAAACACCTCAGTACCAGTTATACAATGCATACAAAAAAATAGTTTATGTGGTGTGATACAAAGCCATCACCATAATCTGAAATCTGCCTCTTCCAAAAGTCAAGGTAAGAAGTCTCACAGCATGTCTGGAAGGCTGCCAATCCATGTGCCAGCAGAAACATTGACATTGACTTCCAAAGGTAAGACCTAGATGTAGCTCTTAATAAGGTATAAAGAAAAGCTCAGAAGCACAAAAACTGGCAAACAAGTGAAGGCCAGAATTATTTATTCACTTCTATGGAATATAATCTACTTCTCCATGTATCCTTGTGATTGAGATATTATTTAACAGGTCTATTGATGAATATGTTTTAGCAATAAGAAGTAAATTTTTGAGCACATTAATCTGCTTAGATGATTTTAACCAACTATGCACTGATTTATTCTGGAGTCCCAGCCAGGTATCCAAGGTGAAAAAAGCTACAAGAACACAACTGAGATGTTGCAGAATGGTGTAGGATGGGAGGCTTTGGGAAGGTTAAAGGAGTTTAGTCTTGGGGGAAGAAAGAGTCTCCTGGTTCCACCCTGTTTTCCTTACAATTTCACAGCAAAGGACTGAATGCAGCAAGGTGGCAGATACCTGATAAACTCCAGCTGCACCAGCCTGGCCATCAGGCACCAAGGGAACTGTAGCAAAAATTGTAAGCTTAAACACCACCACAAGTGCCTAAAGCACAAGAAGCACACTTAAAATTTTGTGCTTTTGCCAGCGTATCTGAAAAGAAAACCAACAGTATTAAGAAACAATGTTGACATTTAATCTGTCAATATGCCTTGGAATTATCACCCAGATAAAGGGAGCACAGGGGATTTGTTCAGGCTCAGAAGTAACAACCAAAACAACCAGAAACACTAGAGAGGAAAACTTATGCTCTGTGTGTAATCATGGTGTGTGCAGAAATTCCAGCCACAGAGATCTTCTATGCAGTGGTGACAGACTATCGCAGGTAGATGAAATAGAGTTTTGCGTAAGTGATTGAATAAAGAATACAGTGTAATATCCATCTTAATTTGACTGTCCTTGCATACTTCCTAAGACATCAGCCTGAGGACAAATTTACAGGATAGTTTTCTTCCAGATACAGCAGCAGACACATTATGGACTTTATACACATAAAATGCTGAATGCACAATTCTGCTACACAGAATATAATTTATTATCAGAAATCTCCAGGGAACAAAATATGTCCCTGGATTAGCATGAACTTATCAAAGCTACCATTAGAGCTTTGTTTATTAAAAATACATAATTTTTAGGAAGTAAAAGTACCTCTAAAGATCTCTTACATGCCAAAGGAAAATGTTGGAAGATAACTGTTGAAGAGCCCCACCCCTCTCTGTAGGCAAATGGTATCAGAAACAATTTAGCTGATCTTGCATTTAATTGAAGAACATTATTTCTTGGTGTGGTTCCTTCTGAAGAGAAAAGTTAAGCCCCATATACATCACAAATCCTGATTTCAACAGGCCAGTTGAACTGTCCACAGTTAGTTTTACAGATAATGGGGGACAGATAGAGCACAGAAACCAAGTATTTGAGTTTCCCAGAATTATTTCTCTTTCAACTTTGTAACAGTACTCCCACCATCTACTACTGCAAGAGTTGTATTTAATTTTTCCAGACTTAAAATATGTTCTCCTCACCAGCCAACAGTGATTTAACATAGTTCTGTTTATCATAGTACCATTTTCTATTAATACTCTGAAATGCCCTAACTTTACAATATTCCATTATAGATACAGCTGAAGATATGCTCATATGAGCTAAATTAAACCATTATTCAAGTTCTGGCACAATGTAAGATATCAGAAACAGCCAGCAGGAGGGGGAACAAGATGCTGACAAAAATTCTGTCTGAGCAAATAATCATTAATTATTCTATTGAAGGCTTGAAGATATATCAGCAGAATTCTGTGGTGAGAAATATCATAAAAAAAAAATCCAAACCCTATAGCATTTTTCTGACTTATCCAATTTCTTGCTAAAGTTTAGATAAAAGACTGACTTGATAAAAAAAAATTTCTTTCTACTAATCATCTTTATATTAAACCAGAATTTAAAAACCCTCAAAACTAAACTAAGCTTTGTCCCTTGCAGCAGAGAAATTTCATGAAAAAGATAAGGACAGATAACACAGATAAAGGATGTGTTAACGGGCAAAATCCTGATGTGACACCACAGAAGAAAGTTTTGTGACAGAATATGGGAGATTTGCATATAAAGACAATTTCAAATTATCCCAAAATCGTGTTGTCACATTGATGGGACACTCAAAAGAAATACTCAGAAGAAACTAAGGAAGTGTTAAGTCCAGACAATTTCAGAAAAATATTTTTTTTTATTTTAGAGGGATGTGGAAAAAGTAGAGCAGCTTTCTAAACTAGCAAGCACTTTTAACAGAAGTTTTGCCAGTGGAAGAGCTGACTGTGTTGCCTATGCAGCAATAAACAACACAGAGATAAAAAGAGGAGGAGCTACAGAGAAACCTGAGAAAGAAATGTATTTTTTTTTTTTCTCTGATGGGGAAGTTAAGGTAAGAAGATAACTTTGTGTCCACAAGACTGAAGCAAGAGGAAAATCTAAGACAAGAAACAGTTGCAAGTTCATGGTGGCTAATAGCAATAACAGCAATTACCATGGCTATTTGCAGATTTTGCTGAAAAACAGCGCTCAAACAAGCTGGCAGAGGGAAACTACAGGAAACTCCTGATATATGGAGTCTCTTAATGTTTCCAACTTCTTCACAGAGCTTTTCCTCTTCTGGGGAAACCATTTCCCTCCTGAGAGAACTAATGAAAGTAGTTTCCCAGGATCACAGAATGGGTAGAGTTGGAAGTGACCACAGTGGGTATCTGGTCCTGCCTCCCTGCTCAGAGCACATGGCACAGGATTGTGACTGGATATAAATATCTGGATTGTGATTGAATTGTGAATATCCCCACAGCCCCTCTGGGCAAGGTATATATATTTATATATATATAAAACTGCTTTTCTCTCGTGGAATGGCATAAAACAAGAGCATGCTGAAGTCAACAGGGACTCAGAAGGGTAATCAAATTAATGTGGCTCACAGGGACATTATGGATACACCAGGATCTATAGAGAGCTATGTCAGAAATACCTAGATCTCATTCATAACCTCACTCTTGGCAATGTTTTTGGACATTCTTATTTTTATCAAAATCTGACTGGTGAAACCCAAAGTTTCTGAGTCATATTAATAAACAGTAGCTATACAACAACCTAAGTTTTAATTCACCAGTGGTTTTAGAGAAAAAGCTGAGCAGCTTTCTCTTCTCTCTCTCTCTTTCTTTCTTTCAATAGCATTGTTAATAGTTATTTTTCCCTATGCCTGATTAGCAGAGAGGGAGACAACCATCTTCCAGTTGTGGACAAGCCGTGGCCGGGACAGGAACTGTATTTGCTGCTTGCTCCAAAAGTGTGTTCTCCCTCCTCAGAACGATTCACGGACTCACAGAATCCATTAGGCTGGAAAAGACCTTTGAGACACCAAGCCCATCCTCTGAGCGAACACCACCTACACTAAACAGACCGAGTGCCACAGCCAGGGCGGGTGCCGCTCCCCGGGCAGCCCGTTCCGATGGCTAATGACCTTTCTGTGGAGGAATTCTTACCAATGCCCGAATGCCTGAGCCTCCCCAGGTGCAGAACGAGCCGCCCACTCTCCCGTTCCCTGGGACACGAACCCGAGCCCAGCTGGCTGCAGCCCTGCCGGGCGCTGGAACCGCGACAGCCACCCCAGCCTCCTCCTCTATTCCAACATCACATAAATACCATTCGAAAACCTCCGCTATTTACGCGAATTAGAGTACCAATTAAAATTACAATGAGTATAAAAGAAAGCTTTTGGAAGGCAGGTGTAACTTTATATGTAATCTCTGATCAATAGCAACTTTAAAGAAGGCTCGGAAGTATTTTCTGTTATAAAGTTTTTCCACTGAGGCAGCCGGTGCGAATCCAGGCGGGGGGGGCGGATGGAGACCTGGGTGCTCCGCAAGGCCGGCAGGTCCTTCCCCATACGGGCATCAGCCCCTGGTACGAGGGACCGTAGGGCGGAGCGGCTGCCCTGGAGCTCGACCCGGGCGGGGTGCGGACGGAGGTTGGTGCCGGTGCCGGTGCCGGTGCCGCCGCCTCCCCTTTCCCGTAAGCGCGGCCGCCCAAAGCCGAAAACCGAAACCGGGCTCCCCGCGCACGCGCGCGCGCCGCTCCCGCCCCGGCCGCACCGCCCGTTCAGCCGAGCGCGCGCCGCCGGCCGCAGCCAGAGGGCGCTCGCCGGTGGCGCGGTGACGTCACCGAGCCGGCCCTGTCCAGACCCCAATGAAAGAGAACGTGCGGCGCGGGACGCTCCCCGCCCGCCGCCCCCCTGCACCGACCGGTGGCGGGACCAATCAGAGACGCTCGGCGCCTCGGCCCCGCCCCCCGCGCGGTGACGTAGAGGCACCGCCTTCGGCGGTACAGGGGTGCAGCCAATCAGCGACCCCGCGCGCGCCCGCGGTCCCGTGTTTCCGCCCCGCCCCTTCTCCGCGCTCCCCCCGTTCTGAGCGCCAGCGGTGGCGGCGCAGCCCGGTCCTGTCCGTGCGGGCGGCGGCGCAGCCCGGGACTCGGCGACATGGAGTGCGGTGCGGCGGGGGCCGAGTTCAACATCCTCCTCGCCACCGACTCCTACAAGGTGGGCACGGACAGTCGCGTGGGACGGAGGGGGTCACCTCTGCGGGCACCGGACCCGCCGGGGCGCGCCATCATCGGGGCCCCGAGCCAGGCCGGCCCCGCCGCCACCGGCCCCCTGTCCGCCGGGCCGGGGCTGGGAGATTCCCCGGGGAGCCAGTGGGGCTGCCCGGCCTCAGCCGGGCTGTGCGGGGGGGACGGCGGGGGCCTGGCCGGTGCAGCCCCGCTCGCCCCCATCAGCCCCGAGCCGCTCCCCGCGGGGCGCCCGGGGCCGCGCAGCCGGGGGGCGGCGGCGGGGCCGGAAAAGAAAGTGAAAGCGGGCGGGGTGGGCGCCGCCATCCCGCCGCCGCTGGGCGCGGGGCCGGCCATGGCGGGCACGCGGGGGGCGGGGGCCGCCCGACCCCGAGCACCGTGCGGCCCCGCCGCGCTGCCCGGCCCCCGCCCCGCCAGGGTCGCAGGGGCCGGGCCTGTCGCTGCCTGGGGCAGTCGCTCCGTCCTGCCCCGGCTCCGGTCCCTCCCGCTCTGCTCCACTCGCGCCGGCCGCTGCCTGCGGTTGCGTGCCCGGCGGTGATGCAGCGCGCTCCGGGGACCGGCTGGCGCAAAACGCGTGTTCTGTAGCCCCGTGCTTCGCTCCCGGCCGCCGCGGTGTCACATTGGCTGGGCGAGGTATTGGTTCAGGGGGGAGAGCCGCTCGGCACGGCCCTCCTGCGTTTCTCGGAAATAGCGGTGCTGGCAGCAGTGCAAAGGGCAGGCGCGCCGTCCGCGCCGCGACCCGCTGGTTTGTGACCCGCCGCTCCGGGCGTGCAGTGCCCGGCCCGGCCCGGCCCCGCGCCGTGTGCGGCTCAGCCTCCGGCCCGGCCCGGCCCGGCCCACCGCCCGGCCTCCCCCGGGCTGCAGCGCTCACTCGCTTCCTTCACGAGATGCACTGCAATGTCGGCGAGCTTGTTGGTGGCCTCAACAAACTCCAGTAACAGTCCCGGTTATCGCTGTAAAGCATTTATTGTGTTTTAGCTCTTTGAGCGCTGGGCTGCTGGGATGAGTTGCAGGGATGGGGGTACTTCTGGATGGGGGAGTGGAAAAAGCGAAAGCTATCTTGTGGCTAGGTCTTGTTACTGAGTAACTGCCAAAGTACGAACTAGTATGTGGTCCAACTTGGCTTGTAGTGATATTATTATTACTCTTACTCTTTTTTTCATTCTGGTAAAGAAAGTTCACAGTTGTTGTTGCTGTTTATGGGAAGGAGTTTTGGAAGGTGGGAAGATGCTGATAAATGTCGGAGCAGCTCAATCAGGGCATCCTGACACTGACTGAGGGCTTGCAAAGCTGCTTCCACTCAGGGTGTAATCTGGCTACAGTGCCCTTTATGAACTGTGCTCCGGTGTTTGTTATCTAACTTATTCAAATATGGAAGATACACTTTTTTCCATGTCTGAGACTAACCACATTAATTACTGCAGGCTTCGATTTAAACAATGCCTACTTTAATTTGCACACTGCTTTTTCTAAATTCTCTGTGTGTGCTCAAGGATTGGTGGTAGTGTGACACACTGGAGTGACATAAAACCAGTTTGCTTCTGTTTTGTTTGCTGTTTCATGGTATAGATGACTTGGTAACATTCCAGGAGTGGTAGAAATCTTAAAGAGGTCAAATAAAGGCCTGAGGTGTTCTTTTTTATTTTTTTTTCCCCTCCAGTTTAAGACTGAATTTGGATGAGGTTTTCTGTGGCAGCTAGGGGCATTTTATATTATATTTAGAACAGTTGCCCCCCTCAGGTGCTTTGTTAGGGCTATTCAAATTGTCAGTCTTTCCATATGCTTTTTCCCAGGAAAAAGGAACTCCAGTGCCTCTGAACAATGCTTAAACAAGTAGCTGCTTTTATCTTGTTAGGTAATATGAGCAAACATCACTTATCTCCTCCCTGGATGATACTGTTGTTTCCTAATCAATGAAACACACTTAGCAAGAGCACTTTCAGTAAAATTGCACTAAAATATCTGGTAGTTTGCAATGTCAAGCTTTTTACATGAGTTACCAAACACTCTTATTAGCAGTCAAAGGAAAAGTGAGAGTTGATTGGGGAGTTTTGCTTTTTTTTTTTTTTTTTTTTTTTTTTTAAGATAGTTTTGCTGTACCCATGACAGTGGCAGAACCTGTCTGTACTGAACATTTAGACTGAGAAAAAATATGGATCAGCTCAGAAGTTTGCATGATGATCCAATGCCAGTCCATACAAGCTAATGTTGGTGACAAAAATCACATAGAAATATATACCTGTGCAAGAAAAAATACCTGCAGACCATACTGAGTGGTACAACTCTCAGATTAGGCAGGTGTCCATCAGAAAACAGATATCTCAGCTTCATATCTATCACAACTTGTTAGTTTGAGTACTAGCTCCAGTGTCCCAGTTCTCTGTTGCTGCAGTTGGAAATTTAGGGTGAAAACACAACTCATTACTGGTTTAGTGCCTATACGATTTCAGAAACAAAGTGATTTGGTAGGCAAAGATTTGTCTGTTGAGAGCCAATCCATCCTCCCGTCCTTCTGCATGTGCATCATAGGACATTTCCTCTTAAGTAATAGAGATTGTCAAATACTCTATTTCAAAATCTTCAAAGTGTTTTTGAAAAACTTCTGAGTATTATTCTGATTGCAAGTAAAGTGAATATTTTAGATGAGTAGTTCCCAGTAGGTGAATATGCACTGGTTCCAGTACCAAATTTCCATTATAGACTGGAGCTTACTCAATTGTACAATAAGTGCTCCAGGATTTTGAGGCTGGGATTCAAATTATACAGTTTATCTCGAAACCCAATAACAAGATAAATGTTTTTATATCACTTAGATTCTTCTTGCTGTGTACTTTGTTCCATATTCTTAAGCTTTTACAAATCCATCAAAAGTGTAATTCCTCCTATATGCTGGGAGTTTTATGCCATCCCCTCAGAGTCTGGGCATGGGCATCTGGTGTGGTGTGTGTGCAACATGCTGATAAGTAACAGCAGTCTTTTTAATTCTTGTGATCATGAGACTCTCAAGAGATTCATCAATGTAGTTATCTGGGGAAGCTCATTGTCTTTGTGCAGTATAGCAATGGCATTTCTATTAGTGAAGTTTTCTGCTAGGGACTTGGTATTGCTGAAAAGGAGAGGCATTTGAAGTCAAAGTCCTTGTTGATAGAAAGCTGCAAGTGAGGGGGTATCAGCAGGCTCCTTGAAAATCACAGCTCATGCTGTGTGATGTCTCAGTCTTGTGTCTGTAGCGAGACACAATTTATATAGCTGCATACAGATAGACAGGTATATATAGATTATACAATATTCTGTAGCAGTCTTGCCCCTCTGTGTCAGTGGGGTTCTGTTCACCCTCTGCCCTTTCCCAGTGAGAGGTCCATGCTCCCCAGAGCCTCATTTGTCTGACATCATTGACACACCTCCTCTGCATTTTCTTTCTCTTTGATTCCCAGTGCTCTGTTTAGCCTATGTTTGATTATTTCTGCACAGGCAAGAAATATTGCAGGGTGTATGTAGTCTGGAACAGTATTGAGAGGATCAGCACAGGCCAGGCCTGGGTTGGATGGACCATGAGCTGCAAGTGGGGAAAGACTGAACCTTGTTTGCTGGAGTAATAATAGTTTATTTTGCTTTTGCCAATGAGATCTATTACTATTGCTTGGCATGTTTTGTAATTAAGCTGATAGCTATAATAAGCTGCCATGCAATTACCTCTTTGGAGGAGCTAACTTGCTATCTAGACTGTAAATGAGCTCTGTTTCAGAATTAATTTCTTTCTGGATGCTTCAAGGAAACCCCAAATACACATTTTAACTCTGTATGCCTCACATGTTGAATTTTAAGTATTTGTCACTTCAAATGACTTCTATTACTCTGTGTGGATGTAGGAGAGCTCTGACTTCTGAAGCACTTCACGTGAGTGTGTGTTTATTCTAGGCTCTGGCAGCCTGTATATTCTTTATTTAGAAGACTAGAGGTATGTGAGGAAGAAACATGAGTACTCTTCAGCCTACTGGATTTGACTAGTACTTAATGACTGCAAAATATTCTTTACAGCAGCCCGTATATATTTTTTTTCCTTAATTAAAATCTTGTGGTGGGAGTGTGAATGTGTTCTCTTATCTGCTGTAATTGTGCCAGTGGAAAGGCTTTGGAAGCTCCTTGTGAGACACAATCTTCACGCTCTCTAGGTTCATTATCTTCCAAGTTGTGATTTGCAGTCACATGGTCCTGTTACAAACCCCAAGACACCATTGCTCGAAAGGAGCCCTGCAACTGTGCAGTATTCAGACAATTTTTAAGTTATTGGAAAGCCACCCTTTCTAGAACCATTGCAGCTTTCATCGTTGAAAAGATAAATGTTTTTCCTTTTTCCTTAAGGGATGGGAAACTTACTGCAGCATGTGCAGTACTACAGCTGACTTGTCACAAATGTGTACACAGTAAACATAAGGCATTTTGTCATCACTTTTGTGATAATCTTGGATGTCAAACTGCTGGTTTGACTGAGGTAGAGTTAATTTTCTTCCTTGTAGCTGCTATGAGGCTATGTTTTGGATTTGTGCTGAATACAATGCTGGTAATTCAGGGATGTTTTTGATTTTGCTGTGCAGTGCTTGCACAGAGTCAAGGCCTTTTCTGCCCCATCCCACCAGCAAGGAGGCTGGGGATGCACAAGGAGGGGACACCAGGACAGCTGACCCCGACTGACCCAAGGGATATTCCATACCACATGACCATGCTTAGCATGTAAAGCTGGGGGAAGGAGGAAAGGGGGGAACATTTGGAGTAGTGGCATTTGTTTTCCTCAGTGACTGCTGCACGGGCTGGAACCCTGCTTTTCTAGGAGTGCCTGCCTGCTCATGGGAAGTGATCACTGAATTCCCTGTTCTGCCTTGCTTATGTGCAAAGCAATTTTACTTTCCCTGCTAAACTGTCTTTATCCCATCCCATGAGTTTTCCACTTTTACTCTTCTGATTCTCTCCCCTGTGCCACTGGGAGGAGTGAGTGAGTGGCAAGCAGGACTTGGTTGCCAGTTGAGGTTAAACCACAACAAAAACCATGAAAATCTTTAGTGGTAAAGTAACTACTGTAAAATGTAGCTGTTTTTAAGCGCTGCATTTTATCTGATAAATTTAGAATGCAATCAGTTCCGGTGCTTTCATTTAAAACACAAGGTTCAAGTGTATGTGGATCTGGTCATGTGTAGCATCTCTGCTGATAATGCACAGCTTCCATAAGAATTTAGTTGCTTGCATGTGCTTTCCTTATTTTTCATAGTACTGACTGGTATATTCTTTTTTCTCGCCTCTGGTCCTCTTATTTTTCAATACTTGTATAAAAAGGATGGATGAACTCAAATAGAGACATTAGAAGTGGTACAAGGTCATCATTCAGTCATAACCTCCATTAGCTTATCTCTCTCATCCCATAAGAGCAGATATCTCTTAATATTCTCACTTTGGTTCTTGAATATTGTCTCAATCTTATGCATTCTAATAAGGTCTCTCTAAGACTTTTTTTTTTCCCCTATGGTAACCTGAAGCTTATATAATCAAAATAGTATGATTGTACTTGACTCTTGGATTTATTTTTTTTTAAACTCACTTAAAAATGTCTTGCACTTTACCTGCTGTTGTTGGATGCCTTTTCTCTTGAGTTATTAAAGATTGGTTCTTCTGACATTTCCTCTCTTGTTCAAATAAATGTATCATTTAACCATACTGGCTTTTGGTTTGGTTTTCACTTCCACTATTGTGGTATGGTATGCACTCTTTCTGTGATTGCTTTGAATGCTACCAAAGCATCCCTGTTGAATATAACTGTTAGGCACAGTTGTGTTGGTTTTTTCCCTGAAGAGGGTCACAATGCCTTCTAACTGTTGTTAGTTATCTCATCCCAGTGAGATTTATCTGATAGGGCAGTTCCTTTGCTCCTTAGTCCTGGTTCATCTCCTTATTGTTGCTAATAATGTTGTTTTCCATTTAGGTTGTTGGCAAACTTTGCTTTTAGCTGCTCTGCTGGATAAATCTCCTAAAGGTTTAGATAAAGCAGTGCTTCATACCATGGCCCCTTTCTACAATGTTTGTAAATAACATGTAATACCACAGTTCATGGAGGTCTTGGGGTGCTTTGCAGAAGTCTCCCCAGTGTAAATACCAGCAGTACCACTGCACTAAAATCATCTCCCTCAGCAAGGTGTACTGTACAATATCTTGTCCAACAAAGCTTGTAGATTATAAGAATATTTATATTTTTATGTCAGAAGTTTCTTATCTAGCCTAGAAAAATGCAACGTTTACCTCAGTGATCCCTATTTTATGATGAATACCCATTAATTCCTTTTTCTTAAAATTTAACTCTTAATGTTTGGGGTGGGTTCTTCAATAGATGTTCTAAATGCAATTTGTGCTTCATTGTTTTTTCCTCAAAAAAAATTTGTTTTAGTTAAATGGATGTAGTCCTTGTGAAGGTATTCTCTGTTCAGAATATACTTTTATTTGCATTAAATTTAATAAGGAGCTCTCACAACTGGAATAAAAGTGCTCTATTTCAGTCATAGTGCATAATCTTGTAGGTAGTAGTTCCAAGGCAGTTTGTCATATGTTTTATAGACAAAACCTAAACCACAGCCTTTGAACTAAACATCAAAAGGCCTTTGAAGATACTTGGGGGAGTTGTTTTCTTGTAAGGGTCTCTTAATCCCAGTAGAGGCTTTTGTTTGCTTTTCTGTTTATTGGTTAGGAGTTTTTTTCTTCCTGAAGAGAAGGGATTTCCTATTGACTTTATAGTCACTCCTACGTATCAAGAGCTTGTCTGTCCTGCTTCTGTCATACTCTGACTGAAAGCATAGTTATCAATGCTGTCTCCATCTCTAAGTCACATAAAAATTAATTTCAGATTCTCTCTGCTTGTTCTTTCTACTCTTCTTTAGGATACAGAAATATGCAGGTTCATCAGACAACAAGGATCAGGCATTTTTTGAAGCATAGTTTTCATTGTCCAAGTGCCTTATAGCATTGTGTCGGGCTTTTTCTTACTGGTTGGTTTCTTTTGTTTTCAGTTGCATTCTTTGTGTCTTCTTTGAACTGCTCTCACTCCTAGACCTTGATCTTTTTTCACACTGTTTTTTACCACCAGATATTTCACTGCATGCCAAACCTCCTGACCACCACTGTGGCAGGTGGGTATTATTTCCCCATGTTCTGGAAGTCCAGCAATGGCAGCTAACACAATCAGCTGCTGTGACATTTTGTGGGCAGATATTCCTGATAAGTATGGTGCCTTGTCTGAGGATTGGGAGCAAACAGATGGCCAGATAACTCAGCAGGAGTTGTAGATCTTGTGCTTAACTTCTTGCACACCTGTACAACACAGAACCAAAGAATAGTTTGGGTTTAAAGGGACCTTCAAAGGCTCTCTTGTCCAGCCCCTCTGCAATCAGCAGGGGCATCTTCAACTAGAGCAGGTTGCTCAGAGCCCCATCCAAACTGATCTTGAGTGTTTCCAGGGATGGGTCATCTCTCACCTCTGGGCAGCCTGTTCCAGTGCTTCACTACTTTTATAATGATAAAAAAATTGTATCTAATTTGAATCTACCCTCCTTTAGTTTAAAACCATCATTCCTTGTCCTGTGACTACAGGCCCTGCTAAAAAGTATGCCCACATCTTTCTTATTAGCCCCCTTCAAGTAAGCGGTGGTTGGTAAGTGTGATAGTTTTAAGATTGTGCCTTTAGTTGAGTAATATTTAAAAGGATGCCTCAGCTTTGTAGATTAAACTAGTAGCTTTGTGGAATGTCAAAAGAAGCAAATATAAAGTTACAGCTGGAAGATTTGCTCAGATGTAAATATTTTAATTGCCAGGGATGCTTATTTTCACTGTTTAAATAGATTTTAATGTTTTAAGAATATAATTGAATACTACACATGTGACTTACAAAGTTAGTTCTTTATCTCCTTCAAGTATTTCAAGCAACTGAATCAAAAAAATATTTCTGTCAAACACAAAATTTTCATATAGGTTTGAATCCCTAGAAGAAACTATTTTCTGGACACTAGCTAGTATGTATTTTTAGGTAAAGATCTAATCTTATGTCAGAAAAGATAGCTAAAGCTGTGATGCAATGTTTGAGGAATTTGAGTGGGGTTTTTTTTAGGTTGGAACTGTCAGCAAGGTAGTCAGGAGGAGCTGTGTCCCCAGGTATGCTATATAAAGGATAAATCTGATAGCATTTCAGCTCTCAAGTTCTGGTTTGCAGCCAGGGCACTCTGTTTTGTGATCATGCTTCAAAGCAGACCTAGAGTAAGTCCCTAAATGCAGTAAGAAGAGATGACAGTGTTGGCTTCAGTAACTTGCCCATAGTTGGTAAGTTGTATAAACTTTTTTAAAGAAACCTAAGTATCCTATCTCGTGCAGATACAGTTTTCATTGTTTAGTTTGAACTGCTGTGGTGAGAGCAGCAGCATTGATTTGGTTTGCTCTTGAGCTTGCCACAAGGAATTGAGATCCTCATTTGGAGGATTGGTCCTGGGACATCTCCTGTGTACCCTTGCAGCTGCTGGGCTCTGTTGAGCCTTTACTCTGAAATTACAATATGAAAAGTCCAGTCCCAGTCGTAAAAAGCAAAATTTTTCATGACATTGCTGCAACTTGCCTTGGTGGCACCAGTGGGAAGGAAGGAATTCCCACTCTCTGTGTCTTTATAGTGCATGAGCATTCTAAGGATTGGTTACAGGATCTTTTTCTCAGAATGCATTTAATACAATTGCTTGTAAAGGATTTCCATACTTACATGTATATGTGTGTTCATATACCCATATACCTATTTTTGTCTGCTCCATAGTGAAGAAGAGAGGATATGCGTGTTTTCTTTTGTACAGGGGTTTTGTTTTCCTTTAAGTGGTGGTATCAAGCAGAGAGTTTTCTGTGAGCTGGCAGTGTGATGTACTTCTTGGAAGTTCTGCATAGAGCTAGGAAAGGGCATGTTATAATTTGTGAAGCAAGACATTTATTAATAGCTAGAACTAAATCTAAAAGCCAGGTTTTGTCTTCGGGTCTAACATTGCTACTGTTAAGCATTCTGCTTTTGAGTGGTGTGGAATTGTAACAAAATAGGTTTGTGCTCCATTAAATGCCTGTGGTGCCACACTTTGTTTGAAGTCAGGGCAGAAAACGTGCAATGACAAGCTTGGGTTTTATTTGATTGGCCTTGTAAACCTCAAACAAGCAAAGACAATAGAATGATCTTTAAATTGACCTTTCTTGAATGTTTCCTTGCAGCATTGGAAACACAACCATAGCAGCCTTGTGCTGGTACAGGAGAACAAAAAAATTCAGTTGAGTAATTTATTGTCCAAACTGAGATGAAATACTAAATTTAAATGATATTTGAGAATAAAAGGAAAAATGTTATTTTAAAATCCTTTAAGGTAAAGTTTTAGGAATACAGGTAAAGCAGCCTGCAAATATTTTTCTTTGAGAATGTCAGAGATATATTTTTAAAATCGGGACAAGAAGGGTGAAGCAATCAAACTATCTGTTTTCCAATTCCTTGTGGTATTTGAAACAGAAAATTTTAAGCTTATTTGGAGTAAGTAACAGCAAGAAATGTATAATGAATTCGTGCTCTAACCTGTAAATATAGGAGTTTGAAAAAAAATCAGACATGATTTTTGCACCATTTGAGTTTCTTTCTGATGTCTGCTTTCTCAGTTGTAGGAACAGTCTTTCCTTATGGAATGTATAGATTTGTTCACAGACTTCTCATCATAATTTAAGAACACTCTTGATACCTTCAAATTTGGTTCAAAATGCCTTATCTTGATTTGTATATTCTGTAATTTAAACATTATTAGTTTGAGGTTTCTGTCATTGTGTGTTCTTCTTGTTTAATATGGAATTAAGGGGTTTGCATGGTGTCATCAGGGGAGGGGAAGATTAATCTCAGGGAGGAAGACTTGAAAAAGAAACAAAGAATAACAGAGGGAAGACAGTCTTTTGAACTGAAAATTGAAGAAGGTTGAAAACCTGGAAATTCCCTAAATAGTTGTGTAGAATGTGAATGGATGAATAATCACAGTCCAGAAGAGCTGGGAATTACTTTTAAGCTTTAATGTGTAAATATGATTTCTCCTGTGCTTTGTAGTGATGTTTTGAGTTATTACTGAAATTTTTCTTGATCTAGGTTACACACTACAAGCAATATCCACCTAACACAAGCAAAGTATATTCCTACTTTGAATGTCGTGAAAAGAAGACTGAAAATTCCAAATTAAAGAAAGTGAAATATGAAGAAACAGTTTTTTATGGCTTGCAGTACATTCTGAATAAATATTTAAAAGGTAACTGTCTCAAATTTCAGTAAATTCTTTCCTCTAATGAAATAATCTAACTTTTCCTCAAGCTTGTAGTCTTATAGTTGAAGCAATTCCATATTATCCTGATATACCACAAGTAGTGACATGCATAATATCCTATATATGTGATTATGAAAAGAGTTGTCCACCTTCATAAATTGGTATTGACTTAATCCAGATACCTGTCTACTATCTTTATTTATGCCAAAGGTGTATAAAAATGGAAAGGTGTTCATGTCCCAACTTTAGTGGGCAAAAGTGAAATTAATAGAAAGAGACCAGAACTGTGCATAGAATCACAAGCAGAGGATTTGATGGAAAATACATTTTGTGTTTTGAACATTAACTTCAGTTCTGTATTTGCTGGTTTGTTTACCGTGCAAGCCAATAATGGTTTTAAATTTCCTTAAATTAAATTTTAATTTTCCTTAAATTTTGGATGGCCCTCAGCTTAGATCATTGAGTATGGCAGCTACATGTGAAAGTCATTTTTATACTGATAATTTTAAGAGTAACATGTGAAAATTCCTTGGTGCTGTTTAAGATCTTGTTTGCTTTTTTGCCTTACATAAAATACCACCTGTTCTGACCTGAGTGCATGTTGCCTTCTCTCAAACTTTAAAGGAAAACTTTAGTCATAAGTTTTGTGTCTTTGTCTTGATCCAATAAACATCTCTGCCAGTTCCACCAAAGACTGAAATTCTATTATAATCAAAACACTTGATAATTTTATTTCTTTTGTCTTTAGCAATCTGAGGGTTGTTCTCTAAGGTAGATAACTGACCCTATAGCAGCAGCATGCTTATTCAAATAATGTGGTTAGTCTGCAGGTTCCTATCACAAAATGGTCAGTCAAAGGTTGGTTGCAAAGTCTCTCCATGAGGATTCTCCCTGGACTGGCACAGCTTAACCCTTGTGCTGGCTGTGTCCTTGCTGCATGTGCCAACTTGCACAATCAACACGTTCTTCTGGAAAAAGCACCACTGTTAAACCTCTTGACTGGTTTTTGACCGTCGTAAAAGAGCAATTATCTCAAATTATCCTGAGTCATCTGCAAACCACAAGTGTATTTTACCCTCATGGTTTCTTGAGCACTCTAATCTATTTAATAAATGAAAGTAAAGTTTGGTTTAAGCATTCTGTATTTGGCATTTTCTTCATATCTTTGTTGAAGGCAAAGTAACTTTGCTGTGCCTGAACCTTTTTGTTATTTTTTTTTTCAGTTGATGAATATTGCAAGTTTCTAAGCTTTTATCTGTTTCTGAAACTCCAGGTAAAGTGGTGACCAAAGAGAAAATCAAGGAAGCCAAAGAAGTATATAGGGAGCATTTTCAAGATGATGTCTTCAATGAAAAGGGATGGAACTATATTCTAGAGGTAAAAAAAATTGCAAAATTATTTGGAGATCATTGTGAAGGATTTCTGAATCAGCTGTGGAATAAATATGGCAGTCTCTCCTTTTAATCTTGATAATAAAGACTGGATAAATTTAGCTTCTCATGTTTAGTGTACAGGGAGTAGCAGCTGTCGAAGAATAATCATATAATTGTAATCCCTTAGAGAAAAGTAATTTTCATCCTTTCAGATGCCAAATGCAGCTTTGCAGGTAATAAGGATTTATGGCTGCCATCAGCCAGCTCCTGTGAGTGGGGGCTTGTTGGCAGGGCTCCATGAGTGATACAGCACTCAGTGGTTGCCTGCATCATTTACATTTCTTTCTCTAATCATTACAGTTCTTACTCTAATGCAGGAAGCATTACAACTTATTGGGTGTATAAATAGTTCCAGAAAATACACATTTTGTTCAGTTGTTTTGTATATTTTTGAGGCATATGAATGTTGAACTTTATTATAAAATATAAACCTTAGGCACTTGTGACACACAAAAGTTAAGTCTTTTCACAATTATCTTTCCCCTCTTTGATTTAAAAAAGTGTTAGACTTCAAGTAATTGCAGACATCTCTTCTCTGTAAAAGCAGCAGATTCAGACTAATAGTATTCATCAGAGCTGTACTAATCTCTGCAGATTAATTAAACACTAGCTTTCATTGTGGGTTCTGGTGAGTGAATATTTTTCACATTTGGAAGCCCTTTTTCAGTCCTTTGCATTTATATTTCCCTGAATAATATTGTAAGTACTAATTTCCCTAATTGTATGTACTTTTATGGTGGCATCTGCTTATTAATATAACTGGATGTCATCCTGCCACCGGGGTGGACCATAGGTGTGCAAGAGAAGAGTGAATTTCAGCTAAATGTTGCAAATGGCAGCAAGCCCATGGTTTTCAAGAGAGTTATGGAGAGGTTTGTAGAGGACTTGCATCCAGTTCAAACAACTATAAATGTGAATTCTATCCATATTTATGTTTAAGCTACATTATGCATTGTGAACTGCTTTCAGCTGTGTTAAAGTAAGCTTGATCCCTCTTTGGATAAACAGAATTAATACACTTTTAATGTTGCATGCCTGTCCTCACTGAGTTGTAATGTGGCTTGACTAAGTCCATTCAATTTTTAATCTAGTCAAAATAAGCACTCCTGCATACCCTCTGTTTATTCCTTTGTCAGGTTTTCTTATTCAAATTTTAGATATACATATATATATAAAACCCAAACATGATTTTCATGTCTTGATCTCATATGCTGGTGGCTCTCAAGCTGGAATTGTATGTACTCTTTGAGTCCTTGTATGCCCTTTATGCCCAGAGTCCTGTTTCTGCTCACTGAATTCCAGTGTATGTTCACACAGCTGCCACTGTTTCTGCCAGCTCACTGGCCTCAGGTGTGCTGGGTAAGGTGGAGGGTGCAGTGGCTGTGTGAGTCAAGTGCCAGGGTGAATTTGACATGTACACATATCAGTTTGCACTGAGAGCAAATGAATGGGTGAATTCTCACAGGGTGAAGGGTGAAAGAAAGGAATGGGTTTCCTGGAGAGCAAAGGGCTGGGGTAAAGGCTGGAAGTTGGCAGGAATCAGTGATGAGTGATAGAGGTGTAAGCCCTGAATTGTACAAGTCAAGTCTACCAAAAATTTTTGCAAAGGGCTATATTACAGAGCCATGGCATAATTAGATCACTTTTCTTCCATGAACAAAATCGACACCTCTAGTAACTTTGGAGTCTGTTTGGTTTTTTGTTTTCACTTAACTATACTTTTGCCTTCATTCAATCATTAATAAGTTACTTTGATCCTTTTTGAAGGCTTTGTTTTCTTTTATTAGTCCATATATCTCCAAGTCTGACAAATAGACCCTGTGTGGTATATAAATACAATTTGCTTTAGGTTACATTTTTGAATAAACTTTTAAACTGTAAGGTACAGGATATTTCTGATGTCTGTTGAGTACTGGAGAATATGTTTTGATGCTAGTTATGAATCTGTAATTTCTCTGAATTGATGCAATTTTTGTTGCCTTTAACAGGATATCTCATGGGAAGCTTTTTGTCAAAATATATTATCATCCAAAACATTCTCAGTATTGCCAGTACAGCTTGTAGAGCTCTTAGGGAAAGTTATAATTACTCCTCTTGAGTTGCTATTTGCAGGTTACTCTTTTTCAAAAGGCATATTTCACACAACATCTAGTCCTTTAGGGATAAAAGACTGACAAAAGAGACATTCCAATATAAGACTTCATGTTTAGTGAGTAATTGAGATGAAAATATTTTTAAAATAGTTATTAAATGGATCTTGCTGTAATAAATGAACTAAGCACACATCTATACTAAACAAAACTGGTGGATTTTTTTTAACATCTGGATAGTAGCTAAACTTTTTTTAGCTTACTGCATGTGAAAGCATTGAAGAAAATGAGTAGTAAATATTTCTTGTTCTGTGGGTAGAACTTGTGTATTTTTGTAGAATGCTTAAGTCTTCCTGGCTCAATTTGCCCAAAGACTGCAACTGATAGCCATCATTTGTTTTGATAAAGAGACTGGTTTTTAAGTTATTACTTTTTCTTGCACAGAAATATGATGGCCATCTTCCCATAGAAATAAAGGCTGTTCCTGAGGGCTCTGTAATTCCTAGAGGAAATGTTCTTTTCACAGTAGAAAACACAGATCCAGAGTGCTACTGGCTTACAAATTGGATTGAGGTAAGTTTTGGAAATTTAACACATTTTTTCTAAGTACTTTTAGGTTGAATCCTGTATTGCTTTAAAGGAAAATTCTGGCAACTTTTATTTTCTGCTTTAATTCTTTTCTGTAGTCATCTTACACAGACTTTTTTCCCTCACTTGGCGAGAGATCATAATAATTGTACAGGAAATTCACAGCAATACTTTAATCCATAAAAAAGGAGGATGGGGGTAGCTGTGTGTCATCTTGCTAGTGATAACTCCTGAGAAGGTCAATACCTTCCCTGCCTCATAAAAGCTAATTACTTAAGCTCTAAAGCAAACTGTTGGAGGCACCAGTACTTTCTGAACAGGGAATGAAAATAAATAAACCTTTTTGTGCCTGATTAAATGCCAAGTGGATATTGTCAAGTTCTAAACAAATATGCACCTAATACTGTGGTGGATTTTGTTTTAGACTATTCTTGTGCAATCGTGGTACCCAATCACAGTGGCTACAAACTCCAGAGAGCAGAAAAAGATTTTGGCCAAATATTTGCTGGAGACTTCTGGCAGCTTGGAAGGACTAGAATATAAACTGCATGACTTTGGCTACAGAGGAGTTTCTTCACAAGAGGTAATGCTGCTTGTCTGAGAGTTTGAAAAGTCTGATTGTTCCTAACTGTGAAGAGTTGTAGCATGTGTCTGTTAACCTCTGTGGCCCTGTTCTGCTCTGAAATTGTGAATGCACAGAGCATTGTGTTTGGGCTGTGTGGAGGGGGAGGTATGGGATGGGGATGGGTGCAATGTCTGAATGTGAGCACCAGACTGGGAAAAGTTTTCTCTCTCTTCCCAGTGGAAGTGAATAAAGAGAATATTGGTGAAGTGGGAATTGAGTCAGTCTTGCTGTTACAAACTAGTGCTAGGGTGGTGACTGGACTTAGGCTTCTGTATTTGGCATGGAAACTGAAAGTTGCATCTTCTTCAGACTGCAGGAATAGGAGCTTCTGCTCATTTGGTGAACTTCAAAGGAACAGACACTGTAGCAGGAATTGCATTAATTAAAAAGTACTATGGTACAAAAGATCCAGTTCCAGGATATTCTGTTCCAGCTGCTGAACACAGGTAAGATACCAGTCTAAGCCTTTCTAAAAACAGCTTAACAAAATGTAATTCTTTCCTTATTCATCTTTGTATCCAGAAGTATACCATACAGTGTTAGCCATGACTGATCCAGCTGTTGAAGCTGCAATTCTGTACTGATGCCTCTGTATGTTCTAGGGGCATGTAAGTAGCATGATTTTTAGCTATAAATGTATTTTAAATATTTTTAACTATAGCCTTCTTATCAGTGTCTTTTTTGGAATAAGCTTGAAGGCTATAGTCTCTAGATATGGAGGATTCACATTATAAACTTCAAATTGTCTTTTAAATATAGAATCATAGCTCTGTGAATTGCAGTTCTGGATTCTCACAATTCATGTTCTCCCTCCAGAAGAGGCAGTTGCTCTCAAGCTTCCCATCACTATAATTAGTAATGCTAAATCCTTGCTAAATCACTAAGAATGGTGGATGACATTTGGGAGTTGCCACACAGCACATAATGCTGGAATTTTAAGATAAAATTCAATATCCACTGACTCTTATGCTGTGCTTGAGAGCATTTTTAGGTCTTTGCACACAAGTTACTGAAGTCACTTTTATCAGCTGGTCTGAGCAGCTACATTAAACTGATCAACTGCATTCAGTAACTTACTACTGCTCTCAGCAACTTTGGTTTATGTGCTCACCTATGGCCTTGTACCAAGGGTAGTGTTCTGAGGTTCCCATGGAAGATTGTTTGCATAAGTTAGAGTATCCATTGTATATCACTATTAAAAAAGAAAATGAATTCTGTTTTCTTCTTTAGATTTTTCTAACACATGGTGAGGTACTTTGTTCTCAACTTTCCATTTAGTAGCATGAAGTTGTCAGAGCAGATGTTCTGTTCTTGAATCTGTAGTTCCCAGACTGTCTGAATTAAGTCTGTTTATTTATTATATAGTGTATTTATAATCCCTTAAAGGAACACAGAGGTGATAAGCACATAGTTTCTGCTGTTGTGTAATCATACTGCTTATCATTGTCTTCAACTGTTGCTGGCAGGAATTACAGAATGACATGTAAATGCAATTCTAATATGAATTTTTCAATTGCCTTTGCAGTACCATAACAGCCTGGGGGAAAGATCATGAAAAAGATGCTTTTGAACACATAGTAACACAGTTTTCTTCAGTGCCTGTATCTGTGGTTAGTGACAGCTACGACATTTACAATGCTTGTGAAAAAATATGGGGTGATGACCTAAGGCATATAATTGAAGCACGAAGTCCAGAGGCACCACTTATTATTAGACCAGATTCTGGGAATCCCCTTGACACTGTTCTAAAGGTAATTCTTTCTTGAAGCCATTTGTATACAAGATTGGGAGGGCAATTGTTTGTTTTGTAATGACTGGCTAGCAAACATATAATGATCTAACTTGGTATGCATTGTATATATTTGATGCTGGCTAATTTGAACCTATGAAAAATGTAGGTATTTACTTCATCTGAGTGTAGATATGGAAACTCTTTTGCAAATAGTTTTGTATTTTTCATCAATCCTATTCTTGCATATGGTTCTTGAAGCGTTTATGAGTTACCAGTTTTGCTGATGTCATGATGCTGGTATGATTTTATAAAGAGAAACTTCTGTCACTTAACAAATGCAATGGAAACAACTTGAGTGCTACTAAATGCCAGGCCAATAACAATTCTTACTGCTAAGTTTAAGTATCTTGGCATCCCATGTTAATGTAATTCACTATTTTGTGCTACAAATACATGTGTAGTCCACTTCTATCTTTTACAAGATGTGCATTTAAGTCAGTGGCACTGACTCCACATTGAAATATGCTTCTTGCCTCATTGTTCTTTAGAAAGAATAATTATTGTTGAAATTTCATAATAAAAGCAGCTGATACCTCTGAATTTGAGTAACTGTCAGCACTGTCCAAGTAAGAAGATAGGGGCAATGTTAATTACATTGGTACTCTATAAAATTAGATCTATACAGCTTTAACACTTTTTTTTTTTTTGCTTTGGGATAAGTGATACATCACAAATAGGAACTCTGAATGACCTTTATCAGAGCTGATAAGAAAAACTCCTATCTGAAATGTTTCATTTTAAGTATTTGTGGCTTACAAAATCATGAAAAGCTGAAAGCCTCATCCACCACCTTAAGAGGTCAAAAGAAGAACAGGATCTTCAGCTAACACATTTAAGAACAAAAAGTCACATCAGGCAAAGGGAGAGAGGGTGGAAGCATGGTTCTGATTAGCTCTAGGGTGCAAGTTCTTAAAGACCATATTGTCTGTGACTGCTCTAAGGGCTTCCACCACAATGGCTGGCATGCTTTTTTTGTGTGTGGATAGATTTAGAGCATGATTATGTGGGTATATTTATGGATTTATTTTAATTTTTCAGAGAAAAAGCATGACTCAAATGTGGAAATTGTTTCTTTATTGGAATGGCATGTTTTTATTTTCATTTTGAACTGTCTTCTTTCCCTTTTCAATAGGTCTTGGAGATCTTGGGGAAGAAGTTTCCCATTACAGAGAATTCAAAAGGCTATAAGTTGTTGCCACCTTATCTCAGAGTTATTCAAGGGGATGGTGTGGATATCAACACGTTGCAAGAGGTAGGAGAGAGATCCTGTTGATGTGTCAGGGTGACAGTGACAAGGTTGATATTTATCTGGACTCTGTTACAACTAGTCAGATGTTGCAGCAGAGACTGCTGATCCCACCCCTGCCCTTCATTCCAGACACTGGCAGTGATATCATAATGCATAAAACAAATTCATTAAAACTCCACAGGAAATTATTAAGATGCATAAAAAATTCTGAAAGACATTTTCTAATCCCCCTGTTGTAACCCTTCTCTTTCCACTGTCTCTGCTTTTGTTTGCTTTCATCATGCTTGTCAAATCTAATTGAGATCAAAATCTGGCAGTGTTTGGTCCTTTCATTGATGTCTGAGGCACACTGCATGATCACTGTGCTGCAGCCATAGTAGTAATTAACTGGTTTGGCTCATCAGTTTTGTACCATCTGAAGTCTGCTTGTCCTCACATATTCAAGGTGTCATTTTGAAGGATGACTTTTTAAAACCTCGGGTAAGGAAAGCAAGTTTGTTGATTGAGCAACTAGTGGAATAAGAATTAATTGAAAAGCCAGAAAATAAGTGTAAAAGACTAAGCAATAGTCAGAGTCAAAATTGCAATTTTACCAAGACATAAATTGATTATTTAGTAGATTCTGCATGCTTGAAACAAGTCATAAATTCATCACTATTGACTAGAGGTAGATAGGAGGTAGCACAATATGGTTATAAAGGTATAGACTGCAGTAACTACAGATGACAGAGGGCATGTAAGAGGAAGAGGACTTGACTTGGTCTGGTCCTGAGTCTTTCATCTTCACCTATATTAGAGTTCAAAACCAGAAATAAGTTGAATAAAGTTAAGATAAATTTTACTTTACTGACACTTGCCTTAGCTTTTTAAACTGACACATCCTTAGGTTTTTCTCAGCAAAGCTGACTTTTGCTGCTTCTCAAAATTATGAGCAAGGGAGGTATCAGTTTTGGTTTTTACTTGGTCTGAAGCTATTTGTATGTCTAACATAGGCACATAATGTGAAGCTCAGTGACAGAATTCAGATTTGTCACTCAGATCCCCAGAGAGCAGTTAATACTGAGATTGTAATCTGATAGACTAACTATAGTGCAGTCATGCTCTGCAACCTTTTTTTCCCCCTCCAATGGCCTTTAAAATAAATTCTATTTTATTTTTTTGTCCCATGTGGCTTTTTGAGGATATACAACTATGCTATTATGCTTAACAGAACACAAGCATGAGAGGTTAATAGCTGGGAAGAAAATCTTATTAGATAGAAGGGGAAGACACTGTCAAAAAAAGCAAAACCCACACAGAAGAAAAACATTTTTGTTTGTTCTAAGCAATGATCCAACAGGACTGATGCCTGTATTAGGCAAGTATGTCCTGGGTGAGATTTTCATGAGTTGTGAGAGGACAGAAACTGGACTATTGTTTCTTGCAAGGAACTCGGGTTGCTTCTTCTAACTTATACTGGACAAAATTCAAGGATGTCTTATAGCATCAATTCTGATTAAAATATTAAAGCAAGTATTTAAAAATCTTTGCACTAGAGTGAAAAACACTCTGTTCTCCATGTTCTAAATAGAGCAATAAAACAAATTGCAGCAGCTAATGGGAGAGGATGAGAGGCAGAATGAGCAATTCTTTGTTCAGGTGATCTGCCTGTTTGTATATTTTCCTTATGAAGCTGTAATTAATTGATTATGAGACATCTACCTGTAGAATGTAATAGAAGAGAGCAGAAGGTCCAGTTCCTCAAGACACAGAGAGCAGACAGGTCACTGCTGCCCAGTGGCACCTTCTCATTTCTTCCTGACTCTGATCTTGCTGTGCCTTGTGTCAGCTTTGGTCATTGAACCACTAGTCATTAAAATAATTTAGACCACACATGTAGAAGCATAACTAAATCAGCCAAAAGGGATCAGTTTTGTGGTTTAGTGAATGAAATTGTACTCTAAAAAGGTGCTAACACTTTCCAGCACTATACAGAAGGAAACAAACTCTTGTTTTGAGCTGGGAGAAATGGGCAGGAAGGGAAGTGACATTTTTCATTTGACAGCAGCAAATTATGTTGGAGCAAAATGACCATGATTTTGCAACCTAATTTTAGTTTTATTTAAATATCATTAATCTCTTAATCCTTTTATGTCAGTAAACCCCAGGTTTGACCATGCTGAGTTTTAGAAGATTGGATAATGGCATAACATCAAAAAAACCCTAAAACAACAACCAAAACCCAAAATAAAACAACCCACCAAAACCAAACCAACACTGAAGTATATTACTTTGCAAAAGGAGTTTACATGAACAAATACATTGTATCTCTATGGCCAACTTTTCCCCCCTCTTGTAACCTGTGCAAGATTTTTATTCCAATTATTCCATATCAGCTTTCAATTCTAAGCATGATTTATTGTTACATATCAGATGAAAGGTAATGGGTATAGTAGGAAAATCTAGAATGGTTAATGACCAATAGTCTCATTTAGCTATCCAAAGTAACTGAAACAAGAATATAGGAAACAACTCAGAGTATAAACTGGATTTTAAAATTCTTTGTTTTAATAGGGGATGCTGGTAGAACAGGTAAGGAAACTTTTTTGATTTTCTTTGCATTTTCACTTTTAAAAATCATTCCAATCTGCTAACTCCACAATATACTACACTTTCAAAGGATTTTCTTTGAACATTCAATTTCCAGATGTCTTTAAATTTTTATACAAAATAAATCCTCCAATCTAGAGACACAGTTCATGTACTAATCATGCTCATAATGGTCAGAGGAAGCTGGTCAAAACCTTGACACCTGAATTGTTCTCCCTGTATAGGTTTGAAAGTGTGAAACAAAAAAATCTTCTGTATTCTTTTCATTTGGGGTAGCTTCAGTTGTTTCAGATCTCCCCCTTTTCTTCTTCCCTATTACTACTGCTGTTTGCCATCTCTCCTCCATACCTAAGGAATTAATAGCATCTGGGCCTTTGCTGTGGCTCACTGGTACAGTCAGAGCTGGCTTTCAGCTCAGCCTGGATTTCCCTTCCCCTCCTCAAAAGATGAGTGTAAGTAAGGAAATCCCTGAGAGAGTGGAAAGCTAGAAGCCAGTTCTTCACCCAGGGTAAGTGAGGAGTTGTGCCTGTAGCATGAGATGAACAAATCTGTAAATTAGAGCAGCAGCAGAAGCTAAAAGGGGGTTCACCTTTCCTCTCAGCCAGGCTGCAGGGCCAAGCAGCCATGGCCCAGCTCTGCTGTGCACTAACATCTGTTAACCTGCAGGTAGCAAGGAGCATGAACCTCAGCAGCCCCTGCCTTGGTGTAGGGTGTTGTTTATAGCAGGTAGTTGTATCTTGCAGGCATGTTCAAGTGAGTTCAGTGTCAGTCCTGGCCTTTGTAACTGCACAGTGAGGTGAGCAGAGCACTGGCTCAGGCTTGGCCAGCAGTTCACAGAGCTCAGACTTGCTCAGGGTCTGGGCAGAACCAGAGGCCAGATGGAGTTTACCTATATTTGCCTCTTTAAAAGACAGTATAGATAAGTAGAATCCATACCCAACCCAGTTAAATCTCATTTCTTATAGCACCACTGGGCATTGTTCTCAAGTAGTACAATGGTATACAAAATACCATTTCTTACCCTTCCTTTGTCATCTTTATTTACTCTTGAGGTACTTAAAGGAGAATTCAATTAATTTCAATCGTTTATCTTCCCTGAGTACCTCTTTAAACTGCTTCCAGGAGAGTCTAATCACCTGAAAATAAAGATTCTTTTTGCTCTTGGTCACTGAGAGGGTATGATGTGTACTGCTAAAATCCACAGATTGTCACATATTTAAGAGGACATTTGTTGAGGATACAAAGCTTCCAAATGATTCTGTTGAAGTGGAAGTCATGGTGGTAGAGCTTGAGATTCATTTTGCTTGACTTGCCAAGTGAGGCTGAGAAAGTTGGTACCCTTGGAATAATGGGAACTCACTGGTAAGATTTCTCCTGGGGAAATCTGTCAGAAATGTACTGGGAAGGTGTTCTGAGCATGCCCTCAGAAGGTTGTGACTCTGCTGTCCATGTGTCATTCAGACTGAGAGTATCTGTGAAGACAGTCTGTATGTGACTAAGTGCATAAACAAAATACTGGTGTGCTCTTCTGTTTGCACTACCAGTTTGTCATGGGCTGAAATTGGAATTGTGTTTTTCATTTTTCCCCCCATCTTCTGAGCCTTAGCTGTCCCTCAAAAAGCAGTTTGATATCAGTAGCTCCTGAAACAGGAGCTCCTGTTCAGTGTTACTCTGGCATTTCTTCTTGATGCAGGTTGCTAAATTTGCCCAAAATTTGCCCAAATTTCTGACTCTGCTGATTTTTGAAACTCTGCACTGTTCCCCACAGATTAAGTTCTTCCATTCTGCTTCTTGCCTTCCTGTTTTTCTGGATGGATGGTATTTTGCTGTCTCACCCACTCTGGTTTACTCACCTGCTTTTGGTAGTAAAATGTTAGAAGAAGAGAGTTTGAGCTCCTGTTCTGGGGCTATAACCATCATTTCAGGCTGTCATAAGAGTAACAGGTCAGGGAAACAAGTCTTGGCCCTTTATGAGCATGACTAAATGAGCACCTGTTACTCCAGGCTGGAGGATGTCACATTTGTCTGAGTAGAGTGAGGGTGGAGGGAAATGATATGGTAACTTTTACCTGGGCTGTTGATAGCAGTCCACATTGATCTATACCTGCAGGAGAAAGTGGCAAAGCAAACTCTTTGAGCAGTTTTATGTGTTTGCATTTCCCTTCTTTGAACTTGCTAATCTTACTCTAGACAATGTGGTTTTCAAGAGGATTACTCTGTTCAAGTCATTGATCAGAGAGGGTAATAACTTTCTGGAGTTGTGCAGGATGACTGCATTGTTTCAGGATACCCATTAAATCTTTTATTTTCTTTACAGATCTGTTTCTCTGGGCATTGCATTACTGTGCCACCTTAGTTTGGGAATAAATGTGCTGGCATTATAATTGTGTTACAGCAAAAGCTTTCCAATTCCATGCTGGAACTGTAAATAAAAATGCAAACAGTATGCCAAGTATTGGCCAAATTATTATGTACATCTCCTGGAAACTGAATGTTAGTTGGCTTAATTGTCTGTAAAAGCATCTTGTTTAAGTAGTGTAATATTTTTATGGGAAAAATTAGGCATGGCCTAAAAGTACACTCCATCATAATTTTCTTTTTCTTATTAGATTGTGGAGGGTATGAAGAAGAATAAATGGAGTATTGAGAATATTGCCTTTGGATCTGGTGGAGCTTTGTTGCAGAAACTAACCAGAGACCTCTTAAACTGTTCCTTCAAATGCAGTTACGTGGTGACCAATGGCCTTGGGGTAAGTCTGTTCAACTTCTACCACTCTGCTTTCAGAGTGCCTCCCCTCTTGAAAACCTGTTTGACATTTCCTGTTACATTACCACCATCTGCATACCACAAAGTCCTTTCCTCCTAAAAACACCCTCTTCATTTTAGGTTAATGTCTTCAAAGATCCTGTAGCTGATCCCAACAAAAGGTCAAAGAAAGGACGGCTCTCGTTGCACAGGACACCTGCTGGAGAGTATGTCACACTTGAGGAAGGCAAGGGAGATCTTGAAGAGTATGGACAGGTAGGAATTTTCAAAATCTGTTGCATCATTCTTCATGCAAAAATAGACTGGGAAAAAGCAGGTTATAACTTAATTTCAGAATTTTTTTTTTGATGTGTCATTTTGTTCAACTCCCATCTCATTACCTCAAAAATTACCTCAGTACCAAATTCAGTAACACAGAATGTTAGAATGACAGTAGAATGTTCAGGCTTTGCTATTACAGATCTTTCTTTTTTGTTTGTCTTCAGAAACCTGAGGACATTACTGCTTTTCCCCAAAACTAAAGTCTCAGTGTTGCAGAATATGTACTGGCCAGGTAGTTTTGTTTGGCCTGGATTGTAGTTTATTTGAGGTGGAATGGGGACAGCTATAACCAAAACTGTGTTTCTACTTTCCACTGAGATTTTTTAAAAAATAATTCCTTCATGAGTTAATTCTCTGTGCACAGAGTAGTTCTACAGTTTTTAAAGATGCAAATTTAAACCAGGAGTTCAGTTTCCCTGTGAATTCTTTACAATTGCAAAATGGAATGTTATTTCCATTAAATAAGCCAAAACTTTGTCAGTCTCAGGCTTTCAATTTGATATGTCTGTGTCCAACAATGAATCATTAAACTGCATGTTGAGTCTTCCCAAGTTAAGAAGACTGTAAATAAGTTGTCAAATTGCACTTCTGCTTTTAGAAGTTGAAAGTTTTCTGATATACAGAAGCTGGTTTTATACTACTAGGCACACTGTTTTACATAACAGTAAGCATAAAACTTAGATCTCTGAGAAACTGCAAGATGAAAAAAGCCTGAGTTACACACACTGAAGATATGTACATGGATCTGTGCTTAGAAAAATCTTACAAATTTCTATAAGATCTTTGTGTCCAGAGCAGCACATGTTAATGATGATGAACATTCCTATACATGCAGAGAGGGAAGGACCTAATGGTGAGAAATCTCTTCAACACAAACTACTAGGCTTTGGCTCTGAAATTAGGCAGTATGTTGTCACTTCATTTTTGTCAGGTGAAATTATTGATTAAAATTTTTTTGGTCCCAGGAAATTAGAGAGGGTCACTGGTGTGGTGCCAGTTCTGGGGCTCCCTGGAGGCAACAGGGATGTGTACCCTTCTGTGGGCTCATTTCCCTAAAGCCACCAAGGTCACCAAGTGCAGGGACTGCTCAGTGTTGCTGCTGTGCTGACTTTTGTTGCCAGCTCTGCTTTTTGTCCTTCCAGTGTGCTGTGTGCAAACCCTTCCTGATATGCTGTTTTACAAAATATATGAGTAAAGGACACAGTGAAGAAAGATAATATTTTTTTTTTCTAGAGGAAAAAAATACTTCATTTAAACTTCTATAACTGAGTTGCATTTGACTGGTTGCATGTCACCTTTCTTACAAACTGCTCTAGCAAGGTGCATTTAGTATGTACTTGGCTTTGGCCACACTCAAGGGACTGCTTAGCACAAAGCTGCTGTCTGTGCAGGATGACCCAAGCCCTTTCTTCTGTGTAACCTTTAGTGAAAGGTGTCAGAAGAGGCTGTAAAGATTTAGTGTCTTGACAGTGTAAAGTTCCAGCCTTACCAGGCTGGATTTGTGTGCTTGCTTTTGAGTTTGTGTAACCTGTGTTTGCCAAATCACTCTTGCTAAACCGTGGTGTTTCTTGCAGGACCTGCTTCACACTGTATTTAAGAATGGAAAGGTAACGAAGTCATATTCATTTGATGAAGTAAGACAAAATGCCAGGCTGAAGAACAGTGAATTACAAACAGCATCTCACTAAGTTCCATTCCATGTCTGTGTATGTGTGTGTAACTAGTTCGTGCTGCATAGCTACTGGTTTATTGTACAGATTTGTGTGTTTGTGTTTTATGACATTGTAGCCAAATTATTTGTTGGTTTATGGACATACTGCCCTATCTTTTGCCAGTCTTTAGAAGATAAAATCAGGAAATGGTACTTACCTTGTAAAACATATTTAATGCTAAAGTGTGCTTTTTAGGGCCCTTTGCCAGTAGTGATTCAATCTGGTATTGATCTTTTCACAAATGAGACAGAGCTGAGAAACTTTTTTATATATAACAGAATATCACAAAATGGATTTACATAAAATTATCATGATTGCTTTGTGTTTATATTTAACTTGTATTTTTGTACAAACAAGATTGTGTAAAATATATTTAAAGTTTCAATAATTAAGTCTTTCCAACTTTTCATGATTTTTATGAGCACAGACTTTCAAGAAAATATTTAGTGGGGGGGGGAATCCATTGCCTTTTGTCCATTAATCAGCAAATAAAACATGGCCTTAAAAGTTTGTTGTGACATTGTTCCATTTGACAACTAAATCAGGACTCGTATCTCCTTAAGATCCCATAGAGTTGCTGACCTCACCATTTCTTGTAGTTGTCTGTATTAGTAAATCTGCATTAAACAAAATTACTGTTCTTACTAGAAGGTTTAGGTATTACAGACCTTGCTGGCACAGTAAGGTATGTAAGTGAAATGCCAAATTTGAAAGGATTCTCTACTGCAACTTAACTTGCCAAGTCTATCCCACTTGGTATATGCACCTCAATATTTTAAGAGTAAAGTTTTTAAGAGATCTCCTCTTCCACTATAGAATATATGTGTAAAATACTGAAATACGGAAGCGGTGTATTTTAAAGTAATTACACTTCTGGGTTTATTTTTCATATACTGTAAGTGACAAGAATTTAAAGCAAAATACTGGACTGGATAGTGCACTTTTTTACTTTTTTGTATTTTTTTCATTGATTTGCCTTTTGTCAGACTGGATGTTAAATTGTAAAGATGTTTAACTATTTTTGTTAACAACTTTAATAAAACTATGCTAGCCAAACTCCTACATGAATGGCAGACCTGTTTCCCCTTCTCACCCAATCAGTTTGTGGTGAGGAAGGACTTTTATTTTACAGAGGGTAACTGTAAAACAATGTGTTTGAGAGATACTTTTGAACTGTCTGCACTTGATTGTATTTGCTCTCTGCATATGCTTGATATGAGTATCTGCTGGAAAATGAAACTGTTGAGGATTTTATTTGAGAAGCTATGTAGTAACCTCTGAAATATTTGATAGTACTGTAGGATGGCTCTCACTAGAAAAGTACCTCCCTTACTTAAAAAAAACAACAAAAGTAAATAGTTCCTGTTCTGCTGGCGATCAACTATCAACTAATTGCTTAATATACTGATGTAATTAATTCTTCTAATTAGTAGATGATGTTACTGGAAAATGTTAAAGCCTAAAATAATTTAAGCGTACAAAATCTTATAAAATGTGCTTTTAAAGGAAGATTGAAAAGCCATACTTCATTGTTCTTACTATCACCAAAAAGGGCCACATCAAAGCATCCATAATATTTCCAGGGTTTGTGGTTAAGATGTTTATGCCCAGTCTCAATAGTTCTTGTTAATAAAAACTTGTTTTTCACTTGTAGTGTATGTAATTATACATTTAAGTGATGTATTGTTTCAAGAATAGTGTTTTAGTAAAACTAAATGCTGACCTTTTACACTGAGGAACTGCCTTCCCTTAGCTATTAATTATATTGTTTGGTTTTGGCCAGGAAAGATTTTGAATCTGGACTTAGGATCAGTAGCAGGTAAATAGTACAGAGCCTATTTCACTCCTCCACATGTGTACTAGGGAATTTTATGATGTATGGTTTAAAAGACAATAAAGTAAATGCTGCTTTCATTCTGTACCAATAAAAATTTTGATAACTATTGACTACCCATAACTGATATTTTTGTACTTGAGAACTGAGGATATGCTGTGGAAGCACTGTTTTCATGTGTACCATGAAATACATTATAATTGTTCAGTATTGTCTAAAACTTTTCAGCTTATTAGTTTGAAACTCAAAGAAAATTCTCTACTTGTGCATGTCACTTTCAGAAAGTTGTAATGTCACTCATTTTATTAAATGTTAATAACTTTAAAAGAAAAAAAACAAAACAAAAAAACACCTGGTGCTATTCAGACCTGAACACTTGTCTCTTTGTGTTTGGCAGTTTGACATTCTGGGCATCAAGGAGTTGACAGAAATTACTGCAGTGCTTGAACCATACAATATCCTAATTCTTCCACATGAAGGCAAACAGCATGTTTGTTTGCTTTAAAATGCTAGATTTGTAGTCATTGATATATTTTAATTATCCCCATTTCATAATATAATACAGTATTTGTATTTTAAAATAGGAATTGGGAATTTTGTGTTTAATACTCTGATTTGTAACCATATTTAGCATAAGAAATGGATTTTGTAAGACTTTTTTTTTTTTCTTCAGCTGCATGATTATAAAAAAATAAAGATAATTTTTTGGTACTTTGAAAGATCTGAGGAGAGAACAGAAGAGTACTTAACTGTTTGGTTTGCCAAAATCAAAACAAAGCTTAAACAGTTCTTTTCTTATAGGTTTTTACATTCCTTCTTGTTTAGTGAAGAATAAGTATTCCTCACTTAAATCCTCTGTTAAAGTAATTTTAATGTACTTGGTATCAAATACAAGTATGTAATACACATGGAAATAAAGTTTAGTTCTGGCAGTGAAAACCATAGCCATCTGACTGTGTCTCAGAGTTCTGATGTTGGGCATCAGATGCCATCCTGTGCTCTGTGTTCCAAACACAGGCCAGAGCAGGGAGTGCTGCCACTGCTCTCCTTTAAGGAGAGTGCCCAGCTGCCTTGCAGGCAGTTGGGGTTAAATGCATGTACAACCAGCTCAGTTCTAGAGAGAAGAAAGCAAACTAAGCTCCATTTTTCTTTTTTGGGGTATGTGGGTGTGGGTGTGGTTTAGGGGATTTGGTTTGGTTTATATTTTGGGGGAGTTTTCCTCTTCTTTTTTCTTTTTTCTTTTTCTTTTTTTGGTGTGAGTACATCTATGCTTCAGCATTTTGTCTGTTTGTGCTTAAAAGTAAAGCACTTATTTTTGAATTTGATATAAGAAATTATCCTCTATATTTGACATAATCCATTCTCAAATAAAGTTTCATTATTTAAACTTTAAAGTCACTAGAATGCTTGTTTAAAGGCAAATTAACCATCAGTGTTGCATCCTTCAGTTCACTGCAGTACTGTGAAAAATAATGTCAGCTCTTTAGCAGAGACAGTTCTTAGGACAGGATTTTTGTAACTAACTCCTGCATGACTTGAGGCTGCAGCAGGTACCTTGGCAGCACCAGTGTGTCAGTAAGGGTGGATTAGGCACCTCTTGTCATGGTATCATCATTTATTGCCGTCCTTTCAGCTCTTGCTGTGCTGTAGAAAGGGGCTCTTGTAGCCCACAGTAATGCTTGAATTTAATGATTTGCATCATTAAATCGTTGTCATGATTTACAGAAAGCACATAGCAGCCCGAGTGCCAGGCAGGTTCCTCTGCTTCCTTTCCATGCTGTTAAAACCCACAATTTCTCAGATTTTCTCACTCTGATCAGCCTTTGTGCAAGTTAAGTCACTCAACAGCTGTGAGTGTGTGGTGGTGGCTCCCAGGTCATCTGCAAGAAATCAGCAGGGGAATTCCAAGCCTTGGCCTGTGCAGAAGGCAAGGGATTCAATGAAGGGCCTTATTTATGTCTTCCAATCCTACTGTAGCAATTAAAATCATAGCTGTGCTGAGCTGCTTGGGGCAGGGACTGTGAGGGTGCATTTCTACCATGGAAAGGTTTGGGTTTCTCTGAGAGCCCCATCAGCATCCTGTAGGTGCACATCTCCATCAAATTCATAAACATCTGAGTGGGAGATCATCCTCTTAAACCTGATGAGTAGGGGCCTTATGTGGAGAAATACATGCCTTCTAAATAACCAGATGATCAGAAATAATGAAATAATGAGATAAAAGGTGTTTTGTAAAGTCCTGCTTACCAAAATCACAGTTGCTAACCATGGATGTTGTTCTTGGGGGGAGGGGTTCCTGTTTTACTAGCAGCACAGCTGATCTTGGTAATAATTTTAAAATACTCTTCACAGAAAGACATTTGGTTTTAATTAACCAAAAGGGATGAAAAGCACTTAGCAATAGAGTATTTCCATAAAGTATTTTACTGTGGCACCATATTTTGTTGGAAGGTGGCCTGATGTCTGGTGTAAGACAATCCAGAGCAATTCAGAAGAGCTGGGAATGAAACCAGCAGATTCTTCTCAAGTAACATATATTGTTCCATATAATTTCCTTACTAATCTTTGCATGAGTGCTCCTAACTTCATTTTGAACAGAATTTCTAGAATTTTCAAGTTATGGTGAGGTCTCCTGGCATCTTCTCTCCTGCTTCTGGCTGGAGCAGAGGTCTTTTAAGGACAGATAAGGAGCCATCATGCCTCTAGCAAAGTTTCTATTTCTCTCTTACACAACTCTTCTCAGTTCAAGGGCAAGTTTATTGTTTGTTTACCACTGAGCAAAAACCAAAAAAATTTGTAAATTTGGGTTGTATAACTCCTTTTTTCCCCCCAGCAGTTTAGTTTATATACAAATCAATCCAAGATATTTCATAGAATCACTAGATAAATTTACATGAGCATACTCTATTTTTTAATATATGTATTTATACTTCATTGATGATTATTATTAATGTTAGATTTGAGGATCTGAATCTCTGTAGTTGATCCAATGCTCATGTCAAGTAAACATACTGCATATAGCCAGGTAATTATAAATTGCTGAAAATTACTTCAGAATCTTCATATGAGTACAGTACTTAAGAAATACAAGTGGGTAGAAAAAAGATGCATGGAAGGTTCTGTGGGCTGGACATTTTTACTTCTTTTTTATTAATGTAGCTATTAAAGCTTCCACATCAGCTCTTCTGTACAAAAGGAGATAAGGAAACTTGTTTTATAATGTCTGAGTACTTATATCACCAAAATATTAATAAAAGTAATACACATGTCAAACAAACTGCATGGACTCTGAACCTTATGTCTTGTAAGGTAAAGGGAAGAACTTCAACCTCAAGTTTAGTTCCCTTTTCTGCAAACAGGAGAAGAATTAAGTTGTTTTCCTCAGCCTTTGGGATGTGCTTTCCTCAGCTTCCTGGTAAAGAACAAGGCTGGTGTGCTCTTCCCTTTCAAGGAAGTTTTTCCTATTCCAAAAGATGCCACCCTATTTTAAGCATAAGGAATTGCAGCTCGTTGTTGGATGTGTCAGAAGGATGACATACCCCAGCAATTTAAGAGGATAATCTCTGGGTGAAATGGCTTTGGGTATAGATATGCCTGTATGTCACAGAAAGGTCAGTCAGAGCATAACTAATCTCCCTCTGCTGGGGGTGTCTCCCTGCCCTTTCTGTCTCAGCTGAGCAGGTTCAAGTCTGTCCTGTAATCTGCTGTGAAAACATTCAGTCTGTTCAACCAAAACAAAGTGTTGCCAGGCCACTGTGATTACATAGCAGTGGTCTGTTAATGTGCCCTCCTCTAACCTTAATCCATTTTCCCATTTTTTTTTTGTATCTTGAAGCTACTTGTTAAACCAAATGCCAGTGACAAACTTCATAAAGCTCCTGTTCTTCCTCCACACTGTGGGTTTTGCAGCCTCACCTCCTGCACTGCTGCTTGAAGACCATTATTTGTTTTTATTGCTACTGTAAATCTCCAGAAGATAAAAATAATTATATCACCTCTGTACAAGGTTTTGCAATCATTACACCCTCAGATAAAAGGAAATAGATTCATGCATTAAGATCAGACAAAGTGACCCTTTGCTACCTTTTGTGTGCAAATTGTGACCATATTCTCTTGAAAAGTGGTTTCCATGTAAAAGCCCTATACTGAAACATGCATTATAGTCTTTAGTGAAGAACTGCTGAATACTCAGGCACTTCAGCTTGGTTTCTGCAGGTGCTGCTTGACAGTCCAGTCTCACCCATGTCCCACATGGGTTACCCACAGGTAATCCCATCAAACAGGGGCTGCACTGGCATGTGGAGTAGCAAGAGAAAGTTCTTGAGTTCATGGAGATCACAATCCTGGGTCTCGTGTCTGCTGGGAAAGTCCAACTCTAGGTGAAATAGCCTGTCCCACTGCCCTGCTGAACACCAAGGGTGGGTTTGCTGAGGCTAATGCAGCTCCAGCTCTGGTTGTAGCTGTGCAGACTGTTCCCATGGCTGTTGTAAGAGAGCACACATGGTTAATCCCTGGTCTGTCCTGCACAGCCCATGGTGGATAAGGCAAGACCTGGGAAGAGTTTCAGTAGTTTCTTCTCTCTTATTGTAACAGTCCTGCCCAAAGGCATTTTGAGACAGAACTCATATGGTTGTTGAATATGTGGTGTGCTGCAAACCAGGATGAGGAGGGAGTGACTTTGGGAGCTGTGGTATGATTGTAAATAATAATTCCTTTCCCAGTCAATTGATTAGACACAAGAGCTGTCACTGGGATGGTTGTTACAGCATCACAGCAAAGGCAAGGCAATCGAGCTGCAAGTCAGATAAGGCCTCTGGTTCTTTTCCAAATGACTTTCTCTGTCCACTACTCTATTTAAACATATGGAATTTGGGAAGTACCACTATCATCAGTGTGTAATTTTCCTGCAGTAGCATAAATCTCTGTGTCACACTCTGTTCTTGCCTGACATTTGAATTGCTAGGGCTTTGTTTTGTTTGGTTTCAGTGCTTCTGCACTTTGTACTGACATTTTTATTAAGCTGTTTTTGTAACACCAGGATTTTCTATTTAAGGGGTAGTAGAAGAATGATGGCATGTCACTTTACACAAAGAATCACAGAATCACAGAATCACTAGGTTGGAAGAGACCTTCAAGATCACAGAGTCCAGCCCATGCCCTAACACCTCAACTAAATCATGGCACCAAGTGCCACATCCAATCATTTTTTAAACACATCCAGGGATGGTGATGCCACCACCTCCCCAGGCAGACAATTCCAGTACTTTATCACTCTTTTCATAAAAGACTTTGTCCTGTTATCCAACGTAATTTTTCTTTGACACAGCTTCAGACTGTGTCTTCTCGTTCTGTCAGTGCTGCCTGGAGAAAGAGACCAACCCCACCTAATTACAACCACCTTTCAGGGAGCTGTAGAGAGTGATAAGGTCACCCCTGCCTCTCCTTTTCTCCAGGCTGAACACCCCCAGCTCCCTCAGCTGTTCCTCACAGGGTTTGTGTTCCAAGCCCCTCACCAGCCTTGTTCCCTGCTCTGGATGCACTCAAGCATCTCAAGGTCCTTCCTAAACTGAGGGGACAGAACTGGACACAGCACTCAAGGTTTGGCCTCACCAGTGCTGAGTAGAGGGGAAGAATGAGCTCCCTGCTCCTGCTGGCCACACTGTTCCTGACCCAGGCCAGGGGCACATGGGCACACTGCTGGCTCATGTTCAGTCACTGTCACCCAGCACCCCCAGGTCCCTTTCTGCCTGGGCAATGTCCAGCCACACATCCCCAGCCTGTAACACTGCAGGGGGCTATTGTGGCCAAAATGCAGGACTTGGCACTTGGACTTATTAAACTTCATCCCACTGGACTCTGTCCATCCATCCAACTGTTACAGGTCTCTCTGCAGAGCTCTCCTCCCTTCCAACAGATCAACACATGCTCCCAGCTTAGTGTCATCTGCAAATTTACTAATGAAAGACACTCAACACCCTCATCCATGTCATCAATAAAAGATTGAACAAGCCCCAGCACAGACCTCTGAGGAACACCACTGATGACTGATCCCCAGCTGGATGCAGCACCACTCTTTGGGCCTGGCCATCCAGTCAGTTCTTAATCCAGCAAAGAGTTCCTGTCCAAGCTGTGGGAGACAGAGTCAAAGGCCTTGCTGAAATCCAGGTGCACAACATCCACAGCCTTTCCTGCATCCACCAGCTGGGTCACTTGGTCATAAAAGGAGATCAGGTTTGTCAAACATGACCACCCCTCCTAAACCCACACTGGCTGGGTCTAATACCCTGGCCATCCTCTAAGTGCTGTGTGATGGCACTCAGTGTAAACTGTTCCATTACCTTACCAGGTACTGAGGTTAGGCTGGCAGCTCTCTAATTACTGGGATCTTCCTTCCCACCCTTTTTGTGAATGGGTGTCACAGTGGCCAGCTTCCAGTTATTTGGAACTTGACCAGTTATAAAAGTTTTATGTGAGGTTAGGATTATTTTCACCTGTACACTTGGGTTTATGCCAAACTTCATCTCCTGATATAATTTCCACTCACAGTGTTTCATAAAGTCCTTTTGCAATTCTTTACAGTCAGCTCCTACCTTTGCTACTGTGCATAACTCAGCACCTGCAGAAAGCTGCCACCTCCTTGCCCATCATTCTCTACATTGTTTGACATGTTGAGCAGCAGGAGCTCCAGCACAGATCACTGTGCTTTTGTCCACAAGATCAAGTCTTTTGAAGACTTGGAAAATCCAGCTCTGAACAACTCAGAGAATTTGTGAAATGGATTCTTGTTCTTATGCTTTGTCCTTTTGCAGTACAGTGGTTGATGGTGAAGATTCTGCAGTGAATACCTTGGGATAAGAAAAGCAGTAAGCCATTGGGACTAATCTCTTCTTCGGGTTTGAATTAAAGAGGGACAATTACCAAGGAACAGACCAACTTATGGGAGGCTTCACCTGGTGATGCCTCTCAGGGACTTGCATGAACAGGGAAGCTGGACATAGTCACAACCCCTCCAAGCACTGTGGGCTAGAGGCAAAGATAGCCTAGTTTGCTCATCCTTGGACTCAAAAACAATTCTGTTCAACAAGGGACTCAGGATTAAGCCAGATTCCAGAATACTTTTGAGTGAAGAGCCACTTGCTTTAAAACCACAGGCACAGATCTGTAGATATGTGTGCCAAAAAGATAGATGTATAAACCTGGTCACTTCTGTTCCTGAAATAAGGATATATTGGAACCAGTAGTTCCAACGTGGGTGCCTCTGTCATGTCATGTCACATAAATTGAGCACTGGCAGTTGATATTTTACATAACACTGTTTGTATAGGGATCACATATATGTAGGTACATATGTACAGTTTCTACGCACAGAGACACCAATCTATCTATATATGAATAGACAGATGTTTACAGACATGCATATATTCTAACAATAGAAGGAAGTATCTATAAATACTAAGGACATTCTATTAGTGATTGTTCATGGGTTATGATTTTTCATAAACCCTGTGTTACCTGGATCATGTTTGCTCTGTTTTTTTCTGACAACCTCATTTAATACATGAAATGGCTGTGTAAGCAGCCTTTTCAGCCACCACCTGACTGGCAGCTAATGCTGAAATGATCATCTATGGTTACTCCTAAATCTGTCTCTGAATTGCTTCTTGCCAAGACACTGCACATCTGTCTCTGCTGTTGTGTAAGTTGGTATTTAGCTACCTGCCAGTGGATGTCATGGGACTGTGATCAGGCAAGTCAGTTTTGCATAACAATAACCTGTCTTTGTCCCTCAACTTACATTTCTCCCACAGACTTTATCAATGAAAGATTTATGTCATTGTCTAAGTCACCAATGAGAAAATAAACTGTGGCAAAAAGATCCCAGTCCTGTGGCATCACTGCTAAATGTGGTCTTGCTCACTGGTGACCTGTAATGATCAATATTTTGAGTTCAATGAAAGAACCAGTTTTTAATCCACATAATCCACATAATTACCTGGCAGTTATATATTATTTGAGTTTTTGAAACCTAATGCAGTGTTGTTCTAATGCCTTGGAGGAATTAACATTGCATTATGATGGCTCTCTTTATTCAACAGACCTGGAAAATAAAATAACAAAAAAAAAAAAAAAAACACCAGCCCAATTTCATTCCCTTTTTCTACCAGCAAGAAAATGCTCTGAATTGAAATGGCAAGGACAATCTCCTTTCTCCACCTGGGACCTCCTTCACTCTTTAGCTTTGAGCAGGACTGGCTGCTGGCTAAATTCTAGTTTCTACTGCAATATCTAATGATGAAAAATAATAATGTCTTTGGTTAAGAATGTGTTGGGAATATTTGGCTGGAGAAAACACAGCCCCAGAGGAGAAGTAGGATCTGTGCTAGGTAAAGTCATGGGAGAAGCAGGGACCATCACCCTGGGGCCAGCCCAGACCTGGCTGGTCAGCTTCCCTGGACACTGAACTCCAGCCAGGACCTGCCCCCCATGGTGGCTCAACAAACCTCTCAGGGAGAGGAGCCTGTGCAGGTTTAGAGCAGCTCCAATGCAAATGTGTGCTTTATTTAGGGATTCCCTATAGTGCATGAGAAGAATGCCCCACAATACTCCTCCCAGGGCCTGCCCCAGTTGCCTCCCTGGTTTCTCCAGCCTTGCATACTCTTGCTCAGAGTCAGAGTGTTCATTTTCTGCAGACATACTCAGATACCCACTGCAGCCTCCACAAGCAGTTCCCTGGGGACTGTGAGATCCCCATGGGGTAACAGAGAGCTCTGCCTGGGGTGGTGTCCACCTGAGCAGGACAGAAACAAAGCAAAGCAAAGTTGTGCAGTCCAAAGGAGTCTGCAGGAAGCCAGCTCTGAGAATGGCAGGTCCCTCTGTCTGCATCTATGAAAAGTCAGAGGGACAAACGCTGCACTGTGTACCCTGTTAAGCTTTCCTGTATAGCTTTCACTGGTGACTTACCAGCTTCTAAAAGCCTGGCTATATCTTACTGAAATACACTTTGCCTTTGCTATCACACCTGTTCACGTGGAGGTGGGAGGGAGGAAATGAACTGGAGCTGGCTGAGCACACTTTGAGCACACTGCTCCCCTGGAGATGCCAAGCTGCAGTCAGCAGCACAGCCAGGCTGTCCTGGCTCCTTTCCACCAGCAGCTGCCACCAGATGCTGCTCTCAGGAGGGACCTCCCTGTCCCTGCAGCTCAGCAGCCCCTGGTGTCATTCCACTCCCAGATCAGCTAAGTCCAGAAGGTTGGTTCAGGCACCCCTGGGTGATGGGAAGGGGTGCAGAGCCCGTGGAGACACTGTATACTCCTGCCTCATTCACTGGCACTTCCTTCCAGGTAAGATCCTCTCCAGTGTCACCAGTGTCACCTTGGTACTGGTCAGAAATGGGCAGCAGCAACACCTGGAAGGAAAAATAATTAAAAAACTGGAAGAATTTGGGATTCCCTGAAGCCTTTGCTGTATGAATAACACACCACGCAGCCACAGTGTTTGTAAGTAGACTCTCCTCTGTATTTTTAGCCACTGATCTATGAGATCACTTTGCTATTTTCAGTTGTTTATGACTTGGAACATTATGAGTGGGAAGGAGCACAAACCCTCAGCTTCCAGTGAGGGCATGAGCAGACCCTGTGTACCCAGTACATAAATGACACTCACTTTCTGAACAGCTTATCTCCCTGGAGCATCATCAGTCCAGGGCATCTGTTGCAGTTTGAGAAATGCCCTCTAGTGTTCTTCCAAGATGCAGGAAAATAAGCACATACACAGGAAAACTCTGAACAATCTTCAGTGAGCTGACCAAAAAGTTCCATATAAGCAGGCAGTCTGTCTGTAAGCCTGGATGGCATCTCCCATGCCCCATTCACAGGCAAACAGCATCTTTCTTAAAGCAGGAAATACAATTCCTGCATGTGCCTTTTGGTGCCTTGGTGGATTCAGTGCAAGGGGTCTCACAGCACATCTCACATGCTGCAGATCCTGCACCATTCCCAGTGTCCACACAGTGCTGGATACAAACTCCTATGTCTGGCAGCTGGGCACCATTAGCTTGATCATCTGCCTCTTGCCTGCCCCTCTCCTGTCTGCCCTGTGACATTGCAGTGTGCCTTTGCAGCATCTCTTATCTCAAAGCACAGACCCTGACCCTGAGTACTGCTGTTCATTCACCAAGTAAGGATGCAAGAATTAATTGACTAAGAGATAGGTCACAAATTTAACTGCACTTGAAGCCTGCAGGATTCCCTCAACGCCGCCCACGCTGTGCTAAAACTGTGGATTCCTGCTCTGGTGCCTGAATTTTAACATGTATTAAACAGAGACAGCCTCTTGCCACCAGGGCCAGGCTTAGGAGAGGCAATTTGCTGGGACTGCCTGTACATGGCACAGCCCCACCAGCACAGGGGCTGGAATGCCAGCCACAGCTCCACACCCTCTGCCTGGCACCTTAGACACAGCCTTAGCCCCTTGCTCCCCCTGACAAATTTGACTCATATTCACATTGACATTCACATTCATAATTTCACATTGTGATTTCTTGGTAGCAGCCTGAGTTCTCCCTTACCTCCCTTTTCTATCCCATCACCAAGGTATGGACATGCACCCACCTCTCTCATGGGATAAATAATCTCCCACTGCAATGTACCCTATAAAAAGAAGCTTTTTCTCCCTCCCCAACAAACCTGCACCACACCAACCACCCTCCAGCAGTCCCTGCAGCACTGGGCACCAGCAGCACCTTCCCCTGTGCTCAGTGTCCCCAGCCAGGCCACTGGCTCCCTGCAGGACATGGGGACTTGGCTCACACCCAGCCCTGATGACCTTCAGACCCTGGCAGAGCAGCAGGGTTTCCAGCCAGGATGAAATTCTGGCTCTGGAAACCTGAGCATAAACTTGGAGTCAGAAAAGCTAAATCTCCTTTGAAGGGACCCCCAAGTTCCAGGTAATTTTTGCACGTTGAGAGCTTTGGCAGGGCTTCCATGAGTATATCTGAACAATGACCCAAAACCCAGATGGAACCACAGGACACTGGAGCTACTCACCAGCAGCCTGATGGCCACTCTGCCAGAAACAGCTGTCTCAGCCTTGGCAGTTTGGTGTTTCCACAGCTTCAGGTTCACCAGCTCAGCCACAGTAGTTTTAAGCTGCTTTATTACATTTTCTGTAGTGCTTATGGCATTTTAGTACCAAAAGGAGACTGTTTATCTATTTTTATTTCCTCTTGGTTTAGAAGAAGAGAGTGAAAGAAAATATGAACTTGCTTTCTCCGAGAAAACAAACTGACCTTGGAGTGTTACAAAAGCCTTTATACAATAATTTGACCAAAGAGGACTGGAATTTCTTCTGTGAAACATATTTTTCCTTAAAAAATGCCAGTTTACTAAAACCAGAACAGTTTGTAGAAAGACTTGGTTTAAGTGAATCTGCCCACTTGATAGTTACTTAGAACATTTTTTAACTCCTGAAAGGCTGAATTTGTCAGCCTCTTCAAGCATGAATTTAATCTACAGGTGGAATTTAAAAAAATAGAATTTATAAAATAGAAAAAATAAATACAATTTAAATAAAAATGAAGTATTTTTGCATAATTTAAATCCAAAATATTTAAACTGACCTATTCCAAAGCACATTGTGATCATCAGTTTACAACAGCTTTGAAATGTGGCTTTCTGGGCAGTGGAAAGTTCACTCCCTCCCAGGCAAAGCAGCTCTGGAAAGCTTCAGGCAAGTGTAGACCAGGAGTGGGTTGAAGTTTCATGCCTGTGCTCTAGAGAAAACTGAGGAACTTTGTGCAATGACATCTCTGCCCCCTTTGATAAGTTTATTTTCAGCTTTCAGTGCAGCACATGTTCAAAGCCACAGGTGAAGCATTTCTGACTCTCCACCTCATCACCAAAGGCAGGGCAATACATCTAATAAAGAAAAAACATTAAGCCAAAGGCACACTTTGGTCTTTCCAATCAGTACTGATACTAACTAATCTTAAAAGGTTTATTGTTTTGATGCTGTTTTTTACAAACCCCCTCCCTACAAAAAAAAAAACCCAAAAACAAACACAAAACCCAGACAAACAAAACCAAACCAAAACAACAACAAAAAAACCCCAGTATTCTGAGCTGGAACTACTGTGTGGCATGCTTAGAGCAAGATAAAGGCCTAAGAAATGCACATATTATTGTCCAGGATTCATACCGGGAATAACTGGTGGGCATGGAAAACCAAAGGAAATGATTAAATTATTATAAGTGGGGGTGTGAACTGGTTTTTTTTTTTTTTTTTTTTTTTGCATTTTGGGGTTTTTTGGGGGTTTTTTTTGGCCCTGCTTTCTGCACCAGAGAAAGCACAGAAAACCAACTACATTCATTCTAATTTCGGAATGAAGTGGGGGTTTAAGTTCAAAATAAAAATGGAAGCCTTTATCCTGCAAAATTATTCTCCAGAGCCTGCACTGGGAAGGTACTACAGCACCTCCTGTCTGGATGAAGTGTTGCTGCTCCTGGCCTTAGGCACCATGACACACCAAAGTCACCAAAGTAAAGTTCTTTATTGATACCTTTTATTGTGGCTTAGGGCCAAAAAGGCAGCAATAATACTAATATTTGCACAGTGTGTTTCTTAATCCACTGGGGTTGCAACCAAGCAGGTTGAGTGCAGCTGTGCCATTCTCTCTCCACTCCCAAAGTACCAAATCAGTGTTCTGGTTTGTGGTTGGTACTGAAGACACCAAGTGGCCTGTCCTTACTCCTCATTTTTTTGATAATGCATCCTGCTGCAAGTCCTCCTGAGAGCTGGTGCTCTTGAGTTTTATCCTCCCAGTCTGAAACAACATTTTAATACCAGGCAGGGCATAATCAGTGTGTATCTGCCCTTACTCAGGTCCTCAGCTGGACCAAGAAATTCATTACTTGAAACACAGTAGACAAAACTTTTCCTTCTCTTGGTTGACCATCCTGGCAGATTAGCATGAGGCTCCTCCATCTGGAATTAATATCTGCTCTTCAAAAAAACCACCCTTTGCTTATTTTTTTCCTCCTTGCTGCTTAGCCTAATGTTTTCCTGAATAGCCAAAAATAAAGTGACATTGTGGGTTTTTTAATTTCATAGAGCTGTGCTAGATTAACAGTCAAAAACCAAAAGCATTAGGACTAAATATTTCTAATAAATATAATTGAAAGAGAAAGAAGCCTGAAGGCATTTTGACGTGTGAAACAGGTGATTCAAGGGTCATAAAAGATATAAATGCCTGGAGCTTTTGGAGTAAATCAAGTACAAGCTCAAAGGTCATCAGTCAGGGATGCCTTTAATAGATATTTAATTAATTAATCATTAGATCATGCATTTCCTAATCTGCTTCTGTTAATGAGTTTATCTATGCACTGAGCTCACACCCCAGCCCAGTGGACTCCTCCTACTCCTGTCCATCTTACTGAACTCCACTGTTGTTAGATGGAGCTGGTTCATTTCAGGACCATCTTTACTTTAACTGTTTATTTAGTATGTTTATTTTGACAATCAAACTAGCATTAAAAATGCTGGTTTTAATCCAGCCCCAGGGTAACGGTTTTGGGCTGAGCTGCTTCAGGTTTCAGAGACAAGAATCCTGTACTGGGCTTGCTGAGGGCACTCAGCTGCAGCCCAGTGGCAAGATGTACCACACCTAGCTTTGCCTCTTGTCCATAATGCTGCTTGCTTGTTTTTGGCATTTTCTCTCAACAGGACTACAAGGTCTTCTACAGGGAAATTATTTATAACCTCTACTAATCATAAAAGATATTAGCTAGGAACCCACATAGGAACACTCTAGCTAGGATCTAGAACTGCATCTTGCCAAAAGAGAGAGCTGACATCTCCTGGAGTGAAACACTGCATTTGTCCTCCTCAAAGGGCAAGAAAATAAGAGGATGTCCTCACCGCTGTGGGGATGGACACATATATCTGTTCTGCACCTCTTCAAAGGTACAAAGCCTTCGTACAGCCTCTTACATGAAGAACCAATGGATTCTGTGAGCACTTCCCCACATCCCATTGTGGTCCAAGCTGGTTCTTAGCTGCCTCCTCACTCCTGTGCTGGGCCACTCCTTGTTGGGAGGGCAGGGCACAATATCTCCTCCTCTCTGTGTTCCCAGGCTCAGTAGCTGCTCCCAGCTGGCAGGGACTCTGCCACCCCCATCCTCACCATGGGGCTCCCTGAAGAGAATGTGGCAGCACCCCTGACTGCACAGCAAGTGCACAGGACAGTCCCTGGGTCACACACATCATCGTGCCATTTGTCACTGCTGCTGGGTGACTGCTGATCTCTCACTGATTGCAAATCCTTTTAATGAGAGTAGATGGACTTTAAAGGACTGATTTCAGGCAGGGAAAGTGGGTGCATGGCTCAGTCTTGCTGAGTAACTTCATGCACTAAGGCTAAGCTGAGTTAGCTGGTGGTTGTGAAAAATGTGTGGATGTGCCCCTGCTCCAGGACACACACATCCTCCAACCCTGGCTGCTGTGACCTATCCCAGCTGTGTGGGGTTACAGACAAATTTTCCATGACCTGCCTGAGTGGTGGGATGCAGTCACAGGGGCAGTCACAGGGAGGGATTTAATGAGGCTCCCAGTGCTGGCAGGACAAGTACTGCAGGAAAACAAGCCAGCACAGCTTGGCCACTATCCATCAATCTACTGAGGCCACTGTGGCATGTATGGGTTTAATGTGTGGGTGCAGGTGTGGCTGGGAGGGACTCGAGCAGAGAAAGAGATATCATGTAGAAAAAGAGGAACAAATATGATTTTTTTTCAAGGAAAAAACTACTTTTAAAACAAAAATAGGAAATCCTGGAGGAGTTGGGGTGCTACTGCTCTGTCATCCTTTGCTTCTGTGAGCAAGGCAGGGACCTGAAAAGCAGCTGCCAAACGAATCCAGGGAGTGAGTCCAAGGCACAGTTGGCACCACCTCAACCCCAAGGCTTTGTTCTCCTGGGACTGTAAATCCTTAGGGTGGCTGTCCCTGACTCTGTCTCATATAAATCACTATAAATCAGACACAAATCAGACACAGACCGATATTAGTGCCATCTGTACCTCATTGCTCAGTCTCTCATATGCCATTTCACAAGGATTCCCTAATTTCTTGGTGCAGATCTCCTTCTCCACACGTGTTAAAAAAAGTGAATTAACCTGAGTCTATTAATGTGCAAATCAAGTTGAAATATTTGCTGGTAAAACACAGGGCTCAGATTGATAATGACTACTAGAGCTAGAGCAAAATGTAGCATCTGGAAACAGAACATGTGGGTATGCACACAAGGCTGAGTTGGTTTGATGGGAGCATTGATTTTCCCCTGCAGCCAATTGCTGCCACACAACTTCACAAATAGTCCCTGCTCCCACTTTGCTCCAGAGCTAAAAACCACCTGGAGCACTGGGGAAAGGATAGATGAAACAACAGCTGGTTTTGTCTTTTCTGTTCTTGGCGACACGGGAAGAGCAAATTGTGAGGGGAAAAAAGGAAAAACAAATACTTGTCTGCCAATATGAGGTTTGCCTTTTGGCCAGTGAGCTGAATGAAGCTCATTGCATCTTTTTCAGAGGAGACATGACTGCAGTGAAAATTACAATGCTGGTGTCAGGAAATTCAGAGCTTTCCCACATTAAATGACCAGAGGAGGTTTTTTAGTCACTGAAGACTCTTTAGTCACTCTTCCCCAAAGGCAACACAGGATTTAAAAGTGCAAGCAGATTTTCTCAAGTGTCAGGACTGTATAAATCTCTGTCCAAGGGCAATAGAAATGAAAATACCTCAAGTGCAATTGGAACATCTCTCATTGTTTCTTACTGGGTACAATCACTTAGAATTAAATGTCTATTTTTTTCCTTACTCAGGACTGTGCATCTTGTAGATAAAGGAAGATAAATGTACAACCATCCACCTCTGGCAGCTTGTGTGGTTGATACTCTGTGCACAGGGGCTGTAGAAAACCAACTTCTAGAGTGAGGCAAGGGTTTGTCTGTACTGAAATCAAGCCCTATTTTTTCTTTCAGCTAGGGAAGATCCAATATCAACATTTCTGTCATAGCAGCTGCACATGGAAATAAGTGATTTCCCGTCTGAGCGTGTTCCATCACTCAGCATTTTATTTTTGTGCTAAACCAAAGCCAGGCATGTCACCCCACCCTGTAATGGGGCACTGTGCCCCATCCCCTGCCACTGGAAAGGCACTGGGAAAACATGGGAAAACATCACAGGACTAAACCCTGACACAAAATGCCCGTTCAGTACTTGTGCCAAATGCCTTTTCCAGAAGTGTGTAGCCAAGACAGAATTCTTTTGACTTTTGGAATAGCCAAAGACTGTTCTCTCAGCATACACCACTTTCTCCCAGAGCAGTCAGCCTGGTCCTGATTTTGACTAGAATAGTTTTTTTCTTAGTAGCTGGTACAGTGTTGTGTTTGGGATTTAGTATGAGAATAATGTTGATAACACAAGTTGTTGCTCAGTAGTGCTGACCCCCAAGTCAAGGACTTCCCAGTGTCTCATGCTCTGCCAGGGAGCAGGTGCACAGAAACCAGGAGGAGCATGGCCAGGAGAGCTGACTCAAACTGGACAAAGGGATATTCCATACCATAGGATGTCATTCCCAGTCTATAAACTGGGGGAACTGGCTGGGAGGGGCCAATCACTGTTCAGGGACTGGCTGGACATTGTATTGGGCATCACATGTATTTTTCCTTTGGATTTTATTCCTTTCACTTTGCCCCTCTTCTCCATTACAATTGGTGCTGCTAATATTATTATTATATTTAATATTATTTCAATTGTTAAATTGTTCTTGACTCATAGGTTCTACTTTTTTCAGGTTCTCTTCTTCATCCTAATAAAAGATTGGGTGTTGAGCAAGTGGCCATGTGGGGCTTACTTGCTGCCTGAGGTTAAACCATGACAGAACTGACAGTCTGAACTTGCTCCAGAACGCAGGAGATAATGAAACCTGTCTGGCTGTGTAAATAATGGAGAAAAAATCCCCAGATATTATCTGCTCAGTAGTAATAATTCTTATAATAAGACAAAAGGGTTAACCAGGGTTAAAAAGGGTTTAACCCTAAAAAAAAAGCCTCTTGCTTGGGCGCAGTGCCTCTGGTGTCCATGAGAGGGCTACGGGTAAGTGCATTTGGGTGTTTCACACTAATACAGAAATACAGAAATACAGAAAAGCATGCTGCCAGCTGCTTGCAAAATCCATGAGCACCTGCTGCTTCCCACAAGCTCTTGCACAATCTCTGCTCACAGAGTGCCCTGGCATGGGCTGGATCAGGAGGCAGCAGCTGGTGCAGTGTGACCCCCCCTGCCCAAAACAGTCCTCGCAGTGCAAATTCATTTAGTGACTTGATGTGCCGAGGGTTTCTGCTCCCACCCTGGCTCTTCAGCGGCTTCTGGGAAATTTTTTTGCATCAGAGTGTTTGAGACAAGTGCCAAGAATTGATTTTCTTAATACGGCAATTGAAATAAATCTCATTTTTATCACACGCAGCTGAAAGATTTTGGCAGGTTCAAAATTATATGTTTTGTGTCTTATCAGGTTTGAATTTATTCTCATTATTAAATTAGGGACATTTCAGAATAAAACCTGCTTCCACACTGGAAAAACTAGAGCTTCTGAACTGAACACATGTGAAAGTGGAATTTTGTCTCTAAATAAAAATATTTCATACCATTTTCTTCTCTGTATATATCATACTATTACCTTAATCCAAAGGATGCTTTCTAAATTAGATATAGTTTTTGGTCAACACCAGAGAGGTTTTGGGTGAGTAAGTGATCCATAAGAAGGAAAAAACAAATAAGAAAGGAAGATACAAACCCCAAAACTTTTTTAGCTCTGACATTTCATTTCATTCACTTTTGCAGTCATCAAGAGAGCTGTTGGCTCTTCTGAGTGCACCTTGAGGGAAATTCAATCCAGTCCCGAGGTCAACATGAATGTCAGCATTACCTAGAAGGACATGAGAGGTGCATGATCTATGGACTTTGCTGGTTAATTGCAAAGGGCTGAATGTGCCCTTTAGATTGCTCCTTCATCTCATCTGAGACTTTGTACAGTATTTTTGGGACATTAAGCACAGCAGGATGAGTCCTCCAGGGAAATTTTGCAGCGTTGCCAGCATTCTGATGGCTGGTGTCTTGGAACACGATGTACTTCTATCTCCAGCTTCTGGAGTCATATGATTATGTGAGGATCTCAGCTTTCATGACAATGAGAGAAGGTTTTTAGTCATTGAGACTGGAGAGAAAAGCTGACAAATGTGACCTCCAAACAGTCATGGATCAAAAAAAAAGAAAAAACAACAACAAATAAAAGGAATCTCAGATATATCAAGTGCCTGAATTTTAAACACATAGCTTAAAAGCAGCATCATTTTGAGTACCAACTGTTAAATTTTGAATACTTGGAATTTTTGTGAAGAGGGAAAAAACTGCTTCTTGCGTTTTCCTTCTTCCCCCTTTATGCTTCTTCCTTCCTTTCTAAAGCTCCATCCTGTTGCTTACGCTCCTTGATTGTTCTCAGTCTGGAGCTGCCCCTGTGCACCAGTCAGAGGGAGTGTGAGTCCTGGGGATTTTCCAGGTTTACAAAGCGTTTTCCTTGCATGTGCCAGAGGGACGGCGGCCGTCGCTGAACACGTGTCCCTGGAAAATCACAGGCGGGCTGGCTGCCAAGGGTGCGGAGCTCTTCGGACCGAGGCACGGCCGGGTCCGCTGGGTGTGAGAGGGCACCGAGCCGCCCCGGGCCACAGGGCAGGTGACAGACCCTGCACCGGGGCTGTGCCGGGTTACAGACCCTGCACCGGGGCTGTGCCGGGTCACGGAACCTGCACCGGGACTGTGCCGGGTCACGGAACCTGTGCCAGCCTGGGCTGGGTCACGGCAGACCGAGCCTGGTGCGAGGATGCTCCGCTTGCCTCCAAAGTGTGCATTTACTTGTAAAGAAACTGAACGGAAATAATGTGTTCTGAATTTTTGGAGTCAGTGAGCCAGGAGTCTCTCTGAATTCTTCAGGAAGAAATCAGAGTGCAGGGATTAAATTAAAGCCCTTGGAAAAACTGAAGTATATTAAGCCACTCACTGTAGAGGTGCAAGTTTAAGTTTTAGGATAAGTAAGTAAGTAAGTTTTAATATGAGCTCTAGTTCTTTAGTAAGTGAAAGGTTTCAAATGCCAAAGTAACAGTGTGAGTTCTAGTGAAGGTTGAAAAACATAATGTTTTCAGTGGAGGCTCCAGGAACATAGTTTTAGACATAATAGAACTACAGTAAAAATATTGCTTACATTTTTCAGATAGAACAAGATAGGTCATATGCATAATTTATACATAACTTGGCGTGCTAAGAAACTAAAATTCTGAAAAATTAAGAAGTAGTAGTCACAGTTTGTGTCTTAGCTTGTCGGAAAAATTCTGTATAAAAGCATGCATTGGGGAGAGCTGGTGCTTTTTGCCATCAGTTTTTGCCATTGCTTTTCTAATTTGCTTTAGCTTTGCTCACCACCAGCATCAACACCAGAGAAGAAGACAGAGGTCACCCAGCAGCGTTGGCCCCACTGGGACCTCCAGGAGCAGTTTCTGCTTCTCTCTAGGACTTTATACCAAAACTTAGCATGGACTTTGATGTCTGTGACTGTGCCTTTTGAGACTGATGTGCTTTTGCAATAAAAAACCTGTTAGCAACTATTAACTGCTTTGATCATTTTAGAAAGTAACCCAACAAAGTTAGTGCCTAAGAGCACTGGAGGTCTAACCTCACACCACATGGGACAAACAGCCTCAGCAAATGGCTTGCTGACATTCAACCACAGCTCAGCAAGGACATCTCCAGCACCCCTGGAATCTTGTGCCAAGCCATTTTTTGGAACCCAGAAATCTGGGGGTTTTGAGCTTTCTGTGCTTTCTGGCACTGACCCCCTGGAGAACACTGCTTTTGACCTGAGGCCTTGGAGGAGGCTTCCAAATTTAAGTGATGGAGTTAAAATCTTGGGTGTGTAGTTAAATAGAAGTGTGTGATTTCACACGTTGAAGGGTTTTTAATTTGAGGTTTTTATAATATGGTAATAGGTATGGGACAAGATGGAGGATTTTGGGTGGTGTCTCTTTCTGTCTTCTTCATGGTTTCAGGTTGTAGTTTCTGATTGGACAGTTTGTGCTGCACTGGGGGTCACAGGAGTTTGGTTATTGCATCAGAAGTATAAATAATACAGGTGTTAATTTTCTATTATTTTCTATCATTCTATTTATTTATTTCTATTTTTTCTATTTATCTTTAAAAGACCTTGTAACTAGCTAGATTCATCTCCATTTTGCTCACTTTTAGCTGGTAGCCAGAAGTGTTGCTGAACTCTCTGTACTTTAGATAAGATTCAATAAACAATCAAGCCCAAACACAAGAAAATTTGTCTCCTTCATGTTTTTTAATCCTGGTTCTGAGTGAAGACAGAAGAAACTTCAGACAAGCCACTAATTAAGTGGTGCAAATACCACCCCATTACAGCCATTAAACCCTTAAACCCTCTCACTTGGCAATGGGTGTTTGCAAAAAGAGGCTAAAAAGGAAGCTACCAAGTAATCCTGTGAGTGCAAGAAAAAAAGTGTCACCAGTGGGGTGTGAGGAATTTTAAATTTATGTTGTCCATGGATGCCCATACCCTCTGGCAGTTATCAAAACTAGGAGAAATATATCTAAAAGTATGCAAGTTTTTGTCCCAGCCTTAAATGAGATGTGACACATAGAATTTGGTTATATGCTATTCCATTTGTTATTTTTAATTTGTAGCAACTTAATGAAAAAATCAGAAGTATCTTACAGATGGTTTTGCCAAAACTTCAAGGGCCTAAATTCTGCCTTCCATTAACAATATGCATTTTAATCAGATAGTTGAAATTCACATCTTAATGTAGATTATGTGCACATCCATTACATGCCAAGCCTATATATACCTGTTTGAGGAAGATCCTAAAAATCCCACACTGTCTGCTTTGGATGTTAACAGGGAAGCATGGAGAAAGCAGAAGTTTTAGGCACTATGTATAGCCAAGAATTGGTGCATGCTCAGTGCAGAAGGGATGAAGGGAGGAAATACAAGTGGATTTATGATTTTGCAGAACCAGCCAAGCTGGGACAGCCTCACAGTTTGCTGCCTGTGCCCCTCAGAGCTTGTTGCAGCTTTATGTGCTGAAATGCTGCCTGGGGCTGACAGACTACCAGCAGGACTGATTAAACCAGCTACTGGAAAAATCCCCAGGAAGCTGTCAAAACACAGCATTTCCAGCTCTGAAACACGAGCTGTGTTAGTGGCTGGAACCAGCTCCTGGGTTTGGTGGTGTGGAGAGTCCCAGTCACACCCAGAGCACTGCAGCAGTGGCAGGGAGCTGGGGTGAGGTGGCAGCATGTCACTGAGGGTGTCCCCACAGCTCTGGGCACATCCCACAGCTGGGCACATCCCACAGACAGACACCTGTTTGCTGAGACACATTGCAATGGCACCAGCTTGTGCAAACCACCCCAGAGTAACCACATCATTAAGAAACAGATCTTCTTTCTAAGCTTTCTGTTCTTCAGAATTTTCTCTGAGTAAAGGGCTCATTTACAAGTATGATGAATGTCTCATGAAATGGCTTATACAGCAGGATGCTTACAATAAAATGGATTTGGAGCATAAAAAGCATTATTATTATTATTATTATTATTATTATTATTATTATTATTATTATTATTATTATTATTCCTGTGCCTGGCTGGCTTCTTGCCAGCCTCCTGCTGCCTTCTATCTCCCATCAGAGGAGGCTGGAAAAATTCCCCCAGGACTGATTAACATGAGAGGGACCTGTGAAAAATGGAGGTGGTGTGAGGGAGGGAGGTGATGGCTGGAGGGAGAAACCAGGCTTGCAAGCACTGACACAAGAAGTTAAGTGCTGGAGAGGTGGGAGAGTGATGAGAGTCTGCAAGAGAGAATGAGAAGGAAATCCCAGGCAACTTCTCTCTCAGTGGGTGTTCCAGTCCTCCCACAAAAATTCTGCTTTGATATGAGAAAAGCTCAAGAGTGGCAAGGGGAGGCACTTGCCCTTGTGAGTCAGCAAATTGGTCAGGCAGTCCAAGCAGGAACTGGACACGTAGACAGGCTCCCAAGTAATTGCCAGGCACAATTCAGGAGTGGCAGTGATGGTCCAGAGATGGCTACAGCCAGGACACAGGGCCACATGGTTTGGAGGCTGAGGCTTTATGAGCAGAAAGTCACATTTCACCATGGCAGCTGCTCAGAGTTCAGGAATCCCCTGGCCACATTTCAGTTACTGCAGATGAAACATCTGAGGAAATGAAGGTTTTCTGCTGCATTTTACAGTACATTTCACTCTACATTCATACTGCCACGTGCCATATCAACAAGGTCTAGAAAGTTAAGAAATCTTTTTAAAAAATTAAACTGGGGAAAGTCTTAAAGCAGCTCTTATACATGATTACTAAATTCTTTCTCTGAGGCCCAGCTTTTTAGAGCCCAAGTACTTGAAAATCTGGACTTATCAGGTCACATAAAGGAGTTTGTTTTCCTTTTGTTTTCCCTGTTATATTTCTTTCCTGGGATAATTTCCCAACATGGCAGTATCTTTTTCCTCACATGGTATCCTCCTTTTCTCAATTCCCCTGCCACAAGTCCTGCTCCTGTTGGAGCCTGCAGTGTGACCGGCGGGTACCAGCAGTGGCTCAGTTTATTCCCTGACTCAAAGCAGCAAGAAAAGGTCAGGATCACTGTGTGCCTGCTTGATCTGTTTCTGCTAAGTGTCAGGTGCTGAGGCAGTCTTGAGGAAGGATGTTAAACATGCAGCTGCCAAATTGCAGTGCCAAGAGTACAGTCTGCTTTTTCTATGTGAAGATGATCTTGGCCAAACTTTGGCTTGCACTGGTAGAGAGCTCACCCTTGCATTTGAAGGAAATGAACTTTTGGACTAAGTATTTATGAACTGAGTAGCATTTGCATTTAATGACATTAAGAAAGGCTTTTTCATTTATATAGGCTGCTTGAGACTTGTTTAGATTGCGTTTCACTTTTTATAGAATTTAGTCAAGTCAGATAATGACTGGATTAACTACAAAGTAAATTTGTAGTTTCAGTTTTCACTTTACTTCTCATAGCTGTTTGCATTTTATTTAACCTGTACATATTTTTGCAATTTGTGATCTAAAATGTGATCTACCCAGTGCATTTCATTGCTTTCAATTTCTTAACAGACTCTGTAACAATATATATTGTGTCTCATTTGGCAGACAAATATTACCTGTTTGACCATCTGCATTCATGAGTAGTTATTCCACCCAACTCCACAGACTTCCTTTCTCACCATTTAGAATAAGAAATACTTGTACTGTTAAATAGATGAATCTTTATTTTGTGGCCTGATGTCCACGACCTGGATTTTTGTTATAAACCTGTTTTTTGCCACGGGTCATAATCTACTGATTGCATAAGCTAAGGATAAGTTTCAAATTCATCTGAAATTCAGAATTAATCATTTGGCCAGCTCTACAAATAAGGTCAGCCAACATCTCCTGTCCCTAAGATCAATAAGTTTGCTGCCAGACTATCTTCTGAGTTTTAGATGCCTTGATTTGTGTCATAATCAGAAATATCTCATTTCAGATTCAAATTACAGCACTAACTCAAGTGTGTTGGCAAGTCTTTTAAAGACTTGCATTTTCTAAATATGTGCATAGATGATAAAGTAGCAAGATCTGAAATAATTACTATTTATATCCTTCCATTGTTTTCTCCAAAAACAGTATTTTAGACTTAGATAGTGTTTTCAAAATGATTAAGCTGACTCCTAGAATGTTTTTCCTAAAATGTTTTTGTTTTTTCAAGTCCAATAATGCTTCACGACTATTTCCATCTGGTAGTAATAATCCTGTTTATTCTGGAACATCTTGGTTTATATTATGCCTCTGTGTAACAAAATCTATTGAAATCATGCAAAACACCAATCTCTCTGCCAAAGTCAATAAAATTACTACTTGTTGAAGAAAACAGTAAACAACAGAACTTCATAATGATGTCATTAGCACATACTTTGTCAACATGGTAAATCTGGAACCTTCAAGAAAAATAAAGAAGAAAAAAAAAGTAATGCATTCAGCTCGGTTATATAATTAATTATACATAAACTTCTAATGAGATTTGGTTACAAATGCAAACAATTTTATAGCAGCATTAGCTGCACAGCAGCATAGCAGCAGTAGTTCAGCAAATAGAGTGGATGCTGTGTTTGATTCATCCATCAAATAAATGGGCACATTTTAAGGATTCTCTAGTGCTGAGACTCAGTGTGCTACAGCAGGCCCTGAGCTGACCTTGAGTCCAGCTCAGGAGTTCAATTTGTTACATTTGGGAGCTCCAAAGGCATTTTATCCTGCCCTGCATTTTCTGCAGGGAGCAGAATTCTGTTCTTTGTGTTCAGATGCTCCTGGGATGTTTCCCCAAAGCACCTCCTGCTTTGTCCACGCATAAGCTTTTTTTGCATCCATTCGGTACAAAATGTACTATTTATGGGTTTATTTTTTGTCCTGATCAGTTCAAATGTGTGACAGCATTACCTTCTGCAGAAAAGAGTACAGCCATGGGCAGAGCAGGTTTATTTAGCTGTCTCTGTCAACCAAGCAACACATAAAATACCACAAGACTCAGGGATAGGCTGAAGCATGATGGCAGATACTGCCTAAAGTGGCATGATATGGTCAAAATTTCATTTTTAAGATTCGTTCTCAGAGATTACTGCCAAGAAACTAATAGAAGGAAAAGATGGAGAGTTTTCTGATTTCTAGATTCATCAAAAAGTAAATTAATAGTAGCACTACAAAATTGTGCTTTGCTGTAAGGTACAGATCAGGTGCAGTACTAAATACAGTGAGACCAGTGTATATTCAGAGATGCTACTGATGATCCACACTGAACTTAAGTGGTCTGGCTGCAGCAGAGAATGTTTTCCACCCCCTTTCCACCTTGTGAAAATCAGTGTTCCTGGAATTTTTAATGGCTTTCCTTCCTCCAGGAAATTCTGTGGGGTTTCAGAGATGACAAACATAAAGCTGTAAAGAATTTATTCAATTAATAAAGACTTATCCTGAAAATGGGCCATTTCCACCGTGTGCCACTAGATGGTAGGACAGGATTCCACACAGCCCTGCAGGCACCCTGCATGCACACACAAACCCTTCCTAAACACAGCTCCATCAGCCCTGCCTGAAGAGTCATAACCCTACAGTACAACTTAGAATTTTTATCCCACCTGCATACATCGCATTCTTTGTCCTTTACAGCCAATTGATATCTTCTAGAACTCTGTCTTCAGCGATGGTTTTCCAAGGAGTGCTCAGAGAACAAGGCACACACCAGTGTATTGCAGAGTGGAGGTCCCATGGTACCCAACTAACAGCCACAGAGTGATAAACCATGGAAATTAAACCACAGGATTGGTCTGTAACTGTGATCCTGTGTGTAAATCGCATTGCCTGGGAGGCAAGAGCAGCTCTAAGAAACTTCTGCTCAGAATCATCTTCCAGATGAGCCACTGCCCCTCTGGGCAGGGCTGTGCTCCCTCTTGCCCTTTGGAAATGTGCACAGAAATGTGGGGTAGGGGACACAAGCACCTGCTCTTCAGTGGCTTCTGCAGGTACTGAGGATAATAATAAGAATTTTTCCACATGCAGTAGTAGAAAATTCAAATTCAAGGAAGCAAGGATACCAGTAATAGTTCAGAAATAACTAAGCTGCTATGAATAAATGAGAAAGAGGCAGTGTAAAATGATTAGATTTTTTTTTTTAATGATACAATATCTTGTAAAATCTAACTTGTATTAGCCACAGAACTTAAAATCTGCTTGGCTATGAAAGATGACTGGCACTTGTGGTGAAATATGTCCCAAGGACTTCCAGCACAGATCAAACACAGTAAATAGTGATTCCCAAAGTCTTGGAGAAAAGGCAGAGATGTGCTACAGAAGTCAGTGGAAATGAACAATCTAACTTAATGTTGTTATTTTAGAGAACTAACAAGAAATAAACTGAATATACTTACATGTCTAAAGAGGAAAGATTTAAAACATCAGAGTGCACAAGCAAATAGAATTATGCAGATACTTGAAAACATACAGACAAACAAAATGCAGATCATGACATGACAAGGAGCTATCTACAGACAGTTGTGTGACAAGTAAGCTTTATTTACTATGGGAGAAAGAAAAACACTTTCTTCACCTGGTGCTTCCAGCCCTGCTGAATAGACAGTGCTGTGGACAGAGCAGTCCTAAGCAATGGTTCCTGCCCTGACAGATAAGTATTGGCTTAATCACTGACTCTTGCTTTATCAGTAAACACAGACCTCAGTGCTTCCCTGAATTAATCCTTGTTTGGACTGTGTAGGGGATTGGATGGGCAAAGAACACCACGAACCATCAAAGTTTTTTTCCACTGCTATTACAAAGAACAATATTGCAAATATTCTGAACTCCTTATACAACAACTTTCTGTGTTTGTCTTCTGTTATAAGATGTTTTCAGAATCTCACACTTTATGTTCAATATAAATTATATTCTTTGATTACATGAAGGATTTTTTTGGTAAAACTCTTAGTCTAAATCTCTGCCCTCCCTGTGTCTACTCCCTTGTGCAGTTCAAGCCAGCAGTAATGCCTGTCAGTTACCCTCCATTTTGCTAAGCCACCCAAGTTCTTTCAGTCTTAGAAAATGAGCTCTCTGTGACTCTTAATCATCCAGGTAATCTGAATTCATCTTCCACAGGCACAGGCTGTTGCACAACACTTCAGGGCAAGTTCCCTCTCTCCTCACTCAGGGGCACAAGCACTTTGCTGTCTCTGTTGCACACACATATTTGGGACAAACAGGAATCCCACTGGTCTTCCCCACAGCTTTGTCAGACACCATGAAACCAGATATATAGATGCCACAGATTTTGTCCTTTTTTTAACCTCCAAAGGATGGGACTTGGTATACTAACTTTTTACACTAATAATATTGATATTGATTAGAAAGCAGGTATCTGCTTTCTAATTAAATCAGTGTTTACATGAGTTTTATATCCTTCTAGAGTCTTCAAATACCAGACCAAATACCTCACAGAACCTGAAACTACATTACAGTGTCAAATATTATCAGCCCAGTCTTTTGATCAGCTTAAACGTTGGATAATCAGCAAAAACTGACTCCCAAATGACCATGCAGCTTGACATTAACTGAATTGTTCTAATTTAATTCTGCATCAAGAGGGTCCTGCATCAGTCACCCTATCTCTTTTCTTAGGAATAGAGATAAATGGACAGGCCTATATTGCCATAGCAGTCAGACATCTGGATCTCAGTGCTTCAGAGATGACTGTCAATCACTGTCCATATTAAGAGAACTCCTTTATCAGCCCTGTCCAAACTGGGGTTGCTGGGTATTGGCAACTGATATAGAAGCTTTAGCAGATGTGACTCAGCACTCCCCTGAGCCCTACTGGGGAGGAAAGGATTTATTACATGATTAGCATATTAATACTGTCCTGCTTTTCTCAAATACAGAATGCAACACTGACTGTTCCAGCTTAATCTTCTGCCTTTTTTTTTTTTTTTTTTTTTTTTTTTTTTGTGAGCTTTTTCAGTGCTTCTTACAAAGATTTGATCCAGAATTGGTTTCAGGTTATGAAATTAGCCATTTAGAAAGACCACATGTATTTAAAATCTTTGGTAACACTTTGAAATTAAATCCACAAGCAGAAATGTTCCAAAATACTTTCAAACTCAGGGGAAAGATAAGTTATATGGAGTGAAAAATTAAGAGCCTTTTCCAATTTTGAATTAATAAGCCCAGAGCTAGAACACTGTATATTGTTCAGAGTACCTCCATACTGGACATTTGACGTTTGAAAATGTTTGAGAAAGAAAAAGTGTAGAAATCAGGACTGAGAGCCTTTAAAAAAAAATGTTCTAAAGAATGAAATGGTTTTAATTAACTGACAAATGGAAAGGCAGAGTAATCAAAACAATGTCTGTATGTATTATTAGGGAGATGCATCACTTATAGGGTGTAAGAGGAATATGCAGAAGAAGGAAGACAGAAAAAATTACAGAGGCATATTGGATGAGAGGACAGGGAGTTACCTGGCTCCTTTAGGCTGAACTAAGACTTTACATGCCACTTGTATATGGAACAGATTTTCTTTGGCATGGAGGATATAAGGAAAATGAGCAAATAGACATTTCCCCTCAGTTGTCCCTGGTTTTATACTCCTATATTGCTCCTTAAAGGCACTGGCTGTCCAGGCAGCAGAGCTAACCAGGGTGGCTTGAACTCTCAGCACTGCTTGTCTGGACCATGGTGGATTTTCTGTGAGATTTATGAGCTATTTAACAAAGCTGCAGGAGAAAGGAAAGAACCTTCTTTTCACGGCTTTAGCTGTGTCCAGAGAGCTGGACTCTCTCCAGGATCTGTAGCAGCAGGCAGATGTCAGCATCTCTCTTGGTCATTGCACAGAAAGCTGGGATGAAAACTTCCCTTTGAATTGTGTGGAAATGGCAGACCCTGTAGCCACTCAGGCAGTTTGCAGCAGTGCAGCCCCAGCCCAGCTGAACACTGGCTTTGCTGCCACTGTCACAGGTAGTCCCAGCCTGGAAGCCTCCTCCTGTATTGCCACCCTTGGCTGGCCTCCCAGGACTCACAGCAAGAACATCTGTCACAGAGCAAACTCAGCCAAGCCCCAGCCTCCACAGCCCTGAGCAGTCCCTCCTTACCTGTCCATAGAGCATCTCAGCTGGTCAGCCCCAGCCCTGGAGAGCTGCAACCCCCTCAGCAGTTCCATCTGAGCCAAGGAGAGCTGGTCCCAGCAGTGCTGGGACTGAGATCCTCAGCACACCCCTCCCCACAGCTGAGCACTCACCTGCTGCCCTGTGGTACCTGCTGGCCCCTTTTGGCACAAGCTGCACCCTCTAACTACACCCAGGAGCTGGACTCAAAGCCAGCTCTTCCATTGGCATCTCCTCAGCACCTCCTTCAAGGCTGCCTGGCAGCAATGACAGCACTCAGCTGGGACCCAGGACCTTGGCCAGGATCTGCTTGCAGATCTTGCTGTAGCTGCCAGATCAGGTGGATCCTGCTAGAAGCAGCCACAGCCTCCCATAGCCACCCCTTCCCAAGAGCAGCACCAGACATCCTGATGTTCTAGCAATCCTAGAAGAAGCTCCTACAGGATCTTGAACCAGAGCCAGGAAACTGTGGCAGTGAGTGCTGTGCCCGTGGCCACCTTGGCTATCCATGGTCTCTGGGCAGGCACGAGGGAAGAGGACAGCCCCTCTGACAGTCCTCACACCTTCTTCAGCATGAGTTTTAGCTCTTCACTTTTACTGACAATCAGCGTATCAGCAACAAAGCGCAGTCACAGAAAACAATTAAAGCTTGAATAGTCAAAGGTAGTCAATGAGATTTTGGCAAGAACATGGATTGCCAGGTGTCTGTGCCTTGTTTGCCATCAAATCATCAAGCTCAAGTTACAGCACATACCTGTCCAAAGGTACAGATACGACTGTCCAAAGAGTGCTGTGTGGGGACAGAGAGAGAGGAAGGGGCTGAGGCAGGGGAAGAAGTCACTGTTACCTCACTGCACAAAGTGGCCAGTGCTGTTCCTCCTTGTGACAGCCACTGCACCATCCCCCAGCCAGGGCCAGGGGCTGAAGAGCCCCAGCTGAGTCTCTGGGGGTGGGTCCATCCCCATCTCCAGGTGAGGGGTGTGGCAGGGGGTGCCCTTATAGGGAGGTGCTGGGGGTGCTGCAGCAGTTGTCTGGTGCTGACCCTGGTTCTTCCTGGCTGCCTTGGTCTCTCAGTGATGGTGGGCTTGAGGATGGATTTCAGCATGCTCCTGGAGCCTCTGGGCTTTGTTAAGGTCCTTGAATGGGTGAGTGGGGCTGGGGGGCTGTTTCCACTGCTCCTGTGCCTGGGCTGGGTGCCCTGGGGAGATGTGAGCACTGGGCTGACAGACCCTGCCCCAGGTTGCTGGGTGTCCTCAGCCTTGCACCTAGACTGCAGATACATAAACTCAATGTGCTAATTACAAGTGTTACAGCAGCTAGTGCTGCTGTGTGTTCTGATGGTTGGAGGTTTAGTGTCTGGATAGTGAAAAATGGGAAAATAAGAGCTGTTTAGAGAGTCAAGTTGATGTGTGATACCCTGAGCATGTACTTTCTAGTTATTTGAATTTATGGTTGTGGATATGCAAGACTTGTAAAAACACTCCCTTTATTAACTGCAAGAAATAATATGCTGGCTCTTAGCATATAAAAAAACTCAATAAAATACAAACCCCAAAAATTCTCTGTGCAACTGAAAAATAAAACAGAAAGCACTTTTAAATGGGCTCTGGCAGTGTTGTTTATGCTTTTGAGTTTTAGACACCCAACATTTTCCTCTTGGCATCATTTCATACTTCAGCTTTGCTAACTTTGTTGCTATTTCTTGTCTTTAGCTATTTCAGCTAAATGTTGAGTTTCCTTCCTTTGAGCTCTGGTGGTGTGCATTAATTTATCTCTGTACCAATTCCTATAGGTTCTTGCCATCTTTGCTTTTGCCGCATGTGGAGGCTTTCATGGTGAAACTGCTCTTCTAGTTTCCTGCAAAGGTGTGGTAAACAAAACAATTACAGCTGCTTTTGCTTATCCCTTCAGGTGAGCATTAGCTCTTCAGTTATTACTTGATAATTACTTCTTATTTCCCTTTTCCCTATCTGCTTCCTTATGAACATACTGTATAAATGAAGATGTGAAATTTCTGGCTTGCTCTGTAGCAGTAATTAAAAAAATAGTTGTAATAGCTCAAAGCACTTTAGTTGTTAGTGCCCTACAGAAAGAAGTAGGTAGAAATGGCAGTGGGCTGTTATGCTCTGTATGGCTGTAGTTTAGCATTGCATGAATGCTACAGAAAGTAATTAGTAAGCCAAAAAACACAATCCATTTTAACAGCCTAATTCTTCATCAATTTGTAGCTGCTTTGCAGGTCCAGGTAAGATTACTTTGAATGTGCCATTATCCTATTTTTGTTCAAAGGCTGAATGCAAACTTTTCCTCAGCTTATTCCAGCACTTTTGTAGAGATAAGCTCCTTTCCTGGAGCAGGAGGAAGAAATCTTCCTCTTTGCTTTTGCAGCGGCATGACTGCTATGGGGTGGGTGCAGGGTTGGTGTTCCACATGTGTTAATAAACATAATAACATAAATAAACATAGAAATTGATTCAGTGGACAGCCAGTAAAAACCACTAAAGCAGTACAGAATTTGCTCACAAAATCCAGCATTGTAACATCATTTGTAGGGGAAAGTGGGGTTCTGAAATAATTCTGTGCTGGTCACAGAATGATCAGTGCTAGTCACAAAGCTTTATTTATTCAGCTTTTTGTAGCTATAATGCTTTTTAAGTCCTGATCACCTTGTTTTAACTGCCAGTCTCTCAAGTAATGCTGCTAAGTCTGCTTCCAAGATGGGAACTTTTTGTTCAACTTCTCTGAAAATGAGATTTAGATTCTTGTCCTGAAGGTACTATTGCATACCTTAGTGTAGGATTGGGCACGCTCTTCACATAGCTTGACAAACCTTTTTGTTTCATAACTGATCACTCTGAAAGATTCATTACAGATATATAAATAAACTTCTACACTCAGAATGCTGAAGCACTATTGCTGTGAAGCATGAAGTATAATTATATTAAACTCCTACTGTATAGCAAACTCTAACTACATGGATATAATCTCCACAGGTTGAATACTGCTGTATTTAGTGCACCAGACCCAAAAGGCTGTGGTGGTACTTGGACTGATGCCCACCTCATGGGCAACTTCTCCTCTTCTGCACAGCTCTTTGTTACACTGGCAGCATTGGTGTTCCTCTACTGCATTACTGCCCTTGTGGTATATATTGGATATAACCATGCGTATCGGCAAAATAACAAGATTCCACTAATTGTAAGTCATACCAAGATATCCTAATGCTTTAACTTTGGAGCTACAAAGAGATGAGAAATATTGCTAATGCAAGAATAATTGGTGAATATCCAGTAGTTGCTAAAGTTAAATGGCATGTGAAGACGAGTATCTGGTGCCTACAGCACTCGAGCAGAAAAGGGTCCCAAAACCCTTGGCCATTCATGGCATCACAACTTATGCAGTTATTGAAGCAGTGGAATGAACTCTCACCTTTTTTAGGTGAACAGTACCTTCACCATAACTTTTCATTTGTGTCATGCATTTGAGTATGCAATTGTTCCATAGGTGGGGCCTCCTTTGTTAATACAAAAAATTTCTCTGTATAGAGCACTTGCTGCAATTGGCAGGGGGGAATAGTTACCTTGCAAATTTTAGTCACCTTCAATACTGAAGCTCTGAATGAGAAATTTCATAACATGCTTGAAAAAGGGACTTGGTGACCTTTCAAGCCAAATTTTAACCTATCAGCAATCCAGATTTTAGTCCTCTGCCCTTCTCCCATCATCTTCACTTCACTTAACCTTGGCTTAAATTTTTATAAAATAGGTGCTAGGCATCTGATTTTAGAAATAGATTTCTTAGGTTAAGATTGTCTTTTGCATTTATCAGGCATGTAGTTTTGTAGTTGGTTATCAACATTCAGTTGTAACTATAACATTGTTACTGACTAAATTTGCTTGTGATCATTAGCACTGTTGCAGTTATCTTGGTGATATAATTGATACTGTCTCTGTATTGCTCTCATGTATGTTCCTGTTTTTTTTTCCTAACATATTGAGTATTTCTCTTGTGTAGGACTTGGCAATCAGTGTCTTGACAGCTTTTCTGTGGCTGGTCAGTACTTTTGTTTGGGCAAAGGCTCTTGCTGACATCAAAGAGTCCACAGGAGCCAGCATTATTACAGGAATTGAATCTTGCAAAGTACCAGGAACAACCTGCCATTTTCTTTCTGTGACCAGCATGGGGACTCTGAATGTGTCTGTGGTAAGTATGCCTTCCACCATATGGGTACAATAAACGTGTTGGAAAACAGCAAATGGTACCTGAGAGGGCTGTTCTACTGATTGCATATGTTGCTCTGTGTTAAGATTTCTTTATGGGTTATTTGTCATTCAGGTCCATTAATGCCACAGTAAAACACTTAGCAAATAATTTCTTGGATGAAACTAGTTTTCCTCTAAAGAAAATAAAGAGAAACAACTTGCAGGATCTGCCTCTAGAGCTGTTACATGCAACATTTCCAGACACATTTGAGTGTCTATTTATGCCTTTAGCCAATTGCAACTCAAAATATCTTCCTGAGCCACCAAGTGGTTTGATGACTGATATAAATAAGGAGGAAATGCTGTGCTGGTGCTGAACCTTGGTTTTTACTCAACTGAGAGCATTTTTACACATCAAATTGATGTTCCTTGTAACATAATGGTATGAAGCTCATGTTCATACAAAGAATATTTCATAGCAGAGCAAATTAGGCTTATTGTATGATCTTCCTTGTGAATCCTGCTTTTCAAAACTCGGGCTGTTATTCATTTGCCTAATAATAATTAGTCATTTGATTTAAGAGTGCATGTGCAGAGGTGCTCAGTGACTGAAAAGAATTTTCTCTAATTCTGTGCGATGTGTAGAGCAAGTGTAACTGTCTGGTACACAAAGGACTCTGTTAAATAGCTAAAATAGCTTATATTACTCTGAAGAATGAGGAAATGTCTTGTCAGAATGGAAGGGGTGCTAAAGATAGTGCTTGTTTCTGGTTTGCCTTGAAGAGACACTCTGGCTTGTTTTAAAAAAAAAAAGCAAAACCCAATCAAACACAACAAATTTAGTATTACCTCCCCCCCCCCTTTTTTTTTTTTTTTTTTTTTTTACCCTACAGGTGTTTGGCTTGCTTAATATGATTTTATGGGCAGGAAATGTTTGGCTTTTATACAAGGATACCAACTTGCATAACCAGTGGAACAGAATTTCTGAAAGTCCAACTGAAGGGGTGTAAAACCAAGTCGATATTTTGAAGCACTTTCACATCACTGCCAAGAGCATGGAGCCATTAGGATTAATTTAAATAATAACTGGTAATTCTTACAAGCTACTGTTCTGTACTATGGTTTGACTTCAGGTCTTGGGTGCTCCAATGGAGGGTGTTTAGTCACAGTAAATATATTTGTCTTTCAAGGCTGTGCAGTATTATATTGCAATTTTTGAAAGGCAAACTGAAGAGGTTATCTGGATGCTGTCCCTTTCTGGCTCTTAAATTAGCCTTATAGGAGGGATGCCTGAGAAGCAACTGTATCTGGGTTATTACTCATCGTGTTTAGTTCTGACAAGTCTTCTCTGAAAAATGAAAAGCAAATTCATCCAGGGTAGGTGAAAATGCAGTTTAGTTTCTTCCTATCACTTCTACTCAGGTGACTTTTGCAAAAAAGTAGAACTTGGCTCTGTCAAAGCTGCAGCCAGGATGTGTAGATTTCCAGATACTCCTTTTGATTATTATATCAGATCTGCTGCTAGACCTGCCAGGAAGGACATTATTTCTATGCTTAATATGTTGTTACTGCTTGATGACTTGGGACAATCTCTGAACAAGGAAATTCATTGAATGAGTTCATAGCTTCTAGTCTCACTAATATGGGAATTTGTATATGGGTGCAATAGGTGATTTGAAGGAAGGGGATGGAGGAAAAATAAAGTATGGCCCAAAACACAAATACTGTAGAAATAGAAGTTCATATATTCTGCTACTGCTTAGGCTTCCATCTATTACTTTTGAGGTGCATGAACAGTTTGTGTGTGAAAGAGTATAAGGGGGGGATGTCTGATTTGACAAATTCTTCCATAATGTTGTTCAGCTCATTCATTTGAAACAGTATTTGGGTCTTCTCATGTGGACTTCTTTACTAAGCTGTCTTATTCCCTGGGAACTGCCTAGAACAAGTGTTTTACCAAATCTAATACAAAAGCTGTTCAGTTATTCTTTGCTTGTTTGAAGTGTTTGGGATATAGACATGATAATGTGTATATAATGCAAATTGTAATTGTTTGGTATGCCAGAGCTAATTACCTTCTGATAGTAAACTGTAATCTCAGAGTATAATAAAGCCAGTGTGCTGCTGAAAGAGTGTGCCTTGGGTCCTTACTGCTGGAGCAGTGGGTGCAATGCATTGGCTTTGTAGCTTCTGGGGCACAGCTGTGACTGCCTGTGATGGCTGGAGGAGTTACCTGTGCTGCAGGAGGGGCTTTTACACTGGGACCTGTGGCTTTTTTGGTAAAGAGGGCTATGTATCACATCTGCAGGCTACTGTTCTTTGTCAGTTCAGAGCAGGGGCTTTTATTATTTATAACTAGAATTTCATTTCAATTGCCTTTTGTAAAATTCAATAAGTGCAGTTTTCACTTGTTTACATCTGAGTAGGTTTATTTATTTAAAAATACATATTTCATCCTAAAATCTAAAACTCCTATTTTCATGTTGTCTAAGGAAAAAATATGTTAATTATACATTAATTAGGTTTTTAAATCTTTGGGATTTAAAGTGGCATATGATGCGACTAAAATATTTTATCGACCTTTAATATTTTCAACAGAACTATGTTCTTATCTGTGTTTTGTCTACTCTGTCACAAACATCCCTGTTAATCATTGGCATGGCCTGGTTATAGAAAGGTAATGGAGAGTATTTTTGCATACTGAGAGAAGTAATGAATTAGATCAGTATAGACCTTATTGATGGCTGAGGTCTAGCCAACAAGTGAAACAGAGTTTAAAAACTTAGCAAACTAACTGTTTTTTCAACAAAACCTGAAATTTAATGCACACCCAAAAAGACATCCCATGTTTCCTTAAGGCTGAAACTTACCCTTATGCTTTTTGTAGAATAATCAGGTGTGTCCTATTCCCAGAGTGCTTTCCCTCAAAAGATGAGGACATGGAACACAACAGACAGGACTACAGCTGGTAAAATAGAGATTCACAAACAAGTGTCCTAGGTTACAGTGTAAAGATCATGCCCAAAAGTATGTATTTTAACACCATATGCTGAAACCAGGTGGGGCAGTGATTCTTATCTCTGTGGGAGATATCCCCTGCTAATGGGCCAGCTGTTAAAACCAGGTGGGGCAATGTTCTTTATCTTTCCCATGACCCACCCTTCCCCCATGAAGATATCTTCTGTTAATGGGCCATTGAGTCCCACTGTATGACTGATAAAATTACATCATCCCACTGGGAGATGCTCCAGCCAGGGGGAGGAGCCAAGCCTTTCCTACCTAGATAAAAATTGAGATTTGGAACACCAAAGCAGCCCTTACCCACTGGTTTCCAGAGGTCAAGAGTTACCAGGATCACTGCCAGGATTTTCTACAGGATCACTGCTTCAAGCAGACCACTTCATCTGACTGCTACCACCACCCTAACTAGCAGGGTATCAGGTTGTATTCTGACTCTGTCAGTGGTTTTTCTGTTGTACTATAGCATGTATTTTTTTTTTTCCTCTTTTTTTCCTAATAAATTGTATTTCTGACTTGGAGTCTCCCACTGGTTTTGATTTCAAACCATTACAACAAGGGATTGTGTTTAGCAGAAATTCAGGCTACATGTGTGTCTGTTCCACAGAGCTAAATGCAGAGCCAGGTTGCTGTTAACAGGCCAAGGAAAGTGTGATGTGTAGTCCACAGCAAGCAAGATTTTAAAAAAAGGAAAAGTTAGCCCCATGTGCACTTCTGGCTTGTTAGGATAAAGCTTGTTCCCTTTGTAGGGGGGAGGAACTGATGCAGAACACTGCAGGCTTTGATGGCTGCTCAAGTCCTGCAGCTGAGATGAAATGGAAAGCATCATGCAGCAGGAGTAAGCAGCTGCTCTCATTTACCCTGGACACCCACAAAGGGCTGAGCAGTCTTTGCCTTTGAATTAACACAGCAGTTGTGCTGCCAGCACCAAAACATTAGGTGTCTTATTTACTCATGGCAGGGGAGAGGGGTGACTGTCTGATTTACCAGCTTTATCTTGACTGCACAAGAATCACCACTGCTATCAGGAGATGCAGTATGCTTCATCCCTCTGTACTGAGGGAACAAAGGGTCTGGATCTCTGCCAGCTCTCTACAGGTTAGTAATCCTCAGCTGGCAGCAATTTTACTTGCAGCCATCAGTGGAGCAAGCTCATAAAAATCTGTTCATGCTGCAGGAATTACTCTGGTATCAGGCTATAGTTATGCAGTCCTAGCACGTCAAGTGCTGTATGATCCATGGTGTGATGCTAGAGAGGGGGACTTTGATCAGAAACCCACAGTGGGAAGAAAGGATGTAAGATGATGGTGAAGGAAAATAAAGCTGAGGGTTCAGCATGGGGCAGCAATAGAGAACTCCTTAGTGAAGAATAGAATCCATTAGCATTAAGAAGGTGTTTAAGGAAGCAAGTACATCGTGATTTAGGCTGCTGTGACCAGTGATCTGGGAGTCAGGCCTCCATGACAATGCTGAGGAGTGTATATTCTGCATGTGCTAACTCTCAGGAGAGTCCCTTCTGTGGGAGCTGGCATGGTGTCGGTGTTGGCTGAGAGTTTTGCCACCAGCCTGCAGGAAAAGCAGTAGGAAATTAAATCCAAGAGAGGTCTGGCAACATCAAATCCCCAAGAGCCAGTGCCAATAGTGCAGAATGGAGTCACTCTGGGGTCTGTATGACTTGGGCCCTGTCACCTCAGCAGGCAAACCCATGTGCAGCACAGGCTGGGGCTGGGATGCTGAAACCAGCTGGCAGGCCAGCACCATGCTAGAATTGAGCCAGACAGTGCCTTGTCATAGGTGGTGAATTCCTGAATTCCCTGGCTCAGCTGCATGCTTGGCTGGCAGTGGAAGATGTGGGTGTGGAGTTTTCACTGAAGGTGAAAGAAGACAGATGCCACCTTGCTGTGAGACTGTGGGTTCATCACCTGCTCATGGACACAGGCTAGCTGCAGCCTGTTTATTTTTCCCTATTGCCTAGAACTGAGCAGTGCATTAACTGGGGTCTTGGTGGGCTGCTCTGTGCTGGTTTGGCTGCCTGCCCTGCTGCAAACTCTGGGGAGCTGCTTGGGTACCTCACTCTTGGAAACTGCCTGAAGATAGTCCCTCATGCTCTCAAAGGCCCCACTCTTGAGCAAGTCATGACAGAACATCGAGCATTCTGGATCATCTACTTTTATTCTTGTGGGAGTACTTAGTGTATGTTCATTCCTAATGGATTTTCTATATTGCCTAAAGCCAAGTTGTTGTCACAGAGACCAGAGTCAGAAGTCAGATTTTGCTGCTTAATCACCTTGAAATATCAAGCAGAACAATTAAGTAGTCAAAAGAATGGTACAGAACAGGAGCACATCCCCATCCCTTAAATATTAGGGAATGAGGGAGGTTTTTTTTCAACTTTAAGATCCAGTTCCTGTATATCAGCAACACTCTGGAGTTTCATTTCAGAGACTGACTCGAGTGGAATTCCCTTCTGTCATGTCAAGTGAATTCAAGCCTAGTTTTATGAATGCTGCTTTCCCACAGACACTATGTATTTAGAGCAGGGAAAAGAAATTAAATTTTCAAGCTTGTGTTTTTGCAAATTTTCCTTTTAATTTTCAATTGCAACTTACAGAAATTTGCCTGTACTCAGTAGCAGTCCTCTTGCCTGCATCTTTCATTCTTTATCTTGGGTTTAGGAAGGCAGTAAGATGGAGCTGTGTTGTGCCATCCTTAAAATTTGTGCCCATGTGGACACAGTCAAAGGTTTTGCCCTTTGTTTCAGGACAAACACTTTAGGGACTTGGGAAATATGTGCTGACCCTGACCATGCTTTTCTTTCATTCTTCCCTTGTGGAAATCTGCCTCTTCCAGAATTTATTCTCTACTATCCACGTTTTCAGTTAATGTTTCACTGTGGGTTCTGCTTGGCTGACACTGGAATGCTAGCTCAAGATTTTTTTTGTTTGTTTGTTTTTTCCCTTACCTCCTGGACTAAACCCATAATACTCAGTAAAAGTAGGCTCCCTCTCATTCTGCTACATCCACATTTATTGCAAATAGTAGGGGTGTGTTTGGACAGCTGGTTCTCATTATAAATCAGGCCCATGGAATGTGATTGATTGCTGCTGCTGCCAGGAGATTGTACCTGCTGCTTGCAGGTACCCATGCCCTATCAGCAAAGGGTGGTTTGTACTTGCTATTACATCCTGTCAACAATTGAGCAACTCCTCATTTATTCATGAAACATGCTCTGTCTTTTCTTGGCTTGTGACTTCATGTTATTGCTGCCAGCTGCATTTCCTCCTTACCTGTGTGTGCAGCCATTTGGTTTAATGCAGTCACAGAGGAGGCTGTGTGCTGGTACTTAGCTCATAATCTGAGGAAAAACTGCTATTAGCACAAGCTTTAATCAATTCACTCTTTCTGTTCCAATTTAATTCTAAGTTTGAAGTAGCTGCACTCAAATCCAGAGCTGTTGCTCTCTGTGGCCCAAGATCAGCAGCTGAATCCCCTGGGTTGTTTCTTGTCATGTAAAGCAGTAATCATTTTACATGCTGCACCCCCCTCCCTGCCTTAGGATGGTATTCTATCTGTTATACATGCTGATGATCAACAGGAGCTGTCCTTTTTATTTTCTCATTTATATATCTCATCCCCTAAACAAATTTCCTCTGGTGATTTCAAATCTAACTCTCTACTACTTTCTGCAGATACAGCAACTATTTTTAATTTTTGCATCCCAATCTGCTTTTGCAAACATCTAATTTTAGCTTTGCATTTAATATGATGAGTTTCCCTTGGAGCTCTCCTTTGCTCTGGGGTGAATGGCTGCACTATGCATGTTAATTCTTCTTCCGGATTCTCCTGCTTTATGCTTCTGTGGCTTTTCTTTCTCTTTTTCTGAATTGAAAATGCTATATTTCACTACCTTTTTGAGCCACTAGACTGTACTCCTTTTCGAATTTTGTAGTATTTTCTTTTTAAACAGCTTTCAGATCAGAGAAATTTTCTGCTTTTACACTGGCTATAGCAGAACAAAATGTTTTAGCTGCTCACTCAGCAGCCACATTAATATGGGAATTGTATCCTCAGGTTTTGTTTCATAATTACTCTAAAATAGCTAGAGAACACTTATTCTATATTGCTGAACTGGCACATTTCTTCCTCAGAGGGGTGGCTGTAGTATGGAAGATCTTGGGGGTGTTTTTTTGTAGATTCTCTTGCATTGCTCAGATTTTCAGTTGGCATTTGGGTGGCATTAGTGGCTTGTTGAGGTCTCTGCCTGCAGTGACATAAAGATTGCTGTCCAGCAAAGACACAAAAGACTGGGCAAACTGTAAAGGACAGATGCAACAGCCTAGTCTGCACACAGTAAAAGAAAGCTGTGATGCCTTGAGACTGAATCTGACCCACTCCTACACAAGGATTTTATGGAATATTGTATTGGGAGATTTCTTGCTTTTTAGAGGGGCCAGCTTTGGCTCTGGGCCCTTTACTGACATGATGTGCTTCTACTGCCCTGGAGCAGGTCCTGTTTACACCATAGAAATAACCTGCAATCCAGCTGGACATTTCACTGTGAGCTGAGCAGCAAACAAAAGATCCCTGAGCAGAAGCAAAAGATTAGAGGAAAGGATATAATACAATGATTCCAAAGGAAAAAAATGGCAATACAGTCCTTCAAGCTGTGGCAGCTCAGAGCTGAATTTGGGGTTTTCAGAGGTTCCCAGTAGTGACTGTGGATGCAAGGCATCTTTATGACAATGTGCAAGCAGTGATCCCAGACATAACACCAGCAGTACTCCAGGAGAGGACTCATATAGAAATTGCCATGATACTGGGAAGGTCCCTTCCTACAGGATCATGAATGCAGGTAGATCAAGCAATTATAGTTAGAGAATAAAATAGTATGTGCTAGTGGAGGAGATGAGGGTGATTATTTTTAGCTTCAGTTTCCACAGAGACTGTGCATCAAAAGTAATGAGAAAGGACTGGCAGGCACAAGAGGCTTTTTGCATTCAGCTCCATGAAGAGCATCTCAAGAATGAACATAGACCAAGAAATGAATTTGAGAAATGATTTGCTGAAGTAAAAAAGTCAAAGGGCCTGTATTTCCCTTTTTTCCTGAGGCCCTGGAAGCTCTTAATCAAGGAAGAAATTTAAGTTTGAACTTTACTGATTGTCTGGTTTAATATGTGGGCACTTCAGAACCTTCAACGTTTTCTTGCTGGAAGTAGAGCAGGACTGCTGGAAACTTGGAATATGTCTACTTTCTTCTTCAAGAGACAATGAACTTATTTTTTCATGAGCTGGGCAGTTACTTGTATGGATTTACAGCAAGTGCAACAGGTCTCCAGGCTGGAGTGGTGGAGTTTTACTGGCCATGTATATGTGGTGGTGTCCCAAAATGGGCAGAAATGATCAGTCCCTTCTGGATTAATTCCTTGAGCTACCATTCAGTTGCAAGCACTTGTTATGACCTACAGCTAACACTGCTGAAAGTGACTCTTTCATGCAAGAAGAGCAAGCAGAGTGATTACAGCCAAGTTCTGGGGCTGGCTGCTGCTTTTTTTTTTTTTTTTTTTGGTAAGAGGGTAAGTTTGTGCCCTTCAACTCTATGGAAAAAGCTAGTTCAGTGATGGGGCAAGATCTCTTCAGGACCATGTAAGAGCATGGTATTGATTCCATACTGGCTGTGCATGAGGAAATCCCTGTCCTGACTTATGTGTCAGAACAACACTGAAATGCTGTCCTGAAATGTCTGTTACTTTAGTTCTTTGTTGATCATCCAAGTTGGCTCCCCCACTGCATGTGCAACATTGGTGGGGAGGGGACAAAAGGGTAAAAGGCACAAGCTCTGCTGGTCCTGGAGGGTGTCACTGACCTGGGTTATCTGTCAGCTGTCCCATGGGCATCATCCACCCTGTGCAGATGGACAGGGAGAGTTGCACCAATGCTCTGCTCACTTCCCCCTTGCTGACAGGACAAGGTGTCAAACTTCTTCAGACACTTTCATAGCTGGGTAGCAGCTGAATAGGTGAGGTTTCATACCTGAATTTTAGCCCTTGCTTTTTAATACTTCATAGCAAGCAAATACTGCTGTACTTTGGTATAGGGACTAGGAAGTACTCTTTGGCAGAAGATCACTGGGAGAAATTAGATCTCTTTCAATTCTGTGAATTTTCTAAACAGCTCTTTCCCCCGTCCCCGTCCCCGTCCCCCCCCCTGAAATTTTGGTGGTGTCTGCCACAGATGCTTCTGCCACAGGGTGCATGTTTTTACATAAGGACATTTCAGAGTAAGTGTATTGCACAGCTAGCCCTGGTGCTGGTAGTTAACAGAGAAACCTCAGCCTCCTCTCTAGGTGTCAGTGTGGTTATACTGCTTGCATGAAGAGGAAAGAGCATTTAGAAATTCCGTGTGAAAATGGATTGAATATGGTTCCTCCTCGCTTTGGTGTCCATGGCTGTGCAGAGAACTGCCAGAGCATCCTTCCCTGCCTGCTGGCTTCATCCAGTGTGCACAGATACCAAAAACAGAGTAGGTGATGAGGTACAGGAGCATCCATCCTGTGTCTCGGATAAACAGCAAGGAACGGGCTCAGTTCGGTGTGGCAAAGGGAAGAGCTCCAAGCAAACAGAAAGTAGGTCATTTGATCGTTCTTGGAGTGACCCAGTGTGCTCTACAGCAGATTAATCCAATAAGGGGATCATCTCTTTCTGGATTCGCCTGCATTGCCATGGTGCCTAACAGACGGGCTGTTTGCCCTCGTTTCTCTCAAATTTACTTTTTCTGCCTGACCCTCTCTCACGGGCCGTGCAGGTGCTGGGGCAGTGCGGGGCAGCCCGAGCGGAGCCCGGGCCCGGGGCCACCTGTGCCGGCCGGCTGGGCTCGGGGCAGCCTGGGCTGGGGGAGCCCCGGGGAAGGGCAGGGGGAGCCCGGAGCTCTGGGGAGGGCAGGGGGAGCCCGGAGCCCCGGGGAAGGGCAGGGGGAGCCCGGAGCTCTGGGGAGGGCAGGGGGAGCCCAGGCAGGGGGAGCCCGGAGCCCCGGGGAAGGGCAGGGGGAGCCCGGAGCTCTGGGGAGGGCAGGGGGAGCCCAGGCAGCAGGAGCAGGCCCGGCGGGGCGGTCCGGACTCCCCCCTGCCCTGAGGGGAGCGCTGGGCCGCCGCCTCCCCGTCTCAAGCCCTGTCCGTACCCCGCCTCTCGCTTTGCCAGCATGCCCTGGAGAGAGTTTCGGCTGTGCCGCTGACAGAATGGCTCAGAGCCCTTCTCTGCCATCTCTTCCAGCACCTGCAGAAAGGAGAAATGGCTGGAGTGAACTGGGACCAGGCCAGCGAAGGGAATGCTGTAGCCTCTCCTCCAGCCAGGAGTGCTTCTGTTGTTACAGAATAATTAGCTTTGAAAGGACTTTTGGGGGACACCTACTTCAAGGCAAGATCACCAATATCAGGTTACACAGGAACGTGTCCGGGTGGGTTTGGAATGTCTCCAGAGGAACACTCCATGACATCCCTGGGCAGCTGTTCCAGTGTTCTGCTATCTTCAACATAAGCTCTTCCTAATGCTGAGGTGGAATTTCTCGCGTGTTTTTGGCTTTTTAATGGCCATTTCTCCTCCTCCTGTAGCTGGCACCTCTGAAAAGAGTCTGGCACATCCTCTTGGCATCAGCCTTTGAGATCTTTATATTGAGATTCCCTTTCAGTCTTTAGATTAAACAGGCTCAGCTCCTGCAGTCTCTCCTCATAAGAGAGATGCTCCAGACCCTGCATTGTCTTTGTTTTCCTTTGCTGGACCCTTTCCAGCAGCTGCCTGTCTTTCCATGCTGTCCCCTCTCATGGTGCTGTGCCCAAAGCTGTGCTAAATGTGCAGACACAGAGCTTGGGTCCAGCAGCCCTGCTGCACACACAGCCTGCACACCCTCCCTGAGCGAGGTTCCTGTCCCTGGGACACACACAGCCCCTCTGGAAGCAGCTGGCTGTCACAGCTGGCAGCAGGCAGGGCTGGCCACAGAGGCCAATGCTGTATAAACACAGAGCTGCTGCTCCAGTCTGCATGGCCTCAGCTGCTATCCACAGTCAGGAATTGAAAATGAAGCACAACTCCATGGCCAGACCAAGCCATGCCTTGTCCATGTCATTCACTAACTGCTCTTCTCAAGTTTCAAAAGTTAGGAACAGATCCTGCCCCAAAATCAAATCCCAGGCATCTGTTGACCCACAGCAGCTGAAGTTTGGTACCAAATAACTCCAGAGTGGAGCCATTCTTGAACACAATTCAGAGCAAGATGTATTTATCTATTGTGTTTGCAAATGTCTCTCAATAATGCCCAGCCTGCTGCAGAAACTTGCTGAAGCTTGTATTTGACTTCTTTAATGTCCTGGCCGGGCCCATGCTTTTTCATGCTTCCAGATGCAGAATTACCCTAAGACAGGTCCCAGAAAGCAGACCTTGGAGCACTGTCAAAGCGTGGGTGGTCAGTGCCCCATCTCCCCCTGGGATCTAAGCAGACAGCAGCAGAGCCTGGCTGACCTCTGGGCTGTTTTCCCCTAATTTTCAGCTTCCTTGGGCACTGCTGCAGTGACATGGACCTGCCCTCACCTGAGCAACCTGGGCTAAGACTCAGTTGATTTACCTTTGTGTGTACTCTGTAGGCATTGATATCTGATCTAGGCATGCAGAAAGAGCTTCTTTCAGGGCACAGTTCATCTGATCTGTTCTAGATGTCTGCTTTTGAATAAGTCACCCCCAGTGTCTCTTTCTGCTCTGTGACAACATAGAGATCTTGCAAGGACTAGTTGAGACAAGGCATGTGCAGATGGAGCCCAGTGGGAGCTGAGCCTGTGTTCTGCCTTTCAGCTGGAGCTTTGTAAAGAGCCCCTTGTGGCTGGGGGTGTCAGGCAGCTAACCAGCTAGGGCATGTGCAGTATGCAGTTGTGGCTGCTTGCTGTTAAAATGTTAGTTACATTAGGGTGTTGCAATCTGGCTCCTGTAAAATAACCTAGCAGCCAGATTCTTTGGATTACTCTCCTTGTCTGATCTGCCTTCTCTGAGGGGTTCCAAACACCATCTCCTGCTCCCAGTGAGCAGTCACAAAGTGGCAGCCTCCTGGGCAAACATTCTCCATTTCTGCAGCTGAACTTGCTCTTGTGTGTAGGTCTCTTTCAGATCATAAAGGAATGCAGTGTTGACACTTGTATATTCCTTAATATAAAAGTTACACTCCAAGAAGCTGAGACTTCTGATGTTTATTGCAAGTGCTATTTACAACACAAGCATGAAAGACAAGCCTTTGGAGAAAAGCACACAAACCCCACTAACACGGTCACACATAAACTGCTTGGGGGAATTAGACCCTGGCAGGAAAAGTGACCTGTGCTCTTTCCTAATCACTCTTGAAACTTTCACAGCAATGTCAATCCACAGATCTGGAAGCACTTCAGAGGTGTGTGTTAGGCACAGACACAGCAATCAAAAGCTATGTCAGAACTCACACTGATTTTTGTAGACTTCAGACAAAATTATTGCATAACATGTAATAGGCAGCTGCAGGTCAGGAACTGTTACCCCCATTCAGTCTGCTTGAACCACCAGGTGCCTTTCCTCCTCTGCTTGTCTCAGTTTATCAGTGTCATCACTCTGGTGCCATTTATTTTAAAGTTCACACCTTGTATCTGTGTTCACAGAGACTAACAGAGCTGTTGAAGACTAGAGAGGCTGTTCTCCTCACCTAGTCTGACTCTATAGCACACAGCAGCTGTTCTTGACATCTGAAGGCTTCAAATGATGGAAAAGACCCATGGTCTTGGCTAATTGTTGCAATAATCAAATGCTTTTATTGTGTAGTGCTGCATATAATCTTTGCTCTCAGTCCATCTAGTGGCAGTTCTACACACTGACTCTGTTCTCAAAAGACTTCTGAACAAAAAAACCCCACAAAAGCTACTCTGACAATTAGAAGAGGTTTAAAGCTGTACTGCACAGTGTATTATAATATCTACTTTATGCAAAAATATATGTTGCTTTTATAGTCAAATTATCTTTTCACATATTGTTTGATATAATAAGTAACAATTATACACCTGGGTCACTGAGTTCTACCTTCTCTGCTTTTGTCCTATCAAACAAGCCAGAGACATGAACAGATGAGCTTTGGTTCAACAAGATCTCAAATTCATTCTTGGTTCCTTCACAGGGAGGAGCATTGATAGTAGCAGGGGCAGCTGATAGGAAAATGGTGCTGCTTTAGCATAAAGCTAATGCTCATATAAAACCTTGTTATTCCTTGATTTTGTAGATCCTGAGCAAGGGAAGTAGTCCTATGCATGCCCAAAATAAGTTTATAGAAAAGATCAAGATGAAGAATGAGTTGAAGGTGGAAATCAGCAGTTCATGTATGGAGCAACAGTGTAAGGAAGGGTAAAGTTGTGGTTTGTGGCCAGCACACTTGTTTCCTCATGCAGAGAATTGCATGGGACTTGCAGGATGCTTTATCTTGCTTAAAGGTGCCCCCTCAAATGCTCAGTACACCAGCTAAACCCACCTCAACCGGGTGCAAGCACTCTGGGCAGAGTTAGTGCTTGGACATGGCATCTCTCATATCCATGGCTCCTCTTTGTTCAACTGTCAGCTGTTCTGAGACCAGAATATGAGAGCACCACTACAAGAGCATCTGCTTTTACCCAGCTGTTGCCCAGCTGTGGGAGACCACGGCACCAGCAGTGTTGGCCATGACATTGTGTTTGCATACATGGAGTTCAGAGCCTGCTGTGATGCCAGCTTATGATGCTGTTGGGATTTTTTCCTTAAGAAGGAAGGAAATAAGTTCGTGCAGTTCAGCAGCAAGAATAGTAGTAAAGAAAGATGAGTATTCATCTGCCTATTTGCCAGTTTCCTGGCTGAAACTACAGTCTGTCTCTCCCTTGCCTTAAAAAAAATATATCCTTTAATCACTGAAGTAGAATGAGAATTATCAAGGAAGCAAAGCCGCTGTTCTACAGAAATGTCCAGGAAAGTAAATACAAAGATCTGTGTGTCTTCATGTCATGAAAACAATGCAGTTAACTTCTTCAGATAATAAAATTTAATGTCTGTAGGTGTCAGGTATGCCTGTGGGTATTTTGGTGTCAGAGTGTTAGAAAGATCTGTTAGGAAACTGCAGTTTCTATATGTCACTGAAAAAACACCTGAATAGAAACTGAATGTGCTGTATTTACAGCTAAAAAATGCAAACAATGGTGGGTTGGAACATTGAATGTGTAGCTGCCCTTGTTGGTGCACGATGTTGTGACAACTGCCATGGACACAGTGAAGTGATAACTTACTCAGAGAGTATAAATCACTCTTTCCTATCTGTATCACTGTGGTGTTCATTACACACTGGGTTTCTGATTGTGCAATGAAACGGCATTTGATGATGATTTGTGCTTGTTAGGGAAGTTGCTCCTGAGCCAAGCCACTCCTTTGGAGCACAGCAAAGAGGTACAGCACCATAACAGGTATTCTTCTGAAGTGTAAGATCCTTGGTGAAATTACTGCAAATTTCTCCATCCAGGTCATTTGTTGTATGACCAAAACAATGTATGTAAGAGACAATAAAATCTTTAGTGACTTCCCCTGCTCAACTTAAACTGAAATTTTCTTTTGCCACCTGATACCAGTCTCTCTCTGTCAAAAACTTTTTTTCTGCAATCAGGAAAGAAAACAAGCTAAGACATGGAGTATTAAGTCATCATTTATAATTATTTTTCTTCAGATTATTTTTTTTTTCTTAAATCTTGTTGAGTTTGTTTGTTTTATATTAGGTTTTTAGACAGCACTTACATTATACATGCTTACACTCTGAAAATATTATTTCACCCCACGTGTTTACTGTAATTACTCTTCTGAGTATATTCCACTTGATTCTATAAAGTATTAAATGTGCCAAAGGAAATATCAACAAAGAAGATATTGAATGCTATTAGTGTTACAAAAGATAAATAAGCTGTAAGTGTTGACAACTTGAGATACCACAAGAACCTGTGGTATCTCCCTCCAGAACTTCTTTCAAGCCATGGTCTTTTCTATAGCAAAGAAGAGCAAGGAAGGGCTGAAATAATACTGAATGAAAAGAAAATATATTTGGCTTTTACCAGCAAATATTTCTACCCTGATGTGCTTTTCACTCATTTGGTTGCTCAGCAGGGACAGGAGACCCCATTGACTGTTGAGAAAGCACATCTGTGTATGCTGCCATTCTCAAAGGCAGTCAGAGGATGTGGCCATGGCTGCCAGAGGTGCAGACTTTTCTAGGGGAAACTGTAGGAGAGAAACTTCTAGGAGTGTCTGCAGAAGGCAGTGGGCACAGACAGCTTCTGTCAATGAGTCTGCTTCATTTCCTCTTCTCTCCTGCTCTTACATTCACCTGACAAAGGTACATCCAGATTCATCCTGCCTTTGGCTCTGGTTTACAAACCTTATTGTCACCTCTTGTTTTACAGCTGAGAGAGAAAAACCACATCTGATTCTTTGGCTGTTCAGATTCTTGGGGGGTCAGTTGGGAGGCACCTTGGAATCTCATGCACTCTATCTTAATAGCAGAGCAGAGCTCATTTTGGGAGAGGAGGTCAGTTCCTGCCTAAAGAGGCTGGTAAGGATAACCCTGCATCCTCAGACTCCTCTTTCTTCTTTTGCAATCTCAGCCCAGCTTGGCCTGGTGTTTCTAATTGCCCAGCTGAGGGCTTGGCAGCTGTTTTTGTTGCTTGAGTCAGCTCTTTCCTCTTCTCTGAAGGCTCTTTTTTGCTTGGTGCCTCTGCTCTATCCATCCCTTGGCCACTGTTGGCACTGGGCATTACCTGCATACCCAGTACTGGCTGAAGGGGCTCATTGCTCTTCTTCCACCTTCGGGCCCCCGACCGGGAGTTGAACTCATATATTCTGCCAGTAACTTGCAAGAATAAAAAGACAACAGATTAAAATCATTCTTGCTTTAGTAGGTAAAGACATGACAGTTCTCAGCATGGGATTGAAATGAGAAATGTGAAGCACTTGGAATTCAGATGAGTTGGGGGGATGGCTCTGGGAGGGAAAGCCTCATTTCTGTGGGGACCTGGGCATAACAGTGGCCACTCAGAGATGTTGTCTGTTCTGCCCCTATAAGAATTGTCTTTGCAGTTAGGGGAGCAGGGATGTTTAAAACATTCCCATTCCAAAAGAAATAACTTTCTTACCACCCTATAACTCTATCCAAGTTCCAGCCACCAGGGATTAACATGGGCAGTGTAACAAACACACCCATAATGGTAAGGACAAAACTTTTGTCTTCAGCCACACTGAGCAATATCATTGTATATGTCTGTGCCTGTTTTGTCAGGTAGAGTTGCCTACCAGAGGTAGCAAAACCTGCTTAGGAGCACAGTATGCTACATACATCTTCCAGACCATGTCACCTCATCTGGACTGACCCAGGATTTGGAGAGCCAGTGAGTCTTGGCTGTCTGCATTCCTTCTCCTTTTGTGTAAAACGCTTCCTTTCAGGCTTGATGTCCACTTTGCCATTAATAAAGTACTGTGGTTTCATACAAGTATATGATTCTCTTGTATATATAAAATGTTTTTAAATTTGTGTTGCTTAGCACACATGGCAGCCTTCCTTTGTCAGAAAGATTTCTGTCTCTATTCAGGTTTTATGGGTAATTTCTATTTATACATTAAAAGCAATTATCTTCTCCTTCAGTTCATTGCTACCTAGAGATAAGTCAAAAAATTGCCATGTGTCCAGTGTGATCACCTCACAGTCTAACTCACTATACGTTACTAAACAGAGAATCAGGAGCTATAATGGCACTTTCTGTAATTAAACATGAGCAATAGGAGACAAACAAAGGACCATTAAGGCTTGGAAATAAACAGTGGTTATGTGTTACTAAATGTTGCAGTTTGTATCAGAATTAATGGTTTGTGACACATTAACACAATTTGAGCATCTCAAGATGATCTCTTTACAAGTTATTTTTTCTGATTGCTTGCAAGGCAGGAGTATTAAAGCAGCCCAGATCAGGAAACAGTTTCTGAACATCCCCCTTAATCATATTCAACAGATGATGTCCCAGGAATTATTAAATCTCATTTCCAAAGCAGCAACCTTTGATCCTCTAGGGTTTGTGATGAACTGTGCAGAAGGCCCCAGCTGTCCTGAAAGAACACTGGAAAGCAGCTCTTGCAGCAGCTTAGAGATTACCCATATTTAATGTATTACAAATGCAGTTACACAGAAAAAAAAGCAGGAAATTTAGAGCCCATTCCTACAGATCTCTTTATAAATAGCAGGTGAGCTTGGACCTGGATCAAACCAGCCTTGACCAGCCTTGTGGATGAACTTAATTGCACAGTAGGGTCCCACTTGTTTGCCCAAATTGCACTGAAGTCTCCATGCCTAGTGTTTCCCATTAGCTCAACACACCCAACAGCTCTGAGCCAGCTAATAAGAAACACAAGTTACATGCATTTGGGTGGAAATTGGCCAGATGGATCCAAGCCTTGAAACAAGCCTGCCTTCTTCTGGATGATTTCTAGACCTGTTGTTTCACACCTGTTTTCAGACCTATTTGTTAAAAACTTATTTTGTCTGATTGTCACATTTTACCAGCCCCCAATCTCCATGCTGGGGTCTCAGGCATTAGGAACAGGGCTGGGCATCCTAATCCAGGCCAAGCATCAAAGTAAGGGGCTCAGGCAGGGGCTGTGTTTCAGGGGGATGAGGAAAGCCAGATCAATCCTCAATAAAACAAAAACATTTTTCCTGTAACAAGCCCTGCTGCAGAGCCATGGCTGTCACTTGGGGAGCTGGATGAGATCCCCAGCTCATCCTGAGCTTTGCAGCTTTTGCTTTTGCCTTATTTTCACATTTCCCAGCTGGTTAAACAGATATGCTCAGAGTTTGCATAGCTGGAGTCCAGGGACACTGTAGCTGTTGCCTGCTGATGGCCTTTCCTTTTCTCCCCAACAAGTGATGCCTCAGCCTTGGATGAACAGTGGCAACACTACTGCTGTAAGGGAGGAGGTTTGTGCAGGAGCCAGTAACTCACCCACCCAATTCTGCAGGGAGAAGTTTAGGAGATGAAGGCAGCACTTCAGAAGTGACATTCACCTCCTGGACATTTCCCAGACATGAGATGGGTGAAACCATGTAGCTATGACAGCACCAGAGCAGGAGAGTTGCAACACATTCCTCCTCCCCTCCCACCTTCCTATACCACATCCAGAGGAATAGTGAGCAATCTGACCATCAGATGTGTGCTTCCTAGGGCTGCAAGAATATCCTATCATTGCAAATGTTACTGAGGCAGTTTATTTTTTGCTATTTGAGATATAGATCCCATTCTACTTAGAAGCAGCAAACTGCAAATACAAAAAGCCAAAGTTAAACCATATTTAAATCAAATAATCCAGTTTGGTTCCAGCCCAATATTCATGTCCTCTGTTAATTGCTTTTTATTACCTGGGTCTCTGGCTTCTCCATCAAAGACAGTGTTTAGCTTTGTCATTGTCTGTGAAGAAACACAAAATGTGAAATGAAACCTGTGAATTAGTAAAGTCAGAAGGAGGAGCAATGACTTGGAAATGGTGACCTATATTGCATTCCTTTAGGCTGGGTTTAATCTAAACTGGCAACAGGAGCCATTTGTGATGTAGGGTTGCATCCCTAGATATTTGAAGGAGAATTAATAGGTTCTGACATGCTAAATACCTCCACGTGTGTAACCACAAGAGGGTCTTCTCCACCCAGAGTAGGCTTGGGAATCCCTTTTCCAAAGATTTGTGGAGAGGAAGTTCACTAATCAAAGTGCCTTACAAAGATTCACAGAATATCCTGAGTTGGAAAGGACCCACGAGGGTCATCCCAGTCCAGCTCCTGGACCTGCAAAGGATCACTCCAGGAACCACACCACGTGCCTGAGAGCACTATGGCTATTTATGCAATTATGCAGCCTTTATGCAATTGTGTCTATGAAAAGGAAGGAGCCCCAAGATCCAAGAGCAAAGAAACATCTCCAACAATGGAAACATCCATGACATTTTGCTGCAAACAGCTTATCAAGACCAAACTCTGCCCCAGTGCATGTGAGCACCCCTCACAACCCGTGGTGCTTCCAAACACAGAGGCCAGCTGGGACCATGAAATGTTTTGCACTTGAGGGCAATAGTTTTTTCCTTGCCTATCATTTTTATATTCTCTTTGGAAAACAGACACCTTTCATATCATATTACATGATGGGCTGGCAAAACTGGGGTTTCTTTTGCAGCCAGCAGTACTTACAACCACCACTTCTTTCTTAGGCTTCTTCTTTCCTACAGAAAGGAAAAATGCACATTGTAAATAGTCAGAATTTTCTGATAGTACTATAGACACTAAAGTTAAGATTTCCTCAAAGAAACAGACATTCTTCCTACTCAAATGCTGAGACATCTTAAATGAGTCTTCTTTTCAAATGCTGAGTGTGAATTCACAGTTGCCAGTGACTAATCAAGACTAGCCTTGAAAAGTCAATAATAAATGAATAACAATGGTTATTAAACAAATCTCCCTTTCTAAATAATATGAACAAATACAGAAATTCACCTTTGGGAATATCTGAATTAGAAATGCACATTATTATTTTACATGAATGTTTGTGGTTGCAAAGCTTGTGTCAAATATCAGCTTGGAGACAAAACATGGAACAGCTGCATTTTCAGTTGAGTAAAATTCAGATTGAAGAACAGTTTGGTTGTGTGTGAATTTGCCATGCTATTATCTCATCCCACACACAAACAAATGCAGCAGCAGTGCCACGGGATTCTCGACAGCAGGGATTTGTGGATGATACCCAACTAGCTGCTGTGATTTCTTCTTGCTCACTCCTTGCCAATTTGTTTAATGGCCTTTCTTTGGAGAACAGTGCCTGGCCACATATGTGCATTGCAACCAGGTGTGGAAAACTCTAAAGTGTTGCAGGTGAATCTCAACCTGAGCACTGATGGGAAACTTGCTCTGTCTGGCCTTTGCTGTCCAGCATTTGGGAACCAGGTTTTCAGAAATCAAAAAATATTCACTTTTTGGAAACCAGCCAACACTGAAATGTTTTAAATTGGGCAACCAAGAGAACAGCTAATTTTGTGGGGTTTGTTAGTCCTTGTGGTTTTTTTCCAGTTGGGAGATACTGACTGAGGAAAGGGGAATTACAAAATCAGGGTCCTACTCAGCCCATATGAGCAATGCTTTCTAGCAGAAATGTAATGGGGCTAAAAAGAGCAAGACTGCTTAAAAAAACCACTCTTTTCAATGTGCAATTTATCTCCCTGCTAAGTTATACAAACCCCTTTAAAAGCACCAATGCTTCAAAATAAATCTTTATGTATGTGAAGAAATGGTGACAAAGTAGCAAATGAACTGATCAGAGAACAGGGAACTAGAGTGCAGAGGATTCTTGAAGGTGCTATAGATGGCTGGGATTATTTTTTAACAGATAACATATAAATTGTGTGTGAAAAATAAAGTAATTCTTTAGCATCCATGCCAGAATACCAGCCTATTCTGAATTTGGATTTTGCCCAACAGCAAATAGATTTGAAGACTGAAAGGGCCATGAAATCACTTTGACAGGCCCCCATAATTGTACAGGATTATCTAATCTCAGTACCCTTCTATTATGTCAAATTTATATCTAGAAATCAATTTACATATTTTACACGGACAAGTTCTCAAAGCATTAAAAATATAGAAAAGAGATACACACCTGGAGCATTTATCCTGTAATGAAAAAAAGATTAAGAGTGTAGTTAACAAATGTCATGGTTTTCCCGACATTAAAAAATCATGATTTTTATTCTCTTTCACTTGACAAGAAGGATGTGTTTCCTTGAGTTCTGAGATTTGCTTGATTTATTTGGTTTCTGATTTTGCTTTCACAGAAAGCCTGCAGCATTTAATACTGCTCTCAGACAGGAAAACAGTCCTGAGCATTGCTCTAACACTTCAAGAAGGAATGCTCTTAAAATAATAAAGTCTTATTGATGATAACATAATGGATTTATATAATCTGGAAAAATACATTTTCAGATATTGTTGTTTTGTTCCATCCTAGAAGAAAGGTAATTTTATTTTATTTTATGTGCTCAAAGAATATATTTTAAAATATTTGAAAGGTTATAAATGTTTCTGAAAATATAGAAATTGCTTTTTAATGGGAGACCCCAGTTCCCAATAAATCATTTGCCCAAATAATAAATAATAGCAGTATCTTAGATTCATTTGTCATTTTTATCACAAGCTGTTAATGCCTTGCACACACAATTTGAACTACAGTCACAGTCACATAGTAGTTCTTTACATTTAATGTAACTAGTAAATTGATGTCCAAATCCTGAGAATACTTGTAGATTTTTTTTTTCTTTGAAATCCCAGCCAGTAAAGGACTCTTATCTTTGTTTTGTGAAGTGCAAAGTTAATTTAGAAGCAGCCTGGCTCCAGCCCACTGAGAAGGCAGCCAGCAGGGATCTCTACACTTCCCACAGTGACTCAGAGCTGGTCCCAGGTGCTTCCATGCATTTTGCCAAGCATGAACACTTAGAGGTAAGCTTTATGGGCCAGAGCCTTGTAACTGACTTGGTAAAACTCCAGGAAATGTGCAGAAGTTTTGCCAGAACAATGAAATTGGCATGAGCACCAATATTTGCAAAGGACACTGGGATCTGTAGCTGAGAGGGAGGAAAATGCATCCAGTAAGGACCTAGATGGGAGCTGCCTTGGAGCAGGATCAATGCAAACCAAAATATTTGTGGTCAGCACAGCCTGGCACAGGCTTTGACTGAGCATAGCTCATAGCATAGCATAGCTGCCTTTAGAGGTTATAATTGCTAATTCCACTTCTACCTTCTGCTAATGTTAATGTCCACTTCTACCTTCTGCTAACTAAACCCATGGAAAAAAAATGCCATGGACACATTTCCTTGAGTTCATGTCATTAACACCCAATACTGTACCTGGTGTTAGCATTTACTGCAGCACAGGACATACTGCTATAAAAGATTTAATATCCTCACAGCTGAAAGGCCTGAGCCATCTCTGTCATTGCCAGGTGCTGCTGGCATTGCCAGGGTTCCCTTGGGGGACTCACCGTGGGGGGCAGTGGGTGCAGAGCCAGGCCAGCAGCAGCAGCCCCAGGTAGCCCAGCAGCCCGAGGAGCAGCAAGCTGCCCAGGGTGATGGTGAATGGCACGTACCACGCCGACCCAGAGTACAGGTTCTCCTCTTTGGTCACAACAGTGAAGCCAGGCTTTTAAAACAAGACAGGAAGAGTTCCTCAAAGCTGCATACTGACACCAACATCATCTTTCATCTGGCTGAACTGTTGCACTGAGGCACCCAGACTGAGCTTGCCCCAGGGCTCTGCAGATGATGGGCACAGGGAGGTGGAGGCAGGCAGTGATTCATCCCGTGTGTCTGCCAGGGCAGCTCAGATGGCTGGGATGGACCACTGAGCTCCTGGACCAGCCAAATGCAGGTGAAATGGAACCCGTCCACAAGGAAAAGAGGAGGTTCCAGACCATATTTCAATACCTTATTTTAAAACAAGCAGGTCGTGGTGGAGTTTAAAAGCCTCAGGTTGCCCAGGAGGTTGTGAGCACACAGTTGGAGGGTGTCAAGTTTGGGAATACTGTCTTTACTGAGATAATGTTTTCTTGTTACCTAAGGCAAAACTGGAAGTAGGTCATCTTCACTGCAGTGATCATTCAGCCTGCTTCGTAAGAGGAGTTGAACCCTAAGAAACTGGGTTATTGTATAAAAAGAAATGGAACTCCTTCTTTTTCACCAGTGACTTGTTCCAGAAGGAAAAAACACACCTCCTGAGCAGTTGCAATCTCCCACATCTTCCTGTGTCAGGAGACACATCTCTGAGCTGGCACATCACTTGGTGCTAGTAGCTCATTCATTAAAGTCCCACCATGAAACTATCCTCACACATTTCAGAAATCACTAATTTACCTAGTTCATTACCTAGTGGGGTACTATTAGCTTTAGATCATCTACTATATTGAAGTTTTTATTTAATTTTCTGCAAGACATTTGTAATCACATTGAGTATGAAATTGCGAGGGGTATCTATTTCTTTTCAGTTTAAGGATAATTTTAAAATAACCTATTTAGTCTGTCAAAAAAAGATACATCCAATCCTTAGAGAAACACTCAAATAATCTCAGTATCACCACCATCACTTTATCCTCACCTGAACTGAAGTCACAAGTGACTTTTTGTGATGAGGCTTCTTTTCTACACTACCAGCTTCCCAGTGTGTGACTCATCGAGTTGCTGCAGTGAACACATGTAAAGAGTAGTGATGGGAGAACTGGCTGTAATGGAAGTGTTCGTCTGGAAAATAGCCTGAAAGTGGAAGTCTGATATCTCTGGGGAGACAGATTTAATGCTGTGGTATGTGGTTGAGACTGTTTGTATTTGTGGTAAAGCACGGGAAAGAAATACAGAGTAAGTTTATTCAGCTTAACTTTTCATTTCAAATTGGGGGAGTAGAAGGCAGTGAAAAAATCATTTATTCCTTCCCTAAAGAGCATTAGATAAGAACCGGGTTATTAATCAGTCTGAAAATTTGGATCTAAACATTTTCATAACAAAGCAACCAGACTTGAATGTGCTGTTTGCAGGATCCTTTGGTTCTGGCTCAGTTACCAGAAGCCTCTAGAAGATCTAGACCATTTTACAGCAAAGGCCTCTTCTACCACTTCACTTGGATACTCATATTTTCATTTCTGAATGCAAGAAAGAAAAGGATAATGCCATCTGCAGGCAGGCAGGGAATGGATGGACTGTGGGTGATGGAGGATGGTGCAGCAAGGCATCAAGGGGTCAGTGGCACAAGGATAAGACAGAGTGGTCCCTACCCTCAGGCTGTGTCACATCTACAGGCTCGACAAAAGCAAGCTCTCTGCACGTCCTGCATCAGCCTGATGGAAATTAGTTTCAAAATTAAACTGGTAGACTGAGCTCAGCTGGGATGGCTGTGCAGACGGGTGAGCAGTATTGCTGGGTGTCCAAGTTTAGGACAAATTTGGGAAAAAGACCTCCAAAGGGCCCCCTACAGGCCCACTACTCCACAGGCTGTGCAAGGTTAGATCCCACCTGTGCTGCCAAAAACTGGGCAGGCTTCCTCAGCTCAGATGTGGGCCACCACATGGGCATGGAGCTCAGGAAAGACCCATCCCACCCCTCAGGATTTCCTGTCTGAAACCTGCTGAAACCTCAGCAACACACTGAGGCTGTGCTGGACTGCTGCAGTTCCTGACATGCTGCTCCAAATTTTACAGGACAATGACCTCAGGTCTGAAAGAGAGACCCTTTTAAGTGATGAGGATTTGTTGTTGTTGTTGTTGTTGTCTGTTTCAACTTTGATAGCCACAGATTAATGTGCTCCAATGATAAAGAAACACACAAAACTGCAAGGCAGCTGGGGGAGTGAATAGCTATGAATAAAAAAAGAGGTAGTGCAAAATGCATGAGGTAATTTTAAGGTTCCAGGCAAAGGTTAATCCCTGCTCTTTCCTTATTAATAAAGCTGCCAAAATCTTTAACTTTCCAGTTGCATGGTAATGGCAGCATGCCCAGTTCTTTGGCTTCCTGCCCTTTTTGTTTTAGAAACTGGAATACAAAACACGTGTTATGACTCTGTACCTGGGACTAATCCTTCATGACACTAAGCACATCAACCACCTCTGGCTTCATCATAAGAGCACAGGGCTCAGAACCTCCCAGGACTACATGCACTCAAGGTTTTTGCTCTCCTTTTGCATCTCTATCCTCTTTCCTTTACTCCTGTGGAGATCAGTCTGTGAAAGAAATGCAGAAATGGAAATAACTTTTAGTGAACTTACCGTAGTGGTTGTGGCAGTAGTTGGGTTTGGGATAACCCTGATGGTTAAAGCCACTGTTCCAGTTTTAATTAGGTGTGTGATTTTGTCCCTGGCAGATAATAAATTGTCGTCTGTTATGTGGACACACAGACTGTAAACCCAGTTTGTATCAAGTCCACTCTCATAGTCAAACCCTGATGCAAGAATCAGACGAGATATGTTGGAGCCAGCACTTGGGGAAAAGATGAAATGATTGTTCTCATTGCCTGCAAAAAGGTAACACCAAAATGAAAAAAAAAATATTACTTTAATCCCACATTAAAGTAAATGTGTGTAACAAGTGGTGAGGTGTGGTGAAATGTCAATGACAAGAAGGGCTCCTTGATCTTCCTTGTACCATATAAAATAATTTAAAACAGTACAGTCATAAAAGCATTGCAATCTAGAATAAGAACCTCTATGGGGACATAGCAGAGAGGAGGCTGTGGAAACACTTCAGAGCCATAGGGCACCCAAGAGGTCACCTGAATCACCTGAGCTTACAGCCTGGGGAGCACCCCACAGCACCCAGCTGGGGTGAGGACCCTGCACTGTGTCAGGGCTCATTCTGCTCCTGGGGTGTCCCTGGAGTGCTGCTCCAGCCCCTCTCTGTGCCTTCTCCATCTGCTCAGAGGCAGTGGCCTTTGAAGAGAGTTAATGATCCAGTGGCACTCATTGTCTCCACTGCTTTGTCAGCACCTTGGGGAGGGAGAGAGTACAGAAATGCTGGCTCCCCACCCCTTGCTTTCTGTCCATAGTAGCTGGAGAGCTGCTCATGGCCCAGGCTGCAGGCACACCAGCCCCAGCTGTTAGACCACATATACAGGAAGTCAGAGCCTTGAAGAGGCAGCAAACATGCTTTGGTTTTGCTCTTGTGCTGCCACAGAGATCAAGAGTTGACATGTCCTTGAAAGCCATGCCTGTTCTAGAGCACAAAAAGGGCCATGAGCTGCTCTGTGGCTCAGAGGCCAATGCACGACACAGCCCAGATCTGTATCATCAGACTGGGCCTGTGGTCAGACAGTGATTTATTAACACAGCCCAACAGTACTAACACAGCCACTGTATGGATTAATGTGTCAATACCATATCTGCAAAGCTTCCTCTGCAGCATCAAGGGGCTGCAGTAGGACAGAGATTCTCTGTTTTGACACCCACAGCTTTTTACTGGCAGCTGGACAATCTGCTCCCTCCTTCACAGCAGCCACATCAGCAATAAAAGAAAGAATTGCCCCAAGAGAGTGCTGTTTCCATTTTTGTGAAGCTGAGTGTCACCCCATACCACTGCAGTTCTCCAAGTGGATGCAGCTGATCATGATTTTTAAAATGAGGGTTTACTGCATACAGCTTGGACTTATAACATGTAGGTTTGAGCAGTTGTTTTGAACAGTGCACCAGCATCCATGTGATGATGAGAGACACAGAGATACAGAACTTACCATTGTTTCTCAAGATTTACTCAGCTGTAATTGGAAGGGAAATTTGACACTGCACACAATTCCAGCTCATTTTTCTGAAGTTCTTGTCTACTGTATAATTAATAGCCTATTAATTAATATGACAGGCAATCCAGCCTTGCAAGGGAGTGGCTCTAGCTGCTACCACCAGTAGCCAGCTTGTAGAGAGAAGATCAATGTGATGATGTGCAGAACTTGTGGATCACCATGGCTAGCTCGCCATGAAAAATCATACACAAACTATGTTAGATTTTTGCTTATAAATATAAGTGAACTATCAGCATTCACTTTTTTTTCACTGTTCCCAGCTTGCCCATTGTGACAGTACCTTCCTTAATGAAGTAACGGAAAGACCTGGGATCAGAATCACGATCTTGACATTCAATCCTGAAGCCATTGATATTGGTCCCAACAGCTAAATTGACTGGGATTTGAAGAGAGAAGAAGTTGGGAGAACAAACTGGTTCTTCATCATTTACTTCCAAAACATTCACAGTTACCTGGAAGAAAAGAGCAATATCAAGCTGAAGCTGCTTCAATGTGCTGAGACAGAATTTTGTTAATTTCAGAAACTGTTGGGTTTTGCCCATTTTGTTTTGTGTTTTTTTTTGATCAACAACTGTTGAAGAGCACTGAAGTCCCCTTGCAACCCAGATCCTGCCAGAAAATATCTGATAATTTGTCCTTCAAATTCTTCTTGTGATCAGCATTCTTCTGGGAACAGGTTCTGTAACCTGAGCCATCTTCCAAAAATGTAGGGTTTTCAAGCTGATATGTCTGTCTGAACAACCTGAGTTGTGTTATAGTTAAAATGAGAAATAATTATAATAGTACCACATAATAATTAAACTCCCAAAACTCTTAATTTGCTTCATAATCATTAGTTAGGCTTCTTAGTGTATTAAATAACCATTTGGAGTATGATCCAAGGAAGGGAGAGTGTTTCTAAACTGTTCCCAGTGAGAGAGAAAGGCTGGCAATGGCCTCCTGCATGGTAGGAGCACCCTGAGGAACACCAGATGTGTTTGGTGTCATCTGGGATTAGCTAGTTAAAAGAAAAATGTTACCCTTCCCAAAGTTCTTTCTTCTAATGTCTGTTAGTCAGGCAACAGATAAGCTTGACATTGTTAAAAACTTCTGATGCTCAATTGTCATTAATTGTCACCTTGAAACTTAATAGATGATAAAGAGATTAAACTCCTCCTAGATAGCAACTCTATGGGTAGTGCTTGGCTGGAATGAAAAGCAAACCTGCACATGTGTCACCCCCAAGACAGGTGTAAAAAAAATGTAAAGCAGTCATAAGGGAGAAAGTGGGAGAAGAAGTCAAAAGAAGCCTGTCTGTGAAGGACATTGGGATTCTTTGAAAGAAAGTTCTTTGAACTTTTAACTTCTTTGAAAGAAGTTACTATAAATACCATTGTGGATATAGCATCTACACTTTTTCATCTGAATAAGATAGGTCTGAGCAGAAAACCTAAGCCCAGCCCTGCTGTTAAAGGTTATATTGGCACCTGGCATGGTCTTGGCTCCTGCCAGGTAACATCATCAGGGAAAAATGCAGGTCATGGTCAGGGCAAGGCACAGCTCCAGCAGGGCAAGTGGGCACTGGGCTGGCCCTCTGACACTTACACAGGAGCCCACCCAAGCCCTCCTCCCATCCACATCCTCTCTGTATCACCACATGAAAACACAGCTCTTATATGTTGCAACATAAATCTGACATTACTTTGGACACTTTGCAGGGAAAAAAATGACAAGCAAAATCAAAACTATGTTTGAGGGCCAAGGGACACTACACAGACACCAAAAAGAATTTGCCACCAAGCATGGCTACAATTAGATTGTGCTACCTGGCCTAAAGACCCTGTCATTATTCTATTTTCTAGTACCTCTGTAGCCATAAAGAATAACTTAAACTGTCTAGGGCACAGAAAACAATTTCACTGTCTGGGTAAAATAAGAAAAAAGGTCTGAGAAGCAAACACCACAGTTAAAAATATTAAAGTATTATTTTATCCTTTTTGTGAGAAATAAAACAACACTGAGTGAACAACACCTCTTTCATCTGTGTGGTATATGACTGGGCAGGTTTTCAGTTGCCTTTTACAGACCAAGATGCTTTTCCCAATGTCTTACTGTTCTTGCTAGGAAGAAGAGAGAAAGATATAGGTAAAGGTGAAGTAGTAGAGTGGATTTACTCACTGATGCTGTTGTAGATTTCTCTTGGTCTGAGGCCTGCACTGTGAAGATATGTTTCTGAGTTGTTTCATAGTCTAATCTAGCTAAAATCCTCACATCTCCTTTTGTTGGACTGATCCAGAAGATACTTGTGTAATCCCTGGTGCCAGATCCAGCTACAATGGAGTAAGTGATGGCAGTGGGTGGCCAGTCCTTGTCTGTGGCATGCACTCTTCCAATGCTAGATCCAACTGAGAGACAGAAAATCCATATTTCATTAACATTTAAAGCAACAGAAGGTACAGATGAAACTGAACTGAAGATCTGTTTTAGGGTTTTTCACACAAGACAATAAAGCAAGGCAAATAAGCACTATTTCCCCAGGGTGTGTTATGGCTCCCCTGTGCATGGGCTGCTAGCAGTAAACACCAAAACACAAGAGTGTGTAGAGAACCTCAGCAGAAATGCTCTGTGTCTGGGCCAAGGGAGTCCTCATTTGTCTGTGTCAGTCTGTAAAGGTTTCAGTGCACCACCACAGTCCCTCTAAAAGGCTAATTTAGCAAGAGCAGAAAGACAGTCTAAAACAAGACATCTGAGTTCAGTTCCTGGCACTGCCACAGATTTCTTCTGCAATTTCTGAATTTGTCTGTGTCTCAGCTCCCATCTGTACAATTGCAGTTTTTGCCAGTTTAGTCTATTTAAGGGTAGTAAGTGGTTGTATGGTGAGACCCTAGCTGAACTGGAACTTTGAGCCATTTGCCTCATCTACATATATGAAAATTCATTTGGAGGAAAAAGACACTTAACAACATGACAACATTATTTCTATCATTTAGGTGCTACTTACTGTACCTTTAGTAATTTCTGAAACACTAAATACATAAGATAAATTATGGAAGACTGGAAGAAATTCATTCACTGGCTTTATCCTGATATAAATGTGGATGATATCTGGAAATATAACAGAAGATTAAACCATAGTTAAGTATGGCTGTGAAATTTTCTCATGCATATATTCAAAATACATATGGCATTCCTCTCTCCATGTTTTTACAGCACAGAAAACTATCAAAAGAAATATAAAAGGGATACTTGCTTGAGTAGTTAGGATAGGCAGAATCTTGCACCCTGACAGTCAAAGTATAAACTTCAACTCCTGGATTAGCTGGGTCTTCTAAATCAACAGTTCCAGTCATCTAAATAGAAAGGAACACAATCACATTTATACCTCCATACATGAAGTCACAGTATACACGGAGATGACTACTCTTTTCAGCATTCTGTAAGTGTGATTTGTCCCTTGGGTATATAGAACAGTTCTATAGGAATAACACAGGCTAATAGTCAATTCCAGGATTGAATTCCAGGCTTTTTCTATGTGCTCCCACTTCTGCCAACAAAATTTCATCCCCTTAAGAGCAGACAGTTTAATAATTTGGATGATAAGGCCTTGACCTTTTACCTAGTCAATTCAGAACTTGTGTAATCAGTGATTACTATCAGTGATAGCTTGAGTTATTACTTGAGCTCATGCCTGCAGACATTAAAAAAAGGTATCGGGTCCAGCCACTGTTTGTCCAGGATCCAAGTTGTTACTAAATAGTGACTTGCACAGATTTAAATCCTAATCTTCTGAGCTCCTTATCTTGCTGTGGAAGCCTTATAAACTTTGGGACAGCAGGAATAACACACAGGCATCCACTGCTGGCTGTCTCTTCAGGGAGATTTCTGGAGGAACAGGTTACTTGGTATAGTCTGTTATATACACAGGGATTAAAGGCTTGACAACAATCATATCCTGTGCAGCAAGGGAAATGCTTTTTATGTTGGCAGATTAAGCAGCTAAAGGCAGTTCTCATTGACAAGGAAACCTCAGTTCCAAAATTAAAGTAAACCATGCAAAATAATTCTACTACTCCTGTAGCACTCTTGTCTTCTAAACAGAATGCCTATTTTTTGTTGTTTCTCTTTTACTGTAGCTGCCCACAGTTCTTTTTAAAGCAAAAAAATAACTACCATTGCACATGTCCAGGAACTGGTGGGGTTCTGGCCAATGCAAGTTTGCCAGCAGCTATCAGCATAAGGAATTCATATTTTGACATGCAAAATCACAGAAGTGCAAATCCCACCACACTTTTGTGAAACTTTGCCACTCAAAGTGGTTTTACGATTCTGACCAATTACTGAGATACTGAGTGTGAGATTTCTCAAGTACTTAAATTCTTCATGCTGAATAGCAAGGATTTTCCACAGTCTGTCATGAGTAAATGGGTATGAAATGGCATCAAATTTCTCTGTTTATCCATATCAAAGTTGGTGCTTCACACTCCCTAAAAAAGAATATTTTTTCAATCATATCTAGCACATTTATTTAAAACTGAAGAAAACAGTCTCTGTTCACTAAATTCTGTAGAATCCTTAGAAAGTATCCTATCTAGGGGTATATAGTTCACAACCAGTCAGAACAGTCATTCTCCACATCATACCTACTTTCTCTTGTACAATGAATTTTAAAAATCCCTTATAATATTTCATTAGTTGACTTCACTAATGTAGTAGTCTAACGTAAAGCCACAAATTACTAACCACAATTCTTCCAGACACAGTGGAATCCAGAACAAAGTTATTGCTTCCAAAACCAGATAATCCAGTGAAGCTAAATTGGTTGTTTGATGGATCAACATCAATATCTTTACAGTAATTTCTAAGATCAATAAAAAATGTCCCAGGAGTTGTATTTTCATTTGCTTCTTTCCTGTTTAAAACAAACATATTTCCTGTCAAAGCAACTCTTCTGAACTCTTCATATATCACAGGCCAAAGCATTGATTTATTTTTTAAGGGAAATCCTAGAACTAAATGTGCAACAATGGAGGAAGCAAGCCAGAATCTGGCCCATGTGTGAGATGTTACACAGTGATCTGTGTTATTATGAAAATGCACAATGGGATCAATATAAACAAGAATATTGAATCCAAAGTAAAGCATGGACATGAGACACAAGAATATTTAATGATTTCATTATGTTTGTTTAAATCACTCTGTTGTAAATTGTTAATTTTTTGTTTTTATTATTTTTCACTGTAATCATGAATTGTATCCACTTTTATGTATAAGGAAAATGTGAGCTTGTTTGGACATGAGCAGGTTGTCCCTGCTGTTACCTGCTCGCTAGGAGTGTAACCTGAGAACGTGTTCAAGCCTTGTCCAGACCTGGTGGGGACTTGTAGCCATTGCTGCTTGGGGCTAGCCAGCATGTTCAGGCTTGCTTGGACTTGGACCCCAGCACAGGGGCATGCCACAGCCCACCAAGGACCTGCCTGTAAAAGGGGCAGTGACCAAGGGCAGGGCAGGCAGAGCACAGACTCCCCACGTCCCCAGCACTGCTTTGCCTGTTCCTTATCAAAGAACTAATAAATTGCCTTATGGATTGACCTACCTGATTTTAGTGAGCAATTTATAACACATGTGTCGTGGTGGACAATGGCCCTGTAGAATGGGCAGGCTGATGATCAATGTCCACTTGATCCTCCAGCTGTAGGTCTGGGGACGTGTCCTAGTGTGCACACTAGTCTGGAGCAGCAAGGCTCCAAGGCGAGGAGGAGAGTCCCTACCTGAAGGCAGAAGGATTGCATTCTGGTGGGTTGTCATTGACATCATCAAGGATGACTGTGATCTGCATCTCACTGCTGCTGGGGCCGTCCTCCACCCGCACCGTCAGCGAGATGTTCGGGTGGAGCCGCAGCGGCAGAGCATCCCGGTCCATCCTCCTGCTCACCTGCAGCACCCCAGTGCCTGTCAGACAGCAGCCAGAACTCAGACATCCACCGTGGGGGGAAGCAACAAACCCTCATGGTGTATGTGCAAGAGGGCAGGGCAGCTCAACAGACTGGTAGCAGAATAAAATCTCTTCAGTTCTGTGCAAATCATGGCTGGTTTAGGGGTTCTTTTTGAGTGATACAATATGGCTCTGAACATTCTGGGTAAGATTAATGGCTAGATACCATGAAAAATACACCTTGGGAGGCCTCAGCAGAGGACTTGCAAAGCATTTAGGTTTCCCTTACTCTTAAGCTTCTAGTGCAAGCCAGAGTTGAGTGCATTCACGGAGTATCAAGGACAACGAGCTGCTAATGCCTGTGCTGTCCTTTCTCCCTAGCTAGTAAGACAGTTTCCCTTTCCACTGTTATGGTTCAAGCATCTTTCAGCACCTCCGAATCTACTCACACATCAACAGAGCTCTGACAGACTGTGCCAAGTGCTCTGGTCAGCCACTCACTCAATATTTTTTTTTCACTTGTGTTAGCCTCTGTTAAAAATAGAAGATTTTTATGGCACAGTACAAGTATTATTCCCAGAGCACGAAGGAGTTAAAAGAAGAATGCATACATCCTCTGCATTTTGGAGTGTAATTGAGGAGGAAGATGGCAATACAAGGCCAAAGGGCATAGGGAATCCAAAGCATTTAAAGATCATCCTGATCCTCCACAGCACTGTGTTGTGTGGCACTTCTTACAACTGTGATAAACAGTTCTAAAGCACTATCAGACAAGAAGCAAAGCTGTCAGCGAATGCCAGCCCTGGAGGAAAATTCCCTGGGGAACAGATTTACAGACCCCAGAGAGCATGAAGAAGACAAGATCACCATGACAAGGGGACTCTTCTGGATGGTCTTGCCTGAGGAGGGTAGTGAATGGAACAATGAACTTGAAGTGTAGATTTGCTGTGCATTTCAGTGCTAGAGAGGACTTTAGACAGGAGGGAGAACATCAGTCTAACTACCTGCAGCTGTTTCAAGAGCCCCAGAAGGGTCACTGTAGTCCTCAAAGATTAAAAATAAGTCAGCAATCTTACTTCCACCCAAGGAACCATCACCCTCCAGCCACAAGTCAATATTTGTTGAGAAGTCACCTTTGGTCTACTTTCTTCAAGATATCTTACCAAGTCTTGGTCGGCTGACCAAAGAATTTGACCCTAATAAGGGACTGAGCATTTCTTATTGTTACAGAGAGTCACTAAATAAAGTAAACCTACTTTAAACTAAGGCAAAAATAATTTCTCCAAAGTAGACATTCACAGAAGTCTCATTTTTGTTTTTCTGACCTGGATTTATGGAAAAATATCTGTCAGGTGACTGGATGCTGTAGAAAAGTCTGCTGGGAGAATCTTCATCATCAGGATCTTTCGCTGTTATATTGGCAACAATGGTGCCTGGGCTTTGCTCCTCTGGAATCCTGTAGATTCTTTGTTTTCTATAAAATAATATTCAGCAAAACATGCAACTGTTTATAAGGGTAGCTGATTACAGACTTAGCTGAGAAGCCAACAGTAGCAGCAGGGTCATGGCCATGCTGGGGTATTTGCATGCCTGGATAAATGTTCCAGCCATTGTTTCTGCCTGCTGGACATGTAGCAGAAGCTGAACTGGCATGTGTCCACAAAGCATGACACAGCCACACAAGTAAGTGTTCTTCCTCTGCAACTTTTCCACAGTAAAAGCAATTTGACTTTCATGGAACCATGGAAGATGAAGAGGTAGGGGTGGTTAAGTCTTGCCATCCATCTCCCTACAGAGCCACCAGCTCATAAAGCCATTTGCTTTAATTCCTTCATTTTGCAAGAGAAAAGCAAAAATTGCATAAGTAATGTAGTTAATCATCTTCTGGAATCAATGTTGGAGCCTTCTGGGGAGCCACAGTATTACAGAAAAACTGAGTTGTGGCTTCAGTAGGCGAAGGCAGGAAGGACAACTCTTCTGGGTGCCTAACAGATGAACATGCCTCAAACTCCCAGCAGCATCTGTCATCTGATGCATTTTACATTGGGAAAATGGTTCTCTACTGCTGCTGTTTGGTATGCCAATGCTCCCAAATTTCCCATGAATGGAGTTTTATAGGTCAGATACAGCCTGACAGGCAATTGTGCAGGATTGCTTACAGGGGTTGCAGTTTGATGTTCACATAGGTACTCAGGTGGACAGTTTTAGTATTTGAACCTCATGCAAAAATAGGCATGGGCCAGGACACAAAAATGGTGCAAGGAATTTCAGAAGACTGATTTACATTACCCAAACACACATGGATACACACACGTCCCCTGATTCTAGAGCTCAAAGGGAGTTGAAGTTCCTCAAGAGTTAAAAAAGCATTAGAAGTTCTTTTAAAACACCCTATGTTGCCACTTAGGTAATTGACTGGTCTGTAGTTCTCAGTACAAAAAAAACGAGTCCTTTGCTGTTCTTTGAAGACAGACATCATGGGGCACTTAGCAATTGGAGCAGAGAATTGCAGAGACAGAACACAAGATCCCACATCTCAAGATCTCCACTTGCAATTTTAAAAATGCTTAAGAAGACACACTGTCTTCAACTGTTCTGTCAGTTCATATGAAAAGAGGCAAGCATACAGGAGAGAAATTACATGGGATTTTCCCAGTAAAAACATCTAACTTACAGCCAGAAGAAAACAAGGAGTTTATGAAGCTTGTTGTGTCAGTTATTTATGATGCCTCTACCTCAGTCTTGGCATTGAATCCCATCCTTCCTTGTTCTCCTGTTACTTCCAGAATCACACAGAAAGAAACAAATGCCACTCACTCTCACAGCTCTAACTAGTTTTGGCCCAAGGTAGGAAATTCCCTAGAATTGGAACTGGAATCCCAACTCCAACCTTTCTGTGAGCACTCACCAGAGCTACACCCTCTCAGCCCTGCCAACCCTTCTGCAACCTGGTCCTTATCCCATCCCCACTAGATATTTTGGGAAGAAGTGGGACATAGCTGAGCACATCCCCATAGCACAAAGCACCAGTTCAGCTGGGGAGGAGTTGGGGCCACTTCTTACACAGCTCTGTCTGTGTCCTGCTGTCCATCTGTCTGCCACCTGCCAGTGGCTTTCACAGAATGGTTCAAGCAGACCTTTTAGTCACTGCAATGTAATTGCAAAGGAAGCATATGTTTGTTTTCTTGTCTTCCCCTTTGTTTTCCTGACTCCACAAATTTTCCATTGATTTTAACAGCAACAATTTCAAAAGGCTGAATGCCTGAGCAGTGTTGTGAACACCAAAACCAGATGTGCTTGCACATACTATGGGAAGAATTAAAAAGACCCTTTGAAACTGTTCTTGACAGATATGATTGGGGTAAGATAAAGGAGATTTGCTAACTCCTCAAGTTTCCCCAGCTCTTACCCCAGCACTAATTATTACAGTGTCAGGAAGTACTTAGCCCCAGCATGCAGCTCACAGTGTAGCAGGGCACAGGACATGCATGTGCATATTAAGGATAGATTATGAAGTGCAATTTAATCTAAAATTCTTTACAAACTGAGCTGCCTTTTTTGATCTACAGTATGAATATAAAAGGGAGAAGATTCAAACAAATACCAGACTGTATTTGTGCCATATGAGTCTTAGGTGTTACAGATTCTCAAGTCACTGCAGCTTTCACTAATTCAAATAAGTAGATAAATATTTAAAAGCTCTTTAAGCATTCCAGACACAAGGATAAATACACAGAAATGGCAACATTAGGAGGGAATAATCAGTCTAGAACACAATGTGCAGACATTGGCACTGGAAGAGGATTTGCCCTGCTTGCAGAAGTACAGTAACGTGGAGTGAGCTATTAATATTCTTGTTTATTGCAGACGTGAGGTTCAAGCATTAAGTAGGTAGTAAAAACGTCATGAACAACACCACAATTCATGCCTATTTCCAACATTTAATTCTTTTGTTTCTTCAGATTCTTCACCCCTTTATCCATCAAGGTCCAGATCACTGGTCTCATCCCAGGAGCCATGCATTGCCCTGGGTTGAGACAACACCCAGAGGATTGTTCTGAACAAGTGCTGGAATCTCCTGGCAGGCCCCAGGTGCTATTCTATCTTCACTTTTGTAGAGATGGCAGGAGAGGAGTAATCACAAATACTCTCAGCAGGGACCTTGTAGAATCACACAATCAGGAGAGACAATGACAGTGCCTTGACTCCCATCAGTGTCTCATGCAAGTGACAAAGATAAATCAACAACAGAGTCAGATCAACTGTAATAATTGCCAAGCTCTGCTTCAGAAACAACCATCCATTGTGCTTTCCACAGCAAAACAGCCTGCTTGTAGCACATGCATATTCATTCCCATTTTTCCAAATTCTCAGTATATTCTGACTCCTTTAGTCTTCAAAAGCAATTTCTGACTTGTGTGTTATGACACAATTTCCTGCTTATGACACAGTAAGAGACAACTGTGTTTGAAAGATCACTGGGATTGTTTACAAGTGTGTCTGGGAAGAGGAAGACTGATCAAAAAGGAGATCTTTTTATGTCTAGACATTTCTGCATGAACAAACACATTGATGGTGAAATGCACACCTGCATAAGGAGCAAACTCAATATGATTGTATTCACACTAGGTGAAATTAATCTCCTTGTCTGAACTTGTCCACAGGCCTTTGCATAACTTTAACCTCTGTAAATGCTAACAAGTAAAACAAGTTTGTTTGGCTGTTCTTAGTGTGAAGGCACAGCCTGGAAAACTTTAAACTACTAAGAATATAAATTAAGAAGACAAATAAGAATACTATTAAGAATACAATAAGAATAAATTAGGGACATTAGGACAAAGCTTTCCAGTATAAGAATAGGAATCATAACAAAATTAAAATACTTTTTTCCAGAATTACTTTGTTGTCATAGTTATTTGCCCTTATGTTAAACCCTCCCACTGGTGGCAAAGCAGTTAACCTGAGAAAACATCTGCATTTGGAGTGCAATTGAAAATTTTGACTCACGTGGTAAAGTAAGGACTTTCATCATCAATGTTAATTATATTTATATTCACTGTTTTAGTTGAGTTGAGTCCGTTTGGATCTGTCACTGTTATATTTAAAAAGTACCTGTTAAATAAGAAAAACAGAACAAGAATCATTCTGTGTATGTCAGAAAACATTTCTTTGAATACTATAAGCTAATAGGCCATGGGAATAAAATGCATTCTCACCAATGTGGATCTTTCTCATAATCAAACGTTTTAGTGGAAAAGATGGCTCCACTTTCCCTGATGGAGAATGGCACTGTTGCAGGAAGCAGTGAATACTGAAATGAAGAGAACAAGAAGTTAGTCTTTTTATCTTTAAACATCCCTCCATTCATTCATTTCTTGCCTTGTAGAGCAGAACAAGTTACAGAGGGTCATGCACCTTGCAAATAACCTGCAAAAGCCACTGAGCAGATCTGTCCAAGAATGTAACAGCACTTCTTTATTGGCAGCTTCTTATGCCTCAGATGTGTCAGGGTTGGGAGGCAAAGGAACTCACTGCCATTCTGCCATTCTTTGGCACACAAGGCAGAGCTGAACCCCCACAGCTCTGCCTCCCTCCTCCCCAGCTCGTTTGACTGAGCAAAGGCTGAGAACAGACTCAAGATAATTGCTTTCTTGAAAAACCCTGAACATCAAAATGGCATCTCCAGGTTCAGTTCTTGAATGCATTGTATTTTATAAAGCCAAAGTAAATAAAGCAAAGATCCAATATCATTCTTAGCTAAGTCCAGTTACTTTTCCCTAGCTACCAACTTATCATTTTCCAAAACTTTTCCTGAATAAAAGAATATTTTCAGATCAGCCAACACACTTTTTGTAACTGAAGGTCACAGTTTGTCCTGGGATTGTTGAAAACCTGATATTCATTTGCCTTGTTAAGTGATTTCCTTACTGTCTCATTTAAAAGAATGTACATTGTGATACAAAAGGTTTAAAATTTTCTTTAGTTTTAGTCATTCTCATCTACAAGAAACATTTTGTAAGCCTTTTTTAAATTTTAAATTCACAATTTCTACTGTCTCCCTGATTAACTATACTAAGCTCTGTCTTCAATATCCCTTAATTTTGGAAGGCTGAGAACTTAAAATATAGTTTCTGTCCAAACATTAAGGCTGTTTTTTTTTTTTAATTTAGTATCAAGAATGTTTCTTTTTTTCCCAGATTAAAGTTTTTCTTGTGTTTCTGATAAGAAAGGAAGTTGTTGAAAGACTATGGTAATGCACATTTCAGACAGGGCAGATTGCATCATCTCTGGAGTTTTTTGTTTAATTCAACTTACTTTGAGTTTTGCATTTTCAGGATCAGCTGCATCTACTTGGTAAATACGTTCTGGAGGTGTCCCTTCCAACACATAGATGGTCACAGCTGCATGGATATAAGTGCACTCATGTTAACTGGGTGAAAGTAAAGGGCACAGCAGCAAGGAGACTGATGCTGAAGCTGTCAGGATGTAACTACCTGCTGCATCTTCTCACTTCACAATGTAATTCCAAAATCATCACAAAGATCACACACACTCAAAAGATAAAAATAAACCAATTACATATCAGTAAACAGGCAACCATCACTGCAATATGAATTGTCCCTTCAGGGGAAAGACTGATCTTTCCTTATGGCCTATGTTGAGCTGTTCACAGGTAATGGAGTAAATTATGGATTTGGGCTATATCTGTGGGGTTTTTTACTATGCAGAAGGGAAGAACACAGTCCTGTGCTAGGTCCTCATCATCATCCCCTTGCTGTCCATGTCCTGTGCCCTGCCAGAAGAGCTCAGAGCCTTTCCTCTTCATTCCTGCTTTTCATTTACACCTGTGGGGCAGATAAATAAGAAATGATCTGCACTGACTCAAATGTTTGCTTTTCTAGGGTTGACAATTCAGTGCAAGGTATGTTTCTTTCCATGCTAGGGATTCTCACAACTGGGCTATCCCATACTGGATCGTTGGCAACAGGCTTATTTCTTCTTGGGCAGAGCAATTAGCAGGACAGCAGATCTTTAGATCACATGATTTGCTTTATGCCCTTTTGTGTCTGCTGGATCTGCTCTTTCTGGACTATTAATTTCCACTGTGATCCCTACTGACTGCTGCTCCTCGTCAGAGCAGTGGGAATCCCAGAGCAGCGTAATGAGTTGCTCCCAGAGGACAACAATATGAATACAAAGTTTAATGAGAGGGAGATCTTTTTTATAAACAGCAAATGCTCAATTAGTGTCTAATTGTGGCTGGTACTGTTAACTAAAGGCACACAGTTAGACAGATCAGACATCTGTGTTCACCAATTTATGGCAGCTCTAGCTGAGAGTTAAGCTGATGCCTTTATTTGTAACAAGCTCCCACGTAGTGTGCTTCATGCTGTGCCGATCCCTCAAAGTGTCAGATTTAATTATTATGAGATTCCAGTGGCACCCATGATACACAAGACACCAGCTATACCAAGAAGATGACACAGCTTCTTCCCTGGGGGAAGCTAATTTGCTTTACAAACTAGCTATTGTATGGAATCAGGAATGTCAGTGTGCTCAGGAGGCATCAGTGAGGAGGGCTGAACGTGAGCAGGCTGCTCTGAACCCATCTCTGTGCAGCAGGCAAAAGTCAGGCTGGGCTGGGCTTCAGTGTTCCAGTGTGGGGGGCTAGCAGCCAGCTCTGAAAACCTGCCACAAAGGGACCACAGCTTAGTATTTTCAGATTTTTCAAAACTGAATATTGAAGTATGCCTGGCTATACACGGCCATTAGGACAGCAAATCTTCAAACAGGCTCTCAGTACTTTATGGGATAAACTCTTCTGTCTGCATGTGAGCACATAATAAACAAATCATTATATTCTGATACATCTGGTACAATTTTTGCAGGTCTTCTTCATTAGTAAAAAAGCAGAATAAAATCTCTTAGAGAGTAAGATATTTATTTCCTATCCTTTCTATTGATGGCAGGATCACTAGCATCAGGTAGAGCATGACATGCAAAGCCTGCACTGGCCACAGATGCAGTTCCAGCTCTCCAGGCTCATCTCTAAGGCTACTGCACATTCCTCCCCTTGCATCTTTGCCCTGGTCTAAAAGCAAACTTGGCTAGCATCAACTGCCCCATGTAGGAGACAAAACTCTCTCTCTCTTCCTGTTTGTACCACCATAGATCACAATCTCTGAGGTCTCACTCCTAAGACTAATTTCAACTTAATTTCTCACGCAAAGGCACAAATGCAATATGCAGGCATAAAACATCTGCCAAGCAAGGTTTTTATGGTTTTCCCACAGAAATTCTTGCACATACAATATGCCCTTTTTGAAATTTACCTTGCATGTCCAAATCAGTATATTTTCCAGCAAACTACAGAAATATGTAGCTGTATTCAATGGTTATAACCCCAGCAAACTTCAATTTTTCAATTAAAAAGGCCATATGTATTTATTGGTATAAACTTTATATTTTAATTCTTCAGCTGTTTCAAAATGGTTAAATAATTCTAAAGTTAAATTTCAAGAAAAATAGAAGGGCAGTTCCAGAGATGAAGCATGCCAACTCTTTGTGTAAAACAAAGCTCTGACAAAAAAAAAAAAAAAAAAAAAAAAAAAAAAAAAGGTGTCCTATTCCTTCCTTGTTTTCCTAAATGAAAATGTCTAGGTTACTTTAACTACAGGTACTGCATGAGCTCATTTTATTTTTTAACTAATGTCATCTTTCCAAGTATTGTTGTTTTCAAATTCTACCATTATCTTACTTTGAAATGCCATATTTCCTCGAAACACAGGATGTTCATTTTTATCTGTTACTTGAATAGTCAATATGTTAAGGTCAGTTCTTCCAGTTGTATCTTCAACAAAAATCTGCAAGTCAAAACTCTTTGGCATAGTTTCGTAATCTAGGACAGGGTTTCCAGTGGTAATAACCTGAAAATAAAAGATTATTATTAGCACACGATGCAAGAGGTGAAACTCATAGTCCAAATGAGTGAATACAAATATAGGGACACTTTCAATCAGTAAAGAGTGAGTGTCTTAGATAATCTTTTGTTTGTTAGCACATTTCTCATCAGTGGCAAAAATGTGACAGAAAGAGTAAAGAGACCAAAATGTTGTGTGGCTTCATGGAGTAACTCAAAGATAGCCTGGGAGGAGCTGCCCTGCCTCACCAGCAATGTTTTATCTTCAAATTCAGGATTACATCTTGCAGTTACATGTCTGTGCCAAGTGTTTTCCTTTCTACATCATGCTCCAGGAGTGTTCAAGGTGTGATGAGAATGAGAATTCAGAGAAAGCCTTGCAAGACACAAGGGCAGCTTCATATTTTCTGTGAATTAGGAACATGAGGAGGATCTTTTACTTGAAATAAAGAGTGTGGAGGTAGGAAACCATAAAGTCTAGCAGCTACTAGAACCTTCCTTGTGTAACCTGTATGTGGAAGAAGACTTGCAGGAAAACCACAGAAGAAGGAAATTTTGTGGGTACATTGTCTGAGAGAGGCACTAGAATTGTTTGGGGAAAATGCTGAACTAATTGAAAAAATAACCTAGACCTTGAGTTTTGCAAGATTGATCAGGCAAAAATTTGCTTTATTTTGTTTTGGGGGTTTCAAAGACTTCCAGCTCTGCATGTTGTCTCTTAACACAGAATATGTACTAACACAAGACTGACATTCTATGAAAAAAACATAAAATGCAATTTTAGGATGAGCCCAGAGCAACAGGAGGATGTTGAAAACTGCATGCCTCAACCTTCACTGCTGAAACCAATAATAAAACAAGATCTTTCCTTCCTTGGACAAGAAAGGAAGAGGTGACAGTTAAGTTTTTTGTGTGGCTAAAAAAACTGAAACTTGAACTCTGTAGCAGAGTGCTGGGGAAGGAGAAGAGCTGGGGCTCGTGAGTGAATATGACAAGCAGCATGTCAGTGTATTTACAGTACTGCAGAATAAAGGAGACTGAAGAGCATGCAGAAGGAGAACAATGAAAAATTATTGGGTTTTGAAAGGACCCAAACACAAAAATTATGTCAGCACAGTTAGAAGACACAAGTCAAAATAGAGACAATTATCAAAGTGTTGAAAGAGAGTGAACAGAAGCATAAATATTTTGTGCCTTCTGGTACATAAAATGGCTGCTGTCTGGAGCCTCATGGATCATTTTTTTACTATACTACAGGAGAAAATAATTGTTTCCTGGATGGTCTCCTTTTCTCCTCTACTGTACAGATAGGAGTTTCCCATAAAAGTGATGTTAACCCAGAAGAAACCTTCTAAAAAAACTTGGGGGAAAAAAAGAGAAAAAACCCCCCAAAAAAACCCAACAAAAAAACAGTGGAAAGCTTAATGTTCAAAATTAATGTTTGATGGAAATCTAAATACTGTGAACACATACAGTGAATTCAACATTTTAAACTGTCCAGTTCTAAGCAGAAGTTATGAATCCTGGAGATTATCCCACCAGTTTACAGCCAGATATTTTCATTGGTGCTGTTACTACAGCCAGATTAAATGTGTCTAAATACACATCTTCCACCCTCCTTTATAAAAGCCTTGGAAGTGTGGATCTAAATGATCTCTTTCTAGGTTGTTTTGGAACCTTTTTGGGAGCAGAATGCCACTGGAACAGCCACTATTTGACTTTCCTTCAGGTAGGAGCAAAACTTACTGATAAAACCAGGACTGCACATACTTGAAGCAGCTGCAGACTTCATGAGAAGGGATCTAGAGTCTCCACTGAACTGTCTGTCACTTGTTCCACATGAGAATTTCACTGCTCCCTGCTCTCCACTCCACCACCAATATCTTCAGAGAGCACCACTAAGAGCACCCAGGTAGTTTCAGACAACAGCAGGTTTTCATGCATTCCACAATCTTCTGCTCTTGAGAACCCTCTAACAGAAGTCAGGTGAGGAGGAATGAACAGGACTGAGATCTCAGAAACTGTTTCTTTCTCACAAGTCTCAAAATATATCAAGAAACGTTGATATTGCTTTCTGCTGCTGCAACAGGACTAAATGTGCTTCATAAATACTGAAGAGCCTGTCCTAACAGGTACTTAGCTAATCTCATGATTCATTCATGAAATACTGCCTTTTTCTATATCTTAGCAAAGATTTAATGGCAGTAGATAGAACTGAGGTGTCTGGGTTTGGTTCATATAACTTTTGTGAAATACTGTACAGATCTGCTACAACATAGCATAATTAAAGTAGCAACCCTCATCAAATAAATTAACTAAGAACACCTATGTATTTATCCTTGTTTTATGAGTTGTAATTAGCACTCATCTGCTAATTTGCAGAATTTGTATGTAGCTTGTTTTATGATAATTTCATGACTGATATTCACTGGCTCAAACTCTTCATTCTAGTCCTCCAAGTGACGTAGGAAATGTTGAAAAAAGCAACAGCTCAAGCAACACATAGAAAAGTTCACAGGCCATTCTAGTGATGTGGCTGTGGTATGAAATGGATACAAACTGGCACTTTGGAAGAAGCAGTCTCCAGTCTACAGCATTTTTGGCCATCCATTTTCATCCTTGTGTCACCCTGCACTGTGCTAGAACAAGAATTTCTCCATCATCTTTGCCATGAATAAAAACAAGAAGGACTTTTTGTCTATTGTTTTTCCTCCAGATTAACTTCTCAGTCCCACTCAACAAGCAGCAATATAAGTTCTTGTGCATCATAACATAAAGATGACATGGGACAGGAGCAAGCAGGTATAAAAAAGAACTGTGTTTTGTGTTGCAGCAGAAGGGATCACATAAATTCAAAATGCCAAAATAAATATTAGGAAGGGGTTCCCACATTATAGTTTCTCTGTTAGCAAAGCTTGTTTAATGTATGTATTCATTTCCTTCTGATTGTTACACAGGAGTGGAGGAAAGAGCATGAAGCAGAGTTCAGGGAGGTTTAGATTAGATATCAAGCAAGTTTTTTCACCCTGAAAGTGGCTGGACACTGGAACAGGCTCCCCAGAGAAGTGGTCACTGCACCAAGCCTGGCAGAGTTAAAGAATTGATTGGACAATGCTCAGGCCATGGTGTGGTTCTTGGGGTGTCCTGTATAGAACCAGGAGCTGGACTAGATAATCCTGAAGGAACCCTCCCAACTCAGCATATTTTATTATTCCATAATTCTATGATTCTATGATCACTTCAGCTGACTCAGTCCAGGTATTTGTACAGTCCCACCCTATGTTTCACAGGTGAAAAAGGGCTTTTTTGAGAGGTTTTATGGCCATGTCACTGACCTGGCTGGGGAGCAGTCAGAGCTGGTACAAGTGAGTTTTGTACTCTGCTGGGAGGCTGGAGCATGGGAGCCACAGCTGCTCCCCATATTTACATCAAACCCATGAGCCAATACCACCCAGGGCCACAGCTTTACTTTCACAAATTTTCTCCCAGAAACACCAGAAAAGAGAACAAGAAAAGAGCTGTTGTGTTGATTCTGTGAAAACCCAAACTTCCTTGGAAACACACAGAAAAGGATATTCAAATCACCTTTTTAAGACTCTGCACTATTTCTATTTGTATCTATTAAAGCCACTCTTCAGTGTCACTGTTCAGGATCAGACACATAAGAAAATTGCAATTGGATGACAAGTTATCATGCATCTGAGCACTCATTGCCAGTGACAAATGTGAGCTAATACTTGCCAATTTATCCAACAATGAAAATCAGCCTGAAGTAAGGGAAATTACTCTGCATTTGTCATTGGACAAGAGCAATGGATAGAGACAGGTCACAGATGTGTGGAAGGGTGATAACTCCTTACCTCAATATAACTTCCTCATGTGTCACAGCCTTTACTCAGAATTAAAAATTACTTTGATCTGATTCAGCTTCATTCATTTTGGAAGTGAGACAAATTAATTTTAATTCTTGGTGAGAGTGGACAAACAGAAGCTCTATGTGGCTTAACTAAGCCACTTTCACAGTGACTTCATACATATTAAGCTGAAAAATTAATAAAATCTCAAAACAGAAGCAGACCCTCCATGTTCTTCTTCACCTCTAATTTTCTAAAAAGCACTTTTTTTTCCTATCACAGAATCAATGGAATTATTGTGATGACTGATTTTTCCTAGATGCAATTAAAAATCATAATTACTATTGCTAGTCATCTATTCATATATCTAGTCATATCTATTACAGCCCTTTTGAATACTACCACAGTCTGCATTTAAAATTCTTTTCTGATTAAAAGATGAGACACTGTGCACTGTCAGTGCTCAGTAATCCAGGAAACATCAGCCTACAACTGAAAATTATTCAACTTAAACTTAAAACTCACCCCAAATTCAAGACCTCCTTTTGATTCAATGTCAAAAGCTTCTGTGAGTGGATTCGAATTGACTATGGTAGGAAGAATTGCAAGACTTTCAGAAGCCAATGGAGAAACAGTCACAGTAAAGCTGTAGACTGAAACACCAGCTGCTGAGTTTTCTTCAACAGTGCTTGTTGCAGGCAAGCCCTTAAGGAGCTGGGTTCTTCTTCCTGCAAGATGAAAATGAATGTACAATCACTTCTGGGAATCTTGAGTTAACAAGTACACAGCTTTTGTCAAGAGCTGTCATGAAGGAACACAAAATACCCTGACTCTCTTTTTACCTATCAATGGGGGCATTGTGTGGTAGTAAATCCAGTGTTAATGGCAAAAGAATATATCTCTCCTGTAATTCAGTCCTATAGTGCTGACATCTAGAGTGGTTACTGTTAAAATATTATTTTACTGCATCATTTGCCTTCATATATGACTTTATACAGAAGCAAAGAAGCCAGAAGTGTTTCTAGTTTTTCATTTTGCCTGCTGTACTAATTAGTGCCTCTGTTCACTGTTACATCAAAAAAGTACCTTGAATCACACATAGTCAGATACTAAAGAAGCAATGTTTTTTTGTGGACTACACTATCTGCAGCACCTATTTCCTCCATTTTCCATCCCCTAATTCTTTTTACTGCAGCAGTGTGCAAGCCTGGCTCTTGAGTAGTGTGAGTCAGTAACAATGTCAGGGGTGGTACTGTCATGTCTCCTGCTTTGAGCAAGGAAGAGCAACCTGGAGTCTTTGGAGAAGATGCAGGCCCACAGAAGCACACTATGGCTCAAAACTGCATGGAAGCTGCTCACACTGGTGAGGTATCCAACAGATTTACACAAAGTCCTTGTTTGTCCACACCTCTGGACTCCTCAAACCAAACTTTGTGCTTTCTCTGGCATTCAGCTTCTATTTTCGGTATTTTTGACTAAAGCCTGTTATGCTTCATCTTATGAAGAGTGTCTAGAAAACCTAAACCAGGAATGCTTTTGATGCCCTGAAATATCACTTCAGTAATCTCACATCCCTGAACCAGCAATGTACCACAACCCCAGACTATGGCAGGGCTGACTGCTGCTTGGGGATGCTTCACTGCTCCATCCAAAACACTCTCCAAGAAAGCCAGCTGTGTTCAGCCAAATTTCCTACACACTCTGTGCCAAGAGGGAGACAGATACAGATACTACCCACTCTGGGTTTGGACATGCTCTTCATAGCAAAACCCCCATGAAATCTTCTTTTTTTTTTTTTTTTTTTTTTTTTTTTTTCTCTGCAGAGCTGCAAGGTGAAAAGCTGCTACAGGAACTAGTCTGAGACCACTAGAGCTGCAGCCCAAGGGCCCCTCCACAGCTGCATGGTGATTCTCATGATCCCACACTGCAGATACAGCAGGTTCACAGTCACTGATCCAGCTGGGACTACTCTGGCATTTATAGAAAAATGGCATTGGAGATACTCTACAGGTACAGGCTGGGATGTGGGACACTGTGAGGTGGGAAGTGCCTGAAAGAGTTAATCTGAACAGCTCAATCTGACACCCTGGTAGTTCAGCTGAGCTGTTACTGATTTATGTCAGCAGGAGCAAGATCCAGTGAAGAACTAAGTTTTTATTACTGTTATTACAGATTCTGGAAAACATCATCATGAAAAATCACCCATGCAAATGTGGCTGGGCTGAGAGGGACTTCTGGAGATACATTTCCATAAGTGGAGCTGAACTTTGAATGTAATCTCCTGTGGACAGTACTTGATGAATTCAGCTCACTCATCAAGCCACAGTTCATTAATGGAAACCATTGAGAAAAACAATGAAATAATTTACAGTATTTAGAAATGTAGAGAGTAGTTGCTATTTTTGTATTATCTCCAAAGATTTCATTGTCTATTCAGAATTTATCTTTCTAAATCAAAAGTTCTTACCTCTTGCTCTTTATTTTTAACTGAAATTTTAGGTGCTGCATCTAAATGACTTCTTCTTTTTCTAACCAATTTTACAAAAACTCTCCTTCCATATTCACAAATCCTTGCTTACCTCTTTACTTTGCAAAACAAAATATTTATGAAGACATTTAAGACATTATTTATCAGAATTACCAATGACAGTCATTGACAAATGATGAGTCCAAGACAAAGCAATAATGAGATTACTTTGTAGAAGTTTGTGTATATTCAAGATATACCAGTTTTTAGGGTGCTTGAGTAACACCACCAAGATTTTCTCTATCCACAACCATGCAGGTTAAAAAAATGCCATTTTTCAAAGAAAGCTGAAAGTGGCAGCCAATATCCTAATCACAGTTCTGGGAACAGCAGGAAAACCATCCGATACTGGCAGGTTCCTGAGGGATGGCAGAACTCTTAGAGTTCCTTGAGAGAAAAATGACCCTACCTGAGCAGGTAGCTCACAGCAAGGCCAGTGCTTTGTGTGCCATGCAGACTTGAGACAGTTTGAAGATCTACTAAGCTGCTCATGGGCAAATACTCATATTGGAAAATCTCCCATGTATTTACACTGATCCAAGTTAGTGATGTTATGCTGTAATGCTGTCCACAAATATCACAGAATCACAGAATCACTAGGTTGGAAGAGACATCCAAGATCATCGAGTCCAGCCCATGCCCTAACACCTCAACTAACCATGGCACTGAGTGCCACATCCAGTCTTTGTAAATACATCCAAGGATGGTGATTCCACCACCTTCCCAGGCAATTCCAGTACTTGATCACTCTTTCCATAAAAAAAGAATGTTTCTTTCTGTTTAGTCCTGTTTGGTTGCTTTACTTTATCAAAGAGAAATGTTATCAATTTTTGAAAGGAAAATACAGGAGTATAACTACTAGTTATTGCTTCTTGGAGAGCTGACCTCCTTTTCCACTCCAGTGCTGTCCCACTGAGCAGTGGCTATTAGAATTGAAGTGCCTCATCCAACAAAGTGTTTCAGCAGAGTCATATTCTCTTCATTATAGTGCTGTAACCACAGAGCCCAATCTATTTCAGCAGGAAAATAATTGTTGCTTGATTTTTCCCATCTGTGTCTGATCCCTAAATATGTATTATAAAGTTCCCTAGAGAAAATATAACAGCCAACAGTGTTCTAATTTTAGCAGCATAATGAAATCATGTTCTTACCAGATACTACTCCCAGCAAAATTAGGAAAAGGAGCATGCTCTTCATTGTCTTTACAAGCCTGTCCTTCATGTTCTCAGGGTGCAAACTGAAGGAAGATCACAGTATGTTTTCCCCAGTTTACATCAGCTCCACCTAAATTCTTCCTCTTTTTCATGTTGTGCAGTGAGAAAGAAACCAAGGACCCATGTCTCTAAGGGAGTTTCCAAACACTGTCAGCTTGTTTGCTTGTCAGGGAGCTGCTCCTGCTGACACTGTTCACAGCACTGGTCTGTACTTGGGAAAGCAGTCATTAATTGTCCTTTCAGCATAATTGTCTTATTCAATGAAGCATTATGGAGAGAATCTAGTATGTTTTAAATCTGGAAATACCATGCTGCTTTCACCACTCTGGCCATGAGGTGCTGTCTTCACACACCAGGATCAAATACTCATGTTTTTTTACCCAAACCAAGAACCTGACATTTTCTTATTTTTCTGACTACCAGAGAATCACTCAGAGCACACATACTACCTACTTGGAGGTGAGGCATGTGTACATGATGAAGTTTGTACAAGACACAGCTTTGGTGTAGCTGTCTCAGGAAGAGCATGGACGCCACAGAAATGCACTGCTTCCCTTAGATTAAGCATTTAACATGCTAGCCCACAATAAAACCAACACTTTTTAAAAATATGGGCAATTCTAGTGTTATTTCATGAAGCATAGGAGAGAAGTGACACTAATACTGGAACTGGATGCCATACATGTGCATTAGAACTGACTCATAGAATAATTTAGCCTGGAAGGGACCTCTGGAGGTCACCTAGTCAAATATCCTTCTCAAAGCAGGCTTAATTAAATCAAGTTGCTCAGGGATTCATTTAGTTGGTTCTCAACATCTCTGCACAAGCTTAGCAGCTCTGCTAAGAGGCAGAATTTTGAGATTCAGATTTAACACAGCTGTGGAGAACCCTGACTGATTTGTGATCTAAGCTGGTATCTCTAGCTGTTTCTGCATGACTGCCTGTGGTTGTCCCACTGAAAGCTGACAGTAGCTCAGAAAGTTCTGTTCCCTGATCCCGTGTTTTGTGTAGCAGGAATATGTTAATTGAACATGCTAAACATGAACAGCCAGTTTAACACCAGGGCAGGCATTGCCTATGCTTGCTGCATTCACACCTTAGGCTATGGTACCTATGTGGCCTGGAGAATTCTGCTGACACAATGGACCTGGAAAAGATGCACCTACTGATTGGATCTGAACCATAACTGCATGAGAGACTGACTGTAGGGATCATGAGAAATACCCATTTGATGTCTAATCTGTATTATTTTAGAGTGCATCTTGGACTTTGTAATGGTTTAAAGTGGATGTGGCCACACCATATCATCTGGAAACACAACCTGTAGTACCAGGGAAGCTGATCTTCCTTTATCCCAGGAAATGTGTGCCTAGATTCCATGGTAGTAAAAAAAAGTGTATGAAAAATCTGACTCTTAATGATCTAATTATGCTAATAATAATGTAAATATATTTATCTTGTCAAAAAATTCAAATCTGCCCCTTTATCTACCAGATCTTTGCCCATCCCTTTATATGCATTTCCTGAGTTCACAAAGAAGTTTTTGATCTGACTGGACACCTCACAAAGATGAGGTCTGTGTGCAGAGGCATGAACCAGGTTTGTACAATGTTTAGTGATCTTCTACTGATTACCAGAACACTGTAAAATGCTGCTAGGTTTGTTCTCTCTTTTTAGTTGCAATGTATAATCTACTCCATTATAAGCCTGTTTCTTTATGTCTTGAAAAAAATGACAGAAACCTCTAGGATACATTTTAAAGTCTTTCAGATACATTTCTAAATTTGTTTAGTATCTACTTTGATAGGACTGATTCACTGATTCTGTCCTATGCTCTGAATAGCCATGCCTTCTCCAGAATTCAGAGGTCATGATTTTATCCTTTATTTTCTTTCTTTTTTTCCTTAGTCTGGGGTTTGGTGGGGAGGAGGGAGGATTGTTTTTGGTGTGGCATGAGGTGATTTTTTCTTCCTATAAATACATTTCTCAGCTTCTTTGTTTTGACTCTCCTTCTGACAACATACACAGATTTACTTTAAGCAAGGATTCAAAGTCCATAAACATAAACCAGACATTATTTATTATATAGACACTATAAAGAGCTATTAGAGATATCTCTAGTATGGGAAAGGCATCTGGAATATACACATGCTTGAAATGCTAGCCTGTCCCCAGTTTCACCTGGAAATGCAATGGGTAATTGTTTCAGGTACTAAGTGAATACCCATGGAGCAGTTAATAACTGCTTTCCCTCTAAATATGTCTCCAGGGCTTTCAGCTATTTCCTGTTAAGTCTCAAGGTTCAAGCATGTTGAGAGGAGGCTGTAAAGGTGACCATGGAGATGAGGGGAGAGCCAAGCACAGCAAGCAGGAAGGAGAGTGTGGAGGGCAGCTCATATAGGTGGGGTAAGAGTTAGCAGAAAGGGCTCTGGCTCTTTCTTCTTCCTAGAGTTATTTACAGTTGTCTCATTACTTTCCTTAGATCCTTCATTTCTTATTTCCTCCAAGTGGATTTCTGTGGTTCTCTGATTCAAACTGCCAGGCTATGAGATATGAAGTGAAATGGCAGCAGAATTAAAAGAGATCCCAGAAGAGGTTGAAAATCAAGTTTAAAAAAAAGCACACGAGCTGGTTAGGAACAGGTGAATTAAGAAAAGTTGAGCAAGGCAGAAATTCACTGCCAAGTCTAGCCACAGCAGCACTTACATTGCAAGGAGGTCAGGAATGAGCTTCCTGGGAATATAAAGCAACTAGATGAAGAGAGGCTAAGGCAACACAAGCAAGAATACAACTAGGGAGTTTTCAGACAAAATAGAGGGAAAATTAATTTTGGAGCAAACAAAGAGGTAAAAAAGTCAAAAAAGGCGGGGGGGGGGGTGTAATTGTTTGTTTCCAAGATGATTTTCAACTTTATTTGGGTGCTTTGGAGCAAAAAAATTGCACTTCTGAGAAAGGTCTTCTGGATAATCAGGTAAAGTGGAGAATATGAGGAAGATGCAACATTTTTCAAGAGATTAAAGAATTCCAGTTCCAAGGAAAAGATCAACAGATGCAAGTATGACAGAATGCACTGGTCTTAGGTTTGGTTATGAAGAGAAAAAACATGGGAAGTGAGGATTATGAGGTGGGAGAGAGCAGAACTTGATGTGCAAGCTTCCAATTGCCTGGTCCTCAGGAAAGTGAAGGATTTCAACAGAGGCCAGCTCCAGAGGAGTAGTCAATTTGCATAACAAAATGGGTGGGTTCAGGATGTTCAATTGTTTTCTATGCATTTAATTCTCAATTGTCTTCCAATCTGTCTACGTGAAGAAAATGTTCTCTTACTTTTCAAACACATCAGAGGCTCAAGACATAACGTTCCCATTAATGATTATTTCAGCCAGAGTAGTGACTCCCTACTCTTTAGCCAACTCACAGGAAAGTACATGTTCTGCTACTACTGTGGTAATCACTCACAGGAGAATTTTTATACACCTGATTCAACCTCAGTTTATGATTATTTCTTATTGTTGTATCATTAATTGTATTACTGAGAATGTCAGGCTTTCTTTTAATTTCCTTTCTCTTTCAACATTAGAGTTTCTCCATCAACTGCCTTGGTAACTTTTCCTAAAATATTAAAACAGTACCTTAGCATCCTACACCAGAAACTTATGCACCATTTCCTTCAATTTCTCAGCTAAAAAATTCCTCTGTACCACTTCTAAGTGGAAAGAACAAACTAAAAGTACATGTTACTAGCAAATATTTTGTGTTTTATGATTTGAGATGGATAATGTGTTGTAATGTAGAACGTTTGGTGCCTGCAATAAATTATATCTCTTGTCCATACCAGATATGTGTAACACATGAATTTTAATAATGTAAAATGAACTAAGTTCTAGTGCCAGTAAAGATGCAGTGAAAAATGTGCCGAGGCCAATTAAGTCTTCTTTCTGCATTTCCTGGTTATTGGATGAGGGTCTGAACCCATGCAGCAATACTTTGTACCTCATGACACAGCATTTACTGCATATTACACATCTGTCATTGTAATTGCTTGGCCACCTGAACTGTTTGGTAAATATATAAACCAGGCTGTGAATAGAAAAAGATGCAAGTGCAACAAGAAAGAATGCTCTGGGAAAACATGGGTACACAAACTCTAAGGTTTCTATGGACACAGTGTGATGTACTTCATTTAGTCTAGTGTTTTATTATATCATCAATAATTATTTAAACAGGTCTTTTGCATCGTGAAACATGAAATACCTTGCCTGTTTTATCAACAAAAGGCTGATTTATTTTTGCAAAATCAACCTTGCATTTTAGCACACATAAAATATTATTGACTTTGAAAAAATAACCCACAGAAAAGTGTGCAACTAGCAGAAAAGGGTGGGCATGGGGTGAGGGCTCAGGTGGTAGAGTTTCACATGGAGATAAATGGGTTCATATCCTCCATCCTTTGAACAAGAGGAGCAAAAATAATTCACTGCTTCCTAACAGTGTGAAATTTTGTTTGTTTACAGTTTTAAGAACTTTGAGATCTTCAGCTGGACTCTGGAGCTCTCCAGCAGACCAGAGGAGGGGTGTGGTATGTAAGGAGGGATGTTTCACTCTCCACTCTTGTTTCAGAGTACTTAATTATTGGAAAATCATTATAATGATTGTGGTCTCACAAAAATCAATTTTGAAAGGAGCAATTTCAGTAGACCTGGACCTCAATAAAGTGGTATAAAGGCAAAAAATCCTAATCATGCTAAGGAGATAGGCAATATTCTTCGATGGTCCTGTTCCTTACTGTCCATAAGTTTTTTGACTAGAAAAAACCTTTAGAAATATCACACAGAGTTAGGGTTAGATCCATCTGGATATAGATGCAGTATTACTTTTTTTACAGTTGCTGGGTTTAGATTATGCTGATTTTATATGAGAACCAAACATGAGTGGAAAAAATAATCCACTTACAATTGACATGAGGTAATATTATATCTGAGTAATGACTTGACTGAATCTGCCACCACATTAATACACAAAAGGCAGCAGGAAACCAGTGCAATATTCTGGATGTATATATTTCTTGCCTGTGGATTTGAGCATCAACATCATAGAACAGCCTGAGACCATAAGAGCTTCCTTAATGAAACAGAAGATCCCACACAGTAAACCAGTGTCCAATAAATGTTTTGACAGAGAACTGTGAAGCTGTAAAGGTAGGTGGATGAATGCACAGAGATTTTAAAAAGCCCTGCAGCCCAGATTGAGTTTAGTCACATAAAACCTGGCTGTTATAATATGAGCTACATGGGTGATAACAAGGAAAAAGGTCAGGATATGTCCCTTTGCTGTGCATGGCTCCCCTGACCATTGCAGGAGCTGAGGGAATATTGCCATCTAGTGCCACACAGAAATCCAGCTGTCTAAACAGAAAGAATAATTTAATTCATGCAGGCAATGGTTACAAAGCAACCTAAAACCAGGGACATAATTTTGGTCAGTGTTTTTGCCAGGTTTGTTATTGGAAATAGTACATTTTCTCCTTTAAAAAAATGACTGTGTTGTGTGAGCTGAGTCATAACACTTTAGAGGAAAGAACCTGTTCAGTTGTTCTGAGGTTGTGAAAAAAGTGTAAAATATTCTACAGCAGTTTAGCAAGTAGCTGCCAGAATGATGGGATGTTGTTGAGGATGTGATTTATCTTGCCTGCCTTAAATTTTCTGAAACACAGACCTATATATGTTATTGTCCTATGGTAACAGTAGGCTTCTTTTGGAAACAAAGAGGCACCTACTAGGGCACAACTAGTGTGACCAGCTTTAGCTATTGCATTTAGAATGGGAAGTAATGTATTTTTGGAACATCTGTTTCTCTTCAGAGACAACAAGGGGGGTTTGGGATGTCTGGTTCTGATGTTCGGAGCCTTTGAACCTTCAGTGCCTTTCTCTCTGTACCATTTTTTAACCAGCTAGGCAACAATTTTGAGGACCTGCTGGTGGAAAAAAAAAAATAAATACCACTTTCAGATTTCTAAATGATGACCCCATGATCCCAGTTGTGTGATTCTCATTCAGGTTGTGGGGACCCATGCACCCCCACAGAAGCTCCTGCTGGCCTGTGCCAGGGTGCACTTGCTGCTGGGCAGGCACACTGGGCCATGACACATTTCATATTCACCCTGTGTGCAGCAGCATTATAAAGTTCCTCCTGTCATCATGCCAGAAAGAGCCCTTAGGGGTGACAGAGCAGCTCAGTTCCCTTCAGCCAAAACCCTGCTGAGCCTGAGATGAGGGGGTTTTTAATCAGCACATATGTTTGAGATACTTTTAATGAGACCATCAACTCTCTTATCTACGCTACCAAATACGTGCCAGATCATAACAATTTTCAGTCACTGCCCATCTGGAGCAGATTCAAAACAGTGGTTGATTTTCGAAAGCAATTTGAAAATCAAAATCAGTTAAGTAATCAAATCTTCCAAAGCTGCAAATAATGTCCAGATTTTTAAGTCAGCAACATCATGTTTATAAATGTTGACTTAAAATTACTTAAATGTCCCACCAGTACCTCTGAGTTAATTGCCATGTTATTGCATGTGGCTGTGACTTTCCCACTATTTCTGCCCCTAGCCATGTAAAGGAAAGGATTAAACCAGAAAAAGAACCAGAGTTAATAATGTAAAAGAATATTGCTTTTCAACCTGAGAAACTTTTAGACACCCACCACTCCTTTTCTTTTAAATAGCATGAGTGCCAATTAAGCAAGAGGCTGCTAAGTTAATTGGCTTATATTTTAAAAATCCATTATTTCACATCATTAGATATAAATCCCTATATCAAATATAAATCTTTTCCTTCTGTATACTGATTTTAAATATGCTGCAAAAAATGTGTATCTGAAATTCCTTCAAATGAGGAATTGTTTAGATAATAATATGTCTCACAATAACAGTACTGTGTAAAGTTACTGACTTCAAACTCTGCCAGGATTTTTAGTGTTATTTTCTTTGCTTTTGCTCATTTGGCAAAGTCCTTAAATGTGGTATTAGAAAAGAAATAGGACACTCTCCTGAGTGTCCATAATGTGAAATAAAATTCCATCTAAAGAGGAACCTGAAAAGCAAGGGCTGTAGATCTATAAACACATTTTAAAGCACCTAGAAATGTGACTGTCCAAAGCCCTCACTCTCATCATCTCAGTTCCTCATAACTTAGTTTAGCTAAAGAAAATCTAAGATAACAGCTTCTAGGAATAAATAGCAAGAAACTGGCAGCAAATTCTGGAACTCCCCCATACCTCTTAGTCCATGGGGACACAGGCTGACCTTTCAGATGCACCACAAACCAAACTGATTTCCTCGGGCTTTTGCATGGAATGAAGCCTGACTCAGACAGTTTGGGTGTTCTAGGCAGGCAGGGAAGGATTACTAACATTAGCTCCATATCTTAAATGCTGTACTTAAGAGGCTGCATACTGCTGGATCCAGCACACAGAGAAAGCTCTCATTGACTTCACTGGGATCTGGATCAGTCTTTTAAAAGTTTGAAGGAATTGGGGAAGTGGCAGGAAAGATGGATGGCAGACTTTACCTGCTGGTACAAACTGCCAGGACTATACTGACATTTGCACCAGCTGAGCCTTTACACCAGGACATGCAGTCTTATGAAGCTGTGACTTAAAACAGATTCACAAATTGTTTTCCTGTGCTAAGGAGCAGCAGTGAGATGACATGTCAAATCTCTTTAAGAATCAAGAGGTGAATGACCCAAAATGTCCACACACCCAACAGTCCTGCTGGATGAAATCTTAACTCAGAGAAAAAACTCCATTTAAGTTGAACATCAGCACCTATTTATCTTTGATTTCAATCAACATTAATGGCAAGCAAAAGGGCTTGTCTATTTTGCTTTACTGATATTTGCAAACATCTGAGACTGTTCCCTTGCATAAAACATTTTTCTGGGCATGGACATTTTTCTTGATGAAACCAGACTAAGCTGCAGAGTCCACTCAGTTGTGTCATATCAGCCTGGGCTGTCTCAGGCTAATGCACCTGCACAAGTGCTGGTGTTGCTGCACAGGGAACTGGATCCATGAAATGAGGATGGATAAAAACTGAACATAATATGTACAGGAACAAATGGCCAGGAAATAGAGGTCTGGGGAAAAAATTCCTGTGGAATACAGCCTGAGACACGCCCTTTGTTTATGTTCAGAGATGTGGAGTAATGCTGGTCCAGTTTGTGGGGTACACCAAGAATGGGTTTTGAAGGCTCTGAAGCCCCTAAAGTTGTTGCTGTTTGTGACTACAGAAATTTAGCCTTGCTTCTGTTAAAAAACAAAAAAAAGTGTTAAACATTATACTGCAGCTTTTTTCTGTTGAATTAAATGCTCTGTGAAATAGCAGAGGGACAAGTCACCATGTCCCAGCTAAATGGTTTGTTTGTAGTAAATAATTTTCTATTCTCAAGGAAAAAGAATTTAATCAAGTGTCAGAAACAAACTACATTTTGACAGATTAGCAGGATTGCTGCTGTTAAAATAAATTTGTTGCCAGATTTGTTTACAAAACTTATTTTTTCAGGGATGGGTGAACTTCTTGGAATTTGCCAGTCTTTTGAATAAATATTGTGGAGGATTTGTAAAATGAGAATTAATTAAAACTTTTCCTGTGAGTGCAAACCAGACATTTTGCTCAGTGTAAATAAATTGCTTGAAAGCTAAAGGGAAGACATTGAGGGAGGTGGGTGGAGAAGCAAGGAAATTTGAGCACTGTCTTTCCTTTTCCAAACAAAATTTGCAACTATGACTAATACAGGAACTGTAGTTTATATATCAGATTTGATATATCAATTTTTAACTTTCTTCACAGTTCTGAACTGACCTCAAGATATTTAACTTCAGCTTTCAAGCTCCTCAGAGATTTGTTTATTTTTCTATGAATCTTTTTAGTTTGGCTGCTTCTTTACAATATGTGGCAGATGTGCTCATTTCTGGATGTGGAACTTTTTGATATTGGCCCATACATATGATTTGTGTTGCTCTAAGAATGCCTTTCAGTGTTAGCTTGGGTGGTATCACCACCTCAGACAGAGATAAGCTTACTATCATCATCCTTTCATTCTGCTGGGGAAAGGGAAAGAGTCAGATAATGAACTGCTTATCCTAGCCAGGGAGAAAACAAGGACAAGTATTTGCATTCCACCTTTCCATTCACTGCAAGTTGATTTTATTGGTGGAATTTCAGGTGTTTTACTATTTTTGTAAGTGATTATGACAAAAATATTCTTCATCTATGAAACAGCAGACAGCAAACCTTCTACTCTTTCATGCATAAAGTCAAGGAAGGGTCACTAAAGATCCTTAAAATGATTTTTCACAGACTCCTTTGGGAAGGAAATCCAAATATTGATTTCTAATAAAAATACAAACATTCCTCCCATTTAGACTAAGATATTTGGTTTTTTTTGGTTTTTGGTTTTTGGGGTTTTTTTTTGGTTTTTTTTTTTTCCCTGGCAGAATATCCCTAACTTGAGAAATTAGTCCTGGACAAAAACCTTTACCACTACAATTTGGAATACATTGTTTCTGACAAAGCCAGGGGCAGATGTCAGTCTGGCAATGGATAGTCTGCAAATGGCAGAAACAACTCGAGGGACACCATCACTATCCAGGTGAACTAAGTACATGGGCTTCAGTAAGTGCTACAAATAAATTACAAAACAGTGCATGGATTTCACAGAACACACAGGATTTTAAACCATGCAGTATTCGGGTAAACAGTCTTTCTTTGACTCTTTAGGTATTAAATCAGAAAGATTGATTCTTCCCAGACACCTTTCCCTAAACAACTTCCACCTTTTAAAATGACCATGACTGGTCTTAAAGGTTTGATTAGTTAGAGCTACCACACACTGCTATGGTACTAATTAAATTAAACTCCACTGGGTCCATCCTTCCAAAGCCTTGTGCATTTGAGCAGAGTTTCCCACGGTCATATGTATGAAGCTGTGTGTTGGCAGCATGGATAAGCATCTCTGCTTTAAAGACAGCCTCAAGCTTTTGCTTAAAGAGGCTAACACTGCCACTAACAACTAGGAAATCCTGGCAGATAGTCCACATGAATATCTCTTTCTATATTTGCACAATGTCAAGCACACTATCAGCACTGAATAAATAATAATCATAGAAACCTGGAGTCAGCCAGGAAATAGCTGTGAATGAGACATTCATATTTTAAAACCTGAAACTGCAATATTATCTTGTTATGATTCTGGGAAAACTATTCTTTTCCTTTTCCCCTCTTCTTTTCTTTTCCTAAAAAAGAAGAAATGCTAATACTGCTGCTAAAGGTACTAAAAAAACTTTATTTGGTCCTGTATTACAGAATTAAACATCTGAAGCATTCGGCCTGCTAAATACACAAAATCCCATTAAAAATCAAAATGGAGAACAGTGATGATTTTAAATCCAAAGAATTTATTTCTAAGTGAAAAAAAAAAATAGACATGGAATACAACTGCATTATATGAGAGAAAAAGGAAGAGTAGCTGAAAAACAGTTTCACAAGGCAATCTTGCTTTTGATAACGTCTTGGAAAGTTGAATTTTTTTTCTAAATTTAATTGAAACTCTCTATTTAAAAGCATTTATATTAGTCACAAATCTTTAAAACAATGAGCAAAATTCATGAGGAATTCAGTCTCCATCTCTATAGAAATAATGAAGGGCAACTCCCTGTAGTAAAACTAGTTGTAATGGTAACTCATATTTAATTCAGACTCTTGACAAACATTCAGGGTTACTCCTTCTCCACAAAAGAATCATTTATTTCTCCTTTTCTGTTCAGATGAAGGGCTCCTGTGGCAGACTAAGCATGTTTCAAGACTGTATTTTTATGGTTACAGATGAGAAGAAACAGATTCTTACTTTAAAATCTGGTTTTATAATTGCTGACAGGGAAACATACAACTGAGAGTTTTTTGCATATACTGGTCACCTTGAACAGAAATACTAAAATATCTGAGATCTGAGGGCTGTCTCACTATAATCAAATTGCAATTAAGTTAGTCCAGAAGCATTTGTCAGAAGATATAATGGCAAGGATTGTAAAGGAGAAGAATAAACTGAAAACACAGAATGCCAAAACTCACCATCTGCTGAGATGATGGGAGTATCATGCTCAAAGCTGTTAAGGTGTTACTAGAGCTGTTGTCTGTTACAACATTAAACAGTTAATTGCAGTTCATGGGTTTTAAGTAAAAGGACTGGGGACTGCTTTTTACCATAGCAACCACAAAAAAGAAATCTCTTCCAGCATGTGTGCAACACATGCCAACAAAAAAAAGCAAAGAAAATAAATATATTTGAGATTCAGCATTTAAACTATAATTATTTGGAGAAATTCCTCTTTCCAAATTTACATTCAGAGCATCCTGGAGAGAATTAGATGCTCATTCCAAATTTACCAAATGTCTTTCCTGAGGGACAAGAAGATGTATAACATTCTGCATCTCTTCCCACTAACAACTGTTAGAATGACTCTTAGGTAAACAGAGTAGGGAAGTGAAAGAATACAAAAGAAAGGAAAACTTTATCATCTCACTAATGTGTGCACACGTGCTGCAGGCAGGGCATGGGTATAAATGCATCAGTCAAAACCACATGTGTACCATCACTCACCTTCTGCCACTCCAACCACTCCTGCTCTGTGCTGGGGTCAGCCTACTTGTGATCTTTGAGCATGAGAAACATGTTACAGTGACAACACTTCTGGTTTTTTAATTCCAGGTCAGGTCAGGTCAAGTTTGAGAGAAAGAGAAAAGGAAAGTCACAGTTGCATCATCATGCATGCCTTCAATACTAACACATAATATTTTGGTGCCAGTGGAACTTCTTATTCATGTTACTTTTTGAAATAAAATGCTGATGAGTTCAACCATCTTTCTTGACATGGTTCCACTTTGATGGAATAGTTCTTTTGAGGCATGATTTTTCTGAAGTCTTTGCAAAGTCCAGACAGCTGTAGAGGCAGCAGATCAGAGAGGCAGCCCAGGAAATTACCTGGAGCAGTGACCTAAGGGGTGAGCCAGGCAGGTGAAAAGCAATGAGGAGCCAGAAACAGGAAGGTCCTGCTGGTTGCTATCCCTAGAGGATGTCCTGAGGGCAGGAGAAAATAGGAAGGGCTGTATTTCACTAGCCCTGAACTAACTAAAGGTTTGAATATGGAAATGTTTTTAAAACATCTATTGTAGCTGCTGAAAACAATTATGTCTGTGGCATCTGCCAACTCTCATAATTATCTGCTGTTGTTTTAAAAATGTGTATGGGAAATTTTGCAAAATCTAGGACCAATAATCCCATGGCTGACACAGCATGCTCTTAGACTCTTACACCACAAATGTAGTGTGAGAACAGAACAGAACAGTTGGCTACATTAAGATTCAGATTGAAAAAGACAGACTGAGGGGGTTTTGTCAGCTGATGTAAAAATTTCCATAGGCAAAAACATTAAACCCTGAATAAATGGAGGAATTCACTCACATATGAGCACTTTTGGAACCCAGAGATGCCCTTCAAGTTTTTCCTCTTCAAATCCAGAAGATGCAGGTTCATGGCTCAATGCACCTGTAAATTCTCCACACAAGACCATTTCTAACCCCTCCAATGTAGACTTATCACTCAACTGCAATTCCATTGTGCTGCTATTATATATTGTGTTTATCAAGGCACTGTTGTTAGGTCCTGTCACTACCAAAACTTACTCTGTTTTCATACAACCCCTAACACTATTCTTTTTAAGAGCATGACATAAGTTTTGGCCCATTGGTTACAAACAACTTTAGAAATATTCAGAAATGCCCAACTCTACTGTGATATGAACACATAATTCAATAAAACACCACTGCTTATGCTACTAACAGATTTCAATGAGTTGCATCAATTGTGCTAATTATGATAAGTGAGGGCACAGAATAAGGGCTTTACTTCTCCTGTAAACAGAAGTATAGACACCTCTTTTTACAGAGAACTGATAGCTAATATATGCTTGGACAAATAATCTACTGCAAAATTTTTCAGCACACTATACATAAAGCATTCTCATTTTGCCAGCTTTCCTATTTCACAGGCCACAGCTGTAATATTTTGAAGTCACCAGTAGCTGCAGAGCCAATACTCTTCTTAGTGCAGAAGGAAAAACAGGCATTGTATTATCAGATTACTACAGAAACCTTGAATGAATATCAATGCAAATAAAATTGTAAGAGCTCAGATTTTGTATACACAGAAAAAGATTCCAATTCCATACAAGGAGGAAGAGGAGTTCATGCTTAGTTAATGGTTTGAATTTGAGTATTTTTAAACAATCTAATATTATTGTTATATATTATTTGGCAGAATTAAACACAGACAGGGAATCCACAGATGCCTGCTGTCTCTTAAAGAAAAAGCACTTTTTTACCTGTCAATTAAAAGATTTGGGTAAACAACAGCCAGTTCTGCTTATAATTTTGGATCAAATGGGTATCTGAAGTTGAATTACAAGATTCTCAAATGCTAAGTTTGTAATGATTTTTAGTTATTCTTTCCCCTAAACCACTATTGTTCACTTTTCATCAGTCTTGCAACTTTTGCATATACCAGATGTCACATGCTGAGTATCTATAAAACAAGATCTGATTCAATGCACAGATCTGTACCACTGGGTGTTATTACCCAGTTAAAATGTTTGATGGTCAGAGATGCACAAAGATTCTCTTAATCTGAGCCTGAAAAGTTGCAGTCTTAGCTCACAGGCATTTCAGAAGTATGCACCCTTCGTAAGTAACATGAGGTATTTTTAATGATGTCTGAACTTTTGTCTTCTTTACCAGCTGTGGTTTCCATTTAAACCCAAAGCATTGTTAGTAGTCTTCTTATACTTGGATTGTTTAAAGGAAATAGTACCTCAGGAAACTCAACAAACTACAGGTTTGAAAAAAACAGCAAAGAACAATGTATTTTTATCATTAAGAAGAGGATTTAATTAAAAAATGTACTCAATCTGTAAGTGAGGTCCATACACATCAGATCTCTGATCACATTGTGTTTGTAAAAGGTCAGGTGAAGTTTGATGACAGAAGTTCAGGGTGTCCCATGAGAGGTTTATACATGTAAGTCAATGCTTACATTGACACATCACACATAAGCTTACACATCACACAATGCTCACATTGAAACATCACACATGGTTTTTACTTTTTAGTAAAAGTGCATTTGGTAGTCAAATACATCACTAAATATACCCTAACTCCTGCTAAGGCCTTCAAGATCCATTTTGACTGAGTGTAGAACTTGCAGTGCTACATTTGACTCTGAAGTCTGCAGTGCTGAAGATTCTACATTTAATTCTTCAGGCTGTAATGGGAATCATATTAGGACAAAGCTCCTTGCAAAGTTAGCACAACGATGCAAAGAGCTACAAGAGAATTCCCTGTATAATAGATGAGACACAATTGATTTCTGGCACTCCACTTCCAGCCTCAGCCAGAAATACAAGATGAACAGGCTTGCTTTCTTCTGTGATTTCAACATGTCTGCTTCCTGTACAAGCTGGAAGTAGGACATACTATAACAACTGTCAAAACATTTCAGAACCTCAAGCAAGGTGTGATTGGAGCCAGCTTTGAGAAGCAGAGAGGGCTTGGGGGGCCACGTGAACAGGCTGGGTCCTCTCTGCTCTCCACTGATCCAAGGACCAAATGTGACCTTACCAAAGGTGTAGCAGTGTGACTCTCACTCAAACCTCTTTTCGGGCTGACCCCAAACTTTCACAGCCAGGCTGAAGGACACTTGAGTGACTCCCAAACACTGAGGGACATCCCTCCCAGGCAGAAACCTTCCAGCAGCCTGTGGGTGCCTCCCCTGAGCCCACTGACACAGGGCACCTGGCCCTGGCAGAGATGAGTCCCTGTTTAGAGTGAGATCAGTGAGATGCTGAGAGAGGGGGACAGCCAGGGCACCAGCACTTGTGGAAAATGATGGGTGAGGAGGCAGATCTCTGCTCTGAGGCCAAGGGGCTCCAGCCAGGGCTAGAGGAAGGCTCAGGACTGCTGGCTTCCCAGGGAGAAGCAGAGGACATCTGGCTGCTGAGAGGAGGGAAGAAGGAAAGGGGACATGCCCCAAGACAGGAGAATCATTTGGAGAGGAAAAGATGGACACTCCAAACAGCTTTGTGATGGAAGAGGCAGCTCACTGGTGGGAGGGGGAGAGGTGACTCAGGACTGGGAGAGATGTGTCCTCCATTGAGGAAAAGGAGAGGAAGGTCTCCTAACTGCAAAGTAGGAGATAAAAACCAAGGCAGTGTATATTCAAACACATGGTCACCTCTGGTGAGGTGGGCCCAAGTGGGAGGGTGGTGAGAGAGTTGTTGACAGTGCAAAACAGGCCCCAAACTGGTGTTTCAGTGGAGTAAGTGGCAGGAGATGAAAATACACCATCTAGGGTTAGGGTAAAGGGACAGAAAAGTGGGAACAAAATTCAGAAATGGGAAGCATTTGGGAGAAGGAGTGATACAAACAGGACAAATATGGCATCCATGTTGAGAAGGAACAGGAGAAAATTGGCTACAATGCAATGAGGGAAAGGCAGGAATCTGCTGTTGTGTGCTGCCAACACATGCAAACATACTGGTGAATGGAAAGTTATAATATACATTATTCATTAGGGCAAAGTTAATTTTTAATGAAAGAATATTTCTATGCCTACCTCACGAGAAATGTGTGAAGATCTTTGGAGACTCATGTTTTGTGGTTTTGGTTATTCACAGGGGATTGTGGGAGGGCAAAGCACAGAAAAGCAGCACGCTATTTGAAAGCAGACTTCATACTGAGGCAAGGTAACCTTCTCCATCCCCAAGAGGTTTTATATCTCAAAATCTAAAGAACTTTGCTCTGTCTTTCAGAAATGCAGGGAGCTCCTACAAGCTTCTTCCTTTCTGTCCCAACTGGATGGTTAAGAGCCTTCCTCTAAAATCTGGATATGGCCTTTGAGAATATTATTGTTACAATTAATTACCCAAACTCCTGAGTACCTGTCAATACAGGCAAACTGAATTTTGCCTGTCAAGTGCTCTTTGACTTGCCATTCATGTCTTCCAATTTCCAAAACATATGCATTAGTGGTCACTCTTCTTCAGGGAATGCACTCCTCTACCTGGTCTAATCCTCAGTTTCTTGCCATAAGAGCAGCTGGTGAAGTGTTAGACCAGGGGCTCTGGGTAGTGTGTTTTAAGAAGGGAGTTTGACATCCATGTTTCATACAGGTTATACTATAGCACTGAGACTGGATGTTCAGGTGTGTGGTGGAGGTCAAGACACAGGGAATGTTTTCCAGAGAGAAAATATTGGCAACTGACATGGGTCAGAAACTGAATTCTCTGCTTCTGGCTAAAACCTGAAACTGTTGCAGAAAAAAAAAAAAAACAAACCAAAACAAAACTGTTTTGCTTCTCTGAAGTAATTGTTAAGTCCTGGTTTTCAGTGAGGATACATGCCTGCACTGCACAGAGATGGCCAACAGTACACTGATAGTTACCATAGCCCCTTTTGGTATCAGAAATACTCCAGCTATGGCAATAAAGTAGAGAAGAAAACTTATCCTCTGGAAAAGACAGGACAGTAGTAGGTTAATGCATTTAGCTTACAACCAACACATGAGAAAAATTGTTTAGGCACTGGAGCAAAAGGATGTGCAAGTTTTTTCACACTGCTTGCATAACTCTCTAGGGTTTGAAATGTGCTTTAACTTTTGTTTCCATCTCTAGTTCATAGCCTTATTTTTGGTATCATTTTTTTCTTTAAACTTCCCAAAGTCCAATGTAATGTTACCTAATTGTGCATTGTCTGTTCATAAACCTGTATGGTGCACCTCTTCTTTAGACCTCCCATATCACCTGATCAGTGTTGCTGTAGTGTTTCGAGCATTGCTTTGTTTTGTGTGAAGCAATTTGCACCCCTTTTTTGAGCAACATGTTTTTGTAGGGATACAGGAGTATCTCACTTTGAATTTCTTTTTCAGTTCTCCATTTTTTCTGACTGCTTCTTTTTTAAGTGCTAGTTTCCTTGGCTAAGATGGAACCAAAAGCATAATTCAGATTTTTTTTTTTCTTGTGTTATTTCAGAGGACATTAAAAATAGATTTTTCTGCTATAAATGTCTATTTAATACCATTTTCTAGCTCAAGTCTGCTATGATGGTACTCACACAGTGTTTGAGACACCTTCTGAAATTACAGAGAAATCAGAAATAGCACAGAGACCACACTTTTGGCCAGAGTGGCTCTAGGGAGACAGGCTCATAGTGGCTTCTACATTCGGCTTGCTGAGCTGTTTTAATGGGCATCCGGTACACATCTTTCCACAGAAACCTAGATATAGGGCTTTTTAAAAAGTATCCAGTAAACTTAATGAATTCAGTTACTCTAGTTATTACAAAGCATGCTATAATGTTACATTGTATTTTTAAAAGTTTCAGAATCTGTTCTGATGGAGAAATGCAGAAAGATCCATTTGGTGGATTTTGCACCTTCTCAATACAAACTTCTCTGGTAGCCTGAGGTGTTGCTGTAGCATGAAATAGAAATTTATCCACTGTGGAAAGAGAGACTGCAAATAGATGACTACAAATAGATAATCTACAGGTTTCAAACCGGCCCGAGTGTAAAAGTCCACCATAAAAACAGTTTGCACACAAGTAAAAATACAAGTTAGTTTTGCACTCCTCAAAATGCTGAAGGATTAAAATTTCTGCACCCCTGGGATTAACAGCCAGCTACTCTGCTAGTGCTTTTCTTATGCAAACTCCATCACTGACTATCTGTAAGAAAATCTTATGATTCATTTACTGCTCCATTTGCACCAAAGTAGACACCTGAGTTCATAAAACTGTCTGCTATGTAATAATTTCTGCAATATAAAACAAAACCGCCATTGTGGTAAATCCATTGCAAAACAGGATCCTGGGAAGTGTTTATGAACCTCCTGCCAAACTGCTTAAATCATGACTTTGTCACAAGCATCATATGTTTATAATCTTGTTATGATATTGAGGCCTTATACAGCTGGTTTATTGTAATACTTTTGTAGCCAGTTTAAAGCCATCTGGTGCACGTGTTGCCAGGTATAGGTGATTTTGTTGTTGTGACTACACATGCACTCTCAAGCACTCTCATGGTATTTTCTCAGTGTATGACAGTACAGTTGAAGTTAAATCATGTCACTATTTATTTGTACATGGTGACTACATATGATGTTCCTGACAGCCACATGTGAGAATTGCTGTTTTAATTTGTCATGTCTTCACATTCAGATCCTGAAAATTATACAGAAATGTTGTATTGGTCTACAAACAAACCAAAGATTGGTATGCAGCTTTGGATCCCTTTGAATATCATAACTTTTGTTGTTCTTTTATAAAGTCCAGCACTTTAACTATAATTCTAATAAGTAGGTATAGGAACATATGATTTTAATCTTCTGGTTACTTGGCAAAAGCTTTGCATTTGGAGATCATCTTATTAAAAGACCAATGATATACGGATTAAAAAGATTAGAGTTGAGGTTTTATCTCTATTTTGCCATTTATTAATTAAAGGCCATAATTTGCTTATAGTTTACTTTTTGAATACCATGTTATGATTGGATCACTGTAGTATTTAGAAGCTGTAACCAAAATCAAGACAGCATTACCTTGAATTCTGAAAAACCACACAGGAAAACAAAGCTTCTGCTTTTCAATTGAAATTTTTAAAAAAATCCTCAGGGACCAGAGAGGGAAAGAAGGACTTTTTCTGACTGACTTAATTATTTTTCTATGGCAGAGTGACTTGTTCAAGGTCATAGAAGAATTAAATTCCTGTATTAGTGAGCAGGTGGAAAAAAAACCCAGAGGACGTTTAATCTGCACTTTCATGTGCAGGGGTTTTCTTACTATTTCCTAAGGAAATAAGTCTTCTGTGACCATGTTTGTGAGTTTCCCTCACTTTTCTTCCTCTCCAACCTTAAATTTTGGCCCAATTGATTAAGAAAAAAAATCTGAAAGATGAATGAAAGTCTTAAATAGGTTTGTCTTTGTATGAATTTTGTGGAAGCAGATGCCAGGATAAGGGAGAAGAACCCAGCTAAATGGTCTTGGTACAGTAAAGCTGCACCTCGAGTTCACATTCACAAGACAGAACTACATACAGTCCTAATAATGAGAAAACCTATTTTGCTCTAAGGCTCTGGAGCACAATCACAGCTGTTTATGCAACAGACACTAGTTTATTTGACACCAGTGTGGTGTGAAATAAGAGGTGTTCCTGGGAAGAAGTTCTGGTGCAGAAGTGAGGATACTTTTCTGCATCTTCAGGACTTGCACCCTACAAGACAATGGAGACAAACAGATGGCTGGTTTGCTCAGGGATGGTGTTATTTCTTCTTGCAGATCATAAAGGCAGCATAGATGTAATCAAAGCAGAAAGATGTAATCAAAGCACTACTCACACTCTTTAAACAAAAGATGCTGATCACAGGAAAGCTAGACATTCTTGTAGATATGTCAGGTAGGGACATGTTTCAATGATGGAATTAGAATTAATGGTTGGACCCAATCTTAAAGGTCTTTTCCAATGTAAATGATCCTATGATTCTGATTGTGGAACCATTTAATGATAATGTTGTTCTTGTATATACATATGGCAGGGAGGAGAAATTCCTTGGGGAGGGCTTTGGAAACCTTTCTCTCAAACTGTAAGTCACTGGATTGTTTCTTTTTAGGAAGGGATTGGTACATCTTGAATCTTTGATTTTATGCTAATTTTCCTTCATATGGTCTGTTTCTGTTAAAAACGTAGACTGTAGTTCTGCAGTGTGTCATGGTAAGCAGCATGTAGATCAGTGCCATGTGTTAAAGCTGGAAAGTTTATTCACTTTTCTTTTTTTTAATTTTTCCCCCCTTGGTTCGAGGCAGCTTGAGGCAGCAGAATTAAATACTTTACCCCATCCCTTTCTTCTCAGTTGTATGGTTAGGAATTGCTTTACTACTTGTGTATCCTGTGTCAGTGTTTAATATTAGTTAGACCTTTGGCCATCCATACTTCCCTGAAATCTAATGTTGGTTTTCATTGATGGGGATTTCCTGGGTGCTCACGTGCTTTCTTTTGTATCTTCTCTCCAGATACACATCTTGGGTAATCACACCGGTGTTATGGTATAAACTGTGCAGTTTAACTCCTCTAATTATGAGACTATTTGGCCACTGTCAAGCCATTTGTTCAATTACCTTGCAGTGAATTTGAACACAAGTGTCAAACATGGTAGGCAATATTAAGTTAAATGTATCATTCCTTCTAAGGAATTCTATGTTGCTACTCTTGACCAAAGACTTTTTCAGTTTAGTGGGCAGAGTTTCAACCTCAGTATAAGCAATTTATGTCTACTCTTTATTTTTTCCTCCTCATTGATGATTAGGTGTCCTTATAATTAAAAGCATCAAACATATGTGCTACCAGCTGAATTTTGTTAGACTTAGTAAAACACTCCTCAAATGATCAAACCTTAATTCCTCTGATCTTTCTCATAATACTTTCCACACTTTCTTTTTTGTGTAGGAAGATTAATTTTAACTGGTGGATGGAACTGCACATAATATTCCTGAATAGATCTGGGCTTTGTATTACATCACAACTACTCTTTCTCCTTCTGGAAATTCCACATGTAATCTAGGAAAGGTCATGCAGCCTATGTCTGCTTCACAATGGTTGCTAACAAGCCTGCTGTGATTGCCTTGTTTTATTTGAAGGGTATTTTGGTGAGCTTTCTGCTTCTTTGATGCTGTTGCTGATGTTTCTTGTAGCTAATGTTTACTTGACTGGAGGCACTCTGGCTAGGCCATATGGAATGAAAGCTTTTAGGCTCACCTCTGGGTGTTAGGGATGGGACTCTATATCCCAGCTACTTTTCAGAAGAGGTGGACTGTGTTGGCAGTGTACATAAGGCAAAGAGTGCCCTTTGCCCCAAATCTTTAACCATTTTTGCACTGTAAAGAGCTTAGTCCTAATGAAGTTGTGGGAAACTTACTTAAATCTAATCTAGACTGCAGCACCATACACCCTTCAACAGGCAGAAGTGCTGACTTCAGCAACTCCTGTCCTGATCCTCTGGCCACAGATCCAACTTTTGAGCAGGCCTGAAATGTTTTGGTTTGGTTTTGGTGGATTTGTTTTGTTTTGTTTTCTGTTGTTGTGTTTCTTTGGGGACTGAGGGTTGTTGTTTTTTGTTTCTTTGAGTCCAAAATAATTCCATGGTCTATTTCAGTATTGCCTCCCAATGGTTTGAACTAGCAAATAGTGAACGAGTGTCTGGGAAAAGATGCAGGACGGGAATGGGATCACGGAAAGTTCACATCACTACTCTAAGAAGTGTCTGTTGAACCATTAACTTCAGTCATCACCACCCCTAATGGGGCTGCAGAGCTGTATGAAAGACACTACATGAGAGATACGTGAGGCTGCTTAAATGAAACCAAGTCCTTCATTGGGAGCATTTATATTTGGCTTCAGAGACGTGAGCTGAAGCAACAGGTTTATGCTGAAACTCCTAATCCAGAGCAGGTATATCGAGTATAAACATTTCCACGGTTATTTTCTACTCTTACCTCAATGTTGAAATACGCAAAAATTGTACTATCCTAAATTAAAAGCATGTACGTCCTATAGGTTATGTAGAGCGAGATGAAAACCTCGGTATTGTTTGAGAGTAGCCGGACCTGCGAGTTTAGAGCTGTTGTGCCTTCCTAGAACACCAAAACGAGAAAAATCCCATTTGCAGACAAACGAAGCCTACTACAGAGCAGGCAGTATTTGGACAACAAAATGGCTGTGGTTGTGGCTATAGGTGATCCACAGGAGCGCAGCTGGGAGCAGGGAGCGGGTGAGCCGCAGCCCCGCACTCCGGGTCCGCCCGGCGGCCGCGCCGGGCGCGGAGGGGCCGCGCCGCAGCTACCGAGAGCCCGTCCCGGGGACTTACTGCGGGGCGCTGCGAGACGCGGGGCGCGCAGCCCCGAGCGCACACGGCCGGCGGCTGCGCCTTCCCGGCGGGGCTCCTCGGCCGCCGGCCCCGCTCCAATCCGCTCCGCTCCGCCGCACCGCACCGGGCCGGGCCGGAGGGCAGCGCGGGGCTGCGCGGGTCCGGCGCCCCTCGGGGCGGGCGCGGGCCCGGTGCCGGCGGCGCGGGGCGCAGGCGCGGGGGGCGCGGGCATGCGCGCTGTGCGGCGGGGAGCCCGATCTGATAGGGAGCAGGGGCTGACACTACCCCCGTGTGGGCGGCGGAACGTCCCGAGGATGACGTGCGGCGTTCTCGAATCCCGTGTCTCGCTCGCTCGCTCGCCGCCGCCGCCGCCGAAGGAAACGGGAAAAGCAACAAGGAGGCAGGAGCAGGCGCGGCGCCATGGCGGCCCTGGAGCGGCCCGTGCCCAGTCCCGAGGCGTTCCTGGGCCAGCCCTGGGCCGCCTGGGTGCGGGAGGCCGCCCCCCCGCACGCGCACGGCGCCGCCCCCCCGCACAGTAAGGGCAGGGACCGGCCGCGGTCCGGCTCCGCACGCCGCTGCCCCCGGAGCCGGGCCGGGGTCCGGCCGGGCCGCCCCCCCCTCCGCTCCGCTCCCCTCCCTCCTCCCGCCGGGGCCGGGAGGTGCCGCCCCCCCGGGCGCTCAGCTGACGCTCGGCCGAGCCCCCGTGCCATGTGTGCGGGAGGCGCACGCCGCGCCGCGCCTGCCGTGCCGCTGCCCCGCGGCGCTGGGCCGGCGCCGCGGTGGGGGAAGGGGGCGAGGGGGAGGATGCGCGGAGGGGCCGGAGGATGCCGCGGGCGGGGAGGGAGGGCCGGGGTGCTGCCGCGGGGGGCCCGGCGGTTCCGCTCCCTGGCAGATGCTCCGACCATTGTGCTTTGGCTGTTGCAAATAGAAACACTGCTCACCTCCTCACCTCTCCTCCTCCCCTCGCCAAACAATAAATGCACACCTCGGGGCCCTCGGCGCTTCCTGACTCTGCTTCTCTTCTGCAGGTGTAGATCTGGAAGAGACTGGAAAGGAGGGTGGAAAAAGCAGGGAGGTTATGAGGCTTAATAAAGAAGGTAAGTGGATAGTGCTGGCACACCTCTTTACCTGTCTGTCTCTTGGTGGTTGTGAATGACTGTGGTTTGGCCTTGACAGGGTTGTTTGATAGCGTACGGATTTCCCTGCCGTGAAGAACGTTTCAGGGTTGGATACGTGCAGGTGACTGTCACTGTGTCAACTTCTTTTGAAGTACGGGTATAACAGGTGTATACATGAAACTGACAGACGTGGTAAAAGATAAGACAATTTTGAGGCAAAAGACAACTACACATCAGTGGCCATATTGGATTTTTTTTGTGGACCCTGTCCCTTGGTGCAACGTTCCAGTTGTTCCTGTGATGATAAGCGTATAAACTTTAAACATTATATTATTATTATCAACTTAGTGGAGATGTTTTCCATTGCAGTGAGAAAGAATTTCGTAAAATCTTTGAGTTCATTCACTTCAGCTCAAATCACATTTTATTCTTCATTTGCACTGCTGAGTGTGACCTACAGTCAACTGAACTGCCAGCATCAAATATTATCTGAAGTTACACTAACCCATGCATATTAGGCAAAAACAAATAAAATTAGTCATTTGGGCCATAAGTTCTTATGGTACCATCAGTGTGAACAGGCAAATTCCAGTTTAGTGGTATTTGCCAATATTCCAGGCCTGTCACAGCTCTGTCAGCTGCGAGAGGAGAAACATTTTGTTTGTGAAGTGTGTCATGACCATCATGCTGAGGTAGCACCTAGTGCAACTAGTGAAATGGTTCAAGAGGCTTTTCAAGTAGCTTTCTGTTTGTTTCTGTTTCCTTAAGAAAGCTCCTTACATACACAACCTCTCTGTCTTGGGAAGTCAGTTCATAATGAAAGATCCCATCATAGTGAAACTTCGGTGTGACTTACTCATATTGAGAGAAATCCTATTCTTACCTATAATATTATAATATATATTCTGAAATTATGTTAAGTTTGTCATTACAATTACAGTTGTCGCTACACGGGCGTTCGATTTTGGGCATTTTGGCAGCTCAAAGGAATCTTATGTTTTCTAAACAAGCTCTTGAAAAAAGAATGAATTAAGGAGTAATGTAGATTTGTGTGATAAACTACAAAAATTGCATGGAGTACGCATTAAAGTTATTTAAAATAGCATAAAACTTCCTTTTTGAAAGACCTTTACAGAGATGCCAAGCTTGACTGTGTTCCTATCTTGATTCTTCCATGCCTGAACCTCTCTATTTTGTCAGCCAAGGATAACTTAGCAGCAGAGCTGGGATTTTAATTTTGTTATTTATAGGTAAAAGGTTCAGGCTCTGTACATCTATCAGTAATGTTGATTCAGAAATAATTGAACTAAAATTTTGCTGCTTCAGCTGTGCCTTCATAAGGAGCTTAATTTGTTGAGATAAAATGTTTCTTGCACAGAAGTACTTGAACACAAGTTTCTATTATGAGCTTGGGACATAAAGATTGAAGCGTCTCTACTCCTTAGTTATACATAATATGCAAATTGTTTCCTAGAAAGATTCAGTGTAAATTATCAGTTGCAGTCTTGTTTTGTTTTAGGGGGGGATCAGAGACTCCATCAAAGGAGCTCTATTTAAACTCACTAAGCAGAAAAATTACTTCCAAACAGAGCGTAATGTCATTGCTGACATTATGATCATGACAGGTGTGAAGCACCTACTGGCTTTTATAGTACTTATGTCATAATACCGTGTAAAAAAACCCAAAATTGACTGTTATATTTAGAAAATAAAAAGCCTTAGGGACGTTCTTGCTTTCAAGTAGTAACTTGTGTTAGATCACTTAGAAATAACTTCCATGAAGTTTGAATAAATTAGGATGTATCGAAATATTTTTACTGTATCCACTTAGGCAGTCTGTTAATACAGGTGTTTTCACCACACCCATCTGTGTGTCTGAGCATACACTGTAAATTTTCCCTGAGCCTCACAGTCCTTATTAATAAAGATAATAAAGGTGGGGAAAATTTTCAAGATTTGATTGGTCTGCAGGAAATATTTCTCATGTATTTGCAGAAATGCTTGTGTTTTTACTCTGATCTTGCTCGCATGTTGTGTGACACATTGAATTTTTTTGCCCTCTCTATTCATAGAGGAGGGTTGTAGTTATGATAGGTCTGAATACAAAACCCAACTCCTTTTTTTACAATCTTACCAACTGGAGTAGACCTTCTTAATGGCATCTGTGGTGCCAGGAGATTGTAAGTGGTGTCTTAGAAAAATCAAATGTCACTTGTAACCTACTTGTATCAAGCAGTGGGGGGGTGGGGGTGACAGACGGACAGGATTTTAAGTATCAGAAATTAGTGTCCTATTTGATAAAGACAGTGTAAAACCTGATCTGTCTGCACTTCATCATATTTAGTTCATGGGAACAAGTTTATGCGGCCATTCCTTTGTAAGCAGTTTAGCAAAAAGACTTTTTAGATGAGTGAAACTGTGTGCTGAGCATGGTGGGAGCTCAAGAGTGGGAATATGTTGGTCTTCAGACCATGACACGGTGTTTCACTTTGGTTTTGTAGAAAAACAATGGTTTTGGGTGGCAAAAAGTGCTTCCAGTTAGCTTGATCTCTGCTTTGCTGCCTCCTTTCTGGTTGTGTACAGTGTGTTTAGAGTGGTGGGCTGCTCTTCTTCCTTGCTTTGGCCCAGCAGGGGATGAGGGAGGCAGCATTTCCTGGAGGTGGGGGGAAGGAGCACTGCCTGCCAAGTCTCTGCCTGGCTGAGGGGTCACAGTCACAGTCTGACTGTGCTGTTCATTTCTGTAGTGCAAGAGATGCACCAAGGCCATGTGCCCCATCTTAAGGGTCAAAGTAAAGACACAGAAGTATTGCTCACTGCTTTCCTTTATTCTGTAGTGTATATGTAGGCAGCATAGAGAGAGAGAAATTTCCTGAACGTTTGTTCGGTTTTCTAGACAGAATTGCTTTTTGCATACTGACACTTACTGAGTTTTCTTGTAGCAAATACAGTCTGTCCAGGGTTGACTTTTACTGGCATGTGGATTTGTAGAGAGGGGACTACAAACTTACAAGTGTTCACAGAAAATGAGAAATTTTATACATAAATATTTGTGCCCGAAAAAAATACCCAAAAATTTATCTGCTTATCTAATCAGGAAACAGAAACAATATTGTGTAACTTATCTGACAAATCACTACCAAGCAACCGGCTTAGCTAAAAGAGGGGTTATCAGAATTAGGGCAGCATTTAGAATTTATGTTGATTTTTAAAAGGTTGAATGACATATTTGAAGAATTGAAGATTTTCTTGCAGATAGCAGGCGTAGTAAAAGAAGTCTGTATTTGAGAGTTTGTGTTCTGTAAAATATCACAGTTACTGTGTGCCTGAGGCAGATACAGTGTTCTGTTATTAACAGCCATAACCTGTAAATGGTAATAGATTAATTTTGGAGGCTTGTGTTTTACATTAAACAATATTTGGGGAAATAATGGAATAATGGGATTTTTTTTAGTTTCACTACAGAACTTGTATTAATAATGGGAGTATTAAAGTGCAAGCATTGAGTGTTTGTAGGTAGATACAGGTTGTAAAGGAGCAAAAGATACCCTGTGTATCTTTGTGAATTACAGCAGTTAAATATGACCTGTGGTCATATTATGTCTGTGTCGGGATACTTGGTGTCATAGTCAACTTCAGTTTCCCAGTTCAGTGGCTTTGTATTATTGAAGTCTCAATCTAATGATGTGTGTGTTTTGTCTTAGATAATCTTTTCACTAACCATACTGATTCATAATTGTTTGACTTTAAGAATGTTATGAAAAATTCTAATTGTTTTTCTGATTTTGTATTTAGAGATTTTTATTGTTCTACCCTAAACTTGACCATTTTACTTTATGCAAACTGAGGTTTTAAATCTATTGGATAATTGTTTACAGTGTATTTTTTCCTATTTTGACTTCCCACACAAATATCTCATGGAAAATTTTTTTATAAATCCTTTGGCAACATAGGAACAAAATTAAAGGGATACTGACTAGTTTTGCTTTCAGTATATTTTTAATTCCACAGAAAAATATCTGAATGATTTTATCATTCTTCTTGGAAAAATAAGAAGTGAAAGAGGTTAGGTGGTGGTAGGGAACACCTTTGTAGGGGGAAAAAGGATGTGACATACAATATTCTACTTTATGAAAAGTAAGAGAAAGAGAACTAAAATTATTTTGGGGAGATTGTGAGAGAAGACAAAAACAGCTGGTAAACCTAAGCATAGAGATTGGAGTTAAGTTTAATTATTATTTATTTGCTTTGTTTACTAGTGGTTTGCCTGTGGTACTATTTGTTTGTTTTTAAAAAACATACTAAACAAAAAAGAATAAAACCATTCTTACTTTACTTACCACCTTCATCTTCCACCTTTGTGTAGTAGGGAATGTTAGAAAGGGCTGAGAGGGGAAGAAAATTGCAACAAAGTTTTAAACACATACTTCTAAATGAAGTGAGGTTATTAAATTTGGACCACCACAACTGGTGAATTGGGATTGGTTTTGGTTTTGCAAAATATAGGGTTGAATGTTGTATAATTTTTTGTCTCTTCTCTGTAAGCTAATACAGTCTTCCAGAGATAGTGATTCTTAAACACATGTAATATTCTGTGGTGCTTGATGAGTGAAAGAACTGAGGGCACTAAACTGGCTGTTTTCAAGAGAAACTTTCTTACCATTCTTATCTTTATGCTGGGAATAAGAAGAGTCAGCAGAGATCCCCATAGGGTATGACAGTGGGATTGAATTCTGGTGTGCACTCTGGTGTGTAAGTGACTGATCAGTTTTATATATGATGTCTGGCTCTGATATTTTTATTTTTTTTTATATGGACAGTTTCTGGAAGGGGGTGGCATGTCTCCTGGTTATGGCTGTCACCTCATTTAGTGTGTTTCAAGGAATGATGACAGAGGAAGAATGAAACATTATGCATGATAGTGCCCAGAAAATTTAGTCAGAATTGTAGTTTATCTTCATAGTTATTTTCTGAAACCTGTCCTTTAGTTCTTCATCCCACACACTGGATAAAAGGAGTGGAATAATGGTAAGCCTCTCTGATCAGACATTCTGTGTTTTGAATCAAGATGTTGATGTTTTTTGAATATGTATCTAAAACGGTTGTACTGTGTATGACTTCATTAAAAAACCTGGTTTTGTTAGGTGCACATATCTTGATGAAGTGCATTATTTGTGCATCAGTTGTTCTGAAGTGGTTAGATCTCCTGTTGTTTAAGGTACCTTTTTTTGATTATGTGTGGGGAAACCATGTGTGATTCCCTGTCAACTGCCAGCACTGTCACTAAGGATCTGTCTGACATTCCTTCTACTAGTTGTAATTTATAACCAGGCTTGAGAAAGAGGGAAATTTATGTATTTACTAGAGGGTACCCCCAAAGCCTTGCTGTCAGTACAGAAAGTAAAGGACTTTGTGTATCTAATTTTGATTTAGATATAAAAACACCTGTGTGTCTTCTTGTTGATCTGCCTCTGTATGTAGTTAATAGATGAAATACATATTTCTGTGTTTTAAAAATAGACTACACAAGGGTTGAACCATTTCCACTATGGAGTAATTTCTTTGAAACAGGCCTTTTTTTCCTAGTTAATTAAGAATTGGGACATTATCAGGTTCTGTTTTACCTTTGGGCAAAAAAATACTAGCCATTTAACCAAGGCTGAGGTGTATGAATTGGATAAAAGCAGTGGAAAATCCTATAGAAAAGTTTACAAATTACATTTTAAGTTGTGAATCATAGGCATCCTGTAGGCAGTAGGCATAAATTTCTGATAGTCAAAGTGAAAGTTTCTGGTAGTCACTGCATGCATTACTGAGAAAAATCACCTCCAGTAAAAAAAAATCTTGTTGCTATGAGTGTTTCTTAGGGTTAACTCCAATGTAAATTTATCTGAATGCTGTGACTATTCATTATTAAGAGTGATTTTGGAATAACTGGCAAGAAATATTTTTTGTTTGTGTGGGCATAGATTAAGTTACTGGAACTTTCTGTTTTCCAAGTTCAACTTGATGCATAAGTTCCTCAGCTTGTCTTTCAAAAAGCTGATTCAGGAGTTAATGGTACAGGATACCAGGGGGAGCTGGTGTCTTTAAGTAATTAATATGCAGCAAAACCCTTGGCAAATGCTGTCGTGACACAGTAAGGGTGTTTGACAGAGGTCTATCAGCAAGTCTATAGCAAGAAATCTTTGATGGTTCTCTAGATGGATTGAGAAGGGTAGATGCTATGAGAGTAAAAATGGCCCAGTTTTCTATAGCAGTGCTATGCAGCTGACTAAGCTGACTCAAAGTGAAGGAAGAATCCAGCACAGCTACTTGAAACTGGTATGGAAGAGAGGAAAATCCACTATGGCATGAATAATTTTCTCTCCTTTTCTGTGCCATTTTCTGTTGTTGATTTTAAGGGACTGGTTTTGTCATAACTTTTTGTATGGCTTATTAAAAATCATGCCTGAAAGCCACTGATGTTGCTGGGGAAGTCAGATTTCTGATTGCTCTTGATCTTGTACTCGTAGAAAGGTCTTCCTTTTTTCTGAAATGTTTTGCTTTTTATTTAGTAATTTAATTTCATATTTTACTAAGTTGTATAATAATACAGTGCTTAAGCCCAACACTATTCCTGTCTCTCTGTTTACTTGACAGCAATTAGAATTTACAATTATTTGGTCGTGCAGTTTTTTGATTTCTGTGTTCATGTGTTTACAAAGTATGTGTGTTTGGCAAAAAAGAAGGGAAGTTTTCCCAGATCAGAAAGAGCATCAGCCAGAAGTAGCAGAGCACTTGCTGATGGAAGTTCCAGGTTCTGCACAACTGCTGGTTCCAGTATCTGTCTAGTGCAGTTTCACTTAGTCCATGCCCCTCCTGAATCATCTGTGAAACGGAAGCAGTTGTATTGTGACAGAGCTGTGCGTGGTACACAGGGGGTTAGGCTGGCTTCCCTTTCCCTTCCCTGGGAGCAGGTGTTCAGCAGAAGAGACAGAAGAGCTGATGAAGTAGCATCAAGACATAAGAGTGACTGGCAGAGGGCAAGAGTTCATGGGTTTGATTCTGTGTGATCTTCTTTATGTTCTTTATTTTGTTTATATTTGTTTCTATTATACAGTGTTGTGTTTTCTGTCCAGTCATTCTTTCTCTTTTCCTACTGCAGGGGACTAGACATAGGGGGCAGGCAGAGTCTGGGAATTTGAAGTTATGTATGGGTTGAACACTGCTAATGTCATATCAGTAGTTATTGAGAAGTTTACTGGTTCAAAATTCTCTAGCAAGACAAAAGAGGATGGGACTGGACCTCTTCAGCTATAGAATAAGGTGACTTGAGCTTGCCATCATCTTGAGCTAAAATGGTCAAAATGGAAACTGAGATTCAGGGAAGTGTAAATCATTATTCACTTTTTAATCTCTGATAAGTATCCTGTCCTCAGGTGGCTTTCAGATTGGCCACTTATTATTGTCTAGATTAGGTAGATTATCATGTGATAGTATATTCAGTTGTTTTTTAAGCTGCTCTTAGTTATGTCTTACTGAGACAGGATGATACAGTGATTTACATCTGAAAAGTTTGTTGAACCATGCCAGCAAACACTGACAGAGCTAAAACCTTGTTTGTTTGGGTCTGATAATGGAGATAGATCAATTACTTATATTCTTCCAGATCATTGTCTTCTGACTTTTACTGCAATGACTGGGGAGGCAGTATAATTATTTGCATGATCCTAATGCCTAGCAGCCCCATCAGGCACTTGATGTTACTCTGCAGGGCACCAGCAAAGGGAGGAAGGGTGTGTGCTTGTATGTGTTGTGAAATTGTGCTGCAGAGAACTAATTTTTTAATGCATGACAAAGCAAGAGTTTTAATATTGACAAACAAAAGCACTTAGTTGCTCAATGTGATAGATGGTTGACTTTAGCCTAAACTGAAGGGACTCTTAGAACTGTAGCAGGGAAAGATTTAAGGTGGTATTTGGATGGCAATGAAGTAATTTTGCAAGAGCTTGGAAGGTATCCTGACTCAGGTGTGGAAATTGGCCTGAGTGAAAATACAGGCTCGTTGTTGAAAGCTTCATGAATGGATACTGACATCATGAACCAACTAGAAATGTGAGTAAATGGTGTCACAGCAAGTAGGATGTGGACAGTTTAGTGTATATAAGACAGAAGCCTGGAAAGCAAAGATGACTTGTTCCCAATATTTAAATTTGGAATGGAGGATTGTGCATAGAAGGATGCAGAGAGTAAAGCAGTATGACAGTATTCAAGAAAGAACTTTTGGAACAGTGTGAAAAAGCAGGATAATATTTGTCAGCACGAAAAATAAGAAAATACAACTAATGTGAGATGAAGGCCCACACAAACCTTTAGCACTGAAGATGTTTAGAGCAGACTGTGTCCTAGTGATGCAAGGCAGGAAGAAGCATTTAGATGTAGATGTAACCTGAATGAACAGTTTAAGAGAGAAGCTACTGGCAAAGATGACATAATAGTTTATTTTATATCCTAATGATGGACAACTTGATTATGCTGTCCAGGGTGATCAGGAGAGGAGGTGGAGAAAAGAGGGTAGGAGTAGTGAGATCTAAATTCTGTTCTGGCTGTATCGAGCTGAAGCTATCAGCTACTCAGTGGCAAGAGGTGTCAGATAGAATGGGATTTTTTGTTTAGATGTATCTGCTGTATTTGAGACCTGCTCTCAGGAACTGAATGCAAATTCTCAGACATAAAAGTTGCAGCAAAAGATACAGCTCAATGGAGACCTGCTAGAAGACTAAGGAAGAATAAGGAGCCTGCCAGTACTCTGTGAAGAGATTGGTGCAGGAAGGATGGGCAGTAGGAGAGGGGAGAGTCACGGAAGTCAGAAACTGAGAGTGAATGCTTCAGAAGGATAAAAGCATTTAATTTTTCTGAAGAATATACAGGGTTATGGGTGATGGAAATGATTAATTTGTGATGTTGCAATAGTAAAAGATTTTTAGACGTTTTAGTGAGAATAGTTTCACTATTGCAAGGGACAGATGAAGGAAACTCACGCTGAAGTTAGAGACAAAAGTGTAATTTTTTTTTTGTCAAACAGAGCATAATAAGCTTGGAGGTGAAAGAAGGACCAGAAAAGTAGTTAGAGAATCAAGGGGTCAGAAATAGATTTCCAAAAACAGAAAAGACTGATTGGCTGTCCTGCTGTCCTGTCAGAGTGGGAGGAGAAGGGAGATGTGAGGTATGGGGTGATATGAGTGAGGCAAGGAGAGAGTGGGACAGATGTGTTTTGCTTCTATTGTATGAGGGAAGAAGGGAGAGCTCTAAGGGAGAGGAAGAGAGTGGGAAGGGAGAATGTGAAATGGTTATTATGTTTTCTCGCTTTCTCTTGGAATAAATATTTGCATTCTATTGCAGAGAAAGAAATAGATACAAAAGAAAAGGTTTGAGGAGTGAGTCAAAAGTAGGAAGAAAAAAGGCTGAAATTGCAGGTGTGGGTTCAGCTCAACTGGAGGAATGGCACAGATTAGTAAGCAGCAGGAGAGAGAGAGAGAGAAAATGTGCAATAACCTCATTTTCAGACTGGTTCTCTTTTCCACTGCAAATTCTAGGACAGGCGAGAATATAGCAAAGAAAATGGATGTTTAAGACAAGTGTGAGTTCAGGATTGGTGGAATTGGACCTAGTAGTGGAAAGCAGAGCAAAAACCATCACCAAAAGAAAGCTCTTTAAGGAGAGAAGAGTGTCTGGTCATATCTATCACATAGCATGATGGACATGAAAGTAGTAGTTCATTTCCTTGCAGTGCATCACGAGTAGATAATATGTCTGCACGATTTGTTACATACTGATACTGACTTGTGCTTCCTGCTTCCAGAGCTGAGACAAGGCCACGGGATTGGTTGCATTATCGTGGACTGGGCCCGGGTAATGTCGTACTGCTCAGGGGTGTCGTGAGAGCTCGGGCGCGGTGCTGCGGGGACCATGGTCGAATGGCTTTTGCTTGTCTTGCAGGGCAAAGCAGCTTGTTCCTGTCCACATGCTACAGGCAGGCATGCTTTATGATACAGCACTTTTTTTTTTTTTTTTTTCTCTGAGAAAGCAGGACCTAGTAATTTTAGAGGGGTTACACGGAATGGCTGTCATTCATGTCATTCAGTGCGTAAGAAGTTAATCTCAGGTTTTCACATCTCTTTAGTAGATCTAAACAAGTGTTTAAAGAAGAGGAAAATGCTGTGGGAGAGATTTGTTCCTTGACACGCAGAGCATTGAGCTGATCCTTTGACTTGGAAGGCTTTATTCATTACCTTGCCTGCCTTTCCCAAGCAACTTTCTGCATGTCCCTGTATGTTATCAATGTTCAGTCATCCCAGCAGCTTATACACGTCACCATGCAGAGGTGCTGAGAAAAACAGGGAAAGAAAAAGTCTTCAGATTTTCTCTTCAGGGTCTCTCAGGTGGTTGTTTTTTTTTTGTGCACTATCATGAAGTTTTGTGGTTCTGATTGTATTCATGCTTTTGCTGTATTTTTGGCTTTGTAGAAGACTTGGAGAACCTTGGGCAAATATATTAAGAAACTGAATGCATGGCAATGGAAAAACATGAGGAGAAATGGGAGGAAAAATGTTTCAGCTCTTGAAATTATGGTGAGCTGTGTGTATAGTGCTTTTAATAGAGTCTTCGAACATTCTGTGCTTGGTGTAAGTTTTCTTCAGCTTCTCTCATAACTCACAACACACTGGGTGTGAACATTACCAAGCCTTTTAGGTATTTAAATTTTGAAAGAGGTAATGCAGCTTTACATATTTTTGGGTTTCTTGCTCATCAAGAAAAATTATTCTTGACTGCATTGCTCAAGGAGGGAATGCTACGAGTTTTATTTTGTGGCATTTATTATTCTTTCCAGCTTTTCAAGATACCTGTTACTATTCTGACTGTTTGTTTTCCAAGCTTCATGGCAAATCAAAGGTATTGTAAACTTTTATCACTTTCCTGGAAGGTAAGAGTGTATCCTCTGTGGGAGTTCTTGTAGGCTTTTCATTTGTTTTGAGTTTTTTAAAATTCCTTGTAATTAAGCATGTATTTGGGAAAGTTCTAAAGGATGTCATATATATGTTCAAATGATGTAATGTATATAAGTGTTAGCTTTAAAACAGGCAGATATGGTCTCTATTTCTGAGAGCTTCCAATACATTTCAGACAAAACCATAAGTAGTGTATGTTGTGAAGATAAAAATTAGTCTATGAATGTTGAAAATTTTCATGCAGTAAGCTATTTTAAGGAGGAATTTGAAGGAGGTAGAGAATAATTAGTTGATGTGGAGGAAGGAGGCATCAAAGCTGATAGTATAGCACACAGGAAAGTAGCATACAGCACAGATTTCTAGTGAAAGCAGTTCATTTGTAAAAATAAACTCTCCCCGTTCTGTTAATATTGTCTTACTGTCTCGGCACTGGAAAGCAAAACTAATTGTAATTGCCAGACTGCAAAAATAACATAAATATTGAAAGATAAATCTTAATGTTTCTTAACTTTGTTCCCTAAACATGCCCTCTGTTCTCCAAATACTTAAACATTGCCTTTATTATTAGGCTTCAGCTTCTGTTCTCTTGAATAGTGCCCTAGTTTTGCCACTCTGCAAAAAGTGAAGAGAATCTAACACATTGTGTATGCAACATTTGTTGTTCTTTTACACTCTTGCATTCTTTTTGCTTTTTCTTCCGTATTAGTTTTTTTCTGCCTATTTGTTTGTATATTACAGGCTTGAAGGGTAAGTGACATGCAAAATTCTAAACAGTCTTGACTCTTGCTCTTCACTGTCAACCTTAGAATGAGCCTGTTGTGTCCAAATTTTTTTTTTTAGGAGAACCCCTTAGATGTGGGCTCTCCATGACAGATTTCTGACATACCATGTTGTGCCATGGAAATACACAGAACAAGTGTATTTGAAAGCTTGCTCATTTTAGTACTGTGAGGTTATGAGAGAGACTTTCCCTGTGTTCAAAATCATTATATTGAAGCTGCTTTGAGTAATAATCAGGACATTGGGTATATATCTAGAAATATATGGGTATGAAATAGGATTCACATCAAGGAAATGCAGAGAGAATGAGTGGATGGGAAGAAGTCATGAGAAGAAGTAAGTTTATAGATCACCTCTCTGTAAAGTGGCCCAAGGTGTCCTACCAGCTATATGTAGAAATGTTTTTGTCACTGAAATAGGATAGGCAAACATGGCTGCTGCTCTGAAAGACCAAACATACCTGCACTGGAATTAACTGAGAGAGCACTCTCCACTGATGGGGTATAATCCAGTCCTCACTGAAGTATGTTATTGCATAACAGTTTCAAAAGGAAAGGAACAATGCCTTATTTCTACATTAAAAAGAGAACACAGGTACATAGAATGTATTTATTTATGGGGGAAAAAGAAAAAGCAAAGTACCTGAGCACATTATCTTACCCTATGACAGGCTTTATTGACTAGCACTCTGTTTACTGTTTTCTCTTAAAGAACAGTTACCCAAGCCACACTTAGAAGAATAGGTCAGTTCTTATTACAGCAAAAAGCTGCAGTACTTCATTATATTTTAGCAAGTCACCATATATTCTAGTATGGTGCTTTTCAATAATTTCTAAATTACTTAGACAGAATTTGATGTTACTACTACTTTTCTGTGCAAACATTACCATCATCTTTTCTGCACCTGCTCTACCAGTGAGGACCATGGACTTTAGCAGATATGATAGGATATGATCTTGTAATCTCTAATTGGATTTTTTTTTGCACTTTTCTTTTTATTATGTTGTGAAAATGGTCATCCTAGATAGTTCATGATTTTACTCAACTTTCTTTTTCATCCAGGATAGGAAGGGGAACTAGCTGGTGATACAGTAATAATTGAAGATTATAACTGGCAATTAATTTTCACTACATGGGTAGATTTATAACATTAGGAAATCCTCCATGACTAGCTTGCAGCTCTGCCTTTTGTCTGGAAGAACACTGGCTTTAGCCTGAAGCAATTTTTTGTTGTGCCCACCAGATTTTGCTGAGAATAAAACCTGCTGTGACCACCCAAGCACCTCAAGAGGTGAATATTCAGAGCACCATAGTGCAAAATAGGCTGGGAATGTTGAGTTTATTGAATGAAATAGTAGTTTAAAGAGGGAGCTTTAAATTGTGTAACTATTACATGATTGCAGTGTAATCTTTCTCTCTGCAGTTTTTCTCTTGTAAAATGCAGACACTGAATTTATATGTTTCATCATACTTGGAGCTTATGCAATTGGGGTTAAGAATACATATACTTTTCTTTACAGCAAACAAGTAAACTTGGTCATGATCCATTCTGAATTTTTTGTATTTGAAACAACTAGATTGAATATAAGTAGAGATGGAAGAATTGCTTTTGAGGGTTGATTCATGAAGTGTTACTCCTTGTGCAAAGCAGTCTTGAAGGAGGCTGAAAGTGCATGACTGGGAGAGTAGGGGGAGGTGAATACTACTGTCTTTTATACAGCTTTACTCAAGTGTTGTATCCCAGTTCTCATGTCCACATCTGCTGCTGGAAAAACTGGAAGGAGTTCAGAAAAAAATCTACATTAATTTGAGGCCTGGATAATCAGCTTAAAATGAAAGATTTAAGAAGCTCAATCTATTTAGTTTATCAACAGAGAGTAGAGGCTACCTGATAAGTCTGTAAGTACTTAGACAGGGTAAAGGTGTCTGACAGTTAGAGGGTTCTTTGTCAGGTAGATTAAGGGGATTCTCATGGCTGAAAGCTGAAGCTAGATCAGTTCAGACTAGAAATAAGATGCAGTTTTCTAATGATACAATTAAATAAGAGCAGCTTTTCAAGGGGTGTAGTAAACTCTGTCACACAAAATCCTCACACAAGGCCCTGGTGTTTTCAGTGGAACCACACAGGGCTTTAGCCAGCCATTGGGCTTTAGGCTAAAACAGTGTGATTAATTTATGTGGCCTGTTTTAACATAGAAAATCAGTGCAAATCTTAAGAATTATTTTTGTTCCAACTTCCTAAAATTTCATACATTGTTTCTGCTGCTTTTATTAAAAAAAGAAATTCATGGGAAAGATGAGGTGATAAAAGCAAAAAGAAGCTTTCAAATGTTGTGAGTGAGAAGGGACTGTCCTTTAACAGCAGATAAAAGAGGAAGTAACATTGTTTTGTGTTTTTCTGGTAATCAAAACCACTAATATCCCTCCAGTCATTAATTCTAAGCATAACTTAATCATGTACCAATGTAATTGTTGGCCTTTTCAGAAGCATTGCAGATAATTTGTTCCTTCTCATTGTAAGGTCGGGTAATTGACAGCTGGACTCAAACACCTTCTTCAACTTTGTTTGTGAAGCAAAGCAATCTTCAGCAGGTTTTCCCTGGTGCTGCCTGCTTGGCTGTAGGTTTATGAGAATATTGGTGGTAGAGTAAAAAGCTCTGTAATTTCTAGTGAATTGTATGAGAACTCATTCTATCCTAATTTTTCAAAAGAGACAGTAGGAGTTGTTGGAAGGATATTGGTATTTGTATTTAGTTTGCCTCTTTTTTCTAAAATCACCACCAGTATGAGTGAAAGTGGCACATTTTCCTTGCTGACAGCAGGGCCAATCAGTTCTGATTTAAGGTAGATTCAATTTAGATGGGAAATGTATGTGGGGTTAAAAGAAGCACCTAACCTGTTTTTAAATGTTTTCCCAGTACCAGTGGTCCTATAACTCTTGTAAACACTGTATACAAAATAAGTGGAGAGCAAATGTGCTGCATCTCAAATTTATAAATTCTTCACCCTCATCCCCTTACCAGTATTGCTGCCTCTAAAAGCTGTAAAAAAAGACAGTGTGAATTAGTCTTATAAATAAAATAGGCAATATTGAATTTCTTTGTATTAAATATCAGGGTTTGGGGCTTACATACCCAAAAAAAAAAAAAAAAAAAGAATTTCAGCACTGTGGAATAGACTTTGTTGTTGGTTTTGCTGCAGTTGGAAGGGCTAACACAAACTGTGAATTGGACAATGAGATTTTCTCCAAATACGTGTTAGTGTGTGTTCTGTTGTAGAGCCATGTCAACTTTGAAGCCCTGTGTGGGCGTTTTCTGGTTAAGAGTATACAGGGTCACACATATCCTGTTCTACCTTGTAGTGATACCATGAGATTCTACAGGTTCAGGAAATCTGAGTCTTCTCATTTCCTGGTTGTTGCCTGTGACAGTGTTGCACAGCTTGATGGGTATCTGATCCATCAGTTTTTGGCTGAGTAATTGCAAAATATTTAGAAGTTTATGTTTGGAGTCACCTTTAATGTTACTTTATAGTGAGGCGGACTGAGTGTTTGGGCCTTGTCATGGTCTCCTTAATAGATATATCCTGTTATCCAACAAATGTTGGGTTAGGTCAGAATCTGCTGTAAGGCTGTGATATACTAATAGCCATGATCATCAGTCAGATGATGTTCCCAGCATCATTTAATCCATACCTGCATTCAGGTAAAATGTATTTGGGACTGTGGCAAATATGACAACAGAAGATGATTCTTGCTTTCACATAAGGCACTAAAAGGGGTAATTTCTAATATGAAAGCAAGAATTCAAGAAAGAGACTTGAAACCCTGCAGGAGGGAGAGATTCATTAAAAATTGGAGGAAATAGTCAGATGAAGTTACTCTGCTGGCACAGTGTGTCCAGCCAAGGCACTGTTTTGCTGGACTGTGTATGAGGCAGATCTGTATCATTATTGCTGTTGGATAAAGATCTTTAAAAGGTATGGAACCTCAGTGGTTCTGTGGAAAGCTTAAGGCCTCAGTTTCCTGTGAGGTACTGTTACTCAAGCTGGAGTTAAGAGCAGCAGAGTTCTTCTCATTTGCTTTCTACAGGATCAGAATACTTACTGAAAAAATCGTGCTCTACATTGTCATGCCACAGTCTCAAAGTTTAAATGGATTAGGACTGTCATCTTATAAAAGTTGTGCTTGCTTTGGAAGAAATAAAATGCAGAGCTTCAGAACCTCATATAGTGCATGACAGCACCAAATTATTCAGGGCATTTTCTTGGCTTTTTTTTATCAGTGTCCTACCTACAAAAAGCAAGGCATCTTGAGCCATGTGTTTCCATCTGATGTCTATTAATTACAAACAAGCCCTTCCTCTCTTCCCCACTCTGCTTGCCAAAATGTCACTGCATGTTTCTGCAAGAGACAAGTGGCAGCAGTCATACCAGAGGAGTTTCTGTCCTGAAATGTGCAGAAGCCTGCTAACTTGCTAAACACTATATTCTTGATATGGCACATAGGTCTGGCTCCAGAAGAGAGGTATGTCCATCTCTGTGCATCTGATGGAACTGAAACTCTGCTTTCTTACTGCCTGTCACCTGCTGAGAGAGAGCCACACTGACCTGCAGGAGGAAAAAATGTTATTTTTACCACAATGACTCCTCAGGATGCTACAGACAGGATAGGTTCTGCAGTGTGGATATGGAAGTGTGTAATTGAAACACTTTGAGCTGATGTGGGAGCTTAAGGATGTAGAGAGCTAGTGTAGAATCCTGACAGTTGCATCAAGCCATCTTTTAAATTGTATGCTGGATACACTAGCAGCAAAGTGTGGTACAAATTTATATTTGCAGTCTGAAAAAGAAATAAAGCACAAAGCTGGATTAAAATGAGGGATGGCACCAGAGCATTGCTATATGCTGAAAATCTGCTGGCAGATTTCCTGAAAATATATGCATATGTGTACACATATATTCACATATCTATAAAATTGTCTGGAATCATGTTTGTTCTTGGGTTTCAAGATTTTTGTTATGTATCTGGTGATTCAAAATTGCCCTCTTTCAGGGTATCACTTGTGCTCCTTGATCTAATGTTGCAACTTTTATACAGAGTGCTGAGGCTCTTTTGCCTAAAGGAAGACTGTTTTTAATATGTGATACATTTGATATTGTTTGTCTTACTTAGCTAGTCATATTTTTATAATTTTAAAAATTGCAAGAAATTGTGCTATTAATTTGTTTCTCTTTTGAGTTTCTTATTTTGCTTCAGCTGCTTCTTTTAGATGATTTTAGCTATAAAAGTATATATTATATACCCTAAAGTGGAAGCAATTTTTGAGAGCTGCTCAGTATGTGTCTATATTTTATATAGCTGGTATTTTAGACAATCTTTGTCCATTGTCAATATTTTTAGGTGAACTGTTTTTCTTGCCAGAAATGGCTTCCTGAGAATTCTTTCAGTGATACTGCAGTAAAAACAACAATTGAAAAAGAGCAAAAGCCTATACCTGGAGTTTGTAGTGATACAAAACTTTCACATGAGATACTGGCTTGAAAAACATCTAAGGCTTAAATATGTTTACTGTCAGTATTTATTATATTGTCCTCCAGGTGTTGGGAAGAGTTTGCCCTTGTCTTTATGAACATCTGAACTGTTTCCTGCCCTGCTCAGGTGACCTGTAGCTGACATCTGCTGTCAGTTAAACATTGTTGATTCCTTAGTGGAGGTCTTTCCCTGTGGCCTCTGGACAGTGAGTCTGGCTGGGCGTGTGTCACTTTGATTTGGCATTGCTGGTCTGTTTCTCTGCTTATCACCTCCTTTGGGAGTGTAACAGTAAATGGATGGAAAGGAGGTTCAGAAGAAAATCAGATCTCCTGATGTCCTAATGTAATAAAATACCTGAAGTCTGGAGGCTTTTTTTCTATAAAGGCAAATAAGGTAAAAATTATGCATCTGATTTAAAAAGTGCAGCCACCTTTTAAGGATATTGTTGGTTTCATTTTGGTTTGGTTAATGATTTACCCTTTCAGAACCAACAAACACAGTTTAAATGCTTTAGTAACACACTTCTCTGAAGCACTTGGCAGGCTGCATAATAAATTAAGCCTCTCAAGCTTTCTGTGAAGCATCACAGATGGAGAAACAGAGAAACATGGAGAGGCCAAGTGACTATCTCCAGACATATAAGATAAATCTCTAGTTGTGTTGCTGGAGTTCTGTGGTTAAATACACCTGCATATGCAGATTGTGTGAGGCTGAGGTGAATAAAAATAAATAAGTTGCTGCATATAATTGCAATGCATGACATGCTTTCAACAATATTCACCTTAGACATAGATCTTGTTATTTACACATCCTAGCTGGTTGTATCTGCATAGAAGCTACATCCTTCTTACCACTGATATTTTTATGAAATGTGATGGAGGACCAGGTATGGATGTGGGAACTTGGAGACTGACCAGCCACAGCTTTACACTGCTACAGTCAAGTTAAGTTTTAATTTTACTTTATTTGAGGAGAGAAAAAATGCTTTTTGGTCTCTCCAAAAAGAGCCTGTCTTAAGGACTGTCTTATAGAAGAGATTTTGTGATCAGAATGTGTGTACTTTATTTCTCATTGTTCTTGTTTTGTTTAATGTACTTGCAGTCAAATGTAGGTACTTGGAAAGATCCAGGTCTCTTGTTAGACAGCACTGGCAATCCTTGCCTTGGAGTATACAGTGTATACAGGAATATCTGTGGACTGCACTCCAGTAAACTGCATACTGAAACCTCAGCTGACTTTGAAATGTGGGGTTCTTTTTCTTCAGAATCTAAACAGATGAAAGGAGTTGGCAGCAATTTGATGCTACAGTGTGTGTTCCATAGCTTGAAGGAGCCTTTCTTTCTCTTTAGCAAGTATCAGTTAATTATTTTTTTTTAAGAAGGCAAATTGACTCACAGTGCTCCTATGGAGTTGATTCATTCACAGACATGTTGCAGCAAGGAACTTGCTTGTTGTGTTGTATGTGATATCTTCTTTTACATAGTTTTGAGTTTCTCCTGGCTTTTTCTTTTGTTTTGTTTTGGTTTTTGGCCATAGCTTTATTTTAATTAGAGATGTTTGAGCAAGTGAAAGGTTGGAGGGGCTACAGGTGAGTGGAAATTACCAGGGAGTAGGATAGGCAAGAGGAGCTGGGGGAATTCATACCAGCAGGGTCTGGGAATGTATAATCTGAACTTTCAGGGCTTGTGTCCTGCCCAGCAGTGTGACCTCTTGCCTAATTTGCTTTGTCTAAGTGCTTCAGATATGCCTAATGTGAAGATGGTGGGAGCTTGCAAATCATCAGAATCTGTTTGAAGGAGTCAAGAAGTGTGGTAAATGATTAAGGTTTCGTTTGCCTAAAGTGTCCTGAGTTTTGATGTGTCTGGGCTACTGACTGCTTTGGTATGTGTTCAGCACTCTGCATGGGCAGATAAAGGGCAAAGTTTTCACTAACAGCAGCATAGCTCTCATTGTGAATGGTCTTGCTCACCTTACACATCCAAAATCTTTCTTAAAATTTCAGAATATTGGCTGTTTTAAAATGGGAACATTTATTGTTCATGTAAGTCTGGAGGTTGTAAAATCCAGCTGTCTTCTGAATGTAACTGAGAGCCATGCAGTCGAATCTGTGCATGTCACCTGAGGAGATCCTTATATTTTTGTATGCATAAGTCATGGTGATAACATAGTAATTCAGTCATTGAAATGTAATTTCTTCTGTAACTTCTAATGAAGTGAAATGCAATTTAAATCTGTGAAATAGCAGCTGACAATAGAACTGGGGGAGGTATATTGTGGGGTTTTTTGGGCGGGGGGGGGTGTTTGTTTTGGTTTTGTGGGTTTTTTTCAAAGGAGAAATACTCACCTGGAAGGAGTGCTTTAGGTTTTTTTGGGATTTTTTAGTATATTATATCCTTTTGGTGGAATTTTAGTAGAGGTGATTTTATTCATAATTTCATCCACGGTTTTGCAACAAGTTTGACATTTTGTAATGCTCTGTTTCCACAGAGGAATAAGTCCTTGTAAGGTTATTGAAACATGGAGTTGTAAAGCACTTGGAATGTAAACAGTGATTGTGAGCTAGCTGTGAGTATGTTATTTTAAAAAGAATTAGGGCATGTTTTGATAATTAACTGGGCATGAATGATTAGTAGTGATTTTTATGATATTAAATTTTATTTTTCATTATTGCTCTATTTTTTTTCTCCTTTTTTGACAAGGGCAGTTATCTGTTAATTTCTGGTAGCTACCCTGTTGATACTAAACCAAAACAAATTAATTGAGAATGGTCAAGTGATCAGTGTCTAAACTGTAAGTGGTAAATAGTTGAAATATTCTCCTTGCTGTAAAATGTAATTTTGAGATGAAATTCAGTATTCCTATTTTGTGTATGTGGAGATATAGACAAAAGTTTTGAATCCAGGATTAAATCTTGTTATGCCCGAAAATGTTAGTGTGCTGCTGTTGAATTCAATAGCTGATGACTTTGCTGGTGCTAGCTGTAAAATTCAGCTGTAAAATTCAGCATGAAAAAGAAACAACTTTCACTTAAATAATGAAAGAATAGCAAAGTAGTAATTAGCAAGTTCAAATTTGTGTTTATGAGGAGTTTAGGATGATACAATCAGGAAAAAACCCCAAATTTTTCACTAACATGAAGCTGTAATATTATAAGACTTTGAGTAGTTAAAATGCTGTTGCAAGTATCCTTCAAGTATTGCAAATATAGGTAGAATGACTAAGTTTAAAAATAAATTTTCAACTAATAGAAACATATTAAATCAGTAAAGAAATGTACAGGTGAGGTGTCCAAACTACCTAATTCTATTATATCATCATGTAACCATGCAGTAACTATGTATCCTAGTAACTTACTCAGAGAATATGCTTCTTTGTAGTTAGTGCTTTCTTTTTCACACTCCTTGCAGGCTTTTTGCATTGCAGAAACATGTTATAATCAAAATAAAAATAGTTCAGTTTTATGAACTACAAGGGTTCTTTAATCTTCAATGCTTGCAATTGAGAGACAAGTTTTAAACAGAGTCAAATGAGCACATTTTAGATATCAAATTATGTACTGTGCTTGAATGTGGAGACTTAAAATAACAAATGTGGTATGAAACTAATTTAAGAAGCATTGAAGATGCTTTGTATTTTAACACACTGGAAGAAAGTGTATTTGGGACTGAAGAGTTCTCCTTAGGCAGAGGCTTCCTATGATGAATGCTTGAAAACAAATGCACTGTTCAACCTTTCTGCTCAGAATATCCTTTCTGTTGAAAAGTTATTGGAAAAAATATTTGTTATCTTCTTGGGAACTAGATGGTATTTAATTGCAGAGTGGTTGGATAGATCATTTACAGAAGCTTTGTTAACAGGGAGTTTACATTAACAAGTTGTGTCTGCTATTCAGATACACAGTTCAACAGAACTCACTCTGTCCAAGATGGGATTGTTGAAGAAGTGCACATCACTGACTTGCAGGTTTTGTGAATGATCCTCCAGAAATGCACTCTACAGACACATATGGTAATTCTTTGTGCTATGCTGAGTGGGGTGTTAGTGCTAGTTAGTGTTAGTTTTTTCTATACTTAGGTATTTAGACTCTTTAACAAAGAATTTTACAGGCTCTTTTGATTAAAATAATGATTCTGTCTGGTGTTGCATTACCCTTCATTACCTTTCATTAAATCTGTGCACCACATTAATCTCTCACCAACCTGCTGGCAAGATTCCTGAGGCTGGTACCTTCTACAGCTCTGGTGCTGCAATAGCACACTCAGTGCAGTCCTGTGCTGAGATGTGTTGCATCCCTCAAAACGTGTATGTACATCTTCACACTGAAGCAGCTTCAGCTCGTGCAAGCTCAGGCTACTTTCTGTTGCTTTATTTTTTTGAGGGTTTTTTTTTTTTTTTTTTTTGAGTTTTTTTTTCAGAAGCTGAATTTTGTTGAATTCAGTCTTTTGGAAAAGTGTTAATATCAGTGGTTTTTTTCCAGCTGAAATGCTGTGATAGAAATTAGCTGTCACTTATGCCATTGTAATTATCACATAAAGTTGCAGATGAGTTGTTAGCATTTATTCAAATGTGCATAATAATGGATATGCTTCTTTTCTTGTGCGATGCTTTTCATTCGTAAATTTGGAAGTGTTTAATTATAAGTTACAAATGTACGTAATTCCTATTGATGTACAGCAAAAGACACTAAGCATTCAAGAAATTTGTCTGAAAGCTTTCCCCATAGGGGATGAAGGAATGCAGGGTTTGACTCTTCCTTTGTCCACTGTCCTGTCTGTTGGATTATGCAGTAATTAGTAACAGCCCTCTAAGGATCTGTACTGTTAAAAGTAAATAGGGGTAAGGCTTGTTCCTTGTGACAATGTGGAAGACATTTTTGTTAAATGGGATTGGTGAAAAAGTCTCCTAAGTGGTCTCTGTCCATGCATCCTGATGACTTTTTATTGCTTTGTGATGCTGGAGTGTAGTTTAAATCCATGAGACAAGGCAGTGTATTTTTGCTCCTCTATCTCCTTTTTCTTTTGTCAGTTCAAGACACTATCACTGCTGAAGCCAGATATGTGCCAGAGAACTGAGTGTATCTGAAAAGCTGTGTCTTGAACTTTATCTAGGAAACCTCTTGTTCCAATGACCCTACAATTAGATAAATTATGGAGTACTAGGGGGCACAGCAGACTTGAGGAAAAAATTGTGGATTCTAAACACGTGAAGAATCAGTCTTTAAACAGAACTGGTTGGTTGATATTTTTTAAGTTGTTGAAAAGCTAGCACAACACTCTCAATACTGGGTGAAATTAATTAGCAGCTGCTTCCCTACACCCCAGTCCTCAGAAATAAATGAGCAATTGTTTTGCTGCACCCAAATCCTCAGCAGAGTACAATGCTGGAAGGGAGATTGCTTCTAAGCAAAGTTGACAGGCATCAGACTGCAGCATGAGAAGTGTTAAGTGGTCTGCTCATGTCAGTGAGCTGTTAGGTGGATGAGATGAATGTGGGAAGCTGGTGCTGGTGAAAGCATCACTTTGGGACCAGGTCATGTCAGCAAAGGTTCCTTACCTATTGCACGTTTGTGCCAAGAACCTGAGACAGAGCCATTTTCAGCAGCTTGCTTTAATCTTGGTGAAGTTTTCTTTGTGTGTGTTCTTAGGATGTTCTTAGCGGCCCAGTTAAAATGTCTGAGCCTTTCATATCCTAATTTCTGTTAAGTGTCAGCAGCAATGAAGCTGCAGTGTACCTCCTGCAAGGAGTGGTGACTCAGGGTTGTGCTGACAAGGAGGCTCACTACCTTCCTGGTCAAATGGGTCTGAAATATTCGTATCTTTTTCATCAGTGTAGCACATCTCAACTCAGCCTGCTGATACTTGATCACCTGCTGTGGTCTTCCTTTAACGAGAAAGACTTCTGAAGGCTTAGAAATGCTACTTCGTGGTATTTGAAGAAGAAATGCTACTTTGTGGTACTTTTCCCCTTGAAGTACCAATCAAGTACTAGTAAGCCATTGCTGCTGCCAAGTAGTGGAAAGCGATCTACTATTGTGAAGAACAGTGAGCTGGAAAGATTCTTTTAGTAGCCATGTCTTTAAGAGTAACATTAGGAAAAACTGTTCTCCCCCCATATATTGAGTAGTTTATTTCGCAAAAGCTTCCTTTTTATCCTGTCCAGGAAACAAAAGAGCTCCAGAGACATCTGAAGCTTTCCCAAGTCTCTGTTTGAGAACACAAAAACAAAATTGTTGCTTTTTTTTTGTTTGCTAGACAGTATTACATATGTGCAGGTGAGAATATGACTTGTGCAGTTATTCAGTGTAGCAGAAATTAAAACACAACAATAACGTGATTGAGCTAATAAACTGCTTCTTTCTTTCATTAAAAAGAAAGAGTCCCCATTAATAGCTTTTATTATATTTATCAAAGGCATACATGCCTTTGAGTGACAATATTAAACCAATTATTTGTCTAAGGAGTAGGTACTGTGCAACATAAGAAGTTGATGACAAATATGATGCCTTCCATTGCTTTTAATTTCTTTCTTTTGCTTCTTCAGTACTGCTAGATGGGCAGGCTACTTTAGACTTGCCCTGTAAATGTTTTGATAATATCTTGATACTTCAGGGGGAAAATACTTTGAGTTTCTTCTGCTCATTCTTTAGTTGATAAAATCTCCTCAAGTTTCTTATGGCCTTTTTTTGCATGATGTAGGAACAAAAAAAAAATATTTTTAACTCTCATTTAATGGCAACAAATTTCATTAGCTTGTCTTGCTAGTGGATTTGCTCCTTTACATGGTGGTCACTTTAACTGCAAAACTTTGTTTTGTGGCTTTAATTTGTGGTTGATCCTGTACCTTTAAGAAACTCTTAGGAAGGAGGGAGGCAGAAGGAACAAATCTGAATGCAGTGTGTATATATTCTTTAATATGTTCATACTGAAGATCTGATGGCCACTTTAGTGGCATACAGACTTGGATTGACCTGAGCCCTTCATGACCATGTTCTTTAAGGGTTGTGTCCATTAGAGGTAAGAACATTGCCTGAGGTGAGCAGCAGGCTCTCATCCTGGACTTGGTTAGTCCAGCAGAACTGATGCTTTTGTCTTCTGCAATAAGGACAAGATTACTGTAGCAGCACAGAGTGCTGCATTGCCTGACTTGTTTGAACCATGTAGGGCCATATTCCTATGCTGGGAAATGTTTGTTGTGTGCATGGAAGTGTACTGTATAAATCTCAGTGTAACAGTTGTTGATGCATGTGTGCTTTTTCAGACAGTACAAGTATTTGACTGATTGCACTTGCAAAGATAATTATTCTCTTGAGACCAGAATTCTTAGAATGAGAGCTGTTTTTTGGAGTTGTATGATAGTGGAACTATAGGCTGCTCTTCAATCTGTTGGATTTTTTTTTTTACTGTTTTGTCTAAGTGGCCTTGGGGTAGATATTTTGTATGTTTGGACTTTGGTAAGAAAGTTTCACATTCATCTTTCCACCTTCTGTTATTCATTAATATTTTTTCTCATGTATTTTTCCTTGGCATAAAGTCCTCTAACTGAAGAAACCCTAGAGTTGAACACTTCAGGCAGTAGCTTGATGTGTATGCCAACAAGAAACAGAACTAAAACTATTTCATTTGGAACTGTGTGAAGGAAAAAGATGATGTTACTGGAAGTCTATCTGAAAGTAACTTTCTTCAGAGAATTGAGTTACATAAGAAGCAATATTCCTGAAAAGAGATGCTGTTATAGGTGTAGGAGGCAATACAGAAAAAGCTCAGAGAATTGGCTTAAGAATTATTTGTGTCCTTTTAGACAGTACATTCAGACAATACATTTCCATTTAATATCCAACTGTTGATTAAAAATGAGCAGACACTTTCTACCTTGGATGAGAAGAGAGTTGAGTTAAAAGATGTACTTGACCTTGACTCTTGTTATAGGGGGAAGTGAAGATCAATGAAATATTTATCATTTTGTAAAATTATGCAGATAAGATTAAAGATTTTAATTTTTTCAATTTATTTTGTCATTTACTCATAGTTTTCCCTGCTATGAAAATTGGTTATTTTCTGAGAGATATTTTTCTGATAATGCTGTTTTATTTTTAATAATACTAATAATAATAATATTATTAAAATGGTGACCTAGAAAGCTGTGAAAATTTCATTTTTATTAGACTTTTATTAATCCTTAACTTATGTCCTTAAAAAAAAAAAAAACCAGAATTTCTGTCAAGATTGTCACACACTGCTTCTAAAACACACTGCAAGTTATCTTATTCGTTGCTTTTTCTATTGTCATAGTAAAGTCCCAGCCAAAATGAAGGGCCCCATTGTGGTCCCAGTGTATGGACAAATAGTAAGAGAATACTGAAAGGCTGCAATCTAAACAGACAGGGCAGACAAAGAGCATATTATCCTGATTTTAGAGATGGGATACTGAGGCACAGAAAAATCTAATCAGGGTCATGCAAGAATGTTGTTTGGGAGCCAGGAATTAAGCCAGCTCTCTCCTTCAGTCCAGTTGTACTGCCTTAAACCAGAGTCACTCTTTTGCAGAAGATAATACAGCTTTGCAGGAGAGCATGTGAGTGCCAGTTGTGTCTTGCTGAGTGTTTATGAAGAAAACACCACTTGGAGGATTAAAGTCTATTTCATGGCAGTCTGCACAGAAGAAATAGGAATGAAGGGGTTTTTTTTGGCCATGGGATTTTTCTCCGTAGGACTGCACAGATAACTTTTTCTTAGTGTGCATTGACAAGGAAATGAAAGAGGAAAACCTGCTATCCTTGTGGTATTTCATTGCTAGCACTCCAAATGTTGGATATAGTAAAAGTATTGCCAACTAATTGCATTTAAAACATCTGTCATGTTACTGCAAATTCAGTAATCCCTAGTATGACTATTAGTAGTCCCTAATATGACATACTCAACATTTCCTTAAAAAAATCCCCCAAAACAAAAGAAAATGTCAGTAAATGTCAGAGAAGTTATTTTCTTTTCCTTTATTTTTCAGATCACTAGTGTTTGTTCACTTAATAAAGGATCATTGAAACTGTGAGGGAAATGGGGAGAAATAAAGGAAAGACACTTTAGTACTCATTGTGACTCACTCTAAAGATGTGTAGTGCAGAAGTACTGTTGTGAAGTTTACAGATAGGTCATTAAATTATTTTGATTCTTTGTCAACCAGCATTTGGTAGCTCCAGATCTTCATCTTACTGCTTCTGCAGGACCAGTATGTTCATGATGCTTCCATACCTGTTTAGTTTATTTGGCTGTGTATCAGAAAGCTTAATCATCTTCATGCAGAAAAATCAAAAGCTGAAACACTGTATTTGTATGAGTTACTCTAGTTAAGTTGCACATGACATCTTTCTGTGTCAGGATGTGTTTTCCCAGCATAGAAGTTGTCAGAGTCCACCTGCTGCAGAAAGTATGGATGTGCTGCAGCCCTCTTAACTGTTGCTAAAGGTCAAATGTCTGATTTTGGAGAGCTATACATCAATCTGAGCTGAAATTTAGTGCCATCATCCATGAAGGATACTACTTGTGCTGACAAATCTCATTTGCAGTGAGACTCTTCTTGATACATATTTGAGAAAGAAAGAATTGTTCTGTTGCTATGTGTTTTGTGGAGACTGCCCAGTCAAGGTGCATGATGTTTGCTTTGAATTTTGAGAGAAATGAAGATGATTTCCAGCCATTCCTCCCCTTATGTCTGCCCGTGGGATGCTAAGAAATCAGAATTCTAATGTAGAGATTGATGATTTTCCTGCACATTCCCTATCTGTTGCTTGCACACCTGTGTGCAGCCATGCTCACTTTCTGATTTTTGATAGTGATATGTGTGTGATCTAAGACAAATCCACTGTACCTGCAGGGTTAAAAGTCTCTGATCAGCTCTTTGCCATGCTTTCCAAATCAGGAGTCTGGGGAGAGTTATGCTTTGTGTTCTACAGAGGGAATGTCACCTCTTCTTCTGGATTTGGAGCACATAGTTTGGATCCTTATAAATAATGTGTCTTTTTTTTTCCTTGCCCTGAGTAATTTAATTTTTGCTGTCATTTAATAATACTATTGCTGTCCTGATGATTTCCAGACATAAGCAAGATGAAATTTGTAGCTGGAGGTGATATCTTTAATTAAACTAAATGTATCTGGTTGAGAAAATAGAGATATTTGGTGGCACACATCTCCTTAAATCCCAAGAGCCAGATCTAAATGTTAACCTGTTGTTTGAAGATACTGTTTACATTTACATTACTCTTCTAGCTTGCTTTTGACCACATTAAAAACCTATTTCTTTCTTGTATTTTGCACACCTGGATTTTTGAGTCATATTTAGTAACTGATCTGTGGAAAAATTGTGGTTTTTTTCGAGATTTTTGTTTGTGGATTTTTTTTTTTCATTTGTACATGTCTTTGGATCTTAGTATGTTTAACTGGTATCTATTTTACAATGTAGCAGGATTTTCTTCAGGTATTGACTTTGTACAGTTTTATAATATAAACTTCATAAGCAGTTGCTACAGTTCCTGAAATATGTTGTTGTATGTAAAATGGACGGCAATTCAAAATCCAGGTCCTCAAGGAAGAAGCTCCTTTAGATAATTCCCCTGAAGTAGAATCTAATAATTAAAGAAAAATGTAAGAACAATTTACAATTTTGTAGATGTTACTGGAGTTATTATGGCTGCCTCCTGTTCTTATGTTATTATTACACTTACCTTACTGAAAATAAGGTATTGTGTAATTGACTGATGTTCATTTCAATTACAAACATTGGTTTTATTGTCTTTTACCCTGCTAAACTGTATTTTGTCCTGCTTTGCAGTCTTGTTCCACTCCAAATTCTTCCATGCAGACTTGCAAGAGAAGGGTCAGTGCAGAGTATTGCCACGTTGGTGGATGGGCTGTCTTTGCTCTAGCTGATCCTTCCCAGTGCCATCCCCTGTCACTCCAGCCCTGAGCTGCAGTGTTCACTAATATTTATTAATATATTTTAGCAACTTTTGTTGTTGTATTTGCCCTTAGTTTAAACTCTGATGGTAAAAAAGTAAAGTGTTAACCAAATTTTTCATAGTCATCCAAACAGTGGTTTATAACCTCCTCTCTTAGATGTACATTGGTTTCTGAGTACCTGCACCCTTTGTGTCTGAAATGGGGAGGCTCTTTAACTGAAGAGCAAGCAGGAAAGTCACTTTGTTCAGAAACTGTTAAGGTAAAAGTTACCCTGTCTGGTTACTTTCTGCAAAATAACTGAAAAGTTAACTGGCAAAATGGGAATCTGGTTTTAAAGATTAGTTCAATAATAGAAAGTATTAGAAACATTGGGAATTATGTCAAAGGAGGTGATAGACTTGTGGTGTTTGGACTCTAGCTGGAAACCAAAGCCACCCTATCACTACCCTTCTCAGCTGGACAGGGGAGAGAAAATGTAACCAAAGGCTCATGGGTTGAGATAAGGGCAGAGAGAGGTCACTCACCAATTACTATCACAGTTAAGAGACTTGACTTAGGGAAATTAACTGAATTTATTACCAGTCAAAATCAGAGCAGGATAGTGAGAAGTAAAACAAATCCTAAAAATACCTTCCCCCTACTTCTCCCTGCTTCCCAGGTTTAACTTTATGACCAATTCTCTACCTCCTCTCCACCCAGCAGCATAGGGAGACAAAGAGTGGGGGCTATGGTTCATTGCATGTTGCTTCTGCCACTGTTGCTTCCTCAAGTAGAGAAGTCCTTCCCCTGCTCCAATGCAGGTCCTTCCCATTGGAGTCAGTCTTCCACACCCTTTTCCCAGTTGAATCCTTCCTGCAGGCTACAGTTCTTCATGAGCTGCTCCAGTGTGGTCCCTTTCCACTGGGTGCAATCCTTTAAGAACTTGATGCTCCAGTGTGGGTCCCCCAGGGGGTCACAAACCCAGCCAGCAAACCTGCTCTGGCACAGGCTCCTCTTTCCATGGGGCCACAGATCCTGCCAGGAGCCTGCTGCAGCACAGCTTCTCCATGGAGTCACAGCCTCCTTTTGGGCAGGTACCTGCTCCAGTGTGGGGTCCTCCATGGGCTTCAGGTGGAGCTCTTCTCCCCAATGGACCTCCGTGGTGAAACATGGACTGCAGAGGAATCTCAGCTCCAGTGCTTGGAGCACCTCTTCCCCCTCCTTCACTGACCCTGATGTCTGCAGGGCTATTTCTCTCACTTATTCTCTGCATCTTTATTCTCTGTCCACAATTACTTCTGCACAGTAACTTATTTTTCTTCTTAAATATGTTATTACAGAGGTATTGATGTGCTGATGGGCTCAGCTCTGTCCAGTGGCAGGTCTGACTTGGAGCTGGCTGACACTGGCTCTGTCAGACATGGGAGAATCTTTGGGCAGATTGTCATAGAGGTCACCTCTCTAGCTGCCCCCACTACCAAAACCTTGCCACAGAGGCACAATGCAATGTTTCTGCATCTTTTTATATGTTACTACTTAATAAATACCTTTAGTTTGTTTTTAAAACTGAGAGGCAAGTATTTTTACAAAGTTTTTGGAGCCAAGTGTCTTCCTTTAGTATTGCACAGATAGCTGTTTGATAGCATAATATAGAGAGGCACCACTGATCCACTGCAGTTTGTACTAATCTTGGTCCTGTTGGCCCTCCTGCTTTCCAGTTCTGGGCTCTGCATTTCATTCCCTCATGCTGATGAGGGGAATTCTGCTTTCATGAGGTTCTGCAGTGGGGCAGCTTGTGGAATCAAACTGTCAGAAAACCTTTTCCTGTTTTGTTCTGTCCTCCTTCGTATTACTTTATTACTTATTATCCTGATTCAGAGTTGGCTTGAATTTGACTCCTTGTGTAATCAGTTAATTGATGGTACAAGCACATGGGAGGGGCAGGAATATAAAGCTGGGAGTCCAAAAGGACTGTACCAAGTGTTGTCCCAAGTCAGTGCCAAGCATTGATCGATTTCAATTCTGAGTTGTATAGAAAGTGAAATAAAGATTCCATAAGATGACCTGCCTACCCCAGGAGCTAAGGGCCCCTGTGCCTCTATAGAAGGAAGTTTTTAAAAGCAGGTTTTTCAAGGAGGAAAAACTTACTTTAGGTATTGTCTTAAACTCTAGATGTCTCAAGACATGAAAAACTGAGATTTCTTGGTGTCACAGGTATGCAGCATGCTTTTTGGAGTGTGAGTTTTGTCTTTTCCAGTATTCTTGTGAAGTGTTAATCTAGTAGTCTTGGCAATTCTTGTCCTCTATTGCCAAATTACTTTATATTGGAGTGGCAAATAGCCTGCAAAAATTCCACAAAAGCCTCCAGAATTATGGAAGAACAACATTCTCATATTTTCCTGTGCTTATTTCGTTCTTCTGTTTGTTGATATGTTGTGTCTTGTGCAAAATAGTATTGTCAGTGATGCATAGTTTACTTTATAATCCCTTCCAGACAAAGGTTGTTACAAAAGATATGCAGACATGGTTAATCCACAATATTTGTTTAGATTGTTGGTTCCCAACTGTGAACATTTGTTTTTTCTTTTGTTATGGATCTTTGGGAATGGAAGGCACCGTTTCCATCTTCAGTACCATTTCATAATGCCTAGATAAGGCAGTGCAGTACAAAGTCTTTCTGTGTCATTGAGGGTGGTATTTACTGTTTACACTATAATTAATGAACTATTCCCAGCATTCTTTAGGATTGCCACTGTCCTCATGATTGCTCTAACCTGGCAGACAGCATACCATTCAGCCACACTGGACTGGTTTAAAGGTGTCATGACCTTGACTCTTTACCACACTGGTACTTAAGTCTATTTGCTGCTTTTTCCCTGCATTCTTTTTTTTCTTGATCACAGTCATGTTTCATTTATTATTTCTGTTCCTGAGAAGGCCAGTATTTCTATTTTCTTCTCATTGATTTTCTTTCTCACTTGATTTTTTAGCATGCAGAATCTTAAGTTCCTTGTATTAGCACCTGAAGGGCATCAGTTGGGATTTTGGGCAGTTGTGTTTGGTCCTGTGTTAGTTCTGTCATTAATATTTAATTTTTATTTTTTCCTCAACTTTATGATTACTTTAACCATGACCTGCATTTTTTCCATCAGAAAAGAAATTATCTTGAGCATTACTTTGTGATTCTGACCTTAAAGTTAGCCACAGTTTCAGCAGGATCTTGGAGTAAATTGACATCCAGCAATCTCTTTCAGCTTAAATCTTTCTGTGATTAATTTGCAACTGTGACTGACATTTTCAGGGGTAAAATGCAATTTATACTCGTGAACTAATTACTGAAGTGACTTACTGGTTTTTGTGTAAGAAAGAAAAACTACACTCAGGAGAGAATAAGCTCATGTTAAATGGAAAGAGTGTGACATTTATTTCTATGATAAGACCAACCTGTCTTGTTTTACTGCTGTCTGAATAATGTCCTGAAGATTGTCTTTTTATTGTTTCATGTTTCAATTCACCATTCAAATTACTTAGTTTTTTAAGTAATCTACTGCACTGAAATACTCTGTATGTTACTCCAGTTCTTGAATGATGTACTGATTTGTCACTTCTGTGGAACAAGAGAGAAATATTTGGCACAATTCTAGACATAGAGTTTAAAAATGTGTAGCTCCAGGAGCTGGAAGAATCACATGTATTTAGTTTTGTCCATTGCTATTCTTACTGTTACTTTTTTTTTTTTTTTTTTAAGCTTTTATCTTTTAGTTTTAAACCAGTGTACAGTGTGTCTTGAATAGTCTTTCTCTTCCTCTCCTTGCTCCCTTTCTCTCTCTTGGCACATAAGCATCACTAATATTTTTCAAAGCAGGCTTTGTGGGTATATTTAGTGGAGCAACAGATATATAAGTGAACATTTAAAGTGTCTGTAATTTATAGCAAAAGATCATCACTAAAACCTGATTTCCCACGCAATACTCTGAGGTCTTACTGTTTGACAACCTTAATTCTGCAGTGGAAGAATGTTTTAGATTATTTCTAGCATGTGTTTTATTATACAGTGGGATGTAAATGATTATGAATTATATAGTAATAGAGAAGGAACTTCATAAAAGTCATCTGCCTTTGATTGTTGTTACTAAAAATAGTTCCTTTCTTTGTGTTATTGAAGAAGATTAAAAAGTTGTATCTGACACCTGCATTTTTGTATTTGTGCCACAATTTGCAGAAGCAACATTTTCTATTTTTTCTATTATATTTGTACTCTCAATGCACATTTCACTAAATTGATGGCTTACAAAACTATGCCTTATGGCTACAGCTCTCTTTTTATTTGCAAGTGTTAGTAATATAAAACCTACAGGCAAAAGTTGTAATCATTTTTCAAGTGCCATAGCAAAGTATACACAAAGTAATATTTTAAGATTTTAATCTATGAAAGTAATTTCGAGCAGTCAGCATTCACTGTCTCAGATTTCCACCTATATAGAATATCTTTCTCATGATATGGGCCACTTTTGCATCCTGTTAGTTCAGTAGCTCATTTTCAAGCAGGGTACAGTATCAATGGGCATGGCTGTATCAGTTGCTTCATTTTGAGAGGATGGTGATTCAACTCTGGAAGGGGTGAGGTATATGTCATGGTCCTTTTGGAAAGTATGTGGGTACTGAAAAATAAGTTATCACTTCTTTTTGCCATTGAGAGTCTACTTTGAATCTGGAAGTATCTTCCTGTAAAATGAGGTGGCTGTGATGGGGGCTGTGGAGTGCTTTTACCTTGCAGAAGGGCTGGGCAGCCCTTTCTGTCTCCCACTTGTGGCTGTCTGTATTGACACAGAGGGAACAAGCAGGTTGCCATGCCAGTGCGTGGTTAGTCATGAGCACTGTGGTCACCTTGTTTCACTTTTAGGGGGTAGGTAGTTTTTGGTAGAACATAAATACTCTTTACAGTTGCTTTTCTGTCTCCTTATTCTTTTGATCATTATTTCAGTACCATTTAATAGTCACTCACCTTATTCAATAATTATCGCCTGTCTTTTTCAGTGGTCTTGCCTCTTTGCATGAAAGAGTTTTTCCTGAGCTGGCTTTAGAGACATGTTTTCTCTTCCAAAAGTGATCTTTTCTGAAAAGCTTATCACCATTGTTTCTGACTAAGCAGGCAGAGAGATGTGATTATTGCCTTTAGAAGACAGTTTTTTGTTTGGAGAGGCCACTGTCTTTTTTTGTTGCACACAGAAGGTCTGAATTGTCAAATGGCTGCAATCTGATCTAAGAATGATACCAGTGTCTAAAATAATCTTTCAGTCTTGGTTACTTTGAGTAGGACATGGTAGCATTGAGCTGCTCTTACTGAAAATGGAAAAACCTGTATGAAAAGATATATAGCTGTTTATCTTTTCTACTTTCTTTTAAATTTCAAATGTTCCTTACTTTATTCATTGTAATTTCTCTGATTTGGATTGCATTAGTAGTATTATTGCATCTAATGAAGTGTATCCCCAGTTGGACTTTGTAGTGAGGCAATATTAATATATTGTGCAATTTCAATTGAAAAGTTATTTATATAATTGCAAGTCATGAATTTACTAATGAAAACAGATTTATGCCAGTCTGGTTACCATGAATAAACTAAGAGACATAGTTGAACCTGCTTAGACCTAAGGAATTTTCCTTTCTTAAAAGCTGCTGCATAGTGAGAGTTTTAAGGGGTTTTAAAAGCCTGAAAGATGGTGTTTAGTTTAAGTTTGTTATCTATTCTGATTCAATACTGACAGTATATTTGTGTGCCACAATTCTTAATTTCAACCTGCAGTCTTATGTCCTTGAGATTCTTGGATTATTTTAAGTGATTTTTGAGAGGGGGCTGATAGCTTCGTACAGAAGACTCATATTTACAATGGATAGTTGCACCTCCACTGGGTTATTGCACCTGCAAAATGAAAAAAAACTTCCAAAATGCTGCTTCAGGATGTCACTTACTCTGTATCTGTGCATCTTTTTGATACTGTGTATCTCACAGCATCATTTTGGTGCGTTCTCCTACATGTCTGTGCAGTTTCTTTGTATTAACAAAAATCAAACCTCAAATGGTTCTGTTTACCCGTTAGGTGCAGTGGTGTTTGCTAGGGTGGTAGAGCAAACTCTCAGGACTTTTCCTACACTGCTCTGTCTCCTTGCCAGTGCCTGATGCAAAGGTAGATGGCTTTGTGAACCTGTGAACTAACCTGATTCCTTTTCCCACCTGTCTCCTTGAATGGTTTTTGCCAGTATTAATACCTTATGTTTTTTATAAGTTACCCCTTGCAGCCAGAAATCATAAAAAGTCAGGATCAGACCCAGCCAAACTTTAGATACCTTTGAGCTGGATGCATTTTAAAGGTTAGGATACAGACCTGTGAAGGTTAAATGAACTGAAGGAATTTAAACTGGAAAACAGTTGTAACTTTTCTATTTGTGAAGGGCAAAGTCTTTATGTTTTCATAAGATTGTCACCTTTCAAACAACAGAAAAAATACTTTGAGATGTTTTAACCATTTAAAAAATATTTCATAACTGTAATTAAATGCATATTTTGGAGCTGAGACTTTGTGTCAAATAATACCCAGAAGAAATACTCCTTTTGTGGAACTTACAGTGCTGTTATTGGAAGTCTGTAGTTTCTGATCCAAACTATTCAGCTAAGAATTGTCACTGTAAAATAATTTTAAAGGTCATTGAATTATCATATTAAAACAATAAATAGATTTAAAAAGCCTGTTTTAGTGCCTGCTTAGGGTTTTGTTTATTTGTTTTACCAGTAAGGAAGATTTGATCAAACCTAACTTTGCACTTCTGGCTATACCAGTGCTAACACTAATTACACCAAAGAGGTTTATACCTCACCACTGGCATTCTTTTAGATTTAGGCTGGATGTGTTGATTGCATTCATCTGACTGCACTGCATTTGAAGGCCTGGTTAGTGCAAGACCAGCACTGCAAAGGTGCCATGTCTGCTTAACCTTTCAACTGGATTTCCTAGCCTGGTACAAACAGTAACAGAAAGAAAGGATTTTGGTTTTCAGTGAATAAAGAAGTAATGCACATCATATCATACTATGAAATACCTGCAGGTTGATGGGACTGATTTGTGCCCAAGAATTCTTGAATGGGCCTCTTTGGATATATTTGTGTTACTGCCTATATTACTGTGAAAGTGATGCCTTGTTCCTCTGGGCTTTTTGGGATCTGAAGACATTTTACACTTCATCATGCCAAGCACTGCCATAATCAGCAGTGATATTGCCTACAATGCCAGAGGCCAGGGCAGAATTATTTATGAAAGTATTTCTAGGGTCAAAATAATTGCTTTAGTTAGGAACTAGTGAACTAAAATACCTGCTTGAGTTAGTTTTCGAAAGAAACTGCTGTTTTTTAGAAATATGTGACTTAAGAAGTAGGATTTAGTTGTTGATGTTTATCAACAGCTACTGTTGTACATTTTTTATCTTGATTTTTCCTACTGTTTAAAAGGCACCAGTTTAATATTTCAGTCTACATGTGTAAGTCCTGTGATAGATTTCAGATGCTCCTGAATAACACTTGAATTTACAAGGTTTTTATTTTTATAATTTGAGAGGTAATGTGGTCTGTGGGGTCACTACTTGGCATGGGGTTACTCATGGAGCAACACATTCATTAGCAGCACTGGCTGTAGTGACATGATCCACTGAAATGCCTTAAAGTGACTGGGGCTTCTGTCCTCCAAGCTGAGCTGTGCTGGATGAGTATGTGTGCTTGTTCTTAAGTTATAGCAATGAAGAGTAGAATAAGCTACCTCACTTTTAATGTTAGAGTTCTGAGGCCTTCACTTGGTAATTTAAGCCCATTTTACTCTGTTTGTAATGGCTAAAGAATGCAGGTATTGCATTATGTGTTTCATCTGAGAGGACAAGTGCCTGTCATCATCTGACTGTACCTGTCTGGATTTCATTGAATTCCTCATACCATCACCAAGAAGTACCTCATTAATCAACTTTGTCTCTTGCCACAGTATTTGATGGGAACAAACAGCAGGTGTTGGAACTAGGGAAGGGCATTTGCACAGAATCTGGAATTTCATATGGCATGGCATTCCTGGCTGTATTTTAAGCTACAGGATCCTTGACCTTGGTTACTATAACTAGCTTTTAAGCAGGAGCTTTTCTCAAGCAACTTAGTCAAGCTTAGAATATTGTAACATAGAGTATAACCTATACAACGTGTTTTCTGTTAGGATCTTTAGGCAGAGATTTAAAAAAATATTTCATTTATAATTAATAAATTATTCCTTTACTGTTTCAACATTTGACCAGTACAAAAATGCTAATTCCACTTCTTGGCAGTGAGTGTTAAGAGAAGGTGTTGCATTCTGTATTCTGACTCAGACTGAGGGATGAAACTACAGCATTAGTACAGAACTTTGAAACCCAAAAGATGGAGAAAATCTCTTTAACATAGTAAGAAGCTCTTATGGAGCAATGTATACCTTTGCTTTGTGTAAATTAATATAACAGTAATGGCCCTACAGTATTTTCGATTTTTTTTTTCTTAATATATATTTAAAGCATAACTTCTAATTCTTGTATATATTTTTAACTTTCCCACAGATATGCACTTATTTGGCCATTATCCAGCTCATGATGATTTCTATCTTGTAGTGTGCAATATCTGCAATCAGGTAGTCAAGCCACAGGTTTTCCAGTCACACTGCGGTAAGTGAATGTTTTCTTTCCTGAATTACAGTGCCAAAGTGGCGTATGGCTCTCGTAAGAATCATTGCATACAATCATAACAGAGGCCTTGCAACAGACTTTTCTGGTTATCTTGTGTTTTTTCCACAGAAAATACCAGCAATGCTTTCAAATAAGCATATTTCCTGTAGAGGAAGTTAAATCAGTTGTTCTGGAAGCTGAGCTTTTCAAGTTGAACTTGTTAAATTAAATTAACCTGTTACAACAAATAAATCCTGTTAGTTAGAGACTAGTTAGGTTAAAACTATTATGACCTAACATTGGATTGTCTTTTATCAAAGCTGCAAAGTGAGGTATATGGTACTGATCTACATTAACTAGAAGATGGATTTTATGGATTGTTTTCTGATGGGATTCATGCGTAACTATATATAGGATATATTTTTGTATTTATCCTAAGGTTTAATTTTTTACAAAAGTGGCATTTTGAGACATTTCTTAAATTAACATTTTTCAAGAGAGTCTTGAGAAGCATATGCATATATTAATTTCTCAGTATGACAACAACAAGATGATGATTTCTGTGTTGACTAATTGAAAGCAGAATTACTCCAGTTAGAATTTTTTTGGTATTGATTAACAAACTCTTTTCAGTTATTTCTGAAAAAATTCATCTGAAGGTGTGGTTTATTTATTACTTATCTAGTGGTTTGTTTGTTATTTGTCCAGTGATTTGTTTCTGTGCTGATTTTTTTTGTTGTTTTGTTGTTTTTAAAGCCATGCAAAGAGTGACTGGAATGGCTAGCTTTATATGAGGTTTAATAAAATTTAGTTAATCAAAATAATTTGGAGGTAGTTGCACAATAATGAAAGGCAGCTACTACTGAGGGTGGAATCAGTTAAATATCTTAAGAAAAAGAATAGCCCAGCAATATTTTGTCTAAATACAAGGAAACTTCACAAATCCTGTACTTCTTATAGTCTTTTTGGCAACAAAGCAACTCGGTAGTGCAAAAATGGAAGTGGGATGGACAGAAAAATAGTTTATTTACTTTTAAAGATGTATTACCAAAATACTGTGTTGTGTTTGTACAGATAGACTGCTAACAACACACTAGGAGCAACTGCATTTGTGTTGGGAGGCAGTTGTAAGACTTGACACCAGCTTTGACCTAGATTGAACTAATTGAAAAACTGGTTATAGTGAAATACAGCTTTCTATCCAGTGAATGGGAAAAGATCTAGAATGTTTTCTAGGGTGAGAAGAGCTTATTAATTTAATGGTGGGGGCAGGGGTTGGTATTAATGTGTTAACAAGCCATCCTGCTTGGTTGGTTTTTTTTTTCCAAAGTTTGTTTCTTGCCCTTAGTCTTATATGTTTCCTTTCTGCCCAGCTCAGGTATCTTATGATTCTTTCAGTGAGTAACTAAAAAGCTGCTCTGCACGTGGTTGTAGGTACAATGGGTACATAAACACAGAACTTGTGCATCAATAAAATGTGCTTCAGGAGAAAACCTGTGGGTGGCCTTGCTGTAGCCTTCCACAGCTGTGCTCTTTCCTGGGCATTAACCTGGTTTGGTGAGCAGTGTGAAAGTTGGTCCTGTTTTCAGGTAGTAGGCACACAGAATGGTGTTACTTCTAGATGAGAGTCAATTCCTCTGTGTTAGAGTGTTTGAGCTATTTGTAAGTAATGCATTATCATCAGTGTTAGTGTAATGCATGTAAACTACAAAGATCTCATGAGTTTACTGTCTGTTTTTCTCTTTTCTCCATCACTCCATTATTTTTGCCATTCCCCTTACTTCTTTATAGCAATCCTTTTACACTGGGTAATTGAATGTTAAGTTCTGAATTGCTTAAGAGCCTAAGATCAGTAAAGACTTGGGAAAAAACTGGACTGTGTTAAAAAACCCCCAGAGAATACTGAAAATAATTGACCAAAGGTCTTGAAGGTTGTACTTAATCCAGTCAGACTTGTTTCAGGAAAGGTATAGTGGAATATTGCTGAAAGGCCTGTGAAAGGACTTTAAATATATAAATCAATTATTTTGTCTTAAAGAAGAAACAGCAAATGCAATGTACAAAAACCATATAAATGAAGTTTTAGAAGATAGAAGGTTTCTTCAAAGTCTCCATAATTGTTGTAAAATACTAATAATTTATTTTCGAAAAAATTAGTCTGTTAAAAATATGCCATATTATATATGTGAAATGCATTTAATAATTTATCATTATTTTAATTAGAAACAAGTAAGATTTTAAAAAGTTCTACACAGAGATGTTACTAATTGATCTGTAGTTGTATTGTTTGATTAGAAAATTATAGAAATCTCCCATTAGAAAAAGATAGAAAGCTCCCATTAGAAAGCACATCAACCATGAACTGCTTGTGGTTGAATAATTTTTTGTTGGATGTGTTATGATTCCAGCAGTCCATTGAAAAAGTTCTGGACAAGGCCTCATTTGAGACATTGTCTCTGGCTGCACAGAGGTCTTCTGTGAAGCAGGAATATTTAATATTCTGTTCTTTTTAGAGTTGTATCACCTTCAGACACATTCATTTTGGTGGATTGGACTTTCTTTAATTAGTGGATGCAGCAGGATGCTTGTAAATTCAGTGATGCCAGGCATGTCTGTCAGTAGACTTTGAGGTGTTTCAGACTATCATATTTACCACAAAATGCATTATTATATGGGTATTGAATTGCAGCTTCAAAGTTGTAACACACAATGGAATGAGAAAGCATTAGAAGGCACTACTGGTTTTTTGGCTCTTGTAGGTTGTATCATGGGGAGTCTTTATTGCTACTGACAAGGGCTTGTAGAGATCTATCCCAGAATCTCCCACAAAGTGTGGTTTGTTGCTAATATCCCTAGTAAGATCCAATCCATATCCTCTCAGTAAGAAATTAGGTCCATGCCAGGCACATGCTTTATGTTCCTAGGTTCCCTGCTTTGTAATGTGAAGGTCTTGGCTTTGGAGCAGCACTGGAATGCTTTAGTTTAGAAAAGTTTTTTGTAACACTTCTCTTGAGCCCTTGCTGGCATCTGCTTTTCTCTAGTGTAAGAAGACCCACTGTTTTATTTGCCTCTGATTTCAGAGAAGTGGCAGCAATCCTTGTTGATGGCTCTGGGAAGTTGTGAAGATTATAGAGGCAGATGTTATTTAGCTTTTAAGGGTTTGATTCCTGAAATATCAAGCAGGAATAAAAAGAAAAATCTGGTTGTGGTTCAAGCTATTTTTAATGGCAGGCAGTGCATCATAGAACCTTAGGCAGCAGAAATCAGGCAGGTAAAAGAAGAAATCTGGCTAATTAGAGGACCAGCTTGCTGGGCTTGAGAGTATGTGTAGTGAACATAACATAAAGCTTGGTATTGCAAGGTAACAGATCTGTTCTAGCCTGTAAGTCAGAGAAATATTGAGCTGTTTTTAAGAGCAGTTTCACATCCTTGCATCTACAAGATAAACATATCCATTTGTAAGCATTAAACCATTCATTTATATATGATGTAAGCCTACCTGGAAGAGACATGCTGTTATAGGCTGCTTGATAAACCATGTAAATCAAATAATTCCTTGAAGTTATTTGGTATTATTGTGCACCTAAAAAATAGTACATCGTAATGTCATCAGCAATAGGGCTGAAATAGTGGTGTTTGCTTCTGAAGCCGTTTCTTTTGAGTAACTTACTGTAGTGTTACAGTATCTTGGATTTACTTTTTTTTTTTTTTTTTTAGTGTGTTAACATGTAGTTGTATTTATTCATCCACACAGTAGTTTGGAATAAGAAGTCAGTCTGGATATGCAGCTTGTAGGCATTCCTAAGTGTACTTGGCATATGAGGAATTGTAGTTTTGATTTTCAGAAAATTTTAATTTGTTCTCAAATGCCAACCTCAATTAAGATTACTTCTTGGAACATCAAAATATTGTGCCATAGTAAAATACTGAAGTATGATAATGTTCTTGCTGTTTGTTTAGGGTTTTTTGTCCCTCTGTTTTCTAGGAGACTTTTAGGCTGTCAGTCTATGCTTAACTCTGTCCTTTTGACTTCTCTTAACTCCAGTTTTGTGTCATTGTTAAACACTGGTGAAGATGGCACCCTGTACCATTTCCCAGAAAAAATTTCCATTTTTCTTTGGTGCCAGAAAGATTAAAGCTTCATGTTCCTATTCTGCATTGTCCTTTACTAGACTGAAGAGCATCAGATACAGTTCTGATTATTTTAAAAAATATTTTGTACATTAATTGTCATGTTAACTTTGGTCTTTCCCAGTTAAAAGGAAAACCTCTCATAAAAGGTAGCTCTGGCACAGTGAGGGTCAAGCAGTGTACATTTAGAGAGCTTGTCAAGACATCTTAACTTCTATTGTGAGGAAACTAATTAATGATGGAAAAGTGTTAAAAAAAAAGGAAAAAGTTGGGGGGTTGAGGGAGGAAGAGGTGAGTTAGCACAGCTAAATAATGCAGCTTGGTTAAACAAGAGCAGCAGTATAACCATCAAAGAAATCTTTCACACATGCTCTGGTGCAGTTTCCAAAGCCATGGATGGTATCTTAATGAATTGAATAGTTAAAATCCTCATTTGATGAAGTTGTAGCATACAGAAGAAACCAATTTGGCTTCATCAAGGAGAAATTACAAAAAAAACAACTATTTTTTGCTAATTTCTTTACTTAGAGGCTCATTGACATCTATCCTGACTGCCTATAGAGTTCTTCTAACATGTTTCAAATTAAGAAGTAGAAATTCTTATTCCTTAAAAAAAAAAGAAAAAAACCCTGCACTTTGTTTTCATTACCTCTGATTTATAAATCCTTGGGTTGGTATCTTCATGTCCTCATGAAAGTTGCAAAAGGATATTTCCTTCTTATCCTTCTGTTTGGCTGTGTAAGTGTCATTTAAAAGAAAAGCAAACTGAAGAGTAATAGAGCACTGAAGAATATAAATTAATTATTTTGCCTTCCATATCATAATTATTTTCCTGAGAGAGGTTATATATTTTTAATTACTCAGACTAGCTATTTTACATTGTGCTAGTAGTGTGTTACAATTTAATGAACTGTGATTAAAGACAAGAAGGCTTAACTTAATGTATGAATAAGAATGATTGGCTTGTTTAACACTGGCTTGAGCATTACTAGTTAGTTGGCACCTTTCTTGCATAGGGATTTTGATCCAGGTGTCAGTGTCATATTTGACAAATTATTCTGTCTTTATCTTTTTGATGATTCAGTACCTTGCCTTTTGTTAAACACAACTGTTTGGGGGCTTGTAATTGTTAATATTTTATTCTCTGCATTATCAGAGACACTTTTGTGCCCTTAAAGGGCAGTGACATTTTGAGTGGTTCTCCCGTTACTGTGATTTTCTTTATTTATAGCCTCAAAACTTGTTCTGTCATACCATTATTGATTAAATAACTTTCTACTTATCATGTGTTTAGGTTTCACTACATCAAAGAATTAAAATAATAAAATTTGGTCTCATCCCTATGGCTTTTTTTTCAAAATGGAAAGAGTAGCAGCTAGACTGACAAGATTCAAGTTTTTCTTTTGGTAGGGCTAGAGAAAAAAGGAAGATGGATTTAAATGTTTCATGTATGTGTATTTTTATTTATGTGACTACCTAGGATACAATGATTTTGTCTGACATTCTAATTTCAATTGCTCTAAATCAGAAACCCCTTTTTCCAAAAAAAGTTTTGATAGCTTTGCAGTCTTTCTATGAGAAATCTTGTTCTCAAGACAGAAGTACAGCCAGTAGCATAAACCTCTATCTTCTGTCAGTGATGAAAATCTCAACTGTAGTTCCTGCAGTGGTATGTGTGGGTCTGTCATGTCCTTGTCCTTGTAAGATTTCCAAACCCAGCATAATGGCAGATACTGAAACTGGGGTCATCAGCCATCTTTTGCACCATTCCTGGAGTAGTTAAATACATACCTGCATGGACCATCCAGGGCAAGCAAGTATTACCCTTGAAGAGGAAAAACTAAACCAGCACTCCTTTGAATTAATCTTTTTCCTTATGTATTCTTGTAGTGAAATATTTTTAGACTGTCAGCAATTCTTGAGGCTCTGGATAGGTACAAAAATACAAATTTCTGGCTTTATTTATTCTGTTTCAAAATCTTACTTTGTTTATATGCTAACTGCTGATAGAGTCTGGCCAGAAAAGCACTTAGCTGCATAAAAGGCAACCAACTGACATTTCAATACTGATTCAAGTGATAAAATTAAGAAAAATCCCTCATATCTGCTTGTATGTGTGAGAGTGTTGGTCACCTCTGTATTGGCTACTTTGCTCATTCAGGACTGCAAATAGTCCTGTGCTTCTTTTTATATTTTCACTGAAAGGTGCATTGACAAAACCATGTTCATTCAAGAAAAATGACATCACAATTCTATCTTCTCTGTACTTACTTGTCCAGGAAGCAAGAGATTTGGATTTAGTAACCTTAGCACCTGGAAGCTATTGTCTCACCTTCCACCTAAGAGAGGAAAACACACCCACCATAACACAGGCTAAAGTAAGACAACACATGCTTTTTTCAGCAAAGGTGTATCAGACAAAGGGAGCCTGAATGTAAAGAGTAACACCTAGGTCAAAGAGAAGGACTGTGATGGGGCTGAAAAATGTGCATCTGATGTTCAGAGCAACAGCAACATAAATCTTCACCTGGAAGGTTGCTGAGACCTGCTCAAGGCTTGGAGGAGTTTGCTTTGCTTTACTTAGTCTAACATGTGGATTAGAAGTGGAGCTGTGTTCAGACCTGCTGACCTGTTTCCTTAGAAACAAGGAGCATAATAGTGGATAGGGTTGGCTTTTTTTTTTGTATTTTCTGTTACTAATTCATCATCAGTGACAGAGCCTGAAACAGGGAAGTTCAGATATAGAAGCAGATATGATACATGAAGAGTTACAAGGTCAATGAGTAGTTTAAGTAGGAAGCCAACAACTTCTCACAGATAACTTGGCCTTAGGTTGATGTGCCAATAATTAAAAATTTCTTCATTCAAAAGGTTCTTTGAATGAGAAAGCAGGAACAGTATGGAGTGTTGAATCTCAAAGGGCTATGCATTGGAAAGCAATAAGTATTCAACAGGAGAAAACATTCAGCAGTGAACAGAATGCCACACATGCTGTTCAGCATACTAACCTACACACACCCTCCCCATATTTCTGGTTCTGTCCATGAAATTGAAGTCTGGAAGTGAAACATCAATTTATTGTCTTTTCCCCTGATGTTTTCTATTAAGTTCTTTATGGTGCCTTGACTGTGCTGAAATTTTGCAAAGCTGATCATAAATAAATCCACATAGGAAGGAGATTGAAAGAATAAAAATTACACTGGACTTTTCAGTGCACTGGAAGTCTTATTATTCTAGTTTACACATAATCCCTGCCATTATAAATTAACTGATCTCTTTCACATTGTTTATTCATTGATAGTATTTGATTAGTCAGCCCTTTTGTATTTTTTACTTTGGATAAATAAACAATGCAGTACATACTTGAACTGGGTGTTGTCATAGCAGTGATGGGCAATATGTATCACATGTAATTTCTTTCAGTCAAGATTTTAATAGAGTTGTAGTTTTAAATAGTAACCAGTAAGAATTTCTTTTATGGAGTGTCTATTAATAGAACTCAGCTGTTGAAGGTTGACTGTAGTATTAGGCTTAAGTTTAATCTCCTACATACTATAATTTACAGGGCTGTGTTTAGTGCATCCATCTTTTGACTGCTTCATTGGTGGGGAGATGAGGGTTGTGATAGTGGGAGAGAGGGGAGAAGTGTAGTAAAAATTTTTTATCATAATCTGTAAAAACCTGACAAAATCAAAATTTGGAGGATTTGGCATGAAATTTTCCATAGCATGTTTTACTGAGTAAGGTGGATACTTTCTATCTTAAAGAAGAAATTTTTAAAAAATAATTTCAAAAAGACTTTATAGTCCTATTCTTAGACAAAGTCCAAAACAGAATTAAAAGGTTTTTGAAGTCATTATTTGGAAGGGTTTTGGTGAGTAAAAGATAAACAAGATCAAATTCCTTCTTATATCAAAGAATGGTGTTTCTCTAAATAGAGAACATTTGAAGTGGAACCTGAATTTGCCAAATACCCAAATAAGAAGCCATTGCTTCTCCACTGCATTCAGAAGTACAGAGGTGTTGAGAGCAAGTCTTGTCTCTCTGTTATCTCTTCGTACTTCCTGCATGTGAGTAGACAAAGAAGATATGATGGAGTTCTTTTGTATTGGGTGTAGGATTTTTTTGTAATAGTGTTTCACTTTACATATGTTACAGAAGGTAATTAACATTTGAATTAGCCACTATTAAATATTTCAAGTCTGTAGAAGTCATGTCTACATATAGCCCTCCCCATTCACCATGACTTTAAGTAGTTGTCTGAGTATTTTGGGTTTAGTTTATTTTCTGAATGTAACGATTTCTACTGTGTTATCATTTAGCATTTTCTTGCAAAGCATATCACAAGTCTAGTAATTTCTTACTGTCCTTGTATTAAACTTTTTCTGTAAACTGGTTCATGAAGTTGATTCCTGTCTATTAATTATTGGGCTTTTCCTTGCATAAACAGTAGCACTTTTCTGGGGTAGTGTCTTCCCTGGCAGCTGAACATCTCCTGTGCCATGAGTTGTGGTTGCTGAGCCTGCAGGTGAGCTGGCAGGTGGGGCTGGAGTCACAACTTGTCTTGGGAGTTTAAGGGCTTCTTTCAGAGCTGGAGAACTGAGCCTGGGAGAGGTTGGATGACCCCAGAATGCAGCTGTGGCCCTCACAGCTGCCTTGTTATGCACACTGGTGAGTGGGCAGAGAACTGGAATGGCAGTGTCTTAGGTTCTGCAAGTTCTGCTTCTGAGAGGCTGAAGTGCTTCTTTCCAGAAATGTTTGTGTTGCCTTTCTAACATCTACAGGCCACTTGGGGTGTGGTGAGGAATGCAAAAATTCCACTGGCATGCAGGCAGAGGACAGGGTAGTCTTATGTCCTTGTTCATAGATGTGCAATGGAGAGCAATTAAATTAAATACTGGGCTGTATTTCAAGAGTTTTCTTAGTTTTTTTTTTTTTCAAGCTGGAAGTAGTTACATTATATGTCTTTCATGAATAAATATTTTTTTTTATTTGGTGTTTGAAAGAAAAAACCCTTATTTTTGGTAGAGGGAAATCTCAGCTGTGATAAACATACTAGACTTGCAAATTACTTTTCCCATAGTTTTCTGTAGTAACATGTATCCTAGATTTTGTATACCTGTTTAATTTTTAAAAATATTTCTTCTTGTTTATTTTAATATTATTTTTTTCATCTAGTATGCAAGCATGTTTGTCACATCCCCATGTTTAAAATCTATTGAGTTCTGTTTATTTCATTATAATAATAGTACACAACCTCTTGGTACCTGACTAGTGCCAAATCTATTCAAAACATTTTATTTGTGGGTATACAGTACTGTACTTAAAGTTCTCATTATTTCAAATAAATCTGAGGCTCCTTGTGTTTCCCATTTCATACCCCTGTAGTGATTCATGTAATTATCTTAATGGCTTATTACATTTATATTTAACTGCTGATATTAATGTAATAATTGTCACATTAAAATGTAAAATATTGAATTAGGCCTTGTTCTATTACTACAGGTAGGTTAGACACATGGTAGGCTTCTGTTTTCAAAATAATTTTTTTTGTACTCATTTAGTGGGATTAAAAATGATATTACTCATGATACAGTGAAAGAAATGTTTAAAATGTTACACAAATGATGATGGACTATTGTTTCACTTTAATGTGTGCATATTTTCATTATGATCAATTTTCAAATACTTGATTTAGCTTTCTGTAGCAAAACCTACCTAATGTTAAGATGCCTAAAAAAAAAATTAGAAAACTTGCCTTGTTAACTATTTGTGTTTGTGAGATTAGTGATGCTGTTAACTAGGAGCATTTTCTTTGGCTGGTGTTCTGGGAAATAACATATTTTTCCACTTGGTTTTTTTTTTTGGGCAGACTTCTTTCTGTGAAATACTCTTTTATCATGCCTAGCATCTGCTCTGCAGCTAGTGAAGTATAACTAATAGCATACTTACATAAAATATCAAGCATTGCATGTGAGAAATGTGTTAGTTTATCATTATTTGATACATGTGGTTTCAGTTAATACCCTCTATCTTACAAGGTGTTCTTTTCATGAGTATGTCATCAATGTTGTGCTTTACTTATTGGGTAACTAGAGAATTTTGATTTTTATTTTTTTTTAAATTAAATGTAGTTTAATGTTTTAGTTTTCTATTTCACTTATTAATTCAGTTGGTTAGAATTGTCAGGACTGCAGAAACTGTGGAGACCAGTGCATCCTTGTGTGCTCTTTAGGCTTTCTCTATGGAAGTATCTTGTGGAAGTATTGTGCTTGTCCTAATGAGTCTGAAAACTAGTGTTTCTCATTCTGTGACTCTAGACAGTTGAAGACTGTAAAATGTGAGTGGAAATTAATACTTTTGAATCTGGCTAGGACAACGAAGGATTCGTTTGCAGTTTAAATAAATCTTTATGTCACTGTCTAATACCAGATGTACATATCAAGAATGCTGAAAGGAGCAGTAAAAGTAAAAGTTACAGCATTTTGCTTGAGTGGGAAAGGCATAGTCAAGACCAGACAGATAAGCCTGTGAAGAAGAGCACAGTTCAGAGCTGCATATTTAGTTAAATGGGTACAGAAATGGTGCAGCAAAAAGGGGAATCTTGAAAAGAAAAATCTGGTATTTGTCACTGTGCTGCTACACAACTCTGTTGATACAGTGGGTTTTTTGAAGTTAAAGGGAATTGAGACCATGTGGTCCCTTGGAAAGGATTCTTAGCTGTACACTGTGTGAAGGAATACCTTGCTTTTTGGTTTGTTTTTGAACCAGCAGCAAATGATCATTTCCTGTCCATGTTTATAATAAATGTACACCATAACCCTCCTCTGTCATCACTCTTCCAGTTTGACAAGTCCAAATTGGTCTAATTGTCACTTGTGGAAACTCCCAGTGTCTTTCCTATGTGTTTTTATATCTTGCCTAACTCTTCTAAACCATTTTTGAAGGGAGGGAAGCAGTGGCATAACATTCTGTATTCCTTGCCTAATATTTCTTTTGTCTTTGTGACCACCATAGGTCATTGAGATGATAATTTCATAGAACTGTTACAAGACCAGGGTTTCATTACTGTGTAATAATAATTGAAAGACCATAATTTTTTATATAAAAAGTGAAGATAGTATTCTTCTTCTGTGCCTGTCACTTTACATTTCTCTACATTTAATTTAATTTACTATTTTATTACACTGGTCAGTATTAAGTCTTTCTGCAATCTGTTGATTTTCATCTTCAGTATTCTAAATACTTATATACCAAAAATCTTGTTCTCTCACTTGCCACCACCTGTTTTAAATCATTTTTGGATATGCTGAGTAGTTTGGGCACTAATACAGGCTCTTGCTGTATGCCATTGCTAAATTCTTTCTTTGAGGACCATTTTTATCCTCATTTCCTTGGCTTTTCAGTAGTTCTGTAGCCTTTGGCTGAGGGTTGAACCCTCCATTCTGTCTCTACAGCAGGTGTCTTTAAGAAATGTGTATACATGGCCACGTTTCACTTAGAGGTTTAGTAGACTGTGTCAGTTGGATTTCCCTTGTGTCAAATCACTAGTTCAGTTGGAGATGGGTTTTCTAAGTCCTTTGGGACATCTAGACCATAAAGATATTTTTTGTTATGACTATAAACAAAACAAAGTTTTATTTGTGCATAAATGTCTATGTGTATGCATTTCTGTATGTATTCACACATATTGCCTGACCTGTCCATTGCACTGCAAATGCAGTTGTAGCCTTAATTCTGGTAATAACTACTAGGGAGTGGTTTATTGCCACATCCTGAGTAGATATAACTGGTAAAAGAACAGGGATTTTTCCCCTATAGCTTGCTGAAGAAGAAAACACAGAGGTTTTTCACATTAAAAAGCGGCTTGAGAGTAACTGATCTTTCTCTCATTTTCTTACCAAAATAATTTCCATGCCCATAGAGGTGAAGTGTTGCACTTGGCCTGAGGTAAAATCTCTTTTAAGAGACTGGGAAAAAAAAAACCCAGAGGAAATTAAATTCTAAGTCTGCAAAATTATTTCTGTTCTTTTAGCAACTAGTCTGCAAAATTATTTCTGTTCTTTTAGCAACTAGCATGGTGGTTAGAACAGTTAATGTGCAATTTGGGACATTCTCTTTACACTTCTCTTCCCAAATCTGAGGAGACTTCAATTAAGCACACCTTAAGTGAGCTACCTGGTGTTGACTGGCTTTTTTTTCTGCTTTCCATAAAGAAATGCTAATGAGAATTGGGGTATCTCATCTGCCAAGGTGTGGTGGAACAATTCCGCTTGTGAGGCTTTGCCTGCTTCTCCTGTTGCATGTTTTATATGGAAAAGGAATTCAAATGATGGAGAGGAACAGAATTACCTGCAGACTGATGGCTTCTAAAACACAGCAAACAGAATTATCCTTCTGAGAGCTATTGGAAAACACAAGTTCCAGTTCACACGGATTTCTTCTTTCCTTTTGGTGTTTTTATTTTGCATAAAATAACAGCAGTTGAACAGTATAAGGGGGAATTCATCCCTAACTTTGACAAGTAAGATACTTGGCATCCAATCTGTGGTTCAGGAAATGTGTTTATAAAAGACTGAAATAATTTCAGCAGGATGGAGAGAGAACAACTCCTTAACACCCTTCACAAGGCTTTATCCTTGTCATAGGCCCTTTACGAAGAGGGGAAGATTCCAGAAAGGTGAGTGCTTTATTCAGGGAAATAGTCATCTCCCTTTCACCAACTTTATTTTGTTTAAAGACCTGGCATTAAATGGGTTTCTAATAAAAAATATATTTATAAATACTTACTCTATCAGAATTGTAGATACTAATCCACTCTCTGAACCAAGCCAAAGTAGCTGATTGTAAATTAGAAATAAAGGCAGTTACAGAATTGTGAGAAGATCAAGAGTATATTGATATTTGAGGGGAAAAGCCATATTATATCAGCTGTTGTGTTTGCTGGTCCAGTGATAACTACTGATGTGTTGTGAATAAAAAGTATTTTTGAGGGCAGGCCAAATACCCAAGCAGCTGTTACCAGCAGTGAGCTGGTTGGCAAAGCCTGAGGGTTCCCTTTCAATTCCATGACACTGTTCATGTCCAGTTGATCCAGTAGAGAGCTATAGGCTATACATACACTGAGTTAAATATTCCCTGATGTATGGCATGATAATACTACAGGTGCCCTTTAATATTTGCCCTGTTGAGGTCAGTCTTTTTTTTTGCAGAGGTGGAAGGGGTGTGGAGGTGGGTAAAAAACAAACCACAAGGAAAAACTAAAAACTCTTTATATTGTCTCCCAAAAGCAGAACAACGAGGTGCATACGTTTGTTACACCCAATCCCAGTATCAGAGTTCACATGTTCTAGCCTGGAATCCTGGGAGTCATGAAAACTTCAACTGGTGTTTGTTATTCAGCCATAGGAAAAACAGGAGTATTTCAGCCTTTCTTCCATGTCCCAGATCCCTACTGCTCCATAAACATTATCTGGAAGACTGGAAATGAAGTAGCTCAAAATTAACCTGTCTTTGCACTTGAAAAGGGACAAGAATGAAAGGTCAATCAATTCTGCAGCAAGAACACGCTTAGCAGGGTTTGGGTTTTTTGTTGGAACTAGGAAGAGGGACAGGTCAAGATATTTGCATATCCAGCCCATGTTACATTCACAGCTTTCACTTTAGTTTATTTTCATAAATTAGAGAAACAAAACCACATAGACTGAACTACTATGTCTCACAATCATTAGTACTTTTAAGATTACTATTATAGTTATTCAGCCATCTTCCAATTTAGAAGTTCTTAGAAACAGACAATTGAAAAGATTTTATCTTATGGTTAGTATGGGTCGAGTGATGATGCTTGCCTATGCATGCTCTGAGTTTGTTCCTCTTCCACACTTCGTGCCAGTATTTATCCATGTGCTTTCCTGCCTTCTCATGGTGATTTTCTTAGCACTCAGAGCAAATAGGTGGAGGGAGGCATATGGGAACAAAGCTGAATTTTTGCTTCTGCCCTAATTTGAGGATGCCCAGTCATCTTGAATTTGTGAGTCGTCTGTTCGCTCTCTGTGTGATAAAAAGTCAAAGTACAAAGGTAGATGTTGGAAATGCAGGCAGGAATTGTCTTTCTTCTTTGCATGTTGAGATCTGTGTCAGTGAAACCTGGCAAAGCTGACTTCAGCCTCTGCTTTGCTTTCATCTGCAGAGGGATCTGAGGTACTCAGTATCCCCTGCACTAGGACAGTTTTATTTCCAGTTGCTTATCATGTGATGCGGTTGTATGAAGGGATGATAAAGTTGTTGCCAGCATTTGTACCACAAGCACTCAGTAAGAAAATAACTGGCATTTAATTTTGTATTTTAACTCACAGGTTTGAAAGTGACACTTCTAGCAAGATAGTATCGCTGAGATGAAACAAAGTTCAAATGAATGATACATAGAGCTTCAAGTACCACACTTTAAAAAGAGAGCTATAGAAAGAAATTCATTCCACTAAACACTTAAAGCCAGCTAGTTTAATGCAATACTTTAACTGTTATTCATTGGCATTTTGCTCCATGATTGCCTTTTATAAAACAGAAATATTTTCAGTTTTTAAACTTAGTTTAATGTCATTTTAGAATTGCCTACTGTCTTGATTTTGTTGTTTTGGACTTCAATGTTTAATTTAGGGTTAGACTGACCTTTTTTTGCTTCCCAAAAACGTACATATAACACAGAAAAGAAAATACAATGTAATTGTTTTCTTTAACACATAGAGTTAGACTTATCTGTTGGAAAACTCTGACTAATGGGAAGAGAATATATGAGTACCAGCTGACTCTCTGCAGTCAGAGTTGCATAATATCAACTGTTAAACAGGTAAAACAGGTGGTGTTTTTATGTATGATCTAACACAACTGTTTCCCCTGCTGCAGCAGCACATCATACCTTCACTTTGCAGCCTTTTCTTCTTTAGCTTTGGCAGATTGCAAACTGTGCTTCACTCAGATCCGTCCAGACAGGATTTTGAGGGTCCACTGCTACTTTCATTTTTTTGAAAAAGTATTACAGCCTTCATAGCTTCAATTAACATAATCATCTGAAACTTGTGGGTGTCTCTGTAAGAGTCAGCTAGCTCAGATCTAACCAGGGCATTTTATGTCTCTGAAGGAAATTAATGCATGAAGTGTAGCTTAACTCAGCATTATAAGGCATACTATGGACTTGCATGAGTTGCCAAGGTACCATTTTCTCCATGATCATCTTGTGTCTTGCTTGTAAATTTTGTAGCAGTCATTTTATGTTCTTAGGTTATTACAGTATCTGCTTAAAGTACTGAAGGTAATATTTATGAAGTCCAAGTTATGACTTATTTCATCACAAGTAATGTTATGGAGCAGTTCAGACAAAAAACATCTGAAGATGTTCATTCAAAGACATCTTGCATCTCTTCCAAAACTGGATGGAATACAGTATGGTGTCTTTTTTGATATGCACATGTCTGTAAAGCTGATAGAATTGATATTTGTTTTGCTGCCAGGAGAAAACATATTAAATAATTGCAGGGACTTGTGACACAGGAAGGGGTCAGACCCTTGCTTCATTCAAAGAGGAAGCTGCTTGCTCCTCAGTATTTGTGTTGCAAATTGTTCTGAGCTTTTAAAGGCTCTCTTTCACCCTGTCTGACCCTTCTTTTTTTTCTTTTTTTTTTTTTTTTTCCCATTTTACCCTTTCAAGTAGGATTCTTTTTTTAATGCAATTCACATAAGACATTTGCACTGGATGAAACAGCATCATTGTTGACCTAAGCTGGTTTTACTTGTTATGCTTTGCCTTTCTCATTTTTCTGATGTGTTTCACTTTAAAGCTCAGCTTCAGCTGAACCATACAGATCAGTCCCAATTGTGTTTGAAAATACTCCATTTAATGGTTACTTTTAGGAATGGCAGTTTATTCCTAAATAATCGAACCATCCAAGTGGTTCAACCATGGTTATAGCACAGACATTACCTTGTGCAGGTATAGCTGATTTCTTTGAGATCCCCTTGGTTAGCAGGATGTGTACTGTTCTTATTTGGGAGAAATGACTTGGGGATTCCAAGTATGCAAAGTTTCTGCCAAGAACCTCCATGTAACTTCTCTAAAATTTGAGAGGATAAAGTGTGGTCAACATAACATTAACTAATTCTACTTTTTACACAATTATAGAAACTGCAGTAGGATGTATTAAGTATATCATTCAGTTCTCCTGAAGATATTCTTGGAAATTTTGAAACATCTATTTTTGTTGTTATTTTTTTGAAAAGTATACCTATTTAAAGAACTTAAATTCTGTTTTTTAAACTAAGAACAAGAAGTTTATTTACATCATCTAGAAATATTCATGAGAAGTGTTGCTGGGTAAAGCTGTAATAGTTAATAACATGTTTAACTTGAAGAATGATAGCTATGGTAACTATTGTATAGGAAGCTGTACTGTGGCTTAACATGTTTGATTTTCATGTAAAAAGGAAGAATGATGAAAGTTTGAGAATAAATATTATTACAAAATTTAAGATTTTATCATGTGGGCTTTGCACATATTATTGTGTGTAATGGACATGGAGACCTGGGCTTAATTTTATTTAGGTGAATACACTATAGACATCTATATTAAAAAACCCTTTCAGTATTAGCTTTACATATGGAAATGAAAGGAATTTTCATAATATGACACTGACATTTAGCAGTTTATTTTAATTATATTTTAAAAATACTACAGGAGGAAAGGCTGAGAGCTTTATTTGTCTTAGTACTCTGTTTATTTCCCTGCGATACAAGAGTATCTGCTTCACATTCCCTGCCAGCGTTCCCTGGCATGCAGTGCCTCCCCCACACTGTGGGACTGAGCTGGCCAAGCAGTGCCTCTCCCCATTAGTCATCACTGCTGTCCCTGCTGCTGTGTGCAGGAAAGTCATTCTTTAAAGCAGTTGCTCCTAGTTCATTTTTTTCAAAGATTATTTCATAATACATCATTGCAGTAGTATCTTCTTGTAAGTATGGACCAAATCTTGGTCACTAAGCACATGCATTTTTATGTGGAATGAAGAGATGCACTGCAAATAAATCACTGCTTATTTCTTTTAATCTTGTTTCCAAATTGTTTGACTTCTGCCTTTCAAACACAGCTTCCATTCATGTGTATGGGAAGCTTTTGAAAGCATATGAATGGTAATTTTCCCAGTTTTTCTGGAACTTTAGTTCCAGCAATGTCTGCAGCTGGCTGCCTAATAAAAATGACTTGCATTCCTAGAAACATTGCATTGTGCTGATGGCTAAAATGACTAAACTGTTTTAAAATGTAATCCATGCTGTTACATTAAAATAGGTTTTGGCTTAAGTGATATTAATCTAAAGTAAATTGTTACCTGCAGTGATGTTTAGAAGTGGTTTTATTAATGTGGATTTGCCATTTTACAGAAAAGTCTCATCTTTTCTAGTAGTTTGCTTTTTTAACACTGATTGTAATCCATCTATTCTAACATTGTCAGAAGGTTTCTTCATGTCTCTTGCTTTTATGGTTTTTCTTTTCCTGATGTGTGGAATATTCAGTGTGTTGTTAGAAATGCAGTAATCATATTGTGCTGCATATGAACATTACTAACAGTTGTACACAGTCTTGCACTGTGATTTTTCTTTTGATGGGCAACCTGTGTTTTATTTATTACATGTAATCAATTTTGGTATTGGGAAACTTTATTTTAATGTAGAACTTAATTTTAGTGTAGTGAGATTATTTCTCTTAATTGTTTTCTTTTTAAAATTATTTAAACAAAAAAACTCATTAAGTAAGAGAAAATAAATAGTAAAACAGTTGTATTTCTGGTTTATCTTTTATTTGAAAACTTTGGGGCAAATAAAATATACAAAATGCTTTTATTTATGCTATAGAGAATTTTTTTTCTATTTTTTAAATGAACTGTGTTAGTCTCTCAAGGAAAGTACTAATATTATAATAGTGTTGAGTCCCAAGTCATGGAGAACCATTACAGCAAATTCCTCGTACTCTTTATTAATTCTCAATTAATTAATTATCTCTTATTAATTCTCTTTTCTTACATATGTGGAAGTCACTGATGAAGTAGGTCTGCAGTGTCCAGTAGGTTCAGCAGGTCTAAGTTTTTCTAGTGTTTTGCTCTTGAAAATGAGGTGTGGTTTTTCTTGATGATACACAGTGATAGTGAGTGAAATTTCTCCCTGTTTTTTATCCAGTTCTTTACAGACCTCTAATCATAATTCTCAAAATATTAAGACTTAGTTACTCCTTCTTACTGTATTTGTCATGTCCTCTCTGTTGCCATAACTGAAGGCAGATAAATTAACTAAGACCAGTCAATGTGGTACAAGTATCACTCAGTTGATTCCAGACTACCACACTTGCCATTGTTTCCCAGAATAACACTGTTTGAAATAGTACAGTGGTCAGTGATGTTTTGTGAGAAAAAACTCTTACCTCCATTGGTAGGGACTGGAGGAAGAGAAGATGGGTTGGAGCTGTGAGAGCAGCCACGGGTCACAAGATGCAGCAAGTGCTCTTTTACAGCAAGGACTGATAACCAAGTGGCAACCATGGTCCTTGTAAAATAAGGAAGAACCTGTTTCAACAGCAACAAAACCTCCAGTAGCTTTAAAACATGATCGTCTCTCTGGGATGTTTTCTCTGTTGGTCACATCCGTGCCCTTTCTACAGCTCTGGTGACTGTCACTGCCAGGATGTCCCAAATGGGTCTGAAGGCACACTGCTGCAGAGAGCAGAGCACACTCTACACACCTCACCCTTCCTACCCAGCCCAGGGACCCTTGTCCTTCCCTGCTGCTCCTTCACCCTGTAGTGACCATTCAACTTATTATTGAGTAATAGGAGAAAGCTATTCACTTTGGTTTAGCAAGTTTCCCCCCCCTTTCTTTGGTTACTTTTCTGTTGGTTTTGCAAGCTAAGCTCACCTATCAGGGCAACAGGTGAATGCAAGAGATGGTGCAAGGCAAAAGCAGAGAGAATTCATGGTTCAGAGTGGCAGTTGCACAGGGAGCAACAGCCTCAATTAATTATTAATTCAGCTGTGCCTGTCTTCTCTAAACTGCTATCTTAAAAGCATATCTTTTGAAAAGGACACCTGACCTTGAAGATGAAAGATTTACCATTTGAATTTATCTTAAAGTAGTCTTTGGTTGTGTCTGTTTAAATTTGAGGGCTGGTTTTTTTGGTCCAAGTTGCTACCTACAGACTGTTGACATATCTAGATTGCTGTATTGCAATATCCTTGGCTGCATCAAAAGCAGCATGGGCATCTGGTTAAGGAAGGTGATTCTCCCCCTTTATGCTGCTCTCAGGAGACCCCACCTGGAGTACAGCATCCAGAATCTGAGTCCCTCAATATAATGAGAACATGGACCTATAGGGACAAATCCAGAGAAGGGCCACAAAGAATGGTCAGAAGGCTGAGGTGCCTCTGCTGTGTAGATGGACTGAAAAAGCTCAGGGGCTGTTCAACCTGGAGAACAGAAGGTTCTGGCAACACTTTGGAGCACTTTCCAGTACCAAGGGAGGCTACAGGAAAGCTGGAGAGGGACATTTTACAAGATCATGTAGAACAGAACAGGGAGCTTCAAACTAAAAGAGGGCTGGTTAAGATTAGCTATTAGAATAAATTCTATACTGTAAGTAAGAGTGGTGAGACACTGGCTCAGGTTGTCCAGAGAAGCTGTGGCTGCCCCTTCCCTGGAAGTGTTCCAGGTCAGGTTGGGTGGGGCTTTGAGCAACCTGGTCTAGTGAAAGGTATCACTGCCCATGTCAAGTGAGTTGGAACTGGATGACTTTTACAGTCCTTCCAACCCAAACCATTCAGCAATTCTGTGCTTTAAGAATTGGTGGCAATGTGCCTTTTTTTCCCCCAAAAGCGCTCTTGACAGAATTCACAATTCACAGCCCTTAAGAGGGAAGTGGTGGTGAAGAGTAGGTTTTAATGTGTGAAATAAGCCTGTTAAAGTTACTAAAAGACATAGAAAGCCTAGAGGATAACTCTAAAACTTTACTGACTGATTAGGATTAAAGTAAAAATTGTAAATTACAGAAAATGAGATTTAAGTGGAGTAAAAGTGGTGAGGACTGCTGGACTACATGTCCAGAATATTGCCTTCTGCAGTAGCAAATCCAGGAGAGAAGAGATAACAGATTGAATACAAGTTTCTGCAAAAGCTTTGTGAACTTTACACATTACTTGTGGATTGCTTTTCTTGTACATTATCTGAGCAAATGTATTTAATGAGACTGCACAGATGTTACGGTTTTTCAAAGGCCGGAGATCAGAACAATAGAAGTAAGGAAATTTTTACGTTTAAAACATTTTTTAAATATTTGTTTAATTTTGGAAGTATTATTTTATAATATCCAGTATATGGAAGAAAGAATTCTCAAAGTTTGAGGTGATGCATGTAGTGTTTGATTCAGGAATTAAAAATGTAGCAATAAAACCTGTATTTCTCCAATACATGGAGATGACTTTACAATGTGTTTTGTGCATGTCCTTTTGTATGTTCAGATAAATCCACCCTGGACTATTTTTGAGATACATGTCAGCAAGCAATTAAATACTGGTTTGACGGCTTCAATCAACTTCTATGCAACTTGCAGCACATTTTTGCAGTACTGTCAAAACATGCATACCCACAGGATGTGGAAATGATGTGAATTTGATTTAAATCTAAATCACTGATTCTAATGTGAGACTAATTGAAATAAACCCTTTATTATCAGTTGAATTAAGTCAGAGATACCAACCAGTACCCGTGATTGTGGAATTTCACAGCTAAGAAATATAATGTTGGAGTGCTTGTGAAGGTGTGTGCAGCATTGCATGCATCAAGCAACAGATTTGTTCTTGTTTGCTATAGGTAGCTAAAGGATACTTTTGAGGCCCTGTACCACCTTAAGGAGGCTCTGTGTATATGAGGACAAAAGTAATAAATTTGAGAAACCACTTCAAGGTACAGCAGCATTGCCCCTATGAGAAATACTATTTTTGTGCATTTTACTTGTGAATTCATTAACTATTTGTATATCATTTAGCATTATTATCAATAATTTATATTAGTAAATATTATTTTAAAATACTAAAAAACTTCTAGAGGCATAAAGCAGTGGAAAAATTTGTATGACAGAAGCACTGAAAGATGTGTTGTATCCATGAGCTCACTTGAAGAATTCAGGTTTAAGTGTAGGAGGAGGGATGTATGTTCCTTGTTGGGTTGGTTTCATTGGTTGTCCTTGAAGTATTTAAGGATGATGTGTACCTAAGCAAAGTACTCGAGCCACCTGCAGGGGTTCTGCTGAATCCATGGCACTGGTGACCTGCCCAAGTGTTTGAAGTCATTTATAAGCAGTTGAGAACAAAGACTGGGCTTTACATGATTGTGCAATATTAACTCTATTTTGGAAAGGCAGTGGGATCACTTCTTGGGTCTTCAGTTTGCCTAGATAGTTCAGGTTTGAAGGTTTTTGGCAAGAAAGCTGTGTCCAACTCAAAATGGAAACAGAACTTACTCTTAATTTTGTTGTTATGATATTTCATCTTTAATAGGACAAACTGGCCTTTAGGAACCCCTAGGAGATCTGGCCAAGAAACAAGAAATCCCATGCTAGACATTACATAAACACTTTCTGAAAAGATTATGTTTTCTTAGGAAAGCAGAGGGTTGGTTGTCTTTTCTTATGCTGTTAGAAGCTGATTTTAAAATGTGATTGTCATAAATCTCTGTATGAGTAGAATGGAGGAAATTTCATGCAAGGACTGACTGAAATCAAGTGAAAAGGAGTGGAGTAACTGTTCCCTGCCTCAAATATGGATAAATTCTGATACATGGAGGGGACAAGCAAGGAAAAAAAAAAGAAACAAAAAAACCCCACTATCTCAGGGTATGGATATATCTCAGTCTTTTTAGGATTACAAAAATACCAGTCTAATTTATAGATTTAGAAGGGGATTGTGTAGGACTAAGATGCTCCTCAGGTAAATCAGTGTTCCTCATTTTTCCAAGAATTAAACAAGAATCCAGAATCCCATGGGGTTTTTGGAGGAGCTGTGAAAAATTTGGATTGTTGAGGCATTAGTCTCATCTGTAAGGTAATGTAAGCACAACCCAGTGTCTGTCAAGCACCACTTGTTAGTTGGAGCTTCATACTCTTCGTCAGTACAACAGTTTGATTTGTTTATGAAGCCTGTAATGCTTTAAGAGTTAAAGGATTGTCTTATAGGCCACAAACACAGCTTTGTAGAGTGTGGTTCTGAAAATGGATCAGATGCTTCA